>NW_023425427.1:23025803-24325803 GCF_014108245.1 Pipistrellus kuhlii
GACAATGACACTTTCAGTTACTAATAAATGTCATGCTTATTTTTATATTGGGAATTCATGCTACAAATTGGTAAAAAAGAAATTCTTCCTCCCCTTACCCCCCAAGAGCAATGCTAAATCTCTCTAAATCCACTGTACAATTTTAGAGTTCTGAGACAGATACTTTTTGGATCCCTAAGCTTGCATTACACCAGCTGTTGCATTCACTGAGTGGTTAGATTACTATGATCTCTAAACGCATAATAATCTGCCCACTCAGTGTAGATCCTATATAATAAAAGGCTAATATGCAAATTGGCCCTTTGACCAGGAGTTCGACCAGCCACTCAGTGTATTTGCTCACTTCAATTCTGAAAGTAAATAGATTAGAGTAACCACTGTACTTGTTTCCTTTAGATGAGCACTTGGTGATGGACTTGTACAGCTGTGAGCTCTACTTCATTATGCTCTAGGTATGGGCAGAAAACACTTAGCAAGCAGCCAACTTACTGTGTGCAATTTTTAATAGAGATAGAAGGTAAATAACCCATATGAGCAGTGGCCTTTCATCAACATCTACATTAAGAAATAGATATAAGGTATAATTCTAGTGTGGATACAAGTCTCTATTACCAGGTTTGTGATTCAATTACCTGAAGAGTCTCAATACCATTGCTTATTCATTGGATTCTGGGATGGGCTAGCTACACAACTATTCATTAGTCCCTTCATTGCCCCAGGCCATCTAAAATGGTTTCATCACAGCAGTAGTTCCTAGATTGAGTTCAGCCAAAGGAAGGATTCATAGGTCAGGAAGTTTTTCCCCAGAAATAATATGTAGCACAACATTTTATATTTGAATATAAACTCCTGATATTTTCTCTTTGACCTTTTTAAATGCCCTTTTCCTACAGAAACATTTTCCCATAGTTGTTTTCTCTTCTCACACCATAGCCACGTTTCTAACACTAAAAGCTATACATTTGAAATCCAAGATCAGTTTCAACAAAAGTTTTAGCACATGTTGAGATAATAGCACAGATGTTGAAATCTTTCCTGACCTGGAAATTGACCTCCTTTCTAACTTCAGCAGGACCAGACAGAAAAACCTTGATGGTCCTCCTTTCTCCTCTATGCAATGATGACCACCCTTTTCCATCTTCCAGTGTTTCTATTTTGTGTGTGTGTGTGTGTGTGTGTGTGTGTGTGTGTGTGTGTGTGTGTGATATTTATCCCCTGTATATTGAATCCTCAAGTGTAGCTACACATTATAGTAACCAGGGGAGTTTTTAAAGAATAGTGTTTCCTGGGCCCTATCCCAGACCTATTTAATAAAAACTCTGAAGGGTAAGGGGTCCCAGGCTGGATATTTTAAAAGGCCCCTTAATTAATTGTAATGTGTACCAAAGTTTGCAGGCCAATGTCTTAGACAAAGCCAGATACCCATAAATATACCTAGATGCCTCCTTCTTACTGACCCCCGCACATCAAATTGGTCAGCTATGACAAATTTGCTTCTAAATCATTCTCCATTTCATCTTTATTACCATTGCCTTAGAAGTTTCTTTGCTTGGACCTCCTGATCTTTGCTTCCCTCTGATCATCTCCCCCATCCTCTTGTTTTTTTGGCCATGGAATGATCTCTCTAGAATACAAATTTGATAACATTTTTCATACATTTTATTAAAATTTTTCATTGATTCATTACCACTTTAGGACAAAGTCACGGAAACTATTTTCTGGCCACCTGTGTGTCTAGCTTCATGTTCTATCACTCTCCCACCTACTCCACTCTCTATAAAATTGAATGATTAAATTCCACAACCCTTCATGTCTTTGCTCTCTAACTCTCCATCTCCCTGCATAGCTCTTAATCTGAAAGCTGCAGTTCTCCTTCAAGCTGAGATAGGGTTCTTCTCGCTGCATGTGTTTCCTGTTTCTATTATTCCCTGTGCCTAATTCCATTACACCTTACCATACTGGTATGACATAAAGTCCTATACTGAGTAGGAACTGTGAACCTTGTTCATATCAATTCCTAACATGTGCCCCCCACATAGTCAATGCTTGATAAACCAATGTCCAGTGCATGGAGGATGAATAAGTGAATGAGCACATTAAATGTTGGTCTGCTATCCATAGCATCCTTTTCAAGTCAGTGCATGAATATCTGAAGCTATATTGTTGGATAAATATTAACATCAAGATGGCAAGAGTATCCTTAGTATACCTTTGTGGAGGATATTAATAATGCTGTTTACTTGAGCTAAGGTAAAATCCATATATAGTTTATATACCATTTTATAAGACCTATGTAGGGAAGGGAAGGCAGTTTTATTGTTGAAATTTTCAGCTCTTAAAAACATTAGCTATCTGATAGGAATTTGTAGGTACTTTTGGAATGAAGGAAACTTGGGATCACAATAGTTTCCTTTTTCTCTAATGGGTGAATGTCCACCAGGAAAGCTGGTTTTTCCACAGCCTTGAACTTCAATGGCATATAATGCCATAGGTTGGTAAGTGGAGAGCTCTCCATAGTCACTTTGAGAGTAAAGATTCTTTGAATTATTTGACATTGTACTAGGTAGGTACTATAAGTGTTCTGCCTCGTTCTCTTGCTCTAGGGAGAAATTGGTGCAAGTAATTTGCTTTTTTGGCCATTTTCTGCCCCTGCAATCTGCAAGGAACCCCACACTTTTCTTGGCCATTGCAGGTGCGGCAGAAGCTCCTCCTTGCCATCAGGAATTGGAATAATAGGATAAGCATTGTCAGATGCCTGGCTTAGCATTTGACAACAAGAAGCCTGACTCAGGTTTCCCTTTCCCAGTCAGGAGATTTACTTACTCGTTAAAATAAGTGACCCAGAATTGTCTGGATGATTTAGGTGTCAGTATTTGATAGGGAGCAGCACTCAGTGTAGGAACAAAACAAAATGTGGTGTCATTTTCCCCAGATGTTTTGAAAACAAATGTTTTTCATGCTTAAATAGAACCCTGTTAGGGAAAGAATTAACCTCAATAACTACATACAATCACTAGCTGTCTTTGGAAAAGATATATTTCTTTTTGGGGAAAAAAGGTGTATATATCATTACTCTGTATGGCTTCCAGATGTTGGACCTGCCATTTTCACTTTTCAGGATGTGGTCTGTAGAGTTAATGGAAACATGGAATTGGAAGGGAAATACTAAATGAGGTTTTTGGGGCTAATAGTTCCCCCACTTCAGGAACTATTTCTATTTCCTCCAAAGCTCAGTCAGGAGGCTGTACTGTTATCAGAAACCCTTTCAGTGATGGAGCACTCACTGCTTTGGAGTTCACACATTTTACCGTGACTCAGCTTTAACTGGTAGAAAGTTCTTTCTTACAATATGGTGACAGAGAGAAAATCTAAATAGCTCAGCCCATATTTTGATTGCTTTTGGCCATACAGCTATGTAACCGGCAGAAGGAAGAGTCACTTCCACATAGTCAAGAGTTCTCTGGAGCAGGAAAGGATGTCTTGCAGAGACAAGTCAATACATGAAGGAGTTAAACACCTCTTCCTCTCCCCAAGGGCTGGGCCACAGTGTCTGGAGGCAGTAAGAGACTTTCCAATAGAAAAGGTGAGGTGCCCCTGGCCATGGGACTGAGGCAGGAAAGCAGCTTCTTCAGATGGCTCCTCTTAGCTATGATGGTCCTGAGACTGGCTTGGTGGTTTTAATTTATCTGAACAGTATTATCTCCCATTGTGTTGAATATCACTACAGCTTTGTTGAGAATTATGCAGCATGTACAGTTATACAGCAGAGTGAGACAAAGAATAATGTCCTTCAGTGAGGGAAGAGAGAATGTTTCTCTCTCTGACTAGCAGTATGCTCTCTTTCCTATGCTCTAACTTTAGGTTTTAATGTTATGCCCTTTTATATATTTGGAAACCTTTCCCATGCTCACTCTCTCTTTCTCTTTCCAAATCTCTTTGAAGCAGGAAATCTAATTCTGTTTCTCCACTAGCATTTCCTAGGCTGTGATTTTGAGGTTCTTTGCAGCCCAGGTCGCTGGTGTATGGATGCGTGGTAGACTGACTATGTCCCACATAAAGTGTATCCAGGCCCTGGCTGTTATGGCTCTTATGGTTGAGCATCATCCCATTTACCTATAGGTTGCCAGTTGGATTCTTGATTCTCAGTGTGGGACAAGCAGGAGGCAGCCGATCAATCTCTCACATTGATGTTTCTCTCTCTCCCTCTACCTCCTTCTCTCTTTAAAATCAATAAGAATATTCTTTTTTTTTTTTTTTAAAGAACAGCACTCATTTATCTCACAAAATAAACAGAAGCAAAAATGTCAATAAAAAATGATGTCAAAGTTCTCATTTAACTCCTCTATTTCTGCTAGAGTTAAGACCCTGGTCATCTAGGGGCTGCCACAGGTAAGCTGGAAAGTGATGCTGCTGAGAAATTTTCATGAGGGCCATGAAGATTCTTGGGGGCTATATTCTAAAGCATTTCCCCCCTACTTTATGATGTCAGTGAAGTATTGGCAGCTTCAGGACTTTTATTTCCAATAATTCTTGGTTTGAGAACTTTTATCTACTTGTCTGTATAATTACATTGCTCAATGTATAAAAGAATAAAAAATTAAACTCCTTGAGCACACAAGAACCTTGCCAAGGCATATTGATAACATGGTTTAAATTAAATTATCTTTGTTAAATCACAAAACCTTTGTTTTTCTCGGAAAAGCTGCTAAGAGTTTTATTTTGGCATTTAGGCATCTAGTGGCAGGTCTGAAAAATGCACCTAAAGGATTATTTCAAAGGAAAATGAATGAATGCTTCAAACCTAGAGGAAATTTCTCAAACGTGTTAGGAAAGAGGGACCAATAAAGTATAGTTCCTCTTGTTAAAAAGAGAGGGGAATTGGGACACACAATAAATGCGGCCAGGTTTATAGTTGCATTTATGACATAAACCTCAGCAAACTCAGAGCGTGCAGTGAATAGATGGGGTGATGCACTGGGCATGTCTGTACTGTGTGACAGAGCAAACAGGCAAACACTTGCAGGCCTATCACCTTTGCTCCCGAACAGAATTGATGTCACAGATGGAAAAACTGTTCGGAGGTTTCAACCCCATTCCACTGATTGTCTTACCCATAATAAAACTCCTCTGGCAGTGGCTGCAGCCTGGGTTTGTTCTGGAAAAGCAAGAAATAGATCAACAGTTTGCCTGGGAAAGGCTGAATAAGGTTCTGAACTAACCAGGACCACTCGTTCATCCCTCTTCATCGTAAGTCAGTGACATGATTTCCCCTAAGCTGAAAGGCAAAGAAATATAGTCGTCAGAGTTCAGAGTTCTTGTTGTTGGGGATTAGATAATAAAGGTTATGTTCATTTCAGGTTTACATCCTGGGACATGACCACATTGAAGAGAGGATTCTTTCATTTTCCTTTCAGGACGTAGGCTTGGAGCTCTGATAAAACAGGGCATCCTGAGTAATGTTAACTAAGTTCAATTGGTAGATTTGGTGTTTTATTATGACACTGGAGAAAAAGCAAGAGAGAAAGAGAGGTGTTTGGTAATGAAGATTTTATTGTTCCCTTCCTTTGTCCAGTCTTAAAATATGGAATATTTAGAATTCTTAAACACAGCCCAGTGCTGTTTTTGACTCAGTAGCCTTTTATGTCTCTCCCAAAAGACTGGAGTAAAAAATCCAGACACTAGTCCATACCCCAAATATGTGAAGATAAATGAGCACAGACTTTTGAAAGCACACATCTGTAGATTTGTTTGATTTGCCTCTATGGGATCACTGATGATACTAGTGAGAAATAATTTATTGGGTGATTCTAAAGGAAATTTCAATGTTGTGTTGACTTCATCAGAACATGCCAATGGGAGGACAAATATAAATCATTAATATTTATTGCATGCTTTTTATGTGCTAAACAATGAGTTAAGTATTGGGTACAATATTGGATGCTAATGAGGTTGTGGAAAAATGGGGCAAAATTCAGTAAATAGATCTTTCATTGGGAATAATGGAATGAATTAAAAAATGAACATTATGTTATATATGGAAAGATAGGATGTTTGCCTTCCTTTTCATGTGATAGAGCACTCACTATTTTTATGACTTTTTGATATGACCTTTTTTTCAGTATTTTTATGACTTTTTTTGTTTGTGACATTTAGACCTCTTCTAAAGAGAGGACACCTTATCCAGGATATAATAATATACATTCTTACCAGAGAATGAAAATCAGGCAGTTCCTTTTTGTATTGTCTTTAGATTATGAACCTTTTCACTCCTGGAAAAATGTGGAAGTAATTTTCCCCCCCAGAATCACTTTAAAAATTAGTTTACAGGAAAATGTCTCTCTTTCTCTCTCTCTCTCTCTCTCTCTCTCTCTCTCTCTCTCTCTCTCTCTCTCTCTCTCTCTCTCTGTGTGTGTGTGTGTGTTTTAGTTTTATGAATTTTAACCACTGCCACAATGAAGATATAGAAATGTCATCACCTCCATAGCTAATAATTTTTCTCTTTGTTTGAAGAACCTCTGCAAAAAGTACTGTTTGATCCTTAGTAACTACCTTCGTCAAATACTCAGTCCTCATGTGAGAGGGACTTCACTTTGCCAGCACCCTGGCATGAGCCAGTAGATTGCTTGGCCTTACATGAGTGGAATTTCTTCCTTCCATCTACACCAAGCACTACATGGCTGACACCTAGGAGTCACACATCATTACTCATGATTACTAATCACTGCTCACCACCTTTCAACTTCCCTCAGTGTCTCCTGACAGCATTCTCAGGAAAACTGTCAGGCTGAAGGGACCTTAAACACCTGGTGAAATGTGATAATCTTTGTGATTCTAGAGGCTGAGGAAATTGGGAAACATCTTATATGGAGACCTGGGGTTTGAACTAAGAATCTGGAGCTGGTACAATGGATACCACTGAATACCAGTGGTGGCCAATGGATACCACTGTTAAAATTACAAAACTTATTTACTTTAGGAAACTTATTTCCATTACCAAGAAATAACTATTATTTATTTGTGTAATTCTTTATATACATATATAATGTGTCTAAATATATCAATACCACCAAATATAATGCAGTTATTACTTGCTCAATAAAAGATTAAAGTAAAACTTTTGGCCAGCTTGATTATTTAAGTGAGATAGAATAATCAATGTCTAATGGTGCTATTTAATTTAGTTAAGATACACGTTTTACTGATGTAAAATAATGCTATTAAGAAATATATAATAATAAAAGCATAATGTGCAAATTAGACCAGACAGCTGAATGACCTTCCAGACATCACTCTAGATGAAGCAGCAGTGGTGGGGGCTGAGGCAGAGGCTGTTAGGGACGATCAGATAGGCAGGCAGAGAGAGTTAGAGGCAATCAGACAGGCAGGGGAGTGGCTATGGGCGAGAAGGCAGGCGAGTAGTTGGGGCCATCTGGCAGGCAGGCGAGTGGTTATGAGCCAGCAGTTCCGGATTAAGAGAGGGATATCTGACTGTGGGATTGGGCCTAAACTGAAACTTTGCCAAGTCTTTAATGCTGAGTACTTTGATTCTTGGATTCTTATGTCTATCTCTTTGTTATTTACACTAATTCATTCAAGGACTTTCTGGTTGACTTTGAGCAAGCCAACTTACTTTTCTCATTCTCAGCTTCTTTAGCAGTGAATTGAAAGCAATGTTTACCATGCTTTATCTCATAGTTTCTTTATGAAGGACAATGAGATAATGTCTTTGTTATGCTTTGAAATTTATTAAGTTCAGTATAAAATTGTGTAATTATATGAGAGAATAAGAAGATTACATCAGAAATGAGAGGCTATTAACAGTGGATCCAAAGACAACCTTCTACGTGGAATCTCTTTGAAGCAGAAATAAGACTTTTGGGTGAGGGGCAGTGCAACTGAGTGCTGGGGAACTGAACCGAATTTGGAGATCTGAGTCTTCATCCTGGATCTACCACTGCTATAACTGTGTAACTTTGGATGAACCACTAGGTTCTCTGGGCTTAGATTTGCTTATCTGTAAAATGGGATAAAAAGAGGGCTCTCTGTATGCCTTCTAGCATTAAAATTTATGGCATCAGCCATCTCTAATTCAGAGAAAGGCCGTGTATTTTAGACTGGATATACAATACAGATTATTACCAAGGTAGAGAGATGGTTAAATGGATCTATGGCAACAAAGTCAAATAACCCTCACTAAGGAGCTCTCAGATTTCATTCTCTTCCCCTGAGTCCTCAGAAATGCTGTGCCTCATAACCAAGGTGGTGGACCTGCATTGTCACTCCTTGCCTGGTTGCCTCTTGGGAGTGATGTCCAGACATGTTGGCCTCCAGACAGCAAGCTTCCCCTGTGTATCAGTGTTTGGGGCCACCCACAGCACATCTGCCCACCTCATTCCCCCGTTGCAGTCACTAGAGTAGAGGAGATTAACTTTCTGAAAATGAAAAGAACCCAGAGAAGACAAGCTGCTTATCAAATATGCACATTTCAGATGGAACTTCACACTCAGTAGAAAGATGTTAGATTGCTGTTAGCTCTCTGGAGCGCTTCTGACAATGTGTTATCAGGTCATGTTTGCATGACAGAGGCAGCCCAAGCAGGAAACATTAAGTCATATGACTTCTAAGACGGAATCAATCAAGTGAGCAGTACAGCTCCTGAAAACTAATTTCACCTTCATAAGGTCTGGTTATCTGTGCAGCAGACATGAGATTTGTCAGCCCCATTTCAGTCTGACCAGGTTCAGCACTGCATCAGGAATTTTAATGAACCGACACTGTAATATGTATGAAAGATGATACTGAGATGAATTCATGAAAAGCCAAGTCCGCATGAAATATGAACAATTACTTGCAGGCTTCTCCGCCTACTTAGCTCATTTGAAATGTCCATTTCAAAGGCTTTTGTCTTTCTGTGGTTCATTTGCAAGTTTGTGCACTCATTTTCATCATATTTAACCAGTTTAAAAATCAAAGAAGCTACTCACAATCAAACAGTTCAGTGGGCCTTGGTTTGATGGGGGCAGAGCCCAGGCTAGCCAGAGCTTAAATCTTCACTTAGCTACAGATGTACAGATTTACTCCTGTGGGTAGGAAAGGACTTGAAAAGACTGGATGCTTATGCTGATCAGGTCCTGGCCATTCAATATGATCCTTAGCAAGCTCCTAATCTGTGGTCCTAATAACATTGTACTCCGTGGTCATAAAAACATTTATTAGTTTTCAGCTTCAAAACAGCACTATTGGGTTTAGTCTTATTTTGGAAACTTAAAATTTGTCAGTAGATACATATTGAAATTATAAATAACCTTTTGTAGAATATTTTGGCTTTTTTTTTTTTGTATGTGACATCCCAATCCATTCTTAAATTCCTGTATCCTTTTCATAAATTCCATAGCTGCTGTGGAAATGCATTTCATATGCTGACTCTGTAAGTTAGGATGCTTCATATACTATTGACCACAATTCTTACCTTGCTCTCAGAAGTTATAGGCCATATATTACTACACTCATTTACCCCTACTCCCACTTCAAGTCCTCCTCCCTTGATCCCTACTTTATAGACACAGCGATCCCCCCCAACCCCTGCTCGAGCTCAAGGACAAAATCTATCTCTTTCTTGCATCTATTTTTTCTATTTCTTTATCTTGAATATATTTCACACATACAGAAAATACATAGGTTATTTAAATAAGATTTATGTATGTATTATCCATGCAACTTCAACACATTTTAGTATTTTGTCTGACTCAGATCTTTTAATTAAACAAGCAGTAACATCCGGGACATGTACAGTAGGAGAGCCCATGTTCTCTCCTCTCTTACTTCTTCATCAAAGGTCATTACTATCATGGCCAATAAAATCCCCATGCAAGCTTTATCCAAAATGAAATGTTTGTTTTTCATTAAACAACATATAATACTGTTTTCATGTTATGCAAGTATTATTCTGAATATATACTTTTGTAACTTGATTTTTTTACTATTACATTGATAATACTGCATCTTGTTGCATATAAGCTTTATGTTATTAATCTTTTTCATTGCATAATATTTTATAATATGAATATTCTACAATTACTTAACCAATTTCTATTTGGAGGGGAATACGTTTTTATTTCAACATTCATTAGAAACAACATTGCAGTGAATATTTTTTAATGGATGCAGAAAACCTCCATGGTGTGCAAATAGAAGTGGAAGAACTGGGCTGACTGTCATGCATACTTTCCAGTTTCAGTAGATTATTGTCTAATAAGAATATTTTACTATTTAATTTTAGACTATTTGAGTAAAAGAGAAGTTAGTTTTTCCATGCTTAATAAAAATGAGTACTATTTAATTACTTAAGGAATATTTACTGAGCAACTCCCATGAGCAGGCTCTATTCTACATGCTGAAGATGTAGCAAGGAAAATAAAAAAGATTGATGCCTCTATAATTTTTTTTTCATCATGTCTGACCCATCCCCAAACAACTGCTTTCTGTTATAGTTTTTATAAAGCTATTTTTAAATAAGTAGAATCATCTATAGCAAGTATATTTTTTATACCTGACTTCTGTTTACAACATAATTATTTTAAAATTAATTCAACAAACGTTTTTATGTTTTTATTTCTGAGTAATATTCCATTTTATGGATACCAAATCCTTCTATTCATCTGAATCCAGACCTCAGGTTCCTTATCTATAAACTGCAGCTTATAATGCCTCCCTCCTTAAAATTTATAAACAGAAGACAAGAAAGTTCATGTAGAGTATCTAGTTCAGTGTCTTTCATGCAAAATATACACTTTATTTTTCCCCTCCTTCTTCTCATCTTAGTCCTTCCCTACTTTTCTTCTGCTCTACCTTTTCATCCTCCTCCCTCATATTTTACTTAACCTCTTCTTTTCCCCTCTCCTTTTTGTCTTTCTACTCCTATTCTTTTTCTTTCCTCTTTTACTTCTTAAGATCCTCTTCATATAAAATTAAATTAGACTACACAAGTCAGTTATGTATATTTCCCTTTAGTAATTAAAGCCTACTTTATGATACTTATTCAAATCTTAATCATCTATTTCAACTTATCATAAATCTATCACTTCTATAACTATAGCTGGATATGATTCTCATCTCCAAAATGTTTTAGCATCTTGTTTGTGCCTTATCCTATATCATCTAGTCGTATTGTATTTTGACTATTGAGCTCTTATTTTTAAATGTAATCCATTTAAGGTCTGGGCCATGTCTTAATCATCATTTAGCATTTGCCTTGATCCCATAATTCCTTGTTAATATAATTAAATGAGTTAATAGACAAACAAAATGTATGTATATACAAGAATTCTTTTCATAGCAAATTTCAGCCTTATTACTTTATCATTTGAATCTAATTAATTTTTTCAAGGACATAAAAATATTCTTGATAATTATTTTTCTTCTTTAAATTTTTGATTAGTACTGGACATAAAAATGACGAGCTCTAAGAAGGTATGGATCATTTCCTGGTTTATTCTCTGATGTATCTCAAGAATTTTTTAGTAAATGTTGCTGCCTGAATGAATAACATAAAAATGTTGCTCATATTTATATCTATATTTTTATAGGAACTGTCCCTCTTAATTAATAATCAGGAGGTATTTTACATGAGAAATGATATAGCACAAAATTCATTACACGTCTAACAGAACTACTGTGAAGAATGTCATTGACATAGCTATAGTGTTCTAGAAGTCACGAGTTATAAATATCCTAAAACACATTACTATCACTGGTAATGAACAATTAGAAAATGAAATTAAGAGAATAATTAAATAAATAATATCAATAAAATAATATGATGTTTAGCAAAAATTTAACAAATATATGCAAGACTTTTACACTGAAAACTACAAAACATCATTGAAAGAAATGAAAGAAAACTTACATGGAAAGACTTTTCATATTCATGTATTGAAAAACTTTTGTTGTTAACAGGACAATACTCCTTAAATTGTACAAAGTTAATGCAAAACTCTACCTAAATCTTAGCTGCAGTTTTTGTAGGAATTGACAAGTTGATCCTAAAATTCACATGGAAATTTAAAGAAACCAGAATAGCCAAAAAATCTGAAAGAAGAAAAAAAACTTGGAGGACTCACATTGTCCTATTCAAAACTTACTACGAAGCGAGTGTAGTCAAGATGTTGTGGTACTGGCATAATGACATACATATTCATCAATGGAATAGAATTGAGAATCTGGAAATAAGTCCATATATTTATGATCAATTGTGTTTGTGTGTGTGTGTGTGTGTGTGTGTGTGTATGCGTGTGTTTATGAGTGACAAGATAATTCAATGGTAAAGAAAAGTCTTTTCAACCAATGGTGCTGGAACAAGTGGATCATAGACCTAAATGTTAGAGCTAAAACTATGAACTTGTTAGAAGAAAACATGGGTAAAAAGAAATCTTCATGAATTTGAATTAGTCAGCTGTGTATTACATATAACACCAAAAACACAAAAAATAAAGGAAAAAATAGATAAACTGGACATCATCAAAGTGCATTCAGAAAAAAAGGCAACCCAATAAATGGGATAAAATATTTGAAAATCATATGTACTTGATAAAGAATGTATAGCCAGAATTTATAAAGAACTTGAACAACTCAATAATAAAAAGACAATCCAATTTGAAAACAGTCAAAGGATTGGGGTAGATATTTATTCAAAGAAAATATACAAATACCCAATATGCTCATGAAAAGATGATAAACATTATTCGTTCATTAGGAAAATATAAATTAGACTTATAATGAGGTAATACTTCATACCCTCTAGGTTTTATAGAAAGAAAACAGAAAATAACAAGTGTTAGTGAGTATACGGAGAAATAGGAAACCTTACAAATTGTTGGTCATATTTTAAAATGATGCACCTACTTTGAAAAAGAATTTTGCAGTTCCTCAGAGTGTTAATCATCAAATTACCATGTGGTTCAACAATTCCATTCCCAAAAGCAATAAACACATAGATCCTCACAAAAATGTGTACATGGATGTTTCTAGTATTATTTACCATAACCAAAAAGTTGAAACAACTCAAATGTTCCTCAACTGAAGAAAGGATAAACAAAATGGATATCTATAATAATAAAAGTGTGATATGCTAATTAGACCAGACATCCTCTGGATGTCCTTCCAGGTGAAGCTAGGGCTGCAGCCACAGGATGAAGGCAGTCACCAAGGCTGCAAGGGATGGATCCAGGCAGCCACTACAGCTGCAAAGGCCTACTTGTGCATGAATTTCATGCATCAGGCCTCTAGTATCCATATAAAGGGACATTATTTGGTTTTAAAATTAAATAAAGTACTAATTTATGCTATGGCATAGATAAACCTTGAAAATATTAAACTAAAAATAAGACATAGCCAAAACCGGTTTGGCTCAGTGAGCATCAGCCTGTGGACTGCAGGGTCCCAGGTTCAATTCCAGTCAGGAGCATGCATGTACATTGGTTGCGAGCACATCCCCAGTAGTAAGTGTACAGGAGGCAGCTGATGGATGATTCTCTCTCATCGATGTTTCTAACTCTCTATCCTTCTCCCTTCCTCTCTGTAAAAAATCAATAAAATATATTTTTAAAAATCAGACATAAAAAGCCACATATTTTATTATTTCATTTGCATGAAATGTCCAGAATAGTCAAATCCAAAAGGACAGAAAAGAGATTAGAGGTTGTAGGGGCTGAGAGGATGAGGAAATGGGGAGTGACTGCTAATGGGTCCAGGGTTTCCATCTGAGGTGATGAAAACATTCCAAATCACTCAGTGGTGATGATTGCAGACCTCTGTGATTATACTAAACTAGAGGCCTGGTACATGAAATTTGTGCACTGTCAGGGGGTATCCCTCAGCCTAGCCTGCACCCTCTTACAATCTGGGACCCCTGGCTTCTCTCTGCTCACCTGCCTGCCTGCCTGATCACCCCTAACTGCCTCTGCCTGCCTGCTTGATTGCTCCTAACTGCTTGTCTGTCTGCCTGATTGCCCCTAACTGCCTCTTCCTGCCTGACTGATCACCTCTAACCACTCTATCTGCCTGCTTGATTGCCCTAACCATTTCTGCCTTTCCCTCTGCACCCAGGACTCAGGCTTCCCTCATGTGGCTGGCCACAGGCAACTGGAACCCAGGCTTCCCTCTTTCTGGCCAGCCACAGGCACCTAGAACCCCAGAAGGCTTCACTTGGGCCCCAGCCTTGTCAGGAAGGAGGTCCAGAATGATGTCCAGTCAAATTAGCATATTACCCTTTTATTAGTATGGATACCACTGGGAATTTTCTACTTTAAAATTGTGAATTTTGTTATTTTAATTGTATTTTAATAGACATTAGCTGATACTGTTACTATAAAATAAAGCACAAATACATTATTTATGAAGAGATAGTTATTTGGCTTACATACATTAAAAAAAAAATAGACCACAGCAGAGCAACAAACTTCTTTAGTGAAGCATGACCTGATGACAAGTGACAGGTAACCTTCTGAGCTGAACATACATTCAACACTTAGGAGACAACTGTATTATGTTCAGTAATATGGCTAACCTTTAAGACAATTTAATTGTACTTTTAAATGACAGTCTACCCATGGTTTCTTCTTCACAAAGTTGGCTGTAATGTCTTTATCAATACTCATTAAATAAAAATACAGTGTTGCATGTCTTTGATTTAATTGATTTCAGAGTGGAAGGGAAAGGTAGAGATAAAAGATAGAGATATATAATTGATTTCAAAGAGGAAGGAACTGGAAGAGAGAGATAGAAATACCAATGATGAGAGAGAATCATTGATTGGCTGCCTGCACCCCTCCCCCCCACCCACTGGGGTTGTAACCCTCAATCCTGGCATGTGACCTGACTGGGAATTGAACTGTGAACTCCTGGTTCATAGGTCGATGCTCAACCATTGAGCCATTCTGGTTGGCCATCTCCTTATTGTGACATAACCAATTATGGAGTAAAATCCAATATACTCTCAGTCCTAGGGATTCTGTAGGGCATGTACACCAGAGACAAGGAGGATCTTATAAGCCAGTTTAGCATTCTGCCTACCATACCATGCCTCTCATTTTGAAGAAATGAGACAATATTTAACAGCAAAGAAAGGCTTTGGGGTGATACTGAATATCTGTGTTTGTGTGTATTAAAGTCCCAAGACTGGGGCCCAGAAAGGGGGGCTTAGGTGAAAGATGAGGAAGTCACAGAACCCTTTCTTTAATCACATGTAAAAATAGGTTTAGTTCTATCTGTATCTGCCTTTAAGTTCTATCTGAATCTGTGTCATTTCTGGAATAAATAAAATCATAGGCATTTAATTAACTTTTCTTTAAAAGGATACATATGTTTGCATAACTGACAGTTGTTGAATCAGGAATTTAGGTATCTTCTTCACTATTAGAAGTTTTACTTTCTTTCTTCCTTTTAAATAGACTTTGAAACTATGTGCTAATAGAGGCTTGGTGCACAAAATCTGTGTGTGTGTGAGAGAGAGAGAGAGAGAGAGAGAGAGAGAGAGAGAGAGAGAGAGAGAGAGAGAGAGAGAGAGAGTGTGTGTGTGTGTGTGTCTGTGTGTGTGTCTGTGTGTGTCCCTCAATCCCGCCTGCACCCTCTCTAATCTGGGACCCCTCTCACAATACAGGACTGCTGGCTCCCAACCGCTTACCTGCCTGCCTGATTGCCCCTAACCACTTCTGTCTGCCAGCCTGATCACCCCCTAACTACTCCCCTGCCAGCCTAATCAATGCCTAACTGATCCCCTGCCAGTGTGATTGCCCCTAACTTCCATCCCCTGCCAACCTGGTCACCCACAGCTGCCCTCCCCTGTTGGTCCAGTCACCCTGAACTTCCCTCCCTTGCCAGCCTGGTTGCCCCTACTTGCCCTCCCATTCCAGCCAAATTGCCTCTAACTGCCCTCTCCTGCTGGCCTGGTTGCCCCTAACTGTCCTACCCTGCAGGCCTGATTACCCCCAACTTGCAGGCCTGGTTGCCCTTAACTGCTCTCTCCAGCAGGTCTGCCCCCCCCCCCCCCCCCCCAACTGCCTTCCTTTGCGAGGCCTGTTTACTTCTAACTTCCCTCACCTGCTGGCCTGGTCACCCCCAACTGCCCTCCCTTGCAGGCCTGATCCTTCCCAACTGCCCTCTTCTGCTGACCTGATTGCTCACAACTGCCCTCTCCTGCTGACCATCTTGTGGTGGCCATCTTTTACCACATGATTGTGGCCATCTTGTGTGCTGGAGTGCTGGCCAATTTGCATATTACCTCTTTATTATATAGGATAGAAAAATTGGAAACTGGTGTTGAATTCAACTTCCATTCTTCAAAAATAATACATCAGCTATGAATTATAGAATCTACATAAAATATTGTACATATGAGAAGACAAAGACAATTCTCTCCATTGGTATATTTTTGTCAGTCAAAGAAGGTGGCTGGTATATTTTCAAGACTTTGGTTAGTTCAGATGATCTCTGGAACTCTACTTTTCATGATTGGAATTTAAATTAAGCACAGCTAGGGAGCAGAGGCATTTTCCTACTTGAAATAAAGGAGAGGTAAGTTGAATATTAAATGCAGAAAAAGAGAAAGGGCTGAGAAAAGGAACAAGAATAAATCTCTTCCCAGGAGACTATTAAAGGTATGTCTAAAAAATAACAAATGTGAAAATAAAAAATAATAATCTATCCATTAATTCCCCAAATTCTGAGCCCATTAAAACATGCCACAGAGGAAGCTTGAGATGACCTGTTCTGCCCAATTAATTTTGAAGTATTGGAAATCAATTAGTTACAATAAACACACCAGCTCTCATTATTTTAAGTAGCTTGCAATTAGCTTCATAGAAAGATGATTATGTACTGAGCTTTAAGTATAAAGGCATGCTGGCAGTGACAAAGAATGCTGTGTACCTCTTCTTTCTAAAACAAAATCTCTTTTGGACTATCAGGACCAGCTTCTGGTAGTGAATTCAAACTTTTACTAAGCAAACTGCTTTTTATAGTACTGATTTAAATATTGAAACACTGGATCTTTCCTTAGCAGTATGTGCAACAGAAACTGAAATTCTTCTGTGAATATACACAGGACTTGGTACCAATTTTTGTTTGTTCTGATTTCAGCCTGCAAGCAACATAGAAAGAAATGTGTTTAATTCTTTCCTTATTTCTTTTGGCCACCGAGGCACTTAGCTTGCCAAGGTACCCCTCCTAACATAGCCAAAAATGACTCATTGTTCCTAACTCATTAAATGCAGTAGACTAGCTTGATAGAATCTGTTTGCTTGCCTGCCTATCTGGTGTGCTAACTACTTTGCATCTGCAGTTTCCAAGGTATTCATTTGCCTACAGAAAAAAAGATGAGAAAAAAACTGTAATCTGCATATTTTCTATGTTAGCACATTGATTCATTATGTCATTTCTAAAAGAGGGACAATATTATGACTCATGAGCATGGAGGGAAAAAATGGAACATTTTGTTTCTTTGTTGGTTCAATAAGCGTACATTTGGTAGTGACATGAACTAATTGCATAGTTACCATGAAATAACATGTTTTATTTTTCTGTAATAATGTAGTAACTACATAGTAACTTCTTAGGGAACAATGGTAATTATACCGTAATGTGATAATAGTGTTGTTTTATTTTTCCCAACAGCTATGCAATTTACTGTACATAAAGTACAAATGTGCACACATGCCTAAAGGGTTTCTTCCTTTGTTTTCTGGCCCCCAATGGCCTCTCTCCCACCCTAAGCCCCACATACGATTAAAAAAACCTAAGCTTAAATTCTTTTCGTATTCTTCCCTTCTTCAAACCCAACAAGCTATTCATCCTTTAGAACTCTGTTATGAGGTATAGAACTGAAATCTAAAGCATAAATATCGGGTAGGGCTTTATTAAAGTTAAGAAACCCAGAGGGACTTAGAAGGGCAAAGATAGCAAAGACAGAGACGAGGTCTTTGGTAGGTTAGCTCCAGACAGCCTGACCGTGCTGAAGGTCTAAGACCCTCCTGGCAGGTTCCCCTCTGAGCTCAGGAAGCATCCATTGAGCTTCCAGGGTGAAGAGTTGTAGAGAGCCCTGACTGCATTTTCTCTGTTGAAAGGTCCAGGGAATACAGCCCTGGATATGGGGGAGAAGAGTTGCTTCATGTCTTAGCAGGCAGAGGGGAGTTGCAGGCCTCTCGAGAAATAGCTTCTCTATAAAAGAGGAATATATCAAAGTGCAATTGCTCTAAACACTGTTGAAAAGAGAGAGAGAGAGAGAGAAAGTATCTTATGGGAACAAAGAAAGATTCACATAGTACCGGAAAAAGAGACTTGGATACATGTCTGAGAAATCACAGCACAGTTTGGTTCTGAGCCATCAGAGGTGGAAGCCCCAAGCACTTGACTGCAAATGGGCTGTGTCACACAGTCATTGGACAGAAAGTGGTGAAGGAGCTGCTTCAGGGACAGGGCCTGGGGTCAGTGTGTGCCCACCCCCACCCCACTGCTTGGTGCTGGCAGGAGAGGCAAGGGAGCCATGCTCTCTGCTTCTGGAGGGGCATGCTGAAGCTAGGCCTTGAGAGGGGCCATCTCAGCACCTCCCTGCTGCAGGTGGCCTCTTTGTTCCCGTAGAAGTCCTACTGGGCCCCACCTGAGCCCTCCATGGCACTGGGATCTCTACTGGCTCTGAGATGTGCTCTGAGAACCCAAATGCCTGGCATCAGTCATCTCAGCCATGAAATGAGCTTAAAGAAGGCTGAAAAAGATAAGGAGACAGAGACACTGAGGCATACAGAATCAGAGATGGAAAGAGAATAGGAGGATGAAAAAGATAGCAAGAGACAGAGTAAATGACAAAGAGAATGAGGCATATGGAGGATGAGAGAGAGAGAGAGAGAGAGAGAGAGAGAGAGAGAGAGAGAGAGAGAGAGAGAGAGAGAGAGAGAGAGAGGAGCGAAAGCAGCAGAAATGATACCAAGAGACAAATAGAGAGACCCAAAGATGAAAAGAAAGAGGGAAGGAGGGAGGAAGGGGTGGGAGAGAAGAGGGAGAATTTTAGAATTTTAGGTGTATATGCATAAGACCCTTCTGATTTTTGGTCAGCCTTGTTCTAACCACTTTTTGAGTTGTATGAGGGCCAGAGGCAATGCTTCTGTTCATTATAAAATTGCATTGCATTTTCAACTTCTGGTTTAGTACCAAGAAATGAATCACACTGCCTTGGAGGAGTACTGTCATTTTCCTTTGTGGTCTAATTTAAATTCTCTATCAAATACCATTGCCACTGTGACTTTTAACATTTTGCATGATTTATGCTGTTAATGAGCAAAGAGTAGGAGCAGGTTGGGGTGTCTATAAAGGGAATGGAGTGAAATAAAATTCTGCACACAGGCCTTGCAGAAAGAGCAATTTCAATTTTGATGGGTCTCATCCAAAGTGATCAGTTTAAGCACTTGCAAATGAAATGGTATTTTTCACTGACTGGGGTGCCTGATAAAACCCTGTCCAGACAAGAGAACTAATGGAATGGGAAAGAAATTCCCCAGTGGTAGAGGAAAGTCACAACATCATCTGATTGACTCAAAAAACAAGCACTCTAGTCCAATGGAAGACAGAGAAGACACAAAAAGTTTTAATTAGTTGGGTTTATTGAAGCCAAACACCTTGGATTTGGTCAGAGAAAGGGCTAAATTATAGACTGAGATTTCCTGAATCTTTAAAAATGTTTTTGGATTGTTTGAAAAGGATGTTGCCATGTGTTGAAGAAGTACTTTGCATTAGATTAAGATAGGTATCAAGAATCCAGGTCTCTCAAATTTACGAAGTGGTTCTGTGCAATAAGATATTTTGACCTGAGCTATATCACTCTTGACTGTATACTTCTGTTCACCATCCCACTTTTTTCTTTGGATATGTGGATCCCTATTCTCAGCTTATTTTCAATATAAAATGTTAAAGTAAAATTGACAGTTTATTCAAGGAGAATTTGAAAGAGAATGGAGAAGTAGTTCAAAACCATTCACTCAACCAATGTGAACTTTGCCCGACCTTCCCTACTCCTCATTCCATTTGGAGTGTGCTGTGCTAGTCACTGTGTGAGGAGTGTGGTTGCACATGATACTGTGCTCACAGTGTTTCACTATGGGTTGTAGCTTTTATCAATGTTATGGGCTATGATCCCCAAATTCATATGATAACACCCTAACTCCCACTACCTCAGAAAATGACTTAACTTTGACAAAAGTTTTTAAAGAGGTCATTACAATTAATTGAGGTTATTAAATGGTTCCTAATCCAATATGGGTAGTGTCCTTTTAAGAAGGGGAAATTAGGACATAGACATGTACTAGGTGATGAAATGGGAGAAGATATTTACAAGTCAGGGAGAGTAGTCTCAAAAGAAACAGAGATTTCTAACACCTTGATTTAGCCTTTCAAACTGTGAGAAAATAAATTTCTATTGTATCAACCATCTAGTCTGTAGGCTTTGTTATGATAACCCTAGCAAATGAATGTAGTCAGTTATCATTCTCTGTGCAAAGAATTATTTTCAGAGTATAGGTGTTTCTTAACTAATGAAAGTTATACTTTTCCAATGACAAAAGATTTTTTTTGTATGCTTGAGTATAAATCATATTATCCAGTCATCTTAAAAGTGATATTTAGAACAATAGTTTACTCTTAAAAATATACTTGAAAGCCTTCTCAAAAGCCTCAAGTCTTCCTTGACCAACTCATCCTGAAAGTGAGATGACTACAGATTCTGTTTTTCTTCTAAGCCTTTGCTTTACCTTTGAAGCTCCAAGAATCTGATTTCTTTTGTTCGGCTGTTTCCCCCTTGGTTCCAAAAAGTAGATGTTTCCTTGGTTTCGTCATTTAACTTTGTCCCTGTGAGCATCTCCTCCACTCCCTTGAATCCTTTCCAAATTAATAGTACTTTTATGCATATCAGTGGCTGCCCATGAGACACTTTGTGGCCATCCCATAATTCAGGCTGGAAGAAATGTCACTTTGAGCTTTTTACCAGATGTAGCTCTTATACTTTTAAAAACGTGTAGTAGATCGAATTCCTTTCCCCCTCAGTAATTCTACTTCTCATTTTACTTCCTGTGCTTTGCCTAAACCTGTTCACTGCTTTCACTAAAATAGTAAGTAAATTACTCTGTGCTATAATGTGCCTTTTTATAATGTTTTAATTTGCTGAAGAAGAAAAAAATGGAAAGAGGGCTCAGGTATCAGTACCTCCAAAGGAAAATACATCTCTTTCTGTTATATTCTAAATCATTGTTATGGGGTTCTTTCCAGAATTCCAAGTCCAGCATCCATTCAAGCATTAGGAAGTTATATTGATGACTTAGCATGCAGGTATTTGAGAAGGAGCATCCTTGGGCTCACTCCCCACCTGCATCTGCATCTATAGCAAGTAGCTAGTTGTTTATGTGATCTTAGTAGGGAAATGTTCAGTCAAAGCCCTGCTCTTGCTTTCTGTTCCCCCAACTATACATAACCAACCTATTGTGCAATGAGAATAGAACATCAAGAGGCTCTGTGTTTTTTCCTTCCTTTCTTTGCTCTCTTTTCTTTCTTCTTTTGTAGTTCTCTTGTATTTGTTAACAGTTTCTCAGATTTGACCTGACAACCCCTCTTTTGCTGCTTTTGCAGGTCTCAACTTTCTCCAGGTTCTCCACCATTTGCCATTGCCCAATAGCATTTATTCCAATGCTTCTTTTCAGTACTTGCTCCTATAATGTTTTCTATAATTATTCATTTTTCTTCTGTATAAATTCTTGATTTTATCCTAAACATGCTGCTAATGTTAGATCAGTATGCTTCTGTGTGGCTCAATATGTCCTGTTTGGTAGGAGAAAGTATTTTCATAATTCATGTTTACCTTAAAAAACATAACATGGATACTCTGCAAAAATATAGGTTTAAGACTTCAGGGCTCACATACTCCTTGCATCCGTCCTTTCTATTGGGTTTGGCCATAGGTAATTACAAAGTCTTCCAATAAATGGGACTGGGTGGAGATTTGTGGAAGATACTCTTTGCAGTGAATAGAATAGGATTTGTACAATGACTGTCCGAACTTATTTCTCAGCCAGAAATAATCAGGATGCTTTATAATATGGTTAAGGTCAACTTCCTATTACTTATTCTATTCTAGTTAATGTTGGGTAATATTTCATCAGTTTTATAATACACCAGTGTTGTTAAGCCCAAGTTCTTAGCCTGGAATCCAGGGAGCAGAACACAGCAACTTGGACCTTGGGCTTTAAAGTCAGCCCGAATTGCACTCTAAATCTTGCTTTACCACTCATGAGCTGTGCAGACAAGGGCAAGTATTTAGCATCTATAGGCCTTTGCTTCTCATGATATCAAATGAGGGTAATACTGTCTTCTTTCAGGGTTTTAAGGATCCAAACTGAATAAATAAAATTAATTTTCTGAACTTCTTTTTAGAAGAAAATGGCTTGAGAAATATTTGGTGTGGTTCAAAAGAAACCTAGGTTATATGGTAGATAAAGAATCATTTTGGGAAACCTTGAGGGAAATAAAGATTTCAGCTAGTCTTTTTCCAGAGTAACTAATGGAGATTCAGTGAATAATTCTATTTGACTTCCTATAAAGAGAAATATGTATGTGTGTGTGTGTGTGTGTGTGTGTGTGTGTGTGTGTATATATATATATATATATATATATATATATATATATATATATATATATATATGCTGGGAGCAATGAAAACAATCAGTAATTTAAAATAGAAACTCTAAAGTTCCAATGGCAGCCACTCCTACTTTGCAGGTACTTATTAGTACTTGAGTAGCTTGTCACAGAGCAGTTTCATGTGACTTCTGCAAGAGCAAGTGGCCTAGAGTTTTTAACTTAATAGTTCTTCCCAGCAGAGCTGAAGAGGCCAAGCCAGAGGGTATGATGATATCTTTAAGGTATTAGCACAGTGTCCAGCATAAAAACATTGCTAAGAAAATTGTAGCTATGATTATTCTTAGTTAATATAAGGACTTCAAGGAGTCCATAGATCCCCTCTGAAATTGCATGTTGACTTTTATGAATCATGTGCATTTTTCCTAAGGGTTTAACCACATATTTATTTATATTCTTACATGTTCCATACTCAATAAACATAGCAATATTTGAGCTTCTGTCTGAAATGTGGAATCAGCTGAGTCTCTGTGCATCTTTGAAGATGTCTTGAGACTGATATTAAACGCATGAAACTTCACTTCAAACTCAGAGTAGATAAAGGTCAGACACATGTCTGTGATCAATCATTATAAAAATACAGAAACTGTCCTGGGAATGAAAATATGTTTAGATGTGAAGACATGATATATCTTCTAGCTATGGATCCAGGTAATGCACTCCTCTTTGTGCATCTAGAAACCCTTGTAATTGTTCTGTGGACTGTCTAGGTTCTTTTCTTCATTGATGATCCTTGAAATAGTCCCTTGAGAGCTGCTGGCAATTGCCAATGGTTATGTGGGGAGACTTAAAAAACTTTTTTGGTTCCCCACAAGATCATAAATCCTTGCTTCAGGACATTGTATAATGACTCCAAGATGTGGAGGCTTCCTTATCTTTGAAAGCTCAAATTATATAATCATCTCTCAGTGGTCACTCACACCCGCCAGATGGCCTCATTTCATCAGACAAATATGTATCTGGAAGTTTCTAATATGACTATTTATGAATAGTGATGTTTATTTCTCACAGAGGGTAAACACTTCACCCTCCTCCTGAAAGTCAGTTAACTTCAGAAATTATATTTTCTACTCTATTGAGCACAGACCATACTAAACCATCTGACTGGTTGGGTTTTTGAGCAGTGTTGCAGTTCAGGAGTTTTGTTCTCTCTCTCTCTCTCCCTCTCTCTCTCTCTCTCTCTCTCTCTCTCGCTCTCTCTCTCTCTCTCCCTCCCCTCTCTCTCTCTCTCTCTCTCTCTCTCTCTCTCTCTCTCTCTCTCTCTCTCTCTCCATCTTTTAGTAGTAATTCTGTGACATGATACATTTGCTGGCACCTTGGCTAACTATGTTCATGCATTCCTTTACACCTTCAAAAACTGTAAATGTAATCCACCAAACAGCTGTTGTAGAAAGCCTGGGAACTGGGATACTGTGAATCAGAAGTGTGGTAGGGGAGAGGAGTGTGCGCAGCAGATAACTGTACTTGATTAGCTAGATTTAAATAGTGTCAGATGAATTTGCCAGGTGAAAATAAAAATTGTCAGTTCAGTTTAATTTCATGGTGAATCAAACAAGGAAATTAGATTCTGCTACTCTGTCAGTTTGACATCCACAGCAAGTGACAATTAGAGATGATGAGAAAACTTATATTTACTTTGAAACTCTTGATTTCCTGATAGGCATGTAACTTTTATTTACCCTTGCCTTGCAGAAAAGTGTTGCACCACAGTAGCATTAGTAGCGATTGCTAGAACAGTCAGGGTATAGGCGGAAGGGGTGGAAAGGGCAGGTGGAGAGGCTGGAGCTCACTTTTGTGGCATGACATAATCAGATTGAGCAGTGCCCTGTGCTGTGAAGCCAGAGGACTTTGGAGCTGAAATGCAGATAATAGCACAGTGGTCACACCTTTTGCTTCAGCAGACAAGATTATATTAGAGCAAGTCAAGGCTGGAAGACGAGGAATGAAAGGGACTCTGACTTGAGCTGTTGCAGCCAGGCCATTCAAGTAGATTTTCCTTTTCTACTACCAAAGCATTGAGCAATGTGGAGGACTCATGTTTAAACAAAAATGCATTTCTGCACATTCTCCCTCCTTGCCCCCTGCCCCCACTAATAGCAAAAGGTGAATTTCAATTTCAAATTAGGATTCAAAGAGCACAGAAAAATCGGTAGAACTGAAGCATGAAATAATCACATGGGAAGTTGCTTTCTCAGCAAGAGGTAGATCTCAATAGCATGAAGAAATCATTTCCTACCTGAATTTACTTCCAAAGAAAGTGTTAGGATTGACTGACTACCTATGGATAGCAAAGGCAGTGGTGGGAGACAAGATGCAGAATGAGAGGCAAAATATGGTTTGATTCAAGGAGAGTAATAGATATTAAAATATTTTCAACTTTGATTTAATGGATATGTAGTCTTTTTAAAATAATCATACATCTTGTGGTTATAAGGGTGACAAGAAGGCCTGGGTAAGTCAACTCACACTTTTCTCCAAAACTTTTCATGGGCCTGAACATTCTTATATTTCACTTCTTAAAGTCTCTCTCTCCCTCCCTCCCTCCCTCTCTCTCTTTCTGTCTCTCTCTCTCTCAATTTCTGTCTCTCTCTGTCTGCTTCGTTAAGAAGGGACACAATTCTGGCCCCAACTAGGTATGTATTTTCCAACAAAAATAATGTGTCAGTGTTCGGTATAAGTTTATTATTTGCCTTTTCACACCTTATGAATTAACCTTATGAATTTTTATTATGATATGACCAGCACATACTATTGATAAGATGATGGTAGAATCCTATATAATAGAAGGGTAATATGAAAATTGACTGAATGGTAGAATGACCAGTCGATATGACATGCACTGACCACCAGGTGGCAGCTCCAGCATTGAGCGTCTGCTCCCTAGTGATCAGTGCACTCCCACAGAGTGAGCTCTGCTCAGCCACAAGCCAGGCTTGTTGCTCCTTAACACTGCCTTGGAGGTGGGAGAGGCTCCTGCCACCACTGCTACACTTGCCATGGCTTGCAAGCTTATGGCTGGTGAGCAAGGTGATGGGAGCCTCTCCCATCTCATAGGAGTGCTAAGGACCCCTGGGGGTCCTGGACTGCAAGAGGGCACAGGCCAGGCTGAGGGGACTGTACCCCCCAGTGCACAAATGTCATGCACTGGGCCTCTAGTAGTCAATAAATTAAAGAGTATGAACAAATACTTTTGTTTTCCAACATTTTGGAACTGAGAGCCCTGCTTGGGAGGTTTACCAATTGAAAACTATAATCCTGAATTAGGAAAATTTGATGGCTATATGGAGTATATATTTATAGTCACTGGTGAATTTATTTCTTTAATCTAACATGATCAAAGTTACATTGAAAGGGAGAAAAACAAGGATCCTGCATAATTTGAAGTTGACATATGAGATTATATCCTAATTACCATATTTTCCGGCGTATAAGATGACTTTTGAAACAAACAAACAAAAAAAGTCAATTGAAAATCGGGGGCAAAAATTACCTGTAGACCTTGATGGCAAAGTAAGTCTTTTCTTTGAAGTGGGGGGTAGTCTTATACAGCGAATATAGGCCTAAACCTATGTTTTAACTGTAAAATTAGGGGGTCATCTTATACGCCAGAAAATACGGTATTTGAAAATGTGATAATTCATGGACATTGAATAGTGGAGAAAAAATGAATTATTATCTAGTTCAAACCTTTCTTGGTACAAATTTAAAACAAGAAATAGAGCCAAAACCGGTTTGGCTCAGTGGATAGAACATCGGCCTGCTGACTGAAAGGTCCCAGGTTTGATTCCGGTCAAGGGCAAGTACCTTAGTTGCAAGTATGACCCTAGTAGCTGATCGATTATTCTCTCTCATCGATGTTTCTAACTCTCTCTCTCTTCCTCTCTGTAAAAAATCAATAAAATATATTTTTAAAAAATAAAACAAGAAATAGAAGCAATGCACACTGCCTCAGCTATATAAACTCCCTACAAATTTGATTATTGCTTATGCCATATTCTAATGTAAGTGGAGTACACTGGTCCTACGGTACTTTTGGAACTTATATTCCAAAAGCATCTATTTAAAACTGTCTTCAGTACTTTAAAAATGAAGTACAATAATGATAAACAACTTGAACTAGAAATACATTAGCAGCACACAGCTCGGCAACCTTCCATAAATCCTCACATTTCTTCATCTTGTCTGTTGGGAGGCTGATTGATATTTGTGTATATTATCTGAATCATATGAGCAAGATAAATATAAGTGAAAATTGTGTAATATTTGATAAATCCAGAAAGGGACTCCCTTTGCTTCATCTTAATACTAACTATATTTCTTAATAGCTAAATAGTTACTATCTTCTTATGTAAATTAGAAGGTTATTTATCTCCTTTTCATTTTTTCATCTCTTCTTTATATTTCACTTCATTTCATTTCATTTCTTTTTCTTTTTTTGGGATAGTTTCTGAAGGGCAATTAAATCTTTAGCAGACCATAACTTGCAGTTCTTTTTTTATTGATGGCAAATACTTGAAACTGAAATTTAATATACGTTCTTTAGTTAATATTTTTGAGGGGTCCCTGAAGGAAAATATAGACAGGAAGCTATGTGAACTGCACCTTTAAAGAGTTACTCACTGTAAAATGCTGGAAGACATTTATCTTTGACACTTTCCTGCCCCACCTTGAAAACATTTTTTGAAGGTCTATTAGAAGAAGAAGAAGAAAAAAATATATATAAGGTCTCTCTGTGGTTTATTAAAATAGTTTCAAATTATGATTCCAACTTTCCCTAAAATAAATACATTCCATTGCTAGCATATTAATTGCCAATTGGAACACTCTATAGCTTGGCCATAACACAAGGCCATGGTTCATTACCTGCAGATACTCCATTCGATTAGCCACTGGTTACATGCAGATATTCCAAATGACTTCATAAACACAGGAGCACATACTCTTAAGCAGTGATTAATTCCTACAAGACCATGTGATGCCCTGTAATTCTTTAATGGTGCCAAAGTGATCTATAGCATGAGTGCATACCTTGGCTAGCTCAGCAAATGCCCAAGGCAAGCATCAGGAACATCTCTCCTTGTAGGCATTTTGTGGGGATTTTATTCACCTTGGAAAAGACCTACAACTTGCACAGAAAAGGTGCTGTAAGAATCATGGGGAATAAAAGAACATTTTCCTCTTAAAGACATATTATTCTTTTATGGTGTTTCCATGATCATGACACCTAACAAAAGGAAGCTGGAGAGCTGCCCTTCCTCTGTTTCTCTGGCACCATCGCTAGGAGAACAGGCAGGCCCTTTTCATACATTTTGAGAGTCTTTATTCATTATATAATAGGCTCCTCTAAGGACACACATCATCAGACAGTTCTATCAACAACAGAGCATGAACAGAATGCATTTAGAAACCGGTGAGGTTATGACAGCAATCAATGTTTTTCAATGATGTGCTCCAAATTCAAGGGAGAATTCTGCTACCTCTGTGATGTCAGACAGCATATTTTGATTAAAACATTTCTTCGTTGATTTTTTTAATGGAACCATTACTGGATTCCCTGGGTACATATAAACATTTCTTAGGACAATCCGATCCAGCAGAGAGGTGGGACTAGGCTTGGAATCATAAAATAGGAAACATTAAATACACTGGCCAGGGAGTACACAGTTCCCAGCCTCTCCATCAGGCCCAAGGACACTATGGGAAGTAAGTTAGGTGCATAGGGAAGAATATGAATAATGGTGGGAAATGAAGACATGGTTAATGTTGGGAGGGTTTAATTTTTAAATACTATTTAATAGTTGAAGTAACATAACACATTCTTGTTTATATAGAAAGAGGGGTCTCTGCTAAGCTCTGGATGAGAGAAAGACATCCAGGTCCCAAGTCTTATTTGAACACTTACTTTCTGGGGGATTTTGACAAATCAGCTAAAATATCTGAGGTTCAAATGAAGAGATAACAATATCTGTGGGCTTGAGCATAGTGTCTGTTCATGACCAATCAAACGATGGGAAAAAATATAGCTGGGAAATCCTCTATAAGCCCAAAAGTGCCTGACAAAAAAGAAGTTATCATTATTTATTTGATGATGAAGACTTTACAAGAGACCTTCAAAATATTCTTTAAAAAGAAAACAAAATATAAAGCTTTAAAACTATCTCTTTCTAAATTGAGCCACTGTTTAAAGACCTGGCTACCTTATTGAAACAGTCCTGGAAGTGACGAAAGGGCTTTGTAGAAATTCCCCAAAAGGTACACTTTGCGGTAAGTAGGATGCTTGCTGGGCCTGGGAGTCATGGCTCAGTGGTGAGAGCTGAGAGTGTTCTTTGTGCCAAGAAATTTGGCTCTAACTTGGGAAAAATTGCTTACAATGAACATAGTTGTACTAGTACTATGTAGTAAATAAAGAGTTAAAGACAGTTCACATTTTATTGGGTAGGAAATCATAACTTAGGTCTTTATTGTATTTATTGAGATGATTTACATCCTATATAATAAAAGCCTAATATGCTAAGTGTCCGGTCATCCAGTTGGCTGTTCAACCAATCAAAGCATAATATGCTAATGATATGCTAAGGCTGCTCAACTGCTCGCTATGATGTGCAATGACCACCAGGGGCAGACACTCTGACCGATAGGTTAGCTTGCTCCTGGGATCCGGCTGATCAGGACAGAGCAAGATGGGCTGGACATGCTCTGGAGCCCTCCTCAGGTCTCTACTTGGCTGGCCAACTTCCCATTTCCCTCCCTATCCTGATCATGCACCAGGGGGTGCCTCAGCCTGATTTGCACTCTCTCACAATCGGTGACCCCTTGAAGGATGTCAGAGCCAGAATGGCTGGTCACTATGACTTGCACTGACTACCAGACGGGGGGTGAGGGTGGGGGGCAGACGCTCAATGTAGTAGCTGCCTCTGGTGGTTAATGCACTCCCACAGGGGGAATGCCACTCAACCAGAAGCTGGACTGATGACTAGTGAGAGCCTCTCTCACTTCTGTGGCAGTGCTAAGGATGTTCAACTGGTGGCTTAGGTCTGCACCCTGTGAAGAGCAGGCCTAAGCTGTCAGTTGGACATCCCTCGAAGGCTCTCAGACTGCAAGAGGGTGCAAGCTAGGCTGAGGGACCCCCTCACCCTGCAAGTGCATGAATTTTGTACACTGAGCCTCTAGTAGTTTTATAAATGTGGAATGGCACTGAAGCCAAATAATTCATATACATTTTTCTTTAGCTTCTATTTCTGTGTGATGTGATGTGATGTGTGCACATGCACTTGTGCTCTAGGATTTAGATAAAATAGGTAATTCTGGAATAAGACTACATAAATGATCCAAAGTAATGAGAAATCCTAAAGATAAGTAGATGGTTTGCCAAAGTCATAAGCTATTCAGGAGAATATACTTAACTTATATAACCTCTTCAGAATTCTTGGGCAATGTTTTTGTAAATAGTAAAGCCATTTAGATGGCAATTTAGATAATACAATATTGGTTCAAAACCACTACAGTTTCTAAAGTAGTTGTTAAAGGTAATCCACATTGTATTTATGTGTTTTGTAGTTCTTTATGTGGCTAAGATATGTTCTTATATATAAAGGAACACTCATCTGTATATATAACAAATTTTTTTCTGAAGTGACTTCTAATTTGGAGGAGATTGTGTTCTATCTGATAAACAATGCCACTGGCACTCAGTCTTTTCATACTTTGAAGGATTACAAAGCTATCTTGAATTGATTTAAAAAAAAAAACAAATTCATGATCATAAATTACATATTCTTAATTTGGATCAGAAGGCATTTTAGTTGTTTATTTTAATTCAAAAGTTAACTTAAATTGAAAAGATTGATTTCATTGTATAAATTGAGATAGAATGATATATTCATTCTCAGGAAGGTTTTGTTTTTTTTTTTCTTCTGAGTTTCATTTAGATATCCAAGAATGTTTTAGTAATCCTGGCTAGATGGCAGGCACTGGGAATGAAAGATGATAGATAGATAGATAGATAACATACACTATTAAGGAAGAGAGAAAGAAATTGTTTACTCAGTTCAATTCCACAAACCCCTTTGTGCTCTGACCCTACAAGTCCCAATTAAGTTGGCTTAACAGTGTGGTTTTAAGTATTCCATTGAATCCTTAACCCAAAAGAGAGCTAAACTTTGTCTGACTGGAGATGAGTTTTTTGATGGATAATGTTCTCAGAAGCTATTTTGAGGTCCTTGTTGTGTCCTGGTGTCTCAGTCAAATGTGCATTGCTTAATTAATACAAGTCTACTAGAAGCCACTTCTGTCTTTCTGTCATAGATTTCATAGTGTCACTCGAATGACAAATGGACAAATGATGAAGGCTTTTGGGGAAAAAATGAACTCCATTAAAAAAAATATTAGCATCACACTCAACCTATAAGATCGGGAATGAGGGATACAAAGGAGATGTGTTGTTTATATAGATCAGTGTGTAAAAGTCATTCATTATATCTCCTTTAGAATATGGTAGTTCAAATAGCGTTCTGGTATATCACGTCTAAGACACAATGATGCAGGAAGTCATTGGGGATATCTGTAAAGCATTAAAATTATTTTCAGCGTGTTAGATTATTTGGTTTTGAAACATCTTTTTGGTGTGTGATTGTACTTTGTTTTTCTTACATGGCAGAGTTTCTTTCTGTACTGAATGTTTTGAAAAAACACAAAGATTGAGGAAAATTTGCTCTTTTTTTCCATGGGAAATAATAGAACAGAAACCCATTTTTTAACTAATTGTATCTGTCATAGACTTTAGAGCTTACACAGAAGTGTTTTCTTCAGAATGTCAATGCATGAATGCCTATGATTGGAAGTATTCTTTGGATTTTGGAATGATGAACTAACAAAAGGAATGAATGCACTGAGTCAGCTCATTGTATAATTAACTATATTCAATTAACATGATGGGGAGGGGAAATAAATCATATTTTTCTTCTGCCTGATCTCCTTATATGGGCATAAATTAGCAAAGGTACAACTCCATTTCTTATAGATAGATGAAAAAATTTCTCAAATATTAAGAAAGAAATAGTATAGAGTTTCTTAATCCTTCTATCGGGACATTGATTTTGAAAAGGTCCTGATATAATTCTCTTGCCAGTTGAGTAAAACTTTGAGGTTAATGCCTTGAGGACTGTATAATTCCATTTCCTTACATCAGTGTTAGAAAAGGATTAAAGTTGATTGTAAGGGTCTGTAGAATTGAATTCTACCTATTTTAAGAGTTTAAACTGTGTAGTTAGTATAACATCATAAAGACCAAGGAAACTGCAAAAGATCCTGAGCTTTTAAATCTCATTTTCTTTTTTCTTCTAAGAATACTCCTTAAGTTTGAGATGGATTTATTGATTCTGATCTTCTCCATAAGAAAGAAGTGCCAGTGCTAATAATCACTGCTTTTCCATCCTGGAATTGTCTTTGAAACTGAAACGATAAGCTCTAGTTGTGTGGGCCATGATTTTTCCACTTAACCACATTAAACAGATCATGTAAATGCAGAGGATTTCATTTCTTTCATGTTTTAAAATATCTCCCAGTTGATATCTATCTATCATCTATCATCATCTCTATCTCTACCTCTATCTCTCTATTTTAGCCAAAAAATCCTTAAAGATGAAAATACTGCTATTCTTAAAAAGAAAAAAAATTCAACTCTTTCTCTCCATTAAAAAATCTACAGTGTTTTCTTGTCTCTGCTTTCATTATAAATTCTAACTTAGAGGGTGATTATTCCAAGTGTAATAGTAGCTGGAATAGCACTTTCACTTTTTCCCTGAAAAGTATAGCATAGGTCACTTTTAATTTTAGAAAAAAACATAAGAAACCAAACTCACTAAATTGTATATATTAATTATGTGCAGTTTTGGGGCATCATTTATACTTCAAAAGCTGAAAAAATGGGGAAAATAAGATAAAATGTACATTTTTTCTGAATCTATACTTCCCAATTCATGGATTAAAATAATTTACTTTTAACTATATTAAGCAATATACAATGATCGTTATCTAGGATTGCATAATGGTTTTTGGCATCTTGTAAAATAAATTGATTAAATGATAGCATGATGTTTGAAGATTATTACAAAATAGTCCCTTGTCCTATACAGATTTTACTTGTGTTCAGTTTTCACCAGTCACTTCTCTGTGTCTTAACATTATACATCTGCTGGTAGAGAAACTCATAGTTTAAAAAAAAATGTACTTTGGTAGTGTTCATATATGTATTTCAATTCTCACTTTTAAGAAGGCAAATTAAAAATAAAATTTAAGAATAAGTTATTTCTAAAATTTTGAACTCTGCATCCATAATAATTTATCTGTACTATTTCTTCTGAAAAGAAAGAATGAACAATCAATTGGTTGTGCTGGTTAAGGCGGTTTTTTTTTTTTTTTTTTTTTTTTGTCACCACTCAAGTTACCTATCTTATATATTAAAGAGGTAATATGCAAATGGTCATTACACCATGACACATAACAACCAGCAGACAGCTACAGGAGGGCGGGACAGCGAGCTATATGTGGCAGAGAGCTACCAGTGGTAGTGGGTGGGTGGCCAGCTGAGGAACGTAGCAGCAAGCTATTGTGCGTGGATTCATGCACAGGGCTACTAGTTGCTATATAAAAAAATAATCCCACAATTTATGGATTAAAAGCATTTATTATCAATATCTCACCTTGTGCTGTGGGTTGACTGGAATAGTTCTTGCTCATATTCTTTCATGAGGCTTCAGTAATCTGAATGTCCAAAGTAACCACTCACTTGGCTGGCAGTTGTTGCTAACTTCAGTTGGATCTCACCTGGACTATTAATCAGATCACCTACTTGTGCTTTCCATGAGTAGAAATCTATGGAAAGTTATTTACTCTTATATTTACTGCCTTTCTGAGTTCACAGCTATATGTGGTGATAGATAGGCTTGGAGTCAATATTGATTAATACGACCAACAATTAGGAAGAAAAGCTGGTTGCTGAATGGTAAAGGAAGACAAACTACCGTGTTTTCCCAAAAATAAAACATCCTCCGAAAATAAGACCTAGTGCATGGAAAGATAAGACATCCCCTGAAAATAAGACCTAGCGCAACTTTGGGAGAAAAAATTAATATAAGACACTGTCTTATTTTCGAGGAAACAGGGTAGAACTCAGAAATCCGTGGTATATGTCTATCCTTTCATCTAACCAATGCTGATAGCCAGAGTGTAGGGCTATTGTTTCACTTCTACCTTGCTGGGAAATGTTACTCCTAATATAAACAAACTAGTAGCCTGGTGCACAAAATTTGTACTTGGGGAGGGTGATTGGGGAGAGAGATGTTCCTCAGCCCAGCCTACACCCTCTCTAATCTGGGACCCCTGGAAGGATATCCTACTGCTGGTTTACAGGGATTGGGCCTAAACCAGCAGTAGGACATCCCTCTCACAGTCCAGGACTGTTGGCTCTAACCACTTGTCTGTCTGCCTGCCTGCCTGATTTCCCCTAACCACCCTGAATGCTGGCCTTCTTGCCCCAAACTGTCCCCAACTGCCCCTCCCCCAGACTTCTCACCCCCAACTGCTCCCCCTCCTGGCCTGCTCGCACATACCTTCCCTCCCCACTGGCCTGCTTGCCCCTAGTTGCCTCCCCCTACCCCCGGCTGTCCTGATCACCTCCAACTGATGCCCACTGATGGCCTGCTCACCCCCATCTAGTCCCCCTGCTGGTTTGCTTACTCCCAATGGCCTCGCCAGACTGATCACCCACAACTGCCATCCCATCCTGGCCTGATCACCCCCAGCGACCCAAGCTCTCAGCCTTTCTTTTTTTTATTTTTTTTTATTTTTCAGTGCCTCCTTGAGTGGAAGTCAGGGCCGATTGGAAGCAAGTATCTGAGATCTGTTTATCTTCTATAATTGAAACTTTGTAGCCTTGAGCAGAGGCCAGGGCCAGCCTGGGTGGGTGGGAAGCTTGGCTTCCTCCATTGCTGGGGTAACCCAAGCCTCCTGCTCTCTCCAGCTCTGTGGCTGCAGCCATTTTTGTTGGGATTTATTTATCTTCTATAATTGAAACTTTGTAGCCTTGAGTGGAGGCAAGGGCCAGCCAGGGCAGGCAGGAAGCTTGGCTTCCTCCATTGCTAGGGCAACCCAAGCCTCCTGCTTGCTTCAGCTCTGTGCCACCACCATCTTGGTTGGGTTAATTTGCATACCTGCTCCTGATTGTTTGGTGGGCTTAGCTGATGTATGGTCAATTTACATGTTTCTCTTTTATTAGTGTAAATTGACAAAAGAAAAATACAGCGTATTTCACTCCTTGTCAACTCAGTATCCACTGCTCTTTTCATCATTTCTATGTTTCAAATATAAACACCAAAATTATGCACTGCCTGATTTGCATCTGCCTCCTTTACAACTGAAAATAGGCTAACTTTCTCCTCAATAGAAATTTACAAAGCCCAATTACATGCATGTTTTGTATGATTGATGTTCATTCTATCCTCAATACTAAGCTTATAGAAATAACTTTCTCCTAAACATTTCTTCTAGAAATAATAATAGCTTGGAATACAGAGGAAAATTGTTCACAATGCCACTATTAAAACTATACAGCCTTATAAATTTAGTACACTCCTTTGCCATAACTTCTTAGTTCAATATATTATTATATGTAATGAATTAATAATAAGCATTCAATTTTAATTCACCATTCAGTTTGCTATGTTTTCAAGATGTTTCATAGCCTTCGTAATAATAGCTGCATAATACTCTATTCAGTGACTGTGGCATCAATTAATTTGCCCCCATTCTACTGATGCATATTTATATTGCTTGCAATTTTTTAAGTACAAATTGTGTCATGTAGTCAAATATATTGCAGTCTCAGACAGGTCTATGAAAGTGAAATTTGTGCAATATACTTACAAGTTATAAAGGAAATTCCATTCCCCAAAGCTAAAACATTTATGAAATTCATAACTATACTTATTTTAAGACAATAAGTTTCCAACAGCCTATTCACAGGAAGCTTTTGTTCTTTTATTTGCAGAACACTGTTGACAAGTTTAATTCTAGTGAGTAACTGGCTGAAGCTAAAAATTTCATGATTCTTGTTTTGTGAAACTAGTGTTAATTATTTATAGCAGCAATTTTATTTTTATCTTTTCTAATTTTTACATAATTTATAAAATGAAACATTCAATGACATTAAAATAATTATACAAATTATTGCTGAAGAGAAAAATTACAATAACACTGTCAAATATGAATGTTTTAAAGAAGGAAACTATAGCTTCAAATGTTTATTTTTCAGGTGATATACAAATGTGAAAATAATTGAGGTAATAAAGTGATTTAGAATTATTGTTGTATAATAAGTATAGAAGTCTCAGAAATGTTGAAGTACAAAAATCAGGGTGTGTTCCTAGAATATGTCAATGACTAAGTGCTTGTCACCTTTATCATACTGTGCAACATTTTTAGAATAAATGGAATAAATAGTGTGACTCTTGTTATATTTGCTAAATGTGTATACAGTGGGGAGGCATATAAATTAAATTACAATTAAATGGACAGAGAAATGTTTTCTATAAAATATAATAAGTTGAATTCTAAAAGAAAAAAGGAATTAAGTATGTAAAAGTAATGGAGGTAAGTCATAAATAACACTTCAGGCAGTTTGGAAGATAGAAACTACCAATAAGGTTGGGGATTATTACTAGCTCATCATGGCTACAGTGAAGGTTGGCATATGACCAAAGAGTGGGCAGAGAGAATTATGAGTCAGTGGAGTGGCTAGAAGAAAAAAATCATTAAAGGTCATATTAACTAAATTGCTCCTGTGATTTCTGGCAAATTCTTCCTGGAGGCATGGGATCAACATAAACTGATTTTCATATTTTTTGGCATCTGTGAGCAGTAGAAATTGAAAAAGAGTCTAGTTAGGAAAGTATTATTATAATGCAAAAAAGATAAAGGGATGGAGGAAGGCAGTGATGATGGGAATGGAGAGGAGGGGAAGGTGATAGGCAATATTACAGAACTATGGCTGTGTATTATATTTGGGGAGTGGGCAATGAATAGGAAGAATCTAAGATGACTTCCAGACTCTCCTTAACAACTGAGTTCATGGTGATACCATCCTTTTATGAGATGAAGAATACTGGTGAAGAAGTCTTTTTATTGGTATGTGTATGGTGAGTTCAGCTTCACCCATAGAGTTAGACACACCTATATGATAGGAGAAATATTCAATAGGTAGCTGGAGATATGATATATGGATGATGTTAGAGAAATAAACTTGGACAGCAATATTGATAAAAGGAAATTAATCTTGAAAATACTTGGATGAGTTAGTTTAGGGACAAAATGTAAAGGAAGAGCAGAGGACTTAAGGCAAATCCTTGGGAGAGTACTAGTATAGACATTGTGCAGCACATTGTGGGAGAAATACAAAATATCAAAGAAGGCAGAGAAAAAAGTGTTTTTTATACATACTAGGTGGGGAAGCTTTCTCATTTATAAATCTAATAATCTATGCTCTTATGCTGTTTCTAGGCATGTGAATTTGGTTGAATTTTTATTTTCTCCTACTCAAGATGAGGCTATGGCTCCTGCTGCCTGGCTTATAGGTTTATATTAGATAAGGTGATATATATGAAAGCACCTTGGGAACACTCCAAAGCACCATATAAATGTAATTTTTTATTATGATTTTCTAGATAATGATTTCTCTTAACTACTTTTGCCCTTTCTTTCCTCTTTTCCATTGACTGAAATGTTAAGTGGACTTATAACTTCATACTTCTGTTATTGTGTCATCCTGGAATTGAAAGAAAAACTACTAAAAATTTACAGGACTGCCAAATAGTGTAGGCCAAGAATTTCTAAGATATAGAGCAGAGGAGACACAATATCTAAAGACTTACTATGCTATCACACTTAAAATCAGATTCACATTGGGTTTGTACTAAACAAATCAATCTTTGGAAATTTGGTTATGTTGGTGGCATCACTGGAGAGGCAACTCAAGGGAAATGAGGTTCCTAATTCCAATGATGTCTGAGTATAAATATATCTTAAAAGTATGTCCTAGTGACAGGGATGCCTGCAAGCAATATTCGAGTCAGTGGAATTTGTCTTACTACTTCCACTTTTTACAGATTTTCTGCTTATTTTAGTCCTGTCTGCTACATTTTCCCTAGTTACCTCCATTGTAAAGACTTGTCTGAATGTGGGAGATAAAATATCATGTATGCATTCATTTTCAAAAATTAAAATATGAACATATTATTTTTTGAAGGCAGTGTTTCTCAAAGAGTGAATTGTGAACTACTCAGATGAACTGAGTCAGGTGACTGTTCCGCAGTCCTAATGGAGAAGCACTGTTCTAAGTGGATCTGTCTTATTAACAGGATGCAGGAAGAATTTGTTATTATTACATAAGAAATGAATGAAACATTATTATAATGTAATGGAAATAATGCTTGGAATAAAAAAAAACTTGATTGTTTTCTTAATAACTAGATGTGCAGTGTTCTTAGCCAAATTATTTAATGTCTTTGAAATTCCATTTGTCCATCTTTATAATGGATACAATAATGGTAAATCCAATAATAATAAAAAAAACCCTTAATCTCTGAGTAGCTGTAAGCATCAAGAAAGATGGAGAGAGATTGTTGATAAAAGTAGTTTTACAACTCTGAAATAATATACCTGGAAATTATTATCTTTATTTTAGCTAATGGTGGCATATTTTGAGGAGTATGACTTTTAAAACTTTTTATATAAAACTATATCTTTTACTAACTCTAAGAAAGCTTGACCTATAGATCACTGGAATATATAAATGCAAATGAAAATACAAGAAATTAATTCCACATAGCTGCAACTATATATATATATATATATATATATATATATATATATATATATACTTAGTTTTTTATTATTATGAATATATTTCAATAAAAAGCTTAATATTGTATCTGAATTCTTGGGTTGGTGCTCAATATATACTTATTGAAGAGGAGAAGACATTTTGAATAGATTTATTTTTTATTGTTAGTACAGAACTATTCATTTTTATTATATTTTAAAAATTTTCTCATAAGAAAAATATGAAAACTTGAATACCATATGGTTGTATCATTATGCAGAAGTATTAATATTAGTATGATAGCAAATCAATAGTAATATGACTAATGCAGAAAAATTCCACTTTGAGTTTCACAAAACAATCCATTTGAGCTTTGTTCTTATGATTTAAAGAGTCATTACATATCAATTCAATTTTAATTTTATCTCAATGAAATAAACATATATCTGTCAATAGCATAGTTTATCAATTATTTTAAACAAATCCATAATATATGTGAGGCGACCAGATCTATGGCCATTGCACTCCTATGAGAAAAGTCTTTTTGATTCTTGTGGTTGACATTTTATTTAAATTCTTTCTAAAATAATATATAAAATTTACAAAATATTGTATTGCATTAAAGAGTGAGTTTTCTTGTGTTTGATTTATAGTGAATATTGAATATTAGCTAGTCTCTCAGTTTAGAAATTATTTGCCAGTGGATATTAGTAAATTAATAAAAAAATTAATAATAAAAAATAGTGGATATTGTAGAATTATTTTGTTTCTGATTTCCTCCCTCTTTCTTGCCTTATCTTCCTTTCAGCCATCCATCAATCCTTTACTCCTGTCATAATTGTTATATATTTTTAAAAAATATATTTTATTGATTTTTACAGAGAGGAAGGGAGAGATATAGAGAGCTAGAAATGTCGATGAGAGAGAAACATCAACCAGCTGCCTCCTGCACACCCCCCACTGGGGATGTGCCCGCAACCAACGTACATGCCCCTGACTGGAATCGAACCCAGGACCCTTCAGTCCGCAGACTGATGCCCTACCACTGAGCCAAACTGGTTTCAGCATAATTGTTATATATTGATTGTCTTTTATGGGCTATGAAAACATATCAGGTGACAGAAGAGACTTAAATTCAGTGGTTCTCAACCAAGGGAGATTTTGCTGCACAGGGATATTTGGTAGTATCTGGAGATATTTATGCTTGTCACAAGTGTTAATGGCATTTACTGGGTAGAGCTAGGGATGCTGTTCAGCATCATATATAATAAAAGACTAACATGCAAATAGACTGAATGGCAAAACAACCGGAACAACTAAAAACCCGAACAACCAAACAACCAGTCACTATGACGTGAGCTGACCACCAGGGGACATGTGCGGAACATAGCGGGAGTTGGCTGCATTGGGATGGTGGAGCAGGTGAGCAGGGGTGCCAGACCAAGGCGGGGTATTGGTTGCTGTCATTGGGGTGAGCCTCTGGTGGTAACTGAAAATTCTTTGCTCCTGCATGCTGTGGTTCTGCCTGGCACTCACACTAACTGCCAGCACTGGCCCTGCTCACACCTGCTGCTGGTGTGTGGAGCCAGTCCCAAACACTTGGCGCCATCAGCAGGTGCAAGTGGCTGCTGCTGTCCTCGATCACCCCTGAGGGCTTTTCCACCTCCCCCTGCTCCTGAGGGGTGATGGGGCAGCAGCCATCACTCACACCTGCTGATGGTGCCAGCCCTGCTTGCACCTACTGCAGGCACCAGTCCCAGTTGCTCTGCACCGTCAGCAGGTGCCATCGGGACTGGCACTGTCAGCAGCAGCAATGGTATGGGGCTTATGGCAGATAGGACTGGGGGGCATGAAGGATGGGCCGAGACTCGCCCCTGTGCCTACCATAGCCTCATGGCTCACAGTTCCTTTCATGGTGCAAGAATTAATGAATGCACTGGGCCCCTAGTCCCACAATATGTTCCTAAATCTCAGTAATGCTGAGGTGGAAAAACTCTGCCTTAAATAATTCCTAGCTTTGCCATATACTCAGTACTGGTATCCTCTCTACAATGAATGTCCTTGCCAGGTGCTTTGTACTTCATACCTCATAACTTCCAATATGAAACGAAAGATGATAATTATGCACAATCTCTCTCCACATGCAGAAAACATTGAAGTATTTGTATTACTGGTAGGAGATTTCCATTTCTTCCATGATCATCTTAATCATCTTGTGACAAAACATGGTTTTCTCTGTGTGTGATTATTGCTCTTTACTAACCACACTATGACTACGCTTTGGTTTATAAATTAACACAAACAGATGTTTTATATTTCTTTTTAGTATGTATTGATAGATGAGTGAGAGGTATGGTTTGTACTCTGTAATGTTTGAAAGGTATTATTGATAGTGGCAGAGAGCACACACTCATACTCTGCATTTGAAAACTGGATCTGATACTTATTTGCTGTATGAACCTAGGCAAGTGTATTAACTTCTCAGTAAAATAGAGATTTTATACGAGACTATGTAGATACATACACTAATGTAAGTATTGAATGAGTTACTACTATATTTCATTAATACAGAGATGTTCTTGATTTAAAGGCTCAGAGTTTTTTCATGTACCAATAAGAAAGAGAGTGTTGCCAACTAAATTAATGACACATTATCATGTATAAGGCATATTTCAATTTTAGAGATTAAAATATACAAAAATCTGAATCTTAGAACCAATGAAATATAATATATGTAAAATATTTAGAACTGTGCCTGACACTGAGTGAGCTCTTAGTTACCATTAGCACTTAAGTCAAGATATCTCTCTATATAAAAGGCTAATATGCAAAGTGTCCCCTAAGGAGTGTGACCTGTAAACTGGGAGTTCAATCACTTGCTATGATGTGCACTGACCACCAGGGGGAAGCACGGAATGAAGGAAGGCCCTGGCTGGCAGCTGGAAGGCCCTGATCAGCCCTAATCGCTAGCCAGGCCTAGGGACCCTGCCCATGCAATAAATTTCGTGCCCTGGGCCTCTAGTTCATAATAAACTTCTAGTATAAAAATACTGTTCAGAAAGCACTCCAGAACTGCAGCACTACCAATATTTTTCTTTACAAGAGGATTTCTCCCCATTCATATATATATATATATATATATATATATATATATATATACACTGATATACACACACACACACACACACACACCCATATTTTCCGGCGTATAAGACGACCCCCTAATTTTATAGTTAAAACATAGGTTTAGGCCTATATTCGCTGTATAAGACTACCCCCCACTTCAAAGAAAAGACTTACTTTGCCATCAAGATCTGCAGGTAATTTTTGTGCAATTTTGCTCTTTTGCCCCCGATTTTCGGTTGACTTTTTTTCATTTCAAAAGTCATCTTATACACCGGAAAATACGGTGTGTGTGTGTGTGTGTGTGTGTGTGTATGTGTGTGTGTGTGTGTGTATATATATATATATATATATATATATATATATATATATATATATATAATACTTCTATTCATACATGTTTTAAAGGGACATTAATAATTTGAATACAATATTGATTATGCTATTAGGTAGAGAATCCATTGAAAAAATAAGTGCAGACAACTAACTGGAAACATATAATAGGATGAGAAATTTTGGGTTGGAATGTCCTTTATTAACTTCTCTATTGGATTAGTTCCATGTCCCATGTCTTAGCCTGGATTATTTTCTTGCATCCCCTGTATAAGAGTAGATAATTCTCTTAGGCTTTCATACTATATTCTATGAGCATCTGTTTATGTTCCTCTCTTTATATAATACCTCACTTTTTTCTATGTATGACTACTATTCCATTACAATTCCAACACCCAGAGGACAAAAATTAGGTGTTAATTGTCCCTATATACCTAGCATCTGACACAATTTCAGATATGGACTATGTGCAAATTTATACTTTGCAACTTGTTAATCTTTTGTATCATAAGATGTAGAAGGTGTAGATATGCCAGGACTAGAAACTAGACTAAGTCAATTGGTGAAATAGTCTCCAAAAGACTTAACATGAGGTTCGAGTCCAGTGTGTCATATTAGAGCATAGAAATCATCTCTGTTCAGAAAGAGTAAGAATTTTCAACAATACTTCCATTAGTCTCATATCCTTATAAACTATGGAGTCTGAAGAAACCTTAATCTTTGGCCTCTTCCTTTGCTCTAATGTGGATCTGGCTCCTTGTTTGTCCTTTCTCTTCCCTCTTACGTGTAATTTTGGTGTGGCTGATGAAATTGGAGGCTGAAGGCACTTGTGGAGGCCTAAAATGTTTGCCAGAGATGGTAATCAGATGTGTAAGTTTATCAGGGGTGTGTTTAGAATCATATCTTAAATACAAGATTACGTTCTGAGGTTTGAGGCAGGCAAAGACAGTAGCACCGGTGGAAGATAACAGCTAGGAATCTGGTTCCCCAGGATGAAGCCTAGAAGGAATAGCTAGGTGTTCCAAGAAAATAATATTCATCCAAGGGGTTTGAATAAAAAAGAAAGAAAGAAAGAAATCAACCTGTTTTGGGTTTTGGGGAATGCAAAAATATACTCCTAAAATGGAGCTTAGGTCATTATCAATATACTTTAGTCTTATTTCACCAATGAGAAGTGAGACTCATGTGCATAGATAGAAAAGTTTTATTAGATGTGCTGTTGACTGGATGAAGCTCTGTGCCCTCATCAGGTCTTTTATCAAGGATGATAGCAGGTTACTTTTGAGATGCCATGTGGCTTATCGAATCCAGATACCATCAAACATAATCTAAGAATATAGCTCACAGATTCAGTGATTTATGTTTATATCAGTAGCTTTCCAAAAGTTTGTCTTCCACCCAGAAATAATAATAAGAAAGTCAAAATATAATCATAGTAGAAGAAAAGATTTTACTTAGCTAGTTATTGAATTTTTGAAAAGGGCTCAGAAGTTTTAGATTCAAATTTATCTCATTCTCTTAAAGGACACTTACTTTAATACCTCCTGATCCTGGTTTTTATTCAAGCAGATGGTTGGAACATTAAGGTAATATATTAATAACAGCTGCACAATTTTCCGTGGACCTCACAGTAGGGAGGTTGCTCTTTCAAAAAAATCATTAGCGGACTTTAAAGTCTTTCACTTTCAGGTCATATGTTTGAAAAATGCTGCCTTGGTTGAATTTAAAAATCATTACTATTGAATATGTGTCATCATCATGAACTTAGTCCAGATATCACATTAGGTATTAATAAGTAGCAATTGTAAGCAGATAGGAAATGATTTCTTTTTAAAGGGTGCCAACATTGAGTTACAATTCAATTCAATTTGAATTACTATTCTGAGTAATTGTTTAAGTTGTTTAATTTTTAAGTCTTTTGATTTTTAAAATAGAAAAGTAAGATTAATTTTTTTGATGGACAGTTCTAGGAATTGTAATGCATACATTTTTATTACCATCATCACAACCTGAATACAATTCCATCACCCCCAAAACTTCCTTTATGTAACCATTTTATAGTCACACCCACCCCTATACCTCACTCCTAGAAACTAATAATCTATTCTCTGTTACTACAGTTTTGTCTTTTTGTGACTGTCTTATAATAAATTGGATAATACAAGCATTCATATTTTGAGAGTGGCTGCTTTTACTCAGCATAACAACTTTAAGATTTACCCAAATTATGTGTGTTACTAATTTGTCCCTTTTGCTTGCTGAATAGTTTCCATTGTATAAATGTACCACAGTTAATTATCCATTTATTCGTTGAAGAGTATTTGGGCTATTTTTAGTTCTTCGGAAATTATGAATAATATTTCTATAAATATTCAGGTTCAGGCTTTTGTGTGAATATAACCTTCAGATTCCCTAGTGGAAATACCTAGGAGTAGGATTTCTGGGTCATATGGTCGGTATATGTTTAATTTTACAAGAGATGCTTTGCCCTTTTGCATTGCCATTATCACATTGTATGTGAGTTCCAGTTGCTCTGCTTCTTTGTCAGCACTTGTTATTCTAATTAGTTTTTTTAAAAATAGATTTTTATAGATTTCAGAGAGGAATGGAGACAGAGAGAGAGAGAGAGAGAGAGAGAGAGAGAGAGAGAGAGAGAGAGAGACATCAGTGATGAGAGAGAATCATTGATCAGCTGCCTCCTCCGAGCCCCCACTGGGTCATGTGCCCTGGACTGGAATGGAACCCAGGATCCTTCAGTTTGCAGGCTGAGCTCTTTCCACTAAGGCAAACCAGCTAGGGCATTCTCAGTAGTTTTTATTTTATCCTTTATGCATAGTAAAATCATATTATTGTTTGTTTTTCATTTTATTAATTACTAATGAGTTGAACATCCTTACATGGGCTTAACATCTATATATCTTCTTTGGTGTATTGTCTGTTCAAGTCTTTTGCTCAGTTTTTAATTGGGTCATTTTATTTTCTTACTGTTGAGTTTTGATATTTGATATCCAAAGTATTTGTAACTGATTTTTTTCCAGGCTTTAGCTCTCTTTATGTTCTCTAAATAGCAATTTTTATAGAGCAAAAGTTTTAATTTCTATGAAAATCAATTTATTAATTAAAAACATTAATCATGCTTTTGGTGTTACACCTAAGAACTCTTTGCTTAACCCCAGATAACAAATATTTTATTTTAAAATTTTTATAGTTTAATATTTTACACGTAAATCTGTGATACATTTTAGGTTGATTGTTGTGGATGCCAGATTTCTTTCTATCAGTGCTTTCATAATATATCTTTTTCTGTCACTTAACTTTTAACTTACCTATGTCATTTAAATTGAGGTGAGATTCCCATAGATAGGATGTAGTTGTTCATGTTTTTATTCACTCTGAGAATGTCTGTTGTTCCATTATTGCATTTACACTATTGTCATTTAATGTAGTTAGACATGTTTAGATATAATTTAAATACTTATTTTCTCTTTTTTCTTTTATTCCCTGCCCTACAATTTTCTCCTTATTGCCTTCTCTTGAGATATTTGAATATTTTTTAGTTTTTCATTTTACCAATTTTGTTTTTGTCTGTATATTTTGTATCATTTTTCCTAATTGTTTTAAAATTATGAAATATATATTTAATCTTTCATAATCTATTTCAAATCAGTATTTTCCATTTTATTTGAAATAATTGAAACCTGGTATTGATATTGGATAATTCTTATTGTTTATCTTCAACTTTATAGACTCTTTCCATTCTGCTGTTCCATCCAAACAATGAAGTTTTATGCGATTTAGTTTGTTTCTGTTTTTACTTTACTACTCTTTTAGTTCTAAAATTTTTGTTTGGTTCTTATTTATATTTTCTATTCCTTGAGAATTTCTGTTTTTCTGTTCAACTCCAGTGTTTGCCTTTACTTTCTGATCTATAAATATATTTATATTTACTGCACATTTTTAAAGCATTGGTCATTTATATTCAGTGTGCACATAATATTTTTATTTAAATTGTTCTGTGGATCAGAAATCACTTTTAACTACTTAGCCTAAATTGTCCAGAAAAATGTTTTGATTCCTAATTATTGACAAATCTTGTCATCTTAAGAAAGATAAGTAAACTCATTAAGATAGCTTCCTTCTCTCTCCAATATCAATAAATGATAAAATAAGTAGGAGAGGGGAGACCAAGGAGAACCTAGCCTTGCCCAAATTGACAAGAGTTTGGAAAGAGAGGAGCACTTATCTATTGATAGATGGCTGAACCACAGTCCCAGCTTGGACTGCTAAGGAATAACTTGCTCATTCAAATTTTATTTCAGATGCCTCTTTCCTGACTTTCTCCTCCTCCTCCTCCTCCTCCTCCTCCTCCTCCTCCTCCTCCTCCTCTTCTTCTTCTTCCTCTTTTTCTTCCTCTTCTTCCTCCTCCTCCTCCTCCTCCTCCTCCTCCTCTTCTTCTTCCTCTTTTTCTTCCTCTTCTTCCTCCTCCTCCTCCTCCTCCTCTTCCTCCTCCTCCTCCTCCTCCTCCTCCTCCTCCTCCTCCTCCTCCTCTTCTTCTTCTTCTTCTTCTTCTTCTTCTTCTTCTTCTTTTTCTTCTTCTTTTTCTTCTTCTTTTTCTTCTTCTTCTTGTTAATATATATATATTTTATTGATTTGAAAGAGGAAGGGAGAGGGAGACAGAGATAGAAATATCAATGATAAGAGAGAATAATTGATCTGCTGCCTCCTGCATGCCCCCTACTGGGGATTGAGCCTACAACCCAGACATGCACCCTGACTTGTAATTGAACCATGACTGGTTCATAGGTCAATGCTTAAATGGGTAGCATCTCTAATACAGTCTGATCCATCAATTGATTTAGTTATTAAAAAGTTTTCTAGTTTGTATAATAATAGAAAATACATAATATGTGATAATGTGCACTTGAAATGAATGAATTAGCTCTCTAAAGAAGCAGGTTGCATTTCACCTGGACTTTCATCTTTATACTCTGTGTCCTTTTACAGAATGCTTAGGATTCCAAGTGTGTTTTATTTGTTTATTTTAAAAAAAAAACACATTTTTTTTCAAAGCTTTTAGTTTTTCTCTGCACATTCTTCCTAGTGCTCTCACTGAAATGAACTGTGAGATTGGTATTTCTGCAAAGAAGAGGCTTCTATTCTGTTTATTGAGTATAGTCTTTTCTGCTCTAGGGGAACAGATATATCCATAGTTCTAATATATATACTAATTAGATATATAAGTATAAGTAATCAATATATGGAAAGCAAATATATTATATTGAAAGTATATAATGTATATACTATGTTATAAATACATTATAGTTTTATTTTTATATATCTGAACTAATATTTGTAGTGTAAAATTTAAATGGTATTTTAAAATATAAAATATTTTGACAAAGAAAAGTTAAATGAAGATAGATTATTTCTTTACTAAATTATACATCACTTTTTTCCCCCCTCTGATAGTTGGTGTATGTTTTTCACTGCTTAGGTAAGATTTCTCAAATGTTAGGTGAGGCATAAAATGTGTAATAATTAGTTGCTGCTTAGGTATCAACATATCCTACTTCAATACTTTCTGTATATATAATAAAGGGGAAACTGAAATATTTTTTCTGTGTGTCAACATTCTTACTTCTCATACTTCATTAAATCAAGATGATATAAATCCCTGAAGACTAAAGTACAAATTTTAGAGCTGTATTGATTTAACCTTCCCTTTGTAAATATTTCATAGTTCCATAATGTGCAAATATAAGCACACACAGAACAAAGGATTGTACATTTTTGTTAGTATGCCAAGGGGAAACTGACAGCTTTTATTATACCATTTAGAAAATAAAATGGTAATGAAAATATGTAAGGGTATTTTTTGTCATTATTATGGATGTCAAGGAGAATTGATGAAACATTATTTTTAAAAGATTTTGTAGAGAAAACTTTCAATGTGTCATTTTTCAAATGTGAATCCATTTTTTGTAATTAAAAATTTTTTTTCTATTTTTCAAATTATTTTTTTTGGTTCTTTTCAAATAAGGGGCTTTTTTGTTGGCCTTTTATTTCTTCCTCATTGACACTGAAAAACTCTGGATTAAATATATGATATTATGAAACTTTCACATTAGCCCACTGTGAAGTCATGATGGTATAAAAACAAATATATTTCATTGAAAGATCTATCAAGGAAGAAGTAACCTTTCTCATCTAAGCGTTGGAAGTAGGGCTGTAAAAATGACAAATATGTTATACGACTGTTTAATGTTTTCTCTTTTTAAGCTTTATAGAAAAATAAAGCCATAGTCAATGTTGAAGATTTTTATGAATGTTGATATATCAAAACATAATAAAATTAGTCTTATGCTGCCAGAAATGAGTTAAAAAGGAAGAGGAATATTTGTTCTTTCAGTACTTACTTTGCTAAGATGGAGGCAGAGAATATAGATATCTGGGAAAATGGTAAGAGACCAATAAGTATCATGGGATGGAACTGTAACCTACTTTCATTTAATGAAAAGTTTGGTAATTGCACACACACACACATACACACACATACTCACACTTTAGGATAGGGTATAATAGACTTTTATAAGCAATTTAGTACAGTGAAACAAAAATTCAGCCTACAACAAGGTAAATTGCATTCAGAATTCTAGAAATACAGCTTCACCTATAAAGATGGAGTTTCTACAAGCACGGCCACGGCCTTTTACTTAGAGGGCAAACTTTAATCAGTACAGATAAACTATTCAAAATTTAATTGCTGCTGAATTTTCTTATTAATATTTTCCATGAAAGCCTAGCTGGTTTTGCTCAAGGGTTAGAGAGTGGGCCTGCAGACTGAGGGTTTCAGGTTTGATTCCAGTCAAACACGCTGGACTGCAGGCTTGATCTTGGTGGGGGGCATGCAGGAGGCAGCTGATCAATGATTCTCTCTCACCATTGATGTTTCTATCTCTCTCTCCCTCTCCCTTCCTCTCTGAAATCAATAAAATATATTTTAAAAATGAAAACATAATGGTGTAGATAATGTGTACCCTTATAAAGAAGATACCTACCTAGAAGGACTTCTGGTGGCTAACTGAGCTTAAACTTAATAGCAGATATTAGCAGAAAATTCTAAACAGGGGCCTCTCACACATGTCAGGTTTCAGGGAGAAGTGTGCACTGAACTGCCTGCCACCTGCACTAAACTGCCTGCCTACACTGTGTCCCTACCATCTGAGCCAGCCCTTAAAAAGGAGTTCCTGGAATCCTATTTCAACCACTAAGACTAAGCTTTTCCTTGTCTAGTCGGAGCTGTGATGCTGTATTACTATTAGCATCTTCACAGACCAAACAGAGCATTTCCATTCTGAAAAATCAGGACAGTGCCCATTGGACCCATCAAACTGTGAGGATTTGAAGTCCTCATTTGCATGAGGATGGATCAGTCAGTGGCCAGGGACTTCTCTCTCTATAAGTCAGCACCCTCTGGCTTACGGAGCACACTTTCCCTTTTAGCTGAAGACTGCATTTCCCTGGCTAGAGATAAAACACCAAAGATGAAACACCAAAGACCTCTCACTGGACAGAACAAAAATGACCAAGCAGGGTAGAACTGTTTAGCTGGAGAGGGACCTCACCCGAGGGACACCTCACTCCAGGGATGCCTCTCCTCAGGGTTACTCCACTCATCCCAGAGCTGCCTCACAGCCCCCTGCTTCATAATTAAGTTATAACATTATTGAATTGTTCCATAGCCATCCATGCTGAATCACATCTGAGCGATTTGCACTGAATAAAGTTTCCTCTTCACCACACCCCAAATTAGGAATTTTTGTTAGCCTTATATTGGTGCCGACAAACATTGGTTGACAATATATAAAAGTTAGACTAATTATATTCAGTTTATTGTACTTATTAAGACTGGATGACTAGTTTTTATTACTATGTCAATGTGATGTGTTATGTATTGTACATGTGTGATCTTGCAGCATATGATTTCATTTAAAGTGGATTTTATTTTATTGAATATAGTTTAGGCTTTATTGATTTTAACATTTATGATGATTCCATTGTAATATTTTCTGTAGATGATGTCTAGATTTATCATTATATTCAAGTGAAAGCATAAGGAAAGTATGGCTTCTCACTGATGTTCCTCCACATCTATCCTCTTATTGAATATGTACATAACAAATCTTATTTGGGAATCATAGCCATTCTATTACCTCAAAGGCTACTATTTTTTAGTTGTTGCTAATTCATTTTCTCACGCATATTCCAGGTCAAACTCTGGCCATCTGGTCTCCCAATCTATTGTAATAACTTAAATGTAGTTATCTACTTCATTCAGCAACTTTTATTGATCACTTATAATGTGCTAGATATATCCCTCCAATGTAAATTTGGGGTATAAAATAATTTTGGATATTTTGCAACTATCCAAAGTTCTAGAAAATGGGGTATAAAAGAAAATAAAAAATAAGTAATGCTGTGACAGTTTAGGCCTAACAATGATGAATATAAAGTTACCATAAAAAATTTGATACGTGCAGGTTTGGATGTGGCAAGACCGGAGTTCAGTTTTAGACAAGCAAGTAAATAAATCCGCTGGATGAGTCTATGCTTACAGAGAAAGGACTGGGCTAGAGATATCAACTTATCAACCATTAGCATACAGAAAAATATCGAAAGTCAAGAAGTTTGGATGAGTTCACCAATGGGAGTAAATGCTGGTAGATACCAGAAGAGGTACATGAAATGTTGAATTAATCTAATATTAGGATGCCAGGGAAAAGAGACTTCTTTTTCCCAATGAAAATGGAAAAGGTAAAGTATCTGGAAAACCAGGACAGTTTTTTGTCCTGGAAGGTAAATTAAGAAGAATATCAAGGAAGAAGGAATGATCAATTACAGTAAATGCTTTTGATAGGTCAAGGAAGTAGAGGAGTGAGGATTAACATTTCAGGAAATGTGTTTGGAGAAGGAGTGGTTTAAATAAAAGCCTTTAAGTAAATTCCTTTCTTTGCATGGTAAATACCAAAATCTTCCCATAGATGATAATGCTATAATTGTTCAAGAATCATTGAAAACATATCTTTAGAATCAGATAGATCTGCACTTGAGTTTTAGTCTGTCCCCCATTAGTTTGTAACTTTAGGGTATACTGGTAACTTAACTTTTATGAATCTTAATTGTCCTCACCTACTTCAAAGATGGTTGGGGGATTGAATATTTAAATACTTCCTGACACTTGATGTGTGCTAATACATGGAAGTTATGGTAATTGTAATTATAGTTATAATTATTATTAAGCCGAAGAGTTGAGGCTGCTTCCAATGTGGTCCTAACCCGAGTATCCAGCCAAGTTGTTCACTGTGCTCCAATATGATTTTTCTGATCCAGTAAAAAATAACTGCTTACCATCCCCAGAATATTCTTTTTGTGTTCTCTCTTCCACTGTTAGCCCAGGTGTTTTCCTTAGGTTAGAATACTTTCCACCCATCTCTGCCTATCAGGATCCACCCATTCTTCAAACCCTTGCTCTGGTCCGATTTTCTCCTGGGAAACTTCCTTTATCATCAAGCCAGATGCAGCTTTTATATCCTCAGAAGTCGTCTAGCACAATAAATGCACTATCAATCTGTCTCCAGTACATACTGCATCAAGAAGACTAATCTGTTTACATGCTTTGTCTCTCTGGACTACAATGTGAGTTCTAAGAGGTTAGAGATTTCTGTGCCTGCTCAATGGCAGGCCCATCTGGTAATTTGTACAGCCCTTAGGGTTGATTGATAAAAGATGATATTGCTTAAGAGTTGGTTTCATACTTGGACTCCTGTTTTAAAGGCTAGATTTTAGTTTAATTTACCATTGTTAAACAAATTTAGTAGTCTTTTTTAAAAGATGTTTGGGTGGTGAAAAAAATGCTATGAGACCATGCACAAGTAACTATACTTTTCAAGATAATAAAAGGGTTACCTTTAGGACTAAATGAGAAAGTATATGTAAAATACCTAAATGACATCCAACACAGAGAAACACTAAAAGTAATTATTTGCTATTATTAAGCATTAAAGCACATTTTTATATAAGATTTTGTGCTTCTGCAATGGGGGTATTTCAGACTTCCATTTAAGTAAAATTTATTAAGGCCCAGGCCCTTGCATGTGCTAAGTACTGTGCTAGGGGCTTTCTCGTATGTTACCACATTTAATTTCTAAAACAATCTTACAACTCTGGCAAAAATTTCCCTTTTTTAATAAACAAGCAATCTGAGTTTCAGAGTGCTTAAGCAACTTGTCTAATGTCACACATTTAACTTCTCCAGATTCTAACTTTAATGTTCCATCATAAGCATTAATAATTATAGCCCAGCCAGTGTTGCTAAGTGGTTGAATATTGACCTATGAACCAAGAGGCCATGGTTTGATTCCTGGTCAGGGCACACATCTGGGTTGTGGGCTCAATACCCATTGTGGAGTGTGCAGTAGGCAGCTGATCAATGTTTCTATCTCTCTATCTCCCTTTCCCTTCTTCTCTGAATTCAATAAAAATATATTTTTAAAAATAATTTTTATAATATCAATGTTTGTTAAAAACTGAATCATTATTCTCACAATCATACATTTTATCACTTAATCCTCATAATATAACTATGAGGAAGATGCCAAGACTCAGTTGAAATTTAAGGAAGTCAAATCAATTGCCCAAGATCACATAGGTAGGGGTTGGAGAATAATAATTTAAATCTAAATTGGTCTGGTTCTGAAGTCAGTGGTTGTCCTACTCTTCACAATATCCATTATTTCTGAGACATTCCTACCAAATGAGTCATTTGGAGCAGGAAACACCTTTTTCCCCCCCCTCAGTGTCAAAACACTATAGACCTATGCTAAAATGTCACAGGGTAGGAAACAATGGCCTGATTTCTCATTTGGTTTTTAATTGAACTGCTTTTGGAACTCCTGAAATATCTTTGGCATCTTTGATTCCATGTCCTTCTTCTTTGCCCGAGTAACTCCCATACATTCTTCAAGCTTGTGAAGTCATTCCTTCTACCTCCATTCTCAAGAAGGGTTGTGTTTCAGATGTATTCTCATGGTGCCCTGGCTAATGTCTATCACCCACCAACCACAAAGCTCTCTTCTTTCCTCCCACTAAATTTGGTCTTTAAATTTTGTAACCACCACATAGCTGCTTACAATCCCCAGAATATTCTTTTTGTGTGAAAAAATATACTTTAAAAAAGTGTGTTGAATGAGCAAATAAATAAAAATTACTTCTCACCTATATTTTTGCTATTTTCCTCCAGTTATTTTTTTTTTTCAAAAATTATTTCTTTTATCTACTTTTGACACCATGCTTCTCCTCTGCTTCCCACTCTGAAGGGTTTCTCTTACTCCTGTATGTTGAGAGCAAGAAATTAATTTCATTGAAGAATCTTACCACATCATTCTGAATATTGCATGTCATTTCTTTGTTCTGAAACCCTGTTACTTCTGCTCTGTCCAGCTTTGGCAAGTGACCATTTCTCTGAAATTGAATTTTTTTTTTTTTAAATCTGAATTCCTGGTTGCTCTTGTTTTGGGGTGGTCTCTGTGTTTTTTAAAAAAATAGTTTCTTTCTTGATGAGCTAAAAATTATGTTAGGAATGCTCCTCAATGAAATATTACACAAACAGAAAAGCACAACACTAGTGCAGTGACAGACCAAATCTACTCTGACCCCAGAAAAGAGGAAAGGATGTGCGGTCAGAATGACTTTTCCCTGATCATTTCTAGATTATGTGTTGTTGTTTTTTTAGTGACTCTAGACTAGGCTGTTTAAATTCGTCAAAAGCTAAGCTTTCCTTTGGGTAAACAGGGAATATTGGTGCAGTTTCAATCATTTTATCATACTCTCTCCTCCCTTCCTTAGATACTATAGAAAACAAGGTAGAATTTGTTACTCAAGGTAGCTTCTATGATGAGTGGACTTCAAACATGGCACATATCTTTAGAGAAGACCACTACGTTTGTATTACTTGAAGCATATAAGCAGCAGTACAGCATGTTGGCAATTGGCCAAACCGTGCTCTGTCAGATCAAAGTTCAAATCCAATTATTGCAATTTCTTAAAGCTATGATTTTGGACAATTTATTTAATTTCTCTGAAGTCCAGTTTACTCATTGTAAAGTACATAAATACACTGAGTGGCCAGATTATTATGATCTCTGAATGCATAATAATCTGGCCACTCAGCAGTGTGTGTGTGTGTGTGTGTGTGTAAATTAGACACTAATTAGAGGCCCGGTACATGAATTCATGCATGGGTCAGCCTGGCCTGGGGAAGGGGACATGGGCCCTTGTCTGCTGCTTGAACTCCTTGTCGAGAGGACAATTTGCTTAGTAGCCTTTTATTATATAAGATATACACTGAGTGGCCAGATTATTCTGTCCAGAGATCATAATAATCTGGCCACTCAGTATATATAGTTCATTAAAATTTCACAGCATAGGATTATGTGACAGTGTCTGTGTGTAATAGGCACTCAAACAGTGATCATGCAAATACATGTTGTACCAGTATAGGAGTTTACAAAGCATGTTTCCATAAAACAAATGTTTGGAAAGATGGCCCCTGTCTTCTCTGTGCACTGGCAAACCTCATTGCTTTTCTTTTCCTGTCACCAATTCATGGCAAAAGGCACTTTTATATTCATATTTTAATCCCAGGGTCTGGTAGAACCCATGGAACATGGTAAACCTTCTTTAGATTATTTTTTAAATTGAGTTTTAGAGAATTTCAGTGACTTCCTCAAGTTCTCTCAGCAAGAAAGTTGCTAACTCAAAATGAAATGCACATGAGGCAGCAAATCCAATGAGCTTTCCACTTTAAGTTTCTCTAGTTGTGTGTCTAGTAGCAATTCTATATCCACTGTGGTCCAGACCTTTAAATAAATTTGTTGTTTATTAGATAAGATTTTATTTAGACTACAAATTTCCATCCTTTAGTTCTATAAATCTAATGAAATATGAAGTCTTACTATGGAAAGTAAGAATGAAAGCCAGGGCATTAAAGGATGTAGAATCTGCAGTACTTTTGTAGAGGCAGTTGCTTCGCTAGAAGGAAGACTATAGCTGGAGTGGCATTTAGCTTTAAGATCTTAGTAGTTCATTTTTGGGGCTCACAGTTAAACATTTCTAAGACATAATTATTGGGTGGACACTCTGTATATTGGCCACAGCAGGGACAACATTTGCAAGCATTTAAGTTATGTGGTTTGAAGTCAGATGAAGTTCTATAGATTTCATTTTAAGAAAATATCTAGAGAGATCTTTTTCATTAACTGATATATGATTTTCCTAAGCGAATATCATTGAAAAACATAGATGTTAAATGACTCACTTTCATCCCAAAAATATCTCCTACATTTTAGAGTGAAACATCATAAATAATGATCCACAGGCTGTTCTTTTTCCCCTAATGGGTATTCAAAGCCAGCCTTTTAGTAACTTGATATTTTTGGAAACCTTCATATTCCTTGATAAGTCTGTCTCACAAACTCCCCAATTAATAGGAAGGCATTAAAAAGACCCAGAGGGAATACTGTAGTTCAAAATGAAAGAACCTGAAGCATAAAATAGGGTAAAATCCTAATTAGGGTTAGGGTTAGGGTTAGGGTTAGGGTTAGTTGCTTGAAAGAATACATATACAAACTATGTATTCTAAACTAAAGACTCTTAGTTGCTTGAAAGAATACATATACAAACTATTATCAGCAATAAAAAATGATTTGGGTTAACATGGGGCTTGTTTGTAGCTCAGGGAACACTAAAGAAGAATGCTGAAATTATGGTTTAGTCAAGTGATGGCAAATGGGTTTTCACTTGTGGGTCAACCCAATGAAAAATACCCAGGAGTATTTTTTTTAAGACTCTAAAGCTACTTCTCTCATAGTGGGGAAGAGTGCTGTAGGTAAGAGCAATATGTGTACAGTGAGTTCAGGAAGGAGAAATGACTACATATACACAACCATCTTGTCATTGTGGACCTGTACAAAGCCCCAGGTTAGTCCTGGAGACAATGTGAATCCATGTCATTATATCCAGAATTTATCTGTATGTAGTTTGGATATCTCTTTACCAACTCCTGTATACTTTATCTTACTTTCTATTTTAGATTAAATCTGGGGCAGATATGTCAACTAAATGGAGAGTAGATTATAGGTACTTCAAGGTCTTGAGTTGTTATCTTCTTCTAGAACTTGCTGACAATAGGCACAAACCTGGTCAGGTTTCTATGTCTCTGTCCTCAAGGTGCCCATTTGGCACAAGGTCCAACATATAGCTCTTTGAACTTTTTGGGCATCTCAAGTGAAAGGCCAAATATCAACATTACAAACTTTTGTTTTAGGAGCTCAACAGTTTTGAGCTACTATAAAGAAATAATGTGTTTGTTTTTTTATATTAGCCTAATTTCCCTCAGATCATGCTTATATGTTTTAAATCAGGGAGGCCCAAAATAGATTTCTTGCCTTTCACTGCTCTGCTGTGGCCACTCTGTACAAGAGATTTTTATCTATTAACTAGGTAAAAGTTTGCACGATGCAAAAAATTCATGCCTGGGAAGAGGGGGGCGGTCCCTCAGCCTGGCCTGTACCCTCTTGCATCCAGGACACCTCACTCCTAACTGTTTGCCTGCTCACTCGACAGCTTGGCTCGCTGCTCCTTAGCTGTGCTGTGGAGGCAGGAGAGGCTGCTGCACTGGAAAGCGTGAGCCCGGCTTTTGGCTGCGTGGTGCTCCAGGTGTGGGAGAGCACTGACCACTAGGGGGCAGCTCCTGAATTGAGTGTCTGCCCCTGGTGGTCAGTGTGCATTATAGCAACCAGTCGTTCCACTGTTCAATTGATTTGCATATTAGGGTTTTATTATATAGGATTGTGAATAATTGCTTTAGGGGGAATCTTCCAGGATCTGCGCCCAAACCTAACATTGAGAGGCTCTGACAAAAGACAGAGCTCTAAAACTTGGAGGTTGTCTCCCAAAGGTTGGTGTGTTGTGGACCAAAGCATTACATTACCAGGTTTCTATTATAAAATGTGTGTGCCTGTAATCAGAGATTGATCAGTGTTTATAGTCCTAATTTCCCTCTCTGACCTAGAAAGTAGGTCCCAAGTTGGTCCTTCCTTCTCTTGTTCCTTCCCTCCTTTTTTCCTTCCTACTTTCCTTCCTCCTTCCTTACCTTTGCCAATCAGTCAGTTAATCAAGGTATACTAGGTGTATTAGTTAATAATGAAGATTTTGTAATCAAAACATAATAATTTCAAGAGAAACATCAAAAGTGCTTTATTCAAAGTAATGTCCATCACTAGCTACACATTTTCCCCATCTTTCATGTAATTTATGATACCGTTCCAATATAAATTTTCTTCTTTGGAAGCAAACCATTTAGAGACCCAATTTTCCACTTCTTCATACGTTTTGAAGTGCTGCTCAGTAAGTGCTTGTGTCATCCATCAGAACAAATAGTAATCTGAAGGAGCAAGGTCTGGTGAATACAGTGGGTGGGTTAATACTCCTCAAGCTAGATCTTTTAATGTGTCTTTAACTGGTTTTGAAGTGTGTGATGGTGCATCCTCATGAAGCAAAATTACTTTGCTGTGTCTTCTGAAACATTCTGGTCATTTCATGATTAAAGTATGGTTAAAATTGATTATTAGTTGTTGGTAGTGGTCAGTATTAAATGTTTCACCTGGTTTTAGAAGCTCACAATACACCACACCTTCCTGATCCCACCAAATGCAGAGCATTGTTTTTTTTCTGAAGCAATTTGGCATTGTAATCCATGTTGATGGTTGACCTGGATCAACCTACAGTTTTGTGCATTTGAGATTCTCAGACTAAATCCACTTTTTATCACCATTCACAATTCAATGCAAAAAAGACTTTCTTTCATGCCATTGATGCAACATTTTACTGATGACTTTTCAGTTTTCCATTTGTCTTTTGTTCAGTTGATGTAGCACCCATTTTCCTTCCTTTAAAATATTTTCCTTTGCTTATAAATGATCAGAAACTGTTTACTGAGCAACATTCAATCTTTCTGCAAGTTGTTTTTTAGTTTGACACTCATCTTCATCCAGTAATGCTTGTAATTGTTGGTCTTCAAATGTTTTTGGTTGACTAGATGTTCTTTGTCTTTCACATCGAAATCATCACTTTTAAAGTGTTTAAAATAGTGTTCACAGTGTCTTGAGATGGAGCATGTTCACCATAAGCTTCCTGAAGTATCAGCAGCACTTTCTTCAAAATAATGAATTAAAACTCCCCACAAACGCTCTTTTTTTGGGCATGAAATTCAACCTTTTTAAGTGTAAAAATATCCATGATGTTATCACCTTCAGAAAAGTAGACATGAAGTTTTGAAGCTTATTGTTAATACATTAAAATAGCATATGTATCAAATCACACACACACACACACACACACACACACACAGTACTTTGAATAAAGCACTTTTGATGTTTCTCTTGAAATTATTATGTTTTGATTACAAAATCTTCATTATTAACTAATACACCTAGTATACCTTGATTAACTGACTGATTGGCAGTTACATATGTGTAACTTCATCTATTGAGAAAAATCCACATTATTAACCGGTGCACCTATTATAGTAACATTTATCATTTGTTTAAGTGGTGAATAAAGAATATATATTACCTGCTCTCTAAGAACTTACTTTTTGTTGAGAGACTTTTGACAGAATAATATAAAAGAATTATAAAACATTGGTAGTAAAAGTATACTGTTTCAAAATGATTTTCCTTAAGCAATGTTAAGTGGTCTTGAATGTTTTCAGGAAGGCATCTGTGATCCATTCTTGCTTCTTGCCCAACTTTTGCAACTATAGCTAATAACAAAACAAATTAATTCCAGGAAATAGACAGTTTCCCCCCACATTTTATAACAATATTCTATTTGGTTCTTTTGATTCTTCTAGTTAATCTCAAAATTGTTGTAGTGATTAGTTCCAAATAAAGATCTGTTGACGTGTGGCAGACACAATGATACAGTAGATGAACTATACCTGACTCAGAGCAGAAGAAATTGTTTTAAACAATCTTCCCTCCCTGCCATTTGTTCACTAGCCTACTAGTAGTTTTGAAAATGAGTTCAGCTAAATGCATTAGATGAAGAGAGATTTCCCCCTTCTTTGCCAGGATTAAAGTGTTTGGTTTTAACAAGAACTTCAGAATTAATCTTTGTGTGCTTCCTTATCTTTTCTTGCTCCACTGAGCTTTTTATACATAAATGCCCAGAAGCAGCACACACTCCTCTTAAAACACAGGAGGCTCAGAACATGACAATCCCAGGGTTCTATTGTATATTCCACCAACTGTCAGAAACAAATCCAGACCTTTGTCTATTTCTTATACTCAGGAGGCAAAAGCCACCCCTCAGCTCTCCCAACCCACCTTGCCTGAATCTCCACATGAGACTTCTTCATCAACATAACCATGGGCATTGTGCTCAGTTTGTAGCACTTGGTTGGTATCCAGAAAAAGCTTGGCTTACTCTAATTGCTTTGGGGAAAGAAAGAAACAGATCCCATCCCAGAATAGATATGTTGGCTTTTTGTATCAGGAAGGCAAAAATCCATTATAAGTGCACAGAGCAAAGAATTCATTTTTATTCTCCACCTGGTTGTAGGACGCAATGCTGCTCTTTATCATACCATCTTGTTTTACAAAGTTTTTAGAAATGAGGAGTGACCTCACCATCCTCTTTGCCCAAAACACACCCATGTTAAAGCAAGAAGAATGTCCAGTTAGATGCCAATACATACCTGGTACATATGCTACAAATCAGACAGTATAAAACGATAGTGTCATTTGGGAAGTGGGGAATTTTTGAAGGTTAACGAGCCAGGGTCATAACATCCAAAACGACTGAAGGCTCACCTGAATGCCAGGCTGCAGATGCAGCAGGCAAGTGGGCTGCACTGCTGCCCTCTTGAAAAATGAAACAATTGGGACTGATCATCAGCAGCAGCCAAGCCTCTCTCTCCCAGGGATCAGTAGATCAGCCAGCTCTCCAGCAGCCTGGGATGGCTGCTGATCAGGCACATCTCTATGATCAGGCCCGGAGATAGGCCCAGAGGTGGCATAGAAATCGAACAATCAGAACCAAATATGGGTGAATTGAGGAGCAAATGGTTGCCTAGAAGGTGGAGCTTTTGACACTGAATAGCACGGAAACCGACCAATAAGATCCTACTCTGGGTGAACTGCAAAGGCAGAACCTAAGGTTGGGGCTGAAATGGGTTTTAAGGGCAACAGCTGTTTGGTGTAAGGTGTAAGAAAGTGATTCAATTTTTAATGACTGTGTAGTAAATATGGCTGACTACCAGTCCAGATATAGGGATTATGTGTTTTTGTCTGCCAAGAGCATCTCCTCCTGCTGAAAAAGCCCCCCCCCCCCATTTAAGAAATCCTATCCTATATAATTTATCTATGCTAACAAATGGGTAATATGCTAATAAGACTGAGTCTACTGGCCATCTTCCAGACATCTGATTTCCTTCCAGACAAAGCCATGGTGGTGGGGGCTGAGGCAGAGGCAGTTAGGGGTGATCAGGTCAGCAGGGAAGGGCAGTTGGGGCAAGATCAGGCCAGCAGGGGAGGGCAGTTGTGGGGGAGATCAGACAGGCAGGCAGAAAAATTAGGGGTGATCATGTAGACAAGGGGTTAAGGTAGGGGAAATCAGGCTGGTAGGCAGAGGGTTTAGGGTGATCAGGTAGGCAGGCAGAGGGGTTAGGGGCTATCAGACAGGCAGGCAGGAAAGTTGTTAGGAGCCAGTCATCCCAGATTGCAAGAGGGACCTGATGAGTTCCAGATTGGAGAGGGTTCACGCCATGCTGAGGAACACCCCCTCCATGCTTGAATTTTGTTTACCAGTCCTCTAGTTATCAAATAAATCAATGGGTTATAATGATCTAAATGATAAGAAGCTCTCAGTAGTTCTCAGGTCTCCTGGATCGCTCTATACTCCACAAGATCTCTAAGGAGAGAAAAGTCAGGATAAAAGAATTGTATAGACCTCCTGTATGGCCTTCTGTTCTACTCTCTCTCCTCATTTATAACATCTGCTTGGAGTTCTCATAGAACCTGTTCTCCTCTGCCCTATATGCACCATTGTCTTTAGCAATCATAAAAGATAGGCTTTAAAAAAAAAAAAAAAGATAGGCTTTTTTCAGTATCTGTTATAAAAAACCCCAAACACTATCTTTTATGATTACTAGAGATAATGGTGTGAAGGAGGAGAGAGGAATTTGACTTTCACTGACTATTCTGTGTCATCTGGTTTAGCTGTCCTCGCTCTGCAGATCAGGTCACTTACTTGTATGTCCAGTCCCATTCTAGGATCTGAAAGCAAAACCAGCCTTTGAAAAAGTAGGTGTATGGTTAACCATGGGTCAATAACTTAGTGACTTAGTCCTGAATCACATTTGATGCAAATTCTGCTCTGAGCTTGGACACCTAGGATCCTGCACCTGGACTACTGACTTCCTACTTTTTGGATGCATTTTTCAGTAACCATTCCCTACCTTAACCCCTCATCCTATTTAGTAAAGAGGGAATGTACTAATTGACCATCATGCCCTCACAAAGAGGAGGCGCCCACAGCCACAAGATGGCGGCACCCAATCCCCTCAGCCGTGCCAAGGTGGCAGGCACTTGGCATGGCTGAGACCACTTTGCAAACCTGCCTCCAGAATATCCCAGTCTCTTCAATCCCCAACTGCCCAATGTCAGCCCGAGGCTCAGGCAAGTCTTGGATGGCAGCTGCCTAGCCACCCAGGGCTGTCTGAGGTTCAAGTAACCAGGTCCAGCTAAGCCTTACACTGCCAGCAGTGGCAGCAGCCATGGTATGATGAGGGCATCGCCTTCCCCTGATCACCAGGTCATCTCCTGCCCCTGAGGGCTCCTTGACTGCGAGAGGGGGCATTCTGAGCTGAGGGACCTCCCGCTCCAGTGTATGCACCTGGCCTCTAGTTACTTTAATAAGATCCATGATTTGAGCCCTACTTACTATTGTTATACAGGAAGTACCTCTATGATCCTCTCTCCTTGCTTTTAGGACTGTGTTTCTTCATTCTGACCACCAAATTCTCAAGACTAGATATTTCCCAATAAGACCCATTAATCAGTTGTGCACTGCTTCATTTTCATCCATGTCTTATTTTTCCTTCTCTGTGTACTTGAAGAGAATTCCAAGGTCATAGAAATTTGCAAAACATTAAGGTCTAACACTCCTTTTTAAATGTTAATCTGGGATGAGTATTAGAATGTGTTCCTGAATACCTTTCTCCAATAAGGAATCTTTCAACTGGCTTCTAAGTTCAAATAATCTAATACAGAGCCTGTTCACAGGCTTCTAAGTTCAATTTTCTCAATTCCCAGTATGGTAGGCAGAATTCTAAAAATGCCCCTCAAGGTTCTGCATTCTCATTCTTGGAACCTGTGAAAATGAAAATAGATCATTCCTATGACTATGTTATGCACAGTTAACCTTGAATAGGGAGATGATCCAGATAGTCCTCTTCTTATCATTTAGAACCCCTTTAAGAAGCAGATTCTTAGATAAGAGGAAGAAAATTCAGCGAGCTTTAATGCTCTCTTGTTGATTTGAAAATAAAGGGGCCAACATGCCAATGAATGCAGGAAGCTTTCAGGAGTTGAGAGTATCCCCTACCCCATGCCCTGGCTGACAGACATCTTGGAAAGGTACGCCCAGTCTGACACCCAAGAATAACTGAATTCTTCCAATATCTTTAATGATTTTAGAAAAAATATTTTATCTGGGCTTCCAGATAAAAACTCATCTAAATGATACCTTGGTTTTGTCCATGTGATACCTGAACGATGGAAGCCAGTTACATCCACCTGGATTTCTAACCTACAAAATTGTGATCTAAGATATGGTTATTTTAAGCTGATAATTTTGAGTTAATTTGTAACAGAAGCACAATAATCTTACTACCTCTCAAGCCTTAATGAAAAGAATTATCCAAAAAGAATTTTAAGTATGAGCAAAATGCTTTATATACTTGGAGATCCCCCGCGCCCCCCTTTAGATGCTTGAGTTTGATTGGAGAAAATTTTGGAATTAAAATATGTGAACTCTGAGTGTCTCTTATTAATGAATGTCCATCATTGTCTTATCAAACATTCAAAGGTAACGTCAATAACTTTTAAGATAGACTAATAGGAACTCTTATATGCCAAGAAAAAAAGGAACCCTGTGTCATAAACACAGTGTGTTTCCCTTTGTATCTGATAGGAACTGACAGGAATGGGAGAGTTAGTGAGACTGAAGTATTAAAAAGTAAACATCCTAGCCATTTACTTATCAACATTAGAGATTATTAACACATTTAGTTTTATGACAACATACGTTGCTACATCATTTAATATTTGATTTAAAATTACTTGGATTTATCTTTAGGGAAATTTAGCATAAATTCTCACTTGCTTATATGAAAAAATGTGAATGTTTTATGGAAACACACCCAGTAAAATAGGATTTATTGGATGGGTTAGTTTAAATTTAGCAATAGATGAAAGAGATGTGTAATCATATAAAATCTTGTGAGAGTATAAATTTAGATTTTATTTTAATCTGGGAATGGACTTTAGTATTTAATTTATAAATGTGAATAATTAGCATGGTTTATGGATATACATATGTATAGGAAAGCTTCTATATAAGGCTTGGAAAATGAAAATTGTCTCATTAATGGATGCTTAGAGAATATGTTCAGACTAATTAAGTCTTCTATTTAGCTGTGATTTTTAAATTTTGTTCATGATAATTGAAAATCTTTCTCAAGTATACTATTCTACTTTCTTGCCCTAACAAGTGTACTATGCTGAAAATAAACATACTTGAGATCTTACAGGTTCAATTATTAACTCGAGTTAATGTCAACAACTTGAAGTCATTTATATATTGTTTTTTTAGAGTGAATTCACATATATTTATCTGACCTGTTTCATGTATGACCAGAGTTTTTATTTTATTTTATTAAAGTATGATTCAGAGTAATAAAGATTTGTGTGAAAGTTTCTTTGCTTTTGGTTCCAGGTAACTGAGGGACATGTGTGGGTGTGTGCATATATATCCATATAATTATTATGTATACAATCTGTATCACTGTAGAAAAATAGAAACACAGAGAGAAAAATGTAAAAATCATGCATAATGTCACCTCACTGTTCATCTCATAGGTACTTATACTTTTTAATTTTTTTCCTATTCATGAAATAATGTAAATGAAATTATTGCATTGAATATACTGTTAGCTATATTAAATATTAATTATATGTGATTAAAATGCTATTAAAGATATTATTAAATATAATACTAAATGATAAACATAAAATGCTTTTGCCAATACTTAAATTTAAAGAAATATTCAAAATGCAGGCCACATATAGGAGAGATGAACAAATCAGTCTTTAAGAAGAGAGAGGTGATGGAAATGGTAGAGTGTTAGAACTTCAAATGTAAGTATAGGCTACCAGGATCTTTCTAATGAATGAGAGAAGTGACACAGTGTGATGGTTAATTTAGGAGGTGTTTATATTAGTCTTGGAATGTTGTCAGGGAAGCAAATATACACACATACTCAGACACATGTATATCTCCCCTGAACCTGGGTGGGTGGTAGTAAGGAAACACTAGGTTACTGAAAGTAAACCACAAAAAATTCCATCATTGATGAGTAATTGAGGGTGACTCTCTTCTCAACAATGCACAATCTGTTTGAGTCCTTGACTTTCAAAGAAACCAGTGTTAGTGCACATGGAGGGAAGTTTTCTGGTGTACTAAAGGATGTCTTTTCTTTCTCTGTCGGTAAAATCATACTATTTTAGAACTGGAAGGAATCTTAGAAATATTTTAATACTTCCTCATTTAATGAAAGAGGATATTAAAATCTGGGCAGGAAAAAATAACATGTTAAAAATCACTAAACCTTTCTACTAATGGTCCAGAACTCTTGTCTCTTAAATTTCAGCTCTCTCGCTCTCTCTCTCTCTCTCTCTCTCTCTCTCTCTCTCTCTCTCTCTCATATATATATATTGATTTGTATCTCTCAGATGATTAGTGACTTGGAGCATGTTTTCATATTTCATATTTCATATTTCATATTTCTCTTGGCCTTCTCTATTAAAAATCCTGTTTTAATCTGCCTGTCTATCTGTCAATCCTGTGGTAGATCCTGAGTCAGTAGGCATATTTTGTAGGAAACTGAATTCATGTTCTTACTGTCTGTGAGCCACGTGTCCAAAGCATGGATAAAATAGCTATAATTCTTCCCGAATGTCACTGATAGATTTGTAGTGTATGTAAATTCTCAGATCTTGTCAATAACTATTCTTCCTTTTTTTCCCCTGTAAGTATTTTGAAGAGAAATTCTGAAACCCAATACAGGAAAATGTACACAGATGTAATTATAAAACTGAATTATGTGTGCTATTTGAGATATTAATAATAGAATAACCTTGACTGGTCAGTGTGGCTCATTGTCGAGTGTTGATTCATGCACCAAGAGGTCACCACCTCAATTACAAGCCAGGGCACATGCCTGGCTTACAGGCTGTATCCCCAGTAAGGGCCAGGCAGGAGGAAGCCAATCACAATTTGATGCTATGACAAAATTGTCTAGGTCTGAACAATAAAAACAAATGTCTCTCTTACTCAGATGCACCCTGTGTGGCATTTTTCCTGCGTATAGGAGCGATTGCTTTCCCCTTGCATTCAAAATTGATTCATCATTATTGTTTATTTCTTAATGAGAACTGATAAAATATCCAGTGATGCCTAAAATTTTTATCTTTTTCTTAAAAACTGTTTTGAAATGATGCTCTTGAGTTTATGACTAAAGGCATCCTATAATAAAAGTACATGAAAATGTGTCAAGGAAATGAAAGTATCAATAAAAATAGTTTCTATGATGACTTCTGAAGGATGCTTCCTGCTGACCTGGCTTTTATTTCTTCTTTAAATATTAATTGTTGATTTGCTGGTTTGAAACCACAGCTATGAGTACCAATAGGTCTGTAGCGTCAAATTTCTGATTCTTTTTTTTTTTTTTTTTTTGAAAGAGAAAACTGGATTCTACTACTCCCATGAGCAGTGTTGGGTTTGTGTGCTAGTTCCACCTGCATGTAATATCTTGTCATTATAGAGCTGAGTCTCCATGTCTCATTTTAATACATTGCTGTGCTAGGGATATTGGTGGGAAAATTTGCCCATGAAAAATAGAGAACAATAAATATAAAAAAATGAATAAAGAGCAAAGGCAGAACTTTTATTACGATTGTGTTATACCTTAATTCTATCTCAACTCCTCACACATTCCAAGGAGATGGGGTGATAAAATGGGAATTAAAAACTTTGGTGTGTGACCATTTTTGGCCCTACAATTTAAAAGTGATATAATTATCAAGAATATTTTTCATCAATATGCTAAGTGCAATAAGCCAGTCAGAGAAAGACAAGCACCATATGATTTCACTTATATATGGAATCTAATGAACAAACTGAACAAGCAAGCAAAATAGATACAGACTCATAGAGATCAGGATGACAGCTCTGGGGGTTGGGGATTGAACAACAACAGCAACAAACAGAAAGAACTCATGGACATGGAAAGTTGCAGGGGTGGGGTACTGCGGGGGGGCAAATGATGATGGGGGGAAAATAAAATACAAATTAATTAATTAATTTAAAAAAAGATGTAGAGAGTTCTTCCACCCTTTCCATCATGTGAGAATAAAATTGAGGAGGATGTCTGTCTTACAAGGATTCCGTGAGAATTAATGTGCACAAAACAGGTATTAGCCATAAAAGCGTGTTTTTCTTGTATTTATAAAACCAATGGCTTCACTTAAGTTGTTCTAGCCTTATATATTTCTAACTACTCATTTATGTATTTGTTTGTTTTTATGTTGCTAAAAGACATGTTCATTTGAAAGGTGCCTTAAAAACTTTTGGCAAAAGGTGGAGTGGGCTAGTAAGTAATTTATTGCTTCTCAGCACCAAACCCACACTTCTTTGTCTCACTTTGCGCTCGCAGAGCTGGCCTCAACAAACAAGATTTGTTCTTTGCTGGGCAGTAGGCTCTGCCTGCATGGAGCACAGAGTGAGGCTGTGAGGCTGGAGGAAGAAGAAGGGACTTGTTCCTTCTTGGCTTATGCTTTTCACATGATAGTGAGTGGCTGGGATTGTGGCAGATCCTGCAGGTTTCACTGAACTGGTGAGTGAGGGGTCCTTACCACAGCTTTGAAATTCCCTTTAGAGGTCTGGATCTCACTCTGATGGTCTTTATGTTTCTACTTTTTGCTTTTATCTCAGCTCATAGGGGAGGCAGCTGCTCTCTGCAGTTGCTACTTCTGTTCCCTAAGAATTCTCTTCTGCCCCATCGCTGGTTAACCACAGTTTATCATGATTAACCAGCATGGTTAACAGTATTTTGTTCTCTGTTCAAATCACTGGAGTGACCAGAACCTGATGGATACATAGAGAATATGTGTGGCTGACAGTACTGAATACATTCAGAATGGCATTTTTGTTTAATAAACTCAATAAAATTTCACTGGGACTCTAAAAATGAATAAGGTAAAGTTCCCCCTCTAAAGAAACTCATGCATAGTTGACTTGTTCTGTATTATAGAATCATGCTGTGGAGAGAATGTTTGAGATCAGTGATTTTGTTTTCCCATCTTATTTCCAACTTGCTTCTAAAGCTACTGTCGCAGATCACCTTTCAGTTTTTGCTTTAGCACTTTCATGAGAGACATTTTTGTCTTTCCGCAGGTTATTATTCTGTTTTTCCTCATGTGGAAACAAAACCTACTGCCCATGATTTTCTTTAATGAAACAAATTCTACTTTATGGTATTATTCAACAAATATTTTCTGGGCATCTTCTACATGCCAAACATTATTCTAGATTCTAGGGATGCATTTGTGATAAAAAGCAAGGGTTCACCCCCCTCACTGAAACATGTGTAGAGGCAAAAAGAAATAAAGGGGTGCGTCAAAAGTGTCTGAGGGAAATGAATTTCTCTTTTAGAGAAAGTGGTCATCAGGTCCTCTGTAAAGAACATCATCAGGTTTGGTAGGTCAGAGATCCCATGGAAGTTAGTATAGCTGTACAAAATAGAAAGTGCAGGGTACAAAGGAGGAAGCAGTAGTGGCAAGGCTGGTTGATTTTAGGGATAGTACACAATGGGAAACCAATTGTGTTTTAAGTAGGGAGTGCCATTATTTGCTTTGAAAAAAAAAAATAAGGTTCTTGCCAAAACTGGTTTGCCTCAATGGATAGAGCGTTGGCTTGGGGATTGAAGGGTCCTGGGTTCGATTCTGGTCAAGGGCATGTACCTTGGTTGTGGGCATATTCCCAGTAGGGGGTGTGCAAGAGGCAACTGATCGATGGCTCTCTCTCATTGATGTTTCTAACTCTCTCTCTCTCTTCCTCTCTGTACAAAATCAATAAAATATATTTAAAAAAAAAATAAGGTTCTTATGTTTTCCCTATATTTTGTTTCTAGTTACCACCCTTATACCACTTCTCTTAATCTTCCCTATTCTCCCAACCCAGTGTTGTCCCTCTCCATATTAAATTTCTTGGCTTTTTCAGCAGTCTTAGTTCTCTTGTATGCCATGGCTCCCAGGCTCCTGTCATTTTTACCACCTTCGAGACTTGTTCTATTTACTTGACTAGATCCCAGAATTAAATATTTTTCATGTATTCTAAATGTAATCTAACCAAAGCTGTCTTCTAATTTGGGTAGTGGGTGGGTTTTTAATATTTGGGTAGTAGGTGAATGGTTTTAATATTTTTAGAAGCAAATTCTGCTATGCTTTTGACTTGTGCTGAGCCAGTGCTTAGATAATTTAAAATATGGTGAAGCCAAGTTATTTTCATAATAGATTTCATTCTTGTAGAATTGAGTTCTTGAATCAGAATACAGAAATTTTCTTTTTTTTTTTCTAGCTTTAAATGTGGTCTTATTGGTATTTTCAAAGTAATTCTTTCTTTGATAGTGTCTAGGTATATATGAATTGTCTTTCAGGAATTTCCACAATTAAAAAACAGATGCAAATAATTATGACATACCTCTGAGTGAACTTCTGAAATTAGCACTAGAATTTTTTATCTTTTTCTTAAAACTGTTTTGAAATGTTGCTCTTGAGTTTGACTAAAGGCATCCTATAATAAAAGTACATGAAAATGTGTCAAGGAAATTTTGGGCATATTGGTAAAATGGAACTATTGAACAACTTCTGGACTTCTTGTATAGCTATTTCTTTACAGGTAGATGAATGCAATCACAACTGGTTGAGAAATCTAACCACAAAAATGAATAAATTTGAATTGAAGTTTTATAGGAAATTCTGTTTATTAAAATATATATTTTTATTGATTTCAGAGAGGAAGGGAAGGAAAGGGAGAAAGAGCTAGAAACATCAATGATGAGAGAATCATTGATCAGCTGCCTTCTCCTGGGGATTGAGCCCAGAACCAGGTCATATGTCCTTGACTGGAATTGAACCTGGGATTCTTCAGTCCACAGACTGGGCTCTATCCACTGAGCCAAACCCACTACGGTGGAAATCTCTTTTATGAACTCAGCAATGTTGGATTAAACAGAAATAAGTAAATGTCTAAATGACTTATTTGATCACTTGAACAAAACTTTCTAATAAATCTCATCAAGAAAATTATTCTTTTTGTTTCTACTTCTATGAATTTCTCACAGTACGCCAAAATATTAGTTAAATTTAATTCTTTTTACTGAATATCTCATTTTATATCAATTAAAAAATAGGAGTATAAATAGACCTCTACTATGGCTTTTCCTTTAACTTTGCATGCTGGCTACACACAGAAAGGAAGAAAGGAGGGAGGGAGGGGAGGAGGAATAAAGGAAGGGAGGGTGAGAGAGGAAAAATACAGTAGGCATTTTCTATAAACCAGTACCCTGAAATAAAATGTTATCACATCTTTCATCTAAATCCTTCAAATGCAAATAGGGTTATGGGCTTTTGGCTATTTGCATACCTTTTAGTGCAAATTACCTTTAAGATGGGGACCCTCAATCATAATAGATTTAGCCTGCCCTGCTATACAGTGCTGACAATTCATGTCTTATTAATGAGTATTTCAAGCATCTACTTCTGTATATCTTGTCTTGTGTGACAGGAAAACATACCAATAAGTCTTTTCTCCTTTATTCATCACAGATTTTGACATCAGTAGTGTGAGGAGAGACAAAGAGTCATGGAGCTTAAGGAGATGTTGCCACTTCATAACTGACATCGCAGAAATTTTTCTGCTTTGAAATCACAGGTAACTGCCTTACCATCCCTAAACAGCAATACTGATTTTTTTGAATTGCCAATGTGGCCAACATCAATTAATTCTATATCCAGCATCAGCAGAACTGAACCAAATCCATGTTTCATATCTAACTACAGAGGCAAATGGTTTGGATACTGTTCTGTATTTAAAATCTTCTGTCATTGCCCTAGCTGGTTTGGTTCAGTGAGTAGAGCTTTGGTCTGCAGACTGAAGGGTCCTGGGTTTGATTCCAATCAAGGACACATGGCTGCTGGCTCAGTCCCCAGTTGGGGGACATGCAGGAGGCAGCCAGTTAATGATTTTCTTTCATCATTGATATTTCTATCTCTCCCTCTCTCTTCCTCTCTCTCTCTAAAAAAATTAATAAATTAAAAAAAATCTTCTATGATCAATAATAGAATATTAAGTTTTTATAAGCCTTAGAAATTCTGTAGAAAATTTAAAAAGTTATAATCTATTATTTTTAGTGAGATTACCAGCAATGCTTTTTTATTTTTAGCAAGATAATATCTATAATACTATGGGCATTTTTTCCCCCTAGAACTGAAAGGTTGATTTGGAAGAGGTTACATGAGTAACCAAGGGCCTTAGAGGCCATTTTCATAAAGTTTGACTTTATGCTATATATAACAGGTAGCAAATAAAATGTTTTAAATGGAGGAGAGAGATCAAACTCATTTTAGCAAACTGACTGATGGTATGATAAATTAAAAAAAAACACCTATTATAATATTATATAAGTTAGCTGCAGAACTAGGGAATTAATATTGAAGAGGGAGAGCAGTTGATGGGCTTGAGTTATTTAAGAGTTAGAAAGAATTGGATGATTTTCTGTTTCTTTTCTTGAGTGATTGGTGGAAAAAATAATGAGTTTAATTTAGATTTGATGTTTAAGATACCTATAGTATAGCCAAGAGTTGTCTAAAACTTTGTTGGATATACAAATCTATAATACTAGTGGCCTGGTACACAAATTCAAGCACATTGAAAGGAAATGAATTAGAAGAGATATTTTAATATTGCTATAACCCTTTCTCTATAATAGAAGTGAAAACCAAATTCATGATTGACAATTACAGAGCAAAACACACAAGTGCATTTGGCGCCAGTGAGAGCTTTTTATATATATATATATATATATATATATATATATATATATATATATATATATATATATGTAACTTGCTTAATTAGACCTGCTTTCTGACTTAGCTAAATTTTTCTAGCCCCAACTTCTCTTTCAAGTAATTACCAGCAGCACAGCAGTAAATATCAACATGAAGCAGATTATTACTGTAGATCACGCAGGGAGAATCAAGAGTAAAATATTTAACTGCAGCAGTGTTTGACTATATTCTGAGCAGTGAGAAAACATGAAGTCATTTTCAAGGTCCGCCATTTCTTACTTCTTTTCAATTGGGTCAAGTTTCTAAGCTTTCTGAATCTCTATTTTCCAACTAAATGAAAAGAAAATAGGATTCCACCAAGTTTTCTATCTAGCTACTCTAGACCTTCTGAGAGGATCAAACGAGATGAGGCACAGGAAAACACTTCACAGACATTTTGTTGAAGTGTAAAATGTTTCCACCTGGTCATAAAGCAAGTCTGTTCCTGGGGTGAAGAAACACCAAGGAGGCTAGTTGCTAGAGAGAGGAACCAGGTGTTGGTACTTGATGTCATTACCCGGTACCCACAGCCATCGTTTCTTGGCTGGGCTGGGCTGTGGGCCACATTTTGTGCCATGGGGTTTCAGCAGATTCAGCTGTTGCTCTGGGGTGGTGGTAGGGCCAGTGTCCCACCTGGGGAAGCCAAGTGTTGCTTTGTGGGCTTTAGGTCCCCAGGGCCATTCCACTGTAAATGGCCATTGCACATCACAGTAGCTCCTGTGTTGAGCATCTGCCCTCTGGTGGTCAGTGCACATCATAGTGACTGGTCACACACTTAGCATATTAGCCTTTTATATACACCGAGTGGCCAGATTATTATGACCACCCATTAGTACTTCGTTGGGCCACCTTTTGCCTTCAGTACTGTGGTAATTCTTCTTGTTGTTGACTTCATGAGATGTTGAAAGGTGATGTGAGGAATCTGACACCATGCCTGATGAATAGCATGTTCGTTCTGTGAAATTTGATGGTTGTGGAATCAGCTGCCTGATGGCTCTTTTAATTTTGCCCCACAAATGCTAAATTAAATTGAGATATGGTGATTGTGTGGGCCACTTAAGCAAGGTAAAGTCTCCCTCATGTCTTGAAACCACTCCTGCACAATTTGAGCAACATTGCATGGCACATTGTCTTGTTGGAAGAAGCCATCTTCATTGGGATACACCATCAACATGATAGGATGAACTTGATCAGCAACGATACAATATGTTGTGCTATTCAGACGTTGTTCCACATGAATTAAAGGGCCCAAATCATGCCAGGAAAACATGCCCCAAACCATAACCCTGCCCCTACCAGCTTGAAGAGTTATACTCATGCAGGTGGGTGCATGCTTTCATGCTATTTCTGTGAAATTCTCACTCTGCCATCTGCATGATGCAACTGGAAACGTGATTTATCAGACCACATGACTTTTTTCCAATGTTTTCTGTCCAATCCTGTGTTCTTGTGCAAATTTGAGACATTTTATCTTGTTAAATGTAGACAGCAAAGGAGGGATCCCAGGCCTCTAGTTGTAGATAAGATAATATATATTACTAATAATGAAAAATTTAAAAATGTGAAATACTATCATTTAAATATACATATTATTAGATTGGATTAAATAACCAAATCTAACTATATGGTGCTTATAAGAGACTCATCTTAAATACAAGGATGTATAACATTTGAAAGCAAAGAGATGTTAAAAATACATACCATGCATGCACTAACCAGAAAGAGTCAAGGAAGTTATATTAATACTAGTCAAAGTAAACTTTCAGGGAAGAGATAATGGTAAAGACAAAAACGGGTATAATGTTATGTAGCTTTGAAAGAATTAGTAAGCTTAAATTTATATATATCTAATATAGCCTTTAAACATACAAAGCAAAATCTGACAAAAAGAGAAATAAATACACACTTATTAATGAGAGATTTTGACACATCCTTCTCAATAACAGAACAAGCAGACAAAAAAATATCACTAAAGACAGAAGATTTGAACTAAGGGAATATAGCAAAGCATACTACTAAGTATTATATAAATAAATGAGCCAAGAGTATTTAATTATAGCTGTTTCCACAAACTAAGATGTGTTACTGAGAACCAGAATTTTATCTAGATGTGAGACTTTCTTGTTTATGGAATTTATCAAAGATACTAGATTTACAAATTACTGTATTAGTTTGTTCTTCAGGAGATCTGTTTAATATTACCCAGCTGTCATCCGCAAAGGGCAGTATTAGGCTCCATTTTAAGCCATTTAAAAAAATCTATAGTTAAATACCTTGTTCTTAATTTTTCATCAATACAACTCCATGGCAATATACTGTGCAGATATTATGGAAACTAAATTACATATGGAAACTCCTTTTCCATGCTGTGGGTCAATTTGGTTGGATACGAAGCCTATTATAATCTGCTCAATCTTACCTACTAATGTTTCCTAAAGTAACTTCATTACTTCCAACAATAATAAGAAAATTTAAAATATATTAGTGACCTCTGTGTGACAGATACCATCCCAGTAGGCACCAGAAGGATAAAGAGTCTCTAATGGTCATTAAGAATTTTAAGGGAAGGTACAGTTTTTAGCAAAGTATTCATAATTGACACTCAGTAAAATAATATTGATAGAATAAGCTGCTTATCAGAAGATGCTTTATAAATGCTAGTTGAATAAAACTGTATTGGACAACATCAAGAATGCAGAGATTATATTTATTGTTTACAAAGATAATATATATACCTTAGTAGAAGATTTGACTTTGGCTCAGACATGAAAGTTCAGGAAGCCCTAGGAGGCAAATTATAAAATGAATGTTTCTTATGCCTGTTTGTTTGATTGATTGATTCTTTTTTTTAAATTCAAAAAAATATTTACATTTTGCATATGATGTATCAGAGAATAATGTATCAGTGACAAAGAATGATAAAGCTCTAGCCCCCTCACTTCCATAAGTTTACATTTTTGTTTGGAGGACAGTATTTTTAAAAAGTGATCTCAATTTACATGATTATTTTACTGTGATTGTAATACATGCTCTAAGGAAGTATAGAGTTGTATAAAACATAACGAGGGATACTGACCTAGGCTTGGTGGTGCTAGGGAGTGTGGAGTGTGTGTGTGTGTGTGTGTGTGTGTGTGTGTGTGTGTGTGTGTATGTGAGGAAATATTTATTAATGGTCATATGTCTGAGCCATACTCTAATGATAAATTAGATGAGGTAGAAAGCCAGGGCTCTGTACACCAAGCTGAGGGAGCAGCCTGTGTACAAAAGGACATATTTCTTCCTTAAGAAATACAATGTACTTAATAAAGCAGGCCAAATGTGACTAGCGTGAAGTGGTGGAGTGGAACAGATGTAACCAGAGCACACAAAGCTTTTAGGAAATGTTAAGGATTTTGTTCTTTGTCCCCAAGAGAACAGAAAGCCTCTAAAGGAATTTCAAAAAGGGAGTGGATTAATTTATGAGGTTATTCTGGATTGACTCATGCAGGGAGGCACTATTGGGAGACAATGCAGGCAAAACTCCCTCATGACCTGGGCTAACATGGTAGAAGTGGAAATAGAGAAAAATGGTTTCATTCAAGTAGTATTTAGTTTGTAGAACAGAAAAAACACACACCCTTAACTTGTCCCTGATTGGATATGAAGGGCGAGGAGAGGGAGAAGTTAGTTATGGCTTGGTCCCTAGCTTATCTAACCAGGGTGATGTTGCTCTTCTTTGAGATTCTTTAGGATGGAAGAATGGCAGGCCATAGGAAGAAGATGGCAATGTTCCCTGTGAGCTGCCTGTGAGGCTTCCAAGCAGTTACATATTTTCATCTAAAATTCAAAGAAATGATATAAGCGAGAAATAAGTTGCCCATCACAAGGCATTGCCTAGAAAGTAAATAGTAAATATAGAAGTATACTAGTAGAACTTTGAGGAACTCTCTGATTTAAAAACCATATAGAAAGCTAGACACAGAATGGAAGGTGTTATGTGAAAGAAGAAAATGTAGGGTTTAGAGCCATGTAAGGCAAGGGGAGAGTGTTTTGAGAATGAGGGAGTGCTGAATGTGTGTTTGAATGTTTGCTTAGCGTTCTCTTTGAAATGCTGTTACCTGATTTTGCTTAGAGTGATGGTCTCAGTACCACAGGTGATAGGGAGTAAAATCCTTGAGAACTGGTGTTTTCATATTGCTAAGAATGCATGGCGCCAAATGAATTCTGGAATAACATTTATCTCTTGAATGGTATAATTTAGAATGTCTTCATTTAATTCACTATTAATGTTGCATTAGAAGCTAATATACTTGTCTGTGCTTTATTGTATTCACACTGAAAAGAATTCTTTCTGACATTAAGAATGAGCATCTGAAAGTCTGAATGTGTTAGAAATCATGCATAAATACAAGTATTACATGATCAGTTACTTACATAGGAAATTATCATTCACTCTCCCATTCAGCAAACATTTCTTAATTGCCTAATATATGCCAACAGTTACTATATATTGGAGATATTAAAAAAAATCTTGAAACACATTTCTTGAAACCATCACACTCTTGGGGGAAATATATGAGGTTGAGTAGGAGGGATCGTACCTGATAAGAAGCTCAGAGCTGGATTGTGAAATATTTTCAGTACAAAGCTTAAAAATACAGTTTAAGGTAACCAAATAATTAATGAGGATAGTGCTTTCTTATAGATAATTTCTAGCTAATACATCTAGATTCTAGAAGAAATGATAAAATATCACAAAATGCTTATATTACCTGATGAATTAATTGTACTAGGCCACTGGTCAGCAAACTGCGGCTGGCAAGCCACATGTGGCTCTTTGGCCCTTTGATTGTGGCTCTTCCACAAAACACCATGTGTGGGCATGCATGTACAGTGCGATTGAAACTTCATCCATGTGCAGAAGTCAGTTTTCGGCTTTCAAAAGAAATTTCAATCATTGTGCTGTTGATATTTGACTGTATTGACTAATGAGTTTGCCAACTACTGAACTAGGCAAAAGTGGGTAATAATCAAGAGAGACAAATTCTTTTTTTTTTTTTAATATATTTTATTTATTTATTTTACAGAGAGGAAGAGAGAGGGATAGAGAGTTAGAAACATCGATGAGAGAGAATCATAGATCAGCTGCCTCTTGCACACCCCCTTCTGGGGATGTGCCCACAACCAAGGTACATGCCCTTGACCGGAATCAAACCAGGGACCTTTCAGTCTGCAGACCAATGCTCTATCTACTGAGCCAAACCGGTTTTGGTGACAAATTCTTATGTACCTCTTAATGCAAGTATATGAAACAACCTATGAAATTTACTTGCTAATAATGTTGATTCTAAAACATATTAAACCTTTAGATTTGAATGCCAATTATAGGAAAAACATAGCAAATAAGGGAACATATTAAATGATACCATAGAAATGTGATCAGCAAAACCCAAAGGGACAGGATAATTAACCCATTTTCTTCAACAACAACTGTCACAACAGTGAAAGAGAGAAAAAGAAGAATGGACATATATAGAGTGAAAAAGACTGCAAAGAACTAGACACAATTTTAATTTATGGTGTCTATTTAGACCCGGATTCAAATTTTAAAATGAAAATGTATAAAACAATCAAGGAATTATAAATGCCGCTATTAAGAAATTATAGTTAATTTTTTGTATAATAATGTTTGCTAATTTAGTTTAAAAAGATTTCTGTTCTTGTACTTTTTTTTTCCTTTTAATATATTTTTATTATTTTGGAGAGGAAGGGATGAGGAGAGATAGAAACATCAATGATGGGAGAGAATCATTGATTTGCTGCTTCCTGCACACCCCACACTGGGGATCCAGCCTACAACCCAGGCATGTGTCCTGACTGGGAATTAAATTGTGATCTCCTGGTTTATAGGTTGATGCTCAGCTACTGAGTCACACTGGCCAGGCTTTTGTACTCTAGATTTGAATATGATATGATGTCTGAAATTGCTTTGATATAATCAGGGATTGAAAAGAAATGAAAATTATTTGATCACAAATTGTGAACTGTTGAAATTAGTTAATAGGCACTGCAGTTTGTTTGTTTTATTATAATTTACTAGAAGCCTGGTGCATGAATTCGTGCACATTGATAGGAAATTAATTAGAAGAAATATTTTAGGGGCAGGGAGGGACTACTTGAGGTTGAATCTAGGGCATGTCCAGCCATCTAGCCCAGTCCTAATCGGGGCTGATGGGGCAGGGAGGGACCTTGGTAGGGCTGCAGGACATGTCCGGCCCATCTCGCCCATCTAAATTTGCAGGACCCCAGCATCAAGCTAACCTGCAGGTCAGAGCTTCTGTGGTCAGTGCGCATTATAGCAACTGATTTGAATAGTTGAACTAACAGTTGGACACTTTGCATATCAGGTTTTTATTATATAGAATTTTCTATAGGTTTGAAAATTTCCATAATAAAAAGTAAAAAATAAAAATCATAAGGAAAGAAAGCAAGGAAGGGAATAGCAAATTTTGCTCATAGGAAACTGAAACTAAGCAGCAATTGTGGAAATGTCGGTAAGAGATGGCAAAGTATTAAGTCAGGATTTTGATGATGGAGATGGTGATGAGAGTTTGCCATGCTTTCATTTGTAATCACTTGTATGTAGGAAGCAAGACTCTAAGTTTGAATATTGGGAAATCTGGTAATGAGATTAATAAAAATGTTTGCAGAGAAGCATATGTCTTAGTGCACATAATGAGTTGGGTTTGTGTTTTTTTGAGTGTGTGCTGTTTTTTTTTCCTTTTTTCTTTTTTTCTACCATAAGTTTGAGATTCCAGTAGGACATCCAGGGAGATCTTTCCAACTGTAAGTTGTTTAATAGAAGACCAAACTGAGGAGAGTGTTGGGAACTAATTCAAATTTGAAAAGAAAATTAAGCAAGTTGATTTGGAGGGGTAAACTCAGCTCGAAAAGCACTTCCACTATTCTCTCCCCCACTCTCTCTATTACCAACCTATCCCCTCCCTTAAACCAATTCCAAATGGAACAAAAAACTATCTATTGGATAGATGCTAGTTGTTTTTCTTTTCCTGTTCTTTTTAAAACTAAGTTTGTCTGTTATATTATGCAAAGTGATTCTATAAGATGAGAGGATTTAGGGGATAGTTAGGGAAAAGTTTGAATGCAAGAATAGAAAGAAAAATTTTGTTAGAAGTAACAATAAGGAGAAATGTTCTGAGGGAAATATGGGAAAGATATAGCAATTGTTGGAGGAAGGAAAACTCTGGGATAAGCTGGAGATAATTGAAGGGAATTTTATGTTTTATAAGATTGGAGCCACAATTGATTCCTCTATCTCTTCACCCAATCAACAAACAAACAAAACCTCATGAATAATTTGAATAAGATTTCTGTCCGAGTTATTTGAGGTTCAGATTGTGCTGAAACAGGTATTAAGAAGAGATCAGAATGGCAGTAGGTTTCTCTTTTATGCTGGGCTTATTATATGCTGGGTGCCTTCAGAGGGAATTGTTGGCAAAAGACATGCATTTGTATAAAGAGTGTTTTATGCTGGATTTTAGCCTCCCATTTTTAATTACTATTTTTATTTGCTATAATGAGTAAGACAGAGGTTCTGCCAAAATTTATTTATTAAAAAATCAAGTAAAGCATATGGAACAGCTATAAAATACTAAATGTGGAAGTGGTATAACATTTCCAGCAGGATCACAGCAATAACTTTGAGGATTCCACGGGGGCATCATGTACTGGACTAGTACTGTGTTCTGGAGACTGGGATCATACAAAAATAAATAAATACGTATTTGTCTAAATTTGCAACAGTTATGAAATATGTTATGCTCCCTTTGTAGATCAAAAGAAAAATGAGGTGATATTTGTATAAGTATTTGAGACAGTCAAGTGTTTGATGGATACAATTATCATCACCATCACTGTCATTGTCATCTTTGTCTTAAATCATGAAAATCAAGTGAAGGAAAAAAGTAGACCCAAGAAAACACCATATGGACTGGAGCAGTTTTAACTGCCCAAGCTTGCTGTGCTACATAAGAATGTGCCATCACCTTGGGGAGGGTGCACTGTTCTTTTGTCACCTTCCCTATAGATTGGTAGCTGTAGCTCCTACTTCCTGCAGTTAAATGATTTCCATTATCTCAGTTTATGGCAGTAGGACAAATAATCTGACATGCAAAAGGAATTGAAACATCAGCCTGAAAATATATTAAGTAGGGACAGAGGAAGGCTCAAAGAATGGGGAGAGTGTACTTGAGCCTGAATGAGGTATGATTAATTCCGAAGAGGCACAGCCCTCTCACTCATGGGGCATGGCTATTTGAGATAGACTCAGGTGATAGCGAGAAAGGAGATTGTTTGCTTCATAATTAAAATATGGGAAGATTGGTGCATTTCTACAGCGAATAGGAAGTAGGTTCACATTAGATTATTATAAAACAGCTAATATAAATGTTGGCAGATCTTATTCTTAGAAAAACATTTTCAGTAATAATGGAGCATATTTTAGCAAAGATGATTGCAAGATTGTAAACTACATTGGTTTTCTTTCATGTATCTCCCTTGTTTCCAGTAAAGGCAGGAATAAAATGGACAAAGGTTTTTAAATTAAGCAGAATGCTAACTCAACAGGAAATTAGAATGGGGCCTATTTCTAGATATGGCTGTGTCGCTAACCAGCCCTTTGACATGGAAAAAGTTTCTTTATTAGTAAAATGAGTGTATCAGACTTGATCTTTCCTAAGTTCTTATTTTATTAGTTTTAGGAAGAAATGATTTTAAGTTAGGTATAAATAGGATCTTATACAAAACACACAAACACAAATGCAGTAATACAATAACAACAAAAAACCCATCCAAACTAGAATGTACTTTCCCTGTGAAAATGACCCATCATAAAATGTTGAAGTTTTACATGTAAGGCAAAAAAAAAAAATCTGTATTTTTGCATGGCTTGTTCAGATCCCCCATCCTGCCTGATGCACTCATCATCCCTTGTTGCTTGGATTCTCTGTTGCTAACAGCACACAGCTGCCACCCTCACTGGGCATTGACCTTGGCTGTAAGAACTCACTCAACCAAGATTATACCCCTCAAGGATAACTGCCCAAGGCCCATCTGGCTGTTACTGGGATGAAAGCCTAAACCTTGCCTCATGTAACACAATTCTTAGGAGCCAATTCACCTTTGGAGCTCCTCAAGATGGGTGAATGTCCCAATTGTAGTTATATTGCTAGTCAGTTCTCCCACTACCTAGTTCCAATACCCTTCCTTCCTTATAGCTGTAGCTCTCAAGAGTACCCCCTGGTGCATGCTATTCTCTGTCTCAGTATATGTTTATAGAGAACTCAGTCTAAATCTCAACATAATCAAATGTACCCAAGGGTGACTACCTTATCCAGACAGCAGAAGATCAGTGGGTGGGACCACTGTTAAAATACCCCCCAAATTCACTGGATGAACAGAGTGCATTTGTAACCTTACTGATCAAATCCAGGAGGTACAGTGATATTTTTCTGCAAAATATGTCTTTCTGTTGTGATTCTGAATTATAGGAACAGCAGCCACACCCCAGAGGATTCCAGTAAATTGTGCTATTTGTGTGCAAAAAGCTGCTTAGGATGAAAGGTTAGCTTTTTCTGTCATAAAAACATTTTATGTGATTGGCAAATCAGAAAGTGGTCAATCAGCAGACAGTTATAGAGATGTTTTTCATCTCTGGTAACAGCAGGATGCTAACGGGAGAGTTAAGACGAAAAGAAGAAAAAAAAATACATTGATTTGTTGACAGAGGCCTAGCAGCTGTCACAGTAAAACATGGTTCCCTTGCAGTTAATCAATGTCAGTCTCCAACCCAATCGTTTTGTAGCCAGATGAGAAGCATTCAAGAGGAACACCTTCATGGGCATGAAGCTTGCTAGATGGAGTTCAATGAAGTGTGTCTTTAAGCTTAGGCACTCAAAATGTGATGCATGACCCAAAGCTAATCAGAAATGCTTAACCCTTTGAAAGGAGGCAGCGATTATTTGCCTGTTTCATTTTTATTTTTAAGATGGAAAATACATGTCCCTCTCCACCCACAATTTTTAAAATATTACTTATGTCTGTTTTTGATACACTGGTTTTTTTTTCAAGCTGGATAAGTTGAGAGATGGGCATTAATCATGGTTCCATCTTAAAGTGTAGGGCAGTACTTTAAATGTATCTCATTTCTCAGAAAGACAATATAGGAACAATGACTAATTTCACTACTGGTTTTTCATGGTTTCTTTCTGTGTGAATATTTACTTTATCAAATACTGCCTTTATTATTCGTGCCCCTGGCTCAAAGATAATGACTTGGGAAACTCGTGTCCCTGCAAATCAAGATGAGCTTAAGAACTTAAAGCATATTTTCTATAAAATGAGAATTAGTTTTCTGTGAGTTTCCTTTTCTACTGACCAGTAAGGAAGTTGCTCTGGGAAGCAGAACACCAGGGATAGACAGGCTCATTCAAATGGAAGGAAGTGGGGAGCAATGTTCTGGTTTCCTATTTGGAGGAGATGTCAGAGTTGCTGGACCACTGCATGCCTCTTAACACCATTGCTGAAGCAGTGCTCAGAGAAACTGAGTCATTGGGGCTTATATTTCTCTGTGGATCTCACAGAAACAGGATTCAAAAGTAGTGGTGGAGAAAACTGGATGTGAGTGGGCTCTGAACTATGTAGAGAAAAACAAAACAATAAGTTCATAATTCCTCACTTAATGTGACAGACAGAAATTATCACAGACAGAAAATGCTAACAAAATGCTTTTTCTGTCTTTTGTGTCATTTTTCACCTAGTTGCTTTTAGAAATAATCTGTCGGTTAATGGTGAAAGACAGAGACAGAAAGACAGAGACTCAAAGACCTGGATAGATAAAGTAAGATGAGAAAATATGTATTCAACAGAGATTAAGAAATGTAAGACTCATACACAGTTATGCTTGATATTTCCAGAAAATATCTCAACAAAAATAGGCAAGGATTTAAGATAAATTTTTACATTTAAGACAATTGTATATTCCTAGATTTTTTGCTAACAGTTATTTTAATTTCACAACTCAGGGACAATTTGTTCAGTGATTAGATTATTATGGTGAGAATTAGGAGGTTTTACACTGAGGTATGCCACTAGAAATCAATGCTTTTATTAATGAGAATTCACTTGTTCCTTTTGTTAAAAGATAAAGTGGTATATATATATATATATATATATATATATATATATATATATATATATATAAAGTTTTTTGAGAGTTTATTTGAGGAAAAATTGATTTGAATCAGACAGTGACAAACCAGAACAGATTAAGAGAGCTCCACCAATCAGAGCTAGGGTAAAGACTTTATTACACAGAATATGTAGAAATAAAGCAGAAAATTATTTGATTGACTATAGCCTACACAGCTAGTTGGCTATTTGTGATTGGTTGCCCTTAGATTTTAATTTCTTGACCTTGGTTTGCTTACATAGGCTACTAAAGTATTAGAGTCCCCTCAGTCTAATGGTTTCTTTACTTAGAGATAAAGACTCTTAAATTATTATTATTTGACATACAAATACTTTTACTGATATCATTTCCACGTTTGTGAGAGTTTAAGGTCTAACATAACAGAAATTGAAATTTACTGTAGTAACACAAAAACAAAACAAAAATATAAATATAGGATGGAGAACTAAACAAATTTTATGTCTTTGCATATGGATAGTACTGCAACAGAGCAAAACAAATAGATGACAAGACCTGTGGTGAAAGAATATTCTCAAGTTTATAGACCATGGAAATGTATTGTTTAGTAATCACCTTCTTATGAATTCAAGATAGGTAAAAAGCCATTGACATTTTTCTTTATGTGCTATCTTTGTCTTTTATTATTATACTAGAGGCCAGGTGAATGAAATTTTGTGCATGGGTAGGGTTCTTAGGCCTGGCCTGTTATCAGGGTCAATTGGGGCCTTCCTTCCCCCAGCTGCCAGCTGCTGGCTGGGGCCTCCCTTCATTCTGTACTGTCCCTTGGTGGTCAGCGCACATGATAGCAAGTGGTCAAACTCCCAGTCAGTCGAACTCCCAAGGGGACAAGTTATATATTAGCCATTTATTATATAGATTATGTTTTAAATAACTTTAAAGGTTTGCTTATGGCCTCTGTCCCTAACCCATGTTTTTCTCATAAATCTTTAACAGTAAATTTTTTAAACAAATATGTTTAGGAGCATAGCTATGGAGATTCTGTAGAGAGAAATTGCTGATAAATTCTTAATGCTTTTTTCTCTCAACAATATTTTGACCATCTTCTACTTCTCCGAATGTCTAAATCTGAAGTATTTATTACCTATTAAGTTAGATGGAGATAGAGAGGGCAGATGTGGACAAAGGCAGCAGCTATTCCTTTAGCCTAGTCTGAGATTTGTACCTTAACAAGTTTGTCGGTGCTTTTGTTTTGCATATTGGATACTTCTTTAATGTTGGAGCTTTTGTCTCCAACAGTCTTTGTGGAAAATCTTCCTTTGCCTTCATCAGTACTACTTAAGTATTTATCAGGTCAGAGTGTTATATTTTCTTTAACAATTATTCAGAGCCTGGTATCAACGTATGTTGGTTGATAGCTCCTGAAATGCTACTTCAGAACATACTAGTATGTGTTTGAAATCATATAGCATAGTGACTACTGTGTGTTAATTTAGATTTTTTTTTAATTAGAGTTATGTGAGAGGCACTTCTGTCTTCATTAGAGTTATGTGAGAGATGCCAAGTTGAGTATTAAGAATCTTAAATGTCATTTTATTGTAATGACATCCTTTGTTTTTCATTTGATGATGTAGTTTCATCCTTGTATTAGTTGTTAATGGGAAATATAGGTGAAAATGCTTTCATTCCATATAAATTGGAATATTTCTGACAAGTCATTGGGTAGCTGTATTTCTGTTAAAATTATTGTGTACCTTTTCAAATCCATGGAATACAAAGATGTAGGATAGTAGTCAATGAAGACAAACCAAAGCTTAGACTCTTTAGGTGCAAAGTGTTTTGTAAAAATTCTTGGAGGATGACCTATATCTCTGGAAAGGTATGTATAGTACCTTTTTGCCGCCTAAGGACACAGGCTCTAGAATTAGGAATTAGGCTTACTTTAAATTGTCCTAGACATTTAAGAATAGAAATAAAGTGCAATGGAGGCCACACTGGAGTACATCTGGCTAAAAGTCTTTACTTGTTTTAAATACGATTAAAACTATTAAGTACCATAGAATTATCAGTTGTATTTGTGTCTGAACTGGTGAATATGTTTACCTTAATCTTTATTAGGTGCCAGATCACATCCCACCTCCCATTCTACTTGATTTGACATCCATATTTATTCTTGTCTATAGCCAAAACAGCAGACTGTCGTCTTATTCCAGTATTTACAGCCTTTGTCTGCAATTCCTGCACTGAAGTCTGATCTTTCCTAGAATGATGCCCAGTGATAAATAGGCCATTTTCTTACCTTTACCCATTCATTTTTATTTAAAAGATACTTTTCCATGTAGTTTGCTTACTGTTGACTAGCTCTAAAATTTGCCCATTGACCACTTGGTTGTTCTAAGTCCTTTGCTGAAGGTATCACAGTATAGGCAAAAGATAATGGACAATAAATAGGTGTTGGCTGTCTGGCTGTATATTCAATCTACACCACTAAGGAGTGGGTTGTCATGAATGCTGAGCTCAGCTTGCTGCAAGGACAATGTTGTTATTATGACTTACTTAATTGAGATAAACACCCAGACCAAAGCCTATCTTTCACACAGTAGGTGTGTTGTATACGCAGACTTTCCATTTTCTGCCTGCCAGAGAAAGAGGGAGAAAAGAGGAGGAAAAGAGAGAGGAAAATAATCTAATATGTATCTTAAGAGATGTTTCAGATTAAATTTATAAGAGATCATATTTTCTCACTAAATTCAGCTCTTGCCTTTAGCTGTGTGGGGTGGACAGTTGCCTTCATCAGGTTGCTCAAAACAAGATTTAGATGTATAATTGCCCTGTTATAATGGTCCTATGAACTTTCAGGAGGCCTAACCCAGCAGGGTGACTAAATCTTTAGTTTGCCAGCATCTCTAAGTGAGACTCCGCAACTTGGAAAAGGAAAATGCGCATGTCCATTATAATCAATAAACCATTTCTAAACACCTTCAATTGACATATTGCTAGACCCTGAGAGAATTGCAAAAATTACTCAAATATAGACCATTCGATACACGTACCCATACTTCTGAAAGAAGCCACTTTCTGGAAGGATGGCAGTTAAAGTTCTGATTTATAAAGTCTGATCTGCTCACTTGTAAGATAGTGTATTCCTGGGGACTGACTACTCAAAGAACATAATAAAAAGTTTCCTTACATAATAGTCACGTCTTTTTGCTCCTAGTTCTTTTTATATTTTTACTTAAGGGAAGGCAATGCAAATGGATCCCAAATGCTCTCAATTGACAGTAGTTTTCATCCATTTACACATGAAAGCATGTAAAATGAACAGGCGTGGAGGGAGAGGTGTGCAGACCCATGGAGCCAACAGAGAGCATGGTCCCCATGCTAATGGGAGAAATTATAAGAAATCAGGTTTACAAAATCTTTTCTTGAATATATTATTAAAAAGGAGCCTTGCTGATTTGTAATCTTCGTCACTTCTATATGGAAAGCATTTGGAAGGTAATTCTGGGTGTTATTTGACCAATGGAAAGCGATGAATCAGCACATTTCAATAATACCATATGTACAGGAATGATAAATGAGCAAGTGATTGGTGTCCGGGAAATGAAAGGAAATGCAGGCGATGCAGATGTTGCTCAGCTCTGGACGTGAAAATTAACTGGCAAGGCACATTTATTTGTCAGGAAATTCTCAGAGTTTTATTTATTTCCCTTTCCCTCATTTGTCATCTATCTTTCTCAATGTTTAATTAACAGCTTAAGCTATGTTTAGGTACTCAGATCATTGCACAGAAAAATAACTGATAAAATCTTGTTCTCTCTCTGTGTTTTATTTAAAAATTTATTTGAATGTGAAATTTCTTAGCATTTATCATTGGCTATCTATAATCTTGGTTTGTGGTTTAACTTATAGTTACTATGTAACAAAATTGGAACTCTGAATAATTCCAGAATAAATTATGGTTTTCCAGATCCACTCTTATCAGATAAAAATTCCTTTATGAGTTACATATTTTGTCAGTAGCAAAAGAAGAGATTAATGGGAGAGGTCTTTGACCTGAAAAGAATAAAAAAAGGGGGGGATCCACTAAGTGTACATCCTACCTAAAACTATATTTCTGAAATTATTTGGAGAACAATTCCTTTGAAAATTAAACACATTGTGTTTGAAAAAAATCAGGAAGTCTTTGTGATATTTTTCTTCCTTTCTTGTTTGATATAGCTCATGATTGACAAGACAAGAAAAATTTACTCTATATTTCCTAGAATAAGATTACAAATGTATGAACAGAATAATAATCTTGAATCAATTTGGATTGCCTTTTCCCTCTCTCTTATCCCAGTGCTAGCCCTTAAATTATGTAGAGCAGTTGGTCTGAAGACCATTAAGGATTTATTAACTATCAAACTTGCACCCCCTCTGTTGCTGTAGGATGAGAAAATCTTACTACAAATTAGAGTGTATGGCTTCATTAGCTTCCTGTGATTGCTGAAGTAAATTGCCACAAATTTGGTGGCTTAAACACAGAAATTTATTCTCTGACAGTTCTGGAGGTCTGAGGCTGAAATTAAGGTGTGTCAGCATGCTCCTTCTGAAGACTTGCAGAGCATCCTTCTTTGCCTCTTCCAGCTTCTGGTGTCTCTGGTTATTCTTTGCCTTGTGGATACATTATTCTAATTTCTGCCTCTGTCATCACATGTCCTTCTCTTTCTCTGTGTATCTTTTAAGGACACATAGTGGAATAAGCCCCATCTAGGTAAAGCATGATGATCTCTTCACAAGATCCTTTATTTAATTACATCTTCAAGATCTTTTATCCAAATGAGGTCACATTCACAGGTTCCAGGAGTTAGAGAATGGACATATCTTTCAGAGGGCCACCATTCTTTCTATGAGTGGAGGCTACTTAAAAGCATCAGAGTTGAGCCCTAGCCAGTTTGGCTCAGTAGATAGAGCATCAGCCTGTAGACTGAAGGGTCCCAGGTTCGATTCTGGTCAAGGGCATGTACCTTGGTTGTGGGCACATCCCCGGTAGGGGATGTGCAGGAGCCAGCTGATCCATGTTTCTTCTCATCGATGTTTCCAACTCTCTTTCCCTTTCCCTTCCTCTCTATAAAAAATCAATAAAATATATTTTAAAAAACACAAACAAACAACAACAACAACAACAAAAACCTCATCAAAGTTGAGACTTGATTTAGTAGTTCCATTTTGTGGAATCTTCTGAGATTTTAATTTGGCCTTTTTTTTCCTTCCCAGTTTGTCTTCAATCTCCTACCATGGCAGGAAGGCTTTGCCCCACAGCTAGAATAGCTGGAGTAGGCCTTCTGTGTAGTATGTGTGTGACGAATGAATGAATGAACAAGTGAGCTGACCCTTCTACATGTCTTATAATGGAAGCAATATATATTTGAAAGTTTTACAAATAAGGTTTGAAATTAGAATATGGAAACTTATTTTTGAGGCATACATTTCCCCTATACTCAGACACTTCTAGTGTGATATGCCCCACTAAATGAGAGACACTTATCTAGAATTTATGAAATCCATAAATCAATGGGTATTTTGTATCAAGAGGGTGGAATGCTAAATCTATACAAAGATTGAACCACGAGAAAGATCTAACATTTATAGCATCCTGAATTTAGCTACAATAGGGTGCATAATAAGAGTTTGAGAAATAGTGTGATTCAGTTGGGAAGGCCATAGGGGAACTTGGTGAGGGTTCTGGGTATAGAAATTTGATGATTGATTTCCAGAGAGCAGAATGGTCAGGTGGATTATATTATTTAGCTTACTTTTTATTAAAATGGAAGTTACTTTGTTTTTCCCTCTTTTATTGTTGTTAAAGTATATTTATATACAAAACATAAGGACAAAAATAATTACAATAACTCTATTATCCAGAAATAGGATTTTACATACCTAAGGAGATAGTTTGATAAGGGTAACTGAAGGTCTTTGACCTTCAGGGAAAGTTGAAATCATGATGAAGGAGAGAACTGAATCTTCCTTACACTGCAGAAGCAGGGTTAACCATACTGGTAGTGAGCCCCGAATAATCCTGAAGTCAAAAGCCAGAGAGAATAGAGGGAAACCAGCAATTATGTTATGAGATGAGGTAGGACAAGTGATTCAGGATGTTTGTCCTTGTATAGTAACAACAGGTTGCCTTGATTACAGACCTGAAGAGTCAGGGGACCTGGAAAGTACCAAAAAGTGTGTAATTCAGGAGGGACCACGAGTAGGCGAGTTGGAGATAGATCTTCTAATGCCAAGAACCATTGTGACATAAACATGGCAATACATTCTCACAAAAATGATGTCCATACTGTGATACCATCTTATGACTTTATGATTTATAGCCACTTCTAAAAAAGCTTGAAGCAACTTCCAAACTAGAATTGTTTGCTATTATAATTGGCCCAGGCACCTCCGTGTCTAAGGCAGTGTCTCTCATTCTGAGGGGATAGCATCAAACTTCAAGCTAATTCTGATGCACACTGTGGTTAAGAGGTACAACTCTAAGATGTTCAATTTTAGAGGATTTCATGGTACTTTGAATAGTGGTAGTTCTCAGTATTAAAGCTATGGATTAATTTGAGAAGCAGAATCTAATCCTGTGAGAGGTCATTGCAGAAACAGTCAAGGTCATTAAGGTTAGGCTTTAGTTTGAGGGAGCCATGTTGGAGACCTGGACTCAGAGTCCCAGTGTGGGGCTAGTTGGACAGACCAGCCACACACAATGGAAGTTGGGACATCCCTGTGAGCTGCCATGATTACCTCAGAAGAATAGATTCACTGCAGGTATAGGATATTGCTTCTATGCTTAGAGTGCTCATGTGTCAGGAGCACCCACTGCCAGGCTGGCTTATCATGGTAACAGGACTGGATGTAGTATGTGTCCATGGCAGAACTCTGGCACTTGCATCAGGGAAGGACAGGAGCTGGCAGGGAGAGAAACTTCTGGAACTGGGACTTGTTCAGCTTCTCTTTTACCTGGAGGATTAATGGGGAATGTGATGTGATAATGCAAGAGAACCAGCCTGAGTTAGTTACCATTTGCCAGGCAGAATGGCTCTTGATGTCATAACAAGGATGAATGCATTTCCAGAGAATTAAGGACAAAGCTACCCTTTTAATTCTTAGGCCTAGATTGTTAGCATTACTTTCAAACTGTATACCTATTCAACTATTGGCTAAACCAAGCTCACTGATTTTTCCAAGATATGGGAATAAAATGTTTCCATTTGGAGTGTGTGTATGTGTGTGTGTGTTTGAGAGAGAGAGAGAGAGAGAGAGAGAGAGAGAGAGAGAGAGAGAGAGAGAGAGAGAGAGAGAGAGAGAGAGAGAGAAATGTATGTGTGCCTATTTGTGTGTGTGTATTGGGGGAGGTGATGAAGGGTTTCAGTGTTTCATGAAAAATAGCCAACTGCTCAGTGAATACAAACAGCAAAACCACTGTACCACCATCAGTTAAAATACAAATTGGAGTTTGGTGAACTAAGCTATTAAGGGAGGATTTCATATAATTTAAAGTGAAGATAATTTAGAGTAAGGGTACATTTACCGTAAGCAGTACACTTAAGGTAAATTAGCTAATTCAAAGTCAAAGATTTTTCCCAAAGCAGAAAACTCACACTGATGGGAATTTGGAGATCGAGGAAAGCAAATCTTTTTAAAGAACAGATTTTATAGGACAACAACAGATTTCAAGTTCTGACACAGGGAGATACACTGCAGCGTGGCTGTGGTACTGGCCTGTACTCTCCAGCAGTGGCAAAATGAGGTGATGACAGGACTTTAATAGTGATTATTGCCAGTGGCCCAGGCAGAGTCCCTGGGATTCATAGCAGACAGGTGCCTGTCATGAATTTGACTCAGTGACTTTCAATCCTCACAGGTTGGCTTGGCCTGATGGGGCATCTTCAACTCCAGGTAATAGCAGTACTTTTCACGATATTCATTTCTTGGCGGGAGATTTTTTTGGCCCGTCACTTAGTGGAGGCATTAGCCAGTTGCTGGCAGCTTTTGATGAAAATAAGACTTTGATTGTGATAGCATTTTAAGTTCTCACATCTGCCCTTGAATCTATTATTTTCTGGGTTATTTTACATGTGCCTTATGTTGGAATAAATGATGTTTTCCTTTTCTCTTTTTTTAAATTTACTTTTCTGTCAGGAATTTTTTCCTACCATGTAATACCATAATTAGGGGAAAATAATAAATTATGATCTGTTGGGAAAACACCAGCTGCCCCTTCCTTTACGTGGTAATGTTCTAAGGTGATTACGGTATGTACTTCCCGTGGAAAATCTGAAAAGTTAAAGACCACAGTGGCTTATGGTGAGCACCATCTTTATGAAACATTTTCAGTCTTGCAGATCTGTGTGGGTGAGTCTGGCCTCCCAAGAATGCCCTCTTAATTGATTCACAAATTTCTCAAACCTTACTAATAATAAATTCATACCTAAAGTTTTATGGAATATGTGTCCCATGGAGACTATGTTAAAAAGAAGAACTTTCCAAGTGATGAGCTTTGACAATATAAAGCGGGAATATCTTCTCTATGTACCCTTTGTTCCCCCTCCCAGGTCAGCCACCTTCTGAGACACAGTATTGACAACTCTTGCTTTCTTTCTGGGTTCTTTCTGCCTCAGTGTGGACATTCAAATGGTGTGATACTGCCTCTGAAATGGTTCTTATCACTGGACCTCTCTGTTGTATTCTTATTGCCACTGTTCTAAATATGGTCCTACCATCTGTTGCAGATACAATCTCTGCTCTTGCAAAACTCCCAATCTCTCCTCTTTGTCTTCTCTGCTTTGATTTGGTCATTTTACTTTGTTCCTCAAAAGAGTGAATAACTCCCAGTGTCTAAGTCAGGAATATAAGTTGATTTGCACAACCTAGAGTGTGAGATCCCCTCAGGATTCTGAGTTACTTTAAATTTTTAAAACAAATTAAAGAGATAGTTTGGGCTACACAGGAATATTTTAAGTTGATAAAAAGAACAAACATAAAGAAGAATCCAGACATATATGGTTTAACCTCATCTGTATATATACTAATAACTTTATCCAACAGATTAAATTTCTTTTCATCATCTTGACAGAAAATATTACTTGGTCACCAGAAGAAGCCTAGATTGTCCATAAAATTCAATGTAAATGTTATAAATATTATATATTTATATTTATGAAACCAAAAAAAATCAGAAAAATTTGAAAGGTCAAGGCATCAGAATTTTATCAAATATGTAAATTCACTTTTTGAAAATGTAGTAATATGAATGTTGATGAACATAAATAGAAATGGTAAAGTTATCAAAATTAGAAATTATTGTAATATTAATTTATATACTTTATTCAAACTATCCATTTTCCTATAAATATTGTCCTTTTTTTCTGGTTCAGGATCAGTCTAATTCAGTATTGCATGATGCATTTGCTGATATATCTTTTAGTATCACTTATTTGATCAGTCATTTATTTTGATACCTCAGCAAATAAGGCTGTCATAGTCTTTATGGCTTCATCATCCCCCACCAAAAAAAATTTCCAAGCCCTGATATCTTAAGAAGCTAAACTTAGATTCTAGTAGCCAATGGGAGATAATATCTTACCTAAGTTTTGGACTTCTCAAACCAACATCAATTTCACAGAGATTTTGCTCTCCTTTATGCAATTCATGAAAAATGGATTTTGTGTCTCCTGAGGCTTTCCAGACATCTAACTAGAATACCAGTAGTAAACAAGCAGGTTTGCTGGAACATGGTGCTATTACCTGCCATCTTTTTCATGTCAACCCTAGCTAGTGATTGTGCTAGGCAAGGAGTCAGACACAGTGTTTGCCCTTCTGCTGAGCTGTCAGTTGGTATCAGAGGAAAATCATTTCTGTATAATATGCCAGGTCGAATACTCACAAAGAATCATGAACTCAAATTAATGAAATGAAAATGTTACTAAATCAAATCATCTATAAGGAGAAAATATTGAAATTGTTCTCAAACTGTCATGTCTTAAGAAATAAAAACAAAAAAAATTAGAGGGCACATTTTTTTTTCTAAAGTAACTTTTGACTGTGCAAATTAACATCCTTGTTCTTAGCTCTAGGGCACCAACAGTGGCTATTCAAGCATACGTTCAGTTAACATATATTTATTAAATACCTTAATTTTCTATGTAATTGACACTTAAATACAGAAATTATAAAATTTTATTATTTTCACAATGCTCATAATGTAAGGTAGCTCTGTCAAATAAAAATATACTAATCATATTTGTCATCTTAAATTTTCGAATAGCTACATTTAAAAATAGAAACAGGTGAAATAAATTTTAATTTTACATTATCCAACATGTCAAATATTATAACTATGTTATCCTATCTAATAAAAGAGTAATATGCAAATTGACCATAACTCCAACACATAAGATGGCTGCCCCCATGTGGTCAAAGATGGCTGTCCCCATGTGGACACAAGATGGCCGCTAAAAGATGGTCTGCAGGGGAGGACAGTTGGGAGGGACAAGACCTGCAAGTGAGAGCAGCTGGGGGCAATCAGGCCTGTAGGGGAGGATAGTTGGGGGGGCAGGAGGACCCAGGCCTACAGGGAAGGACAGTTGAGGGGGACCCAGGCCTGCAAAGGAGGACAGTGGGGGAGACAGGACCTTTAAGGGAGGGCAGCAGTTCAGCTCACTCATCAGCAGACTGGGGAGGCTGCTGATCAGCCCCGCCTCTATGACCAGGCTGGAGATAGGCTCAGAGATGCTGGCTGGCATAGAAACCAACCATTCAGAACCAAAACTGGTAAATTGCTAGGAGCCAGTGGCTGCCTAGGAGGCATGGCTTTTGACACTGACTGGCATACCAATCAGAACCAAATCTGGGTGAATTGCAAAGGCAGAACCTAAGGTGGAGGATGAGGAGGGGTTTTAAGGGCAATAGCGTTTGCTGTAAGGTGTAAGAAAGTGATTCAATTTTTTAATGACCAGTTTGGCAGTATAGTGCATATGGCTGGCTATCAGTCCAGATATAGGAATTATGTATTTTTGTCTGCCAAGAGCATTTCCTCCTGCTAAAAAAGGCTCCTTCTCTCCATTTAAGCAATCCTATCCTATATAATCTATCTATAATAATAAAAGGGTAATATGCTAATTAAACCAGGTCGACCACCCATCTTCCAGACATCATCCTTCCAGACAAAGCCATGGTGGTGGGGCCAAGGCAGAGACAGTTAGAGGTGATCAGGCCAGCAGGGGAGGGCAGGTGGGGGCAGTCAGGCAGGCAGGGTGCAAGGTAGGGGCGATCAGGCTGGGAGGCGGGGGGGGGGGGGGGGGGGGGAAGATAGTGGTGATCAGGCTAGCAGGCAGAGGAGTTAGTGTGATCAGGTAGGCAGGCAGGTGAGTGGTTAGGAGCCAGTCATCTGGGATTGCAAGAAGGATGTCTGATTGCTGGTTTAGGACTGATCCCACAGGACAGTCGGACATCCCCTAGGGGTCCCAGATTTGAAAGGGTGCAGGCTGGGCTGAGAAATCATATACATATATATATATATATATATATATATATATATATATACACACACACACACACACACACACACACACACACATATATATATATATATATATATACACAATATATATAACTGCATTTATATATTCAGCACATATATATTTTTAATACATTCACTTTTTAAATGAATGAGTAGAGGCCATCAAAGAAGTAAACACTGAGAATTTTAAGCCAGTTCTTGAGGGACATTCAATACAAAGGAGGTAAGAGTAGAAAAATGAAAACTATTGCCAGGAAGAAGGAAGAGGATGAGGAAAGTTCCTGAGATTTGGGGTTTATTTCAAAAGAACCTATCTTTGCTGTATCACTTACTATTGAAGTGATCTATTGAGCTTGCTAAAACTTTTGGTTCACATGATTTTGGTGGAGAACCCTGCAGAGATGAAGTAAAACTTTACTAGCTGTTAAGGTAGTTCATGCCAAGCTGTTAATCAATCTGGAGAATTCAGGTCAATTTCCATTTTTTTGATTTTTGCATTTTTGCCTCGTTGTTTATATTGCCTAAGTTTGGTGTAGAAGGTTCCAAATTCTGATTCAGTGTGGCATTGTGAACATGAGTTTTAGCTTAAAAAAAATCAAATGAATATCAGCAGCACCGTCTGTTAATGTTTGAAAGATATTTCACAGCTTTGAATGAATTGCGTACAGAATAACATTTCTAAAATCCACTTGACTAGTGCCAGCTCCTTAAGAGGAAAACAGATTGTTCCCTCTCAGTGGAAAGATTCATATGGGAAAGAGGTATGTTAACAACACTTTCCCCTTTTAAGTCTGGTACCAACTTCCCGAAAGCTGTCATAAGGTCATTTCCTCAGTTTAATTGTGTCCTTGTTCTGTAGATAAATGATGAATTTATGTATCGAATGTTCTCAGTCAGCAATCATTCACAGCTGCTAAGCTAAGTAAAGAAAGAAAAAAAAGGGTATAACAATCTACTTGCAAAATGCAGGAGTGGAATATAAACCCTTTTACCTACAAGCTTAACTATGCAGATTTTTTTTTTTTTTATAAAGAAGGTTGGAGCTTATTCTTACTGAACAATCCTAGAATTGAAAAGCACACCAGCCTCATAGAATTGCTCATTTTCCTCAGGAAATAGTACGAAAGGTGAAAATGAAGACCTCGTCCAAAAGCAAACCCACTCAAATGAAGTGTGAACGCCAATCAATTTTAGCAGTGGTCTGGCAGCCTCAGTTCTGAACAGCAAGTTGAGACAGCAAGTGCCTAAGTGTTACTGCCAGCTCTGTTTCATGTGCTCGCTTAGCCTGGCTGTAGGATGTGGTTGGTGCGCGCATGCATGTACACACACACACACACACACACACACACACACACACACACACAGCAAAAGGCCTGCTATAATGAGAGGCAGATTCTATACTAATTGTTTTGGCAGCAGGCTTGTGCAAAAGTGATGTGCAGCATTTTTGCTGAGGTCTGTTTGCTATTGGTATGCTTCTTCCCCAACTCATAACCCATGGGTAAGGAGCATGTGGAAAATGTGAAAATTACGGTTAAGTGAAAAACGTGCCTATATGGAAAGCAACTCTTCTATTTAGACTAGATTTATTTAACTTTTAATGTAAAGGCCAATTTCTCTTAACATTTTTCTGGAAAAATTGATGTAAAGTTGTTGTGTATGCAATTTTTATTAAATGTCATACATGACATAGTATTATTATTATTTTTTTTTACCAAGCAAAAAGGAAAATTTCAAAAAGTGGAGTTACATTTATAACAGTTAATACTGTAAACATACCCACTCAGATTTAACAAGTTTTGCCAATTCTAATCCAGAGCAAGACCTTTTAGGAAAGAAAAAATCTCTGCAAAGTTAGAAAACATTGCATCATAATGTGATGTTCTTCTATTAATAGAATGTTTCAACGTTCAAGAGGGATAAAATCTTAACAGCTATTCTTTTAAATTTCCATGAAAAGCAAGAATTAAATCTATTATTAAGCCCACGTCAGTTTGATGAACTTCAAAATTGGGAAAACATTTTAATTAAATTTATAAGGGTACCACCTTCTACCATTTGGCTAAGCTTCATGGGATGAGAAAAAAAGTGGTAACAATGTCACAACAAGGCAACAGAAAATTAAAATGGCAACCACATTTTGAATAACCTCCATAAATAACCCAAAATCTCAAACATTCCAAAATTCCTTCTTTGTAAAACCTCAAAGATGACCATACAGCTAAAAGATAATTTAAAAATGGGATTTTTTTTTTACTTTAAAAATAGTAATACCCTTTATCTGTAAGCCAGACATACAGTAACATTAATGACCCTAGACAAACACGTGAAACCAGAATAAAAGAAGAAAATATCCTCAAAATGAGGAAAAGCTATGACAAAGCTCATGCACTATTTTCCCACCCATAAAAATGTCATCACTGAGCTATATAGTTATTGAAAGTAATGTAGTAGATTAAAAACAGATGGAAATACACAAATAAAATTTTTAAAATGACACAAAGGGAAAATGACCATCTATCCTAATAAAAGGGTAATATGCTAATTAGACCAGGAGACCTTCCAAGCTTCCTTCCAGACAAAGTCATAGTGGTGGGGCTGAGGCAGAGGGGGTTAGGGTTGATTAAGCCAAGAGGGAAGGGCAGTAGGGGTGATCAGGCTGGCAAGGGAGGGGCAGTTGGGGGCGAGAAGGCTGGCAGGCAGAGTGGTTAGGGGCGATTTGGAAGGCAGGCAGGCAGGTGAGCGGTAAGGAGCCAGCAGTCCCCGATTGTGAGGTGGATGTATAAATTGGCAGCCAGGCATCCCCCGAGGGGTCTCAGATTGGAGAGGGTGCAGGCGAGGCTGAGGGTCACTCCCCTCCTCTGTGCACGAATTTCATGCACAGGGCCACTGGTACGTAATAAATACATTCCCAAGTAAAGGACACAAATCTTATCTATTCAAAAGACCCTAAAAGCATCACTGTCCATATTTGTAGTTGTAGGTATTGGTTGGCTGTTCCAATAGGTATTAACCAGCCCCGATTATATATCTCACCTTCCACCACTCTAAAGCCTAGAAAAGCTAATTACTCATTTCCCCATCCTTGCAGTAAGATGTGACCATGTGACACCATTCTAGCCAATGAAGAAACACTTCTTGTAGGGAACTTTTTTTCTGGCAGTGAATTTTTTCACTTTTTGTTCATCTGAGAAACTATTTCTTCTTTACTTTGGAAGACTAGGTCATGGTATAGAATTCTAGGTTAGTAGGGTGTTTTATTTCTTTCAACATTTTAAATATTTCACCAAATTCTCTTTTGCTTGCATAGTTTCAACTGAAGAGAAATCCAATGTAATTCTTATTATTTCTCTATAGGTAAAGTTTTTTATTTTTATTTTTTTATTTTTTAGGTTCTTTCAAGAGTTTCTTTTTTTTATCTTTGGATTTCTCCAGTTTGATTATGATTAAAAACAAACAAACAAACAACCCACACAACAGAAAACAACAACAAAAGGTCCTGTCCTCTAAGATTCCTTAATTTGTAGTTTGGTGTCTGTTATTAGTTTTAAGTGCTTGCAGCTATTAGTACATCAAATATTTCTCTTGCTCCTTTTGATCTTCTGGTATTTCCATTATTTGCATATTATACCTTTTGATATTGCACCATAGTTCTCGGATATTCTGACTTTTACTTATATTTATCCATTCTTTTTTTCTCTTTACCTTTCAGTTTTAGAAATTTATATTGCTGTATATTCAAGCTCACTGATTCTTTCTTCAGCTGTGTAAGCCCATGAAAAATATTTTTCATTTCTGTTACACTGCTTTTTATTTTTAGTACTCCCTCTTTATTTGTTATTAGAGTTTCTGTCTCTCTGCTTACATTACTCATCTTGAATGTTGCCTTCTCTTTCTTCAGATTCCTTAACATATTAATTACAGCTATTGTAAGTTCTATATCTGATAATTTCAAAATTTGTGTTCATATATGAATCTGTTTTTTATGCTGCCTTTGCCCCTTCAGGCTATATTTTTTACTTGCCTTTTAACATGCCTTATGATTTTGTGGTTGTTGTTGTTGAAAGTCAGATATGATATATAGAAACTCAGGTATATCAGCACTTAGGGTGAGTTTTTATGTTCATTGAACTCAATGGTTTTTTAACTAGAATGTCCCAAGAGGTACACTAGTGTGCTACAAGATTTTTAAAACATGCACTACTTGAGGATTTAGTCAGTGACACTGACCTCTTTTCCCTTAGAATGTCAAAGAAAAAAAGTGACATCAGCCAATATAACAATAGCTGCCTGGTGTAAATGAATCAAAATTATACTTATTATTTTCAGATTGGCAAAAATATACTTTTTGGTGTGCCACAGAATTTTAGTAATTAATTTATATGTGCTGTGAGATGAAAAAGGTTGAAAATTGCTGATCTAACTAGAAGTTAGGCTATGTTTAATGTTTTCTGTAGCTCAAGGTGCCAGAGGCTTCTAATAACTCAAGTGTCCTTGATTTTATCTCCCCTGCTTTCTTCGTACTTTTCTAAGAACTCCTCTTTAAATAGAATATATACTTTGCAGCTTTTCAGCTGTAATCCACTGTTTTTATATAGAAGTCCTCTTGACCTGGTAGTAAATTGCTGAGGATGGGAAGTGTTTTATGACTAAATCTCTCAGTCTTTTAGTTGGCCTATGTTCTATGACTGTGACCTTTACAAATGTTTCCTGTCTTATGCCCCCACATTCACCAATCCCTTATGTAAGACAGGAAAGATAACAAGAATTAGCTTTGCGTAATTATTCTTCTAAATATTGAAAGAGAGGGGTAAAGCTCTAATGAATTGTTCCCCCTGTAGAATAGGTATTCTAAAACATAGTATCTTAATTTAAAAATTGAGATAAAGTTAGGCTAATAAACCTCAAGATGTTTGCCACTGATAGCAGAGTTTGTGACTCACAGTTTCCAGGAGGCTGGGCAGGCCATATCATGAGTGGTCACACAGGGAGCACCTGTTCTGACACGAGGCATAGAAAGGAGTTACTTTGGGAAAGAGCTTTTATTATAGTTTCCATGGGAATGAATGGATGAAGCAGGCTAAGTAATCTTGTTATTGATTGGCTTGAATAATATTGGTAGGCTCTGGGGCATAGAGCTGACCCTGTTGTCTTATACCTGGCTTTGGGGTGACGAGGGCAGGTGGGTTACAGCCAAGAGTGTAAGAGCCTGAGAAAGGACGTGATATGGACAAAGTCTTGATAAGCTACCATGACCCACAAAAATAAAAATTATATGTTATCAGTACTTGCTAAAAATCAATCCTAAACCTGTACTTTTAAATCATGCCAATTAAAAAGATAATTACACCATTTTAATAACTGGCTTCCTAGCATAATATAAACTACTATAAATGCCAAGCTCAAGAACTTCATAGTTGTAAAAGCCCAAGGTCTAAAGTCTTACATCCTAGCTTCATCACATGACAAGTCTCAAATATCCAGCATTATTTTTCCTCTTTATTTCTCATTCCTGGACAATGACTGGATGATGGATTTTGATAGGATTCAACCAATAATACCTACCCAGAAATGGCTGAAAGATTGGCAAAGGAGTTAAGTAGATGGAAATGTAAACATCACCTATGTGATTGATATAGCTATATTGGAGAACTTGGGAAAAGTCTGATAGTTAAATGGGATTGATATTTCTACTTGATCCTCAATTGAGACATTAATAGAGTCTACCTATGGGAAATTGTAGTTTCCCATAATCACTACTTTCCACTTTTTTTATGTGCGTGGGTGGAGATAGCAGAAAAAGTCAAAGCTCTCATTCTCAAGTACTTTTCAAGTATTAGCTCAATTCAGTTGAGAAATGTTGATGCCTACTAAACAGATAACTCATTCCAAATCCACAGTAAAAAGTAAAAGATTGTTCAAAATGCTGGAAGTGTTTGGGGAAATGCCTACTTGTGAAAACTCAAAAAATGGGGATTACATGTTTTCTCCCTAAAAGGTAAGAAAGAAGAAAATAGTAAACCTTTTCATAAAAATTTTAAAATGTGATACATAGATAGGCTTCAGTTGGCTGGAAAAAACACTTATTATGCAACAAATATCTAATAAAAATAAATCAATGGAGAATTTATGTTTCCCTGAGACTTTCAGAGCTAAATATTGATATAAGTTCTTTCTTATTCTAGGAATCAAACAGATGTTCATTTATCATACTTCAGATCAAAAGCTAAATGAATGTTTAGTTTACTGTAGAAATACTTTTTTTGTAAAAATCTTAAAGACACATGTTAATTTTTAAACTTAAATATTTTTCAATTATATATTAATATGTATACCTCAGTAATCTCTAGCACATTTGTTTTCTATTCAACTGTCTTCATATGCATGCCCAATTATATTTAAGGAGTGAAGTTCTTTAAAATTATTTTTATATAATACCATTTCAAATACTAGAGTATTCTGGATGTGATAAATTCAAAATTGAGAAAATGTTTTCATGTTGTTCGTAAAAATATACTAGTCTTTATCTAGTTGCTATACTACTGGAGCTTATGTTTTAGTGGAGGTAAGAAAGATAATAAACACAAGTAGATAAATATATAGATATTAAAATAGTGGTTATTGCTTTGGCATAATGATAGAGAGTAACTTGAGGATATGTGACATTGGACATCAAAAGCCTCTCCTGATGGCAAGAAGGAGGCAGGCATGTGAAGAACAGAAGCATAAACATTCCAGAAAGATAACACAAGAACTACAAAGGGTTTAAGGTGGGAATTGAGTGTGATATCTTTGAAGAAAAGAAAGATGAGTATGGCATGAATGCAAAGATTGAAGAGGAGATTGGTTACAGATGACTTTTGATAATTTTATAGAGATGAACCAAGTAAGATCCTCAAGTGTAGCTATGAAATTTGAATCTTAATCTACTACATTTGAAAACCATTGGAGGGTTTCTAAAGATGTGAAAAAACTTCAATTATATTTAAAGACTATGCATAGAAAATTAGATGGCTAAGTACAAGCCTGAAAGAGAGAGATAAGTTTCAAGGCCATTTTACTAATCTAGGCAAGAGACAGTATTGATGACAGATGTCATAGAGAGACATGGAGATGACAGATGGAATATCAGAACCTTAGGAAGAATAATAATCTATACTAATAAAAGGGTAATATGCTAATTAGACCAGATAGACCAGATGTCTTCCATATGTTCTTCTGGACAAAGCTGTGGAGAGCCAAGGGACAGTAGCAGTGGGGTGATGGCAGTAGCAGCGGGGTGATGAGGGCAGTGCCTTCCCCTGATTGGCCTGGTCACCTCCCGCAGTAGGACATCCCCTGAAGGTTCCTGGACTGTGAGAGGAGGTAGGCCAGGCTGGAAGGCCCTCTCCAGTGCATGAAGTTTTGTGCACGGGCCTCTAGTAGTAGTAGTAATAGTAGTAGTAGTAGTGGTAGTAGTAATAACAACTACTCATGCAGGTGAATTTGCCAAAGGGAATAGGAGAGTGAAGTAAATCAATAAATTGTTGGTTTGAATAACTAAATGGGTGGCAGTGTCATTTAGAATGACTGGAAGAGGAGCAGGTTTAGTATCTGAGAAACAAGGTGTCTGTTCTCACATGTTAAATTTCAAACATCTACTAGATAGGCAGGTTGGTAGGAGATGTTTAAAGAGTAATTTGACATATGAATCTAAAGTTCAGGGAAGAGGTATAGTACAGAGAAATAATTTTTTTAGTTAGGCCCTGGCTTGATTGGCTTAGTGGATAGAGCATCAGCCTGCAGACTGACAGGTCTCAGGTTATATTCCTGTCATGGGTACATGCCTGGGTTTTGGGTTCTATCCCCAGTGCCAGTTGTGCAGGAGGCAGCCAATCAATGATTCTTTCACATCATTGAGGTTTCTATCTCTCTCTCTCCCTCTCCCTTCCTCTCTGAAATAACACATATGTTTAAAAAATATGCAGACTGGTGCAGCCATTGTGAACAGTATGGCATTTCCTCAAAAAATTAAAAATGCAACTTCCATTTGACCCAGTAATCCCACTTCTAGGAATCTATCCCAAGAAAACAGAAATGCCCATCAGAAAGGATGTATGTACCCCCATGTTCATAGCAGCACAAATTTGCAATAGCTAAGATTTGGAAACAGCCTAAGAGCCCATCAGCAGATGAATGGATTAGAAAACCGTGGTACATCTATACAGTGGAATTCTATGATGTTGTAAAAAAAGAAGGAATTCTTACCATTTGCAACAGCATGTATGGAACTAGAGAGCATTGCACTAAGCAAAATAAGCTAGTAAGAGAAAGATAAATATCACATGATATTACTCATTTGTGGAATATAATGAACAACATAAACTGATGAACAAAAATAGAACCAGAGGCATAGAAGCATCAAATGGACTGTACAACCTATGAGGGAAGGCAGGGGGTAAGGGGGAAAGATATCAACCAAAGGACTTGTATGCATGCATATGAGCAAAACCATTGGACACAGACAGTAGGGGGGTGAGGGCTTGTTCTTGGGGGAGGGGTGTCAGGGAGAGGTCAATGGGGAAAAAGGAGGCTCATGTAATATCTTAAACAATAAAATAATAAATTTTTTAGTTAGCAGCAGATGGGTGTCCTTTAAAGCCATGAGACTGAATGAAATTTCTTGGAAGAAATTATCCTAGGAGCAAAGTGAGCCACACAACCTGGGAACAGTTCGAAGTTTGAGCAGAAAAGGGATCCAGAGGAAGAGATTCATTGTCCAGTTCCTGGAATGATTCTCCCTTTTAGTTGTGATGCTGCAGTGTTATTAATATGTCATTTTCTCTGAGACAGAGCTACAAGAGAATAATTGGGATTTAAGTTATTAAAAATTTGTTTTTCTTTTAAGAATGTTGTAGCATTAATTACAAAGAAATGAATGGCACATTCAATGGACAATGGAAGGCAAAAAAGACAGGTTAATCCCCCAGTTAACACCAAGATGGCTCCATCATAGTGGAATCAAGAGATATGCTTGTCTCTGCCCTTAGTTCCCTCCCTCCGCCCCCCACCTGCTTACCAAGACTTCATTGCCAGACTAATGATGTTTTTAAAAAAATATATATTTTATTGATTTTATACAGAGAGGAAGGGAGAGAGATAGAGTTAGAAATATCAATGAGAGAGTCATCGATCAGCTGCCTCTTGCACACCCCCATATGCCCGCAAGCAAGGTACATGCCCTTGACCGGAATCGAACCCGGGACTCTTTAGTTCCCAAGCCAACGCTCTATCCATTGAGCCAAACCGGTCCCGGCTAATGATGTTTTTGTAACTCTGAGTCCTAATTTAATTGGCTATTTATTATAGGATTGTGACCTAAGTCTTTTATTATTTAGCTATTGGTCTTGATATTCCAGACTGCCTACAACAACTTGGGTCAAATTTACTTCCAAAGATGTTGGGATCCCAAATATCTCTTGCTTCTTAGACAGATCCCAGTTTCCTGTGAGGTTTAATAGCTAGCTCATGCTAATCTTCTCATTTCTTTTGAAAGGCTGCACTGAACATCATCCTTGTTAAATTATTGGCATCTGCAGTTTTGCACAATTGTTTCCAGAGTAAGTTGTTTCAAAGGAAGTGCTTAAGCTTCTCTAAAGTTATATTAGAGAACAAAGATGGAATGAGAAGCAACAGATGCCATCTCACTTTTCTTTTCAAAGCATTCTCTGCTGAACAGCATACAGCACAAAGCTCAGGTTCTATGTTCCCTCCTTGCTGGGAACTGTTTATTCATTTTCTCCAGGGGAAATCCTTAGAATGTTAGAAACAGTAATCAGCATAGAGGAGAGGCCATGGTACCATTGAGACCCTGCTTTACAACTTCCCCTCTCCTCCCCCCCCCCACACACAAGTATTTTATAAATACTTGTGAGGGTTTCTTTACTCTCCATAATATGCTTCCCAGCATGCAGAAAGTGTCAGATGCCATGTATAAATTCATGTTCTTGAAATTGGGATTAATATAAATGGGACTGGATTAGAGATTCCCAAATTTTCCGGAAAGTTTCCTGATACCTATAGTGCCATAGTAATTATTTCGTGGTACCCTTAGCCCATAAGAAATACCTAATCATTCTATTTTTTTAAATAGGTGAGTCCAAACAGTTATTAAATTGTAATAGTAGTAGTTTGTGTGATGGTGGACAGCTGAGTTTCCCCTTTAAAATTTAAAATATCTTGCCGAAACCGGTTTGGCTCAGCGGAAGAGTGTCGGTCTGCGGACTGAAAGGTCCCGGGTTCAAATCCAGTCAAGGGCATGTACATTGGTTGTGGGCACATCCCTGGTGGGGGGTGTGAAGAGGCAGCTGGTCAATGTTTCTCTCTCATTGACATTTCTAGCTCTCTATCTCTCTCCCTTCCTCTCTGTAAAGGATCAATAAAATATATATATTTAAAAAATTAAAATATCTTGTAACAATAAAGTGATTTTGCTCCAGAAGCTCAGGTGTTAGCTGGGAACCATGGAGCCATGTGACTAGCTACAACAGCATCAAACCCAGCATTCCCAGAGCATTCCTCATGGAAGAGGATTTCACATATATAAGTCTCCTGTATTCCTTAATAGGAATCTGGGCTTTGAACATTTGGGAAATTGTGCACGATGACCTTAGGAGTTCCCAGTTTCCAGCAAATATAAAACAAATGGCAGGAAAAGTAATATTTTCCACAAGGAGAGGAGGAATTAATCCAACCATTCACTGTTTATTATTAGTAGCAGTAGTGTGCAAAATAAGGCAGGCTTGTGCGACTGTGAATTCTCTTCCAACTCAATGTCAATCTTCAAGTTTATAAAATGTAATAAAAAGCCAGTCCCTGGCTTGTGGTACACGACACGTGTTTAGCATTTGTTGCCTCCCTCTTATCCATTCTGGATGTGAAAATCAGCCTGCAGTTGATCAAGTACTCTCATCATTAACAGCCTATAAAAAGGCACAGACAATAGAAAAACTATTTCTGCATATTTAAAGGGAAAAAAAAAGTGATGAATGATGCATTTCCCCCAGAATTCAGGTGTTCTTCCTCCACAGTTTGCCTGTGAACACTTTACTGCTGGGTTTAACAGCCAAGTTTGAACAAGCAAAACAAGATGTCCCTTTCCTTCCTATCGGGATATAAAACGTTTGCATTTGGACTGAGTTTAACATTACTTTTAGCCTTTAAAGTGGGTGTAGATATAAGGGTCAGAATCTGTAACAAAAGGCAAAATTATGCTTCATTGCTGGCTTATTTTTAAATTGTGTTTTCTTCCTTTTATGTGGCCACTTTCTAAGGTCTGTGGGGAATATATTCTATATGTGGCAATGCTGAATTGTGCTGCCATGGAGATTAAGAGAATGCATGAATGTAATTAGTTAATTGGCTGCTTGGCACTTTGAAAAGTGTGAGCTGTGTATTTCCTGCCCTGGAGTCTAACCTCGGAATGACCACCCACAGTCTGCTCCACACAGGGGATTAGGGGCAGACACACTTATTTATTTATTTGTTTGAGAATTGGTTAAAATATGTGCACCAGATGAGCTTCCTGCCAGAAAATGTATTTAACTTAGAAATGATGGATAAAGCATTTGCTGGGAAACAGGAGAAAGAGAGGAAGCGAGAGAACTATTTCAGCCCAAAGTTGCTCAAGACAAAGTGCATCCATGTATATTAGAGAGCTTGCTTTTCTGTATTTCATTTTGACCTTGTACAAGACTACAAGGGAATAGAGCCAAATCTATTATTTCTTTTCTGTCTAGGACATAGGCATCCATGTACCCTCTATTGCCTGAGAACACCACTGAACATGTGTTGGACATTCAGTAAAGTTTACTGACGCCAACCATGAAAGCTTTTCTACTCACTTCCTCTCTGGAGCAAGTCATGTGGCTAATGATGGAGGTTGGATTCAGCCAGGGCTGGGAATCATTACCAAGTAATTAGGAATACTAGGAACCAAAAAAAAAACAAAAAAAAAAAAAAACAAACAACCAAAAAAAAAAAAAAAAAACTTACAAAAACACAAAGGGCCATGGAAGAAAACCCAGGGTGAAAACTAGTATATCTAAATGTCAGAACCTGAACTCCATACTTTGGTTGGCAATGTGTCAACAAAGCAACTCAAGAGAAAATAAGGCAGGAGATGGTCTTAAATAGTTTTTATTATACTTTCTTCTTTGTTTGGTAGTGGGGAAGAAAATAGAAGAAATGTAATTTCTAGATGACAATTTACTTATCTTTTCTAATTCTTATTACTGTATTTAGGATATTTTTCTTATTTTCTATTTGCTTTAGTCAGAAATATTTTTAAACTAACATAATGTATTTGAATTTAATAATTTAAAGTGTAAGAATTATATACTCTCTTAAACACAAAGATATAATATTTATTGAGCCATCTACAACTTTAACCATTCTATAAAATATTATTATAATCTTTCCAGAAATGAGGAAACTGAGTCTTTAGAGATTTTTTTAGTGACTGGCCAATGGTATAAAATTAGTAAGAGGCAGAACTCAAAATGCTAACCTAGGCTGTCAGGCATCAGAACTAACACTCAAACAACCTCCCTTGGCAATCACCCTTGGAGATCTATAACCCAAATACAGATACCCAGCATTATCATGTGAAACACGCTGAAGAACACATCAGGTACCTCAAAAGAAATGGGCATGGGTTAGAGATAGGAAAAGAATGATGAGATTTCTTGAAGATTTTGAAAGCCATGGGAAATATATGAGGAGAATAAATATAAAGCAATGGCTTCCTTGTCAGAGATAGTAAATAAAAGAGTGATCCTGAATACTAATTTAGAAATTTCATTTCAATTATTTTAAATAAGCAAAGCACCTGATTCAAAGTCCAAAAGACACAAAAGTATATAGATAACTCTCCCTTCAATCCTGTTTCAAGCCCCTTCAGTTTCCCCACACAGAGGCATCTGCTGTCATCGTTTTCACAAGCATCCTTGTATTTTATACAAAGTAGGGTACTTTGAGACGCTGATTTTGGAAAGGAGTAGTGCTTGCTTACAAACCCTTTCAGAGATATGCCTGAGTTCCTATCAAATATGGTTAATCAAGTCTCTCATGTTTGAAATTTGTGATGAACCACTTTAGGTCAAGTTACTTTCTATTAAATTTTTTCTAAAGAGAACAAGTATGGGGTTCTAAGATGGTTGCCAAAAGGATGGCAGGCTGCAAGACAGTGTGAGTGAGAGAACAAAAGGAGAGTGAGTGGATGTGCATGGAGTGTATGTATTTGTGAGGAGGAATAGCTATATTCCAAGGAATTGTTGGGGACTGCTGGACTGGCTCCCCTGTCCAGGCAGCCACTACTGCTGCTGAAATCTCTTCCAGAGCAGCTGGCTCTGAGCAGAGACTGTGTCATCTTAAAGGGGAGAGTGGCTGTGATCTGAAGCCCAGCCTTACCTTCAACCGGGGAGACCCTTGGATACCAACTGGGACTCTACAACCACAACCCCCAGGGACAAGCTACCTCAGTTACCAACCCAGAATACCAAGACTCCAGTCTCTCCGACTGCGGTCACCTAGAAAGTCTGTCCAGGAGGAGACAAAGCAGATGACACAGATGACTCCCATGCCTTCTCACAGAGCAGAGAGAAGGAACAGCTGGATTGATTAATATCTACCTGGAATTGGCGAATTAAACATAGCTGTTGAGAAATCCGTGGACGGTGAGGAAATCCATGGATGGAAAGGTCAGCTATTGCCTAATCTGGAGTAAGATCTGGAGTCCAAGCTGAAGGGAGAAATGCCCACAGAAATGTGTCTGAAATGTGTGCAGCAAGAGATAAAGTGTCAAAGGAAGATTGTGCCCCACAAAATATGCGTTGTTAGGGTAAGGGTAGCCCTGGAATGGGGAGGGGGGTCCACAGGGCTGTGGGCAGAAGGAGACTATAGAAATTAGCCCACAGCAGGGCTGGGCACAGGAGGGCAGTCTGGAGTTCTTCCTGTGTGCAGGCTGTGGAGTGCCAGAGGAAGACATGAGTCTGCGTGCATCCTGTGGCTTTTTTCTTTTCTTTTTCTTTTTTAAATCTTTACATCTGATTACTAAGCCCAGTACATAGCATCTTCCAATTAAAAAACAAAAACAAAACAAAACACTTGCTGAGACTGCAGGGGAAAGCTGTTTTTGTGGTACCTGGAGAACAGAGTGCAGAGAAACAAACAGAAAGCCAGCTCTAGGGTAGTCCATCCCTGTATCCCAGCATTAAGTGAGGCAGGGAAAGCCATCTACATGCTGGGTAGGAGAGGAGCCTTTTAGCCCCAGATATCAATACAGAAACAGTGCCACCCAGGGGTGGTAGCAGAAATTGACTCTTGTGTGAATGCAACTAATGGCAGGCTAAGAAACAAAGAGCTCCCAACTGCTTGAAAAAAGGATTGTGGCTTATGACGAAGAGGAGCTGTGGAGCGCAGGGAACTCCAATACTGGGCTGTCTACCTGACAGGAAACAGACCTGCCAAACAGAATAGCAGAGGAAGTGAATGACTTCACTACTTCACATTTTTATTTTTTATCTTTTACTTGAGAAACTAAATTTTTTTCTTCACCTGATTTTACCTTTCTTATTATATATTTTCTTTTTAATTACTATTATTTTTTTAATAAAAAAAACTATGGTACATCTAACAATGGAATACTATGCTGCCGTAAAAAGAAAAAATTCTCATCATTTGCAGCAACCTGGGTGGAATTGGAGAACATCATGCTGAGTGAAATAAGCCAGTCAATGAAAGAGAAACACCACATGACCTCACTCATTTATGAATAATAAAGAACATTATAAACTGATCAACCAAAGATAGATATAGAGACAGTAAAGCAACAAGCGGACTGTCAAATTACAGGGGGGGGAGGTAGAGATATCTGGGGGAGATAAGAGATCAACCGAAGGACTTGTATACATGCATATAAGTACAACAATGGACACAAAACTCTGGGGAGGGAGGACATGTTTGGAAGGGGGGACAAAATGTAAGATATGTACACAAATAATAATAAAAAATAAAAAAATAATAATTACTATTATTACTACTACTATTTTACCTTTTCTAAATTTTATTTTTTCTTCATTTTATTTTATTTTGGGATTAGTTTTATACCTTCTATTTTTATTTTTTTCTGTAGCATTATTTTACTCTATTTTAGTTTTTCCTTTATAGCAACACTCTCTTCCTCATGTTCCCCTTTTGCCCTGTTTCTCTACCTGTTCCTACTTTAATTTTTCTCTATCCTTTTTTCTTATTCCCTGTTAAAAATTGATCTTACTCATATATCTAATTTCTGCTTCCCTACTCCAAGCCTATACACACTTTTCTCTTCCCTTTCTTCAATATCCAGATTTTCTTTTATTTTCCTTTTGTTTTTTGTTTTGTTTTTTCTTTTTTAATTATTTGCCTTTTTCTTTCTGTTTGTCTTGTTAATGTTTGATTGTTGATTAGTTTGTTTTTTATTGCTTGTCTGTATTTGTTTTTTGTGTTTTTTCTTTTGTTGTTTGTTTTTGTTTTTGCTGATTTTTATTTTGCTTCTGTTGTTCTTTCCCTCACTTATTCTTTTTTTTTTTTTACTAATAGCTTAGCTAATAGATATAGATATAAATTTTATCTCATATATATGTATTTTTTTCTCTTTTTTCTATTTAGGTTTTTTTTTTTTTTTTTTTTTTTTTTTTTTTTTTTTTTTTTTTACTTTTCTTCTTATAAACTCATTCACTTCCTACCTCTTCTATAATGAATTGTGGCTATTTCCCCATTTTTCAATTCCTTGAGCTTACCTTATGCAAATAAGCTCTATTTCCTCAGATTCATTTAGATGTTACTTGTTTGAGGGTTTGTAGTTTACATATTTTAGATCAGTTGTTATTTGTAGTTTGCATTCATCTCTGTAGTTTGTTGTTTGTATTTTTTGGATTATTGTTTTATTGGAGCTTTCACACACTATATATATATAAATAAATATATATATATATATATATAATTTTCCCACCCCCGCTTTTTTTTTTATTCTCTTTTGCTCTTAATTTTTTTTCTTTTATCAGTATCATTTATGCACTTTTTTCTACCCCCTAACTCTCTTTTTTTTCTGGTGGTCACCTTTATTTGTGGTTATTATGATTGTGAATGCATTTTTGTTTGGTGCCCTGTGTCCTGTTGTGGTGTATTTTGTGCCTTTAAGTCAATGCAGGAGAGAGAGAGCTACATAACCAGATATCCAGAGAGGTGTAATCTGGGGAGACAAAGAAACAGGCCCGCAGACAAAAAAAAAAGGAGGCATCACCAGCAAATGAAGTAAATGAAATGGAGGCAAGCAAAATGTCAGAGAAAGAATTCAGAGAAATGGTCATAAGGTCGCTGAAAAGGATGGAAGACAAATTCAATAATATGTGTAAGAACCAATAGGAAATGAAGAAAAACCAAAAAGAAATGAAAAATGGCATCAGTGCTATAAAGAACTCAATAGAAAGCATCAATAGTACACTAAAAGAAGCAGAGGACCATATCAGTGAGCTACAAGACAAGGCAGGAAAAAAAAAAATGCACAAGCAGAATAGCATCTAGGAAAAAAACCTTAAAAAATAAGAGGAGAGCCAAAAGGAACTTTGGGACAACACAAAACTAAACAACATCCCCTGCAGTGTAGTCACCCATATGGAGGTACCACAGATACATCTACATATCAGGTGGCAAAATACATGGAAACACTTCCAAGGAGTCACCATAGAGTGGGAACACAAGAAAGTAGTAAATTCCTGTAACTGGTTTTCATCCTGCTGAGCCTTTCCAGGTGCAAGGCAGCTTATAAACCAAAGCTTTGGGATTTGGGGGCATGTGCCACAATACTTCTGGAGAGAATACCAGCCCCTGTCCACTTCACATCAGAGGGGTTTCTCATTCTTAATGGGAAAAAGAAAATGGAACGAGTTTTTATATTTTTTGTTTTTGCTTTTTTCCTGAATGCTTGACTCTGAAGGAAGAGACCTCCTCCCACTAGAGTATGGTGGGATTAGGAAGGATTTGGGAACCAAACTAAGTTAAGTCCAAATCTTGTATTTGCTACTAAGTCTATTACTTTCACTACTAAGTCCTTGGTTTAAACTCAGTCCCCTCAACCATGAAAAATAATCATTATATAGTAATGCTACTTCGCAGCGTTATGACAATACCTGAAATGATGTGGTCATAGTACCTAAAAGAGTTGGCACTCAGACAATGCCAGTTTTTAAGTATCTGCATTGGAGGTAGGGGACTGATGTGGCACAAAATCTAAACCCTGCCTATCATTTCTCCTCATAAGAACATCTTCATTTCTGGGGAAGTTGCTGGAGAAAGCAGAGACCCGAGGTGGTTTAGGATCTGTTTCTTAAATTTCCTCTCATATTATTTCTCTTCTTTTCCTCCGAGACAGCACAATTGTGGGGACTGGAACCCTGGGCATCAGTTTACTAAATTTTCAGACTTTGTGGTGAGAAGCATTGTCTGGTCATCTAAGTCTTCTTAAACTTCCCAAACTATTTTCTTATAAAATATTTACTTGTCTTGCAGGATTCTTATCCCCCCATTAAAAAATGGATAAGAATCTAGTATTCTTGAGAAGAAATACCCTAGTCCAATCCCTACAAAAGTCTATTCTAATGTCTAATGTCCTTTATGAAATAAGAGAATGAATGGAGGCAGCTTTGAGTCACAGAGAACTCATCAACATCTCTCAGAACCTACCAGCAGCATATTCCTATTAAACAGCTACAAAATTCCAGTATAATTGATTTCTCTAGTGTGTTTTTTTCATTTTATGTGCAGTTATTATTTAAAATTGGTACCTTATGAATGTCACAATTTAACAGAATATGTACACCCCTCCCTCAAACACATTTACACAATGAGAAAATGTTCTCTTGTAAAATTTAGAATCTCTCTGAGACTCTGAGGTTTAGTGTCTGTAATCACTTGGTGATTGAGTTTTTATGTTCTTGACATTTTTCTAAATGAATTCTTATCTGATGTCAACACCAGAATGGTAGTTTGTCTTTCAGTGTATTGGGTTAAATGTTAAGGGAGTACATCATCCAGGAAAATCCCTTCAGTGTTGTAGCAAATCCTAGGTAATAATACATAGGCAGTTATGAGTGGGCTGCCAGACATGGTCAGGACCCTGTGGATAATCTGATCACTGTGAAGAGTTCAAAGCACCCAATATGTGAAATTCAGGCTGATTCAACCCTTCTCCATGGCCACCCAAGCAGCTTCCTTGAGCATATTTTAATAAATGATCCAGACAGCAGATGCAAAAAATTTGGGGACCCTTTTCTCTTTGAGTGAGTGTTTCCAGAAAGCAAAATAAATAAAATGTCAGAGTTTGTTCATCTGTTTGGCAAGGCAAGCTCTCCCTCTTCTATGGAGGAGGCCGAGCTGAGGAATGCTGTGGTTTCTGGGATTCAAAGCTGGAGACACAGCACAGCACACACCTTATTTGAGAGCAATTCACATCATACATTTTCATAAGTCAAGGTCCAGAAAGCAAGCTTTGTTTTCAAAATGTGTTTTCTTGGCACTAGTTACAGCAATTTGGTGTGTGGTTCATTGTGAAAATGCTGTGGGTGGCAAAGCAATCCACTAAAGGTACATGAAATATTTTAATTGGGGTGATTTTCTCTGCCTTTTACTCTGCTCCTAACACCTGTATTCCAATGACAACAGTTACTTCTTTTGTGGGGTGATAATCGGCAGGATGTCAGAGCTGGCAGAAACTTTATTGAGCAAATTTTTTTCTGTATAGGGCCAGAGAATAAATATTTTAGGCTCTATGGACCTTACCATTTCTGTCGCAACTACTCAAGTCTATTCAACTCAGCCTTTATGAATAAAACCAGCCATAGGAAATACATAAACAAATGGTTGTAGCTATGCTCTAATAACATGTTATTTATGGATTTAGACCATTGATGGCTCTTTGTTTGTTGATACTCCCCTTCCCCCCATTTATATCATTGGTTCATTTTTACATATGAAGAAACCAAAATCTAACTAGTTTAAAAAAGTTTGTCATTGTCACAAGCCAGGACAAGACATATCAAAATCCTGAATTTTATTATTGTTTTACATATAGTTTTCTCTGAATAATAATAATAATAATAATAATAATAAAAAAATTCTTCTGTGTCTTAGAAGAAATAGAAAATTCCTCTTCTCTGTTTTGACATTTTCCTAGTTAAAGTAAATGTCTGAATATGATAATCTACTATCCTTTGAACATATAATGTAAAAAACTTCCTTATTGAAATAGATATATATGAATATGTTTATGGAAAACGTGTGTGTGTGTGTGTGTGTGTGTGTGTGTGTGTTAAATACAGGATTTGTTATTTAAAGCCATAGGGGGAAAAGTCATTTCTAATAGGAGAAGACCAAAAATTTAGATGCTGGGGGCCTGGTTTTCTGCAGAGAATTTGGCATCCTATTTCCTGAACCTCTGTTTCTACTCTGTTTTAGTGTGACCAGCCTTTCAAGCATCCCTGTAAGGTTTCTGTTTTGGGAATCCCCAGCTGCCAGTGACCTCACTTGCTGCAGAAATTTATTTCACACTTTTCCTTTGTAATGTGCTATTGCTTTGGTGATTTTATAGCCATTTTATTTTGTTATTTATATTTTTATTAATTTTTGGAACTGCTTTTTAAAGGAGAATTTAGCAGTGAGAGGAGAAAAAGAAAATAATGTAGATTATTTTAAATGCTGGAGAGAGAGGTTTTTCTTTTCCTCTCCTCCTCCTTCTCTTGCTTTTGCTTTTTTTTTTTTTTTTTTTTTTTTTTTTTTTTTTTTTTTTTTTTTTTTTTTTTTTTTTTAATGGAGATATCACTGATAGCTCTCCTCTCTGTTAAGGAAAAGTGTGTGAAGATGTGGATAAGGTAATGGATAGACCAGATCATGGTATTAAGCCCCATTTGGGTGAGTTCTAGTTCAAGATCATCATCTTAGGTGGGGCTGACACTTCATGAAATCCTAAGGGTGCTGGGGTGAAGGGGATGTGGAGGGACAGCGCAAATGCACTCTGGCCTCTCTCCGTTAGCCATGCCCAGGTAGGATACACAGCAAGTTCACTGAAGTTTGTTCCTCCACAGTAGGGGTGTCGAACTCAATCAGAGAAGGGGCCAAAATCTAAAATCCAGCCTAAATCGCGGGCCGAATGGTTTACTGAACAGTCATAAACTGTCATTGTGATGGAAACGCAGCGGAGTGCAGTGATGACAGCACGGTGCGGACCACATTGCAAGGCCTGGCGGGACGGATTTGGCCCGCGGGCCTTGTGTTTGACACATGTGCTCCACAGCATGGCTCGTTAATTTTGATACATATGAATGTGCATTACATGAATAAAATGATTCATTATCCAAGAAAATTTGGAAAATGATGTATTAAACAAGATTCTACAGATTTCTTACCTCAGGACTTCTCAAACCCTTTAATAGGCAACATACTTTAGGAATCTCTAAGACAAGGATATAGTTTGCAATGTTTTCCTAACATGTTGGGTCATTGGAACTTGTTATCACAAAACAGGTAAAGGGACAACATCCTCGGAACACATCTGGAAGTGCTGAGTTAAGTTGTTATATCATTCGGCATCAGTGGAGTTGCACTTCCCGAGGCTAACCCATTATCTGTCTCAGTGGGTGTCCAGTGGACAGCTGCTGACTAGTCAGTGAGCCAACCTGCACTGTGCGGTTCAAATGCATGTACCTTATTTACTGTCAGATTTCTTTCCCCCAGTAGTCTTCTCTTCCTTCCAAATATCACTTCATCGGTATAACGTCACCTTATTCCTTGTTGCATCCTGCTGTTGTGCACACATGCACAATAAGGGAGACCCACAGAGGTTCTCTGTTTCCCTCTGACCTTTTCGATTGTGAAACATTAGCTACTGGACAAAGCTTCTGCCCCTTTGGGTTTCTTGTCCTGTTCCTGCATGAGGGCCTTTGTCTAACTTTGCCCACCTGTCCCCCTTCCTTTTCCACACCTGTCACGCTGGGTCATACTTATCCTGTAGTCACCTTTCTTCCCCTCTCCCCACTTATTAGCACCTGAGACATATCATTCTATGGTGTTATGATAATCAGCCTGTTTAATAAATTTCATATTTGGCAATGTCATCTATAAAATTTCTCAATTCTCTATTTCTTTTTTCATATTAGCCTGGTCTTATTTTATGAACGTAACATTTTTTTTTTTGAAATCCCCTATTTGTCTCTCATTCACTTTCATTACAAACTAGTTGCTCTTTTTGCTGCTTACATGAAACTTTCTCTAAAAGCCTGTACCCTCAATGCTAGTAGCCTTGGGTGCTTGTTACCCGTCTCCCCAGAGGGCTAAGCCAGCTCAGGGTACATTCATTTTAACATTCTGATATGGACACTAATGGCACAGCCATCCACCGTCTCTGTTGTGGATGTACTAGGTACACTCTGTAGCTATAAGGGTAGATCACGAGGGTCACGTTAATATGGAACATATCTGGTTCAACAGTGCTATTTTGCTTCAGATTGCACCTCAAGCCTCTAAATGGACTTTTCCAATCAAGACATTTGTGTAAGCTTCAAGACAGCCCTGTTAGTAACCTATTCCTGAGTAGAATTCAGAACTATTTTTTCTCTTCCAGAACATCACAATTCTGCAAAGCCAGTTGCCTCTAACTGCACTTCAGGAGCATTAAAGTAGATAGTTTTGTCAAAGTGTACTTTATTTTCTGCTCTCCCATCTGTTCACTCTGTCTAGACACCCTGTCCTTCCTGCTGTTCTTCCACCAGACCAAGTCTCAGTCTCAGAGCCTGTGCAGTCCTTGTTTCCTGTGCCTGGAACTTTCCTCCCCCAATATCCATGGTGGGTCCCTACTGCCCTGCTTCATGGGAAGCCCTCCAACTTATTACTCATTTTAAAATGAAAATAGCTCAACCCCTAACCACTGTTTGTTTTATCTTTTACTGTACCACTTCAACGCTAATATACTAGATATTTATTTTGGTCATAGACTTGTCTCTGCTAAAATATAAATCCCATGAGGCATAGTTTTTATTGCTTTCTCTTTTTCCTTCTCTTATGGCTATATCCTTAATGCTTAGCATAGTGCATGGCACATGGTAGCTTCTCAAAGAATAGTTTTGAGTCTGTGACTCTGGAAGCAGGATTTAGAGCAAAAGGTCACAAATCAGTTGTGCTGGTAAATTTCAATCTGTGATAATCTAGCCTGGGACCTGGCTAGATTGGTAAGAGTGAGTGATAATCCCTGCAGATAGCAAATAGTAGCCACTCGGAGAATCATTTGTGTTTAAGTGATCTTAGTTGGGGTTTGTTGGAGGTGACTGAAGACAGCAACCCCAGTAATTATTTTTTAATATGTCAGATCATGTCACTCCTGTGCTTACAACTTCCAATGCCTCTTCATCCCACTGAAGTAAAATCAAAAGTCCTTCCCATGGTCTCCTTTCTCAGACAGCATTTTCCTTCTCATGTGGCACTGTCCAATTGGAATATACTGTGCACCACATATGTAGGTTTGAAGGTTTAGTGGAAATAACAAATAAGTGAAATTAATTTCAATAATATACTTTAACTCAGTGCACCTTCAATATTACCAGTTCAATATGGAATAAATGAAAATTTATTAACGAGGCATTTCTCCTTCAATTTCCTACAAAGGCTTTCACATTGAGGTTGTGCTGTAGACTCACAGCACATCTCAGCATTGTCCTGCTACATTACAAGTGCTCCATATAAAATGTGGCCATGATACCTTACTTGTCTACTCAAGATCACTCCGTTCTTGCCACTTTGGCCTCCTAGGCTCAACCTCTTTTCTGTCTCTGTGATAAGGCAAGCACATTTTTACCTGAAAAAAAGTTGCCAAATTGATAAATAAAAAAATACAGGACACCTATTTAAATTTGCATTTCAGGTAAATATCAAATATTTTTTCATTATAAGTATGTTTCAAATATTACAAGGGGCATACTGGCAACAAAATGGGATACATAGGCATCATATGGAACATACTGGTATTTTATCTGGCTGCCTCCACCTCAGGCTATTTGCATTTCCTCTTCCTTCTGTCTGCTATGCTCTTCTCCAGTTACCACACTTCCTTCAGTTTATTCAGTTACCACACTTCCTTCAGAAGCCTTTTCCCTAACCCTTTAGTAAATATGTCTGTGTCTCCACATCTTTATTTATTGTATCCTTATACTACACTAGAGGCCCAGTGCACAGATTGGTGCACAGGTGGGGTCCCTTGGCCTGGCCTGTGTGGATCAGTCTGAAACTGGCTCTCTAACATCCTCTGAGGAGTCCTGGATTGTGAGAGGGCACAGGCTAGGCCAAGGAACCCCACTGTGCACAATGGGGGCTAGGGAGAAACCATGGGAGGGCTCCAGGGCGTGTCTGGCCCATCTCACCCAGTCCTCATCAGCCAGACCCCAGTAGCAAGCTAAACTGGTCGGGGCATCTGCCCCCTTGTGGTCAGTGTGCATCATAGCATCTGGTCAAATAGTCAGATGGTCGGACACTTAGCATATTAGGCTATTACTATATAAGATTACTTTTATTACTACTTACAGTTTTTTAAAATTTATTTTTATCTATAACCCCCCCCCCCCACTCTATCCCATGAGAGCAGAGCATTTTTGTTTCTTACTGTTTATCAGTGTCAAAAAAAAATGTCTGACACATAGTACGCATTAAATACACAGTGTGCAACAAGAAAAAGGAAGAAGGGAATAGTAGGCACTTTTATGGATTGGTCATTCATAGAATAGAATCTTGACTATTCCTTTGTCTGACTCTTTAATTTCTTGACATGGGTTTTGATTATGTATATAAAATACTCTTGTGAGGATTTAACAAGTGTTTAGTCAACCACTTACTATGTGTCTACCACACAAAAAGCAGTATGAACAATAATAATAGTAATAATAGTAAATAATAATAATGATCTTTGTTTTTCAGGTTGACAATTTTTAGTTGTCATTCTAAATTTCAAAAATCTCTAAAATTGAGTCTTTTAGAAAAATTTTGGAGGCATTACCTGTCTTGAGTTCACAAGAGGTCAATCAGAGTGCATCCTATATAATAAAAGGCTAATATGCAAATTGTCCCCTCAGGAGTTCGACCAGGAGTTCGATTGCTTGCTATAATTTGTGCTGACCACCAGGGGAGGGGGACAGTAGGTAACATGGTGGGTGACCAGTGGCTGTGTCGGGGCACTGAAGGAGCAAGAGAAGTTGGAGGTGGGGAGGCAGGGAACCTGATCGGCGCTGATCACAGGGCAGGCCTAGGGACTACCTATTTTTTCGTATCCTGGGCCTCTAATTAATAATAGCTTTGTGTGACTTTCTGGCAGATATGTTAATGTGTTTGATTGTAAGATGCTACCTCAGACCCATCTGTGGGTAGTTACATATTATATAGCAAATGTGCCATAAACTTTTTTGCATCTGAAAATGTATCCAAATTCTCTGATACATCTGGCTCCAATATTTCAGTAAAGGAAAGTAGACCTGTAATAACTAGTTGCCAATCTCAAAACTTTGCCAAATGAGGAACTTCAGAGAACAGCATACTATTATGCCTATCAGATCTTGCTGTCCATGAGATTACAGAAGATATGATATTACTACATTTTTCTTTTCCCTAATATTATGAACATATGTAGAAAAAAAGTTAAACATTGTTGGGTAGAACTCTTTTAACTTGTCTATCATTTTCTCAATCTGTGGAAATAGAGGCAGCTAATGCCAATAAAAGCATGGCAGGTAATCCATTTACAAAGGAGTGATCTTCTGAGTGGCCGTAGAGCTCTGAAATTATGAGCCCTTCCTTCACTTTAAGAAATGCTTTGTCAGAAAAAAATTCTTATATGAATAAATTTATATCCATATCTAAAAGGATGAATCTATGCACTGGTATATAAAAGGCGAATATGCAAAGTGTCCCCACAGGAGTTCAACCATGAGACCAGGAGTTTAATGTGCACTGACCACCACGAGTGGTGTGAAACAAAGGAAGCCCCCAGCTGGAAGTCAGCAGCCTGGGAAGGAAGGCTCCAGCCAGCAGCCGGAAGGTCCTGATTGGCCCTAATCACTGACCAAGCCTAGAGACCTACTCATACATGAATTTCATGCATTGGGCCTCTAAGACTATACACTGAGTGGCCAGATTATTAGGATCTCTGAACACATAATAATCTGGCCAGTGTGTGTGTGTGTGTGTGTGTGTGTGTGTGTGTGTGCGTGTGTGTGTTTGTGTGTTGGAGGCCAGGTGCATAAATTCGTGCATGGGTGGGGTCCAGCAAGCCTGGCCAGTGGGAGGGGACATGGGCTGTTGGTCAGCCTGCCTGCTGGTCAAACTCCTGGTCAAGGGGACAATTTGCATATTAGCATTTTATTATATAGGATATACACTGAGTGGTCAGATTATTATGTGTTCAGAGATCATAATAACCTGGCCACTCAGTGTAGATAAAAGTCTTGCATAGCCTTATCTTATACTTTTTGGGGTCAAACCTCTGCTGTCAAAAATGAGCTAAGTGCAATGAAGAGAATAGTAGTTGTAAGGCAGACAATATGTTTGTGGTGAAAATATAAGTGGTGAAGAATATAATTGAGAACTTATTGATTTTGCTTTTATCCACAAGTGCTTTCCCATATGGCTCTAGTCTTAAGTTCTGGTTTTAAAATGCCTCTGCAATTCCTCATTCTCTGTAATGGTTTCTAGTGTGCTAATACTGTTTTTCTTCTTCTATGCCCTATTTTGTGTGAGCAAGTACCTTCTAGCCCCAAACATGTGCCTCCTGTCCCTATCATGTATACTGTAGTCTAATCATATATTGATGTGATTTTGTTCTGTTCCCCAATAAAATATAACAAAAAATAATCTCAGGCATATATAGCTACATAATTTTACCTTTTATACATCAGATCACTTACAAGATTGTGTAATGTACATATTACTTAATCTATTTTCTCTATTTTAATATGATATACTATCATTATTACTAATACACAGTTCCACTTGAAAATAATGCAACAGCATTACTATGGCTTGTGTCCTTACCAACTTATATCGATACATTGAAATCCTAACCCCAAAGTGATGATATTGGGAGATGGGGCCTTTGGGAGAAGGTTAGGTTCTGAGGACTGAGCTCTTATACATGGAATTAGTGCCCTTATCAAAAAGTCCTAAGAAGCTCCCTTGTTCCTTGCTCCCTGTGGGACTCTAAGAGAGAGTGCCATCCATGAGGAAGTGGGCTCTCACCAGACACTGAGTCTGACAATGCCATTACCTTGAACTTTTCAGCTATAGAATGTGAGGAATAATTTTCTATTGTTTATAAGCCACCATACATGGCATTGTGTTACTTCATCCTGAATAGACTAAGACGTTATTCTAAATCTGTCTTCTATAGGCCTTTCTATATTTTGGGATGGATAACTCAGGTGTTGATTATAATCATAGCTTAGAATATACTTAATTTAAAAAACAAATACTTTAAATGATAAACATGTAACATCTTCCTGTAAACATTAATGAAAACTCATGCACACACTTTAAACTACCTATATCTTTTATTTGTGCAGATCCAGGCCGGGACTTACAGCTTTTTTAGCAAAATGTGTTCCAATGGACAATAACATCATATATTTATTTTAAGTGTTTGAGACTTCCTATGACCAGGCTTTGAAGTGAACTTAGAGGTGAACACTTTGATGGTTACATTTGAAAGCATACTTACTTTGACCACAAGAAGTTCCCGGTCCATATTGCTTTTATTCAGCCTCTTGGTATATTTCCAGTTATGACAGAACAGTGACTCCTTCAAATGGATTAAAGTCCAAAGATGTGATGCCTAGTTTATTCATTCCTTGATGATTGTGTGAAAGATTACTATAGAGGCAATATATGCTTTTTTTTTTAATGACATGTCATAATACCTCATAGTTATGAGTCCAGGTTTGTATTTTTAAACTAATGTTAACTTGATTATATAACTTGCTTCATTATTAAAGAACCCTAATTTATAAGTATTTTAAGAAAATGAAGTTAAGTATATTTTACATGCAATATCCACCCATTAATATTATGTATTTATATCAAACTGTAATGACTGAATTATCAAACTTTTAAATATAGTTGTCTCCTCAGATACCGTTCAGGAATCAAAAGTCAGTACTCATGGTTCATTCATGTTATGTCACATTTTATATTTAGACAAGAACTAAAAAGTACAGCTGACATAGCTGTGAGCTGGTGTTTTTACCTATTTTCCTGATCCTTGTCCTGAATGAGCAGTTTAGATACCAGGTTCTTAAACTCCGACAGACATCAGAGTCACTTGAAGGGGTCACTTAACCTGACTGCTGGGCTCCAGCCCAGAGCTTCTGATTCAGTAGCATTTCTGACAGGTTTCCTGGAGAAGTTGATGCACTGGTTTGGGTACCTCACTTCAATCACCTCCAGTTCCTGTGATGCTCCATGTTAGTGTCTTCTTAACCCAGCCCTGTCTGAATCATAAGAGAAAAAAATAATGCCCCCAACCCCCATGTATGTGCATGTGCATGTGTGTGTGTGGTGTGTGTGTGTGTGTGTGTGTGTGGGAGTAGCACTGGGACAATTGGAGCCTCTTTACACCACAAAGCAGCCATTATTATTAGTGGACAAAAAACAAAAAATAAAACAAAACAAAAAAACAGAAGAAGGGAGGAGGTTAGGTTCTGAGACAAGTGCAAGTTTTGACTTAAATGCTTCCTTTTGTGTGTGTGTGTGTGTGTGTGTGTGTGTGTGTGTGTGTGTGTTGCTTCTGTCTCTGACCAAAATAGAAACTGTTCTCAGCTGAACTGTGTCATGGATCTTTCCTTATTAAGATTATTTTACTTTCTTACTGATAATATTTTTTCCGCAAAAGAAGTTTAATTTTGAATGTTTCTCAGAGTCCTTGGCTAAATTCACAGAATTATTTTTGATAATCTTCTGTCTCCTAATTTACAAAGGCCAGTTAAAAAGGATACATATTATTATAAGTTCCTTATATATTTTGTATATTAACTCCTTAGCAGATATAACATTGGCAAATATGTTCTCCCACACAATGGGCTTTCTTTTCATTTCATTGATGGTTCCTTTTGCTGTGCAGACGCTTTTTATTTTGATGTAGTCTCTCTCATTTGTTTATTTTCTTCTATAATAGATTCCTTTGCCCTAGGAGATGTATCTGCAAATATATTGCTATGAGAGATGTCTGAGATTTTACTGCCTAGGTTTTCTAGGATTTATATGGTTTCACAACTTACATTTAAGTCTTTTATCTATTTGAGTTTATTCTTATGTATGGTGTAACTTGATGGTCTAGTTTAAATTTTTTTTTCATGTACCTATCCAATTTTCCCATCACTATTTATTGAAGAGACTGTCTTTACTCCATTGTCTACTCTTGCCTCTTTTGTCATATATTAATTGAGCATAATGGCTTGGGCTGATTTCTGGGGTTTGGTTTGGTCCATTTATCTATAAGCCTATTCTTGCGCTAATACCAGGCTGTTTTGATTACAGTGGCTTTGTAGTATAACTTAAAAATATATTTTATTGATTTTTACATTGAGAGGAATTGAGAGGGACAGAGAGTTAGAAACATCGATGAGAGAGAATCATCAATCAGCTGCCTCTTGCACACCCCCCACTGGGGATGTGCCCGCAACCAAGGTGCATGCCCTTGACCGGAATCGAACCCGGGACCTTTCAGTCCGCAGGCTGACGCTCTATCCAATGAACCAAACCGGTCCCAGCTAACTTAATATCTAGTATTTTGATTCCTCCAACTTTGTTCTTCTTTCTCAATATTGCTATATCTATTGGGGGTCTTTTTGGTTCCATACAAATTTTTGGAATAGTTGTTATAGATCTGTGAAATATGCCATTGGCATTTTAATAATGATTGCATTAACTCTATAGATTTTTTTTGGGTAGCTTGGACATTTTAACGATGTTATGATCTCACTCATGTGCAATCTAGTGAACAAAATAAACTGATGAACAAAATAGATCAAGGCACAAGGGACATAGAAACATGGAACAGACTGATAAATCTCAGAGGGAAGGTGGGGTAAGGTGGGAAGAGATCATCCAGAGAATTTTTATGCATATATGCATAACTGTTGGACACATATAATAGTGTGGTAAAGGCAGGCTAGAAAAGGTCATTGGGGGAATCTGTAATATTTTCAACAATAAAGATAAATTAAAAGAATAAACTATTATAAAATTATAGGAATATATGTTAAATGCTGTAAATTCAAAGCACCATTCAGAAAATATGCAGACTTTCCATTGGTCCAAGTCATATAATGTTATCAGAATTCCTAATTTCGTCACAAATAATTTTTTTTAAAATTGGGCCAGTAGCCCAATTTTTTAAACCATAAAAATAAATATATGCCTATAAGCTTTAATTTTGCAATCTTAGATAATTGCACCATCACTATAAAGAATAAATACCTAGTCTCCAACTAAAGAGATCTATTTCACCAAAAGAATTTCTCCTGGTGTAATTACAAGCATCACATAATGAATTTCCTAAAATGATGATAATTAAATCCTAGGCTTCTGTTCCACACTTAGGATTCCTTCCTTCCCCACAACAGGCCATTTCTTTTGCTTTGATTCTGGGATTGTTGATACAAGTGATCATCAAGGGAGCCAAGAGAACCTGGGCCCTGTACTTGCACAGTAGGGCCAGTTAAGGAAGGATAACTAGCAGAAGCTCTTTTTTGATGAGGTGGCAATCAATAGGAGACTTTGAGAGCAAGGAACAGCAATGTAAGTAGATTCTGATAAGAGCTTGATAAGAGTCTCTAGAAGTGGATAGGAATTGAACTTGTTCCAGCAAAGTGGATTTTTTTTTTTGTTCCTGTTTCTCAGATTCTTCTTACAATTCCTATTTCCCTTTTGGCCAAGTATGATTGACTAATTTCTTTGTCTGTCCCCACTCTTATTGTAATACCTATCAGGAGAATGAATATATAATGGTTTTCTTTTCTCATTACCATCCTAATATTGTCACTAGAAATAACTAACGTGCCATTCTGTATTATTAAGAGATTTGTTACATGGGTGATAAAGAACTAACATTCCTTATCTCATTCTGTAGTTCTATTTTGCTTGCAAAAGAGCTGGCTCAGATAAAAATTAGCTTTGTGCTCCAGGTGAATTCATTCTCAGAAGTGATATTATTCCAAATACATTAGAAGAGGATTCCCCTGTTCTAAGTTCTGATATGGGAGAATTTGTCTAATATAGAAAAAAAAGCTAAGAAAATACTAATGGTAATTTCAGTGCATTTAAAGGAATGAAATAGGCTTAATAATGCAAGCTCTCCTTTTGTATATAATAGGAAATGAGAAAAATAGGACAAAAGTCTCTACCATAAATTATATATAAAATCATTGGAAAGTTTGATCTTTGAATATGTATGTGCAAGCATGTTTGCATATGGACTTTGTATCCTATAGAAAATAGTGGGTCTACTAGATTTAAGTAACAATGAGGAGGCTACATTAAAATAATATATTAGTATATAATGTGGAATCTATAGTTAACATGAAATGAAAGCATAGAAATGTGAGGATTGTAGAAAATAACCTCTAATTTTAAAAAATCTTGTTCACCTGAAGAATCCCCTTTGACTTTAAAAAGGACATTAATATTTAAATATGTAAGCAGATCTTTGCACATATTTATTAACCACATTTGTGTTTACTACAGTACAAGCAATGTCAGCAGAAAGCTGCTGTGTGTCCAGATTTCTGAGGTGTTGCCAGACCTTTTGAAAAAAGATCTCTGTGTGTGTGTACTCTAAAAGGGTGTGTGTGTGTGTGTGTGTGTGTGTGTGTGTGTGTGTTGGTACTTTAAAAGAATAACAAGGGCACAAATATATTGGCTGTTTATTGGAGGCCATGATCTGTTTGAGTCATGATGCACATATGGTCTCTTTCCTCCTTATAAACAATGAGGTATGATTTTTATATCGCTATTTTACTGATCAAGGAAATATCTCGGAATAGGCCTGCGGACTGAAGGGTACTGGGTTGAGTTCCAGTTAAGGGCATGTATCTAGGTTGTAGGCTAAATCCCCAGCCCTGATTCTGGTGCATGCAGGAGATAACCAACACATATGTCTCATGTCAGTGTTTCTTTCTCTCTCCTCCTCCTCCCTTGCACTCTCTTTAAAAATCAATGGAAAAATATCCTCAGTGAGGAATAATAAATAAACAAAGGAAAAGGCTCAGCAGAGTTAAGGAACTTGCTCAATGTCACAGTCATTAAGTGTCAGAGGCATAATTGAAACTTAGTTCTATTTAGCTCCAAAATAAATGCATCTTCTCCACTATTCCCTAATGCCTCTGGTTGCAATATCTTCTGCTGTATTAAACGCAGAAAGGCCTCCAAGCGGGAATTATGTTGTACTAAGTACCATGTTAGAGTACAGCTCTAGAGAAGACAAATAAAAATGTATATTTTTCTTAACATTGCATAAGGTATATTTTTCTAGGTTGTAAATTGCTACAGTTTTGCAATTGTAATTATTGCACATCAAATATTCCAACAGTATAGCACCTAATACAGTATCCTATATTATAAAAGGGTAATATGCAAATTGACTGGACAGCAGAACGTCTGGTCACTATGATGCACACTGACCACCACGGGGCAGATGCTCAATGTAGGAACTGTCCCTGGTGGTCAGTGTGCTCCCACAGGGGAGCGCCACTCAGCCAGAAGCCGGGCTCACGGCTGGCTTGAGCAGTGGCAGTGGTGGGAGCCTCTCACGCCTCCATAGGCAGTGCTGAGGATGTCAAACTGACAGCTTAGGCCCGCTCTCCAGGGGCTCCTGAATTGTGAGAGGGTGCAGGCCTGGCTGAGGCATCCCCCACCCTCCGAGTATACAAATTTCATGCATTGGGCTTCTAGTAGATGAATAAATGCTTTGAAGGTGTTGCTGCTAATGGTAATTCATATAAATAACCATTCACTTTTTTAATAACCAATAACTTCAGTGTATAAAAATCCTATATAATAAAAGGTTAATATGCAAATTGACCGAATGGGGGAATTACTGGTTGCTATGATGTGCGCTCACCACCAGGGGGCAGATGCTCAACACAGGAGCTGCCCCATGGTGGTCAGTGCACTCCCCAGAGGGAGCACCACTCACCCAGAAGCTGGGCTCAAGGCTGGCAAGCACAGCAGTGGCAGGAGCCTTTCCTGCCTTCGTGGCAGTGCTAAGGATGTCCAACTGCCAGCTTAGTCACAAAAAATGGCACCTGCAAAATGGACTGCAAAATGGACTGCAAAATGGCTCAAGCCAGACTGAGTACCCCCCCACCCACACCCCCGAGTCCACAGCCTCTAGTAAATAAATAGAAAGCTAGGCAGAGCAGGTAACTACACCCTGTGAAACTCAATGTAACAATAGTCTGGAATTTAGGATCACTGTGTAGGTTTTTAATAATTACTGGGAGGTTTGTGTGAACACTTAATATAGATGTTAGTAACTTTAAGATAATAGAGAACACTACTTATTATAGATAACTAAGTTCATTCAACAACCATTAAAAGAAATTAAAATTTCCAGGTAAATGTACATCCATTGATATAGGGTCATCTAGGCATTTCAGGCACCAAACTTTAGGGCCACCAACCTTAACTTTCTGTTACAGAAACTGTGCCCAATTAAAATGCTCCTTGGCAAGCAACATTCTTGAGTAAAGCAGGCTAATTACTGTAGGGAACAAGGAGAAAGACATGCTTTAAATCATATGGGTTGACCTCAGAAGGTGAAACAAATTAGTGCCAAGAATACAGCTGAAAAATGTAGTGTATAAGAAGGAATAAAATTTGAACTGATATTAAATCTTACTTACCTTAAAGGGCATCAAATGACACTCTACCTCATTCTTGGGTTTATTTAATGACTGAGAGAGTTGAATGTGCGTGAAATGTTTTACAAATTTGTCCTTACCCTATTCATATTTTGTATAGTTACTTTTGTATTGGAATTAGTGTTGCTATGGTCCTATATGGTAAATATCTGCTTCAAATTTTGTTTCAATTAAATTAAGTGAACTTGGCTTGCCTTCTCTCGATATTTTTCTTCTCCTTTATCTGCTGTATTCCACTGTGGTATGGTCACATGCAAGAAACAAGCCAGGGGATCTCAATGTTTTCTTGAGCATAATAAAGGATGACATCATCTGACAGACCTTTTCATGATTTACATTTTGAGAAAGAACTTATACGTGATGCTAATTCTCATTTCTGCTTAAAGTAATATCTCAGAAGATATATAGTCTCCTCCTGAAATTTTGATCTGCTCTCCAGTTCAACCAAAGCAAAGGTAGGTGATGTCTTCATAATCTGAAGAGAAATTTCTGTAACTGTAGCTTATAATACCCACATAAATAAGTGCACGTAGGCATGCAACATGCAGATGCAAAAACACACAGAGAGAACCGTCACCAGAATTCTATAAAGGGAGAAAAGGCTTTGGTTTGGCTCTTCTTTTCTAGAAACAATAATTTTGACTCTTATAGAGAGGTAGTTTCATTCAATCCAATCACTTTTAGATGATAACAACATATTTCTTAACTAAGGAATGTTTGAAGACGGAAAAAGAGGATTACTAGTAGTAGTTCCACCTTGATCCACAGAGGATATACTACTACTCTAAGACTGCCAGTGGATTCTTGAAACCATAATAGTACCAAACCCTATACTATACATATTATGTTTTTTTCCTATATATACCTATTATATAAAAAGCCTGTGGCTATCACATCATAATGACTAATCAGCAGAAGGCTGTGTGCACAGCAGGTATGCGTGGCAAGGCTCACGCAGGTGATTGGGGACTTGACTCTGGAGGACTTGACCAGAGGTGTGGGCAGATTTCTGGGTCCTGCCTTCCTCTGCAGTGGCTGCAGCCACGGGACTCTTTCTGGTCCGCCCACCACATGACCCTGGGTCCTAGGTCTTGCGCAATTTCGTGCACTTGGGCCCTAGTATACTAATGATGAAGTTTAATTTATAAATTAAGCATAAGATATTCAACTCACTTTTTCACATGTATCTTATATTCTCACTTTTTCAATTTACTGCTTCCTTAGGCATATCCAACTGCATCACTACTCTTGAACTTTGGAGCCATTATTAAGCAAAATAAGGGTTACTTAATCAAGCATTCTGATATTATGACATTTTATCTGATAACCAAAAAGGCTAATAAATGACTAATAGTTGAGTAGCCTATACAGGGCAGTCTCAGTGGACAAAGGGATAATTCAAGCCTTGGATGGGACCAAGCAGAATAGCATGAGATTTAATCACACTATTCAGAACAATGGGCAATTTAAAACTTATGAGTTGTTTATTTCTGTAATTTTCCATTTAATATTTTTGGGTCCCATGTGACCACAAGAAAGTGACATCATGGAAAGTAAAACCACAGATAAGGGGTGACTACTGTATTTTGAAAGTTACAGAACCCAATCCAAAAATCAGAGTTTTAAAATATTTATCTCCCCACAAATAAAAATAATATCAACTTGCCCTCTTTGCTTTTCAAAAAGATGATACATCTGAAGCCACATAACTTTAAAAATACTGCCAGACATTTTTATTGTATTCTATGTGCTGTTTTTTCCAAGAATTGCCATCTGCTTTTCCATGACTACCTCTCTTTCTTTAGGTCTCTATTACTAAATTTTATAAATATATGTATTGTTAGGTACCTGCTAAATATCTTGTTTTCAACTAACAAGTCTCAACTAATTTACGAGTATGCATGGTTTCACTTCTCTCCAATAAGCTCTGCATATGCTGACTATAGTTGAGTAATGCTTCAGTTCTTGTTCTCTTTGGCAACTGCATTGTTTCTGCTCAGTATGTGTTCTCCTTGCTCTGATGATTGTATGTAGTTTTGAACTGTTTTTTTATATGAAGGGTTGTTGCCTATTTGAGATGCAAGCAAAAAACAGATCCTCCAATTTTCAATACCATGAAATTTCCACTTTAGCCTCATTAAACATACCTTTGGGAATAATAATTTAGAAGTGTCTCAGGGGCATTATTGCTTTAACACTTCCCATCTAATACGGCAAAAAATCCATTTTCCTATGGCTGAAGGTCTTCCATGTATAAAGTAAAACTTGAGTCTTTATGGTCAAAGGTGTGTGAAGAATTGAAATGTGACACTTTTGTAGAATTTATCCTTAATTGAGTGACGAAGGAGGGAGTGCTATGTTAATCCTTAGAGCAGTGCTGTGCAATAGAACTTTCTGCAATGATGGAAGCATTCTGTATCTGTGTGTCCAGTATGTTAGCCCACTAGTTACATGTGCTATGATATAGTTTGAGATAAAAACACTGTATTTTTAAATTTCAAAGTCCAGTTGTTCATTGTTGGTATACAGGAAAGCAATTGACTTTTGTATATTAAGTTTTTGTCTTACAACCTTATTACAGTAACTTATCAATTCCAGGAGCTCTCTCTCAGATTTTTACATAGACAACGACATTATCTGCAAATAAAAACAGTTCAGTATCTTCCTTGTATGTGTACTTTTCATATCCTTTTCTTTTCTTATTGCTTTATCTAGGACTTGCAGAATATATTAAAGAGCAGTGGTGAGAGGGAACATCCTTATCTTGTTTCTGATCTGTTTAGGAAAGATTCTAGGTTATCTCCCTTGAGTCTTATATTAGGTGTAGTATTTTTATAGATGTTCTCAATCAAGATGAATAAGAACTCTTCTGTTATTGGTTTTCTGACCATTTTTTATAAAAAAATGAGTGTTACATTTTGTAGAATGCTTTTACACATCTGTTGATATCACCATATGGATTTTCCTTTTTAGCTCATTGATGTAGTGAACTATATAATTGATTTTCGAAAGTTGAAAAAACCTTGCATACCTGGAACTATTTCTATTTGGTCATCAAGAATATAGGTATTTTTATACATTATTGGATTGATTAGGTATTATTTTGATGAGGATTTTCACATCTATATTCATGAGAATTATCTGTGTATTGTTTTCCTTTCTTGTAATGTTTATATAGTTTTGGTATTAAGATATTGCTGGCATTATAGAATGAGATAGAAGATATTTCCGCATCTTCTATAATCTGGAAGAAATGGTAGAAATTGGTAAAAATTCTTTCTTAAATATTTGGTAGAATTCACTGGTGAACCCATCTGGACCTGGTGTTTCTTGTTTTGTTTTTTTCACCACTGTTTTTTTATTATTAATAATTAATTCAATTTTAAAATAAACACAGTCCTATTCATGTGATCTACTTCTCTTTGTTAAAATTTTGTTGATTATATCTTTAAATAACTGACCTATTTTATCAAAATTATCAAACATATGGACAATACATTGTTCATTCCTTTCTTGTTAATGGTACAGGGGAGCAGTAGTTATATTATTTTTCTATTTTGGAAAATTATGTTTTCTCTATTTTTTTGTTAGTCTAGCTTAGGGATGTCGAACTCAATCAGAGAAGGGGCCAAAATCTAAAATCCAGCCTAAATCGCGGGCCGAATGGTTTACTGAACAGTCATAAACTGTCATTATGATGGAAACGCAGTGGAGTGCAGTGATGACAGCGCGGTGCGAGCCACATTGCAAGGCCTGGCGGGATGGATTTGGCCCGCGGGCCTTGTGTTTGACACATGTGGTCTAGCTAGATGTTTTTGAATTTTGTTTACAAATAAAAAAACACAAAAACTTTTGGTTTAATTTTTCTCTATTAACTTCTGTTTTTGATTTCATTGGATACTGCTCTACGTTTTATTTTTTCTCTGCTTACTTTGGACTTAATTTTATCTTCTTTACTTAAGGTGGGAGCTTAGATTATTGATTTAGATGTTTTTTTTTTCCTTTTCTAGTGTACATATATTCAAGGCTATACATGTTTCTTTAAACACTGCTTTTGATGCATTCCCCAAATGTTGATAAGTTTTATCTTCATTTTCATGTAGTTCAATGTTTTTCTCTTGATATTTCTGCATGGACCCTTTGTCATATAAAAGTGTTTTTTACTCTCCAAGTGTTTGTGGCTTTTTCCAGCTATTTTTATTGTTACTTATTTCTAGTTTAATTCTACTGTGATATGAGAGCAGATATTGTGTGATTTGTATTCTTTTAAATTCATTAATGTATATTTTATGGCTCTGAATGTGGTTAATCTTGGTAAATACTCCATGTAAGCTTGGAGAATGTTCCATGTAAGCTTGGAGAAATGTGTATTCTGCTATTGTTGGGTGAAATATTCTATAAATGTCAATTATATCCAGTTGATTGATGGTGCTGTTGAGTTCAACTATGCTCTTACTAATTTTCTGCCTACTGGATCTGTCAGTTACTGATAGAGCAGTGTTGTAATTCCCAGTTATAATAGTGGATTCATCTATTTTTCTGTGCAATTCTATTAATTTTGTCTCACATGTTTTAATGCTCTATTGTTAGGTATGTGCACATTAAGAATTGTTGTCTTAGAGAATTGATCCCTTCATCCTCTTATATTAACTCTCTTTATCATTAAAATGTTCTTTAGAATTTGGCTTTGTCAAAAATTTCATCTTTCTTTGATTAATATTTAGAAACGTGATATATCTTTTTACTTTGAAAATATGTGTGTCTTTATATTTAAAGCAGGTTTCTTGTAGACCACATATAATTGTGTCTCATTTTTCTATTTACTTTGATAGTCTCTTTCTCTTCATTGATGTGTTTAGACATTGAAATTTGAAGTGATTATTGCAATATTGAATTTATATGTACCATATTTCTTCTGTTGTTTTTTTTTCCTTTGTTGTCCTTGTTCTTTGTTTCTGTAATTATATTCTATTTTGGGGCCTTTGTAATTTTTATTGAATATTTTATATAATTCCACTTTCTCTTCTTTTTCAGAATATTAATTATATTTCTTTTTTTATTTTTTATTTTTTGTGGTTCTCAAGTTTGCAATATACATTTATAGTAAGTTCAGTTTCACATGAATTATGCCATGTGATGAGGGTATTTATAGTAATTTGGTTCAGTTTTTCACATGTTTGGGGATATATTCTTTGCCAGGGACTAAGTGCCAGAGATTGAAGGGTAAATTCAAGGGTAAATGTGGTGCACGTTTAGCTTCAGGAGTTTATAGTTTAGTAAGAAAGATACATAAAAGTATCTTATGTTGGTATAAGTGCAAGGAAAGACTTTGATAAAGGTTTTTAAGAAGCACAGATAATTCCAAAATGTTATTCCAAAAATGCTAATAATCCAAATGGAAAATAACAGAAACACCAAAAATGTGATCTTGTTGATGATGATAATCAGTGTTATTTATTTCAAACTTAATTTGTTACTTTTTACAGTTCTACTATCACAGGAAATAAAGTATTTTGTTTTCCATTTTACTAGCAGACTAAAGGTTTGAAAGATTAAATGACTTGCTGAATAGAAAAGATACATTATGTGGAAATTAGAGACTAGAAATGCAATCACCTGACTCTAATATATGGCTCTTCCTATACCAATTAGGAAATTGTTAGGAGGAAATTAATAAATTTGTAATAACATGGAATGTATGTGAATGCCAAATGCAGAAACCTGATTTATGATTATAGATCATGGAAGAAATCAGTGAGGACCGAAGCATTCTGGAAAGGCTTCATTGAGAATAGGAATGGGAATAATTGAAATCAATGGGAAAATGGTGAAGGGCATTTCATGAATGAGGAGTGACATAGATAACAGGGTTACAGATTCTCCAGATGTCTTTAGGAGTCAACAAATACACATCTTTGATGAGGTGGAGGTTTTAAAAGGAAGGTGAAAAATGTAGTGGAGAGGGTAGCCATTAATTGAGATAAAAATTTCATTGTCTTTCAAGAGTGAGCTTATTTATAATAGAATTGCTTAAATATTCACATTGACTCCAATTGTTTAGACACACCTGCCATAATTTATTCATGCTGCCATTAAATGGCAAGCTAACCTGGTAAAATAATTTGCACCAAGAGACACATCTTTGTCTACTTGCATTGTCTTAGTAGCTTTTTGTCTTTCTGGGACTACTTGCTTTATAAATAAAACTAGAGGTCCAGTGCATGAAATTTGTGCATGGTGGGGGGGATGTCCCTCAGCCCAGTCTGCACCCTCTCTAATCTGGGACCCTTTGAGGGATGTAGAGCTGCCCTGTGGGATTAGACCTAAATGGGCAGTCAGACATCCCTCTCACAATCCGGGGCTTCTGGCTCCCAACCGCTTGCCTGCCTGCCTGCCAGATTGTTCCTGACCAACTCTTCTGTCTGCAAGCCTGATCACCCTATAACCACTCCCATGCCAGCCTCATCGATGCCTAACTGCTCCCCTGACATCTATATTTTACTAAAAACAAAACAAAACATTTTATCATCTCTGAAATAAAGATATAACTGAGAATGTCCAGCTATCAAGAATATAACAATGAAGTCTGCCTTTCATTTCTGGAGCCTCCTTTCAGTCAGCTTGACCAATAAATAGTTTCTGTGCCTCTATTACAGGTTTGTTTTGTTTTTTTCTTTTCTTTCTTTTTCTTTTTTCTTTTTTTTCTTTTAGTCTTGAGGAATCCCTTGATAAAACTACAGGTAAATTTATCACTGACTTTTTCATTTCTTCCCTATTCCTGACATTGATCTTAGGAATTAGCTATCCTTATTCTTTCTATTGGTTCCTATGGTCCAGCCATTGATCTCAAAGTCAAGAAATATTGGCTTATGTGCTTCTCAGTAAGTAATAGATTTCAGCAATCAAAATGGGACATTCTTAGAAATGGACAGTTGGCCCTATGCCTTTTTCTTTATCAAGGCAGAGAAACTTTTGGACCAGAATTAACATGGCTCATACGACACAAAAAAGAAGTCTTGTCTTAATCATCTTTAAATTTAGGGCTTGATTTGATACTGAATTTTGAGTTTTTGTTTAGGTTAATAACTACCCTTGCCCACTCCACAACTCAAGAAAAGGAGGATGTGGTGATTGTTTTCATTTTAATAAACCTTCAGTGGGACAAAACTGACCCTCACTGTTTTGGGTAAAGGGAAATAACCCTCTTCTCTGTCAACTATAAGCTATTGTCTGTGTGCCAAGAACCTGCGCATCTCTGGGAATATTTTGCCTTAGTAATGAACTGGGAACAGGAGTGAAAGTTAATCCCTTAGCAACTACAAACAAACTCTGTACTCTACTGGACAAGAACCTTTTGCCTCACATCTTTTTTTTTTATGAGAATTTATTCCATTGTCACATCTTTGATGTAGCTTAGTGATAAACTGTGTAAGCAGAGATCTAATCTACCATTTCCCTGGAAATCTGAACAAGCTTCCTGATAATGGCCATCAAAAAAACACTTCCCACATTTTGAGAAGAAACAAAAAGATCTCTGACACGTAAGCAAAGGTGGGGACCCTATGGATTCCCGGTTGTTGACTTATAAATCAGTCCTGAAATTATGCTCAGGTCAGAGAGGTCCTTGGAAGGCCCTAAATGTGATTCCTAGGCTAGATCAGGTACACCTGAGTGCTGGTGACTTTGCCTGTTTGATTGAATTGATTGAATGTCTCAGTCCAATCTCTCAGTTTGGATGGATTGTATTGGTACAATCTTATTTAAATGTATCTGAAGACTTCAGGTAAGGGCTATAATCTTTTATTTCCAATGGAGAAATAGTAAATATATTCAATTTAGTACCAAATCCAAATTGCTTATATGTGCATATGAATATCAATATTTAAATTGCATCTAACTTTTACTCTCTAACATTAAAAATTCAAATATAGACTGTGACATTTCCACTCTGGAAATTAGATAAATTGAATTTAATGCTTTATTATGTTCTAAATTAGAGAATTTGTGTGTATGTATGGGTGCATTTGCAAAATTTCCAAAAGGTAAAATGGGAAAGAACAAATTCAGTTTTGTTCTCATAAGTAAAAACCAGCTGATCTGATGTTGCAAATTCATGGAAAATAATTATCTCATACTTTGAACAGTTTTAGTACAAAAGATTAATTTTTCATTACTTACCAAAAATTAAAAATCAGGAATGATAACTGTGTAACATTTGCCTGTTGAATTCTGTGATGTGATAAGAATAAATGTCAAGGCATGTGAAAGTACCCAGGGATTCAAATCCCTCATCACCTCAGTTGTTGTCTGCAGAGTTATTTACTAAGCTACATTAATGTATTCCAACTGCTAACATACCATTTAGAAACTTTGGCTGAACTTTAAATTTATTATGGAAATTAATATGATCTCTTTTTAGAGAAATCTAGTACAGAAGTGGATTAGTCAATAAGGTGGAATTTAATAAGATTTATGTCATGACCCCTTTTGATAATATGATCCTCTCCCTAGGGGAGAAAAAAAAAACATACATATATTGAATAGATGGTATTTTGCATTTAATTTCAAGATGTTCACAGGTCCCTGAAGCTCTTGGCTCTGGGTTAAGAACTTTTAATCAAATAAATAGAACATGTGATTATAAATCAGAAAATTTAGATTCTTATCTGACTTTAATGCTGCTGATGAAATGTGTGACCTTGGATAAATTATGTATTTTTTGTGCATTAAAATCTTCATCTATAAACATGATTGCTAATGTTGGTAATAATTTATTCCTCAATATAGACAATTTCTGGCACTCTGGAGGCATATTTCCATATAAATCCAAGAAGATATCATTATTAAAAGTAATGTGTGGCCCTGATACTGTGTTCAATAAATGACAACTTCATATGTCTACATATATTTGTTTTCTTCCTTGTACATTAGAGGGATAAGCCTCAAATTAATTTTGTTTCTAGAGATTTTCAGTCTTACTGAGGCCTTCCAACAACTATCAAATTTAGAAAAAAACAACCTATTCTAATATTGAATTGATACACAGATGATTAATAGCATCCACACTTGATTATCATCAATTGCTTCTTAAGTCTTGGTTTTAGAAAAAAAAAATGCTGTAAGACTTTCACTAAATTGCCCTATGGCACTTCAGTCAAAGGTTTCTTTTGGATCATTAAAAGTTATAGATCTTGTTTAAAACTGAAATCATGTGGTTTCATTTAAGGAATTTCAAATTGATGCCAGACATTAGCATGACTTGAAATCATTTCATTTGAAGTTCAGCCCTACTGCATTTGGTCTCAATTTTCCTATCTGTCTGATTTCAGACAAGGAATGGCCATGGCCCTTCATGGTCTTGTCTATAATTTAACATATCCCTGGGATCTTTCCATGTTGTCCAGATCCTAGAAGAGAGCTCTCTTGCCAAATTTACTGCCTTCGTTATGTGTCTTTATTGACTAAATCAGGGCAGGTAAAGATGAAAATTGAATATGTTAATGCAACACTCAATCACTAAGAATAACACAAACCAGCTAGTTAGTGGAAACAGAGATGCTTTGTTGTAGGAAGTGAACCAAGATTTGGCTGAGGTAACTGATCATTTTGGGGGCAGTGAAATATAAACAATTGTAAATGGGATGTTTGAATGTTGAAATCATCTTAATGACTTATTAACAAATCCCAAGTGCTATAAAAAGCATTGGTAGATATGAAACTCTGGTTTAAGGGTGTATGGAAATGATTCATTCTTCCTTGTGGTTCTTGAAATGCTACAGGCTCAATGGCAAGCTGCCTGATTATTGTTGGCGCTTTCTATATTTCATTTCAAATAAAGATAATAAACCACAAAGTTAAGGCCATGTTCTATAAACTTCCTCTGAAAAAAAAAAAAAAAGCCAACATATGCTTTCCACTACTCTAACTGTCTTGAAGTATAAGTTGGGGAAACATAGGGCAAATATATTTTCTTATATTCTTCCTGATTGTTAATATTTTTCTTCAAACTTGAAACTATTAACTGTTGGATATATAGTGTCTTCAAAAAAGAGAGTGGTATACTTGTCCAGTAGAATCATTATTTGTAAGATCAGGATGATTTATTAAAAAAATTATTTTGCTAAAAAAATTCACAATATGAGAATGGGTATGTAGTTACATACTTCTAAGTTAAGTAAAGTACACTGTGTGTTTTTTTCTCATAAAATTGATTAGACCTATAATGTAATAGATACTTTGTTACTATCTGTTTAATATCTATTTCTCTCACTTGTAAGATAAATGAAGATAAGATCATGTTCATTTTATTTTAATATTTTCTGTAATTTAACAATGTCAATCAAAGAGGAAATCAAAGTTTTTGATTTTGAAAAATTCAACACTCATTCATGTAACAAATTTTAGGCAAAATTACATATCATTAAGAATAAATATAGCAAAAACCGGTTTGGCTCAGTGGATAGAGAGTCAGCCTGCAGACTGAAAGGTCCTGGGTTCGATTTCGATCAAGAGCATGTACCTTGGTTGCAGGCACATCCCTGGTGGGGGGTGTGCAAGAGGCAGCTGATTGATGACTCTCCCATCGATGTTTCTAACTATCCCTCTCCCTTTCTCTCTGTGAAAAGTCAATAAAATATATTTTAAAAAGAATAAATATAATCTTTTAAAAATTATATTACAAAAGTTTATAAGGTTCTAATTAGCCTTTTCCAACAGTGTGCTCTGCCTACATAATTATAACATGATTTTAAGATGTCTATTCTCTCTGAGTTTTCCTATTGGATCCTGACCCTTTTAAGACTGTGCTTCTTGCTGTGAAGGGAAGTGTGGAAGTGACCTGCTGAAAAAGAGCATTAATTAGAGATAGTTCACAAAACTCCACTTCACTGATGGCAATCTTTTGCAACTGCTTCTGATGCTCCTACTTCAACATTTTCAGTATTCATTACTCTTTAATTTGTCATTGTTCTTTTTACACATCAATACCTACTTCACTGTGTACTTGTGATTTTTGAGCTTTCTCCTTCCTTCTATTAACTTTGTTTGAACTGTCCTGGGACATAGCTTATAGGAGCTCTTCAGAAAACTGAGCTTAACTCTGACCTTACCAAAAATAAAATGGCTTTTTCAAGTGACATTACTGACACTTTTTGTTATGTCTATTGATTCTTATATGAATTGGTCCCTTTGACACCCCAGAAAGTTCATGGTGTGGCATCACTCTATTCCATCTGAGCATGATGCCTGGTGGCATTAACTTTAGTTCAGCTATTAAAAAAAAAAAATATATATATATATATATATATATATATATATATATATATATATATATATATATATATATATATAATTGATTTTTTTACAAAGAGGAAGAGAGAGGAATAGTTAGAAACATCAATGAAAGAGAATCATCGATCAGCTGCCTTTTGCACACACCCTACTGGGGATGTGCCCACAACCAAGGTACATGCCCTTGACCGGAATCGAATCTGGGACGTTTCAGTCTGCAGACTGACACTCTACCACTGAGCCAAACTGGTTTTGGCTAGTTCAGCTATTTTTTTAAACTGCATTTTGCAACAAAAAATTATTGCCTCAATTAAAAAAAAATATTATTATGTACTTTTCCCATTTGGTCCTGTCATAATGATTTCTTTATTTCTCCCCATTTTCCAAGAAGATAATGCAAATTCATTTTAATTTTAAAACATATTAAAGTATAACAAGTACAATGAATATAAAAATGCTCACAAGTGGGGCTTGACAAAGATAATTTTTTGTTTCCTGTACTTTTTATCCAATTACAAGAACAGTGTTTATGAGTTCAAGTTCTTAAGAGTATAAAGACCTAAGATGAAGTGGTAATTGCCAACTAGTAAGTAATAGATTAAAAGCATATGAGAGGTTCTAAAGTGCTTCGGTGTATAAAATAATGAACTGTGGTATTAGTGTAAAAAAGTAAATTTCTGAAATCATGCTATTTTAATTCTGCCTTAGAAATAGCTATCACATTGAGTCAGTAATGTTTTTATTGTTTTCCTGTCTTTGGATGAATATGACATTGTTTTTTCAAAACCCCTCAGATAGTTTAACAAAGAGGCTCATCTAACAGAAACAAATTGTGACTTTTTATCTACAAAAGCAACAGAAAATTATGGTCTTTGTGATAAAGAAATGCATCCAAATCTCCTTTCAGCATGTATAAGGCACATATTTCTACTGAGCATAGTGAGAACGAAGGTTTAGAGAGTAGGGAAACTATAAGTGGGCTTATCTTTCTTCCTGAACTACTTTTAAGACTTGGTTTTGAAGGTCCATATCTCTTTTAGTTAAGAAACCTTGTTTGAATGTTAGGGCAAGCCTGAACTTGGATGGAACACCTCAGGCCCTTTGGCAATTCTGTCAACAGTGATCCTTTTTTTTTTTTTTTTTTTTTTGGTACTAAAGTTAATATGCAGGCTACAGTTTAAAATAACATTCCTATTTCTCACACTCTGTGTAGCCAATGTAAGTATTGTCTACAGGTTAATTTATGCCATGAATAATTTATTCTTTCACTAAAATTGAGTTAAGAACAATCATAACAACATCTAGCTTAAGCTTATCATCTTCCCTATTATAATGTATAATGGAAAGATAATTTTTGAAATCTTGGGATGCTAGAGTCCCTGATACAGTCTCCTATCACTAAGTCTGAAATCAAAGGAAATTTAAGACTTCTTTATTTCCCATAATTTAAAATGGCATTGACCTAGAATATTTGTAAGAATTTTTCAAGCACCAATTTGCAAGCTATCCACTCTCATGTCATACCTGTCCTTTACTAAAGGATTATTTCTATACAACCAGATGATACTAGATCTTAAAATAATTATCTCTTTGAGAAACTAATATTTCTGATAAATTATTTCCTGCAATGACCTAGAGTTCTTTAAAAGCTATCAAAATACATAAATGATAATGCAGCAGTTGGCTCAAATTTTATTCATCTACTACCATTATGCTCTACCTAAAATTTATATAATTAACCTGCTCTAATAACCATTTATTAAGCACTGAGTATATATCTAGTAGTATACTAAAGGGAAAAAATACAAAACTGACCAAAACACTGTGGTTGAGAAATTAGTGTATCAACTATACCTAGTCATATTTCATTATAATTGTTATTAACATGTTGCTTTGCAATATGTGGAGTTTGGTTCTCAAATTATTAATATTTACTTTTTTTGGTTTCACTAAGAAGAAGTAATCCATTAGTGCAGAATAACTTTTACTTACATAATTTGTATATATATTCTTTTAAAATGTTATACAAGAAAAAGTATGGGTAATGCTATGTACCAGAGCAAAGGAAGAAATGAGGAAGATTTTAGTGAATTATTTAAAAAACAACAATTCTCTGTTATTCTCAGTTATGGTTAAAAGATAAACACAGGAGCCCTAGCCAGGTTGATAAGTGATTAGAGCATCAGCCTGCAGACTAAAGTGTTATAGGTTCCAGGTTTGATTCTGGTCAAGGGCATGTACCTTGGTTGCAAGCTTGACCCTAGCCCCAGTAGGGGCATATTCAGGAAGCAACCAATCAGTGTGTCCCTTTCACATTGATGTTTCTCTCTCTCTCTCTCTGTCTCTCCCCCTCCCTTCCATTCTCTCTGAAAAATTAATGGAAAAACATATTCTCTGGTGAGGATTAACAACAACAACAAAAAGATAAACACGTGAATAAAAAAACACAAACCTATATTGCCCTTGACATGTACAAACCATCCCCCTTAGCTAACATAGCCTTAGTGATGTACTATTTTTAAAATATGTGTTTATATAATTTTGGTCAATGTCATGAGTGATTCTATTTTACCAGTGGACATGAGATGTTTATTATTTTTACCATACTGTAACTCGAATGAATTCTTCGAGATACTGAATTCTCATACCCAACTGGCCCCATAAAAGGTGCATCACATATACAATTGGCCCCATAAAAGGGCCAAGGAGCCCTTCACTCTCTACAAGCCTGAGGATACTCTATCACCCACTTATACTTGCCAGTTATTAGCCAGACTGAAAAAAGATTTTGGTTTGTAATGATTGCTTTGAGGAGCAGAAGGTGATATTCTGGTATGTGATACACAAAAGCAAATAGAAAATAGGGTAGGTTAAGCTACAACTAGAAATATGTCATTTGGTGTGAAGTTATTCTATTAAATTTATTTATTTTTTAAAATATATTTTATTGATTTTTTACAAAGAGGAAGGGAGAGAGATAGAGAGCCAGAAACATTGACCAGCTGCCTCTTGCACACCCCCTACAGGGGATGTGCCCGCAACCAATGTACATACCCTTGGCCGGAATCGAACGCGGGACCTTTCAGTCCGCAGACCGACGCTCTACCACTGAGCCAAACCGGCTTCGTCCTAAGTATATATTTTTAATAAATCAATGAACCATTCCCAAAATCAGTAAAAAAAAAATTGAAAAGGAATTATAGTTGAAGAATTAATGGGGATATATTAAAATTTTTCAGAAAATAATATTATAGAGGTTGGAAATATCTGAACAGCCTGGAATTCACAAAGACTATTTTAATACTTTAGTTTTCATTTTTTTTTGCCAGTTTATAAAGTCTTATAGATATTTGCCTCTAATTTTCATTAAAATGTTAAATCTATTTTTGTAATAGATATATCTCCTTACTCGTTTTTATATTTTATTCTTCCATCAATGCATTATTTGTATTATAGCTTTTGATAATTTCTGAACTAGGAAAATAAATTAGTACTATCCACTTCTATAATTTCCTCCTATTTCACTTTGAGTTCCAAGTTTTTGTTTAACTTTTTTCTCATTATTTGATTTTATTTGAAATTTTAAATGTTTATTCTCAGTGACTTTTCTCTAATAGGGGAGTAAATGAAGTAATTATAAAGAGAAGGCTTTGATTTAATGTGAAAAAACATTGTCTTCTAAAATATGCAAATACATAATAAAGTTATAAATATTATTCCACAGTCTTTTGATATAAAATCATGATTATTTTAATAAGTTATATATAATCATATCTTATATAACTACTCTAGCAAATGCATGTTTTTGGCTAAGCTATTACTATCTTAAGCTTTTTGTCTCCTGGATCCTGTACTAAGGGCAAAGCCTATTGCAAAAAAATACCCCTTTTTAAATAAATTAATGCCAAACCTTTTAGCTCTTTGGAGATATAATTTTATCAGAAAGGGAATTGGCCTTGTTTATGGCCTTTCTGTTTTTGCTATTCTAAGTGGATTTCCATGCTTGTGAAAATGAGATACTGGCAGGACCGGAATGAAAAGGAGGATATTGGGCCCATTTCCTCCTCTGACTCTGCCAAGCCAGTTTGCACTTTTACAAGTAAATCCTCCTACTCTTCCACACAAGAGCCTCTCCTGTGCAGAAAATTAGGACAACATCTGAGGAGGTCTAGTACAAGGACAACTGTCCACTAGGGACCAAGCTAAGACTGGTAAACCAATTTTCACTTGTGAACAATGCCAGAATCAACCCATATGTCTCCCATGGTGAAGCACTGTAGTGCGTCATTGACCCACTGTGCCACTTATCAGCTTCTCTCTGCTCACTGTCTTGTGAATTAATATCTCAGCTGCTACCATACCAGACCCTGCGTTTATTTCTGCTAGGAATGCTGCTGAATGAATAGCAGTTTTCTATAAGAAGTGATCAGGGCACAGCATTTTCAAATTTCCAACTGAAAGCAATAGCAATTTGCCATCCAGTCCTAGCTTATCATCATCATTAGGTTGGGAAATCACAATTTGGAGGCTTGTTGTAATATGCTGTCAGCCTGACATCTTGTAATTTTAATATGTCTGTGGTTAATAATTAATTGCTTTAACTCAGTGGGTGGGATCTGAATTTGGCTCAAAAAAAGAAATCCCTCTGAGGAGAAATATCCATTGAGACTCCAACATCGTACAAAGCCCACCCCTCCCAATCAACCTCGTTGCCTTCTTATTTAAATGATCTGCCATATAATGAAATCTGGATCAAAAGATCCAGGCTTAAAATATATAACAAAAAGCTGCTTCTGGGTGAAGAGTTTGGATCCAAATCAAAATGTTTCTGTGCTCTGGTCATTATCACATGCAGTTAACTGCTGGGAAATACTGATGTTCAAAAGATTTGGGGGGGAAAGGCACCTGCTTTCTCACGCTGGTTTATGTTTGTCATCTTGATAAAAATGCAAGGCAACATATGCAGAAATTGTGCGGGAACATCATTCACATGGTAATTCCTTTGTATTTGAATAATTTCTTTTCAGGTGCTGGACTGAATGCCAGACTGGGCAAATTTGAGCATCTCCATGCCTTAAGTTCTTTCATGATCATGACCATATTTTAGTGTGTCGTTCATTTCTTTTTAACAAAGAAAACCACTTTGCCAGGTCTTCACAATGCAGATGCTGCTGCTTGGGGTTTTTTTCTGGGTCACAAACCGTAATGTGAAAAGGTTTCTCATATTTTGTCTGATGAATATTACTAGCAATATAGTCAGTGTGACCTCTCTAATTCTTCCTCTGTTAAAATTTTTAGTTTAATACTTTTATCAGGTAAAATAATATATAGGTAGACTTAAGGATGTCTACACTAAGTCAAGCCTATGGTGAATTTACATGAGACTTCACACTGCAAGCTCCAATTATATTCTGCATTTTCATAATATTAGCTTCACTGACTGCGTGTTCTTACAATCTCTACCTGCCTGATGTTGAAATTTAGGAATGCTAAGCATTATTCTGTTTCTCTTAAGAGAAACTCAAGATTCTTGAAAAGTTATTCTGGGAGTATACATAATTCTTTAGAAAATCTGAATTATATTAAAAACAGAGAAAATGTATATGTAAAAGTCTGTGAGATATATTTCACAGAGATAGCTTGAGGTCTTAATTTCATATTCAATAATAATCAAGTACTAGTGACTTGCTTGGAGCTCCATGTTGAGTAGGATAGAGAGAGACTCTGTACAATCTCTAAATGTATAAGTTCTTTGAAAACGCGTAAATATTTGTCAGTGGACAGAAAGTGGAAATATCAAACTTGTGTTCCACAAACCTACTTACTGACCCTAGAAAACCACTTATAATTGAACCTGTGGTAATTTGCATATAATAGCCAGCTGGTAAAAACAGCATTTCAAACTTTAAATAAATGTTGGTTTTTCTAAATTCATTAATACAGTATCTCCTTTCAAACAAGTCTTCTCAGGTCCCAAAGGTCCTTTAGATATAGCCAAATTATTCTTTTTTTTTTTTTTTCCCTGAAAGGGGCACCTTTATGTATATATGTAAAGTTTTATAATGTAATCATACTAAACTATTTGTTTTTTTATAAAATTATTTCTATGTAAGGCTTAATGTTTGAGGCTATTAATTCATGGGTAATTTGTTAGCCAATAAAATATACTACCAGTATGGCAGTGGTTTTGTTCTACAAGGAGCTCAAAATCAAAACTCATATTTAATTCTATATAAGAAGTGGTGTATTAGAGTCAGCTTATACCAACTTGAGAGAGCTGATTATTAAATTCTCAGTTCTTTTTTTTTAAAGCATGTTATCAAGTAAAGCCATTATTAAAAATTAAATTGGCCCAGCAGACATAGTTCAGTGGTTGAGAGTGGACCTATGAACCAGGAGGTAATGGTTCAATTTCCAATTAGGGCATATGCTTGGGTTGCAGGTTCAATCCCCAATGTGGGATGTGCAGGAGGCAGCTGATCAATGATTCTCTCTCATCATTGATGTTTCTTCCTCTCCCTCTCCTTCCTTTCTGAAATCAATAAAAATATATTTAAAAGATTAATTCATATAAATTTATGGTGAACTATATAAACTTACAAATGGAGTGCATTTTAAAAATTCATCAATTTCTAATTATTTCACTTCCATTTTACTGTTATCTATATAAAGTTATTTATATGGTGAAAATAATATAAATTTATATGGTGAAAATAGTATAAATAGTATAAATAATGTGCATTTCTTTCCAGCTCTGCCTTAAGTAATATTATGTTGGTAGCTTGAAATTGCATGGTGGGGGCATTTACATCACAGAAACTGGCAAGCACTAAAATAAGGGCATGATTTATTATGTTGGTTGTCTATGTAGATCATGGATCGACAAACTTTTCAGTAAAAGATCAGATAATAAATATATAAGGCTTATTGGCTATAGAGTCTGTTTTTGTTGCAACTACTCTAGCTTTTTATTGAGTCAAAGCTCATATGCAATACATTAGTGAATGGGTGTGGCTGTGTTCCTATAAAACCATATTTATAAAATTAGGCAGCCAGCTCCCTGACCAGAGTAGGGTCTCTAGACTAAAGAAAGTAATAAAAAAATGTTAATCAGCCGAAACTGGTTTGGCTCAGTGGATAGAGCGTCGGCCTGCGGACTGAAAGGTCCCAGGTTCGATTCCGGTCAAGGGCATGTGCCTTGGTTGCAGGCACATCCTCAGTAGGGGGTGTGCAAGAGGCAGCTGATCGATGACTCTCTCTCATCAATGTTTCTAACTCTGTATCTCTCTCCCTTCCTCTCTGTAAAAAATCAATTATATATATATATATATATATATATATATATATATATATATATATATATATATAAAGTGTTAATCATGCAGATTAAATAAAAAATATTTTTGTGCCATATTTGTAGTCATTACATAGCAAAAAAGGTTGAGAAAGTCAGTATTTGAAAACTATTGCCTCATTCAGTACAGACATAGGTAAAAAACAAAAAACAAAACCTGAAGCAAACTGCAATAACCTGATGCTAGACAAAGAGAGGAAATTTGGGAAACATTAAAATTAATACAATGGATTAAAATGCATATATTTGCTTACATCCATGAGCAATACTAAAATAAACATTGTATGTAGCTGATCTGTAAGGATGGTAGGGAACCAATTGATTATTTTCAAAACTTCCATAAAATGGCCAATAATCAAGACTTTTTCCTAATCTTGTTTATATGAACTATACCTCAGGGTTGGAAATTAATTTATAAAGTGACATTTTAATATATAGAATTATTTGAAGAACCAAGATGGCAGCATAGGCAAACACCTATACTTGCTGTCTCTCAAAACCACATCAGAATTACAACTAAAAGGCAGAACAGTTATCATGCAGAACCATGAGAAATCTGGCTGAGTGGAAGTTCCACAATTAGGTGAAGAAAGCGCATTGAGAGTGCTAAGAGGTGCGGAGGTCCAGAAAGTACTGGCACCTGGATGTTGTGCTCTTTTAATCAGGAGGGAAATGCAAGCTCCCACTTGCTTTGAAGTTCAGTTCTGGGCGAGACTCTGGGGGACTCAGACACATATGGGGAGAAACTGGACTGTCTGGCATTGGGACATGAATGCGAGGTGGCTTTCTCTCAGAGGTGCTCTCAGCAATCATGGTTCCTGCACAGGAGCATGGGATGTGGAGATCTGGGAACTTCTCTAGTGCAGGGCTGATTGGCAGCCATTGCTATTTGCTCTGCCCTAGTGATTCCGAGAGACCCCGCCCCACCCAATTTACAACCCCACCCAAGCTGTGAGCAGGAGCTTTTGCTTATAAATGGCCTGTCCTTTCTCTGCCTGAAACCTGTCAAACTGCAGCTCCATCAGAGAGCCCCATAGCTTCCAAAAGAAGGCCCAAGGCCTAGAAGCAGCAGCCGGCCTTGCTTCACAGTTGGGCCTCATTTGGCATTTCCAAACCCCATACAAAGAGGAGGAATATGCAGAGGTATGTGTAGTTCCTGTTGGGCAGCCCCAGTCAGTGGCTGACCTTGCAACTCCTTGGAGATCTAAGAGCCATTGAACCTCGTAGTCAGAGTGAGATTATACCAGATTATAACTCTTCACATCCATAAGAGACACACTCAAGGGACAGACTTAGTGAGCACTAAAGCCCCACTGAAGCAAGTCCTGCCCCATAAGGGTGTCTGCTGTGCAACAGATCTTCCAGTGTACACACAGCTGGTCATCACAGCCAATTTGCCAGGAGGTCAATCCCTCCCAGTGATAACAACAGCAATCAAGGGTTAACTACAACAAGACTGTGCAAACAGCCCACAAAGGGGTGTACCAAGAGCATCTAACTCAGGAAACTGGGGAGGCTGAACCATTGGGCTGTATAGGACACCTACCACAGAAGGCCACTCTATTAACTCAAGGAGACTTAGAAGCTACGTAGTACATAGAAACAAACACAGGGAAGCAGCCAAAATGTGGAGACAAAGAAACAAGTCACAAATGAAAGAAATGGAGGAAAGCAAACTACTGTATATAGAGTTCAAAACCACCATGGTTATAAGGTTACTCAAGAATCTTCTAGAGATCTCAAAGAAATTTAGTGAGACCCTCAAGAATATGAAAAAGGACCAATCAGAAATTAAGCATACACTGACTGAAATAAAGAATAATATATCGAGATTCAACAGCAGACTAGAGGATCCTAAGAATCAAACCAAAGATTTGAAATATGAAGAAGTAAAAAACACCCAACCAAAAAAGAAAAAAGAAAAAAGAATTAAAATATGAAGATAGTGTAAGGAGCGTGTGGGGCAACTTCAAGTGTCTCAATATCTGAATTATGGGGGTTCAAGAAGAAGACAGAGCACAAGATATTGAAAACTTATTTGAAGAAATAATGACAGAAAACTTCCCCTACCTGGTGAAAGAAATAGACTGACAAGTCCAGGAAGTGCAGAGCACCCTAAGCAATAGGAATCCAAAGAGGACCACAACATGACACATCATAATTAAAATGCCAAGGGCAAAAGACAAAGAGAGAATCTTGAAAGCATCAAGAGAAAAACAGTTAGTTACCTACAAGGGAGTACCCATATGACTGTCAGCTGATTTCTCAACAGAAACTATGCAGGTCAAAAGGGAGTGGCAAGAAATATACAAAGTGATGAATAGCAAGAACTTACAACCAAGATTACTCTATCCAGTAAAACTATCATTTATAATTAAAGTCAGATAAACAGCTTTACAGACAAGGAAAAGTTAAAGGAGTCCATCACCACCAAACCAGTATCATATGAAATGTTGAAGGGTAGTCTCTAAGAAGAGGAAGAAGGAAATGGTAAAGATAAAAAATTATGAATAACAAAGTGACAACAAATACATATCTATCAACAAGTGAACCTAAAAATCAAATGAACAGAACAGACTGGTGAATGTAATAGAATCAGGAGCATGGAAAGGGAGCAGACTGACAATTCTCAGGAGGAAGGGGTTGTTGGGGGTGTGGGAAGAGATTGGACAAAGCATATACCTATGGACTAGGTCATTGGAGGGGGTAGGCCTGGAGTGAGGTGGGAATGTGTTGGAGGAGAGCTGGGGGGGGGGGGGGAGAAGAGGAACAACTCTTATAATCTGAACAATAAAGATTAATATTTAACCCTTTGCACTCCGAACCATTCTGGACATTGGCTACCAGCTACTCGACGCTACTTTGAGGCAGACACATGCGTTGAATTAACTCAATTCCCTGTAATCACTAAACTGCAATGTCCCCGCTGAGAGGGGACATCCGAGTGATATGCTAGAATTCTGATGTCCCCTGAGAGGGGACAGCGGAGTGCAAAGGGATATATATATATATTACATATACATATATATAAAATTATTTAAGTTAATAAATTAAAAAGAAATGACAAATGTCAAGATGTTGTAACTCCTATTAAATTAATGGATCTAGGCAGTTATCAGAAATGGCCGAATATATGTCAAAGAGAGAGGCAATAGATATTTTGTAACTCCTAATATCACATATGGAAACAAATTACCCAAATAATCAAACCACTAGATCTAACCTATCTAGTAAAAGAGAAACATGCATATTGACTGTACCTTCACTATGCCCACCAGCCAATCAGAAGTGAGTATGCAAATGAATCAAACCAAGATGGCAGTTTTGCATATCCAGTTGCAGAGCAAAGACTGAAGACAGTGTAGAAGGAAGCCAAGTGTTGCAGAAGGGAGCAAAACTGAGGAGAAGCAAGCAAATGGGTTGACAGAGATATGAGAGAAGCAGGCGATGCGGTGGATACTGTTGTAGGAAGCCCTATTCTTGCAGGAATCTTCCTGCAGTGGGCCTCAAGCCGATTTATAAAAATAAAAGGGACAGAATATATTAAACTAACCATAGTTATTCAGTTAGCAAAATCCAGAGATTGAAAAATTCTATAAAATGAATAATACAATTTCTTCAATAATAAAAATGGAAAAATGCAAAGAAATATGATCTGATGGATGGAAAACTATAGAATTAAAGATATTTGAAAAATAAATCATCCAACTGCAAAGCTACAATTTTAATTCATGCAAATTGAGGAAATGTGAACAATGAATGGATATGCAATGATAAAGCGTTGTTATATTTAGATGTTTTAATGAAGTATTTATAAAACATGTGCCTATTATTTAGAGATACATACTGAAATGTTTGCAGATGAAGTAAAATGAGGTAGAGTATATATTTTATTCCTATGTATATAGTATTAAAATAACAGAAGAAATGAGTATATGTAAATAACTAACGGTGATTGACCTTATAACTGGGTGGTGGATGCATAAACATTTATTTTATTATTTCCAATACTTTATCTGTGTTTGAAATATTGTATAATAAAACAGAAATAAAATGATGATTCTAATGCTGCAGTAGAATTAGGATTCTTATAGCCCTCTGATCTTGATAGTAAATTTTTCTTAAACTAGTGTGGTAACTTTTTCAGTAATATTCAAACTAGGTCATTAGGCAGTCACAAGACAGATCTCTAATTCATTCATTCTACTTTTTTTTAAAATACTGTTTAATACTTGATCCTCTTTCCTCAGAACTTCCTTTCTCACCCTCATTTGCAATTTATAAAATTTAAAGCAATCCGAAGAGAATTTCTTTTGCTATCCATCACCATATCCTATATGTTCACGCCCTTCCTGTTATGCTTCTATCTTAAAGACAGAACTCCACTTGTGGACTAAGGTTTCAAACACTTTTATCTCTACTCGCATTTTTTCATCAATTCTCTCTCTTCTCTCCTATATTATTATTTTCCCTCTCTTCTCAATTATTTTTGTGCTATAATTTCTCTAGTCTTACTAGTAAATAAAAATTTCCTTTAGCTGTACTAGCCCTGCTGGCCACCATAACATTTCTTTGCTCCCCTTTAAAGTAAAACTTTTCAGAAAAGATACCTCTATGTGCTATCTTCAGATCCTATTTCTCAAAGTCTCTTAAAGATACTGATATTGGACTTTTGCCTCTACTAGCATGCCATTAAAAATTGATATTGTTGAGCTGAGGCATTAACTTTCATACTGGTAGAATAATGGTCACTTTTGGGTTCTTGTATTACTTGACCACATAGTAACATTTGATGTTTTGATCACTCCATTTTCCTTGATCCCATGGCCACTTTTTTCTCCCACCTTACTCAGTACTCTTTTCTATTTTTCTTTGCTGGTTTCTCCTCATCTTTTTTATTCTCAATGCTGTGCTCCCAGGCTTGATCCTTGATGCTGTTATTCTTTTTATTTTGAATAAATCTTTATTGTTCAGATTAATGGAGATGTTCCTCCTTTCCCTCATAGCTCCCCTCCACCTGATCCCCCCACCCCCATGCCCTTAACCCCCGACACTGTCCTCATTCATAGGTGTAAGATTTTTGTCCAATCTCTTCCCGCACCACTCAAGCTTACTTCCCCCCAAGAATTGTCAGTTGATTCTCTTTCTATGTCCATGATTCTGTTATATTCACCAGTTTATTCTGTCCATCAGATTTTTTATTGACTTGATTTTTAGATTCACTTGTTGATAGATACGTGTTTATTGTCACTTAGTTGTTAGTCTGTTTTCTTATTTATTCTAAAAACCTATGATAGTGCTCCACCTATAGAAGATCAACAATCATCTGCTGTGTTGAATTAAAAAAAATAACATATATATATATATATATATATATATATATATATATATATATAATCAAAACTTAATAGTTTTGACCTTTAGCATGTGGTTATCTTTATAGCAATTATTCAAATAAAAAGATACTTTTTAAAAATCTAAGTTTCATTTAATAATTTATGTTTTTTTCCCCAGCAAAATTAAGTTTCTAAGTTAAGAAGTTAGTCATTTATTAAAAATGTGTCCGTATTTTTTTATGTGCATGTGGTTGAGAGTCAGGGAAAGACCATGAAAGTATTAAATTGTTGGGGAAGATCTGACCAAAGAAAAATTATTTGCAATAGGTATTTGAGAAACTACATTCTCTGGAGGACATATTTATGATGGCTTTCAAAATCAGAGCGCTAGAGAGTAAATTAGAAAAACAAGGACAAAATAAATATCTGTTGTCATGTCATCTGTCATCTTCATAATTTTTCTTGAGAAACCTCCAACTCAAGATTTAGAAGTTTTAACACTTTGCTTGTAATGTTATATCACAATGATAAAGAGTCATTAATTTAATTTGATGGTTCTTTCAAACTCTTTACATTATATTGGAGAGTCCTATTCCACAATTAACTATTGCAAAATGAATAAGAACTCACTGGGAAATATTTTTTTTCAAGTCTGAATAGGATAGTATTAAATTGAAATGCATAGTTTATATTATAAACGAAGTGAAGTTGATTGCTTGGGGATACCAGTTCTTAACTGGAAATGGAAACTGATAATATAATAGTACTTTAACAATTTTAATGAAAGTTCTTCCATATGTATTTCTTTAGTGGGGTATTTTCCTGTTACCATCCTAGTAAAATATGAGATTATCACCATTTATCTTTTTGGAATGGTGGTCAGAAAGTTCTAAACAGGATAACCACATTTAACTAGATCTGTACACTCTAAAATATATGTTGGATACCAAGCTATTTAGCAAGCATGTGGTGAGCCATGTTGAACCAAAAATAAAGATACTGTTTGGTAACCACTGGACATTGTGGTTTGGGGATGGTTGTTTTAGCTTTGGCACTCCATTCCTAATCTGTTGGAGAAGTGTTTACATACTATGATTATACTTCCATCTCTACACCAAGTTGTGGCTTACATTTTAAATCTCAAGCTCTTCTGAAATACCGTTGGTGTAGCTTTTTCAAGACTTGCCTCGAGAGCCCTGCATTTTATTGCCAATTAGATAGATTTCCCAACCCATAGTCTGAAGGGAAAGAAAAAAATTCTTAAAACATTAACCATAATAAATAGGTTTTATAAAAGTTTTAAATCCCAGTATAGTTAATCAATTTGAACAAGACATTTAAGCTGTAAATAGCATTTTAAAATAAACAGAGCTTTACACAAAGTGACAGTTAGAATTACATTTTCTGCTTCTGAGTGTAAGAAAATTAATGTACCAAAAAAGTGCCTACTATTTAAAGATGTCTCGCTCCAGACATATTTAACAACTGAGATTTGCAGTGGGTAGACCACTGAAGTGTCTCGTCATTAAATTATCTACTGAACATTAGAAACAGATGTACTCTTGGAAGTCTTGCATGGCAACATTGTTTTGCAATTTCTCAATTAAGACTTTGCTAAAACTGGAAACAGCTGAACTCACAGGTCAATTGTCTCACCTTAATCATGGAGAAAGAGAGTGGTGACTTTTGAGAAGGCCTAGTAGTTTTCATTGGCAATTTGATATAACTTTAAATGCTAATTCTTCATCTTTTTTTTCTTCTTCACTTGCTAAGGAATTCACAAAAATTATTAATTTTAAATATCACTCAAGCTTTAAATTAGTTTTCCACATACCAATGCTATACGCTACCGTGACATATTGAGTCACATGGGAAATCTTGCAAAGCAGATAAAAAAATAGATGTTGAAAAAAGTTATACCCATTCTTTCCAGTTACTAGAAAAATTAGTTGTGCACTAATAACTGTCTGGACATAAACTATAGAAAACAATATTTAAAAGAAAATTTTAGTAAGGCATATTTATTGGGATTACAACATAAATGTATAAAAAGAAGACTTAATTCCCAAATATTATTGCTATGGTTCACATTAGACCTGTGGCACTATTATTATAAATTCTAATTTAGGAACTATTAAAGTGATCTGTTGGTATTTTGGAAAAAGTGTTGAAAATAAAATTTTATTTACTATTAAGCTATTTCATTTCTATAAATTTCTTATAATAAGATTTTATATTCTGATTATTTCACTTAAAAAAATGAATATGCAGCTTCTGGCCAGGATGTAGGCCATAATGCAGTAGTGGATAGAATGTAAAAACCTTAAAAGCTGAGGTTTAAATTTGTTGACCACTTCTCTAGGAAGAATTTTTAAAAAGAAGGGATATCAACTCTATAACAATTTATTGACTCGTATTCCTTCACGTGATATATTTTCCATAGAAATTAATTAGGGAAATATTCTTAAATTCAGTTAATATGTATGATAATTCTTTTTTAAACTTTGGTAGTTACAACTTATTAAGAAAGTTGGGCTTTGCTAAAAAATTCAAAAAAAAATTTTTTTTTGTATAATATTATACATTGAGATTTCTGAATGAAATGAATTGTCTTTTAAAGATTAACAAACCAGCCCTGACTGGTTTGGCTTAGTGGGCAGAGTCAGCCTGTGGACTGAAGGGTCCCAGGTTCAATTATGGTCAAGGGCACATGCCCTCGTTGCAGGCTCAATCCCAATAGGGATTGTGCAGGAGGCAGCTAATCAATGATTCTCTCTCATCATTGATCTCTCTCTCTCTCTCTCTCTCTCTCTCTCTCTCTCTCTCCTCCCTCCCTCCCTCCCTCCCTCCCTCCCTCCCTCTCCTTCCCTCACTCTCTCTTTCTGTCTGAAATATAAAAAATATTTTTTTAAAATTAACAAACCAAACATTTTTCTGAGTAAAGGGAAATAAAAGCTGCAAATTTTCTTCATATATGGTTGTTATTCTCAAATATTTTTAAAAATTTTTTCTTATTTTTTTAAGCCATGGACTACATATCCTTTTGCCCACCATCTGTTTATTTCAAATGAATTTGTTCACTCAGATTTTTCTATTTCAGAAAAGAAACACATTTTATGTAATTGTTCTATATCTACAGTTAAGGTTATTGTGCCAATATATGCATTTTCATTCATAAAATATAAAGTTTGTTAGATTCTCCCTTAACTACTTCCCAATTGTAAATTTTTGAGCAAGATGAAAGAACTTTTTCATTAATTCCTCATACCTTACAAACACAGGTTAAGTAGTGTAAGTCTAGGAAAAATAACTCAGGTTATATTTTTCTAATCTTAATTTTGAAATAATATCAAATGAAAAAATATCCATTCAGTTAGTTTATAGTTTGTACTTGTCCCAATTTGTGTGAATGACTATAATTTTACTAATTAAAAATACTGTTATACATGAGTTAAGGTTTTGGGGGGAGGGAAAACATGCGTAATGTATGAAAGGCAGGCATGTTTAAAGTATTGCCATTTGTTTTACATGAACTAGAAAAGGATGGCATAGCTCTGTGTTTTGAAGTCATCAATCTTTATGAATTATTTTATAAACTAGAGGCTCTGTGCATGACATTCGAGCACTGGGAGTGGGAAGACAGGTCCCCGGTGGGTCCTTCAGCCAGGCCTGTGTGCTCTTGCAGTTCGGGACACATCAGGGGATGTCTGCCTGCCATCTTAGGCCTGTCCCTGCATGGGCCTAAGCTGGCAGGCGGACACCCCCTGAGGGGTCCTTAGCACTGCTGTGGAGTGGAGGCCGGAGAGGCTTCTGCTACTACCACTGTGCACACCAGCTGTGAGCCTGGCTCCTGGCTGAGGGCCGCTCCTCCTGTGGGAGCACCACTCAGCTAGAAGATGGGCTTGCTGCTTCTTAGTGCTGCTTCGGAGGTGGGAGAGGCTCCCTCCACTGTCACTGAGCTCTACACCTTGAGCCCAGCTTCTGGCCTAGCAGCAACCCCCCCACCCCCCTGGGGGAGCACACTGACCACCAGGGGGCAGCTCCTGTGTTGAGTTTCTGCCCCCTGGTGGTCAGTGCACATCATAGTGACCAGTCGTTCCACTCTTCAGTAGATTTGAGTAGGTATTATCCTTTTATTATGTAGGATCTTATACGATAATACAATTGAAATAAAACACCAAACTTATTTTTCCAATACATTTCCCACTGTCAACTTTAAATCTAGACATATAAAAGGGAAACTAAATCCTTAAATTTTAAAGTTATGAACACTCAGGCACCAAAAACAGATTTATAGGGCTTATTTTTTTTTTCTTTCTGTTTTTGGCCCTGTACATTTTTTGAGTATTTACTTATGTCTTTGTTTAGAGAGAGTTCTAAGTCTACATATTTTATAAAAACTATGAATTATGCTATAATAAATGTAAACATGTCAAACACAAAATTATCTTCTAGATTTAGATCAAGTCCTCAGACCCAATGGATTGAGTAGCTTCTCACATTGGCAAACTGTATTCCCACCTACCAAAGATAAAAATTGGTTTGCAAGAAGCTTTAGGATTTTTGTCAAGAGATATTTATATGAATCAAACATGATCTATCTTTACATTATACTTACAAATAGCAGTACAGTCATATTTAATTTCAAATTTCATTGCTATTTGATGCAATCATCCTATCTAATAAAAGTAATATGCAAATTGGCCATCACTCCAACACACAAGATGGTTGCCCCCATGTGGACACAAGATGGTCATCTCAAGATGGCCTGCAGAGGAGGGCAGTTAGGAGGGACCAGGCCTGCAAGTGAGGGCAGTTAGGGGTGACAGGGCTGGCAGAGATGGGTAGTTGGGGGGGACCGGGCCTGCAGGGGAGGGCAGTTGGGGGCGACTAGGCTGGCAAGGAAGTGCAGTTGGGGGGGCCAAGGCAGTGCAGTTGGGGGTGACCAGGCCAGTAGGGGAGGTCAGTTAGGCGCAATTTGGCTGGCAGGGGAGCAGTTAGGCACCGATCAGGCAGGCAGGGGAGTGGTTAGGGGGTGATCAGGCTGGCAGGCAGAAGTGGTTAGGGGCAACCAGGCAGACAGGCAGGCAGGCGAGTGGTTGGGAGCCAGCAGTCTTGCAGTTGGACATCCCTTGAGGAGTCCCAGATTGGGGGGTGCAGGCTGGGCTGAGGGACACCCCCTCCCATGTAAGAATTTTATGCACCAAGCCTCTAGTTGGTTGTATATTATTAAAATCTTACAGAAAACCCACCTATGATGCACAATCTAATATTTGTGGTCTCAGTTGGTAAACTATACCAATTCCATGGAAATCATATTTTCATAGTTAGATCCAGGCTAACCACATTGAGCTTTATCTATCTATAATTACATAATTAAATTATCTTAAAGCATACTTTAGTAAAGTTTTCTCTATGGTATATTATTAAATAACCATGCCTTCTTAAATTCTCATTGTAAGCCAAGATACCCATATGTTATGCATTATATTAAAAAAATTTTTCATAAGGAAATTTCTGCTCAGCTTTGAACCAAGGTCCAGGAACTGTGTTACAGACTGCCAGTGATTTTAGAGCAAAGGGAATACAGTTGCAAAGCAAACTTTACTAAGGTAGTTGATGAGAAAGATATTGGATGTTAAAAAAAGTTATTACTCTCAAGGCAAACCTGTCTCTCTCAAGATGTGAAGAATTATACATTTGAGATAAGATTAAGAAACCACTATGTAGGAACTCCATCTGCTATCCTGGACTGAGGGAGAGGTGGTCTTGATCTGTAATAACTCCAATTTGTCTCTGTATTTGGTTATTAATGTATATGTTATTTTTTATCTGCATTTTCTATTTATATATGACAAAGAGGTAGTATAAATACATGAATAATAAGCAAACTGGGAATATAGTGTCTGGTAGTTATGACTATGAATCCTGAAAAATTACTTATACTTTTCTATCTTTAAGTATATTAGAAATGTCAATATGCCAATCTCATGCTTAATGTAGCAGTAACGAGTAAAAAAGATATGACTCATAGTAAGGACAGAATGCCCGGGGAAATTGAAACATGTGATATAAAAATCTCAGTTAAATAGACAACATTAATGAATGGTAAGTGGTAAATAGTTTTGATTACAGGTGTTTGTTTGTTTTTTATTTTCTGTGGGCCTGGTGAGTAAAAAATGTTCAACTTCACTCTCTATTTTACATATTTTTTAATAAATAAAGTATTCTTGAGGTTGAAGAATATAAAGAATCAAAAACAGAAGAAGGCTCATTTCAAGTCCTACCTGAATCTACTTGCATCTGAATTTTTTATTTATTTTTTCTACAGAATGTTGCCATATGCAGATCTGCAATAGATCCTTGAAATGAGAGAAGAATTATTTGTCCTTCCATTCTTCCCAGTATCCAAACACAGTGACAACACAGCTGAGGGTAAGTTATTAAAATTTATTCATGGTCTTGTCTGGAATATTATAGCCCTTATAATTTCTCACAAAGCTCTTTCCCTGGTTGGAATTCTAGTTTGAGAAAGGATTAAGTTAGAGTAAGTTTCAATATCCTATCAAGTACAAAATCATTGATTTGTAATTGCTGTATCATGACATAACATGTTTTATGATTGATTTCATGCATTTGAGTATACAACAAAAGTATCCTAGATAAACTGGATTTGGCTATCAGTTGTCTGTTTGCTCCAAGACTGTTTGTGGATTTATGAAGCAAATTTGCTTATCCCCATTCCAACAACAGTATCTCAATTATAAACACAGTAGTTCTCATCACTGAAATAAAAAATTTTGAGGAGACCCAGTATATGTTTTTAAGTGGTTTACTATGCATTAAATTTCATTTTGGATTATCAACCTTGACATAGTAACTATATTGGGAATGGGGGTGTGGTGTTATAATGATATTTTTCAATTGTTTTGTATGTACTAGATCAGTGTTTCCCAACCTTCTCTCATGATGAGAATCACCTGGTGGAGTTGTTAAAACACAGATTCCCGGATCCCAACTAAGAAGTGCTAAACTAGAATTTTTGGGAACATATAGGTAAAATTGTATACTTAACTAGTGCTCTAAGACAGATTTTATATACAGAGCACTAAGTTAGGTATGCAATTTTACCTATATGTTCTCAAAAATTCTAGTTTAGCACATCTTAGTTGGGATCCGGGAATCTGTGTTTTAACAACTCCACCAGGTGATTCTCATCATGAGAGAAGGTTGGGAAACACTGTACTAGATAATAGGTAGAAAAAAATCCTGAAATATTCTGAAACTTACAGATATACATTTTTCATCATGGAGTAAGTAAACACAAAATTTAACTCTAATTTTATAGTTTTTCTTTGTGTAATAACTAGTAAAAAAATGTTTTTCCTCATAGCATTGAATAGTAGAACCTAGAAAATGAATGAAAACCTTTGTTTGCTTTCAGGAAAAAGGTGATTTGGTGATATTTGGCCTATTTTTAACTGTGAAACAAGAAAAAGAGATATTTTAAAATAGGAAATAGATAAATTCTTATTTTCAAAAGGAAAAAACATTTTATCTCTATGATTCTTTAATTTATAAGAAAACCCAAGAAGAAATATTTTAATTGTTTTAGCAGGGTGGCTAATTCTATAGTTCTACTGTGTACAAAACATATGAAATTAATTAATATTGAATGATTGTTTTGATAATTTAATCAATAAAGACAAACATTGATATCCAAACAATTAATACAATGACTTGGAAACAAGAACTATTTTTATTAGTTATGAACAATTATCAGACAAGTTCAATTTCCAAATAACATTTTCTTAAATTGACAAAGTAGCCACACATTTAGATATTTGTTAGAGTGAGGCCAGGAGTATCTTCATAGGCCCATGAAGAACTAACTGCTGTAGGAATAGGCCATAACTGGAAATCAGAATAAAATATGTGCCATAAGATTGTCCAGACATTAGACTTCAGAGGATGGTGGTTTCTTAGAAAACAAGGGTAGCTCCTACCATTATCCCAGCTTAAAGATTGATGATACAACTAAGGAATGGGGAATCTAAGCAGAGCAGGCAATCACTGAATTAAGGAAGTAGAGATAAGAGCTCTGGAAGGCTGTGGTGGAATGAATTTGTGGGCAGAATATGAGAGTGGAGTGAGCTGCATAGTAAGAAAGGTCCAGAGAACTTCAGGAAACATCATCTTAACTCTTCGAGTGAGCACTAATCTAAGCAAACATTGGGTGAAATTCCATGAAGTTAGAGATAGAACATTGTAAAGCTAAGTAGTCAGAATATTATGGAGGACACAAGGGATGGAAATAATATGTAATCTTAAGAGCTAGAGAGGACATATGAGGGAATTGGGTAGAGTACTTTGAGATGCAGGCCTTAGTGTTAAGGTGAATTAGCCTTAAAATCAAGGTTTTTTTTAGGCACATTAACAAAGTTTAAAAGGATTACCTATCATAATATTTTTTCAAAAATAAAGGCAAAGTAAGTTCTCAGACCAATAAAATTTGTGAGAATTTAAGAATATTCATACCACAGTTAATGCTTCAGGAAATTTTTCAGACAGAAATTAATTGGTACCAAATATATATTGATATTTGAATTTGCAAAAGAAGTAAGTGTTAGAAATGAAAATTTGTGGACAAATATAAAAGACATTTTCTCATTTTTAAAACTTTTTGTAGAAGATAATTTTCTTTTTATAATTAATAAATATACTTAGTATTTATTATTAAGAAATAATATAATGCTTGGTAAAGTTTATAGTAGTAGTAGAGATGAAATATATGATGAGAATACAAAAAGGAAAAGTAGGTATGAAGATACACTCTTATAAGATTCTTAGATTATGTTTGAAGTGATAATATTTTAACATATGCTCTAAGTTAAAGGTGTATAAGTAAACTCTAGAGCAACTATTAAAAATAAAACAATCATAAAATTAAACTTATAACTCACTACTATTAAAAATACAGAAATACTGGAGGAGGAAAATAAAGAACACATGGAACTAATAAAAAATAGTAACATTATAGATATAATTTCAACATCATTGATAAACACATTGTATAGATTGTGCTGTCTAATACACTAGTCACATTTAGTTATTAGGTACATCGTATGTGGTAGGCCAAATTGAAATGTGATATAAATGTAAAACACACACTGGATTCAAAGATTTAGTGAGTGAAAATAATATAAAATATTTTACTAATATATGTTTCCATTGATTATATGTTAAAATATTACTATTTTGGATATATTTAGATAAATAAAATAATGTGTTCAAATAATATTTTACCAATTCTTGGTGTGTCTACAAATTTTTTATAAAATTACATATGTGACTTACATTTGTGGCTCATATTTTATTTTTATTGGGGAAAACCAGTCCAAATTTTCTAATTAAGAAATTATTGTCAGATTGAATGAAAACCAAGACAGACAGATACACACACACACACACACACACACACACACACACACACACATTGTCTACAGAACACCCAATTTAAGTATAAAGACATAAGTTAAAAGTTAAAGAATGGAAAAAGTTATAACATGAAAAACTACTTAAATGAAAACTAGAGTGGTAATATTATATCAGACGAAGGAGACTTCTGGCAAGAAAAAAAATGCCAAAACCAAGAGAGACATTATAGAACACTAAAAAGGTAAATTCATTAAAAAGCATTTAAAATTATTTTAAATGCAACCAATAATAGAAGTATGAAATGCATGAGTAAAAATTAATATCAGACTGGCATTTTAAAAAATGCTAAATCATGCTAAAACAATTTATTCAGGCCTAGGAAAATGATACCAGATATAAATTAGATTCTTAGGAAGAAATGATATCTGGGTATGTATAAATCATTGTTTCTCTTTTCTAATTAAAATATATGTATAAAATAAATACATATATATGTACACACACACACACACACACATATATATATTATATTTGTATGAAGTCTATTTAAAGCAAAAGTTATAGCACATTTTATGAAATTTATAACCTGTATATTTGTAATGACATGACAATTTTAGCTAAATGATGGGGGTTTTGTTAAACGGGCCAGCCTATATAGACTGGCTTCGTCCGGAAGGTCATCTGGAAGGATATCTGGTCTAATTAGTATATTATGCTTTTATTATTATAGATTTGTAGTAAAGTTAACATCATTTGTTACTTTTTCATATTTCATTTTATATTCCTGCACCCTAATAGATTCTAGTTATTTAATTTGGGGATACATGGAATGTTATCCTGGCTCTGAGAGTCAGGCTCTTAATGTTCAGCAGAGTGTCACTCCTACCTCTTCTCCATATCATGTTTCCATTCTATTCTTTCTATCCCATTTCCAGTCCCTCCTATAGGTAAATAATCTCATTAGTTTATATATTATTTTTCCTGTATTTCTTTTGCACAAAAGATCACACATGCATATTTACTTAAATCTCATTCTTACATAAAGTTTAGTATACTATAGAAACTCCTTTTGAATTTTACTTTTATCACTTAATACTTTATCACATTAATGTGAAAATAATTAAACATAGTTATAAGAGTCTATAACATCCTTACTTTCTATTATCATGATCCCTCTTTTCTGTTCTATTGTCTGATTTACTATTGGCTGTGGTTCACACTTTCTTGCTTCTTGGATATGTAATACTTTTGTTCTTATGCTGGAATTGCGAGTGTCTGCATTTTGGTTATTTTCCTTTAAAGAGTTCTGTACTCTCATATGGCAAGCAGTATAAGTTACTTGCAGATGTGCTCGATATCTTTAAGGCTTCTTTTTCAGCTTTGTTATGGTTGGCTTAGAACAAGCTTCCCTCCAGGTATAGTTTAGCTCTAGTACTAAGGCATGACCTCAGAGACTATTACCAGGGACTCTCAGTGGCCAGATCAAATGTCTTTCTACTTTGTGTGAATTCTGGGTTTTGTTCAGCTTCGAAGTTACTAATTACCCCTTTGTTCAGCCTCACGGACTTGAACTCTACACGTGCACTGATTAGTTCTCAGAAAAAATAAAAGGCTATCCACCCCTGTTTCTGAAGCTTTTCCTCTTTGTACTTCCCTCCTTTCTGGAGCTTGCTGTGCAACCTCGGAGCTCTCCCCCTCAGGTCTCTAAACCCTCAACTCAGTCCAACTTTGAGTCTCTGCTTTGGCTCCCTCTTCCTGTGCCCGTGATTCAAAAATTGCAATCAAGCAGAAAACTGCGGTGATCACATACTGATACTGTTTGTTTCCTTTCTCTCAAGGTTCACCATTTTGTTCTGTATATTGCAAAATTCCTGAAACAAATCAGTATATATATTTTATTCAGATATCTAGTTATTTACCTAAAAAAAAATCGAGTTTGGTTCTTTTTACTGCATCTTTATTTGGGGCAGAAGTTTGACCATTCTTAGTTTTTAATATCAAACTATAAGGAGTGCTCACTAGCCAGGATGCTACCTTTGTGCAATATAGGAACAATTGACCATTCTTTAAGGCACTTAGTTACAAATCTGCACATTGTGGCAAAAAATACATGTGAATCTATGATTACTGTGAGGTGAATAGCACCCTTCGAGCTTTTCAAAGTATGACTTTCGTAAGTGTGACCTGTGGCTTTTGAAGAATTCTAAAAAGAGAGAAAAAATTGCTGCTGCTGCTGCTGCTGCTACATTGTGAATTCTGTTTGTAGAATAAAATGGGACAATGATTTTACTTTTTTGTTAGAGACTATTGTGACTCAAAAGGAATTCCTAAAACAGATTAGAGATATGGTGACTACTAAAGGAAATCCTATCTAATAAAAGGGTAATATGCAAATTAACTATCACCCCATCACAAGGTTGGCAGCGCCCATAGCCACAAGATGGTGGCACCTAGTCCTCTCAGCCTTGCTGGAGTCCCCCAGTCCTGGGGGAGGCAGCAGCTGAGAGTGGGCAATGTGAGTGGAATGCTTGCTTTGTTGCCAAGGCAAAGAAGCAAGCATTCCGCACCCGGCTGCCGATGGGCCTCTGGCCAGGCTGGGGTGCAGAACACTTGTGTTGTTGTTCTGGCAATGAGACAAGTCTACTGTGCCTGGCTATAGATGGGCCTCTGGGACGTGGAGAACCTCTGGGCAGCATGCGCCGAGTGGCCAGGCCCCGCAGAGAGCTACTGGGGCACAGATTCATGTGCAGGGCTACTAGGAAAAATATAATTTAAGAAGTATGAGAAACTACTAAAATTATATATATATATATATATATATATATATATATATATATATATATATATATATTAGAGAAACATTGTGGAAAACCAGTCACATTGTCGGATTTTGGAAACTAAACTACAGGGTGTCATACAATGAGGGAATCAGGGATCCTTGGTATGTATATAACTATACATGATATATAATATATACACATATATCATGTATATTTATGCTATGTATCTATATAGTAGTCACATATAATAGCTGCTTCTTGGGTCTTCTTTATTTAAAAGAAATCAATTTAAGTAATCAAGAGAAAGACTGCCTTAACTAGGAAAAAAAAATTGTACATGAAAATAAGGAGAACCTGTCCTCTGGATACTCTTGGATGTGATTGACAGAGGAGATTAAAAAACTGAGAACTTTTCTAGACCCAGTACACAGTTAAGTAATCCTTCTCCTTAGCAACTTCTTGGCTTACTGTCTAGGCACTTACAGTATGGGATTTCTATAACTTCACCCAATTAAATTGATCAGGTTAATTACAAAGCTAAATAAAGATTTATTGAGATCCAAAGGAATACTGGATTCTAAGGATTTAAAAAATGATTTCTCAAAAGTGATAGAAGTTCTTTCTGTGGTCTGTCTCATGCTATCCTATCTAATAAAAAATATGCAAATTGACCATCACACCAACACACAAGATGGCTGCCCCATGTGGTCAAAGATGGCTGCCCACATGTGGGCACAAGATGGCCTGCAGGGGAGGAGTTTTGGGTGATCAGGCCAGTAGGGGAAGGCAGTTAGGGGTGACCGGGCCAGCAGAGGACAGCAGTTGCAAGGGAGGGCAGTTGTGGGGGTGGGGAGAACCAGGCCTGTAGGCAAGGGCAGTTGGGGGGAAACCAGGCCTGCAGGGAGGGAAGTTGGTGGGGGGTGGGGGGGTGGGGGGACCAGACCACCATGGGAGGGCAGTTGTGGGGTGACCAGTCAGGCAGGGGAGGGCAGTTGGGGGTGACCAGGCCTTTAGGGGAGGGAAGTTGTTGGGAACCAGGCCTGCAGGGGTGGGAAGTTGGGAGGGGGACCAGATCTGCAGGGGAGGACAGTTAGGGGCAACCAGGCCAGCAAGGGAGGGTAAGTAGGGTACCAGGCTTGCAAGAGAGGACAGTTAGGGATGGCCAGTCCTGGAGGGGAGGACCATTAGGGGTGACTGGTCCTGCAGCAGAGGGCAGTTGGGGGGGACCTGACTGTCAGGGAAGGGCAATTAAGGGTGACCAGGCTGGCAGCAGAGGGCAGTTAGGGGAAATTTGTCTGGCTGGGGAGCAGTTTGGTGTTGATCAGACTGGCAGGGGAGTGGTTAGAGGGTGATCAGGCAGGCAGGTGGGTGAGTGGTTGGGAGTCAGCAGTCCTGGATTGTGAGAGGAATGTTTGACTGCCCGTTTAGGTCCAATCCCACCAGAATTGGGCCTAAACAGGCAGCCAGACATCCCTCAAGGGGTCCCAGATTTAGAGAAGGTGCAGGCTGGGCTGAGGTACACAATCACACACACACACACACACACACCCCTGCATGAATTTCGTGCACCAGTCCTCTAGTTACTAATATAAAAAGAGTAATGTTTCCAAATGAATCACATCAGCTGTTTCTGTGAGCACCCCACACTGGCATCCTGTTTTTTGTTTTGTTTTATTCCTCTCTCTCTCTCTCTCTCTCTCTCTCTCTCTCTCTCTCTCTCTCTGTCTGATTGTAGGAAAAATGAGGCAGCTTGTTACTTTGAGAAATAAAAGGCAGACCTTGCAGTAGTATCAGTGGAGAAGTGTTAGAATTATAGTAGAATATACTTTACTAAAAGAAAAATTTGCCCATTATCTTTCTTTTCTATTGCTGCTGGAATAAATTACTGTAATTTTAGCGGCTTAAAACAATAGTGTGTTATGTTACAGTTCTGATGCTCAGGTGTCTGAAATGAACTCATGCAGCTAAAAGCAAGGTATCAGCAGGGCTTTATAGAGGCTCCAGGGAAGGGTTCAGTTCCTTGCCTTTTCCAGGTTCTAGAGGCTCCCCACATTCCTTGGCTCAAGGTCATTTTCTAACTTTCCCCCCCTTTTCTTTAAATGAAATGTATTGGGGTGATATTGGTTAATAAGATTACATAGGCTTCAAGTGTGTATTCCTGATTCATCATCTGTATATTGCATTGTGTGACTACCACACAATCGAATCTTCTGTCAGCATATATAGGGATTGGCAAAAGTAGGTTTACACTTGTGATTATGCAAAAACAGAGTTATTGATGCTATTGTAATAATTGTAACCTGCATGTCTTTCTCTATATGAACAACTGTAAACCTACTTTTTCCTACCCATGTATTTGATGCCCTTTACTACCCCTAAATCCCCTTCTCTCTAGTAACCACCATACAGTTTTCTGTGTCTATGACTTTTTGTTTGTTTTTATTGTTTATTCATTTTTATTTCACTTTTATATCCCACATATGAGTCAAATCATATGGTTTTTAAATTTTTCTGTCTGACTTTTTTCAGTTAGCATGATATTCTCATGATTTCTCTGTGTTATCTTAAATGGCCATATTTCATCTTTTGTTATAGCTTAGTAGTATTCTATTACATGTAAGTGCCACATCTTCTTCATCTAATCATCTATTGAAGGACACTTTGGTTGTTTCCATGTCTTGGCTACCATGAATAATTCTGCAATCAACATAGAGGTGCATGTGTCTTTGCAAATAAATGTTTTCAAATTTTTCATGTAGATACTCAGAAGAGGGGTTGCTGGGTCATATGGCAACTCTATTCTTAATTTTTTTAAGGAACCTCCACACCAGCAGTGAATGAGGGTTCTGTCTGTTAGTATAGATGGAGTAGGGGGCCTAGTGCCAAGGGATATAGGCAGCCTCTATAAGATGGATAAAGCAAGGACATGGATTATTTTATAGAACTTCTAAAGGAATGCAGCCCTGCCAACTTCTTGATTTTAAATCATGAGAGCCATCTCTGACTTCAGCTGTATGATAATAAATTTGTCTTATTTAAGCCAGTTAGTTTGTGTTAGAATTATTAGTATTTTGGTTTACCTGCTAAAATTATCTGTAGTGAAAAGTGAATTATAGAATCATCAATTTGTCCCAAAAGAAGAAAAAGGCACTCTTATCTTAGTAGCTTTAATAAAAAAAAAAAAAAAAAAACCTTCAAAGAATTAGGAGATTCAAGCAAGCCAAGTTACGAACTTAAATTTAGAAAGTTATGCATCTCTAACAGTATACAAATACCAGTGTTTTGAAATTTCAACTTAGTTGTTTCTTATAAGTATCACTTACTGCTCTGAAGACAGTCTTGTTACCAAATCTTTAGTTTTACAAACCTACATTTTTCAGCTTTTAAATAAGTCAGCACTGATCAATGAAATTTCTTTGACAATAAACCATACTCTGTGTGCATAATTTTTTAAAGATTCAACCTAGAAAATTTATTTGCACCTGTCCCTTTCAATTTTGTTGACTTCAGAAGCATTCTTGAAGATACTTGTGAGAATGAAAATTACAGTTGGTATTCTTTCGTGTGGTTTATTTGTTGGTTTATTTGTTTTTACTTGCTGGATTCAGCATTATTATAAGAGGCTAGCTCTTTTTTTTTTTTTTTTTTTTTTTTTAAGCGCTGTAACTTAATTATGGACAAAAGAGATAAGGAATTGCTAGGAAACTATTTTAAATGTAGTTCTAAGCACACTGTAAATAAATAAAAAGTAACTACAGATGTCATTTAAAATGAATAGAGAGTTTTCATGAAATACTTGTGTTTCAAGTTTTGACCATCATAACTCTTTGATTTAAAAACCCACCTTTGGGTTAGGAATAAGGGATGATATAGGAACAATATAAGGTTAAAAATAATTTATCATAAATCTTTATCATAGTCCAGGCTTTCCTGGTGTTTTCACAATCAAGCTGAATGCAGAGTTCATGTTTTCATTTACTTCTTTACACTTCTTGTGCTTTCAAGTTGTTCATATTCAGTATTTAGAAGGCTTTTGGTGTAGGACAAATAATCTAAATAATCTATGAATTTAAGTAATTAATTTTGCACTCATTAGGCTCGTTTTTCTTTCCTAATTGGTCCATTTCAGGGTCAAGTGGTCCCTCCTGTGCAGTCACTTTTATCTGCACGTATTACAGAATCTATAACTATATCTGGATTTACTGGCTATACTGAAGCAATAACTTATATCATTCACTCAGTCTATCATCATAATTACTGAGAATTGAAAAGCAAAGAGATTGACTCTTCATTGCACAAATTTTGTTTCTGTGCAAGAGTATGGAGAATTGTGTCTACTTGTCTACACTATTCATTTCATGAATAAAACAATACAAAATCAAGCATTACAATTCCTCCAGTCAAAACTTTAATCCTTTTCATTAGGATTATGGTTATATTGCAAATATTTTAACACATCTATACAGGCAGAGTTGTGTATCTACAGAACAGAAAGAAAAAAGTACAGTGTGTTGACTCCGATACTGTTTCAAAGTTAGTCATCCCTGCTGAATTTGCAATTAGGAAAAATTCTAGTAGTCTGCCATGACAAAGTAGCTGATTAAGTTAAAGCTTACTCTCCCCCAAATTATAGAACTTTCATTATAGTCATTTGCATTGATGAATTTCAGAAACATGTCATTCACATGTTGATAGATACATAGATACATAGATACATAGATTTCAGACTTGCCCTGAGAGATAATAGACGATTGAGTGAATTAATCCATCATAAAAATATTAAAAGTTTGCCTACCAGCCAGCAAATATTGATTTTAAGGTCTCCTGGAAATCATGGGTTGTGAAAATAAACATGGTTGAGGCCATCAAGCTTTTTGTTTGTTTTTATTTAAATGAGCTGATAAGATTTCTAGTCATAGAATAATTCATTTCTATATTGCTAAAAATTATAATATGTATAATAAGAATTCAAGGGAAATACCTTGGTAAACTGGGAGGATATTCTCTTATTTGAGTTTTGATGGATTTAAAATAATCATTTTAGGAGAAAGAACAGGCGAAAAAGTAAAAAATAAAAGTGGACATGGCATGAATAATGATATAGGTAGGATAACTTCTAAGTAATATGAGATAATGTTAGAGAATGAGACAATAATCTTCATTTTGGCATGGGGCGGCCTGGGCAAGGGGCCTGTGGTGGTTTGCAGGCCAGCCATGCCCCCTGGCGACTCAAATGGAGCCCCTGGTATCTGGAATTTATTTACCTTCTACAATTGAAACTTTGTAGCCTACAGCTGAGCCAAGCCTACTGTTTGCTCCGTTGCTGCCACCATTTCTGTATGGATTTGTTTACCTTCTATAATTGAAACGTTTAGCCTTGAGTGGAGGCCTGGGCCCCTCAGAGTGTGAGGAAAGCCTGGCTTCCTCTCTTGCCTGGGAAACCCAAGCCTCCCTCTGGTAGCCATCTTGGTTGGGTTTATTTGCATACTCGCTCTGATTGGCTTGTGGGCTTGGCTGAACTTTCTATTTTGACTCTATTGTATGCTCTTGCCTCCTTTGTTAAATATTAATTGAGCATATGGCTTGGGTTGATTTCTGGGTTCTCTGTTCTGTTCCATTGGTCTATATGCTGTTCTTGTGCCAGTACCAGGCAGTTTTGAGAACCATGGCTTGGTAATATAGCTTGATATCTGTTATTGTGATCCCTCCAACTTTGTTCTTCACAGGATCACTGTGGCTATTTGGGTGTTTGTTTTTTTATTTTTTATTTTTATTCCAGATGAATTTCTGGAGAGTTTGTTCTAGATCTTTGAAATATGCTATTGGTACTTTAATGGGCATTACATTGAATCTGTAGATTGCTTTGTGTAGTATGGACATTTTAGTGATGTTGATTCTACCAATCCATGAAGAACGTATGTTCTTCCATTTGTTTATATATTCCTCTATCTCTTATTTTCAATGCCCTATAGTTTTCTAAGTACAGGTCTTTTATGTCCTTAGTTAAGTTTATTTCTAGGTATCTTAATTCTTTTTGTTACAAAGGTAAATGGGATTGTTTTTTCATTTGTCTTTGAGTTTGTTGTTGCTTTATAAATAGGTCATAGATTTCAGGGCATTAATTTTGTATCCTGGCTCAGTGGATAGAGCCTTGGCAAGCGGACTGAAAGGTCCCAGGTTCGATTCCAGTCAGAGGCATGTACCTTGTACATTCCCCATAGGGGGTGTGCAAGAGGCAGCTGATCGATGATTCTCTCTCATCGATGTTTCTAATTCTCTATCCCTCTCTCTTCCTCTCTGTAAAAAAATCAATAAAATATATTTTTTTAAAAAGAGAATTGCTTGACTTAAAAAAAAATTGTATCCTGCTGCATTGCCAAATTCATTTACTACTATTAGGTTTAGTAGTTTTTTGATGGAACCTTTGGAGTTTTCTATGCATAGTATAGTATTTGCATCTCATCTGCAAATAAGGACAGTTTTACTTTTTCTTTTCCAATTTGGATGCCGATTACTTCTTCTTCTCTGATTGCTTTGGCTAGCACTTCCAATGTTATATCGAATAGGTGGAGTGAAAGGGGGAATCCATATCTGTTCTTAAGGGAAATGAGTTTAATTTTTGCCCATTGAGTATGATGTTGGCTATACGTTTATAAAATAAGGTTTTTATTATGTTGAGACCCTCTATTCCCACTTTGCTGAGAGGTTTGTTTTTTTGTTTTTTATCAAGAAAGGGTATTTTGTCAAATGCTTTTTCTATGTCAGTTTGTGTGATTTTTGTCTCTGTTTGTTTATGTGATGCATCACATTTATTGCTTTGTGGATATTGTACCATCCTTGCTTCCCGCAATATATTCCACTTGGTCATTGTGTATGATTTTTCTAAAGTAATGCTGAATCCAATTTGCTAGAATTTGGTTGAGGATTTTAGCATCTATGTTCATCAAGAATATTGGCCTGCAGTTCTCTTTTTTGTGGTGTCTTTACCTGATTTGGGGATTAGGGTAATTCTGACTTCATAGAAAGAGCTTGGAAGTGTGCCTTCCTCTTGAATTTTTTGGAATAGTCTGAGGAGGATAGGTTTTAGTTCTTCTTTGAGTGCTTGGTAGAACTCCCCTGTAAAGCCGTCTGACCATGGGTTTGTTGGTGGGAGATTTTTGTATCACTACTTCAAATTCTTTGGTAGTTATTGGAAGATCCTATGTACTCAACTTAGCAAGCAAAAGCAAGGAGTTAAAAAGGAAAAAAGCCAATAGAAGCACACCCATTTGTGCCTTTTCCTCCTGGCACTATACAGCCAGTATAGAAATTCAGGCTGCCTTTCTGGGCCCAGGCCAGCTGTGGGCTAATATCTAGAGTCCCTTTCTGCCAGCAGCCTTGTGGACCCCTTTCCACATTTGAGGGCTACGCTGACCCCAATGGCATAGATTTTGTGGGGTGCAGTCTTCCTCTGAGACTCAAGTCCCTGCTGTGTGCGTTTCTTCCCCCAGCCTGGATCCCAGATCTCAACTTTATCTATGCAATATCTGACCTTTTTGTCCATGTTTTGCCTCACTAGCTGTGTTTAATTCACCAGTTCTGGGTGGATGTTGTTCAATTCAGCTGTTTCTTCTATCTGTTCTGTGAGAAGGCACAGGGCCTGTCTGGTACCGCTTTGTATTCCCCTGGACAGACTCTTTAGGTACCTGCAGTCAGGGAGGCTGGAAGTCCCAGTGTTTGTGGGTTTGCAGCTGAGGCAGCTAATCCCTGGGCATTGTGGTTGTAGGGTCCTGGGAGGTATCCAAGGTCTTCCTGGTTGAAGGTAAGGCTGGGCTTCAAATCACAGCCAGTCTCCCCTTCAAGATGGTGTGGTTTCTGTGACAGAGCTTGCCACTCCTGGAGAGATTTCACCATCAGTAGAGGTTGCTGGCCAGAGGAGCCAGATCTGTCAGTCTCCAACAGTCCTATGGAATATGGCTTTTTCTCCCTCAGAAATACAGACACTCCGCACACATCCACACACTCTTCTTTTGTTCTCTCACTCACACACTATCTTACAGCTTGCTGTCCCATTGGCAGCCATCTTGGATCACCTCGAGAAGGTCTTATCAATGATTATTACAAATAGATTATTAAGGAGAAGAATTGCATTGTTTTTGATAACACATCATAATATATATAATAACATAGACACAAGGTTCTCTATTCCCAACATGCAAAGATAACTCTACCTGTGCAATATCAGAAATATTGAAAAAAGCATCAGGAAGCATGCCACCATTAATTTTCCCTATGACTCCACATCTTATAGATACTTTCTGAGAGTTAGAAAGCCAGGATTTTCTTATCAGTTCAAATATTGTATATAAAAATCCCAAACTTCCACAAACTTATTGCATTGGGGGAGAGAGGAGTTTTACAAATGGAGAGATAAACTATGCATTTATTTTATATATGTGCCTAGCTGTGCAATAGGAATATAAATGCAGTAATTCAACTTACATAAGACATTTCTAATTAGAAGTTACTGTTTCAGTCACATTTTATAGGCAGCACATTGTATATCAGTCAGGAACCAATCAGGGACCAGTCAGCAGAGATTATTTAATGTAAGTAGTTGATGCACAGGTGTTGGTTAGCTGAATGAGAAAAAGGAAAAGATGGAAATGACCAAGAAAGCAAGTACCATACCTAAGGTTAGAGAAATAAAGGGAAGAAGTTAAGACCATGAGAAGCTCAAATGATGGGTGACAAGGAGTTGGGTCTTACACTTTTGAGGAGGAGTTGCTGCCTACCTGATGATGATAGCCTCATTTTTTAAATTCCAATAGGAGCTGAAAACTGGAGCAAACTGTTGCTACTGGGGAAAGTCAATGAAAATTGCCAACAAAAGAGAAGGAGGAAAGTCTTTCCCTTCTCCTTGTGGGTAACCTAAGAAGAAGCCAGCTGCAATGAAAAACCATGGTTGGCAAAGCCCCAGCTCCAGCTATACAGAGCAGAGTATAGAGAGGTGATTTAAGAGCTGAGACACATAGCATATTAACCAACACAAGCATTTTACTCAGAATCTGTGTGATACTCATAACAATTTCGCTCCACTCCTCGTATCATGTAATCAATACATGGGAGTCATAATTTGAATTCTAAGTTGTCCCTTGTAACAGTTGTCTATAATGTCTGGGGCAATGTCTCATCAGAATGCCATTGTTACAGGGCTTCCAAAGCTGATGTGAAAGGGCATCCAGCAGCATCAGGCTATTTGAGTTGCTAGCACTGGCCAGATACCTCCATCCAAACACTGTATAATATGTGGGCAGGTAATAGATAGTACTAGGGTCTGCAAAGTCTTTTGAGGTTGTGTTTGTTTGGAGAATAGTTTAGCATTGCCTCTAGGCCAAAACCAGAAACAGAGATTTGCTCACCTCCTCTGGGATTCATCTCCCACACCTGGAGTGGGGCTTATTCATAAAACACTTCACATTCCACATAAAGTGATGTTAAATTCACATGCAAAAATTATTTTTTGAGAATGATGTCTTACCTCTAAGGAAGTGCTCTGGCCAAATTGCTTGGAGAATAGGCTGGTGTATTTTTATTTTTATTTGAATCCCCAAATACAGCTAAATGAGCATGTATTTTGCCAATGGTCTTAAAATATCAGAGCACACAAGTTTCACTTAAGTTGCTTTTTTGCATGAAACACAACTTCAAACTACTTGAAACACCCTCATTGGAGAAATGTTAATGAGAGGCCTTGGCATTTAAGAAATCATTCTTAAAGTTTTCCCACTCTCGGGGATACTTTTCTTTCTAAGTGTTATTCTCAAATGGAAAATGGAAAATTCATAGTGCCTGAAAGGTTAGATTACTTTATCACCCTTATTATGGTAGCTCTAACAGAAATAGCAAGTGGTTTAACAATTGCCCATTTATACATGTGAATGTTTAAAGAAAATACAGAGTTAAGATTTCAAGTAATAGGAAAAATTTTTATAAGCAATAACATTAGTCAAAATGTGTTTGCCTTCACAGTAGGTGGAAATGTGTGTGGTAGAACATTTGAGACAAGAACATGTATTCAAGCCATATACATTGAACATTTTCAGTCCAAAGAAAAAACAGTTATAAATCAGGTTGAATATTTACTATTATAATGTCACTAGAAAGTAATTTCTCAGAAGTTATCCCATTTGCTGCTGTACAAATTTTTTCTTAACTTGTTGTTGTTGTTGTTAGAGTCAATACCTTGGTTTGTTCCAAGGAATAATATTTACTCCAGGAAAATGCTTCTTCTCATCATTTTTCCCAAACCTCTAAGTACTAAAAACTCTTTTAGAAGCTGTTTTCTTTTGGGATTCTCACTGAGCCACCTACTCATTGGAGAAAAACTACTTCAACACCAAAACCAAATAAAGTCAATTAAGAAACACTGTGGCTGCTGAATGATTGGTCTGTCAGGAAGACCGTGGGTAGCCCAGTAGAGCCACTCACTTGCAGAGAGGACTGGATGAAGATATAAAAAAATATTCTTTTCTTTTCAATACTCTGCTGATATGACTGATCTTATTGGTCTTAGTGTCCATCCTTAAATTTTTATGAAACACCAAAATCTCTATACAATCTTCTTTTTAACCACCCATGGAGTGCAGTATAGATTTGTTAATTAGTATTTACAATGCCAACAAGGAAATAGACACTGGAACAAATTGCCAAAACTAAGAGTGTTTGTATAAGAAGTTTATAAAACTGTTTCAAGTCATTTTATTTATTTCTTTTTTTTTCTTAGCTATGGACGTTTCCTATATAGTATTTAAGAACTGTCATGACTACATTTATAATTTTCCCTCATGAATATATATTTATTTTGTGTGCTTTGCTATTGGACCTCATGTAGTTTTATGAAAACGAATTCAAAATTAGTCTTTTTATTCTCAGTACATGTCCAACCTGCAAATAGGTCAACTGAATGATGCGATGAATAAAATTAAGAGCTTTTTATCTTAGGAATATTTTATCTTGAAACATTAAATCTTAAGGAAACAAATATTGTGGGTTTTTTAGTGAAGAAAATAAATTATTGAGCTGGATGACTTTCATAGAAAAGTATTCCATCTCAACACAAGCTTTATGACTTCAATGTATTATTCACCAATAAATTTATTTATTGTAGATCAATAAATTTGAGTTGATTTGCATCTTTGGTTGGTTGAAATAAATATTAGAAACCACAAGACTATTATGCACATGCAAAGTGCTTCTATACATGTATGTTATCAAATGCACACACACCAAATAATCTCCAGTTAGTTAATTATCATTATGAAACAAGCACACCTCGGTTATTGGAGGAGTTGACATAGCTCTGTCCTCTTGCAATGTCAGCATTTCAATATGCATAAGGTATGCCAAGAAAAAGCTAAACACACACACACACCTCTGAGGTCATGGTTACCTTTTGATCAGAGGTTTTGCAAAATATCCAAAGCCCTGAAAGAAACCATGAAGTTTGAGAAATATTTGTAGGTTCTGACAAGCTTCCAAGCTTCCTGGTGGGAATACTTTGTGTTCTTTTCCATCTTGCCGGAGGAAAGCAGTGGTTTATGGACAAGCTCCTAGGCAATTAGAATTCCATAATTCAAATTAATAACCTCATAAAACACTGCAGAATATGTACTTGGTTTTTTAACCTATAACTAAAATACTATTCTAATAGTGATTTTGAAATTGCTTGGAATTCATCCCAGGATTTCTAAAACTATATATATATATTTAAAGTTAAAGACATTTGAAATAATAATAAAAAAAAGATTTCACTTAATGAACAGTGTTTTTTGTAATTTACAATTAGATTTTCAGATAGTAGTACATGGAATATTTGCTTTCACTGGTTTTGCTTTACTGGAAGTAAATGTTAAGGTCACATTTTTCTCATGCCCACCTTCTCCCAGTAGGAAAGGGGAAATGGCAGGAGGAGGCAGGAACACATCTTCCTTTTATCATGTTCCTGTTATGCTTCATCACATTGTCTAGTGAAATGAATGAATAAATTAGGTTTTTTTATTTCATGTGCTGCATTATGTTTTTTATATATTTCCCTACTTTTAATTTAGTAGGGCAGTCCTATCAGATGATGGGTCTCATTAAAAGAAATGTTATTATGGAACCATGTGCATGAGATTTAATTTTCACTCAATTTAAAAAGTATACTTGGGAGAGTAGGGCATTGAAGCACAGGAAAATGATTAGTTGGGGTTCCTCTTAGAGAGATAAGTCAAATGTGTAAAAAGTAGTGCCTCTGGGTCAAATAAAACAATCAAGTGGTCGGAAACAGGGTTTCAGGATTCTCATAAATGACCCTACTGCTCTATTTTCAGACCTCCTGCCTGTCTTTAATGACCATTTCTCTTTTTCTTAAGGCAACAGACGAAAAAGGGCTGGGGTAGAGGAAGGAGGAGAGCTTTGGCTGAAGGAGGACAAGACCCCGGGAGGGATGCCTTAAGGCTTTCATTCATTGTTTCACCAAAAGTCCCATCATCACTCAGACTGCAATTCCATTCCATTGTGAAGCTGATCTAACCCACAGTTTCTTAAACTTTCACGAACTATCAAACTAACATGAGAATCACTGAAAGGCATGTTAATACTGTGTGCTGATCCCAGCCCAAGAATTTCGGAAAGACTGGGTGCAGAATTTGCTTTGTATACAAATTCCCAAGTGACACTGTTGCTGGGACACACTTAGAAAACTGCTGACCCAGCACATGCTTATAAAGAACCATCTGAGACCAAATTAATTAAAGGCTTATACAGATACAGATATGAACAAATTTGGTTTTCCTCATAAATGTGTTGGTACGTAACCACATGTAAGGACTGTAGTTCTAAATGTGTAGCTGATTCTCAGTTGCAGGAAGAGGTATTCCTATACAATTAAATCTCCTCCATTCAGCCCCATGCTTCACTCTGGAAAGCTCTTCAGCTTTACAAAGGGATTTCCATTTTCCATTGGCTTAACAGGGAGTGAGACTTACTGACCGGGGCAGTAGAAGAGCCATATAGAGATGATAATCGTCTGGAGATCTTAATAATATGATTGGTATTATTAGAATTATTTTCTTATAGATAACAGAAACTAAGTCTGGATAACTTACATAAAAAGGAACTTTACTGTTAGGTGATGGGAGAGCTCCCAAATGGGAAGAAAAAGATGAAAAACCAACCTTGAAAAGTTAAGCACAAAAAACAGCCTGGGCTCTTTTAGCACGCAACAACTGTTGAGTGAATGTCCTCGGTATTTTCTTACTTTGATTAAGATTACATTTCAGAGACAGAATGTCCATTCAGTTCAGCCTAGAAGTGCCCACCTTTTCAGTAGGGAAATCACAGCACCTTAATTCATAATTCCTCTGAACTCTGCATGTTGGGGAACAAAGAGTTCTCCACTGGGAGAACAAGCCACTGGGAGTCCACATATTATATGTCCCCCCATTGTTTGTGAGCCTTCTGCTGAATGGGCCAGCAAGTTCCCAAAGGCCATTAGAGAGGTTAACAACTAAGACAGTGGCTTCCAACCTAGAAATGGGAACCCATAAGAAATTTTCAGTCTTTTTGAAACCCAACCAAAATTGTGTGTTTATTCTAAAAACTGAAATGCCATATTTATTTATATATAATATGTGCATATATGTATATATACTTACTCATAAATCCCTTTTTATTATTTTAAGAAATTCTGATATATAGTTATAGCTGTTTTAGTTTAAAACCTGATAAATAAGTAATTAGTTTTTAAAGTGTGTGGTTTGGTAATTTAAAATTTTGAAAACATGAAGATATCATGTGTGATAGGGGTAGGACAGGGGTACATAAAAAGTATATTATATTATATTATATTATATTATATTATATTATTCTATAATAGTAGACCTTCCTACACCTTGGTCTTGGACTCCTAGCCTCTAGCACTGTGAAGAAATAAATTTCTATTGTTTATGCCTTGTCTATGCAGCCCTATAAACTAATACATCATCTAAGGAAGTTAGTTGCCCATTGTCTTGACATCAGAGACAAGCTCTCACAATGGATCTTTGTAGATTATTACAAAGCTTGATTGCATTGTTATTTTAATTGACAACAATGTTTCTGAATTAGTTTAAATATATTCAATTTAAAAATATATATTTTATTGATTTTTTACAGAGAGGAAAGGAGACAGAGAGTTAGAACCATCGATCAGCTGCCTCCTGCACACCCCCCACCGGGGATGTGCCCACAACTAAGGTACATGCCCTTGACCGGAATCGAACCCAGGACCTTTTAGTCTGCAGGCCGACGCTCTATCCACTGAGCCAAACCGGTTTCGGCTATATATATTCAATTTTTTAACCTTCCATGAACACTAAGATGAACGAGTTAGCTGACTCCTTTGAAATGCTAGACACATGTGTCAAACACAAGGCCCGCGGGCCAAATCCGTCCCGCCAGGCCTTGCAATGTGGCCCGCACCGCGCTGTCATCACTGCACTCTGCTGCGTTTCCATCACAATGACAGTTTATGACTGTTCAGTAAACCATTCGGCCCGCGATTTAGGCTGGATTTTAGATTTTGGCCCCTTCTCTGATTGAGTTCGACACCCCTATGCTAGGAGAATGCAGCTGTCGCCCTTATCTATGACACTTTCCATTGGTCATAGGGCATGTCTTCTATCACCTTGATCATTTGTTTTTCTTTTTCTTTTTTTTTCTCTTCTATTTTCTTCAAGACAAGGCCCCAGGTGTACTGCCCACATATCATATAGCAGGAAAGATATAAGAAGCCATCCACTGGTGACTGCCCCTGCTTCTACTGATTTTGAATTTTCTATTGACTGTCAACTCTGTAGTACCTTTCCTTGATGTTTAATGCTATGACAGGCTCTTTCGCTTTACTTCCCTTTCTGTCTCTGGATCTCTGTGATTTGGTGGTCCCCTGGAAACCCATTTCTACTTTACTAATCTCAACTTTCCCTGTTAACCTTAAAGTTCTCAAGCTCACCTCAGTTTGGAGCACTTGCAATTCTGGGATGAACTTACTACCATCAGAATTCAAGCTGATGGAGTGATTATATTATTTTCATCTAAGATATAAGGAAACAGACTCAGAGATAGGTTAAGTCACTTGGTCAAACTCATACATTTAGTAATGAATGAAGTATGGCTTCTTCCCCAAACAGTGTCCAACACTTATGCTTTATGAAAAACTGGGCTATGTCCACAATGTTCTTTTATTCATTAACTTTTGACTTCCAACATTTATATTCAAAACTATATTTTTATTTCAGGGAGGAAGAGAGAAGGAGAGAGAGAGAGAAACATCAATGATGAGAGAAAACCATTGATTGGCTGCTTCCTGTATACCCCCACACTGGGGTTTGAGCCTGTAACCTAGGCATGTGCCCTTGACTGGAATTGAACCTGGGACCTTCAGTCTGTAGGCTGATGCTCCATCCACTGAGCCAAACCAGCTAGGGCCAGCATTCATTTAAAACTAATATTGATTTTCCTAAATATAAACATATCATTTCAAAACCATTGTTCACAGGGGAGACTGACAGAGCGTTGGTTACTCTAGTGGCTGACTTAGTAGAAACACATGCCAAACACACATTTTGCAGATAATGACAAAATTCTCCAGATTTTCTGTGAAGTAGTAATCAGAGTCAGAGAAATCTGTTCTGGATGACTCACTAAAGATAATAGCTCTCATTTCTTTAAAATCTTAATTATTCTTCCAACATTTGTATTCTACTCAGTAATATTGTTGTGCTTGCCTTGTGTAAATTATTTATGTTTAAATGCTATTCCTTACACTTAGAAACTGTTTTCTATACTACTTGGTAGTTGGATAAGATACTGTTGCACTGAGCTTATAAATTTTAAAAATGAAATGGACTCAAATGATAAAGATTCCATGACCTGAAATACCTCTTGGTGTTCTAATAAAAAATGTATAAATGGATATTTTTGTAGGTCAGGATCACAAGTCTATTCTTTTACTGATTTATAATTTGTCATAATAATCACCAAGTAAAAATGCCCATGACATTGAGAAGGCTAAAAAGGGCTAATTCCATTGTAACCCTGATATTTGGGGCTAGTAATCTGATTCCAAGCCAGCAAGCTCAGGGTACATTCCTGATAACCTATAATTAAGTTCCTCTCTCCTTTCCAGATACTGGTCTTGCAGAACCTGTTACTGTGAACCTGCACTGTCCCTGAGGGAGGGTTATTAATGCTAGTGCCAGGCCAGACCATCATATTTGGCCTAGAGATCCCCAACACCTAGGGGCCTTCTTGCAAGGCCCTGGAAAAGGACTGGAAGCATAATCCATGTTTGTGGGACAAAGACCACATGGAGGGAGGTAAAAAGGAAAGCCCCATGCATGTTCCTTCACTCAGATTTGGAAGGCTGTTCCCTGAGTCTGCCGGTGTATTAAGCAGTGTCCCTCCTTTTTCTTAGAAGTGTCTTTGGTTTTCTTTGGTCTTCTGCAACAACATTACCATAATATAGTATAAATATACACCATTGTTGTTCAAAATTTTATAAATTATTTGTACATTTGAGTAACATGAATGAATTCATTGTACATTTGGGTAACATGATGGGGCTGAAAGTTCTCTGCTCCACTGGGCATTCTCTTTTACTCACTCTGGCATATACGCATCAAAGGTCTTTTCAATGAAGAAAGATAAATGATGATGTTATTTTTATCTTTAACAAAGACAGTGTAAACATCATTACTTTTAATTGAACTAAAGTGCTCAAATACCTCATCATCCCCACAGCCATTCTCAGATTTCAGCTCTCAACATTCATTTTCATTGCAGTGATCTTGTCATATGCAGTAACCTTGAGAATGCCTTCTTGCAATTATTAAGATTATTTAACCTTGAAAAAGTATCTTCTAGATAAAACCAATTTTGTTAAACATCATTTGTCATCAAAAACAAACAAAAAAATTCATTTTATCCAAAGAATGTCCCTTTGCTAGATGTCTTCATTCCCCTTATGTGTAAGTAAAATAACCACTGAAACTGGTGTTAGAACCCTATGCTTTCCTCAGTGGGCATCTGGCTTGTGATTTTCTAGAGTAAGCTAAAAGCTTACTCTAATTTTCAAAGTTACTTCCCACTGGTTTTCAAAAAAAAGATACTCAATCACCGGCCTCTTTTTTAAAATGAAATTTTTCATTTGTACCATCCCATCCAGCACACAGAAGAAATCAGGAGGCATATTGTTTGAGGTGATTATTCTTGGTAAATGATGCAGTGACTGCTGGGTCATTCACAATGAGTAATGTCCTTGATGCAGTTACCACTCACCAAGTTTGATATGGGCACCTTTTCAGCTTGGTTGCCTCTTTTTGATCCAAAATAGATTTAGGCATGCCTACAGCGTGGGTTCTGTCAAATATTCTCCAGTTACCTGAGACTTATCTTTAAAAATAGTTTTGAAAATGACCTTGAAGGTAACTTTGAAAGATATTTTATTTACCTATTTGTATTTTTTATTGAATTGCTCCTAGCAAAGACTTCTTTTTTTAAATTCTAGAGGTTATTCTTTAAATTGTATTAACTGGGTTTTAAATAATGCTACACAGATGATACAATCAGATCATTTTGCCTTAAATTTTTCTAGCAAAAAGGTTCCAAGGTTTTAGGTTTTTTATTTCTCTGTTCTAAAATTTCACATCTTAAATGAACATGAAAATATATTTATTTTGCTGATGCTTGCCACTTATAGAGTGGTATTATGATTTTATTAAATGTCAGACTTGTCAATTTCTGAAACAATGCCATGCTTGAAACAATTCTCAAAGCCTTTAGATTTTCAAGTTCTCTTTATACCTTGTATAAACTCACAGGTTTCAAAGCTTCTTCTGATTAAATCTTTCTTTTTAAATCAATAATCCATACACATCTCAAAGTATAATAAAAATTACTATCTTTAAAAGATAAAGAATGATAGTAAAATTAATAGTGAAAAATTAACATTTTGGTTATTTTGTATTGTAGCATTTACTGTGGTATAAGTCATAGTAATTTAACTATCTTCTTATAAATTTATTCAGATCATATATTCAGGTATTGAATTATTTAACTTTTGGATTTTACTTCCTATGTTCTCATTTGTGACTTTCCTGTTTAGTGAGAGATATTCCACATTTCCTCCAGGAGAAGCAAATGTGCTTGTTGTTGTAGTTGTCTTGTTTTGTTTTTGTTTTAATAATGGCATTTAAAGGACCTCTCAATGTTCATTCTTTTGACATCCAAATAGGATTTTGAGAATCAAAAGGGGAGACCAGAGGGAAGCAAATGTTTAATCCATGTCAATGTGATTAGGAAAAGAGGAAGATAAAAAAAGTTCTCTACCTCAAAGATCATATGGGTTGGGGGTGATTGTGCTGAAGGAAAGAAGATAAATCAAAGGTAGAAAAAGATTAGCTCATGGGAACCATCTGAACACATGCTGAGTCAGCATTAGAAAACTCACCACTATTCATTCCAAGAAGTCATTGCTATCCTCTGCCAACTCCTGTAGATTATTCATGGCTCTTTGAGGAAGTCATTGTTTTCAACTCTATGGGTTGAGCACTTTTCGTTCATAGCTGCTAGCATATTTTGCTTAGATCATCTAGCAGAGGACAGTTTAACTATTCTGAAACTTTGCTGAATCCTAATTAATTTGCCATTGTAGATAATGTCTTTATCACCTTTCTTTTTTAAAAAATACATATATATATTTGATTGATTTTTTTATAGAGAGGGATAGAGAGTTAGAACATTGATGAGAGAGAATCATCAATTAGCTGCCTTTTGCACACCCCCTACTGGGGATGTGCCTACAACCAAGGTACATGCCCTTGACCAGAATGCAGGCTCAGTCCTCAGTGTGGGGCGTGCAGGAGGCAACAGATCAATGATTCGCATCATTGGTGTTTCTATCTTTCTCTCTCCTTTCCTTTCTGAAATCAATTTTAAACATATATATATATATATATATATATATATATATATATATATATATATTTTATATTATTTTTTTTTTTTTAAAGAAAAAGGATGCACATGGGAGGAGCTTTTAAACTCATTTAATTTCACTGTCATTACATAAAATGTTTAGTTGTGACAGGAAGGGCCAATAATTGTGTGTGCAATGTGTAATCAATAGGCAGAAAGCAATACAGTGGTTTGAAGGTTATTACACTAGTCTATAAAATAAAAGGAAAGCCTAAGTGAGTCGCCATTGAGAATTCATTACAAATTTCTATGCTGCAACTTATTTGGACAGACAAAATTAGCCTTGAGGGCCAGTGACATTAGCAAGTCTTGTCTTGTCACACTAGCATTCCCAGTTCATGATGTCAAATGGCATGTTGGGTTTCTAATTATCACAAAATACTAGGTTTCCTATGTAGTCCAAGCACATTAAGACAGGCTGTTCTGTGGGCTTTCATTAAAATGCAAAAGATTAGCGGACATGGAATACATGACATACGTGGAATACACAATCTGCTGATTCTTGGATATGCTTGCCACAATCCTCTCAAAGACATTAACAACATAACAAACAACAAAACTCAAAAGTGCCCTTGCCCCAGTTTTGCAATTCTAGGTACATAAACCATGCTTCTTGCATCGGATGTGGACCCGAGCATATAACAGCAGGGGATATGCAGCTCCCAATTCAAGAAGGACCATTCAGTTTCATGTCACCAGATCTGTTTATGGAAAATACTTAAACATTAAACTGAAGCTACTTTTATAGGTTTCCCAGAAAGAAATATAGATTTCTGGGTTGTTCTCCTCCCCCCTTATCAAGTCAAGTGTAAAACCATTCAAATAAAACTCATTTGAAAATAAATCTTATTAGGGTGGGGCTAATGACTGAAAATGGAAAAATAAATGGGTCACATGATTTTCCAGCCTATAAATTATACAGTCAATTTCCATGTTTCTTAACCCTGGGTACCCAATGTTTATTTGATTCATTTAGTTCTCTGCCTATATTAATTGTACTCATATTTTACTGTCCTATTAAAATGCCACCTCCACCAAAGGCTTCCTGGATGCCTTTGCCTGGTAGTAATTATATACCCTCCTCTCTTTCTTTGTAGAATTATATTTGATATTTTTCATTACTTTCTAATTCATTTCCTTATTTGTGTGTTGATTTGTTTTACCAGAGTGAGAGGATCAGAGGATAGGGACAATATATTACTTCATTTTTTAGTCTCTAGACACAGAAGACAGCAATCATTTTCTGTAAAGGCCCTGATAGTAAACATTTTAGTTTTAGGGGCTGCATGTGATTGACCTCTGTCCCCAAAATTTACTTTTTTACAACCATTTTAAAAGTAAAAAACACTCTTAATTGTGAATTGTATAAAAACAAGTCATAGATCAGATTTGGTGTTAAGACTATAGTTTTTCAACCCCTGCTTAGAGTATTCAGTAGTGTATATAATAAAAAATAAATGTTTGTAAAGGGGGTGAATAATAATAACAACTGTTACTTGAGATACTGGATTATTTAATAGTATTTTTATTCTAAACATGCTTAAAACAAATTAGATGTTTGCACTTCCAGTAAACAAATTTACTAGGTCATCTTTTGCCCAGAAATTATAAATAATTTAATTATAAAATTTTAATTTTAAAACAAGTAGTATCAACTTTAATTTTAAAACAAATAGTATCAAATTTTAATTATAAAAACAAGTAGTATCACCATTTTTAAGTACCCAATTTTAGTTAATTACTTAGTTAATTTTCTTTCTGGATGTGTACATTGATGGTTATTCAAAAGTCCATACTCTGTGTGTATAAGATCTATATACACTAAAATATTTTTGAAAAAATGTGAAATAGGGTATTGTAAAGGAATACAGCTTTATTTTGTGAGTTCTTAAATTATGAATACATCACTGAATATTTATTGAATCATTCCTCCCATGTGAAGGAAGCAATATGAATACTTCTGTTTAGGATGTAGAAAGTCACAGCAGTAAGTCACTACCCTAACATTGAGAGAGAAGGAGATCACCTAAGAAATTGTAGTGTTCTGTTTTTTTGTATTTAACCCAACAGGGACCTGCAGTCATAATACAATGAAGGAAACTGAATTCTAAAGAGGGACAAACTCTTCTGAAAAAGATAGGAAGCATGAACTAGTTCACCTTTGGAAGAACAGAGGAGGAAAAATGGCTGCCATAGAGAAGGATGAAAGGAAAGAATCAACTAAAATATTAATGAATTTTTTAAAGGCCAAAAATTTGGTTGCCTTGCAGATCAATAGGAAGAGACACTAAGAAAGCTCAATACTGGGCACAGGCTCAAGAACATGCCTAATATTGAAACCAAGACAGGAAAACAGAGAGCCTGCCCAGCTGCTATGGTAAGCCTAGCACTGACTAACAAGTGATTAGCAAGTTTACCCAGTGGGAAGATTAACTATGGTTTCTGAGCCAATTCTTCCCAGCAAAGCCTGTGAGCTAAGAATGGTTTTTGTAATTTTAAAATATTATATCTTAGAAATAAAGAAGAATCTGAGACAGCGATCATATGCAGCCTAAAAAGCCAAATTATCTACTATCTTACAGAAAAAGTTTGCTGACCCTTGAAGATGAGCCTAGAAAAGAGATTCCTCTGTTATACAATTGTGCAAAAACTTCTAAAAATGTGATGCATATATTCAAACATGTAATAAAAAAAATTGCAAAATTGGGATTCGTCACATTTATAGCTTCTGCCCTTAAGGAAAAATAAAAATAAAACAGTTGATAGACTATGAGAAAATATTTGTGAACACAAACCTGATAACAGATTTCTATCAGAATATATAAAGTACTCTTAAAACTCAATCTCAATAAAATAAAATGGGCAAAATATTTGAACAGATTTCACTGAAGAAGAGATATTGATGGCAAATACGCATATTAAAACATACTTAACATTTAATTATTAGGGAAATGCAAATTGAAAATGACAGTTGAAACAACACTACACACCTATCAGATTGGGAAGGTGCAGAGGTGGGGAGAAAACAAGCTCACCCACTGGTGGAAATTAGCTATTGGAGCTCTTTAAACATTCCTGGTGAGCATGCAAAGTAATACAGACACTTTGGGATACCTTTACCTATTTTGTATGAATATAAACATACATGTACTACAGGACTCAGCAGTTCCACTCCTAAATATTTACCCACAAGAAATAAAAGCATATGTCCACAAAATATATACACAAATACACACATGTTTATGGCAGCTTTGTGTATAATACCCCCAAACTGGAAACACCCAGACACCCATTAACTGCCATTACGTAATGAAAGGAAATGAACCACTGAAATGGGCCACATAGATGAATCTCAAAAAGTATTATGCCAGGTAAAAGAAATCAGACCAAAAATATTCCACATATTGTGCAATTCCATTTATATTGATATTGAATATCATGAGCCCTCGGCGTTCTAAAGAAGGCAAAAATCATAGGGACAGATATCAGATCAGTGGTTGCCAAGAGCTAGGAATTAGTGAAGGATTTTTACTTCATAGGGCACAAGGGAATATTTTATAATGATGGAATGTTCTACAGCTCAATTATAGTGATGGTTATATGACTGCATATATTTAGTAAAAACTCATTAAAATGTAAATTTAAAAAGGATAAATTTAACTGAGTATAGCTATTTTTAAATAAATAAACTTGAATTTTCATAAGAGGAAATGCATGCTCAGGAGAGCTGAAGGATTGGCTTGAGGAATAGAGGCAATTAATTTGGATAGTTAGCATATGGGTAACATGGTGGGAGGTTTTGCAACACAAGCAGATGAAATTAAACGTTATGTTTTTGGAAATAAACCACTAGATGTTCTTTAAACAAGATGATATGACTTCGAAGATAGAGAAATATAGCTCTCAAATGAAATAAAACGTTATGTTTTTGGAAACCACTAGATGTTCTTTAAACAAGATGAAATGACTTCGAAGATAAGAAAATGTAGCTCTCAAATGAAATTAAACGTTTGTTATGTTTTTGGAAACAAACCATTAGATGTTCTCTAAACAAGATATGACTTTGAAGACAGGGAAATGTATCTCTGAATAGAACTTTGCAAGACATCGTATTTGTCATCTTTCATTTTTAAAAAATTACATTTATTGGGAGTACATTGATTAATAAGATTATATAGATTTCAAGTACATTTCTATGGCACGTGATTAGTATACTGCATTGTGTGCCCACCACCCAAAGTCAAATAATTATCCGTCACCATATATTTACCACCACACCTCCCTTCCTCCAGGCAATCACCACACTGTTGTCTGTGAATTTTTGTTTATTTTTTGTTTGTTTGTTCATTTATTACTTTGAGTTTTGTATCCCACATATGAGTGAAATCATATGGTTCTTAAATGTTTCTATTATGCTTAGCATGATTCTCTCATGATCCAGCCATATTGTCATACATGACAGTATTTCATCTTTTCTTACAGTTGAGTAGTATTCATTTATATATATATATATATATATATATATATATATATACACACACACACACACACACATACATACACACACACATATATTCACACACACATATATATATACACACACATATATACATATACATACATAGCCATTTTGTTTTCTAAAGTGGCTGTACCAGTTTACATTTCTACCAGTAGTAAATGAGGCTTCCTTTTTCTCCACAACCTCTCCAACACTTGATGTTACTTGTCTTGTTAATAATAGCCATTCTAACCTCTCCAACACTTGATGTTACTTGTCTTGTTAATAATAGCCATTCTAACAAGTATGAGATGGTATCTTATTATAGTTTTTATTTGAATTTCCCTAATAGCTAGTGAAGTTGAGCATCTTTTCATATGTCTGTTGGTCACTTGTATGTCTTCTTGGGAGATGTATCTGTTCAGGTCCTCTGCTCATTTATTTTATTTTTTTTAAACAAGCAATGTTTGTTTTGTGTGTTTTTTTAAATATATTTTATTGATTTTTTACAGAGAGGAAGGGAGAGAGATAGAGAGCTAGAAACGTCGATGAGAGAGAAACATCGACCAGCCGCCTCTTGCACATCCCCCACCGGGGATGCACCCGCAACCAACGTACATGCCCCTGACTGGAATCGAACCTGGGACCCTTCAGTCCGCAGACCGACGCTCTACCACTGAGCCAAACCAGTTTCGGCTGCTCATTTATTTTAAACTTGTTTTTATTTATTTTATAGAGGAAGGGAAATAGAGAGAGAGAGAAACATCAATGATGAGAATCATTGATCAGCTTCCTCCTTCACACCCTGCACTGGGAATTGAGCCCACAAACTGGGCATGTGCCCTGACCAGGAATCAAACAGTGACCTCCTGGTTCATAGGTTGATACTCAACCACTGAGCCACACTGGCCCAGCCTCTATCCATTTTTTAATTGGGTTGTTTGGTGTTGAGTTGTATGAGTTCTTTATATATTTTGAATATTAATCCCTTTGTCTGAGCTGTTGTTTGCAATGAACTGTACATAAATCAAAATAGTTAAGTAACATGTTTCTGGTCTTGAATTTATTTATTTAGTCCTACTTTTTTCTGTCTTATAATGAATTAATTTACTGTTATATTTTATTAAGTTATTTTTTTTTAATTTTTCAGTTATAGTTCATACAGTATTATATTAGTTTTAGGTAATAATATAGTGATTATATACCTTATAGATACTTTCAGAAGTGATCACTCTCAAAAGTCTAGTACCCACCTGACAACATACATAATTATTACAATTATTGACTATATTCATTAGGCTATACTTTACATCACTGTGACTATTTTTATAACTGACAATTTGTACACATCTAATCCCTTCCCCTTTTTTATTTCTTTTCTAAGTTTTATTTGATTGTGTGACAAATAATTTCTTAATTTAGTATAATTTATTTTGATTCTTTCTTGTCTATCTATAGTTAAACTCTATTTCATAATTCTGACATTACATAGCTTCATTGCTTCTAATTTCTAGGTATTAAGCAATTGAAAGTTTTAGGTTTTCCTCTTTGAATCAATAGTGATTTAACAAAGCTGTTGTAATATGATATGGTCTGACATTGGGTTCCTTTTGTTGTTGTTGTGTTTGTGTATGTGTGTGTGTATGTGTGTGCATAGTTTTATTGGGCTTTGATAAAAAGACTAACAATACGGAAATTTTGGAAGTCACTGAGGTTTATTTATTACCTCCAAAATGGTCATTTTTATTTTGGGTTTGATATTGTATAGCATGAGCCCTAGAAAATAAGTTATATTCCTAATTTTAGGTGATAGATTTTGATGCATGTTTTTACAACAAAACCTTTATTAATGAAGAAGATTTGTGCAATTAACATTCTTCCAGCCTCCTCACCACACTTTCCACCTCCCAATTGTTGCTGGGTATATTGTATTTCCTTACATTTTAAGTTTTATAGCATTATATATATTTTTGTAATTACTGTTGGTATTTGGTCTTAATTCTTTTTTCTTAGAACGTTATTATTTCTGAGTTGTTTAATTTAACTTTTAATTGTTTAGATTTTTGTGAATAAGAATTTTATTCATGAAACATTCATAATTACTCTATTCCTTAAATATTGATATGCCTTGAAAAGAATTTAGTTCCATTTAAGATAAGTGGGTCACTATTTTTTTTCTTGCAAGTTTTGTAGATTTTTTGAAATAACATTTTATCCTTGAATATTGCCTTGGGGAAGTCTGAACTCACCCAACATTTGTAAATTCTCCCTCTTCATGCTTTTGGACCTCTTGAAAAATATTGTTTAACAAGTTTTGTTACCCTTGATAAAGCCTGGTATCTTTATTAAGACAATTCAGTGTTGATTTATTCTGTACCAGATTTTTATGGGGCACTGTTCATTTTTTTTTGTTATATTTTAGCATACTTTTTTATTTAATGTAGTAACTTGGCTTTACTTTGTCTTCTACTTTTATCACCCGTAATCATCTTGATTCTCTATGTTTTCAATTTTTTTTTTTTGCTTGATATTTTTAATCTTACTCATTTTGTCCTTGACTTTTATTTTCAGTACCTATTTGTCATGAGCACTTATAATGGTAAGAAGCCAAGAAACTATTAGAGTATTCTTGGGATATATCAATAGTACACGTGTTCAATAGTCCCCTTCAGTACATCCTGTTTCTTTAGACTGGGTTGATATTGCAGGTGTTTCCATGAACTCCTTCCCCAGAGCTTGTGTTGTGAGGCCACATGATGAGTCCCTAGGCATAAGTTAGATTTTAAGTAGGCTCGCCTAATTGGGAATTGTGGAAGACAGACTGGATTTGTTTCAGATGGGCCTAATGATCTCTATGATCCTAAATGACTTAGGGAGTAGGCTTTCATTGATAGTAGTATCATTAAATGAAAGAGTAAAAGTTTGAGAAGTGATTAGGAAATTAAACCAAACTACAAGAAGGGTCACAATCAGAAAAAAGTGCTCAGAAAGTTACTCATTTCAACTGTCTATTACAACACCGTACAGGCAGGGCTGCCTTTAGGTGAAAGTCTAAAACGGGAGGCTTGTCTCGAGATACCACAAAGCCCCTTTTAATTAAAAAGTGTTGACATGTTTTCACTAAAATACTTGTAATAAATAATAAGTGAAAGGTTGTACAAAATTAGGATTTTTGGAGGAATCAATCGTTCAATAACTTACTGGAATTTCAAGTCCATGATGAGATAAAATTTTAAATACTACATATGCATGAAAATCAGATTTCCCTTAATGAAAAAATTTTTTAAAGATTGAATGATATAAGTTTGTAAAGAAATAAATTAGTAAAGGAATATCAAATATATTTTTCCAATACTTATTTCTAGTGATATAAAGTTTCTTGGAGTACTAAACAGTGCTTTGCAACTCAAACCCTGTATAAATGCTATCCTAGGAATTCCTTTTGCCTAACTTTCTTCCATCCGTTTTTTTTTAAATCTATTTTGTACTCTTTTTCTTATTATTTCTTATTCCTTCCAATTTTTAAACACAGATAATGAGTCTAGTTTGATCATCTAGAAATTTAAATAGATATTATAAGTAAGGACTAATGAGAGATGCTTGGCTGGGCATCAAACCAAGATGTTTCAAACCCACGGTTTCTTAAACCCCCACAAGTGATTTTCTTGGAAACATTTCCTTCTTGAAAATTCTGTATCATCTCTGGTTCATCTTACAATTTTGTCGACCATGAAAACCCCAAATCAAAGTTTTCCTCTTCCCCCTGGACTGCAGTGAACAGCCAGGAAAAGACAAGCAGGGTAAATAGGAAGTCAGAACCCCTAAGGAGAACAGCAGGTATAGCAGGCTCATAAAACAGAGGCAGCCCTGTCATATGTGGTCATCTGGCAGCCCCATGAATCAGTCACACAAAGACAAGCACCTTTGATCTACTTGAAGTCTAAAGATGTGAAATACAAACTTGCATGACCTTTGAACTTTTCAGCATGAGCAGGTCACCCTTGTTCCTTGAATACTTTTTCTCCTTTAAAATTCCATACCATTTCACATGAACCCATGTGGTTTTGCAATTTTCCTACCTCTGTTCTTATCCATTCAGCAGCATCAGAGTGTGTGTTTTTATTCTTTTGTAGAGATGGTTCTACAAATTCTGATTTCAAAAAGGACATGAGGGTGCTAAGCAGAATACCTTTTTTAATGGCCTTTTCATTGCTTTCCCAGCTTCTGCCCCTGCTCCCCTTCCATTAATCCTCAACACAACACCCAGGGAGACCCCTCAAACTCTCATTTGCGCATGTCTCTCCTCTGCTCAATCTATCCAATGGCTTAGGAACAAACACCAAAGCCTCTAAGACTACACGGACCCAACCTTTCCTACTTCTCTGATATAATGTTCCCCATCTCTCTCCTTCACTAATCTTTTTCTCGTCGTCCTGGCCTCCTTGAGTTTCCTCCGCAGCTCCAGGGGCATTCAGAGCCTTTGTACTTTCTGTTCTCTCTGCCAAGAACCCTGCTCCTATCAAGGTGTGCACAGGACTTTCTCCCTTCATTTCTTCAGATTTCAGCTTAAATATAACTCTATCAGTGATATCCTTCCTGATTTCTCATTTTAAATAGCAAATCTTTCCCAGCCGGTGTGGCTCAGTGATGAGTATCAACCTATGAGCCAGGAAGACACGGTTCAGTTCTCAGTCAGGGCACATGCCTGGGTTGTGGGCTTGCTCCCTTTTGTGGGACTCTGCAGAAGGCAGCCGATCAATGATTCTCTCTCGTCATTGGAGTTTCTATCTCTTCCTTTCCTTTCCTCTCTGAAATCAATAACAAATATTAAAAAACAAATAAATAGCAAATCTTCCACTCCAACACTCCTGACCTCCTCTACCATGCTGTATTATCCTTGTGAGCACTTATATATTTGTATATACACACAAATACATGTTAAACCTATATATCACATATGTTTATGCACCCACAAAGAAATATATTTTTACTTATTACTATATCTCAAATTAGAATATTCTATATTAGCAAGATTTTTTTTTCTGAACAATTCATCGATGAACAATCTCTGTCTTCCTAATGTCAGATTAGAATCGTTGAACAAGATGAAAAACAGGTGCTCAATAAAATGTGTTTGATGAATGAAATAAATATGAGTATTCTTAGGACATACTTTACAGTGAGCAGTTTGTCTTAAATTAGAAGAAATATAATGAAAAGTGTGTGGGTGAGTTCTAAGACAGAGATATTGTCCTTGGCATAAGTGAGCAAAGTCATTCATAAGTCTGGCTTCAGGAAAGAGTTCCCTGGAGATCTCTGCAGCTTGCTCGTGTGCTTTGTCGCCACTTTGCTTGACCTGGTTTCCCTACATACATTACATGTCTGTGATTAAGGGTGGCTTCTTCATTCTCAGCTTTCTGACCATATTTGAACTTAAGAGTTCGCTCACTATTGGAGGCCAGTCTGTGAAATCAACCAATATTTATGCTAACTCTCTTCATCTGCTTTCTCCTCATGGTCCTTTTCTTCCTCTTTTAGTACCACCATCAAGCCAGATTTTTTTCTCGATTCCTCCATGTTGAAAACTAGTTGTTTGAAAAAAGTTCCCAATTTGTCTGTATTTTTATATCACTCTTTTTCAACTTAAGTTTATGCTACACCATTTCTTGAACTTCTTCCAAGCTGAAGCATTCATCCTAAATTCACAATTTAAAAACTGTATTTGGTCAACATGACATATAAAAGATAAGCTCTATGATAGACTTGAATCTAATTGTTCTAGACTTAAAGGCCTTGTTTATAGTTGTGTGAATAATTTAGAAAGTTCCATACTCCAAATACTTGGTATTAATTTGTAAGTCAGTTGTAGTCAAAATGACTTTTTAAAAATCTTAGTTATTAGAAATAACTGATTAGAAATTCTGCAAAACAAATTAAAACAAACACTGAGGTTACCTATTCTTATTCTTAATCAAACCAAAGAAGACATTTCTTCTGTTTCTTATTATTGGATCTTTATCTGCATGTTAGTACAGGAAGTTGGAGCAATTATCAGAAGTATATGAAATCTCCCAAATTAAATTGAAATGGTATATTTGTACATATATCAGGACATTATTGTCAGTTAGTTGGTGCACTTATAAGCCTTTGTTTCATGATTTACTGAAGAGAGAGGATGTGACTTGATGGGGCATAGCAGAATTTTTGTGGCGTGGAGGTTGGGGAGTATGTGAAATTGAAAGATTATTCAACAAAAACTAATATATTCTCTGATATACAATATATGTGATATGTTGTTATGTAACATTTACAGTGCTTAATTTTACTTTATTTTTGGCTCTAAAGTAAAGCAAAGCATGTTTTGTTAACATGGCCAGTTTGCTCTATGTTATATGCAAACTAGGGTAAGAATTATTGCGATAAACATGAAAACTCAATGCTTATATTGATATTAGAGGCCCTGTGCATGAAAATTCATGCACTGGACGAGGGGGGTCCCTTAGCCCTGCCTGCCCTCTCTCATAGTCTGAGAGCCCCTAGGGATGGGTGGCCACCCAGCGATCAGGGGAAGGCAATGCCTTATCACACCTCTGCTGCTGCCACTGCTGGCAGCACAACCCTCGGCCGGCCCTGGTTACATGAGCTTCAGGCAGCCCTGGGTGGCTGGGCAACTGCTGAGGCTTGCCTATGCCTCGGCTGGCCCTGAGTGACTGAGGGGCTAAGGGGTCTGGGGTACTCCTGAGGCAGGCATGCCTGCTGCCCCAGTGGGGCTGAGCACCATCATCTTGTGGCTATGGGCACAGCCATCTTTGAGGGTGTGCTGGTCAATTAGCATATTCCCTCCTTATTGGTTGTGGGTGCAGCCATCTTTGAGGGTGGGGTAATTAATTAGCATATTCTCTTCTTATTGGCTGTGAGCACCGTCATCTTTGAGGGCAGGGCAGTCAATTAGCATGTTTCCTTCTTATTGGCTGTGGGAGTCACAATCTTTGCGACAGCATGAGGGTCAATTAGCATATTCCCTCATATAAGACCATGTGAATAAAGGAGAAAAGTAAAAGTTTTATATCTTTCAAATTAAAATGAATTTTTTCTCCACTAAAATGGTATTTGATTTATCTTATGATTTGACACATACTTTAGTTTTTAAGAAGAATTAAAGAAGAACACTTGGCATTTATATTTACTGAAGGAAAGAGGTTATTGGCTTGTTAGGAAACACTAATGTAGATAATTTTTCTGTATAACACACTAAGGGAAAACTTGTATAAGAGAAAACTATGAGAGAGCATAGGAGAGAGATGAGAGAAAGAAAATGGCAAATGGAGATGCAGGTAATTAATCCAAAAAATATTTAACACTTTTTATGTGTCAGACACCACGTTAATTTTAGTCAAGGCTACATTCAGTCTTAAATAACCATGAATACCACAAAGAGTTTAGGTGACTAAGGACGGAGGATGAAAACTGAGCTGTAGATTTGGGATTGTGTGTTTGATCACAGGCCAGCACGTCTGCTTGTCTGATGAAAATCCAGGCCCTAGTTAATATAAATCACTATAAGCATAGGCCTTCTGTGCCGGGCTGCTTGTAAATCACCTAAACCAGGAGTATTATGTATGTGGCTGTAAGGGGCCACTACAGGAAGTTGGATGAATCAGAAATAAGGATGTGTTTATTCCTAACTATATGACCTAATGTTGAAAACAGGTAATGTGATGTAAGAGAGACTGGTGGGCTTTAGGTGAATCAATGAGGTAGTTTACTTTGATCTCATCCCAGAGTGGGCACATTTGTTACAAGTGCTGAACAGGCATTGACACATCATTATCATCCAAAAGTCCAGAATTTGCAGTAGTGTTCCCTCTTAGTGTTGCACATTATATGGGTTTGGACAAATGCATAAAACATACATCCATCATTATGATTTTATACAAAGTATTTTTCACTACCCTAAAAATCCTCTATTCTCTACTCTTTCCTTCCCACAAGTTCCTGGAAACCATGGATATTTTTATTATTTCCACAATTTTGCCTTTACCAGATTGTTATATAGTTAGAGCTACACAGTATGTAGCCTTTATAGTTGACTTCTTTATCTCAGTAATATGCGTTTAACTTTCCTTCATGTCTTTTCATGATTTTATAATTCATTTCTTTTTAGCACTGAATAATATCCCGTTGTTTGGATATACCACAGTATATTTATTCATTCGCTTACTGAAAGGCATTTTGGTGGGCTGTTTTTGCTTGGATAGGTTTTAGTGATTATGAATAAAGCTCTATAAACATTCATTTAAACACAGGTTTTTGTGTAGATATTTTTAAATTTATTTAATAAAAAGGAGATCATTTACTGGAGTATATAGTAAGTGTATTTTTAGGTTTTAAAGAAGCAATCAAACTGTCTACCATTTCTCATTCTAACCAATGATGAGAGTTCCTATTGCTCCATTGTCAGTAATGCTTTATGTGTTATCTTATTAGCAGCCGTTATTGAAGACTTTTAGACAGAAAATAGTATTAATCATGGGAATAATTAGGTTTCTGTTTAGCAAAAAGTTCACATTACTTAAAAAAAACATATTGATAATATTGCAGGCAAGGAGCAAATAGGTGGTATAAATAACAGTAAGAAGAAGGATAAAAATGCTTAGACTTTTCTTGATGTAATTACCCAAGAAGATGTTGAGGGAAATAATAATGGAGTTTAATAGATGAAACATGTATGATTGAGCTTTATCAAAGTATTCACAGTTGAGGATTATAGATAGGGACCCATTAACATTTAGTCAATTTTTAGTTTGATAATTCCATAATGTCACCCCCTATGAGTTTATGTAAGGGCGAAGATGCTAAGGCATTACAGAAACTCCCTCATCTGCTACACTACATCAAAAGCCAGACATTATATAATTATTTTATTGTATTTTCCCCCCTTTGGCTTAGCTTGTTTGGGTAGTGATATATTTAGGAATGAACTGACTGATCTCATTTTTTCAGCTTTTAGTGGTAAACAAATCAAAATGCTATTTTACAAAGGTCGCTTACCCTCAAAATTTATACCAGGCAATAACCTAAATTGTCTAGTCTAAACAATGTAGTTTAAGGGGTATAGAATATTTTAAAAATTTGTTTTAATTATTCAAATTTGAACTAACTGCCTTGAAGTAAATTAATTCTAGTGAATTATAGTACACTAAGGAGTAATATATTCTACATATAATCAAGGAATTCAATTCTTTAGTCTTACAGAAATACTTGCTATTTAATTGTGCTTTCTTTCACGTTCACTGTATGTATTTATATTTTTATTTGAAGGAAAACTGGCAGTAGGAAACTTCTGTGTCTTAGATGAAATATCATTCATGCATTAGTCAAGGTCCAAACAGTCTCTAAACATTTAAAACAAAGGGAATTTAATCCAGGTAAATGATGAAAGAGCTGGCAAGCTATATAGGGGATGGTGAGAAAATCCAGAGATTAAAGAAACAGGAAGCTGATACCTCTTCTTGTTGGAGGACTAAAGACAAGAGCTAAGTTAACGAGGGGCTGCCTGGAGCTGATTCCAGGAAGAATATGGAATCAAATCAGGTTTCTTCATGTTGGAGGATGCACAGCTATATTCAGGGGCTGCTGGAAGCGAAGGACATGAGGGAGGGATGCAATGGCTCTGTTTACACTCATGCTCCCCAGACTGTGCCCAGTGTCACCCACTGGCTGAATGCAGGTGGTTCCAGCATCCACAGAGCCTATGACAACATCCCTGTGAACAGAAAGGCAAGGCTGGGTAAAGGACCAAAAGTCCAAAGACAGCATAGCTAAAGCACTACTTGGAAATGCTATGGATTTCCTACATTTTCCAATCATACTAGGGCTGGGAAACATTCGTTGGACAGAGTTCTTTCTTTCAACTTTGTCATCATTTGAATAAATAAAGCAAACTGATTCCAACAAAACTATCCTTATGGGAACATTTACTTTGGAGTTTATATTTTGACATTTTTCAAAAGCTTAAAATTCATAAAGTTTATTTCTGTCTCTTTTCTATAGTTAGTTAATTGTGGAGTTTACAGGCTTTCAAGCATTCTGATAATCTTTAAAAAAGGGAGCTTTAAAATGGTAAAGTGTTGTCTAAATATGTATTCCACAATAATTTGATGATCAGAGTAATACCAGGTACTTTTCAGTAATTTATTCTGTAGATGTAAAAATGTCACTAAATTGGAAGCATGTTATATGATTCAAGTTGTAATATGCCAATATCCTTTAAAAGATACTAGCTTAACTCCAGGCCTCCTGTTTTATATTGCTTTTCTATAGATGTGGGCACAGACCTAAAGTTTCCTGCCTCCATCTGTTCAGTGAGCATTATCATTTGATACACAGAAAAAAAGGTTTAAAAATTTTAACTAGTTAGTCTTTCCAGACTTTAAATGTTTGATCTTTAAATATAGTTTTTATTCCAACAAACTGCTCTTTCATGATCATAACATATCTGGAATCCTTGCATAGCAGTATAACAAATTGTTCCTCTCTAAATTTTTTTCCAGATCATTTTGTTGGTTAATACAATGCAGTGTTTCTCAAACTGGGTATGGAGCATTCTTCTTGTGTACTCTTGATTTACCCATCTAGTATATACAGGTGTATCACCTTGTATTTTTATTGTTGTTAACCTCCACCTGATGATATTTTTCCATTGACTTTTAGGGAAGAGTGGAAGAGAGAGGAAAAGACAGGAACATCGATGTAAGAAAAACACATTCTTGGCCAGGCTCCGGGCTGGGAGGAGCCTGCAACCAAGGTATGTGCCCTTGACTAGAATCGAACCCGGGACCCTATGGTCCACTGAGCCAAACCAGCTAGGGTATTTTGACCACAAATGGAGGATTTTTTAAATCAATATTTTTGAGATTGATTTTATGACATAAGGAATCTTGCAAAGTATCTTTTAAAACATATGTTTTTATTGATTTTAGAGAGAGAGGAAGGGAGAGGGCTAGAGAAAGAAACATCCATAGATCTCCTGCCTCCTGCTCGCCCCCTTCTGGGGATGGTAAATGTGTATCTTGTCTCTACTGCATCTTTTACCATCTCTCCGGACAGCCTCTTCTTCATCAATAGAAAAGCCTGGAAAAGCAGCTTGACAATCAAAGACATCCCAAAAATCTGGACAGTGTAGTCTCTGTGTGTACAAAGTCAATTTCACGTGGTTTGGGGCTTCTCTGTGAAACACCCTATGCTCAAGAAACAATGTCTGTGTTTTATATAAATTGAGAGAATTGTTGCCAGTAAATTGAAAGCAAATTCTTGACTATTCTTAGCATTCGTAGATTTGTTGTTATATGAGAGCTTTGGATAGAGTTCTTCAGGTTTTTTATTTGTTTATTATGTGAACATTGTTTTTTTTATAAATCCATATTTCATTGGATAGAAGCATTTACTCGATTCAAGGAAGAACTGGTCAGTGGTCTTTTGGGAGAAATCTTTAGTGCTGCTAACCTTGAATAATACATCAGGGAAGAGCCTTTCAAAACAATTTATAAGGTCAAAAGCTGAACATAACCACACCGGGTATACCCTGCCTTTTACTTTGTATTAGAGGAGGAAACAGACTCTTTACTTATTTTAATTGATCCTAGAATCATACTCTCCAGTACAGTACCCATTTTCAGATGTAGCTATTTAAATGTAAGTTAATTAAATAAAAGCAAATAAAAATTGAGTTAATCACTTTAGCCACATGCCAAATGCTTAATAGCCATATTTAGCCTGTGGCTACCATCTTGGAAGGGCAGACATAGAGCATTACCATCAATATTGCTATGGGGTAGCAGTGGTCTAAAAACATAGTTTGCCAACCCATAATCATGCGAGAGGAACTCAAACCAGGGTGAATATTCACAGCAGGCAAGGGATGCCTGTTACCAATTTCTTTTTCTCATTCATGAACAAATACAAATCTGTTCAGTACATTTTTTTAATTAGAATTATTTATTGAGTGTTTGCTTTGATGACTGGAGGAGGGTGGCTAGCTCATTGGGGACTTTTACTTATTCCTTGTACTAGCATAAAGACTGTTAACGTGACACAAAGAAAGCCATTTTGTTTGGTGTGAATGGAGATAATAAATTAAGTACATAGCAATCTGACCTATAATACCTAAAATAGCAGAATGTAGAAATACTTGTGACATGAAAGCCAGTTAAAAAGGCCACTACATTTTTTTCTCTGCTGCCCCCTCCCTTCCTTTCCATCTGTCCTCTCACATCCTTTTTTTTTTTTTTTTTTTGGTTCCTAGAACATTCCTTTTTTTTTTTTTTTTTTTTTTTTTTTACAAGCTAACAAGTTTGATGTGGCCCTGTGTCTTATTCCCTTCCAGGCTTGCAGCTGTTTTGGCAACAGAAGAAAAAATCCCCATAACAAATCAAATAAAAGCCCTTTCTGTGAAGAGGAATTGAAAACAGCAGGCCTCAAAGAGGACTGCACATGAGATGCCTTGTTCTGGCTTTCAACACAACTCAAATCAGAAACACATTACCATAATCTGAAACAGCCCACTGCTAACACAAGACAGATGGTGGGTAATAACCCATGCATCATTAATAAATAAATTCCAGCATTAAAGGCTTTACAAAGTATGACAACATTATCTGGGCACAATTACTGGCCCTCTCCCACCCCCAACATCATTTCAGTGTGTTACGGGCTGTGCTAGGGTTTTGTTCCCCCCTCCAACCCCATGGATCTGAAAGAAGTTTAAACACGGCACAAGTTTTAGCCAGATGAAAGCTATCTCAGTGCACAGGACAGGTCTGAAACTCCATAAGGGAAAAATAAAATAGCTGCCAAAATGTAATAGCTCCCATGTTCTGCTGTTGGATCAGCCAATGGCAATTTATTGCACTGCCCTCCATGGCTGGCCTAACCCTCTGTGGTGCGCCTCTGTGCCTGCATCGCACTACACACTTCAAGCAAGAATCTTGGCATCAGATTTGCCACAAAGCTGAAAGATATATGTGTGATTTCTCAGCTTTCCTTTTGCAAACGATACCATCTGTCTCTTCTCCCCCAGACTCCCCCCAACCAAGGGGGAAAGAAAAAGCAATATTTGATTAGATTAAAAAAAGTAAGAGGGAGGAAGAGAAAAAAACCTTTTGTTATTGTTATTCCTCACCCAAGGATATTTTTTTCCATTGATTTTTAGAGAGAGCAGAAGGGAAAAAGTCAAGAAGGGTGAGAGAGTCAGAGAAACATTGATGTGAGAGATACATCAATTTGTTGCCTCCAGCACACTTCCTGACCAGGATCTGGGATGGAAGCTGCAACATAGGAACATGCCCTTGACTGGGAATGGAGCCTGAGACTCTTTGGTTGGTGGACTGGCACTCTAACCACTGAACCAACATCCAGGGCAGAGAGAGAACAAATTTTAATTCCATAAGTGTTGAAAACTAAAAAAAGAAAAAGCCATCTATCAGATGCCCAAATATAGCAATTACTTTGCTTTAGCTTTTATTTGGTCAATGGAGTAATGTTATTCCAATGAGATGTGTAAGAAGTATAGGAATGCATCGGAGGGCTGGGCAGGCCTCTGCGTGATCATCTCTGGGACTTCCCAGAGTTCCCAGGGTTCTGAAGCGTTTCAACAAAGTCTAAGCTGCCACTTTCTAGGCATACCATCCTAAGCCCCAAATCAAGCATGGTAGGGCCAAAAATTCCAGAGAAATATAAGCTCTGGGACACCCAATACCAAGTTTGATTCTCTCTATATAAAATTACATATTTGTTCTCAATAATGGGCAATATGATCATATTTGTCAGACATGCCAAGATTATGTGTTTAACAAAAGAGACAAACTCTTTGGCATTCCCTCATTTGGTGGGTTAAGAGCTAGGGATAGAAAGTATAGTATATTCTAAATTGGTTAATCCCTAATTACTATTGATAGAAGGTCAAGTGAAAATATCTCCATGGTATCATCCAGGGACCCAGGTATCACATGGATATAATTTACTATATCTGAGCAAAGAGTGTCTTCTCCCAGTGCAGGGCCATTTGCGAGGTGGGGAAGCAAAAAGAAAGCTCTTCTTGGAACAGCTGTCCCCTTTCTTTCGGCACATGATTTCCTTCCACTTAAATGCACCCATGTGCAGGCTGCGGATTCTGTGAGACTTTCCTGATTAGCATCTAAATCCTTTGCTTCTATCTCCGCCTCTTTCCCAAACTTAAATCAATATTTTCATGTGTACATATGTATCTACTTTCTCTTAATTGACTGTGTGTTTATCTTATTTCCTCCTTTAAATTGTGAGATTCCTGAGGGTAAAAACCATGTCTAATCTTTGCTCTCAATTCCCCTTAGCACCCTGTACGGAATGCCTCACTCGAGCTAAATGAAATCACAGCTCAGAGAGAAACGCCAGGGCCCTTGGCAGTGCAGACTCGGACAGAGTCCATGAGTTCCAGGTGAGTCTGTTTCAAGGCAGCTTTTCTTTGAGCTCTCTCCAGACTTCTCTGGGAACAGCTGCTGAGGGATGGTCAGAAGGAGGTAAGTTAAGCTTTAATTGGTTCCTGAGGTATGCAATTTACTTCATGATCTGAACATGATGGAGGGAATTTTAAATGCACTCTGATATTGAATCAGTAGACAGAGTGTAGAGGAAAAAAAATCGTATTGATCAAGAGATTTATTAAAAATGGCTCATTCTGTAAAAGCCAGAATTAACTCCAAAAAAAGTCTTGGTATGTTTCCAACTCTGTAATTTCTGATATCACTTTTGATAGTCTCTCTTCTATCTTGTGGTAAGTCCTGAGTAGATGATTTGCTAACTATCATTTCATCATCATTATCATCATCATCATTTAGGTGAAATCAGTAAACTCCTATTTGCTCATTTTAACCAGCTTTAGCCATGTTGTCCTGGATTTTAAGTCTAGAAAACACATTTTGTGCATACAAATATTATAACTGTGAAAAAACAATATGATTGTGCATTTGGATTGTTGTTTTTGCTATTTTATGTAGCAAAGAACAAAATGCATCATGAGACTTATGAAAGTAGACCTGCTTTGGTGCTCACTGAGTCTGCCCCGTGAGTGTGTCGCTTATGGTTGTGTAGAGTTGTAATATGATATGGTCTGACACTGGCCACTGGGTACACTGGCTCTTGGGTCTCCAGAGAGGTGCAAAGTCAGCTATTACCTGGGACCATGCAACAGGAGCTACATAGAGATCTGTAGAATCCTCTACTTTGTATTGGATTTGGAAGTGCCCAGATGAGGTCCAGCTCTGAAGTAAGGCAAGCTGGTGCTGGATCTTGGTCCTTTTATTGATAGGTGTGGGGCTCCCTGACCCAGCTGCAGCTGGAAAGATTCTAGCCTGAGCAGGGGCAGCTCATCATATGCAAAAACTACTACACACAGCTTGGGTGGGGTTGTAAATTGGATGAGGCAGGGTCTTAGGGAATCACTAGGGCATAGCAAATATAAATTACTGCCAGTCAGTCTTGCAATCCGGGAGGTCCCAGCATAGGAATAATGATCCCTCGGAGCACCTCTGTCAGGGAGAAAGATGCTTCTGAGTTCTTGCCCCAATGCCAGACAATCCAGTTCCTCATCATATGTGTCTGTGTTCCCCAGAGTCTTTCTGTGGCGCTGGAGCTCAGAGGAATTGGGACCTTGTAAGTTCAGTTCATGGTGCTGGGCTTTTAAGAGGAACAGTCGTGTCTCCAGCATCCTCTGTGTCACTGAGCCCAAATTTGCACTGCTTTCTACAGTCCATAGTTCTTACTGCACATAGGGACTTCTTTTCCCAACTCTGGGACCTTGATCTGGGGTTCTGTTGTGTGGCTGGGATCCCTTTCTCCTCCAAGTGACCTCCCTCCCAATTAAAAAAGCAGGACATGTGGGTGTCGGACCAGCCCATTCCCTACCTCCCCCTGCTCCTACCAGTCTCAGTGTACTTATTTCTTTACTTCCCTAGTTGTAGGACTTCCATTTAGCCAGTTTCCAAGTGTATTCTGGATGGTGGTGGTTCTGTATTTTAGTTGTAATTTTGATGTGATTGTGGGAGTCGGCAAATACAGGCATTTACCTACACTGCCATCTTTATATCTTAACTGTTTTTCTTCCTAAAAGTAAGATCCTCAGCTAGACCTCCATGTACAAAATAGCTCATTTCTCTTTTACCTGGAAGCTCACAATATAGGGAAAATATCAACACAGGAAAATAATTTTTGTATTATATAGCAAGTGACACCTGATTTTATTCTAGAGACATTTATTGATGCCCACTCTATTCTAGGCACATATGGTACTGTGCCCTGAGAATGCCACTTATGAGAAAAAGGGAACAAGGTTTCTGCCCTCACTGTTATAGTTTAGTGTGGAAAAAAAAGGGAGCTTAATAAAAATTTACAGAAATAAAAACCAATATATAATTGCACATGTGTACCATGAAGACAAAAAGTTTCAAGAAGATTGTTCTGTTGCTTCCAAGTGTGCACAGTGGTCAAGAGAGAACTTGTTATTCCCACTTGAGCTGGTGACTTGTTAATTACGGATTCTCACAAGAGCTAATTTAGAGGGTTATTAATTGTAGAAATCAGATTGAAATGGGTTGAAGAAGAGGAAGCTATCAAAGTGGAGACTCTGATTCTACTTGCTACATACTTTTAAGAAATAAGATGGAGACACATTTAGAGTATTTTAGAAATTCAGAGTAGGAGGATTTAACCCAGCCTGTGGGTTCAGGATCAGTTTCCTGGAGTCGCTGATCTCTGACCTGAATATTAATGAGTTATGCATGTAAAGAAAAATGAGGAAGATACTTTAAGCAGAAAGAATAATATCAGTAATTCTAAAAATGTGTGAAACAGCAACATATGTGTAACTCGGTTCACAAAATGTCCAGATCTGATCAATTTCAAAGGTCTGGCTTATACTATTAGCTTAAGATATTTTAATCTAATTCTATTTTGCTTTGCCTAGTACACAACAATGTTCAGACTGGTTGTACAAGCTATCAGCATAACTGAGCAGAAACCTTATTTTCTTTAATCTGGCCTTTTATTTTGATTCCCCCCCCCCCCCCCTTTGACTTAAACTGGCTTCACCCTGACTCCTACCTCTCTCAGGACATCGAGGCTCAGGTCAGCATCCAGTAGCATTAGGGACAGGGTCCTGGGGTTTATTGATTATAGAGACAGAGTTTTCAAGCAAACTAAACATAATGGCTTGGCCTCAGTTGTGTTTTAGCTCTGGACCCAGAAAAGTCGGAAATATCCCACCAAATACTTGTAAAGTCAAAAAGAACAATTCCATGGCTGACATCAGGACAAGCTACAATGTACAATTGTAGAGACCAATCAATCAGTAGAGACTAGGAGGCTAACTCCTTTAGTCACTATGATTAGTACCCCCCCCCCCCCCCATGTAATCCATCCCCTGGAAGCCATTGGGTAACTAGGTTTTTGAGCATTAGTTTATTTGTGACTCCAGCCCTGGCTTTCTTGGCTACAAACACCTTCATGGGCTTTTATGCATGGGTACAGACCACTTCAGTCTGGTAACATCAGTTGCCAAACTAATGCCACTTAACTAATAACCACATTACCAATGAACAACACACAGTAAATATTTTTGTTCTCAAATCCATGGCTCACCTTAGTCATCATTTTTATCTGGGCCTGACTTGAGTAATCTCAGGTGGCTTTGCTTATGCACAGATGGTCAACTATGAGTTGGCTATGGGCTGGCTGGTCTAATATGGCTTTACTTAGAATGACTCAGCTGTTCTCTGAGTGGTCCCTCATTCTTTGAGCAGGCTGGAAGGAGTTTGTTCTCATGGCATTGTAGGGAGGAAGGGGGAGGAACGGAGTTCCAAGAGAGTGAGTGGAAACATGAAAGGCCTATTGAGGCTTAGGCTTGGAACTGGTATGCTGTGGCTTCCACCTCTTCCTATTGGCCAAAGTATGTCACATGGCCAAACTAGAATTAAGGAGTGGAGAAATAGATTCCATCCCTTGGTAAACATTGTTTTTACATAATATTTTAATGTGTGTGTGTGTGGAAGTGTGGGGAATGGAAAATTAGAAGCATTTTTGCAACAAATTTATGTCATTGGTAATTAATGCTTTTTGGTCATAATGATTCTTTAAAGCTCTCTAAAATTAAATTTCCATTTTCTTAATGAAAAGAAAATTAAAACTTAAAATACTATAATTTGGATATTTCACTTATCAAATATATTTGTCAGAGTGTATTTGACATCTTGCTGACTAGAAGGATAGATTTTGGGAGATTAATAGCCTCAACACCATTGCTTGCCAATGTTTAAAATATAAAGTGGTATAAGTTGAAGGATGAAAATTTTTAATTTTGCTTCTTTCTAGCTAGTTATCCATATGTTCACCTCTTTTTCTAGTTTTGCCACTCACTCTGGAAATGAGAAGTTGCTAATTTTGTTTGAGCCACAAATCTATCTGGTGGGTATGATGACATGTCTCCAAAAACCTAAATGTAGGTTCCATCCTATCTTATATGATTTCTATTCCTACATCATATAATGAACAGATTTAATGGTCAAGCTCATCAATTTTCCCATTTCCAACTCTAGTAAAATTAACTGGTCTAAAAAGGATGGAAATTAAGCCATAGACCATCTTTTACCAAATAGTCCTACAGAAGAGTCTGAGTTATGGCCCAAACAGTAATAAAGTGATGCTTTAATTCTCCTTCTGGTAATGTTTTTGTCTCTCAGGAATATTGTAAAGTCACCAGAACCTCACCATAATTCCTAAGTCACTAGACCAGGGGTTGGAAACTTTTTTCCTCCCAAGGGGCATCTGGATATTTATAATATAATTTGAGGGCAATACAAAATTATAATTTAAAAATTAGCTTGCTATATTTGGTCAATGACTTAATTAACTCATCCCTAATGTCTTAGCAGGGCCAGACCAAATGATTTTATTAGCTTTCTACAGCCCACGGGCCAGACGTTCCGCACCCTGCTCCAGACCCTTGAACTTCTCAGGAGAGATGTAAGATTGCCAATTGAAGGCAGTAGTAAATTGTGAAGAACAAAATGGAAGATAGTGCTCATACTAGCAAACTTTCTTATCCATATGATAACTTGCTGATTTTAGTGTGCCAAAGTTTGGCTAGAATTTTTCATCATTTTATTTTGCAGTTTCATGCTTTCTTGCTTTTCCTTTGAAGCTTCCTTAGATTGAAAAAAAAAGAGAAAAAAAAGAAAGCTAAAATGAATAACACTATGTTTCCATGAATTTTTCCCTCATTCCAACCCAAAACTCTTAGGCCTGCATTGACCCTATTTGATGTCTCCTGGGACTAACATATGGCATTGCTCTCTATCTCCTGACATCTCTGTGGTGTGGTTTGGGAAGACAGAATGTTCCAGACAAAACTACAAATTTCTAGTATCAGTAGTTTAGGAATAAAGACAACATGGGCCCATTGTTAATCACTAGATGAGTAGTTTATGAAGTTTATCTTCATTTGTGATTTTTATCTATTGTAATAAAATAGAAAACACACACACAGAAAAGACAAAAAGTTTTGAAAATTATAGGCTACCAATATAGGATATTGGCCAATTGATATTCCTTTTTAAAATAAGTAATGTAAGCTGAGCTACCACAATATGAGGGATAAAAGACATACAATATTATAATATTTTTAAGTGCACAGGGTGATCTTAAAATAAAACAAAACCAAAACCCTAAATGGTCTCTGCCCTGCTTGAAACCATGCATTAGGATTCCTATTATACTTGAAATAACATTCAAACTCTCAGCATGGCCACAAGGCCCCACTTTGATTGGGTCTTTGTGTGTCTGACCTTATCCGGAACCATCTTAGCCCTCCACCATACCTGCAAGTATTGCTCCAGCTTCTCTAATAGGCTTGACTGGCTTTTGCCACTGGGCTCTTTCTTGTACTGTTTCTTTACCACTAACATCTTCCCCTAGCTTAACTCAAAGTTGATTCTTTCTAACCAAAAATTTCAAAAAGTAGACCTCTTGATTCAAATGTCTATTTTAGGGTTTGGTTTATACTACTCAATTCCTTTTTAAAAATCTCTAACAATTCACTATCATAATGTCTTAAAACTTTGCTGATGTTTCCTAACTATTTTTATGCTTCTCTATTTTCCATCAGGCAACCACAGTTTCTCACCCATCCTCTTATACAACCTATGTGCTCATTTCCACTCCTACACAGATATTGTCCCTCCCCCCCGCCCCCCAAAACACACCTGTATTACTAACTCCTGCCTTTCCATTCTCAGCACTTTACCAGATTAACTCATACCCATTCTTCATTCTCAGCTCAGATGTCTCTCTCCCACAAACCCTCCTCTGACACTAGGTTAGAGGGCCTCCTGTGTGCTTTTTATTTCACAATGAATTTTAACCTCCACCTTTAATTCTCTGAAGCCCATGATGGCCCATCTGATTATGACAGTGGTGTCTGTGGCTATCTTCTTCACTGCCATTTCTCTAACATCTAATTGAGCACCAAGTAGACTTGGGGAGTTTGGTTACTTTTTGCCACTGCTAATAAATGGTTAATATCAATAGTTCCCACTTTCACTGTTAATGAAATCTGGAGGCTGTCAAGAGAACACCAATAACACCTACTATTTATTGACTGCTTTCTATATGCCAGACACATAGCCATCTCTTATATGTACCATTTCATCAATCTTCATGACAACCCTACAGAATCGGTTCTCTTATAATTCTCACTAGAGGCCTGATGCACGGATTTGTGCACTGGTGGGGTCCCTCAGCCTGGCCTGCACCCTCTCACAGGCCTGTGGGGATCAGGCAGAAACCAGCAGTCTGACATCCCCCAAGGGATTTAGTAATGCACAAAGCGGCAGGTAGCTAGGAAGGAGCCTGAGCCCGGGCACCATGCTGCGCCTGCCACCACCACTCAGTAGTGTTGCTGTGGAGGTAGAAGCTAGCACCACTGCAGCTGTGCTCACCAGCTGTGAACCCAACATCTGGAGCCCATTGGCCAGCTGAGCACTGCTCCCACTGTGGGAGCACACTGACCACCAGGGGGCAGCTCTTGCATTGAATGTCTGCCCCCTGGTGGTCAGTGTGCATCATAGCTACCAATCATTCTGCCTTTAGGTCAAAATGCATATTATCCTTTTAATATATAGATTTTCAACATGCAATTATTGCAAAACATATTAATGAGATATATTACCCCTTTTCTTACTACGCCTTTAAGATCCACTGTGCATTTTACATATATTTTATATCAATTAGAAATATATTTCTTTAGTTGTGTTCATCATCTTTCAAGTGCTCAATAGCTAAATAATAACTAGTGGCTACCATACCAAACAAACAGAGCAGTCACACAGTATTTATGAAAGTAACTGTGCTCCATGCAAATAGAAATACAGAGGTATGGTGAAAGGCTTTAAAAGTATACTACAATTCTTCATCTTCTATGTCTTTTTCTTCCTGGCTCACGTTTAAGAGGGTGTGGGGGAAATGGGGATGAAAAAGAAGATTGTACAATAATTCTGGTGTGGTTAACCCCATCAGTGGAGGCCAGCAAACACAGTAAATTGGAGCATTCTGAGTATCCCTGATGTTCAGAGCAAGGGCTGTCCATATTTGGCACAAGAGCCAGATTCCCACAGTGAGGAGAGATGGAAAACAAGAACACTGTACCAGTAAGTAGGACTGGAGCAATGATCCATAAAATGGTGTCCTGGAAACTCCGTCCCAGGTGCCCCCACAGTAATTGCTTTTAAACTGGCAGTGAAGCATTTTGGACATTTTTTTACTAACCACCCACTGGAAAATTTGAAGGCAGTCGTCCCCCGCTACAAACAGAACATCAGTGATGGGTTGCAACATCGTCCTGTACCTGAGCTCCAGAACAAAGCAGGCTCTTTGTTTTAGGCAAGTGGAATGGAGGAGAATTGGTCTTCACTGAATTCTAATATATAGATTTCTATATATAGATTAATATATAGAATTCTATATATAGATTAATAAATCTATAAATCTTGTATTTATAAATTAATAAATTTAGAGTCTTGGTAGGATTACTTGGTTCCATGTTAAACCAAGAAGCCTAGTGTCTGGTCTGTTTGTCTGGCATTCAATTTTGCCATTATCAATGGATGTCCAAGGTTGCTTGGGACCTGAGAACCTCTGGTTGTGAAGAATGTTCCCTGCCTCTGTTGAAACATTTGAGAATACTATTAAGAAATGATGCTGTGGCCTGGCCAGTGTTGCTCAATGGTTGAGTGTCAACCCATGAACCAGAACGTCATGGTTGGATTCGTGATTAGGGCAAATGCCCAGGTTTCAGGCTTGATCCCCAGTAGAGGCCATGTAGGGGGCAGCTGATCAATGATTCTCTCTCATCATTGATGTTTCTCTCTGTGTGTCTCCCTCTCTCTGAAATGAATAAAAATGTTTTTTTTTAAATAGAAAGTAATGATGCTATGAAGGCAAATTGATTACCCCAATTTCTTGCTCTCAAAGAGACACTGTGACATTTGAAAATAATATTTTTTACTTCTATTTTATGGGAATGACCCAGTCTTAGTAAATAAATCAGAGAGCTAACAATCAGGTTTTCTTCTTCAACCATTATAGGGGCACTTTACAAGCAGGCTACCAGCTTCTGCCACTATCACTTCTTTTTTTTTTTTTTTAATATATTTTATTGATTTTCAATTTTTTACAGAGATGAAGAGAGAGGGATAGAGTTAGAAACATAAATGAGAGAGAAACATCGATCAGCTGCCTCCTGCACACCCCCCACTGGATATGCCCGCAACAAGGTATATGCCCTAGACCGGAATCAAACCTGGGACCTTTCAGTTCATAGGCTGATGCTCTATCCACTGAGCCAAACTGGTTTTGGCCGCTATCACTTCTAATGATGGGACATAACTATTCTTTATAAAGCAGACTGTTTCATTATGTGGACAAATCTTAATCTGAGTTCCCTTCAATCTCAATCCGTTCTGATACTGAATTCAAACCATCCTCAAATTCCCACCATTTTTTTCCAATTCTATACTTTATAGATTTAAAAACTTAAAACATTTTCTTCGACATGACAGTCCTTAAAATATGTGAACTCAGACTCAAAAAAGTCTTTTGCCCAAGCTAAATGTCCACATTTTCCTAAACTATTTTTAAGTGTGATTCCCATATTTTTATGTCCTATTATTTTTTTATCAATTATTTCTTCCATGTTACACTCTAATTTTCTGATTTATTTTTCAGTTTATTAGTTTTATTTGTAGTCAATCTCCTTAAGTAAATGTTTCAGATTTTTTTATTTAAATATTTTTAAATTGTCTAAATTGTAACTTTTAAAATTTCTTTAATTTCAGTAACATTTTCCATTTATAAGTATATTATTATCCTTTTCAAAATTCTCTATTAGCTTTAATATCTATTTTTATACTTTTATTTTTTATTTATCTCTGATAATTTGAAATATTATTTTATAAACTCTTAAAATATTTCCTATTTTTTTGTGTGCACTTAATTCTTCCTCTCTGTGTCTTTGGTGGCTACTTCTAATCGTGGCTTACTTGTTTGCTTCCCTTACACTTTTCACTTTATCTTAGGGTAGCTTGTTTATTATGGGGATAGCAGTTGTCTTTAGTTATGAAAGAGTTCTGACAGATTCATTTCAGTCAGAGCACAGAATAAATTATTAATGTCCTAAGTATGTTCTCTCCCTCTATTTTTTTTAATTTCTAATTTTAATATTATCAAGTAATATCCAATATCCATCTCCTTTCATTTATTATTTTAGTTTTTATTTCTTACAAGCAAAATAGTTCCCTTCCCAAGGCATTTTACTGAGCCTTCTCATGGCAGGATTATTTTTCTGACCCTTTAACCTAAACTTGGTAACAGTATTGTAACTCTAGGCATTATCTCAAACAATTAGGAAGTTTAGAAGAATTAGTAATTAAAAGAACTATTGAATCAATTGCTTGTTGCTGGAACATGGATCATTAGAGAAAGAAAAGGAAAGGCTAATGGTGATGAATCACCAATGTAAAGGGAAGTGTGAGTTAGAATGTCTCTTTTGCAGAATGTATAGAAACTCCTGTCTTCTGCAGTTAGTGGGGAGGAAATGCTGAGGATCAGGCCTGCAATTGAAATAAGTTTTTCAGCGTTCCAGGAAAGGTTAAATGACCACCTCCTCTGTATGGGAAAGACAGGAGTCCTTAGACTTGGATTCTCACATTTAAATCGATGTGCTCAGTAATCTTGAATTCCTCTGTATCTGTGAATCCTTCGGTTCTAGAGAAATAACCCACCACTTCTATATGAAGGTGATGCAAAATCCTTCTGCCTTACAAAAAAACTTCACTAATCAAAGTCACTAATCACCCAAGAGAGAGATACAAATCAAAATGGCAATGCAATATCATCTCACACCTGTCAGAATGGCTATCATCAACAAAGGACAAGTATTGGTGAGGATGCAGAAAAAAAGGAACTCTCCTGCACTGCTGGTGGGAATGCAGACTGGTGCAGCCACTGTGGAGAATAGTATGGAGTTTCCTCAAAATCTAAAAATGGAACTCCCATTTGACCCAGTAATCCCTCTCCTAGGAATGTATCCTATGAAACTAGAAACACCAATCAGAAAGGATATATGCACCCCTATGTTCATAGCAGCACAATTTATAATAACTAAGATTTGGAAATGGCCCAGGTGCCCGTCAGAGATGATTGGATCAGAAAACTATGGTACATCTACACAATGGAATATTATGCTGCCATAAAAAGAAGGAATTCTTATCATTTGCAGCAATCTGGATGGAACCAGAGAGCATTATGCTAAGTGAAATAATCCAATCAATGAAAGAAAAATACCACATGATTTCACTCATTTGTGGATAATAACGAACATTATAAGCTGATGAACAAAAAGTTAGATACAGAGGCAGTAAAGCATCAAACAGACTGTCATATTACAGCGGGAAGGTTAGGAGGGAGTGTGGGGGGAGATAAGAGATCAGCCGAAGGACTTGTATACATGCATATAAGCAAAACCAATGGACGCAAAACACTGGGGAGTGAGGGTATGTATGAGAGTGGGGGTGGGGGGCATTGGTAATATATGTACACATATGACACCATAATTAAAAAAAGAAAATATCAATGATGAGAGCCTGCAAACCTGGTCATGTGCCCTTGACAAACCCTGGACCCTTCAGTCCCCAGGCCAACACTTTATCCACCGAGCAAACCAGCTATGGCTGAATTATAGTCTTAAATGTTAAAGTTAATATCTAAAAGAAAGGTAAAAGAACTGAAGAAATTTTTCATCTTCGGGGAGATAACAAATGCTGATGAAAAGGGAACCCTAATGCACTAATGATGAGACCAAAATTGATGTCACCACTATGAAAAACATGAAGGTTCCTCAAAAATTAAAAATAAAACTACCATTTGATTAAGCAATTCCACTTCTTGGTATTTATCCAAATAAAACAAAACATTAGCTCAGAAAACAAAAGAATATATAGCCAATCTGTTCCTCCCATGAAGAAAGTTTCAATCTCCTCCTTCCTGGACAGTTATCTGGCTGCTTGAACTCTGAAACCAAAGGAAGAACAGCATGGGTCCCATAATTCACCTTCCTCCCAGGCATTATTTCATTCATGTTTAATACTCTGCCACCACAACCCCATCATTTTGCCTACTTTCCCTAAGTCATGAGCTGACATATTCCAGAGGAAAAAGGTGCTGGCTACTTGCATATGAATATTCAGAGTTTTGTGCAAAATAGGTGACAAGGTCTACTGGCAACCAGTATCCCTTCAGCTCTGTATTTTAACTTCCTATTTCTTTCTGCTGGTCCTGAAGCTTCAACATTCTGGGGATTCTGGGATTTAGTTAGATGGATTGATTTCTTAACACCTATATTTTAATTAGGCATCATCTTGGGAAAGAATGCACGTGGGCCTCCATTTTGTCATCTAAAAATCAGAAAATATAAATGGATTATGTTCAAAGATCCATGTAGTTCTAAAAGCTTATATTTTGAAATACATTTCAGACCATTTTAACTGTTCATGCTGATTTGCATATGTCTTTACATTGGATCATTACTTCACTTGATGCTGGATTCTTATTCAGAAAACAAATCCCATTTATAACAAGTTCCTCGGGGAGCCTCTGATGTGCTTTGTGGTTACTTGCTTTACAATGTATTGTAATTTTCACTTCATATTTGGGAAAAGTAGCTGGATAATCCAGGAGAAGAAGTTTTTAAATTATTTAATCTAAGACTTAAGACCCTGACAGAAAAACACTTTGGGATTAGGTATATGGTAGGGAGATACAGGAACCAGGGTCTGATGAAAAACAGTAGAGGATTTGGGCAAATTTCATTGTCTTAAATCAGAAGAGCAAGGATAAGTTCTAATGTCAGGACAGGTCAGAACACAAAATGAAGATATCTCAGTAAGTACCAAAACCCTCAATAGGCTAGTTATGATGTCACATAATAACAGGAATTGGCAAACTTTTTCTGTAATGAGTCAGATATTAAATAATACAGGGCATACAGTATCACAACTACTTAAAAATATTAAATAATTATTTGATTGGTCAGTCTATTTATATCCCAAGAGCACACAGCTAATGGGTATGATAGACTGCACTAAAACTCACATCTCCTATTCCTAACCAATACTAACTTCTTCTTAAACTGGGTGGTAATGAGTATATTCACTTATTATGAAAAAATTAACACATGATAAAAATGTAGTTATAATTTATCAGAAGGTTGGTATATTTTAAATGAATGTTAACTTAATAAGAATAATTAAAATAAATCAAATTTACTTTTGAGGGCAACTCTTGGAATATAGAATTTCATTTTGTGGGAGTGGGGGACAATTAATTCTTTATTGCTTAAGGTATTACATATGTGTTCTTATCCCCTCATTGTCCCCCCACTCCCATCCCACCCCCACTCATGCTCTCACCCCCTTAGTGTCTTTGTCCATTGGTTATGCTTATATGCATGCACACACATTCTTTGGTTGATCTCTTCCCCTTCCCCCATTCTCCACTGCCTTTCTCTGAGGTTTGATGATCTGATTGATGCTTCTCTGTCTCTGGATCTGTTTTTGTTCATCTGTTTATGTTGTTCATTATCTTCCACAGATGTATGAGATCATGTGATATTTATCTTTCTCCGACTGACTTATTTCGCTTAGCATAATGCTCTCCTGGTCCATCCTTGCTGTTCCAAATGATAGGAGTTCCTTCCTTTTTACAGCAGCATAGTATTCCATTGTAGATGTACTATAGGTTTTTAATCCAGTCATCTGCCAATGGGCACTTAGGCTGTTTCCAAATCTTAGCTATTGTAAATTGTGCTTCTATGAGCATAGGGGTGCATATATCCTTTCTGATTGATGTTTCTAGTTTCTTGGGATATAGTACTAGAAGTGGGATTACTACGACAAATGAAAGTTCCATTTTTAACTTTTTGAGGAAACATCATACTGTTCTGCACAGTGGCTGCATCAGTCTGCATTCCTACCAGCAGTGCACGAGGGTTCTTTTTTCTCCACATCCTCACCAGCACTTGTCATTTGTTACTTTGTTGATGATAGTCATTCTGACAGGTGTGAGATGGTACCTCATTGTTGTTTTGATATGCATCTCTCAGATGAGTGACTTTGAGCATGCTTTCATATGTCTCTTGGCCTTCTACAGCTTTTTGATGACTGCTTTAGTTTCCTCCATAATTATTGGCCTATTGAGATTTTTAGATTCTTCCTGACTGAGTTTTGGAAAGTTGTATTTTTCTAGGAATAGGTCCACTTCCTCTAGGTTGTCTAATTTGTTGGAATAGAGTTGTTCATACTATTTTTTTTAACAATCTTTTTTATTTCTGTGGGGACTGTTGTTATTTCACTTCGTTCATTTCTGATTTTATTTATTTGGGCCCTCTCTCTTTGGTTCTTGGTGAGCCTGGCTAGAAGTTCATCAATCTTGTTTATCCTTTCAAAGAACCAGCCCTTACTTTCATTGATCTTTTTGTTTGTTTGTTTTTGTCTCTATGTCATTTATTTCTGTTCTGATCTTTATTAATATCCTTTCTTCTGCTCACTCTAGGCTTTTCTTGTTGATTTCTTTCTAATTCTTTAAGTTGTAGAGTTAGATAATTTATTACCATTTTTATTTATTTTTATTTTTATTTTTTTGAGGTAGAGCTATAAACTTCCCTTTCAGCACTGCTTTCACTGTGTCCCATAGGTTTTGGATTATTGTGTTTTTATTGTCATTCATTTCCAGGATGTTTTTAACTTCTTCTTTGATCTCTTTGGTAACCCACTCATTGTTTAATAGCATGCTATTCCCAAAGTGAATTCTTAATTTTTCACCAAGATGCACATTATATTTCATGACTGACCTAACTTCTGGGACCTTTCATTCCTCTCAGAGTGATGACACAGGTGTGACCTGGGACTTGTCAGACTGAGCTAACCTCTGGTGTTGGTGAAATGTGAGGACAGCAGTGGAAAGAGTCTGGGGGAAGGATACCAGATGTTGGATCAAGTAAAAGTAGATTTTTTTAGAAATGGGTCAAAAATTACAACTTTCAAATAAAATTGGATGCAGTTCAATTAAAAATGCATGCTCTGCATGGGTGAAATAATTAATTTAAATGGAATTTCAGGAAGAGATCAAATTGATTTTACTCTTTACTACAGAAAAAGTATGAACAATAATACTATAGCCATAGATTTATTCTTTATTTAGAATATTTTAGCATTAGACTATTTTCAGAGAAACTCCCCTTATTATTTTTCACTTATCTTTTTTAAAATTTATCTTTTCTCAGCCTGTTTAACCTGTAAATCAATAATTACCATTAAAATTCACATGTATTAACAAAATAAAAAAAATTTAGAGAAATTGTAACTATTTCTAGAGGTTATCCAAAGCATACTTCCCATTCCCTAATTTACAGAACCATAGGAAGCCCCCAGAACAGTATGGTGACATGGTGTGGCTAAGTAGAAAGCTCAGCATCTCACGAACTCATGGAGTGCCCATGGTTGAGCACAGTGCAGGAAAGCAAACGATTCTATATAATGAAACTCTAATATGCAAATTGATCAAACGGCTGAATGACAGGTCTCTATGATGCACACTAACCATCAGGGGACAGACTTTCAACACAGGAGCTGCCCCCTGGTGGTCAGTGTGCTCCCACAGGGGGAGGGCAGCTCAAACAGAATCTGGACTGGAGCGGTGGCAGGAGTGTCTCCTGCCTTTGTGGCAGCACTAAGCTCTCCTCAGAGGATGTCTGCCAAGGGGTCCTGGATTTCAAGAGGGCGCAGGCCAGGCTGAGAACCCCCCTCCCCAGTGCACAAATGTTGTGTACCAAGCCTCTAGTATGAAGAACAAAGAAGTCTTATTATTGGAGACAAAGAAGAACTCAATAGTTTCCTTTTTTTGATCAACAAGAAGACAAGAGAACCAAGTTCTCAGGAGATGGCAGCCTGAATAGATACTAATAAAGACAGATACCCCTAACCCATACTCAGACCAAGATGCCTCATCATCATGTCAACTTTCTAAAAATTTAACTCCAATGCTGGGTAAACAATTTCTTTTATTATATCTGAAAGGAGCCTTATATTTTGAAATAAGTTACTTTATAGGGGAAATTTAAAATGTCAGATCTTTGCACACTTTACTTATATAATAAAACTCATATTCACTATATGTGTCCAATCCAGGGATCTATAAACTATGGCCCGCAGGCCAGTTCTAGCCTGCTGCCTGATTTTATACAAAACATGAAATAAGGATTTTTACTTGTTTAAAAAAAGTCAGAGAAAAAATAAAAATATTCTGTGATATTAAAATTATATAAAATTCAAATTTCAGTGTCCATAAATAAAGATTTGTTAGAACATAACTATGCTGATTCATTTACCTGTGTTTGTGGCTGTTTTGTGCTACATTGCAAAGTTAAGTAAGTGAGATTAAGACTATATGCCCCACATAACCTAAAATTTTACTATCTAGCCACTTATTTAAAAAAAGTTTGCCAGCCGTGGATTTAATCTAAGAAGACTTAAAAATTGGTAAGTTTTTCATTTATTTATTGCCTTGACAATATCTGTTGCTGTAATCTAGGATTCATTTTAGATTTTGTCTACCTAAAATTAAAAAGCAAAGAAGAGAATGCAGAGTGCCGGAGTTATTTCCTATTTTTAAGCACAATATTCTTAATTGCAAAAACACATTTCCAAATATCAAATTCAAAATTTTCCCCTGTTAGTAAAGGTAGTGTTGATGGAAGAGGAATAAAATACTTGAGCACAAATAGACACAAAAGAAATAGGTGATTCAGAATGTGACCAGATAAAGGATGAAACTGGTAGAAAGACTAATCCATGTATCCCTATTAAAATGTAAACTCAATGGCCAGCTAGTGTGGCTCCATGGTTGAGCATAAACCTATGAACTAGGTGGTCATGGGTTTGACTGCAGGTCAGGGCACTTGCTGGCAATTTTGGGCTCCATCCCCAGTAGGTGGTGTGCAGGAGGCAGCCAATCAATGGTTCTCTCTCATCGTTGATGTTTCTATCTTTCCCTCTCCCTTCCTCTCTAAAATCAATAAAAATATATTTTTTAAAAAAGCAAACTCAAAGATTATAGTTCCTAACATCTTTTAAAAACCAGTAAAATAATCCCACAATCAATACGGAGTTGTCTTTCATGCTTGTTTGGCGCTCTAAAAATGCTCATATCTGTTTAAAATATGTAATCTGTATCTAATATCATTAGTTCACCCCAACCTTTTCATCCTAGCAATGGGAAAGGACAATATACTTTGAGGTGGGTAACTTCATTATTAATGGTCTGATGAGATTTGTCACTTTAAAAAATCATTTTCAGTGCCTCAGCATGAGAGGAAATATAAATATATTTTTCTGTACCAGAGAAAATGTTCTTTGCTATGCATTAGTTCTTTAATGTTTTCAATAGAAGGTTTCTTTAGTTTTGCCTTGTTTCCATTTTCTAATATCTAATAAGGGTTTTTAAAAAATAATAAAAATATTAAAAATCATGTGTATTACTTGATGAGTTTAGAGTATATTAAAAAGTGTTTGACTCAAACCAGAGCAGCATTGATGTAGATACCTAAGGCTAAACAGACAGACAAATCTAGGTTTTTAATTTCTTAAATTTATGTTTTGCTTTCTTAAATATTAAAAGAACAAAAGGGTGTTTAATGCTCTTTGGCAGTTCAGTTTTGAAAATGAGCAGGGATAATCCTAATACATTCTCCTCCTTAGAGAGAATATGGGGTTCCAGATTGGAGAGGGTGCAGGCCAGGCTGAGAAACATGCACCTGGCCACTAGTTGGTTAATAAGAGTAGAAAGGTTTCAAATGTACATTTCTATTATACATGATCTTCATATTGCATAGTGTGCCCACAGCCCAAAGTCATATAGTATGTTTTAATTATCAATAGTTTATCGGTGCTGCTCTTTTGCCCAACTATGAACTCCTTGAAAATTCAAGTTTTGTCTTGTTTAACTTAATCTCTCATAGTACCTCACAAAGGAGATGCTCAATGCATTTATATTATCTAAAAGAAAATATGTTTGAAATTCTATATTCTTGTATAACTAAGCCTTTATCAGAGAATGTTATAGAATGTCCAGTATCTTAGTTTTATATTATTTAATTAGTTGTATCATTCATATACTTTTCTAAGAACTCTAAAACCCAGTGGTTGACTACTGTCTATGCATCAACTGCTTAGCTTTTCTGAGCTGCCTGTGCAAAGGCCTTTATGCCTTCTAGAGAGAGTCCTGAAGCAGGAAGGCAGAGAAATGCCCAGCCAAATGCTTGAGGTAAGATAAAAAGTACATGTGCCAAAATCAAAGTCTGAAACCATGTGCAGCAGAGCAATACAAACATCTACAGCTTCTATTTCTGGCATGTTAGAGGTTTTATATAGAAGGAGAGCCTCATTTTAACACGTTTTCCTCATATCTTTTTAATTCATTGATATAATTTGCATTAATTGATTTGCTAATGCTAAACTAACTTCTCAATACTGGGATAAAACCAAGTTGGTTATGATGTATTCATGTATTCATATATTGCTGGATTCACTGTACTAATCTTATGTTTAGAATTTATATGATTTCTGCAATAAATTCAGGAGGAATGTTTTTCCTTTGTTATACTCTTGTTATCAGATTATGGTATCAATGTTATACCAGTTTCATAAAAATTGGTGATTGTTCCAGTTTTCTTTTGATTCTGTGAAAAGATTGTGGAAGAATGGACTTATGTAGTTCTTTAAATATTTGTCTGAATTTGCCAGTAAAACTCCTAGATCTAAAGTTCTCTGTAAGAAGACTAACAATACGGTTTTATTTTAATGGATATAGGAGTAATCTGGTTTGTACTTCTTCTTGACCCAGTTGTGATAAGTTAGGTTTTTATAGGGATTTATCCATTTCATTTATCTTATATCTATCAGTTACTAAGAAAGTAATGTTAAAATCTTCTATTGTGTCTGACCAGTGTGGCTCAGTACTTGCACATCAATCTATGAACCAGGAGGTCACAGTTCAAATCCTGGTCAAGGCATATGCTCAGGGTTCAGGCTTGGTCCCCAGTAGGGGGCACGCAGGAGGCAACCAATCAATGATTCTCTATCATCATTGACATTTCTGTCTCTCCCTCTCCCTTCAAACAATAATATATAGATATAGATATAGATATAGATATAGATATAGATATAGATATAGATATAGATATAGATATATTTTTTAATCTCCCATTATGATTATAGATTGATATATTTCTTATAAAATTCTGACAATTTTTACTATGTATGTTTTTGAGACAGATATGTTAGAGTTATAAAAATTTAAAATCTTCATATCTTCCTGGAGGGTTTAAATTATATTTTTATGTAGTAATTCTCTTAATCTCTAGTGGTTTTGTCCTTTCAGGTCTTTTGTCTGATGTAAACAATAATAATATTTATTTGATATATCTTTTTCCACATTGAGTTTCAGCCTTATTGTGTTCTTTTATGTTAGGGAAATAAATCTTGCCATGGATGCTTTCTTCTCTTCTGTAACATTAATGCTATGGTTAGAAATTCAGAAGCAACTTGAATAGTCAGGCCATGTTGAGAATGGGACTCCTGTGGAAGGGATTGTTGTGCAGCAGCAGCTGAAGAAATCTAAGGTCTTGACCATTGTGAAGCCACCTTTCTATCCTTTAACATCTACCTTTGGATGTAAGCCACCTGTTGTGGTTTTCTCAGATATGCAACTAAGATTAATCTTAACTGAGACTCAGACTATTACCTGTGGTGAAACTAACAATGAATTTAACTCAACACTACTCTAAATGAATTTAATATCAGTTATAAGCAACCTATTATATATATGTATATAGATGTACATATATATGTATATTAGGTTTGTGTTTATGTTAATAACACATAGAATTTTGACATGTGATATTTCCATAAGAATTTTCAGATGAGATATTATATTAGTTCAAAGTAAGTATCAGTTACTATAACAGAAAAGTTACCTAGAGTTATGGCTTTTTAGGCATGCTTTGAATAAAAGGTAGGATTAACACATGAAAAAAGGGGGGAGAAGTATTATAGTTATGGGGAAAATATGGGAGGAAAAGACTCAGAAGGAGAAAGTGAGATATATCTGTATCGGTGATAACTTCTCAAAATTTTGGGATATTTAAAGATGGTGGTAAAAGGAAAGCAGCATGAGCTAAGTTAAGTGGTGACTTGGGCTGGTTAATAAAATGGTGTTTGTGAAGTTAAGGTATTTGAATTTTAATCTTATCATGATCGTTATTTGAGAAGAGATATTTGAGGAGTGACAAGATCTGATTTGCATTTTGGAAAAGATTACTCTGACCTCTGAGAGAAGGAGTATGTCAGGGAGAATAAGAGTGACCAGATAGGAAATATTGGATGTACTCAACTGAGATACTGTGGTTGGAATAGGGCAGTAGGTATCATAGTGGTAACAAATGGTCATACTCTCAGGGTCATGATAAAATAAAGTTAATGAGATACAAGGCTTTAGAAACCCATATTGTGGTAATCTACAAGAATTCCAAATCAATGTGTTGAGGTCTAGAGTTGGCATGTAGATGAGTTTTCTTTAATTGGCTGCCAATATTTAAAAATCAGGATATTTTGCATGAAAAAAATCTACATCTGCTTTTTCTTTCTGAAAAAATAAGTCCATTTGAAAACTCTGACACCTACTTGACACTCCAAAAATGTTTCACCATGTCTATATTTGAAGAATATCACCAGAGGCTGCCCCTGTAGCTGGGACTTGCACAAAAACAGGGGCTTCATTTCCCTTCGTTAAATTTTTATTCCTGAAGACATTTGAATTTGCGACCCATGACCTAGACCATGTACAAGACTATACATCAAAACCCACGCACAAGTCCATTCTTTGCTTAATTCAGTGGTTTTGAATGGAACACTAGGTGTCTGTCAATGTGAAACCTCACTTCTGTTTTGACTTGGGTTAGGTACTAGGGTCTATGGAAAAATCTAATTTGAAGCTAAAATGTTTCCTAAAATATTACTTACTTCTCAACTGATCATATTCCTCCCTAGGATTGACAGTAGTGTTCATTTTTGAAATGTTCAAGAATTTCAGCATATTTGCTGTTTTCTTTTCATTCATCATCAGTGGTGCACAGAGCACGTGGGAATTAGAACTAGGAGAGTACACTCTCTGGTAGAGGAGCTCCAAACCAGTGTGTTAAAACAAGATCAGCCTAATTCGATTTTTAAATCAAGATTTAAATTTCAAGACATAAGCTGTGTGGTCAGACCATAACTAATAGGAAAAGACCAGCAGTCCCGGGAGAGAAGATATAGCCTCATTTATAATCTGGCAGAAAAAACTTCTCAGACCATGAATATATTTCCAAAGCCAGATTCTCCAGCCTGGCAGCATGGGGTATACTAACTGTTCCTGGCTGACAGTGCACCTTCAGGAGCCACGTGGGCAAAATTCCATTGCTAGAATTTTAAGTATTATGGAAAACTACAAAAAAACACAACATATTATTTTCTATTTGCAAGCACAGTTAGGATGAAATATGGAGAACAGCCCAGTTTCTTTCTAAGAAACCAGAGTGTGCTCATGCCACTATGATGTCATTACAGTATGTGGAAGAGAAGCCCTTAGGAAGGTTGTGTTGTGTCAATGGTGAGGTGCTGAAAAAAGTTTAGGGCAGCAACAATCTCACACTCCTCTTGCATCAGATTGCTTCCTATCTTCAATTAAATCTTTAATGCTATCATTTATAAGTAGATATGGATTTTTTTAAAGCCACTATTTTAAAGCATGAAAAGTAATTTTGTGAGACCTATAATAAATCAATGTTCTCTGCTGAAAAGCCTTTTGTTGGTGAGGTGGGACAGTCTTTACTGAGAGAGGAATCATTCTGCTTTTTGATCTTGTGGAAGTTTCTGGCCCTTATCCTGCACCCAAGTGCAAAGAGTGAGAGGACATTTTTAATGAAGAAACATGGAGAATGTAAGGATTTCCTTTTGCTAACTGTCCCTTTATCAGTCAGAGACAGACTGCCTCCTGGAGCGATGTAATCAGCCTTTAAAACAGATGCTGGGTAAATTCATTGAAGGAGAGCAGAAGGACTGGGATGAGTGATTGCCCTATCTCTAGCGTCCTATGGGGAAGTTCTTCCTGCATCTATAGATTACTGTATGAACAGTTGCATGGGAGATTATTCCACATGAAATCACTTGGCAGGTAAAAGGAAACAGCTCAGTAAAAATCAAGAGGACATTTTCTTGCTAAAAATGAACACAGACTATACAAAAAGCCTCCAGGGATGCACCTGTTAAGTTATCCTGTGATGCCAAAGCATGAAAGCAAATGCAATATGTTAACTATGCTCAGACTATACATCCCAAATCCTGAAGTAATTGTTTGGCGGCCAGGACAAGTTGGTGAAGGTATTTCTAGTATTAGATATTTCAACTTGATAAATATGATATTCTAGAGTGTTATTTCATTGTGTTGCTTTTTCTAAATGAAATAGCATGGTTAGGAAAAGTTAGGTCTGTATTGACAGAGGAAACATGTACACACACACACACACACACACACACACATATATATATATATATATATATATATATATATATATACACACACAAATACACACACCCACACACACACACATGTACTCAGGTTCCAGGGAAATGGGCCTTTATTGACTTACCTTGAGTCAGAGGCCCAATCATTTGGGACCATTTGATGGAGCACAATTTGCGGATAGGTGTAGGAAGGTTAATTGATTTTGTAGGCTAGAAAGACATTCACAAATATTTCTATTTTTTATAGCCATTATTTTAAAGCCTAAGTCAAGGTTTCTGATATCCTACTACTGTTCTTACTTGGCCCCTGCTTGCCCTTTATTCTAGGTTTTTATTCCTATCTCATACAATAACCCAGGACTGTGTTCTCCAGGAATAAAAGTAAAAAGCTATGGTTTTGTTATGAAGAATAGCTAAATAAAGATGGGGGGGGGGAAATAGTAGGTGATAATTTCTAAGTATTTTTTCTTTAAAAACAAATCTAATGTTAAAAATCTTTATTTAAATATTTCTCATTATATTGGCATAACCAAAATATTGAATATAACTTCAAAAAGTTAAAACAATGCTTTATGTTAGAATTTTTTTTGTGTGTGTGGTTTTTTGTATGTTTGATTATTTATTTACTTAAAAAAACCTCCATAGGAAGAATCCCTAAAAGTATATCTTTAATAGCTTAATATTTCTTTTCAAAAACCTCCCTTCTCTCTCTTGCTGGTTTACAAGCATGCTTCTCTTTACTATAGATTTATTTCCCAGAGAATTATGAATTAGTTCTATTTTCAATGACTTCACTACATGTCTTTGTTTTATAGAAAGAAACATGGCCACCTTTGCAGAACATTAACCAAATTCAAAGTGACTGCCACCTTTTTTTTTACATACTGGCATTCAGTGGAATTTCCTTCATGTAACTTATAGCCAAGCAGGATGCAAAATGAAAAGTTTTAAGAATTCAAGATGGTTACAGTGGAGCATTAAACCAAAGACGGGGCCTTTTTATGAACAAATTCTGGTTGATGGCACAGGTTCCAGCCCATGACACCAGCCCTGCAACCAAGTCAGATGACCCAGGCAATTAACTTGAAGATTTAATCAATTTGCCTTTAAAATACACTGAGTGGCCAGATTATTATGATCTCTGAACCATAATAATCTGGCCACTCAGTATATATCCTATAAAATAAAAGGCTAATATGCAAATTGTCCCCTCAACCAGGAGTTTGATCAGCAGGCAGGCCAGCCAACTGCCCATGTCCCCTCTCCCTGGTCAGGCTGGCCAGACCCCACCCATGCATGAATTCATGCACCAGACCTCTAATAAAAGAGTAATACGCAAATTGACTGTTCATCCCCTACACCCACAAGCTACACCTACCAGCCAATCAGAGCGAGTATGCAAATTAACCCAACTAAGATGGCTGCAGCCACAGAAGCCAAGTTTTCCACCTGCTCTGGCCAGCCCTAGCCTCCGCTCAAGACTACAAAGTTTTAATTATTGAAGATAAATAAATCCAACAAAAATGGCTGCAGCCACAGAGCAAGCAGGAGGCTTGGCTCCTCTCAAGGCTACAATGTTTCAATTATAGAAGATAAATAAATCCCAGATACCAGGGCCTACACTTGGGTTGCTGGAGGGCGAGGCCGGCCTGCAGTCCACCACAGGCCCCTCACCCAGGCCATCTCATGTCCCAAGGGAACTCCCACCCTAATCAGGGACACCCTTTAGGGCAAGCCAGATGGCCCCCACCTGTGCACCAGACCTCTATTCTATATAATAAAAGAATAATTTACAAAATGACCATCACTCCACCACACAAGATGGCTGCCACAAGGTGGCCAGCAGGAGAGGGCAGTTGGGAGGGACCAGGCCTACAAGGGAGAGCAGTTGAGGATGATCAAGACTGCAGGGGAGAGCAATTAGGGGTGACCAGGCTGACAGAGGAGGGAAGTTGGGAGTGACCAGGCCTGCAGGGGAGAGCAGTTGTGAGGGACCCAGGCCTGCAGGGGAGAGCAGTTGGAGGGTACCAGGCCTGTAGAAGAGGGCAGTTAGGGGCTAACAGGCTGGCATGGGATCAGTTAGACATCAGTCAGGCTGGCAGGGGGGTGGTTAGTTGGTCATCAGGCTGACAGGCAGAAGTGGTTAAGGGCAATCAGGAAGGCAGGCAGGCAAGCAATTGGGAGCCAGCAGTTCTGGATGGTGAAAGGGATGCCAGACAGTCCCCGTGCATGAATTTCATGCACCAGGCCTCTAACACACACCCACCCACACACACACACAATGAGTGGTCAGATTATTATGCATTCAGAGATTATAATAATCTTGCCACTCAGTGTATATCTTCTCAATAAGTGTCCAGAACAACTAGTTCCTTTTAAATAACAAGTCCAATTTTATAATCAGAATATTATATTCAGTTAAAAATTATAACAACCTGCAGACTATGATATTCATATCAATTAATGAGTAATTTACCATATCTACTATGTTTACAATCTCTACAATTGCATGGTTCTTTTGTTACACAATGCTTACTTTTAGTGTTATTGCTTACTTTAAGGCTTATTAATGAAAATAAAATCATTGTCAACAAATTCAGGTAGAAAGATGCTCCCATAAAAAGAAACTATTTTGACAAGGAGATAGCATTTTACTTTTTATTATTCTACCATATCAGAAAGCAAGGTTCTATATATAATAAACAGTTTCCTGAGAACATTTATAGTCTGGAAGAGAAGCAAAATACTTTTAATTCAGATCTCAAAACTGACTTAGGAACTGTGATGCCTAGGGATACCTCACCAAAGCAATTTATCTGTAGCTGCAAATATGCAAATGTAATAAGGTATTTGAAGTTAGAAATCAGATGTAAACTTTAATAGTACAAGCTAAGAACTAAAGCCTTATCCTGATTGGTAGTTCTTATCTGTAAGATGGAGAGGAAGGGTTGATACAGCAACTTTAGGTTTTCAGTGGATGTAAATTACATGTCAAGTAACAGTGCCCCAATCCTCTGATAAGGAGAGTGAGACTGCTTAGATAAGAAAGAGAGAAGGCAGATAAGGGGAAGCAAATAAGAGGAGAAAAGAACTCAAGAGACTTAAACCAATAGGCTGAGGTTGTCTCTGTAAATACCAAGCCATTTAATTTCTGAGAAAGGCAAGACATTGGAATAATGCAAAACACACAGGTGGGTATTTTGGAAATCTGGATTTTAATTCAAGTGGGTTTTTTTAATGCCTATCGATGTGTCTTTTATGCAAAGGGAGGGATTTGGAGTAGAATAATTTTTAAGACTTTGATGGTTCTAAATTTATACATCTAGTTCTCATAAAAGTTAGATCTTTTTGTAACGGAAGTTCCTGGTTTTTCTTAGCACTTTCTCTGGGAAATCCATTGACATCTATTTTATCCAACCTTCACTGCTTGCTTGATCCAGATACTTAGTGCTAAGTCCAGAGAATGCTGTGGCAATTCAACAGGCCTTGTGGTACCCTGTCTATGTAAGATCAGTGAAACATCCTTCTTCGTATTAAAAGAGAAGTGATTTAATTTTTCCCGTTTCTTGAAAAAAATTGTACTGATCATTGGTATTATAACTACTATAAAAGTTATCCTGTTTGTATGTTAAAAAACAAACAAACAAACAAAAACACATTAAAAAAAAACTTGCCCAACCAGTGTGACTCAGTGGTTGAGCATCCATCTATGAACCAGGAGTTCACAGTTCCATTCCCAATCAGGGCACATGCTTGGGTTGTGGCCTCTATCTCTCCCTTCCTCTCTGAAATCAATAAAACTATATTAAGCCCTAGCAGGTTTGGCTCAGTGGATAAAGTGTTGGCCAGTGAACCGAAGGGTCCCAGGTTTGATTCTGGTCAGAGTCATGTAACTCAACCTGGCTGGCCGTGGCTCAGTGGTTGAGTGCAGACCTATGAACCAAGATGTCATGGTTCAATTCCTGGTCAGGGCATATGCCCAGATTACAGGCTCCATCCCCAATAGGGGGCATGCAGGAGGCAGCCAATCAATGATTCCCTCTCATCATTGATGTTTCTATCTCTCTTTTCCTTTCCCTTCCTCTCTGAAATCAGTAAAAAATATATATATATATATAATTTTTTTTTAAGGGCACATGTGCGAGGCAACCAATTGATGTGTTTCTCACGTCAATGTTTCTGTCTTTCCCTTCCCTTCCACTCTCTCTAAAAGTCAATGGGAAATATCATCTGGTGAGGATTAACAACAACAACAAAATCCCACCTATATTTTAAAATAACTACATGAAGTTTTGTGGTAGATGGTTAAATAAACATGAGCAGAGAAAGGATGATGGACTAGGTACAGAAAGTCACCAGAGCAGAAAGCCCTAGGAGCCTAGCAAATGACAATTGTATGATGGGACCTAGATCCCAGGGGGACCTTCCCTCCCATGGCATATCACTGGTCATGGATTTTGATCCCCTGACATTTCCTCACTAGAGATAACATCTAGGCATCAGTTGTATTTCAGCTCCAGGCCCAGAAAAAGAGCAAAACTAGACAAGTGATGCCAAGGCTGATCTCAGGACCAGCTGCACTGGATAATGACCCCATACCCTGGTGCCAACCAATCAATCAGTGGAGGCCTGGTGTCTGAAAGGACAAACCTGGAAAGCTGTGGATATTCTTTTGAAATCTTCCTCTGGACCCTCCTCTCAAATCTCCACCAATAAAACCCCTGGGACAGAGGACCCTCGCCCTCTCCCTTCAGGAGTGAACCTGTACCATTTCCTCCCCTTCCCTCCATGTATTTGTCCCCTTTCCCTTCCCAGGAGCACATTACCTTTACCTTCCTCCCAAAATCCAAGGGCCCTTTCTTTGCTTCTATAATTTTTTTTCCTCAGCCCATTTCTTCTATGGATTACTGCTTCTACCTCTGTGATTTTCTAAATAAATGTCCTCTTATAGTTTGAGTTTTCTGAATTTTTTCAACCAGAACGCAAGTACGGAGGTCTCTTAACCCAGGTCTGGTCTGACCCCACCTGTTCAACATGTGATTCCTTTCTTGCTCCCCTCACCCCCAAGAGTTTCAGATCAACATCTAGGATCTGGTATTTGCTCCCTAAGGTAAAAGAATGAAATCATTTTCTTTAACATTTGAACTTAAGTGAAACCAGGATGTTATTTGGAAAAAAAAATAGTGATATAGACTTCTGAATAAAACTAAAAAGTAATAACTTTAGAGGACAAAAGTAGATTCTATCACTAGATAGTCAATTAAGCTGGCAAAGTATTGTAAAAAAAACAAAACAAAAAAGAAAGGAAATTAAGTCTTTAAATTTCAAAGCTAGGAGCCTCTTTAACTACTCTATTTTATTCACTTCATTTTATTGATGAAAACACTGATATCCAGAGAAGTTGTGTGTATTGGGTAAGGTCATCAGCTGGTAAGTGTGAGGACTTGGATTTGAAGTGAGAACTATCCCCTCTACCACAGGTACCTTCTTAAGTGGTTAACTCATTATTATGGTGAAATACATATTAATGTAAACTTGACTTATGATGTGACAGGAGAAGGCTAATTGCAAACTGTGTGCAGGAAGTTAGATAGATAAGAAAGTAACCCTTATTCAAAATCTTATTCCAGACATCTAAGAGGGAGTAAAGTAGTTTCATCTACACATAATAGAGATTGAATCATAGAAAATTATAGAAACCATGTATAGAATGAGAAGGAAGAGTTTTAGAATTCCTGGCCTACTAACTAATGGGCCAGTGACACCTTGTTAAGATTATTTGATTCCTAATGTTTCTGGGAGGGTCCAGATATTTATTTCCTCTTAACTTCTTACATTGTCTTCCTGAAATTTTAAGACTAACAATTGGGGGGGGGGGGGGGGAAACAAACACCACAGAAGTCTAAAATATTGACAAAAGACTAACAATAACACAAATATATAAATATATGTTTACAAATCAAATGATGATTAATTTCAGATTATTGTCTGCAGGGGCCTAGACAGCAGTGGGATACACAGTGCTGATATGGGCTCTCAGACATAGGGAGAGAATCTAACACCATTTGGGATGCATAAATTATTACTACTTTTTAGGCATGGTATTTCTAAAAATAGTGTTTCTAAAAACATAGCTAACAAAATAAAAGGGAAAAAATCAGGGAAACTTGAATTTGTGCTAATTTATTATTCTTAGATGACAAACCCTGGAGCGAACCAAAGGATTATAAAAGGTAAAACTGGATTCTGGATTCTTGGTCAGAAGTGTTAACTTAAGAGTAACAACTTCAACTCACTTATTTTTCTGACCTATATATATAAAAGCCTAAGCAACCCCTAGGACAGAATGACCAGAACTACGGGTTGACCAGTTGCTATGATGCACACTGACTACTGGGGGTAGATGCTCAATGCAAGAGCTGCCCCCTGATGGTCTCTATGCTCCCACAGGGGGAGTGCTGCTCATCCAGAAGCCGGGATTGGCCCTAAAACAGCAGTCCGACATCCCCTGAGGGGTCCCAGATTGTGAGAGGGCTCAGGCTGGGCTGAAATATCCTCCCCTATCCCCCCACTCCATGTGCACAAATTTCTAGTTTCTAGAAAAAAGTCATGGAAACCACTTCAAATATTCCTTACAAGTTGGTATGACCAAAGCTGTCTTCATGGGAATATGATAGAGAGAGCACATGTTATATTCCTATCTGCTTTCTTTATAAGGAAGAATTGTATAGATCTATGAGAGTTATTTTATTGCTATGGTACAGAATGTAAACAATTATTTCCAAGCTGTAGCAATGTTTTGTTTTGAGTTTAGAGAGAGAGGAGGAGAGAGAGAGAGAGATGGGAAACATCTATTGGGTGTTCCACTTATTCATTGGTTGATTTTGTATGTGCCTTGACCAGAGATTGAACCCTGCAACCTCAAAAAATCAGCACAACTGAGCTACCCGGCCAGGGACTGCATCATTCCTGACCAAAATAGTTTGTTCTCAAACTGTTATTTTTGGTTTCAGGAGTCATATCTTTGACATAATAGGCTATGGCCTTGTTATTATGCTTGTAGTATAAATTGTGGGAGCTAGAATATATTTAGAGATTACATTGCTCTGTCCTCTTTTGATTGTTGAAGAAATTGAGGCCCAGTAACATAATGTGCCATACTCCAGGTCACATAGCTCAATACTTGCTGTATCTAAGTTAAAATTCAGGTCCCCCAAGAATATCATGTCCTATTCCCTAGATCCTGGGAATATTCTATCTTATGTGGTGAAAAGGATTTTGCAGAACTGATTATGTTAAAGATCTTGAGATGGAGACATTATCCTGGTAAGTATAATGTAATCACAATAAAATAGGAAGGCAGGATAATCAACTTTAGCAGATGATAATGGAAGCAAGATTGGAGTGACTTAAGGAAGGTCTGATGAGCCAAGGAGTGCAAAAGAGTTCTAGTAATTTAAAAAGGCAAGAAAATTGATTCTCCTCCAAAGTTTCCAGAATGAATGCTTTCCCTAAAACACCTTCATTTTAGATTTCTGACCTTCAGAATTATATCTGAAAACAAAACAAATGTATTGGCAAGTCAACTTCTATTTATTTTTAAGATTTTCAAAATGGCATCCTTCACTAGCTAGCTTCAGGGTGCAACTGTAACAATAATACAATAAATTTAAAAAAATAAAAACACTCCAGCTTAGAGCAATATTAAAACAGCATGACAAGAATCATTAAAATAGTGCATATCCATTACATCTTGCTGCATCACTACATATGAAAATCTGGGAACATTCTTTTGCTTGATTTTGTATAAAATCAACATACAGAGAATTTATAAAGTAGTTTCTAGCAGGCACTGAATAAGTGCATGTTGGGTTAATGAATAAATATACAAATAAATGCTTAAATATTCAAGGACAAAAATGGAATGGGAAATTTTTTACATAGTGTATTAGATGCCCTAAAAAATTGAAACATTGGTTGTTAAAGGGACTAATTTGTATTAGTGAATATTTTATGTCAGTTAAATTTCAATATAGTAGGAGTATACATTAATTCTATCCCTAAATGGAATATTTTATGTAATATATTTCATTTAAGGGGAAAACAATAGCAGGAACAATTATCTGTTTGTAGCATTTTACAGTCTTAATCACACTTGCCTTAGATAGAAGAAAAAACTATATTATGAGAAAAGAGGCACAAAAGTTTTCATTAAGTGCATAAATAAATATACCATGAAAAAGAAAGAATGAAAAGCAAATAAATTAATTTTTATAGGTCAATTTTAAATGACCAACTCATTTGAAATGTCTCTACTTTAAACAGTAAGTATAATACATATATTACCAGTAAAGCTAAAGTAAGTATACATAGTAGATTATTTTATGGTCCATCACTCCCTTCACATAGCTACGGTGGTCTCTTTCCAAATTTGTGCATTTCGTGCACCAGGCCTCTAGTAATAAAAAAGAGCAAAAAGTGTTTTGGAGACAAATACAAATGAAAGGCAAAGAGGATGATAGATTACAAAAACAAAACAAGCAAACCAAAACCTAGAGAGTGAATAAAATATAGGGGGGGGGGAAACACATAAAAATAAAGATTTGTCACTAATTCCTTCCACCTTTTTTCTTTAGCACATTATCCTGTGCAAGAAACTGGGTGATCCAGCCACTATTGGTTCCTGAGAAGCTGGGAGACAAGGAAAGAAGGGCTTATGCTTATGATAATCTTTGGAGGAACCTAAAAACATATCAAGCAAGCCCAGCAAGTGTAGCTCTAAGGCTGAGTGCCAACCTATGAACCAGGAGGTCACAGTTTGATTCCAGGTCAGGGCACATTCCTGGGTTGTGAGCTCGATCCCCAGGGGGGGATGTTCAGGAGGCAGCTAGTTGATGATTCTGTCTCATTGATGTTTCTACCTCTCCCTTTGCCTTCTTCTCTGAAATCAATAAAAATATATTTAAAAATATATATTATCAAGCATGAGAGTAAAAACATCAAACAAAAATGTGTGTTTATCTGTATATAAAAGGGAAAAGTAGTGATGAAGAGTCAGTGCCCAGAGAACCAAGGAAGCTGAGCATAGGGATATCAAATCAGCATGAATGCAAGAGCAGGACAGCCTAAGCCAATCCCAGAACTGCTAATGGGCTGCACTGGACTATAATTCTTATAAAAAGAACTGTCTCTTGTTTCTCTGAGACATTGGACGCTTGTTTTCCTTACTCTTGGATAAATAGAGTGGAATTGCAGGGTCTTTGGTAAGTAAATGATTATCCTAATAAGAAAACTACATGTGAGTTTTCCAAAATGATTATACCATTTCCCAGTCTGATAAGCCATGTCTGAGTTTCAGTTGCTTAACATCTGTACTGACATTTGGTGTTGTCACTTTTTAAATTTTAGCTTTGGTTGTGGGTATAAAATGTCATTTTTCACTACGAATTTAAAAAATTTTAAAGCTAACATTTGCATGTTAGAAATATTTTCATGTTTGTGAGTTACTTATATATTATCTTTTATGAAGTGTTTATTCAAAAAATTTCTCCTTATTGTTTTCCTCTTCCCTTTGGCAAGATGACATAAGCTCTGTGATAATAAAGCAAATCTTTTTCACTATATACGGCACGATATGTTAGTTTTCCACTTATGTAGATATGAACCAACTTTGAATGTAAAATAGGTTTGTTGCAGATGCACAGTGTTTTAAAAGTTTTAAAGATAGTTTTATGTATGTATTTCTAGTAACAGAGAAATAAATTCTCACATGATTTCTAGATTCCCAGGGCCCTGAGCCAAGTAGTAGCTTTCATTTCTCAAATTTGACAAGATAAACAAGTCTTAATTGTTATTACTTATCTATTACTCCAATTTAATAAATAGCTCCATTATCCATCTTGGAGTGCCTGAGGGTCTCTCAAAACATGTGTTGTTTCTTATTTTCTTTAATAAACAACAGACAAGCTACCTCCTCACCATACTATTAGCATAAAAAAAAATACTGTAGCTATTTTATTTAAGTTGTATGGACTCTAAACATCAGATATTGTGGAAATATTAGGGTAAAAAATGTAACATATGGCATACTCTAAATCAGTGGTTGGCAAACTCATTAGTCAACAGAGCCAAATATCAATACAACTATTGAAATTTTTGAGAGCCAAATGTTTTAAACTTAAACTATATAGGTAGGTGCATTGTTATTAACTTAATTAGGGTAATAGAACTACATATATTAAAAGTACTATTTGGTTGGTAAGAAACAATAGCTATTTTTCTCTGAAGATGAAGAACAAAAGATTCTATTACTACTCTTTCCTCCTGACTTCAGGAAAAACAATTGTCTTGTGACCTTAGACATATTTTTTATGAACTCAGAATACATTAAAGAACAATGGCTTCAGAATTTCTATATAAAAAAATAGGATTGATCTTAAGTTACAGTTAGATGACATGTCATAAAGTGATTTTACAAAACTCAATGCTGTTTTATTTAATTAGTGTTTATTTAGGTCATTGAAGGAACATGGATAAATACAGGGTAGGGCAGCTAATGCCCTCTTATGCCACTGCATTTGGGGAATGTGAATGTATTCATACACCAAAATTTTTCTTTGATGTTCATCTAGTAGTTAAGAAAATGATTGCTTTGTGTAAAATAAGCTGGCTGTAATGTAGAGGGAACACACTAGTCAATTAGTGTTAGTTGCATTGAAAGAGTTTCTGATGCCTTTTTGAATGATGGAAGAAGTTTTGGCTTATTTGTTTCTTGTTTGTATTTTGATAAAATAGCCTGTTCCTTAGAGCTTTTATTCACTTCTTCTAGCAGATGAAAGAGTTATGATGACTCATTGAATCTGACAAACTTACAGAACAAAGATTTCAATTGTACCAAGTTCCAATCTACAGTCTCTTAGAAGAATAACGATAATTTCTTTCCAGACATGAAACATCATCAACTTTCAAAAAATGAAATCCTATATAATAAAAGCCCAGTGACCATAATGATATAATTACCAGAATGACCACTTGACCACTTGCTAAGAGGTGCATTGACCACCTCTCTGTCCCTCCCCCACTCCACCCCACCCCCTGGCCCGCAGGCTCCAATTGCAGGATGGTGAATGGGGAACTTGGGTGGCTGGTGGTGGGGCAGACTGGGAAATGGAGAGTGGGTGGAATAACTGACCTCTTGGTCCCTTCCCCAGCCCACAGGCTCCTATCACCGAATGGCGAGTGGGTAGGTGGCAGCAGAGCAGGACAGAGACTGGTGAGCGGGCAGAAGATGGCCCTGATTACAGGCTAGGCCTAGGGACTCTACCCACAGAAAATTTTGTGCAGTGGGTTTCTAGTTAAATATAAGTCTCTGGGGTCATTCCTTCCACCAATGTCTATAGATGCTTAGATATAAGATTCTCAACTAAAACATATAACAAGAGAAAAACATATCCAACAATGACTTATGAATCAACAGTGCTTCAAATTTGTATTTTTGGAGTCTGAGAATATTTTAAGGGGTCTGTTGAGCTTAATACACAGGTAATTGAAACAGTAAAGGGAAAAGGGGAATTTAATATTCTGATTCTGAACACGTTTCGTTGCAGTGAGGAAAAATTACAACTATTGTTCAGTTATTTAGTGTGTTATTGCAACATTATATAACACAGAACATTTATTGTTATAGAAAGTGCTTTTCACTTTAAAGGCCAAGTCATAAAAAGTTGTGCACCGCTTATTATCATTTACCTTTTCCTTAGGTACATTACTTTTCATATGTTTTCATTAGTGCTCTGCTCCCTAGTGTGCCAGTAACTTAAAGTCTACTTGCCAAAGCTCAGCTGGGGAGAAAAAAGGAGTTACTCTTGCTTGAGTTCTTTAAGTTGGAACAAAGCATTTTGCAGGAGATGGTGGTTGTAAAAAAAGCCAGACAAAGCCAGACAGAGGAGCCTATAAAGTGTGGCCAGCAAGCATAGCATTCTGATCTTCAAGACTCAGTAGGCTTCAGGCAATTAATATATATTATTAGAGCTTTATGTGGTCTTAATTTTGCCTAGTGCCCTAACAATGACTACTCTAAAATTCGTGGTTAATCCTTTTATACAAATCTTGATACTTCCTTTTAGTACAAGATGAGTTTATTGTTGTTGGGGAAAGGAAAATTATTTGAAGTTATCTAGCTTGAATTACTTGCTTGAAATTTGGAGATTTAATAAAGCTATCTTCTGCTCACTGAAGTGTCATTTCAGATTATCTGTTTCTTACAGCATTTGGGGGCAATAAATTAATGTCAGTAATAAGTAGGAACTATATGCTTTCAAATGTCAGATTTTGGGAAGAAGCAGGAAAGCTTGTTATTTTACTATCTGTATTACTTGGTTAACACTTGGAAATTATAGCATAAAAATTCAAACAGTAAAAAACCTACATAATAACATTCAAGTGACCCAGTGAATTCCCTGGATTTCCCCCTGAGTTTAGGAAAAGAGCAAATCTAAAAGGTCTCTCAAGTTGCAACATTTCAAGTGAAAACACTGATTGAATGTCAGCAAAGTGGCTGTGTTGAAAGTTAGTTGTAGCTATAGGTGCCAGAGACTCGAATTTGTTTTTGTTTCCCCTGTTAACTTTGGGCTTCACTAAGTACTACTCCATAAGGAGTCTTGTCATTGCAGATTTTTCAGGTGAAATCCCCTTTTCTATACAGGAGCTGGGGTAGGGTGGTGGTAGAGAATTTGTTGGAGGGAGAAGTGTTTTATAATCTTATGACTAAATCCCATTTTTTTTTTTTTTTTTTTTTTTTTTTTACTGAATCAACATTCCTGGTTAGTGACCTTAGTTCTTTCCATTCTTGAAACAAGTTAGGAAGACAAGAGAAGACTAGGGAGGACTGCGGTTGGGAGAAACGCCACTTGTAGCATATGGCACAAGATTCTGATAACCTCTTTTCCCCTGAAGAAAAGGCATTTGTTAAGGAAAATGCTCTGTGTGTATTTCACAAACAGTACTCTTCCCCAGCTCCTGGCCAATACAAGAGTGTATCTTGTTGACTCTTCATCTTGAGAACTGGGTGGAATTCCTGAAGGTAAAAATCCATGAAATGGTGGGTGTCCTCTTAAGACTGAGGTTTTTAGAAGTTTCTCACATAAGATAAGCAAAATCATTCCGTTAACACACAGTTTTGTGAAATAAATAAATGCTTATTGAGGTTTGAGATGGTTGGTTGTGTAGCATTATAAGGTGGTAAAAGATTCCTGATGTAGATGACAAGACTTTTGAAATAACTTTTTCAGTTAGTGTAGAATAAATAAATGGTAAAATGCCACCTGGTAATCTTAAAAGTCAACGTAAACTAACCCTCTCCAGAAATTGAGACATGCTCACAAAGTCATTGAAGGACTGTTTTACAGTACAACAGTTCTTCCTATCAAATAATCAAAATATTGCCTTTTAAAATGTATCAAAGGTCTTTTGTCTATATTTCCCATCAATTTATGTTATTTCAATATTTTCTGTTTAACTGCTCTGTAATTCTTCTCATCTGCCAGTCTCACCCTGCTTCTGACAGTTGCCTTCTCTCTCCTGGCTCTCTTGCCTCTGTTTAACCTGTCAGAGCCTTTTGCTTCCCCACCTGTGCTTCAGGAAAAGGAAGATAACTTGGCATACCTGCCAAAGGCTTGTGACAGTAATATATGAGCAGGGTGCTCCCCTGATGTCTTAAAATAAAGCAGTATCCTCAAGAAGACAAACCCTCTGTCATTTGGTTTCCAGGGATACAAACATATCTAAAAATGCAGAGCTAAATGCATTTTAAAGTAAGAAATTCTTTTAAAAACGGAAGTGCAGGGAATCAGATAGAGGAAAGAACATGGGCTTTGAAGTCAGACACTTCTGCAATTGAGTCCTGACAGCCTTTTACCTTCACAACTAAAGTGCCTGACCATCCTTTTAATCTTTTGCAAAACGTTAGGACTATATGAGATAGAATAACTAAACTTCTATAATGTTTCTTCTCCCTCCTCAACAACTAAGACTTCTCTCACCTCCTAAATATTCCACAAATTCTTTAGCAATCCTCTCTGTCTCACACCCTGCAAACTAGCACCCTTCCTGAGCAAAAGTCCTATAGTAATTAGAATCCAGCTGCTAAAAACAAAGAGAAATCTATGAAATTTAAATTTTTTATTTGTATAAATTTTCAAACTGGAATAATTTATCCTTTTTACATTTATAAAAATAATGCTTCCACAATTCATTAATAAAACACTACTTTAAATTGTGCAGAACAAATCTGAAGGATTATTTACTAGAGCAATTATGAAAACATTGTTAGATATAATTAATAGAATATAACTAATCAATTTGATTTATGAATCTATGGAATGATGACCATTTCCTCATATGATAGTTATTTGACAAAGTAAAAATCCACATCTTGATTGTCTAATAATAATTTTCTCAGCTGTTGATTTCACTAGATTATCATTCATTTAAATATATTTTCATTTAAATATATTTTCAACTTATTCAAATCCCCAAATTTGTGCCACATCCACTTCTATAAGCATTGAACTGATTAGATGACGAAATGTGAATTTCTTCTTTTTGATCAACAGGGTAACTTCTTTGTTCTTACGCTATTATATAATAGAATAACTGCAAAAAGGAACAAAATCCTGGCAAATGAGGTACCAAGCACTTACTCCATGGCGGACAGATAAAATGAGTTACATTTATTAAATGCTTCAAGTATGTTATGTACTTTGTGCATATTATCTTATTTAATTCTAATCAAAACACTTCCGGATACGTATTTTTAGCCCCATCTTATAAGAAGATGATACTGATGCTAAGAGAATAAATAGCTTTCTCATGTTAAAATGGCTGCATTAATATGTATTTGGATGTAATATTGTTAAACTAACAACAAAATATCTACGATCACTCAGACTCTCCTTTGCAATTACGTCTCCACAAATTTCCCTCTTCCTCAGAAGAGTAGAATTTGTTTATATGCAAGCCAATCCCAAAATGCTGTCAACTTTTCCTTGTATTTTCTCTATTTAGGATTCAGCTGTCACCTTGCCTTACTCTTTTGATTTGCTACTTCTGCTTTTAAAAAGAATTGCTTATACTGTTCTTGAAGAATTTTATAGAAGAATGTTTTAATGTTGATATCCAGGTGAAGAGTGAAGGTGAGGAGAACTCAAAAGGGATAAGGATTCTTTTCATTTAAAAAAAATCCATAATAAAAATGTAAAGATAAAAATCAAATGTTCGATTGGAATAATTCAATGAAAAGGAGCTTGGATTGCCATTATGAGGCATTTTTTTTAATGCAACATCATTAGCTCTGTTGGCCATAATGATCAGGAAAACTTTATACAGTCCAATGTAATAATCAAGGGACCATTTTCAAGTATAGTTTTGGTACATAGAGTCTATTGAAAAATGAAAAATGGTTTATTCCACCTATTCTTGTGTGATATATCAAGAAAGAAAGAAAAAATTGGAAAATCGGACTTTTTTTTTTTAATGGGATTAATCTTAAATTCCATAAAATATAATTGCCATTTTTCATGTCTATAGGTAGCAGGGGAAAAAATAGCATAAAAACCAATGATTTTATTGGTTGCATGACACTATTTTTGTTTTCCTTGACATAATATAAAACTAAACAGCACAGTACGTTCGCAAGAATTTTACAGTGATGTTAACTTGTTGCTCTTATCCAAGAGTGGTAATCCAAGTTGGAAGCTGCCATCAGAATATAATTCCCCACCAGTTTTTCCAAGGAACACTTCCAAATAAATTATAGTCACATGAATCCTCATTGCAGAGTGTGCTTTTAGAGAGCCCAAACTGAGATAAACATACCATAAAATTGTGAAAATGTTTGATTATCAGGACAATCTACTAGTAATTAGACTTTATTGAGCCTCTATTCAGTGTTGGCACTGTCAAGACATATTACTACATAGTTAATGTTCTCTCTATTGAAAATTTTCTGGGGCTAATATTTAGATATCTCTCATTTACTCATTTCAACTTTAGGTTATAAAATTGTATATGACTTAGTACACCAAGTAACATCAAACTATCTAAAGTAGTCAAAGCCTTTTATAAATGCTTCAAGAGAAACCAAACAGTGTAGCCATAATTGCTTAACTGGCCTGAAGTAAAAGCTGGAATGAGAAACTTATTCAGGACTATTTCTTGCCAGTACCCAGTGGTGTCTTCTTATTATAATATAACTTCCTATTATATATATATAATCTTTATCTGCCTTCAGTATAGACAAAAAGCTATCCCTCCTATTTGAATAAAGAATGCAAGAATGCATTATTGTAGAAATCACCTCCTTCCCTCCAGTCTAGTGGGTGATGACTCCACTTAAGGGAAGGAGCAATAGAAGGGAAATTTTCAATGCTGCTGGCCTGCTTCCATGTAGTCTGTGGATAATAGAGCTCTTTGATGTCTAGTACATTCATAACCACGAAACTCAGCTTCCCAGTCAACAGAAAAGCTATTTTACACTACTTTTGATGTGATGAAACAACTTAACTAGACATGGTTAATCACATAGCTAGTGATTATGCCATGCAAGGAAAAGACATTAAAATAAGCCAAGTGCCTCTAAAAAGAACAAAGGAAAACTCCCCAGCAGGCATACACACACAGCTGACTCAAGGGCTCTGGCATGACTCGTTTTTTTACCTTCCAGATTCACTCTTACTATTTTCATAACATGAAACATAAACATCACCGTGTCCATGGGAATTCTGCATACCTGCCTAACTTGCTTATTGCTTATTCTCTGAGACAGTCATAATTTGTCTTTATTCTGTTCCAGACATATCTGGCTTTGATCACACCCCCAGGCTAAACACCAACAGATTCTGGGAAAAAAGCAGAGAAAGCTCTTTTGTAAAAGTTTAATCCCACTTAGGTCATCTGTTTATTGCTTCATCCAAAACATCTAGGTTTTTAGATGATTTGACCAGTATCACAAATGCAAATCCTATAAATCAGAGTACCTACAGGTTAGGAGCCTCAGAGGAAAATATGCTTTGGGATCAGAGCACTGACAAGTTGGTTTATTAGTTCAGCTGGTTTTATAGACCAGCCAAGGTCCTGTTTTCAACAACATTATTTATATCAGTAGATGCTCAACTATTTCATAAAAATAAGCAAACTTGGAGTGAGTCTTTCTTTGTAAAGGAAATACAAATTTTGGTAAGTCCAATTGAACTAAAAGCTAATGAAATATGATATTTAACCCACATTTAAACAGTTATAAAAGTTTGGCAACTAAATGAATTGGTGGCCTTGATATCAAGCTATTAATTATAATATGTGCTTACATTTTTATTTAACCATAAGCTAAATAAAACAATGAACTACCTTTAAATAACCTAACAAGCATGTGATAAGCTCTGTCTAATGTTGCTTGAACATAGAGGGCACTGTTGTATAAAAACCATTCAAGGAACAATATAGACCTGCAAGGTATACTTTTACATGGAAGTCAATATAATTGTAGAGAACATTAACCAGTGGTGTAAAAGATGTATGCTTTTGTGCTTAGATGATTGATCTTTATAAGAGTGTGATGAATCACTAAAAAACTTAATTCAACATGGAAAATGTTGTATTAAAGTAGTGCATAAGTTTGTTAGCTATATTTAAAAATAAAATACAAACTGTTAGGCTAAATACTTTCCAGTGCTTGATAAAACAGAAGGCATCTTAAGAAGCAAGTTACTTTCCGTAATCGCCAGTTCAAGTTGGTACGAGTGTGCCTGTCTCACCTAAAGGTATTCTTACAGGGACAAGTAGTCCCATTTCATTTTTGTCTATTTTGGAAAATACAGCTCTTAACTAGGACATGTCACTTGGCTTCAGATCCCTTGGTGATTCATTTCTCTTGGTCATTCCGAGTCATTTTCCATCTGTGTTCCTAGAGGCTATGCTATGTAACAAGACCTATCCCCTTTCCTTGTAGAGATCCACCATCTTGCTACCACCTAAGTCTCTGGTCCATAAATCCCCTTAATAAATTATTTGTTTAATTCTGTAATTGTCAGCCTCTTTCTTTAGTCTCTTGGTCCTGTTCCCCTTTGATTCTAATACCCATTGAGAAATTTTTCCAACACCTACAGAGTCTATATGGCTAATGTTAATAAGATAGTTTCAGATTGTGGTAAGAATTCTGAACAACATAATAGAAGATGGTGTGACTGACTTGGAGAGAAAAACACTACTTTAGTTTGAGTAGTCAGGGATACTCTTAAGATATGCTATTTGAGATGAGAGCTTCTGTGGAAGAAAAACCTTGCAAAGAGGTGGTGTGAAGGAGGAGAAAATGCTAGACAACACAAAATCAAAGTTAAACCAAAGGCCTTAGGCAGGATAGCATTTGTTGTGACAGAACAGAAAGTCAGCATGATAGAGAATGATGAATAAAGGAAAGTAGATCAGAGAAACAAGAAGAAACTAGATATGTGATATTTAGACCAGAGTAAACATAATTGTTTTTTACATACAGAATTCAAAGTAATCCTATATAATAAAAGGCTAATAGGCAAATCGAAGTTCTGAAGTTCGACTGCTCAGTATGATATGCGCTGACCACCAGTGTGGAACATAGCAGGGGGGGCCCCACTGCCTAGCTCTCAGATGCTGAGGGAGCCAGGCAGGGGGCCACCCCAGTCAATCACCCCACAGATGGGATGGTGGAGCAGGTAAGGGGGTGGTGTCAGGGCATGGCAGGGTGCCAGGTGGGCTGCAGTGCTGTGAGTCTGGGGCATGAGTTGGGGCCTGATCCCTGCAGGCCATCCCAAGGGATCCTACCTGTGCACAAATTCATGCACCAGGCCTCTAGTTAAGAATAAGGAAGCTTGGCTATATTGTCTTCTATAACAAAAAATACACATAGGCTTGGAGCAAAATGGCATAATTGAACCATGATCTTTGAGGACAGCTACATGTTAATCCAGTTTCTCATTCCACCAGTCCAACACCTTAGGCCAGTCACCAAACTGTCTGTGGCTCAGTTTTCTAATATATAAACACAGAAATGATAACAGTGACTGCCAGAACACCCCTAAGAAGCAAAGGGACAAACCCTGTGAAAAAGTGCCTTGTAATGGACTAGACATTTTTTTTTTATTTCCCCTTGTCAATATCAGTGTTTCTATTTGCTAATGTAAACAAATTTTTAAAAGTTCTTTATTTTCCTTAAATAAATTTTTTATTGATTTCAGAGAGGAAGGAGCTGGAGAGAGAGACAGAAGCATCAATGATGAGAGAGAATCATTGATCGGCTGCCTTCTGCACACCCTCTATTGGGATCAAGCCTGCAACCCAGGCATGTACCCTGTCAAGGAATCCAACCTTGACTTCCTGGTTCATAGGTTTGACACTCAACTACAAAGCCACACTGGCTGGCCTAAAAGTTACTTCTTAATTTTTGGACATTGTAATAGGATATTCTGGATAAGATTCCTTTCTTGGTTTAGATCTATGATACTTTTATTTCCCTTTCCCCCCTCAGATCATTGTCTTTCTGTTTTCCTTCTTGATGTTTTCTTTCCTCTCTTTCATACTGGTCTATCTTATACCAATCATGCCATCACCCTCCTTCCCCTCCTTTATTACTGGTACTTTTCCCCCTCCTGTTGCCCTTTCTTTTGCCCACCCATCACTGCTCTCCTTCTCTTTGGCTCAGCTTCAGCACTTATTTGCATTGTGACCCTACAGGCCAGAGTGTGCTTAATTGCATGCTCCTCTTTCGAACCAATCTCATAGCTCTTTGAGCTTACAGAGGCAATGCAAACCATGGCCTTTCTTTGAACTTGATGTCTTTGGCTTTTCTCAATAGCTCTTCCTAACTTCTGTCTGTAACATTGCATTCTCCAGAATTCCATTTGCTGAAAGGTGCCAGTTGTATCAGTGCCAAATATTTGGGGTTTTGTTATGTGATCAGAAATTTGGATGTTTTTAATCAGGGAAGTTTAGCAGTGCTTTAGTGCTTAAGTGAGTCTTAATAAATGCAGATCTAAGGCTTAAATTGGAAAAAGTTTCATATGAAAAAAATTAACAAGAAACAATAGCAAGCATGAAATGTATGTTTACATTCTATTGCTTCTTATCAGAACAACATTAATGATTGTCTTAGCTCTGCAAAAATTCTATTACCACCTCTTCCCTCAAATTGTAAAGCAGCTTAAAAATGTTATATAAATCTATCTTTACCAGTTTCAGATATTTGCTTAAATTGCATTATAATTAAAATGGAGAATAGTAGTATAAAGAAGATTAGAAGTTTATAACATGCAAAACATTTTTAGTTATAAAACAGCACTAAAAAGGGATATTGAATTCATTAGTCATAAGGGATATTGAATTAATTACTCATATGGACTCAGAAAGGTGAGTCAGAGAATTGCATGTTAAGGTGAGTCACAGACTTGCTTGGTCAAGGTTCGTTTTTTATTTGAAAACTAGAAATAATGTATCTTAGTTATTATTCTCTAAATTATATTTTAAAAATGAAGTAAAGATTGCTCTATAGAAGATTAAAAAAATCTGATTCACTCCTTAAATAACCACAATATGATCACTTGTGACTCTGCATTGTTACCACACTGAGTGTAGATGTAAAAAACAGTGCATATATCTTTTATGAAATGTAGCTGGAGGCTCACTAGTTTAACTTTCTTTATAAATAAAAAGTGAAAGGAGCAAATTTCATTTTTAGTGACTGATTTTTCTGGGAGTTCATTTAGGAAGGAAAGAAGGAAGGAAGGAAAGAAGGAAGAAAGAAGGAAGACAGGTAAGGAAAGAAAATATTTTCTCTCCCTTTTTCTGACAATTAATCTTAAAGATAATCTAATAAATAAATAGTGCTTATAAAATAGTGGTATTAAGAGTACTGCTTATAATATTTTTACATGTATATATCTCCAAAATTTAAAATTTAGGAAGATTCTTAAAAGAACACCACATATAAATTAGTTGACTTGAAGATACGTCTGTTATCTGCCACTGATGAAAGAAGACATCTTCTTATAATATTTTTACATGTATATATCTCCAAAATTTAAAATTTAGGAAGATTAAAAAAAAAAACACATACAAATTAGTTGACTTGAAGATATGTCTGTTATCTGCCACTGATGAAAGAAGGCAATGTTAATCAATATCCTAAAATAGATGATCTGTAAAATTCCACACCTCTTCAAAACTCAGTTTTATAGTGGAAAAAAACACATTTGAATTACTGAGATAATATGGGGGAATAGTGAAGATTCAAAGTGTCCTTAGAAGTGATAGAATGAAATTCCATTTTTATTATTATATTAGACCCTACCCACTGTTCAGGATATTCACAAAAGCAATTTGCAATCCACAACTTTTCTTAGAATTTCATTAGAATCCAGATTTCCTACCTGGTTGTTCAAACCTTCATTGTCACATCAATGGGAGGATATTAGACACCAGTTGATTACATAGATTTTCTGATTCATAATAGGAGAGAGCACATTTCTAAATCATATTCTTCACTGGAAGATGATTTGGTTGCTTGCCGATAGCTTATTTCATTATATCAGACTTTACTGCAATATGGCCAAATGGTTGCTAGTCATTTACTTAGTATGGGAATGGAGCTGAGGACTTATTTATATATCAAAACACACTTTGGAACAGCCTGGACACATCCTGGAAAAGAATAACATGAATATATATTTCTGGGTGACATGCTCTTAATTTAGATAATCCAATCTGTTCTGTATTCTCCTTGCTACCATAATGTATGAGTTAGGATTGTGCTTATCTGAGAGTAACAAAAAAAACCTTAGTACAGTGGTTTTAAAATAAGGAAAAGCTTAATTAGGTCATCCAAAAAGAAGATTAAAGGACTATCCAGCTACATTGGGTTAAATGAAGTAATCAGTGATCCATACTCTTTCTACTCTGTAGCTTTTGTCCTCATGGTTGTGGACAATAACTCTAATTTTTTTTTAATATGGATTAACCTTATAATATTTGAAAGTATGGTATCTTTCAATCTGCCTTAATATCCTTGACTCTAATAATTCCTCTTATAACATTATTTACCCATATTTTAACTAGTCCTGTCTTCTGAAAATTAATAGTTTCTAAAATGTCCTTTTGAAATGTGTTGTTTAAATATAATACAAATATATTTTAATTATTATTGCCTTTAATCTAAATTCTATGATAAATATGCTATATAATAAAACATTTAAATAACCTATAATATGTATAATACCAAAGAATGTATAATGTAAAAAATATAATATTATATTTATTGAGAACTTATGAAGTGGCAATTTTCATCAAAGAAGTGCTTGACATGGAATAACCCAGGTAATCTCAGCTTAAACCTCAGATATAAATACCAGTAATATCCCCAATTACAAATGAAGGAATTAAATTTCAAATAGGGTAAATACTTTCTTAATATGATATAGCTAGAAAATGGCTTTTCTGGAATTTGAATTTAGGAATCTAGCTACAGAGTCAAGGTCGTCTTAATTCCATGCCACAACTACTATGCTTCTATATATAAAGTTTGTTTCCCTATAGTAATTTTGCCATGGTGTATTATATGTTGTTGTTTTTTTATATTCAACTATTTCACTTATAGTCAGTAAATCCCTATATTCTTTTATAACACCCTATATAATAGTTTATATGCAAATTCACCATCATACCCTTGTACAAGATGGTTGCCCCCATGTGGTCACAAGATGGCCACCACAAGATGGCCGGCAGGGGAGGGTAGCTGTGGATTACCAGGCCTGCAGGGGAGGGCAGTTGGGGGCAACCAGGCTTACAGTTGGAGGGATCAGGCCTGTAGGGGAGGGCAGTTGGGGGCAATCGGGCTGGCAGGGGAGCAGTTAGGCATCGATCGGGTTGGCAGGGGAGTGGTTAGGAGGTGATCAGGCTAGCAGGCAGAAGCAGTTAGGAGCAATCAGGCAGGCAAGCAGTTGGGATCCAGCAGTCCCGGATTGTGAGAGGCAGGCTCCACAGGTATGGGGCCTAAACCGTCAGTCAGACATCCCCTGAGGGGTCCCATATTAGAGAAGGTACAGGCTGGTTACAATTTGTAATAGACCATTGAAACCTTTAAAATATAGAAACTTTTTGCTTAACAGAGATAATATGTCTTTTGAAGAAATAAAATTACCTAAATTATATTGGGAACCAATGGATGTTACATCATTATCAGATGACATAAAATACTGTATTTTTTTCTTGATTGATAATAAAGCTATATTCTAAAAGAGTAGATGAATAATGAAAGATCTTTTGCCTTTCATCTTCAACCTGACAGAGTCAGAGCTCCTCACCTACAGTCACTTGCTTAGGGAAGAGTACTCTGTTAAAAATATTAAATATTCAATAATACATAGAAATAAAAATTTTAAGTTGGAAGAACCTTAGTGATTAACTACCATGGTGATTTTCTGTTTTCTTTATTTTTTTAAGTCTCTTTTTTAAAAAAAACAACAAATGCGTATGTACATATTTCACCCATGTAAGACATGGTCATGAGAGACTGCTCTAGTTGGACTTCAATTAGCCAGTGCCCCAAAGTTCACCTCATGAGATCCCCACTTTCCCATGTGGTAATTGTTACATTATAAGGTGGCATTGGAACACAGTCTTAAATAGTAATTTCAATATTTGATAGAAATAAGGAAATTGAGGCACTATCAACTCTCATGATAGCAGGAATTCAAACCTCCTTTTTCTGATTCCTAGATGAATGCTCCATCATCTAAAATGTCACACTAACCTCTTAAGGATAGAGGTTAGCACAATGTAATGCTAGGCCAAATGGGAAAGGTCTTTATATTACCTGTATTTTGGAATTATTGATGCTACTCTTCTGCTCTATTAATAGGAATAATTGTTATATGACTGTTATGACTGCATTGAGTCATTTTGAAAGCTATTAAAGTCAATTAAATGCTAAATGAATTTTGCTACAGGTAATAGGTTTGTTTGGCACTGAAATGAGTTACCAGCAACAAGTTCTGGTATCTTCAGAAATCATAAAACCAAACATGCAATTGCTTTATATGCCTATCTCAGGTTGCCTATCTCCATTCACTTCTTTTTTAAAAAAAATATTTTAACTTACTATGTCTTAAATAAATAGCTTTATTCTAGGATAGTTTAGGAAGACGTATAACTAGGGAACCTAAGACTGCAGTAGTTGGATGGTCTTTTGTGGGAGAGAGGGGTAGTGAGATTAAGATTTAATTGATTTTATTATCAATTGTATATGAAAAGCCATTTGATTGGCAAGTGTCACACGCAGGTGGCGATTTTCATCTCATATTACTCTCATTTTCTTCAATTTAATTAAAATGTGAAAGTAAATTTGTCTACATTAGCGCAATCCTATAATAATTTATGTAAATTTGAAACTTACATACAACATTAAACCCAGTCCTAAAGCAATGTAACTCATTAACTTTTAAAAACTCAGTGATATACACCTCTTACAGGTTTTATTAATTCCCCATTTAACCATCATTTTATGAAATCAAATTTCTTTTATCTGGAAATGTTATTATACTTGAATGGTAGTCCAGATGAAAGTAACCCTCATGTCTATAGCTGACTATTTCTTTTCTCCTCCTCTTGGGTTGCCATTTTGTTTTCTGTCTCTATTCATCTGGTCTAACTCTGACTTTCTCTAGATTTGGAATCTCAGTCCCAAAGCCATCATCCTACTTTCTAGGGGTGACCTAACTATATTTCTTTCCATTTGAAACATGTTCTTGTTATTGGCTGTGGGCAAAAGGGCCTTCATGATAGCATGGCTTCTTCAGCTTTCTTAAAATCTTTTATTTTTGTATTTAAAGTCTTTGATCTTATTGTAAAGTCTGATTCCTGATGGGCTATTCATTCATTTCCAATTTCTTACGTGGTTATCTGCTTCAAACTGTCAGAAAATGTACATTGGAGAAATGATTGATGTGCTCTGAAGGATCAGACTGGCTCAGGTTGCCTATCTTCATTCACTTTTTTATTTTTTAAATATATTTTATTGATTTTTTAGAGAGGAAGGGAGAGAGATAGAGAGTTAGAAACATCAATGAGAGAGAGTCATCGATCAGCTGCCTCTTGCACACCCCCTACTAGGGATATGCCCACAACCAAGGTATTGTACATGCCCTTGACCGGAATCAAACCCGGGACCTTTCAGTCCCCAAGCTGATGTTCTATCCATTGAGCCAAACCGGCCTTGGCTTCATTCACTTTTAAAAAAAATTATTTTAATTTAATTTTTTTATAAATAGTATTATTACGGCTACCCTTGACTGAACATCTTTCCAAAGAACAATTCCAGGGGACACATTTGCAGAGGGAGGAATGTGACTGAGCAGCTGTGTTCTGGGAGTACAGGTGGATAGCAGGAGCACAGAAAGATTCCAATTGGCCCTGAAGGAATACCTAATGTAATGAATATACAGACCCAATGGACCAGATTCTATGACCACCTAGCAAATGGGACATTTAAGAGGTCAACTCCCTTGACATATGTGAACAAAACAGGGGCTATATAATAAACCTTACCAGCTCAGGAGAGCCATAGGGCAGGCCAGACAAGTTCAGTGACCAAAAGTAACCACACAGAATATTCTGATCATAAATTCTGAACTGGGCAGATCATGGCAGGTGGTTACATAACAGGACTATAGCTTCCTTAGAAAGGTCAATCTTTACCTTCAGTGAATCCTGTTCATTGCTCTTTTTAAATTTTATACATTTTTCAATTACAGTTTACATTTAATAGTTTTAGTTTCAGATGTACAGCATAGTATTTAGATAACCATATACTTTACAAAGTGATTCTCCCATATTTCAAGTACCCATACTGGCACTATACATAGTTACAATAATATTGACTATACTAGAGGCCCGGTGCACGGCATGTGTGCACATGGAAGGAGGGGTCCCTCAGCCTGGTCTGAGCCGTCTTGCAGTTTGGGAGCCCTCGGGGGATGTCCAAATGACGATTTAGGTCAGCTTCCCATGGACATCCTTAGCTCTGCCATCGAGGCAGGAGAAGCTTGCGCCACCGCTGCTGTGCTCACCAGCCGTGAGCCCAGCTTCTGGCTGAGTGGTGCACCCCTTATGGGATTGCCCTGACTACCAGGGACCAGCTCCTGCATTGAGCATCTGCCCCCTGGTGGTCAGAGTGCATCATAATAACTGGTCATTCTGTGGTTCAGTCAATTTGCATATTAGCCTTTTATTCTATAGGGTTCCCCATGCTGTACTTTACATCTACCAAGTAATACATCTTAATCCCTTCACCTTTTTCATACAAGCCCTCAACCTTCTTTCTTAACTTTCATTTTGATAAATTGTCCCTCTTTTCCTTCAGGAGAAGGATTTTCAAGAATAATATTATTAAGGCTTTATATATTAGTAAGAGTCTAGGATAGGAAGAATTGTCACACTGAGACTTGGGGATGATAAAAAAGCCATTCCCATTAATAGGAAAGAAAATATTTTATTCTATCTACTCTCCAAAACCACTGTCCTTTTATTATTGATATTATTTTCAGACTAAAATGCTCAATTTTGTGGAAATAACCATAAATGAAACATACTGGAGAAAAAAGAATGTGCCATTGAATTTCCTTCGTATTGATGAAGTGGACTACTTTATGACTAGAAATTCATTGGATGCAAATTTCAAATTTATAAAGATTATCAGAAAACTAGAGTTCCTATATAGATGAACTACATCCCTATTTTAATTTGAATATTCTTAATAAAATTCACATGCAATCTTTTAATAAGAGTAGTGCAGCAGCTTCCAAACTGGCTAGCTCCCAGTTTCTCCCAACTCCAAACCATTCCCTATAGCAGTGGTTCTCAACCTTTCTAATGCCGCAACCCTTTCATGTAAATATCTGTGTTTACAGATGGTCTTAGGCTCTACAGCAGTGATCCTGCTAGCAGTTCACAACTCACAGGTTGAGAACCACTAGCAGGGTCACCTAAGACCATTGGAAAACACAGATATTTACATTACAATTCATATCAGTAGCAAAATTACAGTTATGAAATAGCAAATAATTTTATGGTTGGGGGTCAACACAACATGAGGAACTGTATTAAAGCCCCAGTCCCACTCAATTCTTTTGAGGTGCTACTGAGAAACTTTGTCCCTATGAGGATGACTGGCATGCTAAGCTCCAAATTCAAACCAGTTTTCCAGGGCTGAGTGGAGGAAAAGCAATCTTTAAAGATTAATATATGGCTGTATATTTCTGAAAAATACCTGTGATAGAAATCTATAGATATGCAGTAATCTTATAGTGCCAGGCATGGGAACAATTTGCATTAGCTAACCTTGTCTCCAAACCAAATCCTCATTCTAAGGCAAGAAATTAGATGTAGTATTAATTGAAAACTAGGACATTTTCTATGTGATTTTTCTTTAAAACAATCCAGATGGATTTGGAACTGGAATTAAAGATAATGCCATATAAGCATTCCTAATGTTGTGAGCACCACTGGGATGAAGTGGTGCTCACAACATCCCTCCCCAACCCCTTGGATGGTCAATTATGACTTAAATCCTTTTGAAAGCCCCCTTAAGACTCCATCCTTACCTAATGTCAATTGTTCAATTAAAAATCAGTTTTCACATGCCTCCAAATTCTGCATATTGAAGAAGTGCAAAAATATTTGAGAGAGGAGAAGGGCCCAGATCAATTTGGACTTTCATTAAACTACACATAATTAACACAGAACAGATGCTTTCCAATTTATTGTGCTGGCTTCAGACCCAGGAAAATGTGTACTGATATTCTTGGGAAGAACTTAGCAGAGGGGGAAAAAAACACACACAGTAAAGCAAATATATATTCTATAATAATTTATAAAAATATCACTATTATCTTAAAATATGCCTCTGTGTATATTATAGAATTAAGTGCTACATAAGGTTATTAAACCATAAAGTTATTTAAATATTTCCATCTACATGTTTAAGATTAAAACACAATTTTAATAAAGACATGAAAAATGGACAAGTACTAAGTTAGGTATGGAGCAAAATATATTTCTAAAGAACACAACTTTATAAATTTTACATATGTATATACTCATATATACATATACCAGTATATGGAAAATACTATAGGGCATTCACAAAATACTAGTACAAGAATATAACTTCAACACATAGAAAATATCACACACCCTAAAAGAATACCATCTGCTAGAGAAAGAAACCAAGGCTTTGTCTAAATAACAATTCCAAAGAGAATAAAGGTTTTTAAAGAGCAATCTATATAAGAAGAATATGCAAATTGTTCATGCAGGAGTTCGACCAGGAGACCTATCGCTCGCTATGACATGCACTGACCATTAGGGGTCGGTGCAGAATGAAGGAAGGCCCCAGCTGGCAGCCTGGGAAGGAAGACCCTGGTTGGCAGCTGGAAGGCCTCGATTGGTCCTGATCACCAACCAGGCTTAGGGATCCTACCCATGCATGAATTTCATGCACTGGGCCTCTAGTACAGTTATAACTATGTAGTCATTACATTGCCAAATATATTGTTTCTAGTTTTAAAAAGTTAAATATATTCATCTTTTTTATTCTTCTAAAATTATGATTTTTATTTATTTGTGTATTTATAAATGCCTACTTACATTACTTTTATAATAAGGATATAAACACATTTATTTTTTTAAACCAATCATAGTTTTATTTATTAGGTTAACATGTGGTCACTAGAGATGATACAAATATTTTCCATATAAAGAAAGCAGAAAATGGTAAGAATGGAAATGTAATTGCAAAAGGAGATAGAAGATGTATAATCTAACCATCTACAAGCACACATGCAAACTCATCTAATGTATGCCAACACATACACAGTAGATACATCAAAATGGTAAAAATCCAGGCTTATTTGGATTATCTATATTTTGAAAATTTTCTACAATTCAGCTCTGACATATCAGTTAAGATCTACAACATTAGATTCTCTGATTCGATTTTCAGTTGTGCCATTCACTAGATGCCTAACATTGTGTAAGTTATATTTGGGTGCAGGCCATAGAGAAAAAGACATAGGTGGCTTTTCAGAAGAAACTGACGTTTAAGTTGAGATCTGAAGATTTACCTGAAATTAAGCAAAGAAAGAGAGATAAAGAAAATAACATGTGAATATGCCTGGAGTAAGAGAATATGGTATTTTCTGGAACTTGAAATATAGTATAACTAAAGAAAAACAGAAAAAAAACAGCTGAGGAAGTAGCAGGGGTTAGACACAACAGCCAGCCTCCAATAGAAAGGTTAGCTCCATGTTACGCTACATATGAGCTGCCTTCCGAAAATATCCACTAAATATAAACTCAGAGTCAAAAATAATAAATCGTGAAAAGAATGCAGTATAGACAGACTTAGAAACAATGAAGCATATTGTTATTTATTGCATATATCTATGTCAGTCAGAATTCTAGCAGGAAATAGAATTCACTCCAGATGCTACAAATGAATATGCTTAAATACTATCTACTTACAGATGTATGTTAGGGCTTAGTGAACAAAAGCACCCATGGTAGAGAACTCAATTGACTAATCTTTGAAGACACCAAGGGAGGAAATCAATTATCAGTAATGATGAGAATTCTAACTCTGGAGAAGAGACCGTGTAGAAGTTACTATTGTAATGGATTGGATAGATAAAGCCATCTGAAGACATATCAAAGCAGGGAGGGAATAGGAAGGAAATATCCTGACCTCTGTATTTTCCCACCTCTTTGATCTCCTGATAGCATGCCCCCATGACTGAACCCAAGAAGCCAGCTAGCAAGGCAGCCTGAGTGATATAGTCTACAGAGGACAGCATTGTGGGTTCAAGGCCAGAGAGGAATGGAAGAACATGGACATGGGTGGATGTGGGGGCAATAAGAGAATAGCCATCACACATATATAGTAAATTACTTTATAAATATATATTTCAATGATTTTTTTTTTTACAAAGAGGAAAGGAGAGAAAGAGTTTGAAACATTGATAAGAGAGAAACATCGATCAGCTGCTCTTTGCACATTCCCCACTGAGGATGCGCCAGCAAACAAGGTGCATAACGCTTGACCGGAATCGAATCTAGTACTCCAGTCCACAGACCAATGCTCTATCCACTGAGCCAAACCGGTTAAAGCAGTATATTACTTTTTAAAATGCTAATTTCATAAATCAGCTTTAGAAAGACATTACTGTCTAGCTGGTTTGGTTTAGTAGTTAGAGTGTCCGCCCATGGACTGAAGGGTTGAGGATTCAATTCTGGTCCCAGTTTGGGTATGTGTCTCTCACACGGATGTTTCTCTCTCTCTCTCTCTCCCTCTCTCTCTCTCTCTCTCTCTCTCTCTCTCTCTCTCTCTCTCTCTCTCTCTCTCTCTCTCTCTCTCTCTTTCTCTCTCTCTCTCTCTCTCTCCCCCTCCTCCTTCCCTTCCACACTCTCTCTAAAGATCAATGGAAAAAATCCTCAGGCAAGTATTTTAAAAAAAGGCAGATAAACATTACCTTTGGAGTAGGGAAAAGACTGACTTGTTGAATAAGGAAAAAACACCCAGCCCTACAGATGGATGGTCACATGGAGGGAGAAAAGAAGGGATACTTATAATTTTGCTCATTGAAAAGAAGTGAGATGAGAATGTGTTATGTTGCAGCTTTCCATGACTAAATGTATTGTTTCTCAAGAAAAATTGAGAGGAAATATGGTGAAATGGTAACATTTGCTAAATCTGGTGGTAATAAGAATTCATACTTGTTTTTTGTACTTTTTGTACTTTCTTTTATGAATAAAGTAGCCTATAATTTCTTTTTAAAAGAAAACATTCTGCTAGTTTAGCATGCTTGAACTCTCTCTAGACTAGAGGATTCCAAATTTTAATGGATCACAGATTCCTTTGAGAAACTGAAGAAAGGTACAGTTTTTTTTCTTTGTAACACCTCACCTCAACCCAACAAAAAGTCATACACATGCTAAATACATAAATTCACAATGCTTATATAATTTCAGAGAGCTCATTAACCAGCCTGTTTCTGAACAAACTTTGGTTCCATGAACACCAGAAACAGTGGGTAGGCCCCAGTAGACAACATAGGCCTTAAAAGCAAGGCAAAATAAAGATCTTCGGTATGTTATATAATGTTTAACAAGAAAATTGACTGAAAGTCTCAAATATAGTTGGTAATATTAAAAGCATGATTTCACTCTGTCCATTTATAGGATAAATGGCAAATTTTTTTATATCTAATGTAAGTAATCTAAAAAGAAACTATGTTTTCAGCATTAAGTATGATGTTAGCTAAACATCAGTTTGTAGATGTCATTATCAGGTTAAGAAAGTTCCGCCTGTTCCTAGTTTATTGAGAGTTTTTGTTATGAATGGGTGTGGAATTCTGACATATTTTTTTCTTCTGCATCTACTTAGGTGATCACATTTTTTTTTCTTTAGAGAGTTAATATGATGAATTACATTGGTTTTGAATATTGAATCTCTCTTAAATTTATGGAATGAACCGCATTTGATTATGATATTATTTTACATTTCACTGAAATAGACTTGAAAATATTTTGTTAATAATGTGTTGATATTCATGAGAGAGATTAATAGTTTTCTTGTAATTTATTTTTCTGGTTTTGATATTAATGAAATACTAGTCTCAGAAATACATTTTGAACACTCTCTTGTTTTCTATTTTTGGGTACTATATAGTATAAAGTCTTCCTTAAATGTTTGGCACCTTTCACAGGTAAAACCATCATGTTTTATTATTTTTTTTAATTCTCACATGAGGATATACTTCCACTGATTTGAGAGAGAGAGAGAGAGGAAGGGAGAGGAAAAGAGAGAAACATCTAAGTAAGAGAGAATGATTGATTTCCTCCTGCACATGCCCTGACCGAGAATCGAACCCATAATCCGAGTATGTGCCGTGACAAGGTTGAACATCAACCCTTCAGTACATGGGATGATGTTCCAACCAATTGAGCCACACCAGCCAGGTCCAGAGGGTTTTTTTGTGTGTGGGGGGGTGTTTTTTTGTTTGTTTGTTTGGTTTTGGTTTTTGTTTTGAGGTTTTTAAATACAAACTCAACTCCTAAAGTAGATATAGATCTACTCAGGTTATATATTTTTTTATTGAATGGTTTTTTAAAGTTTATATTTCAAGAACTCATTTCATTTTACCTAAGTTGTCAAATTTATGGACATAAGATTATTCATTGTATTCTCTTTATCCTTTTAGAGTTGTTGTCTTCAGGGATATCCTCTCTTTCATTCTTGACATAGCTAACTTTTCTTTATGGTCAGTCTCACTAAATTATCTAATTAGTATTTTTTTTTTTTTTTAAGAATTAGCATTGTTTCACTGACTTTTCCCATTGGCTTCCAGTTTTTAACTTCATTGAATTTACTTTTATCTTCCTTATTTCTTTCTTTTTCTTTGCTTTATATTTAGAGTCCTCCTTTTACTTAATTATTAAAGTCAAACTGAGATAGCACGGTCCTAGTCCTCCTCAATAAATCATATTATTAGCATAAAATATCTGGCATGGCCCAAGGCTCCAGATATACAAAGAAACTCTTATAAGGTAGAATAGCCTAAGCATTTAGAGTTTATCTCCAATAAACTGGTGAAAGGCCAGTTACTTTGAAATATTTAAGGGTTGGGCACCCCAAACCTGCTGAGTGAATTCCTTATGTACACTGACATTTCTTTTTTCTCTGAATACCATCAAGAGTTTCTCTCCTATATAGTCATCAGTTTGTATAGAATATGCTTATATTTGTTGTTTTATTTCATGTATTTACCTTGTGTGGTACTTTCTAAGCTGCTCTGTAGTTCATCCTTTAATTTGGAAAATTCTTGGACATTATTTTTTTTCAAATATTTTTTTCTGCACTAGTTTGTCTCTCTTCCAGTCCTCCCCCCCCCCCCCCAGGATACAAATTACACATGTGTTATCAGTGGAAGTGTATCCTAGTATTTTTTTATTGTTGTGGTTGTGTTTTTTTTTAATTTTATTGATTTTCCACAGAGAGGAAGGGAGAGGAGAGGGATAGAGAGCTAGAAATGTCAATGAGAGAGAAATATCCTCTAGCTGCCTCCTGCACACCAGATGTGCCCACAACCAAAGTACATGCCCTTGACCGGAATCAAATCTGGGACCTTTCAGTGCACAGACCAATGCTCTATCCACTGAGCCAAACCAGTTTTGGCATTCTTATGTTTTTTAAAACTTAAAACTCTCAGGTGCGGGGACACTGGGGGAATAACCACACTTTTGTAATGCCTTAATAAAAAAAAAAGCAAAAACAAACAAACAAACAAACAAAAAACCAATAAATTAAGTAAATTAATTAATTAAATAAAATAAAACTTAAAACTCTCCAGCTGGCTTGACTCTTATGAGGCCATTTAAAGCATTCATCATTTCTGTCACCATGTTTTTTATCTCTAATATTTTATTTGATTCATTTAGTTTTCATCTCTTTACTGAAATTACCTATCAGATCTTGCATTTTATCTACCTTTTCCATAAGAATTTTTAACATGCTCATCATCGTAATTTATGTTCCCTATCACATAGCTTCAGCATCTGTGCAATATCCAAATCTGGTTCTGATAATAGCTTTGTCTCTCTTAAGGATTTTTTTCCCTTGCCTATTTATATGCCTCATATATTTTTTGTTGAAAGTCAGACATCTCATGTAGGATAGTTGACCTGCTATAAATATATTTTATGCCTGAACAAACTTTTCCTTCTCCTACGTCTTTCATCAAGGAGGTTGAATTGATCTAGCGAGGAGCTGGGCTAGGTTTGATATTTGTTGTAGTGGTGATTACCTCAGTACAACTTGGGCTTCGAATTTCTATAGCCATAATGTGTGTTTATAATAGCACAGCAAGTGTTTGATCATGGTTGTTCGGTGTTCTGTCATATTTTGTCTCAGAGAAGGTCTCTGCACAGGCTGTTGTTTTTCTCCATGCCCTCTTTGAGAAATACTCTGCCTTTATTTGTTATTCAAATGTGTTATCCTGGTGAAAGGTGTTATAGGGGAGGAGTAGAGTCTTGGTTGTTTTAAGTAAGTTTTAGTCTTAGGGTGTGGCCTTCTTGGTTATACTGCCCATCCCTTACCTTTGTTTATGAGATCTGCTCATAAATCCACCCTTTTTCCAAAAAGGGTTCTCCTCCTCCCAGTGCTAAGTGCAAAAGTGCTTGTTGGTCTTCTCCAACGTATGTGGGCTTTTGTTCAATAGTGGAGCTATGGAAATCAGCCCATCAAAGCTGCTTCCCTTACTGCATAGCTGCTATTCCCTTTCTCTAGTTTATATCACCACAAATACTTCTCTCTTTTCAGTCTTTTCTCTGAGTGCTTAGTGGTTTTCATGGAGAAAGAGCATGCAAGAAGACGCAAACTCCCTCAATTTCTGTGGCCCCCGGAGTTTTACACCACTGGATCAGCTCGAATGTCACTTTTTATAAATTTTTCAACTGTTGTAGCTAAACCCTTAGCAGTTTCTTACTGGTTTCTTCCCCAGCTCAGTGTGTGCTTGCATCATTCTTCCTTGCATTTCTCCTCAGAGTTGGGGTTACTTAGTGATGACCTCTCCAGTGGGTTAAAAGAAGGGATAGGATTTTGGAGTTAGTGTGATTAATTCTTTTTTAAAAAAAATATATTTTTATTGATTTCAGAGAGGAACGGAGAGAGAGAGGGGGATAGAAACATCAATGATGATAGAGAATCATTGACTGGCTACCACCTGTACACTTCACACTGAGGATTAAGCCTTCAACCCAGGCATGTGCCCTGACTTGGAACCAAACCCTGACCTCCTGGTTCATAGGTTGACATTCAACCACAGAGACACCATGACTGGGCTAAGTGTGACTGATTCTATTGTAAGGATGAGGAAATCCTTTATCTAGCTCTCTGCATCTCGGGGGTAAGCCAGAAACCTGAGTAGAGTGTTAGCTAAAGTGATGTATTTGCAAGTGTTTAATTGCTGCTACTGAACCATCCAGCCTACAATGATTCTGTGTAATCTCAGAAGCATTCACTAGTACAGATAAGCCATAATGTGAAAGAAGACAGCTGCCCTGAAGATTTTCCTATATTTGTAATAGGTACTGTGAATAGGCAGACTTTGTTTTAACCCATTGAAATTGTGAACTCATTTATCATAGCAGCAGCATCTAACATGTTCTGACTAATACAGCATTTAAGCTAGGCTGTCATGGGTGATGGCAGGGGCACAGTTAGTAGAACAGATGCAGAATTTGTAGCATAGGGGAGGAAATAAGAAACACATGCCTAGGGAACTTTTTTTCTAAGACCTCAGGAGTTTTGGGAAAAAAGAAGAAATCCAATTATTAGTTTCCAAAGTCTAAGGCAAAGACTAATTAATAGAGTTAATGACATCATTATAGAGATTTAGTTATAATAAAACTGCAGGCAAGGCCAAAATACATTGCCTTGAAAATGGAAACAAGAACAAGTCATTCAGCAAAACTGACTGAGTATGAGTACTGGGTTATCCAGTTCTTCCTGATTCTTAGCATCTTAAACATACCCCTTGCTAGAATGTTTAAGTGGCCCCAACACTGAATATATACCTGCAAGGATATAACACAGAAATCCAAAGATTTTTATAACCCACAACATGACTAAGAGCCTCCGTTGTGAGGGAAAAGTCCCTTAAACAATAGAATCTGTCATCTTAATCAAAATACCATTGTGAACTTCTCCCTCTGTGGCAAACAGCTTGAATGCTAAGGCACTATCACCCACGTCCATATGTCTTGGTGTATGCTCTGCCAGGGTGTCTGCTTGCCATTTGCTCAGTCTCTACAATATCAAATAGCCAGGTGAGAAGTGAAATAATCAGGCAGTGTTTCTAAACACCCAGATGTTTGGTACCAAGTATGCACAATATCTGGATGCATGACAGTTTTTTTTTGTTTGTTTTTTTCCTTCATTTTTTCATCTGCCTTCTTGGCATCACATATGAGCCATTATATAGATGCTTAGGACTAAGAAAATATAGAACATTGTTACAAATGAGCTGAGCACATATTTTTAAAGTATTGGACAATCTTAGCCTTGAAAGCTTAGGCTAGAGGATATCTAGTTAAACTTCCTTCCTAATGTATTTATGGTATCTCTGCAAGTAAACCGAGGGGACTCTAGGAAAATCTGTTTGATATCAGAAAAGATGAACCTCCTATCTCTAGTTTTAGGTTATAGACATGCAAACAAGTTCATTCAACAAGCATTCTTTGGGTGATTTCTCTGTCCAGGGCCTGGGATTCAAAAAGACAAATAAGTTATGGCCTTTTGGAACTTACCTCCATCTAGTAGAGGGGAATTGCAGGGGAAATAGAGAGGATTGCTTAGAGTGATATTTAAGGCATTGAGTCAAGAGGATTTGGCGACTGAAAAAAATATATGTCACTGCTTGGGCATCTCTTAGTAGTAGGCACATGGGAGGTTTGATACCAATTTTTCCCCATTTAATCTGCATAAAACCCTTAACACACAGCTATTCTTATTCCCATTCTATGACAGTTTAGAGGGATTACGTGACATTTTCAAGGTCATAACACTTGAAAATTCAAAGAAGATCGTTTACAAAACAGAATCTTCTGCTGCTGAACTTCTTTCATTGAATTGTTTTTGCCTCCCTTCAAATATCTCTAAGCTTAGGTCCTCAAAACCTTGATTTTGGCATCACATAAATGACCAGACTCGGGAGAAGGCTTGGATCTCAACTTACTTGAAGATTTCTCCTGATGCAATATAAATTACTCAAGAAAGCCAAACCAGCCAAAATAAAGGAATAATACATTAAAAAAAATGATTGACAGAAGATAAAAGAGAATTCAGCCTCCAACATTGGAAAACCAGAGAAAATGAAATAGGCATAAATGTTAAGAGAAACAGACAGAACTACTCAGGTAGAACTGAGTTACTTCTTAAGCAAAATAACACATTTTCCATCTTTAGGATGTCAGATACAAGCAAATCTGGACTTAGATAAGGAGAGAGATTTTATTTAAAAAGAAATTTTATTGAAAAATGTATTGCAATAAGAAAAACTTTCCAACCTTGGAATCTGCAAGTGTCTCAGAAATCTAACAAATGTCAATCATGCCTCAATAAAGTGGTTTAAAAAAATTAAACAGGAAAATAAAAAGGCCTTTCTTTTATCGGGAGTGATAGTGGGGCTAGCAGGAGCTATTAACAGAAAATTGAGCAAGTGAGGGAATAAGCAGATGGCATGACAGGAAGTCAGATGGGAAATGGGTCCTGCCTTGGTCAGCTGATTCTCAGGATGAGCTGCTAAGGGGAGATGTTCTGCATTTTAGAGCTGGCTCAGCCTTGAGGGCAAACCAAGTTCTGGAGCCTGTGGGGATGAAAAATGTCTGACTACAGTTTGGTTAAGCCAAGGCAGAGTGTAAAAAATGGGCAGTTGTAAACACTTGGTCAAGAGCCATCTGTGGTATTGACCTGTGAGAGAATCATCTGTTTTATATGCCAAGTTTTACTTTAGTTCTAGTGCCTTTCTCCCTACAGTGCAGGCTCCTTCTCATCTCTTTTTATTGCTGCTATGATTATAAAACCCTGCTATAAATTGCAACACTTAGGATCCTCATTGCCCAACCTGAACTTCACCCTACTGCTGAACCAGTTTTCCATGGATAGAGGCATAACAAATCTACCCAGATCTGAGCCCTTCTCTACCTTGTTATAGGAGGTTGGAACAGGCTGGCTGGTGGATTCTTAAGAAGCGGTGATTTTTTTTTAATTTTTTTTTTCTGGTGACTAAGCCCTTGGCATAGGAAGTCCTGTTGGATTGCATTTCCTGGATTTCAGTTTGGAACTGGAGCATTTCTCAGACTTACTCATTTTGGTCCTCATGGGGCAACTTTTTGAAGTGGATATTCTGAATCCTTACCACTGGTGCTATGAGACTCCATGACCCAGAGCTGAATTCCTTGGAAAGCTTTATTTAGAATGTAAATTATTTCACAGACAGTGGTTTGCATGAATCTGAAAAGAGATATGTGGTTTCTTTGACCCCATGGAATCTTGTTTTAAGCACCTCCAGTTTGATGTAATCTATGATTTTTATAGCTGATCAAAACAAAATACCATCCCTAAGAATGACATTTAAAACTGAGACTGTAACCAATAAGTGAAAGTGCAATTATTTAAATGCATCTTTCATTCTGTAATTTGAGTGAAATGAAAAAGTCAACAAAGCTTATAGATTTCCCTTGTTTTTTGCTATTTCTTTTTTGTTTGTTTTGTTACTTCAGGGAAGCACAAAAAGTCAATATAGTACTTGAAAAATAGTTTATGACCTCTTTAACTTACTTTTTCTTTTCCATATTGGGGCTCTTTATGTTTTTTCCTTATTTCTAGCTTTTACCATGGTAATTGTTAATTGAAACCAAAACTTCTCTTACAGAGATTGAATTATATATTCAAAGAAGGCGAGACAGTCTGTGGGGACTGCAACAGGCAAGTCATTTTGGATTAATAACGATCTTATAAGTGCAATATGTAAGTTATAATGAAACATGGGGTCTGGATAATTTACTGCAATTTACTAAGGACCATCTCACGTGTACCAGAGGTGAAAACTTGAAATAATCAAAGTTCAAGAAGGCAAAGTGAAGAAATACCTTTTATATCTAGAAAATAACTCTGATTGCAATGTGCATCTGGATTTCTGGTAACCATGTTAATTTCCTGGGTTTAACAAAAAACAAAAAGAAAAGAAAGTAATAAAAAAAAATGAATACCATAATGTCAGAATGTGGTCCTGGGTAAAGCTATTGGCAGTAATTCAGGCCTGATTAAAGTTAAAGAGAAAAGAAAATAACATAAATGGTATATTGTTTTTCTACTGTAAATGAATGATTAGAAAACTATGGAACAGTTCATTTCCTACAGCCCACCATATATTCTTCTTGAAACTGATTCCAAATGCATATTATTTACTGTCCTGTCTAACAAAACTTATCGTATCTAATAAAACAGTAATATGCAAATTAACTGTCACTGTACTACACCAACAAGCCACACCCACCATCCAATCAGGAGCAAGTATACAAATTAATCCAACCAAGATGGCTGTAGCCACGGCTTGGGTTTCCCTGGCAGTGGAGGAAGCCAAGCTTTCTGCACACCCTGGCCAGCCTCAACCTCCACTCAATGCTACAAAATTTCAATTATAGAAGATAAATAAATCCCAGATAACAGGGCTTCTGCTTGGGTCACTAGAGGCTATAGCTGGCCTGCAAACCACCACAGTCCCCTCGCCCAGACCGCCCTATGCCTTAAGGGAACCCCGACCCTGATCTTGGACACCCTTCAGGGCAAACCAGCTGGCCCCACCTGTGCACCAGAAGTCTATCCTATCTAATAAAAGAGTAATATGCAAGTTGACCATCACTCCAACACACAAGATTGTGATCCCCATGTGGTCAAAAATCATGTGGACACAAGATGGCCACCACAAGATGGCCAGCAGGGAAGGGCAGTTGGGAGGGATCAGGCCAGCAGGGGAAGGCAGTTGGGGGTGATCAAGACTGCAGGGGAGGGCAGTTAGGGATGACCAGGTGAGCAGAAGAGGGAAGTTGGGGGTGACCGGGCCTGCAGAGAAGGGCAGTTGGAGGGGGGGCAGGCCTTCAGGGGAGGGCAGTTAAAAACAATCAGGCTGGCAAGGGAGTGGTTAGGGGGTGATCAGGCTGGCAGGCAGAAGTGGTTTGGGGCAATCAGGAAAGCAGTCAAGTGAGCAGTTGAGAGCCAGCAGTCCTGGATTGTGAGAGGGATGTCCAAGATTGGAGAGGGTACAGGCTGAGCTAAGGGACACCGTGCACACCCCCTCCCCCCGTGCATGAATTTCAGGCACCGGGCCTCTAGTCATTTTATAAAGATGAACGATTTCTGAAGTTGATCAAGACTAAATACTCAATACCTAGGGAACAAGTATAATTTTGACAACTATTGTGTACTTTACTTTAAATAGGTAATTGTATCTTTTTCAATTATTGGGTGAGATGGGAAAGTAGTAAGCAATAGTATAAATCTCTGGAATTCACTCTATGGTAATAACATAATAAGTACTTGGGCAATTAGAATTCACATGGCCAAACAGAACTGCCAGGATTCACTACTCTAGAATGCTGCAAGGATCATGAACACACAGAGGAAAGAAAGTGGCTACTCAGTACCAGTACTGCTCTGTGTGTTATCTAATTGTACATAGCATAGGTTAACTGAATTAAGGACATCTCCTGCTATGTCAAAAATAGATCACAGTTCCTGAAGTTGATAATAATTGGCAAAGACAAAAAAATGTGCTGCAAATGACAAGATGTCTCAGAGGATTATCAAATTTATTATCTTGAAAGATTGGATTTTCACAAGACTATCAAATAGGAAGAAGGAACTTAGGAGAGTAAAAAAAAAAAAAAAAAAAAAAAACAAGACAGTTAATTGAATTTGCAAGACAGAAGTGTCAACAAGGAGAGAAAATCAAGGGAATTACATGGGCAATTCAAGGAAAAATGGACACCCTTCCTTAAAGCTTTGTATTTTCAGTTTATAGTTTTATGTAATTCAGTGTGTATGATTTTTATTTGTGTTTCCTGATGATCAGTGATGTTGAGTATCTTTTCGTATATCTCTTAGCCATTTATGTTTCCTTTAGAAAAATGTCTATTCAGGTCCTTTGCCATTTTTAATCAGTTTATTGGGGTGGAGGGGCACTTGCTACTGAGTTATATAAGTTCCTTATATATTTTGGATATTAACTCTTTATCAAATATTTTATCCTATTCCATAAATTAATTGCCTTTTTAAGTTTTTGAATGTTTCCTTTGCTATGAAGAAACTTTTTAGTTTGATGTAGTCCCACTTATTTATTTTTGCTTTTGGTGTCAAATCCAAAAATGCATTGCTAAGAACAATAGCAAGAAATCTCCTGCTATGTTTTCTTCTAGGAGTTTCAGTTTCAAGACTTTCATTTTGAACTGATTTTTTTATATGGCATATGACAAGGGTCCAGTTTCATTCTTTTGCATGTGGATATCCAGTTTTCCCATCACCATTTGTTATAGAGACTTTCCCCATTGTGAATTCTTGGTGCCTATATCCATTGGTGTGTATATCTGTTTTTATGCTGGTGCTGTACTATTTTGATTATTATAGATTTGAAATATAATGTGATATTAGGAAATATGTTCTCATAATCCCAATTCCAGGTATATATACAAAGCAAAGCAAATCACTAACCTTAAAGAGATATTGCATTATTCAAAATAGGCAAGAATATGACAACAACTTATCTGTTAATAGATGAATTGATAAAGCAAATGTTATCTACCTATCTATCTATCTATCTATTCATCTATCTATCATCTATCTATGGAGAGTGAATTTAACCAAACTACTTCATAACATTGATTCCTTGGCATTCATTTTGTGTAACCATGCAGACTGCAGGGGCCTCAGATTAACTCTAGCTATTCCCGTGAGTTCAAGCCCTAAAATATGGTCTGCAGAGCCACAAATAAATAAATGTACCATATTTTTCAGACCATAAGACGCTCCGGACCATAAGACGCACCAGTTTTTAGAGAAGGGAAATGAAGAAAAAAAGATTCTGAAACAAATAGTGTCCTAAAATATTTTATGTGCATTAAAACCCAACATCACAGTCATAAACACATGTAATCAACCCTGTAAAGTAAACAGCAGCATTTAGAACCATTTTAGAGCCGGGCAAGCACACAGAGACCACACAGAGCCGGGCAAGTAAAAAAACTTTTTTTTTTAAAGTATATGTGTAGGCTATGTTTGGACCATAAGACGCAGGGACTTTTTCCCCCCAGTTCTGGGGGGAAAAAGTGGGTCTTATGGTCCGAAAAATACAGTAAGTTCCTGATATGACTTCCCCAACAATTCGTATGATAAGCACTCTTCTCCTCCCAGGGCCTTCCTCTCATAGGTCTTAGAAAAAAAAAACACTGATAGCCTTACCAACACCCCATTCTTTTTGGTTTAATCTGACTAATCTATCCTTATCCCTGAAACCCCAAAGCACTCCACTTGAGAACACTATTAAAGGCACATGTCCAGGTTTTTCTGCACTCTCTGCCAGCACCCTGCCTTGGCTTCTCCATGTGGTCCATCAAAGTGTGCTGTCCTTTCCTTAGTCTCTTCTTCACTTTAGTGTACAGTCTTTTGTTGCATTGTGGCTCACTATAGATACCCCAGAACTCTGCTTAACCAACCTTAACACAATCACAAGAATATACAAAAGAATATTATTTTGCTTTTTTAAAAAGGCAGTCCTTCTATTAGTGGCAACATGCATAAACCCGAAGGACATTATGCTAAGTGTAATGATATTACTTATATGTAGAATCTAAAAAAGAAAAAAAGTTGAATAGAAGAAGAGAATAGAATGGTGATTATCAGGGTCTAAATGGGTAGAGAAAATGTAGAGATGTTGGTGTGAAGTTAGAATTATGTAGCATCAATAAGTCTAGAGATCTAATGTACCACATGATGGCTATTGCTAATAATACTCTATTGATTACTGTAAGTATGCAAGTCAAGTAAATTCCAGATGCTCTCATCACACACACACAAATGGTAACTATGAAGGAAATGATATGTCAGTTAGCTTAACAGTACTAATCATGCCAAAACCGGTTTGGCTCAGTGGTAGAGCGTCGGTCTGCGGACTGAAAGGTCCCAGGTTCAATTCCGGTCAGGGGCATGTACTTTGGTTGCGGGCACATCCCTGATAGGGGGTGTGTAAGAGACAGCTGGTTGATGTTTCTCTCTCATTGATGTTTCTAGCTCTCTTTCTCTCTCCCTTCCTCTCTGTGGAAAATCAATAAAATATATTAAAAAAAACAAAAAACAGTACTAATCATTCCACTATATACATGTATATGAAGTCATCATGTTGTACAACTAAAATATGTGGGTTTTTTTTAAAAAAGAATTGACAAAAAAGATAAAAGCATGCTTTTGGCAACAATTTCCTATTGATGGCGTGAATGGTTATAATTTTTATGATGATAACTGACATGAGAAAATAATCTACTTTCCTTTCTATAATATCAGTACATTATTATAAGTTTATATTTCAAATTATATTTTGGGTGATAATTCTGGAAGTTACCTAGCAAGAATTTATCCTTCAAACTTAATATGACACATCTTGAAATTCAGCCTTAATTTCTTGATTCTAATATAATAAAGCAACTCCAACACCTTGCATTTGCCTACTTTGTATTAAACGGGCCCTCATAGGAAATAATCCTGAACCAGTTAATAATAAAAATCTTTTTCCCTAAAGAAATTAATATACTATTTTAGCTACAATTTATTATTACATATTCATTTTAGACAGAACAGGCATCTTCAAGTAGAGATATTATACTGGTAATAATGTCCTCAGAGTCCCTGTATACTGTTGCTAATCACAAATCTACATACTTGATTGTTATTACACATCAATTATTCACACATTTGGAAATAGCATCAGTTAAGTACATTTAATATCAAAATATGTGATTAAAATTTTATTTAAATTTTTACTTACAGTTGTCTTCTTTATTTGATGAGCTAAATTGTTGTGGATGAAAATAAATTAGTATCCTCATAAGAATCTTCAATTCTTAACAGATTCCATCAATTATCAAAACTGAAATAACACTCATTTGTATACTTGACCTGGCCAAAAAGCCAATTTTCTCTCTACTATCCTAATTAAATAAGAATTCGGTGAGCTGCTGGTGAGAATGCTTAAAAATTATAGTGGAATTTGGTCTGGTTTTGAGCAAGGAGGCTATCAAGAGATACCTTAATATTCATCAGAGTAGCACCTCCATGAATGAACAGGCATTGAGCCAGCCTGTGGTGGAGCAAAACCAGGCACTGACGATATTCCCAAAACAATCCCAGCTGTGGGACCCAATGATTTCAACTCTGACAGTGAGTGAGACCACTAGAGTTTTTTCTCTGATACAGTCCTAGGCAGTGGTTGGCAAACTCATTAGTCAACAGAGCCAACTATCAACAGTACAACACTTGAAATTACTTTTGAGAGCCACATTTTTTAAACTTATACTTCTTCTAATGACACTTCTTCAAAATAGACTCACGTAGGCCATGGCATTTTGTGGAAGAGCCACACTCAAGGGGCCAAAGAGCCGCATGTGGCTCACAAGCCACACCACAGTCCTAGGGAATGCTTCCTCAGATCCAAGAGAAAAGGCACATAATAAAGAAAACTGATGTGCGTTTCCCCATGTGGGAATCGAATAAGAATGTGACAGCATCTGAGGTTGTGAGGTGAGTTAGATTGATGACCAACAAAAATAAGTATCAGGTGCTTTCCTTTAAAGAGAATTTAGAGGAAAAATGCATCATTTTCATTGTCCAGACCTACTTCTTCCATCAGGGTTCATCCTTGATTATACAGAGTGGATCAAAAGTAGGTTTATGGTGGTTTGTATGACAAATAACAGAATAAACAATAAAAAATGGATAAACTCTGTTTCATGTATTCACAACTATAAACCTACCTTTGCCCTTCCCTGTATTCCTCATTCCCAGTCACAGTGGGATGAAAAAGAACTTGGCAGCCTCAGTGTTGATGGTAACATGCAGATAAGTCACCTAAGCTCTAAATATCTATCTACCAGAGATCTATATACCGAGGAAACAGTGCCCATTCAGAGAATGCCATTCAGAGGATCAGTAATTTTTTTGGTTTTCAAATTTAATGTATATATCCTGAACTCATGTCAGCCATTTGGTTGAATTCATATTTTAAATGTGCACTTAGTGTTGGAATTATATAAACATTGTGTAAGTAAATTTTATAGGAAATGAGAATAATATTTGTGTAGGTTTATTGAACAGAGATTCCCAATTTAAGAATACATCTGTATATAAAATCCCTAATCAATCAGTCTTGGTTATATATAAAATTAATGTATAAAACATATTGTGTAAGTATAATTTGTGGCATGCTCAAATAGCCTTTAAAATAATTTCATGCTTTTTTTCTACTTTTTTTTTTTTTTCAAATACACTGGGCACCCAATTTGTTTTCCGTGAAATTCCTCTCCAGACTCTTCAAATGTATTCCTATCAGAGCTGTTCTCTTGGAACATTCATTTAGCTCTGAAAGCAGCATTTATCTGATTTGTCTCTGCAATCATTGTTTCAGATGAGTTTATTCCCAAGGACAAATTTGAAAGCATTAATGCAACTTACCTGTTTGAAGTATCCTCTCTGTCACCGGCATTTGTGGAGCTTCCCGGTCCAGCTCGTGTCCTCAGTAAGTACCTCCAAGTTCTTTTCAGCATTCACAAGAGCACTGCACTCTGCTCTCAGTGTGTTACATAAGGTGCTTCTCCTAGGAGGGAGGAGAGGGGATCCAAGAAAGAAGGGGAATAGTTACAGCTGGAGGAGAGGAGAAAGCTGTACAGTCTCTAGCCCAGGTGAAACTATTGTTTCATGGAACTGACTGTGAATCTTACTGTTTATAAAGCTGAAAATATTTAATTTGGGGCTGCATGGAGTTAAGTTGATATGGTCTTTATATCTTTATTGATGAGTGTGGAGTGTGTGCATAAGTGTGGCATGTATGTGTAAACATGTGACTTTTATTTCAAAACCAAGCGATTCCCAGTTAAAAGTGATGCAGTTGTATAGTGTATTGCAACCTATAAAAAGTAAGGCATGGTAAGTCAGCATTTGCTAAGAAGTGCTTCTTACCAACTTCGAGAGACATCATCTTGACTATAAATTTCAGGCAGCCCCAGCTTGTTCACATTGTGTTTCCTAAAAGAATTATTTCTACTCAAGACTTTACAACAACAACAAAAAATGTCAACAATGATAGAGCCCACTCGATGGAATGAATTCCAGTGCTCACTAAATATTTAACTTAATGTCAAGCAGCAACTGGTATTTATAGAGACACTCTCAGGTGCCTGAGGTTAAGGGATATGTGTGTCTTTTATCCACAAAACTTCTCCTTTGGCTGTGTCATTTATTGGAACCTTTTTCTATTTACCATGACTTAAAAATAAAAGAACAAAAGCAATGTTAAAAAGTATGGCATTTGAAACCAATGACTTGCTCTATCTCTTAGCACTTGTTAGAATTGGGCAAGCTACTTTGGTTTATTCCTCTAAAAAGCAGGAATAGAAACATCTAGCACTATATAGGATGCTGCAGTGCTGGAACAGAAGATGTTTACTCCTCTCTAGCACATGATTGCAAACTCTTCTGAACTGATGTAACCAAGTAGTCCTGCTCAACTCTAAGCTTCTTTTAATAGAAAAAGATGAAAACTGTGATGCGAATAGTGTTTGATGCTCCTTCATAACTTTGTTATCAGTTGTAATAAAAATAAGCCTCAAGTCAAATTCTATTTTTATAAACACATACATTCATTAAACATGTATTAGTGGGGTGACATAAAACAATTAGTGCAAAGTAACTGAAATTTGATAAAGACACAGCTCGCTGTGTTTTTAACACATAATATACCTTACATGAACCATTCACCAGAAACAGACACAATAGCATTTCAGAGGCACATCTTGTTATCTTTATAAATTAGTATAATTAGGAATAAGAAATTCTATTACCTAAACACATAGCAATCTAGTTTTAGATTCCATCCTATTATAGGCTGAGTTTGTGTCCTCTTCCCAAAATTTTTAGCTTGAAGCCCCAATCCCCAGGCTGATGGTCTTTGAAGATGGAATATTTGGGAGTTAAGTAGGTTTGGATTAGGTCATGAGGATGGGACCCTCATTATAGGGTTAGTGCCTTAAAAGAAAATGAATACAGAGAGATTTCTTTCCATGCACAGCCACTCAGGAAGGACTGTATAAGACATAGAAGGCAACTGTCTACAAGCCAGGAAAAGAGCCATCACCAAGAACCTAATCAGACAGCACCTTGATCTTGGACTTTCCAGCCTTTAGAAATGTGATAATACCTGTTATTTTAGCACTCAATATATGGTATTTTGTTATAACAAGTACTGCTGAATAAGACACATCCCAAAGGGTACAGGTGACAGATCTCATAGATTCTAATTTCGCATTTCATGCAAGTGTTTCAAAATAGTTCAACCAGTCTACAGATCTTGAGTTCTACTAACTTCACAATTGAGAACCCATTTCTAATATCCATTATGCTAATTAACAAACCACTAAATTCACCGATGAAAATCCATTTCTGACATTAATTATGGAAATTAGTCACTCATCTGGTGTTTCATTAAATATAAAGATAGATGAAGCTCATGTAGAGGCCTCTGAAGTATGGCTTTTCTGATATAACACTGACTGACCCCATAGAGTATGGACTTTTTTTAATCTGAACCAATAACAATTTGACAATACTAAAGTGAAGTAAAAACCATTAATGCACACATATTTATGCTACTTTACGATGAAGAATTTTGAAAGTTACCAACATCACAACACCTGGTATCTCATATTTTCTCTCTGTCTCTTTCTGTTTTTGTTTCATTATAACTTAGGCTTTCTATTTTTCTGTTCTACTAAAGGTAATCTGGAGGGTTTTCAACAAACGTCATAGATTTTGGCAGGTTGATTGATTCCTCCTTGAATCCGCATTAGCATGTTATCCCCCTCTCTGCCTCCATATAAACTAAGCAGAAAGCATCACACTCTACTTCCTGTCACCAAGTATAGCCCTCTGGATTCAGTCAGCTGAGGTTTTCACAGTTTCAACAATTCCATGTGTGGCCTATATTGACCAGGCATTGGCTTACACTGCCTTAATTTTTAGGAAAATAAAAGCAAATATATGGGAGAGTTATTCTGGAGCAAAACTTCCTAGGTCAATGCTACACACAGGCCACATTATCATTCTATCAATTTCCCAATTTCTTCTTTGTTTCCCCTCCCCTCCCCATATTGGATGTATACTTTTTTGGCCCATTTGCAGAAACCATAGCTCTGCAGTAGAACAACCAGAAAAATCAACAAGTGGTGGGGACTGTGTTTGCAGAGAGAGCTTACATTATAAAAAGCCAGGTGTAATATAATCCAAACACACATACTGTGCCTGTTCTGTAGCTTCACATGGAAATGTAAATTTGGAACAGTTAGCAATGTGTGCCAATGGATTAGATATCTTTGCTGTTGCCAACAAGAAATGTGTAGGCCTTTTAATTTGTGTCTGTGAGTAAGGGTTTAAGGAAATATGTATGGATGATATATGCCTCCTTCAGACTCCCTCACCCCCTACACTTTTGGCAAGACTCATAGATCTTGGCTGAAGAATTAGTCCTTTCTTGGCTTTTGTTTCCCTTTTCCTCACCTTACAATTTATGTAGAAACTGTTTCCTTTGAATTTATTCTTACACCTTAATTCAGTGGCCAATTTTAGTTTATTTATTCCAGATGTCTCCTACGCACAGTATCAAATACATAATGTATGACATACTTGTGGGTAGCCATGCTTTTTCATTGGTCCTTATATTGAGTTTATTGGTATCCTAAAAAATTATTTTGGGTGGTAAGATTTCATGTAACACAATAACAATGTTTTGCATTTCAGAAAACTTCAATTATTTTACGAAAGCATACTCATTCATTTTGTGTGGCTACAGAGGGTGAAATTTCAGATAGCTATTTTAAAAACATTTTAAATTGATTTTTAGAGAGACAGGAAGAGGGAGAAAGAGAGAGAAACATCTATCAGCTGCCTACCTGGAATTGAGCCCACAACCTTTTCAGAATAATGTGCAACCAACTGAGCACACTGGCCAGGGCTAGATGTCTATTTTTTTAAAGTGAGCTTTAGAAAAGAAAATTTTCTGTGGCCAGAAAAAAAAAATGACTTATTCTTTTAAACTATTAGGCTATGAATGTATTGAAAGAAATGTGAAGAACCAGAAAATGGTTGGAGTTTGACTAAATTAAAATCTTACACACATAAAAGTAATAAAATCTTATTGAAATTCTAAAATAAAAAAATTTAACTTATTTAACAAATATACATATATATATATATATATATATATATATATATATATATATATACACACACACACACACACACACACACACACACACACACATTTTTATCACAGAGCCACATAGAGATTACTGGAACTTCATCTTTTTTTTTTTTTTTTTTTTTTTTTAAGAATTCTTTATTGATTTTTAGAGAGAGAGGAAGGGAGAAGATAGAAAAATCTAAGTGAGAGCTCTATATCGATCTGCTGCCTTCTGCACGCTTCCTATCTAAGAATGAGCCCACAACAGGGCATGGGCACCCTGACCAGCACCAGCAAACTTTCAGTGCATGGGATGATGACCAACTACTGAGCCACACCAGCCAGGGCTGAAATCATCATGCTTATCTTTACAATAAGAAAATGCTAAACAAGTTGAAAATTAATTATTTTTTAATCCAATCAGAGAGCTAAGGTTACAAAACAAACCACTACTCTAAAATCTGGAGAGAATGATGGGTACAGAGTTGAAACTAAGATTTGCTTATCTGCAGCAGAAGCCACTAGAGCCATAACTTGTAGAAACACATAATAATTTTGGTGACTTGCTGGAGGATCAGTGTGAAATAGTGTGAGGAGGATAAATTCCTGAAATAGTGTGAGGATGATCCAGTCTTTCATGAGTGTTACCTCTGGGAACCCTACCAAGTTCTCACAGTGAAGAACTCAGAAATATCCTTCGGGTTCTGGGAGGGGCTTTGTGGGGCTGCTCCGTTTCCAGGATAAGTCCTTTCCGGTTTTTGTTCCCATTGTGCTGAAATGCACTTTCTAAAATCTAATGAACTTCCACTTTCCATTTGTTTAGCATATATGAAATAACCAAATGCTTTTGTTTTGAGATTGAGTATTTGAGTCTCTTTTTCATTACATTTACTCTTGTCTGCTTGATGGTAGACATGAGGATCAATGCTGTTTTAGTGAGGGTTAGACAATCACACGGTGAAAGAAAAATAAATAAATATCAGATAATCATGCTTTCACTGTGATCTTCACTGATTCTACACATTAAGAACAAATGGAAAATGAAATTAATTGTGCCAGATTTTTCCCAGAATAAAGCTCTTTTTTGGAGAGTAAATTAAAGGTCTCAGAAACTGCATTAACTCTTTGGATTGCTTGACTGTTATTTACTACTTCAGTCATTTATTAAGCATTAGACAAATCCAGCCCTTCTCTTTGTAATTCTTCTGATGCTGCGATGAATCTTTTTATTTCTACTTTCTCCTGAAGTATGAGTTTCATTAAAATATACACATTACTTCATTTAATAATTTCAAGTGCCCTGTTGAATTTTGCTAAAAACTAACATTCTTTCTAACAGGAAAAACAAATACAAGGAGAAATGGTAAAATGCCTTTGAGGGTATAATGGCAAGGTATTTTAGGATTTAGGAGTGAATGACATAACTGTTTTAAAAATTAGTGAAATATAGAAATTAGAAATATTCTTTGAAAGAGCTTCTTAAATACTTCCCCCCCCAAAAATTGTGTGTATGTCAGTTGTTGTATTGTTCAGAATAGTCTTAAATCAAAAGACTATTTTCCCATCAACTTTATAAAATAACCTAGAGTCTACCACGTGATGAGTGTCACTGTTTAGTGTAATAAGGCAAATTAATAAGGACAATGAATAATGTATTGAGCTAGATTCATCCTTATGTCTGAGAGTCTACCATTCTAGGGCACTGATTTGAGAATTAAATGTCCTTTCCTGTCTATAAAGGTATTATTTTTCTCATTGTGCTTGACTTTGAGTAGTGATTCCAACAATCATATGTGAGAGATATTTTTTTAGAGAGAGGAAGGGAGAGGGAGAGAGAAAGGGAGAAACATTGATGCTGAGACAGAAACATCAATTGGTTGCCTCCAAACCCACAACCTAGGCAAGTATCCTGAGACTTTATGGTGCATAGGATGATACTCAACCAACTGAGCCACACCAGCCAGGGCAAGCACATGAATTTTCAATGCCATTGGGTCTCAGTGTTTCTGCCTCATGAAATACAGTGATGTAGGCAGCAGGAAGAAGAGGACTCATATTACACACATACACACACACACACACACTCTCTCTCTCTCTCTCTCTCTCTCTCTCTCTCTCTCTCTCTCTCTCTCTCACACACACACACACACACACACACACACACACACACACAGTAGTTATTACACTCCTGGATGACAAAATTTGATATTTGCCTTGGCCAAATCACATTCAGAAGCCGTTTAAAACATTTGGAAAGGAAGACTATGAATATACTATAATTTTTTCCAAAGTAAGGCTTACTTTTGGATAATAAATATTTGGCTATATTAGTAACACAAGCTCTTTCAGTGGCTTTTATATGTTTGACTCAGGAATCACTTGAAAGAAGTAAATAGTCCTGTTAAACACAGAGATCACACCCCTATACACACTTTTCTTTCTGTATTCTATTGTGAGCCAATTTTCCTGGGAAGTTGAATTCTTTAACCTAAATAGTAATTATTTTGTAATTATCCTGTAAATTGGTTTTAAAAACCACATTTCTTTAAATTTTAGCATTTTGCTCTTAGTTGTCAAAAATATTTCACAAGTTGTTAGGTCATCTTTTGGAATTATTTGAATATGCATGTAGCTCTTGATTCTTTAACAGGTCATAATTCAAACATTTATTGTAAACTGCCTACCGAGCCCAGTCAACTTTCCATCAAAAGGTGTTTTGTATTAATACAGAAAAAAATAACAATCTCCCATACAAATATAGAAATTCTGCACGAAATATTATATAAACAAAACTACCAAAATTTCAGAAATCTCAAAATTGACATCCACACATTTGAGAAATGGAAGAGTGATGCTAAGAGTTGGAGCAGTGAGGAAAAGCTGACACAGACCATTCCAGGGGAAATGGAGCATATGTAAGCCTTCAAAACAAGGGACTTGGAAGAGAATCAATACAGTCTGCCTGGGAAGCTAGACACCAGGCTCTACCAAAGAGCCAAGGTTCAGACATGACCTACACAATTGTGCAGAAGACCAGGACTTGCTTTGATGGCTCAGGAGTACAAAGTACTGTTGTTGTTGGATTTTTATTTTTTATTTTTTTTTGCTGAATATGAAGGAGAAACATGTAGCCCAAGAACCCCTGGCAGGCAGCATGAGATCACAGGAAGAGAAAGTTGATCCAAAATGAGCTAATACCAAAAAAGTCAGAAATAAGAAAAAAGAAATGTGCCCTATTCACATGTTTGAGCTACCAGATCAGGTCAGAGGATACTAAATCCTTCTCTTTCTCCTCTTCCTTCTAGTGCTTTCAAGGTTAGAGGATTTCATTAAGAATACCCCACAGTTCAGGGTACATTCTCATCATCTGCCTATGGAAGAGCCCTTCCTTGAATTTTTCCCTTCCATGATGATTCCCATTCACTTTCCTCTCCAATCTTTAAAAACCTTTGCTATGTGTCTGCTCATGGGTTCATCTATGTAAAATTATGTTTTCTTTCTGTATGTATTTTTAAATTATATTAATGGCATTGTGCTATAAATTGTATTCTATTCCTTTCCTTTATACTCAATACAGTGCCTTTGAGGTCTATTTATGAGAGTGTATACATCTAGTAGTTTCAAACTGCTGTAGAGATACATACATCCCTGCTTCTACCCACATACTGTGTTTGCAGAAACTGGGTTGGAAGCAAAATACTATTGTTGCTGTAGTAAAAAAAAAAACTTATACCTGGGAACTACATAAATATTTATCATTACACACACACACACACACACACACACACACACACACAAACAGGAGCATATTCTTTAGATCAGAGAACATATACCATAACTACAGCCAGATTGCTTTTCTGAATCACTTAACCAGTTTACACTTTTACGCAAAAGTTAATAAACATTTTCTCCACATCCTGGCCAACATTTTGTGTTACTTACCTCACAAATTGTTGACATACTTAGGTGTATATATTATCACATTGTTTTGGTTTGCATTTATCTAATTATTGGTTTCAGCCACCTCTTCAAATATTTGTTAGACATTTTGGCTCCCTTTTTTTTAATTGACTTATTAAAATTCTTCTATTTGGTTTCCCAACTATTTCTTGTATTGTTTATAGGAGAATATATGGGTTTTATTTGTCAATTGTAGACATTATAAACATTTTTTCTCACTCTGTTATCTTTCTGTTAAATTTTATCTGTCTGCCTTTGAAGAATAAACATTATTGATTTTGTTTAAATCAAATCTACCAATGCCTCGATTAATAATTGCCAATTTGTGGGGTCTCATTTAAAAAATGTTTCCCATCTTAAATTTATAAAGCTGTTTATCATCTATATATTAGTTTTGTTTGTTTGCTTTTCACAATAGGTCATTAATTCCCATTGAGTATATCTTTGAATATATAATGGAATAGGGATCTATTTTTATCTTTAGTAAGTCAATCGATCTGACACCATTACTGTATTCCTCTTTTCCATTGCTTTCTGTTGCCTCCTTTATCATAAATCAAGTTCCTTTATACACACAGATCAGCAGCTAATTACCTATCGTGATTCACTGGTATATGTTTTCTAATGCCAGTCTCATAGTTTTGTTTTTATATTGTCTGTTTTTCTTAATATCTGGTGGAATTAGTCATTCCTTTTAATTGTCTTTGTCAATACAAATTTTGATACTATGAACTGCATTTCTTTATCTGAATTTCAAAATCTGTTAGATTGCCAAAATATCCTAACTGCAATTTGATCTGCATAGCATTTAATCTACAGATAAATTTATGAGATTTGAATCATTACAAGTTGTTTTCCCATCTTTAAGCATGCAATATTTGCCCAATCATTCAAGTAGCATTTTATCTAGTATGCTAGAAATCAAAACTTTTCTCCTTAAAATCTTGAAAGTTTTTAATTAGTGTGATTCCTCAATATGTCATAAAGTCTTCTCATTTTACTTGGCCTCATCCTTCTTTAGTCTTCTTCCTTCCCCATCACTCTGGTGGTGGCTGCTCATACAATTTGTGTCAATTCTTCAGATTTTTATACTTTCTGTTTTATTCTATGGCATCTCTAGATTTGGAATGCCAAAGGCAGGCAATCTGCAGCCTGTTGCTGGTTGATTTTCTCTGATGGTTTTGGTTACTTACAAGTGAACCTCCTAATTGAAATAGCAAATCAGTATGTGGCAACACATACTATGCTAATAGATGTAGTTTTGTTGTTGGGTATCATTTTGTATTTGCCATATGACCTCTCTCTTACATCATTCAGCCCTTCTCAATCCTCCAGTTCCTTCCCAGGCCTCCAATATCCAAGGTTATCATATAGCTCACTAAATCCTTGCTCTTCAACATCCAAAAGAGCTGGCTCTTCCCTTTACTATTAAATCATAATTTCATTTTCTTTTTTTTTTAATTTGTTTTCAGTGATCCGATCTTAAACATTTAAAAACAGCATCTTATTGCTTATGTCAGGAGAATTTACATTCTATTGGAGATAGTTTCAATCCAAATCAATTTATAATTGGTGCCAAACTCCATAGTTTGACAAATAAAGCAATTCAATAATCACAATGGAGAACATTTCTGGATTATGCCATGAGGCTGGCTGTTCCATGGGTGGACTATTCTTCCGTTTTTCCTCCCTATCTATAGCTTGTTCCCTTATGTTAATTTTGAGTACAATCTGAGTACATAGGATTTATAAATTCTGCGTTTTTTATTATTTTTTCTATGCAATGTGGTGACATTGCAGTGTGGGTCTGTAGCAGTCTGAGAGACAGAGGTTTAGTCATCAAGTTGTTTAACTGTGGGTCAATCTTAAGGCTACTCTACAAGTTATATAAATCATCAAACTTAGGCCTCCAAAGTCTAGACATTAACCCAGCAAACCTCCCAACTCTAATTAGCTTTTGCTTTAACCTTGTTTTGCTTTTTCTTTCCATTTTCATTGTGTGAAATTTCAAGCTTTTAATAGGATAAAATTGCTTCTACCTTTGTTTGTACAATACGTATTTCAAAGTTTAATATCTGAAAAATGTCCAAAGGGGAATTTCATCAAATACACTGCATTCATTAGTAGAAAGTTTATTGAGATTCTTTATAGAGTATATGTAGAATATAAAGATCATTTTTTGTTTCCTGTTTATTTTATTTATTTTTTTCATTCTTGCCTCCTTACTGGACCATATTTATAAATGTATAATCAACTATATTTGATATATGAAGAAGTTCACCAGCACAAAAAAAAATTACAATTTTGAAATTTAAGTGAGTCTATAGTAATTTATACTTTTGTTCATATATCATTTGGTATGATTTTAATGAATCACAACAAAGTGGGTGGATTTACTATTTCAGTAATTTTTAAATTTTCAGATTTATAAAATATAATCACTGTTGCAATTATAGTTTTTTATATATCTAAAACAAGGTATAGTTATTTTATGATTATCAAGTATCAGGTTGTGTTGGAAACATACTTATAAGTAAAAAAAAAAATTTGGTATTTTTATTAGCTATCCCTTAATAGTATAAATTATTATTTAATCAATTTGGTTATAAATAGTTATACTTACTATTGTACATAGTATTAGAGCAAATAGCACTTACTATTCTACTTTTGATATTATGAGCTCAATGTAGTTGTAGAAAATGCTTTAGTAAGAGTAACAGGCAGAGAAGAGACACTAGGATTTGGAAGGTGATTTTATAGTTTTAAGAGAAAAAATAATTTGGTTTTGTTTTAACTTCTGTTTGTTTTTCTCAAAAGTCTTTTCTTAACTAGTGAGCCCAAAATGTCAAATCTATAATCCCAGAAAGAGCTTTACCAGGTGTGTGTATTGGCTGGATCACATAGTTCAATGAGCTGTATTATCTGCCTCAGCACTGTCTCTTCTGAAGCCAGTACTGTTGCTGTAATCATAGCCCTTGAAATGTATGGGTCAATAAAGAGTTCTTTTACCAGAAATGTATAACTTCTCATGCACTTTTTTTCAAGAGACTCTTAATAGTAAAACTGGTCAAATGAACAGTTTCTTTTTTCTATTTGAAAACAATAAACTGTAACCATGATTTCAAGATTTCATTCCAGTACCTCATTAAATTGGCTTCCATATTACTGAAAATCCCTTGTAAAAGCACCTTGTTTTATTAACCTCTCAGTCAAGTCCTCTCCTTGAGCCTTGCTACTTACTGCCTTTGACCCACGAAGGGCCACAGAAATGGCCCCTGAGATCATCTAATAAATGAGTATCCATTTCCCCTATATGTAACAATTAATAACAATACATAATTAAGCCAGTAATTTTCTCTCTATTGAATGGTCTCATATGCAGGCCCTACTTTGGGTTGGCATGTGGAATAGATTAGAATTTATAATACTGAACCATTGTTGCACAAAAAGCTAAATTATTTACCCAGTATGAGCTTTTGTTTTGCTTTGTTTTGTTTCCCAAAGACTGATTCACCCTAGATAAAGCATTGTTCTTCTCTACCATGAACCATAAAATTAAAGGAGATAATTGGGTTTTCTGGGGCTTACCAAGACTTGATTCAATATTACTAGAATAGAGTCACAGGTTTTCAAAACTCGAGTGTTAAAGCCATTCTGTAAGTTCTTCCAAAGTTTTCTTTAAAACCCCTCTTTGAAATTCCACATACCCAATTTTAAAATTTCAGCCATTTGGGTTTGACCGCTTCTGTGGGAAAAAACAATAAAATATTTCCCTCCCATGTTCAACAATGGGTTGTTTGTCTGTTCAATGCGATTTCATTTTTCTGGTTTATCCCTTTTGGATTTTCCTAAATAATTATCCTTTAAACTAAATATGATAGGGAAAATATTAGCAAATTATAGTTTTCCAGATCCAACTTTTGGTAAAGAGTATAGCTAAAAGGCCAAGATAGAAAGACAGAAAGATAGACCCATAGATAGATAGATAGATAGATAGATAGATAGATAGATAGATGATAGATAAAGTTTGCACCTCTCTACTAAAATTCTATTTTTAATAAAAATGGAATTCAAGACATTAGGAACAATTCATTAAGGGTTCGACATGCTTTCATTGTAGTTTATAGATCATTCTTTTAAAAGGTATTAAATACAAAATAGCTCACACCAAACAAAACTTTTAGGAAAGTATGACTTTTTCTGTACAACACAGAGGCAATTTTATGGTTATTTCTCATGGTAAACCCATAATTTTCTCCTCTCTTATTTGTCTTATTACTATTGCTCTGCCCCAATTTGCCACTCTCCTGAGGAGTACAATTTATTACAGTAGCTAAAAACATCATGTTAATAATCAAGTAACATTTGGTTAATAACCAAAACAACCACTAAGTGAATTTTACCCATTTACTCTCTAAAAAAAAGTATTATAGAATTGGCATACAAGCATAGGTTAGGTAGAATTTATACAGGGAAATAGGACTTCAACTTTTCTTTTAACTAAATTTGAGTTTACAGTGTCACTCTGTTTTTCCCCCAGACCAAAATAATAAAACAAAAAACAAGTAAACAAATAAAACAACAACAACAAAAAATGAACTAAAGGAGCTTATTGCCACCAAGCCAGTGTTGCAAAAAATGTTAAAGGGACAACTGTTAGAAAAAGATGAAATAGAGAGAAGAATATAGGCATAAAGAAAAATAGACAATAAATAAGTGCCTACCAATAATAACCTTAAATGTAAATAGATTAAATGTTCCAATCAAAAGACATGGATAAGAACACATGACTTATATATATGAAGTAAAAACTGTCATTACTGGCAGATGATGTGATACTGTACATTGAAAACCTAGACTCCACACAAAAAAAAAATCTACTAGACTTCATAAATTAATTTGGCAAAGTAGCAGAACACAAAATTAACATGCAGAAATTGATGGTACTTTATTATTTATTTATTTATTTATGGTGCCCTTGGCCAGTTATCGAACCTGTGACCCTTTGGTCCATGGGCCAATGCTCTAACCACTGAGAGCTACTGGCCAGGGAAATTGATGGCTTTCTTATACATCATAATGAACTCACAGAAAGAGAAACTAAATTTACAAATTCCCATTTACCATTGCAACAAATAAAAAATATATATTCCTAGGAATAAACTTAACCAAGGAGGTAAAAGACCTGTACTCAGAAAATTATACAACATTGCAAAAAGAAATAGAGGAAGGTACAAACAAATGGAAGCATATACTGGGTTCATGTATTAGAAGAGTTAAAATTAAAATGTCCATACTATCCAAGCAATCTATATATTCAATGTAATCCCTAGTAAAATAGCAATTGCATATTTCAAAGATCTAGAACAAATATTTCAAAAATTTATATGGAACTAAAAAAGTCCCCAAATAGCCATTGAGAAAGAAGAGCACACTTGGCAGGATCACAATACTATATATCAAACCATACTACAAGCCACTGTAATTAAAATAGCCTGGTACTGGCACAAGAGTAGGCATATATTATAGATCAATGGAATAGAGCGGAGAACCCAGAAATTGACCCATGCCATTATGCTCAATTAATATTCAACAAAGGAGGCAGGAACATACAATTGAGTAAAGACAGTCTCTTCAATAAATAGTGCTGGGAAAATTGGATGGTTACATGCACAAAAAAAAAATGAAACTAGACCACTAACTTACACCACACAAAAAATAAAATCAAAATAAATAAGAGACTTAAATATAAGACATGAAACCATAAAGATCCTAGAAGAAACCAGAGGTAGCAAAATCTCAGCTATCTCTTGTAGAAGTATGTTTGCAGATTCATCTCCTAAAGCAAAGGAAACTATGGAGAATATAAACAAATGGGACTACATGAAAATAAAATGTTTCTGCACAGCAAAAAAAAATCAACAAAATGAAAAGGAGGCCCATTGTATGGGAGAACATATTTGACAATGATACATCTGATAAAGGGTTAATATTCAAGATATATAAGGAACTCATACAACTTAACAAAAGAAAGACTGACAATCCAATTAAAAAAATGGAGCCAAACCGGTTTGGCTCAGTGGATAGAGCATCAGCCTGCGGACTGAAAGGTCCCAGGTTTGATTTCGGTTAAGGGCATGTAACTTGGTTGCGGGCACATCCCTGGTAGGGGGTGTGCAGGAGGCAGCTGGCCGATGTCTCTCTCTCATCGATGTTTCTAGCTCGCTCTCTCTCTCTCTCTCTCTCTCTCTCTCTCTCTTTCTCTCTGTAGAAAAAACATATATATAAATATATATATATATAGAATGCAAGGCAGCAAAACGTTTTTTAAAAATGGGCAAAAGGCCTAAATAGATGCTTCTTTAAACTGAATATATAGATAGCCAAGAGACACATGGAAAAATTCTCAGTCATTAATCATCAGAGAGTTGCAAATTAAAATGACAATAAGGTATCACCTCAGACCTGTCAGAATGGCTACCATCCACAAATCAACAAATGACAAGTGCTGGCGAGGATGTGGAGAAAAGGGAACCCTCATGCCCTGCTGCTGGGAGTGTAGACTGGTGCAGCCACTATGAAAAACACTATGGAGTTTCTCAAAAAATTAAAAATGGAACTCCCATTTGACCCAGGGATTCTACATCTAGGAATATATTATAAGAAAACTGAAACACCAATAAGAAAGAATATATGTTCAGAGCAGTGCTATTTACAATAGCTAAGATCTGGAAAGAGCCCAAGTGCCCATCAGTAGATGAGGGCTAAAAAAGCAGTGGTACATTTACACTGTAGAATACTATGCAGCTATAAAAAAGAAGGATCTCTTACCCTTTAAGACAGCAGGGAGGGATCTGGAGAATATTATGCTAAGTGAAATAAGCTAGTCTGAGAAATACAAGTATCCCATGATCTCACTAATATGTGGAATCAAATGAACATAATAAACTGATGAACAAAATAGGTTCAGAAGCTTTAATGCATGGAATAGACTGACAGATCTCAGAAGAGCAGGGAAATGGGGGAGGGGGAGCAGGAAGATGTTAGCCAGGTAACTTATATGCATATATACATAGCCCATGGACACACTCAATATTGTGGTGAAGCCCTGGGGTGGTGCACTGGCTGAGTGGAAGGGTACAAATGGGGGAAAAGAGGGACATTTGTAATACTGTCAACAATAAAATAAATAAGTAATTTTAAAAAAGAAAATATGAAAGAAATGTTAAGAGAACAGGATAATAAAATGAAGCTTTCTATAATAATATACAGAGTTTTACAGGGAGAGACTAGACAACCCATAAAAATGCAATATATGCATCTCATATCTCAAAATTCTGTTAATTTATTTTTCCTTACACACTTTATTTTAAAATTGAGGTTAAATTTACATCACATAAGATTTACATTTGAAAGCTATCCAGTTGTCTTTATATTTATGAAGTGGTTCAATTATCATCACTATCTAATTCCAGACCTTTAATCATCCCTAACTAAATTCCATGCCCATTCTAGTCTCCATTCTATTTTCTGTATCAAAGGAATTTCCTATTTTGCACATTTCATACAAATGGAGTTTTCCAATATGTGACCTTTTGCTTCTGGCTTCTTTCACTTATAACATTCATAGGTCAATCCATACTGTAGAAAGTATCAGTACTTCATTACCTTTTATGACTGAATAATACTGCATTGTATGGTTATACCACATTAATTTCTCCATTCACCAGTGGGGTCATCACTTTAGGTTGTTTCCACTTTTTGGCTACTCTGTGTAATGCTGCCATTGTTCTGTTTGCTCTCAGGGATGTTCCAGCCACTAAAGCCCTAACCCATCTTTCTCCCTGCAGCAGTCTTCAGTGTTTGCATCTGCTATTCTCCACCTCATATGCATGTTCTTGTCATACCACAAACTTTGTCCTACTTTATGTTTAGATGTAATAAAATATAGAATATATAATTCCACTTTTATAAGTGGATTTTTAGATGGCATCTTCTTGTTGGCATTTAGTCTGAATATAAGTATACTACAAATATTCATGCTTTTACCAACCCCATGTTCTTTCAAAGAAAAAAAAATTAAAAAGTTAAATCATTTTAACTCCCACCAAAAAAAGTGTCCTGAAATAGGTTTCTTATTGATTTCTAAGGAAAAGCACTAATACATTACCAATATTGCAATGCTTTTTTTTAATCCTTACTTAGAATTGCATGAAGATGCTTGAGCCAAAAATATAATTTTAAAAATCTCTATTAAGCAAAAGTATCTAATTAATTCTGCTTATTCTTTGTTAGACATAGCTACTTTTACTGGTCTGAGCCTCGTCTGATTGAGAAAGACATTAAGTGAAGCTACAATCAAGTAGTTTAACTGAGCAGAAAGAAGCCTAATAGAACTGAAAGACATGCTTCAGTTTCAAGTGCAGTCTCATTTCTGTCCTGGTTCACAAACCTTCAAACCAGCATTAGAGTACGCCTTCCATTCTCCTTCACTTAACATCTGACATACACAACCAAAGCGCTCACAGCTGGTACTGATCAGACCAGGCCAACACACTCAAATACTTACATCAGGGAAGTGAGGCCCGGGGTCAGACATCCTTGGCAAAACTTGCTAAACATTTTTGTAAAATTACTTGCAGACTCATCAAGTTACCAGTAATTTTTCTGCATGAATGAGATCCAAAATGCATTTGTGTGCCTGTAGATGTGCTTTTAAAACTCCAACAAAAAGTAAATAATTGCCCAATTTGCATTGCTGCAATATGGGACCTGAGGGGTGGGTGTAGAAGGGGCAAATTAAGGGAAAAGAAGAAAATGAGCATTCCCGGAGGGCAGCTGTTCTGGTTGTTACCAGGACAACTTTGAAAAAGAAAATGACCTTGAGAGTTGGAATTCCATGTGAGGGGGAAAATAACAGTCAAGTCTATGATCCAGAATAAAAAAGGAAATAGAAATGCTTTAATTTTGCCCCTCAAGCAATAGAAGTTTATTGCCTGTATTTGGATGAAGATTTTATATATTTTTTACTGCCCTGGTGGGTAAGCTGAAAAAATCCATTTCACCCATTTTATGACACTCTGGCCCTTTTGGATTGAGATTCAGGCCATTGGCAAGCAACATTAGTTTGGTTGGACAAAAGGTTAGTCCAAAGTTAAAGCATCATTCTCACTTAGCTGCTTGCCAAAGGGACTCTTCAACCACAAAGCACCTTCAAACAATGGGAAGGTAGCCATTCTTAGGAAACTTAAACTTGTGATAGCTAAGTCAGACACTTTGTCACAAAGTAAATAAATCTTGTTTGCTTATCTATGAAATATGCAAAAAGATATGGGGGAATGCTTGCAAATTAACTCAAGCTACATTTTGTTTGTATGGCTTCAACAGGTTTCCTGTGTTTTTTCTCCTGGGAATACATTGGTTTGTTTTTTTGCATTTTTTTTTTTGGCTTTTTTGCTTTTTCAGTGAGTTGCTCCCCTTGAACAATTGTCGCTTAATTAAGTTACTGTACTTGCTTACTATTTGAATCCATTATTCATTGAAAGAAGAAATCATGTCTTATTAATCTTGCATCCCCACTGTATGGCATATAGTAGCTTCCCAATAAGAATAATCTGACTCATTCATTTGCAGCAATCAAGATTATGAAAAGGACATCCTGCAAAGTATATTAGTTGAGATTTAGGTAATTATTCCTTATTTAGAATCTTTCTTTTGAAACCCTTGGGTTTAAAAGAATGTCTGGAACAATTCAGTGGATTGGCTTTCCTTGAGAGACAGCCAAACATTTTTTTCTCTTGATCCATAATTGGAATAAAGTGAGGACAGCCATTTAGATGTTCTTTTAAAAGTTCCTAAATTAATCCAGACTCAAAAAAGAAGGGTGGGGGAGAGAAAGGGAGGGAAATGAAGTAGAAGATAGAAGCAGAAAGAAAGGGAGGGGGAGAGGGAAAAATTGGCTAAGAAATTTTCTGCTGTATTTGTCTTAAGATATTAGCACATTTTATGTAACTGTAATTTTGGCTCCAAATTTCATTTTTACTACATATGCCTGGTTTTAAAACTAACTCCCAGAACTGTGCCATGAAATATTCCTAGTTTAGCATCAACTCCCAGAACTGTGCCATGAAATATTCCTAGTTTAGCATCACACCTGGGTCAAGTTCAAGAACCTAACTACTTCTAGTCCTCACACTAAAGCCTCACCCTCATATGCCAAGAAAAATAGTCTTTGTCATTAAACCATCTGGATCCAATGTACTCTTTCTATTTTTTTATATTTTAAAATTATTTTACAAAAAGAAACATAACAGTAAAAAATAGAGGGATGGTGAAAACTTTTAAGAATTTTAATAAGAATTTGGACATAGTTAATTCAAATTTTCTTTTCATATTTTCTTAATTTTGATGTTATATATGCCCAAAAGGGCAAAATCCTCTGAATGCAACCAATTGCTCATAAGTCAAATACATATCTAGCAGGATGCAACTTATCATTAATTCTTGTCCATATTGCATTTTCATTATAAAATGCAACATTTTAAAAAATGTTTTTGAAACTTTTATATGGCATAACTTTGGTTGTAGCTTCTTTGCTCTGTAATTACAAACCATTTTCAGTTTTACATTTATAAACACCATTTAAAATGCTCAATTATTATTTTTTTGTTTCTACTATTCACTTTTCTTTTTCAATTACCTTTTTATACATAACTGTCTTCAACAATTATCTGCTTACAAACTTTATCAAGTAAACTTGGGTGCCAAAATATTATTACAGGTGGAATTATACCATCATGCATCATTTTAACAAAACAGGATGGTCCAGTTTTCATCCCAAATATTTCATGGTGATAAGCTTTCTGTTAATGACTAACTGTATGAAGAAACTATTTTTTTTTCATCCTTATAAATATATTGTTCACAAATTACTAAATCTGAGAAAATTCATCTAGGATATTGTCATCTGAATATTGATTGTCTTAAATTTGCTTATGCAATAAATATTACTATCAGCATCATAATATAGAGTGCCACTATCTGTGTTTGCATTTGATTACTGAATGATCTTGCAATTGTGCAATAACCTCCTTTTCCAGTTTTCTTCTGTTTGTCATTATGAGCAATTGTCATTATGAGAAATTCTGAATTCAAGATTGTGTTCAATGAAAACTTCATGGAAGCTCTGTGAATAGATAGACCTGAATTATGGCTCTACCACATATTTCATGTGTCACCTGGTGCAAAGATCTCTGAGCTTGACCTTCATTTAGCATTTGTACAAACAAGATTAACAATCCTTCCCTTCCACAACTGTGTAGACAACAGGCACCTTTGCTTTGCTCAATACAAGATACTTGAAACTAAAAGTGGACTACAAAGTGATGTCTCTAGTCTCCTTTCATGCATTCTTTAAAGAAGATGCGATACTTTGAACTGCACAATAAGGGAACTGAAGGATGACACAATAGTATTTATTTAAATATTTTACTATGCATATGGGCGGCATGATTATTTCTCTGTTTTCTTATTTATTTTTTACATATACCTGGGAATAATTGATAAGTAATGAGAAAATGGTTCCTAGGATGAATAGGTAGCAAAATGTTTTGAGAAATAAGAAAAAAATAAAATCACTAAAAACTTGTAGCTTATAGATATAAAAGTTTTCAATGGATTCAAGCGATAGTTACAGAACAGAGTGGATTTTATTACAGTTTAATAAAGATATCTGAATCTTTCTCTTTCTTCTTTGGAAGATCCCTAAGAAAGAATAAAAATCATGTCCAACCAGTTAAGCATCAACTCATGAACCCAGAGGTTGTTGGTTTAATTTCCAGTCAGGACACACGCCTGGATTATGGGCTCATTCTCAAGTAGTGGGCCTGCAGGAGGCAGATGATTGATGTTTCCATCTCTCTATCCTTTTCTCCTCTATTTCTAAAAATTCATAAAAACATGCATAAAAATGAAATATCAATACTTACAAATATAACTATTCTAAAAAATAAATTCACAAACTAAAATTGGGTTAGATAAACCCTGATGGTGTATTGATTTAGTAAAATATATGACTACTTCTTAAGAACAAAAATTAACAGCGTGAGTTGTGCTTGTGAGTGTGTTGAAACATACTATATTCATTCTTCTACATTCTATACAATACTGGAGCTAGTACCCTGGTGTTCCACTTGCATTTTATTCATTGCACCTTTCTTTATAAATGTAATTCACCATCAGTTTTGCTCTGGGTCAGTCCTGAGGACTTTGATCTAGCTCACTGCTCCCATAGGTGGAAAAGTGTGAAAATCTTGATTCATTAAACAACTTGAGCTTTTGATCTGAAAATAAATAGCTTCTGGGGAAATAGACCAAAATATATTTTCTTTTTCTAGTGCCGTCTGTCTCTTTTTCATTCAGAAACTACAACTGCATACAAATCACCTCCATATTGTATCTGGGAGCACCTAATGGGTACCTAGCATGTGCTCAAAATAAGTTCATTCTCTTCCAGGCATAATGCTTTGTGGTGTTCCTCTGTAGGAATAGCGATGTTCCTGGCAATGGTTGCTGGTCCAATTGCAGAGTCTTTTTCATTGATAAACCAAACCCATTCTTTCTTTATTGGTAAATTCTGTAAGTTTTCAGGGTATCAGCACTATAAAAGAATGATGAATGCCTATTTTTTTCTTTTCATATAACAATCCCTTCTTTTGGAGGGATCCCAAAGCAGTATTGTTGGGGCCCAAATATGTCATAGAATTCAGGGAAGCAGCTTGTCCAGATTTTACCTACAATTCTTCCTCAATGTCCTTTTTCCTTAGACATGATTCTATAGGGTTGGTCAGGCCATCTTTAAGTTCAGGCCACCTTTAAATACTATGTTTCTCTGAGGGTGACTACAAGAACCTAGCTCTTGCTACACTTAGTAGTTTTGTTATATATCCCAGTAGGTTTTCTACAGTCTCCTTGCAAATAAACTTAAGTAGGTGGTCAGATATGTCCATATAAATTTTATTCCATGCTTTACCCCCCTTGGAAAATTTGGATAAAGTACAAAGCTAATTCATTTGGGCCTATCCAAACACTTGTCAAACATTCCCTAAATTTCTTAAATATATGGTGCAGAGTAAAAGGCAATTTCTTAAACCACAATCCCTCTGTAGTTAAATCTAAACAAAACTTATTGTTTATTTCTGTCAATAAATGCTTTATATCTTATGTCAGAATTTGGAGAACAATAAACTGTGTGAAGAAGATTATATGGACTGTATTATAATATGTGCTCATAATTAATTATTATGCTAATAAATATTTTCTCTATGTCTATCAGGTAGATATAGAAAAAAAGAGAGAACAGTATTTTATTCTTAAATTTGAAATTCATTTGTGTTAACTTTCTATGCTTTGATGATATTTTGGTAGACTACTTAAAGTTCATTGAATAAAATTAATTATGTGAAATGCTCAGTTTTACAAAATTTACATTACATTGTAAATTCAGTTTTATATCCTCTTTTTTACACTTAAATTTATATTTGAGTATTTTCCATGTCATTAAACATTATTTGAAAATACAGTTTTAATGGCTTCATAATAGACTATTGTTAGAAAATAGCATCATACATTTAACAATAATCTACTGTTAGACATTTAAATTGCATCCCATTTTTCACTATTATAAGAATACACGTTATAAACAGTCTTGTATGTAAGCTTTTAATTGCAATAACTGATGGTAATTTCTCTGGGATGAATTTCTTGGAATAGATTTACTACCTCAAAGTTTATGACTATTTCTAAGGCTTTTCGGCATATTGCCAACTTGCCCTTCCAAATGGGTTTATAATTTGTTAAATGCCATTCAAAGCATTGATTCTAAATTAAAAAAACAAACAAAAAAAAAACTTTTGAAACTCTGTTCTCCTCTGCTCTAATGCTGAGATATTCAAGAGATTTCAAATCAGATTGTTCACTTATTTATTTAGCTGAGTTATCTTCTCAGGGGAAGCGAAATATGTTTGTGGCCAAGGAATTCTAGTCTTTTAGCATTCCCCTTGGATTATTAAGATAATTTGGCCTAAGCAAAGGATTTTATTTAAAAATGAGAGATTATGCCTCTTCCTGAGTGACTCCATTGATGTACATATATTCTCTTCCATTTTCAAGTGTCTTGTATTGAACAAAGCAAAGGTACCTGTTGTCTACACAGTTGTGGAAGGGAAGGATTGTTAATCCTGTTTGTGCAAATGTTGAATGAAGGTTAAGCTCAAAGGTCTTTGCACCAGGTGACGCATGAAATACCTGATAGAGCCATGAGTCAGGTCCAACTATTCACAGAGCTTCCATGAAGTTCTCTATACTATTCTTGATTTCTAATTAGTAAATTTACAGACCTTTGTGATATAAACAAAGGTCCAATTATAGCTGAATCCTAAACTTTTGGCATTTAACCAGATTGAAATGGAGAGATTTATTACGCCCTCTTTCCATTCATTCATTCTTCTATTCAGCTCTGTTTATTCAGCATCATCTGTGTGACAGATCTCATGCAAAACACCGTTCTTCAAGACACCTGGAATTGTAATTTAGAATGCCCAAGTTTATCCTCAAGGAATATTAAATTTCCCTACACCTGCTATGTCATAAAAGTTCAACACACTGACAAAGATGGGCAGGTCCAAATAAATTCTGGAATCTACTGGTGTCAAATCTTACACTTGATAGGCTCTGATGTCTCTAAATTAAGACAGTGAATACTCTGAAGAGCCTTTGCTATTGTTTTTTGTCAGGACTCAGATTTTTCCCCATTTATTTTCTCCCAAGATATTTTTGCCTACAACTATGTTGTTCAGTGTGGTTAGAAAAGGAAATAGCAAAGTGATGTGGTGTATCAGAAAAATAATACTAAGAGCAAATGGAGAAAAATGGGGCTAAATCCACAAGGAAACCACACTTCACATGACATTGATTTGTATCCAGGAATGCCTAAAAGGCCCTGTTCTGATTCTAAATACTTAAGAGCATATTCATTTCCTTCTAGAAGAAACCAAAATTACCCAGTAATTTAATTCTTATCGAACAATAAAGGCAGTCAGTTACATCCACACATCCACATAAACCTGCAGGTTTTGCTTTGCCTGTTTCCACGCGCTGGAGACAACAGAACTAGAAATATATTCACAAAACACGCAACGAGGAGGCAAACTTCAGCTATTGTTAGCATGGCCTTGGGCTTGATCCTTCAAGAAGGGATAGCCAAATTGCCTGTGACAGAATGTTTTCTCGTAGAGAAGCAGACAAATACCTATCAGACAAACTTGCTCTCAGCCATAGTAATACAAGTACTGGCAGTAGAATGAGTTAAATAATAAAAAAGGAGGTCAGAAAATTTTTAGAACACACTTGCATCCCTTTCGCTTCACTCTTCCTTTTTATCTGCCTTTATTCCTATTCCTGACAGAATTGTGTATTGCCTCCTGAATTGTTTTAGGTATTTTTTTTAAAGTACTACTTATCTGCTTGTTTTACCTAGAAGGATAATTAATAGCAGATTAATGTCAGGTCTGTTTTGGCAGGAGATTGCCAGCTGAAGAAGTTTCCGGTAGGATGCGTTTACATGCTCTATTTTTGAAGAGCCAACACCTTTTCCATATAAAAAGAAAGTAGCATCAGACATACACCCACTGACGGAAGAGCCACCTTTGCTGGAAAATAATAATCTTTTACTCACAACGCACAGCTTTATAGCAAGAGAGAGGCCTTTCGGTTGCCACTACACCTTCTGGTATGTAGATTTTCCTCATAGGTTAAATGCAGAAAACAACCTACCTGGTTTGTACAAAAGAATACTGCTCTCTAGTGGAATAGAGGGGGAAAAATCCATTACCTCATTCATTTGCTTTGCTTGCCTTCTTGCCTGCTGTCTACGAAAGGCGGCTGAGCTTTGTCCTGGACTTATGACATGTTATGATATATGGCTACAATTATTGTGATATTATACTGTGAAGTGGTTTTGCTCTTGTAATCAAGCAAAAATCTTTTCCCCCCAAACCTTCTTTTGTAAATTGAAACCAGTATATCTCCCCATCCCTTCCTTCTCAGCTGCTGCTTGTACAAAAAAAAAAAAAAAAAAAAAAAAAAAAAAAAAAAAAAGCCTGCAACTAATAATGATTTAATTTATACAGGAACTTGCAATAATTTAACTCACATCAGGTTAATTTGAAAGTGATTAATGGCAGCATTTATGGGGCTGGAAATTTTTAATAATGCGTTACTTGTGAATTTATGGCATTCATGTTTTAGACGTGGGCTGCCTTTTTTGTGTTCATCGTCTATCTCCTTCATCCCCACACGTGAGGGTCAGCCCTCCCTTTTCTCTCCTCCCGTGTGGCTCAGGTTGAAGGGAAAACGATATAGGCTTTTCAATGCCCCATTTCTTACCTTGGTGGGATAAATTTGCTCAGATTGAGGCTTCTTGCCCCAGAATTGTCATTGCCATATTCGTAATTTTTTTTTTGTTGTTAGATTAGAAACTGCCATGAAATCCTCACTTATTTTATTTTTTTTAAATATATTTTACTGATTTTGAACAGAGAGGAAGGGAGAGAGATAGACAGTTAGAAACATCGATGAGAGAGAGTCATCGATCAGCTGCCTCTTGCACACCCCCGACTGGGGATATGCCCACAACCAAGGTACATGCTCTTGACCGGAATCGAACCCGGGACCTTTCAGTCCCCAAGCCGACGCTCTATCCATTGAGCCAAACCGGTCTCGGCCTCACTTATTTTTAAAAAAATTTTTATTTTTATTGATTGATTTTAGAGAGGAAGGGTGAGAAACAGAGAGATGGAAGGGTGAGAAAGAGAGAGATGGGAACATCTGATTGGCTACCTCCTACACATCCCCCACTGGGGATTAAGCACCCAACCCAAGCATGTGCCCTGACTGGGAATCAAACCATAATATCCTGGTTTATAGGTTGATGCTCAACCACTGAGCCATGCCGGCTCTGCGAAAATTCTCACTTATAGTAGTAGTTTTAAAGCTTGATAAGTCAAAGTGGACTGCTAAAAAGTTGGACACATTGTATCTTTGGCAATACATCTTCTTTCACAATGTAGTAGAACTCTGATCCATTTTCCTTACAAAGAATTCCATAGTCAAATAATCCATGACAATGTTGATTTTTTTCCTGTGGCATCTGCTCCTGAAAACTAGTGATGGCTAAGAAATCCACATTTGTGTTCTGAGAAGCAATCTACAGTGAAGAACTACTCTTTCCCATGTGACTCACAGATGTTCCCCCCACCCCTGCCTTGTTAATTTATGACAAGGCCTGCTATAGACCTTTTAAATTCCCATTGTCATTTCTTAATGATTAGCTAAACTGCTTGTCTATTGACCAATCTGAATAAAATGCCCTTTAACTTGACCAAACTTTACCACCTTTTATTTTTTTAATTTTATTTATTGATTTTGGAGAGAGAGAGAGAGAGAGAGGAAAAGAGAGAGAGAAATGAGAAATATCTATTTATTGTTCCATCTACTAAAGCATTCATGGGTTGCTTCTTGTATGTGCCCTGACCAGGGATCAAACCCACAACTTTTGCATATAGGGACTATGCTCTAATCAACTGAGCTACCTGATCAGGGTTTATTGATTTGACCAAACTTTAGTAAGATCCTTTTCCTTCTTTCAGGTCACTAAACTTTGTCTCACCCCTAAGTGACTTGGAATATTATGATTTAGGAATCATTATCTTTATGTCATAGGAAAAATGATAACCTAGTGGTAATATAAAAAACACACACATTTAATATCATGGGCTTTAGGGTAAAAAAAAAAAAAGAAAGAAAGAAAAATCTAAAGCCTAAAGGGAGATGAAGAATAGCTCTGTAAACAGTGATTACAGCCATAAAGTAGAGGTTTTCATGTAAACCATTCTGAAACTCATCAGTCATCTCCATCATTACATCTCATGAGGCTCTGCCACAGGAAGGCAACAGTGCATACTATTTGAAACACAAAAAATGAATGCATATGAGGTCCATGGTTTCTGCAGCTCCAGGTTTCTATTATTAACCTGTTTTTAATATTCACATTTGAATTAACTTTTCGTTTTCTTCAAGTGGATATAAATTCCACATAACTTAACAGGGAAATTGTGCTGGGACAATAGAAGGATAAAAGATGACCCTTCACTTTCTTTTTTTTCCCTTCCCCTAAGGGAAAAATAGAGTATAAAAAAATAATAAAATGTAACCGCTAAAAAATAAAATGCAATGTTTTTATCTTGCTATTATTGGGGCCCCAAGTCCACCATAAAGAGTTTTATCACTCACAAATGCTGAAACTTCAGGAAGCATGCTAGAAAGTTCCTTAATTATCCGACAGTATTTTACCTTTAACTCCAAGATCACTTGTTAAGTTTTTGAGGTAGCTCAAGGATGGGAAGATGGGTTTACTTCAGATATGGACATTATTACTTCAGATATGAGATTAGAAAGTATTTCAGACTTTCTAATCTCACTCTTGCACTTCATTCCATAAACTAACGAAATGTCCAAAGTATTCTCACATTTCGTGCTTTTAAATCACATTATGCAGAGTTCTAGACTGTATTTGAACCCTGAAATTGACAGAAACACCCAGGAACACATCATCACATGCCCCTGCTATTTACTTCTGAAAATGTGGTTATTATATTGGCAGTATCTGGAGCCTACAAAACTTTGTACCTCTGCTTACCCTTATTATAATTAGGAAATGAGGAAATGGGAGTGCTCTTTGGGCATTGAAATCCTATAGAATAAAGATGTACTATGTAAATGGTTACTCCATGAAGCATAACAACCGACCACATAACGACCGGATCACAGATCAGCAGGAGGGTGGCAGCGAGCTACAGGAGGAGGCAGGGCAGCAAGCTATGATGGTGAAGCACCAGGCAGAGAGCTACTGGAGGGTGACAACAAGCTACTGGCGCACGGATTTGTGCACAGGGCTACTAGTAGCAATACAAACACAGATCAGATCAGACCCCATCAAAGACACAGACACTTTTATGCAACAGCCCAACTGAGTGAGTGAGTACAGACAGCCTGGTGTGAGTTCAGGCCCCACCCCTTCTGGTGTGTGCACTTGGGCAACTAATTCTATCTGTGGCTATTTCTTAACCCCTAAGATGAAGTTGTTAATAATAGTGCCTATATCAGGTGGTTGTTTTGAGTGAGGCTACATTAGTTAAAATGCCAACATGATTTTAGGAGTGCCAGGCAAAAAATAGGTGCTAAAACATATTTTCTCCTCATTTATTGTGGTTGTCATGTCATCTCCTCCTTCTCCTCTCCCTTTTCCTCCTCCTTCCCTCTCCTCCTCATACTTCTTCTACTACTTTTTCTCCTCTTCCTCCTCCTCCTTCTCCATCCTTATTTCAGGCCAGGAAGAGCAGCTTATAACCATAGTGGATGTAGCAATACATATAAATAAATGATGCATGTGGGTGTAGGGAAATGAAAGTGGTTGGTTAAAAAACAAATAAACAAACAAACAACTTGTACTCATGGACACAGACAATAGTGTGGTGAAGGCCTGGGGTGAGCTGGGAGGGGCAGTGGCAGGCTAGGAAGGGTCAATAGTGGGCTGGAGCATGGGACATATGTAATGTTTTCAAATATAAAGATTCAAAAATTAAAAAAAGAAAGTGGCTGCTTAAAATAAGTAGTTTCCCAGGAGGAGGGTCTATTCTAGGATTTAAAACAAATCTATGAAGTCTACAAAGGCGGCAGACTGTGACACATTTACTGACCTATTGTCATTACATGAGGTAGTTTACAAAACAACCTGTAGACAGTCACCTGTGGTCCCACCCCCCACAAAACTCCATCGACTCTTCTTCTTATACCTATGGACATTTTTTTGCATTGGCAACAGAGAAAATCAGGTTATCCCATTGATTATTCTTAGTTTGCTTTTCATAAATAAAAACCAATTTATTTTTAGACAATAAAAAGTATATGAATTTCTTTTTCTTATAATGAAACAGTGTAGTGTGCAAGGGTTTGAAGAAACAAAAATTCTTACTGTTGCATTTTTTTATGCTGCCCTTTTAAAAACTGATTTACTATTCTCCCACTTACTGGTGGCACCAGACCTTTGTTATTGGTTTTAGAAATGCCAGTCTGGTTCAATTTATTCCCTCTTTTACATCATAGGTGCTGAATATCTTATTGCCTTTTTATTGTTGCATTGAGAAAACTTAGTATAGTGGGTGGGTGGAGATGTCCCACAGATCTTAAAAACTGCAATGTGTGTTAAAAACTGCAATTATGTATATTGTTCTGATTAGTTTTTGACAAAAATGAGCAGTCTTGGTTTATCAAACAAATAGGTTTCTTTCTGCATTTTATTCTACAAGAGTAGATTTGGGCAGTTAGTATCTTGACAGATAGAAAATCTCTCCGGATAAAATGTAACCACTATGATTATTTCCATTAAGCCTTAGATTTTGCAGGGGGGGAAAATGAAAACCATAAGAGGGGTTTCTAAAACTTTAGACTCATGGGAGCCACAATTTTTCTCAATAGCATTTTCTTTGTTTCTAAAGTATTCAAACTGCTTTGGAAGGGATATTGTTTGGTGCAGGTGTGTAAGATAAATCACACATGTAAGCAGATGATCCCAGAATGCAGTTAGATGAACCACAAAGCATCAGGGAAAACAGGTATATCCCTATGCGATGGCTATGTCTGAACAAACAAACAAATACTATAAAGTACTGAGGCATTTAGTATGATGATTAGCAAAACACATTCCACTGTTATTATCACTGATATAATATAGATAGAATTATGTGTGCTTGAATGATAATATAGAGATGGTGAGATAGTCAGAAAAGGAACAAAACAGAGGGAGAGAGAAACTATTGAATTAAGTGTGGGTACCAATAATCCTATTTTATAATATAGCAAAAGCATATAAAACTGAGATTTCTTACATGCTTGCATTGTCATCTAGGTGGGTGTATTCTTATGTAATGGCACCCAGCAGCAGGAATCTAGTGTCACTGGTGGTAAGGTTCTACAAGAAGTGGGAATTTGGGCGCATGTATCTCAGCAGTGGGTGGCTAGTAAACAGTAAACAATATTCTGGGAAACATGCAGTTCGGGGCAAAGCATCACTAGAAACCAAAGAGGAAGTGGAATAATTTGGGTGAGCACATGCAAAGGAGAAATCATAGATAACAACAATAATGCTGAGAGAGTTTTTGCTCTGAGAAGTAGTTTATCATGTTTCAGCTAGGTTTGGAGCAGACTAAGGTGCCTTAACAAGATACAGGTTGTAGCACCACCTCTTCTGTACATAATAGTCATTATATATTCGGAGATAATATTACCCTGCTGCATTTGAAACTGTTATAAAGTAACTGTATAATTCAAACTTAGTTTAGCGTGCTGTTGTGAGCATGAATGTGAGTTTTAAAAGAGACATAATACAAATGAATAGATGAGAACAGCAGGTTTTTATAAACCTTTATTCTATATAAAAGAGCCATTTCTGAGTAAATGTGCTACTGCCAACTATTGGGATGCAGAGCCAGTTTTGAATATTTAAGCAATAACTAACACTGTCTTCAAAGCAATGGATGACTCCCATGTTGAGACCACATAGTGCTGTGTTTACGTAGAGTTTGAGTTGATGATATGCTTTATATGACATTTAGAAATGAAATGAGATTATCTGAAAGATGTTCCATACCAATGTTATTGTCAACACTGAAGGAGACAGCAGTTTCTAAAATGAACTTTGGAGGCTTTGAGTTCCTTGTGAGAAAGCAGTTTCATGAGTTTTAATTGAATAGTAAATTAACATTAATCAAACATATTTGAGAACTGATCTACAATATAGATGAGGAGGAAGTAAAAACTATTTTTTAAAATATTAGAGGCCCAGTGCATGAATTCATTCACGGGTGGGGTCTGGCTGGCCTGACCCACTAGGGGCCAGTTGAGCTGAGTCAGCAGGGGGGTAGAGAACACAGGAGGTTGGATGGCCAGCCCCACTCCAAATTGGGGTCAGGGAGCTGATTGGGGCCAAACCAGCCAGAAGGCAGGGCCATGGGTGGTTGGCCAGCCGGCCTCACTCCCTGATCAGGGGGCAGCGGGGGCAATCAGGTGCCAGGCCAGCTTCGGGGAAGGGCTGCGGGAGATTGGGGGAGGGGTGTCAATTGAGCCAGTTGGCCACTGTAGTGTGTGTCATAGTGACTCGCTATTCCGGTCATTCTGTCATTCTGGTCACTTGGCTTTTATATATATAGAAAGGGAATATCTCAACACTCAGATAGGCCTTTTCATCCTTTTGAATTATAATATTAAAAAAATGTAATCTATAAAATAATTTGATTTTTAAAAATTTAAGTTTTATGCACTAGGAAATATGACCAGGTCAATTATGTTTCCTATTTTCTAAGTGTTTTGCTTTGGTTTGAAGATCTTGGCCCAAGAATTGTGATAAACATGGCTATACAGAGAAATCTGGGAGGCTTTTCACTGAGTGTAGTAGATAGAGTTCTACATATTAAGAGAAAAGACTGGACATTCCTATTTATCTGTTGGATAGCTTTCCAACTGTCACCCAGTCTGTCCTATTTTGATTTTAAATGCAGCTATGAAGCAGATTGAGTGCTCTGACATACCAAATTCTTAAATTTAAGCACATTAGAATCAAGGTTTGGACAATATTAGATGATCAGCTTAAATGCATAAAATTTCAATCAGTGAGTTAAAATTCACAAAATAAATTGAATGTGCTAGTAAGTCAGAGGAAAAGAGTGGTCCATGGACTCTCCAAGGTAAAAAGTTATCCCTGGAGGCCAATTGTTTTCTATATTTCATAAATGTGAATTATCAAAATGTAGTGGAGAACACAAGTTTTCACTTTAAATATTTCTATGGTGAGAATCTGAGTATGAAAATCTGCTCTTAGAGAGATTCTTAGAGAGCTCATTGACCTCACTCTTCTCCTAAAGATGTAATTTATTGGGTGTTATGAATTTAATTCATCTATAACTCCCAAGTGTATCACCTATCTTTCTATAACTCAATTTGGCCAGTTCACTCTCTGTGCTGAGACCATGAAGATCCTTTTAAGCCTGTCATTCTCAGAATATAAAGGTATTTCATATCTTCCTTAAAATGGCCATATCTATTTTAGGTGCAGCTTTATCTTGATACATAAGAGTTTCTTGTAGGCAAATAGAAGATAAGTGGAATTATTTGGAATAGATTCACTTCTTAAAAAGTTTTTATCTCCATGACATTAACATGAAAATATAATTTCTACCTAAAATGTTCTATACCCTAACCGTTTTGGCTAGTGGATAGAGCATTGGCCTATAGACTACAGAGTCCTGAGTTTGATTCCCATGAAGGGCATGTACCTTGGTTTCAGGCTCAAACCCCAGTAGGGGGCATGTAGGAGGCAGCTGATTGATGTTTCTCTCATCAGTGTTTCTAACTCTCTATCCTTCTTTCTTTCTCTCTATAAAAATCAGTAAAATATATTTAAAAATAAAATGTCCTACTATTCATCTCAGATGGGATGAAAGAATAGTCTTATATTTATTTCAAGGCAGTCAAATATCAAACTGGTGACAAAGAGCAGAATAGAGTTCATACATAACCTTTGATAATCTGATAAAAAGCATCTTAACAGGGAGCTATATAGCCAAATAATTTTTAAATAATTGCCCATAAACTAAAATATTAATTAAAAAGCTCCAAGAAGGCAGTGGGGTTTTTTGTGTGTAGACTAGTTGCCTCTGTTTCTTTGCTCTCTCTTATGTTCCATACTGAGGAATCGTTACCAATAAGTGTCCATTTTCCCACTAATCCAGGAATGGTGCTTGCTACAAATAATGTTCAGTCTTTGTCTTTTCATCCCATTCCTTTTCATTCCTTTCTCTTGATTCCTATCAGTCCCCTGCTGTCTCAAATGCTTTTAACATGACAAAATAGGGTAGATTTTTAAGCCTTCCCCAAACTTCCCCCAAGAAGCTGGTGAATAAATGGTCTAATAGAGGCCACACTGTGACATTCATAAGCTTATTTTGCCATCTTTATAGATATGCCCATCTTCCTAGGATTGTCTTCCACTTACCATCCTGTAGGCACAGAAGCCCTTCACAAGAATTACTGTATGCACACCCACTCCCAAGGAACTAGATTTGAGAAGGCCTTATAATTTCCAATCAGATTTTCTCCTCTGGGTTCCAATGATTCAATACCTGTAAACCATTTATTTTAAACGTCAAGTTTTCAAATGCCTGTTATTCTTTCATTTATCTAATTATCCCCCATAAGAATTGTGATGAAGAGGGATCTCCTGCTTCCCTACAAAATAAAAGGAACAAGAACTTGCCAATTGTAGGCAAATGACTCCAAATCAGTGATTCTCCAATGAAGCACTCACTTCACTATCCCTTTGCCAGTGTGACCTATCCTGGTTTCCCTCAACTGAAATGCCAATAAAGTGTGCATTTTCACTGCAATGCAGCCTCATACGGTTTCTTCATGGTCTTCACAAAGCAGGGTGCACATTAGACTCTAACCTTTGCTGGCATATTTATTAGTAAAGTCTCTGGATTCAGGGTAAAACATTTTTTATTATTAACTAGAGGCCAGTGCCAAAATTCATGCACTGTGGGGGTAGGGGGGCTCTCAGGCCTGCCTGTGCCCTCTCCCAGTTTGGAAGCCCTCAGAGGATGGCCATCTGACAGAAAGTGGGCCTAAGCCATCAGTTGGGCATCCTTACTGCTGCCACAGAGGCAGGGGAATGCACTGACTACCAGGTCATTTTGCCATTTGGTTGATTTGCATATTAGCCTTTTATTATATAGGAAATTTTTCAAAAGATTTTAATTTTTGACATACCATCTTTTTAGGAAAAGGTAAACATTTCATAGAGTTAGTAAGATATGTTCTTCTGATTTTAGTTTTATATACTGTAAACTCAAGAAACTGGGCCTCGAGAACAATTATCAACACTGAATAAAACAAAGAATCAAAAAGTTGATGAGTTCCGAATGTAGATACTGAGAAAAGGTAAGAAGTAATAAATAAAAGTCTGGTTGGTTGTTGTTTTTTTTTGTCTTGAAATTGATATATTATAATGATAATTTGATGTGCACTCTTAATTTGACTTTAAAGGAAGCAATAGTTTTAAAGATGGACATTTATCCTCTGAACTTATAAACATTTAAATGACATATGCCTCACAATGATAGAAAACAGGTGTGCTGGAACAAAAATACAGTGTAATTTAGCCTAATGTCAAGTATTAAATTCATTTTCAGACCCTTGAAATTTCTTTCAGTGTAAGTTAAGTAAACACTAAAGTTATAAAACAACTGTCATTTGTCAAGAAAATAAATGTAGATTATTCTGGGTTCTTTTATTTTTAAGGATCCACATCAGCACCACCCTCTGAAAACGAGGATGTTTATGTCTAAATTGAATATTTGTTCCATTCCTCTGAGACATTATTGGCTGGTAGCCCCTGTCTAGAGAATGGATAAATCGGTTTTAGCTCCACTCTGGTGATTAGATCCAAAACCTAGGCCAGATATTTACACTGATGGATTTCATTATGTGGTTTTTAAACATTCTGTATATGCCCTTGAATGAATTAACATAATTATTATTTAAAGGTGATTTCTTCCTTTTTATTGTTGTTGCTAAGGTCACATAAAACTATATAGAAAGAATTTTCCTACTGCTGTATTTGACTCCTGTTTAAATATATCCTTGGACCTTTTCGTTAGCAGACAGAGTTTGACAGCAGCCATGTGGGTCGGCAGAAGAACCAGACTTGGGTAAAGGAATCGGGCAGTTTGAATGACAGTTCTTCCACCTCTAGGCTGAGAGCCTGGGCACAAATGCCTGGGCCTTTTGTGCCCCATTTCCTCATTTGTTAACTGGACATAATAAAACCTTCTGCAGAGGGATGAGATCAAGTTTACATTATTTGTATGTGACCATTCCTCTTTTGTAGAAAATATCTCATGGAGCTGAAACCGGTTTGCTCAGTGGATAGAGCGTTGGCCTGCAGACTAAAGGGTTCCAAGTTCGATTCCTGTCAAGGGCATGTGCCTTGGTTGCGGGCACATCCCCATTGGGGGGTGTGCAGGAGCTGATCGATTATTCTCTCTCATCAATGTTTCTAACTCTCTATCCCTCTCTCTTCCTCTCTGTAAAAAGTCAATAAAATATATTTAAAAAAGAAAAAAAGAAAAAAAAAAGAAAATATCTCATGGATTTAGTTTTCTTTATATGTTGGAGGAAAGGGAGGAGGGGCACAAGGCATTATTTTGTATTTCATTTTCTATTGTATGTCTGTGACTAGGTATTTGTATACCCACCTCATAATTATTGTTCAACAGTCTAAAGAAGATTAGCACATCATTTTTTTTTCACAAACCACATGCTGTGAACTGTTTTATGAATATCCTTTATATGTGAACTCCTCTGAGAGCTGTGATACAGATATTTTGCCACTGTGAGAAGTGGGAAGGCCCTTTCCCTCCGTGCTGCCATCAGAGCAGATGTGTTTTTGCTTTTGTTGCTTCTGTCCTGGAATATTCAAAAGCCAGTCTTTCATGAACTGGCCTGCACAATGAAATGCCATTTATAATATTATTTCCTTAAAAAGCTGTATTCTAAGTTTCCATTTACTGACAAAGGACAAATATTGGTACAAAGCTACAATATCTATAGCCCTTAATTTCCAAAATGAATACATATATTTGTGACAAACTCAGTATATATCCAGCAATGGATTGTTATTAAAAAAAAAAAAATTTATAGGAAAAGCCTGGGAATTATGAAAGAGAAATTATAGCTATATACTTAACAAGATACAACACTTATCAGAAAAAAAATAAATTCTCTTTTTACTGAAAATGTTATGCTTTGTGATTTTTTTCTTATATATGTGTCATATTTTATAGTTAAATGTTACTCTATATTATAAGTCTTTTGTCATTGAAATAAAACACGGACCCTTGCTCTTAACATTACAGAAATTCTCTATGGAGCATGTTTACAAGGACAGGTGTTTTTTAAATCACTTTTTAAAATTTCTCCTTTGTTTCTCAAATGTATTTACTCTCCAACACTTGAGTTACTTGACGTCTCTATAAAAGTTGAAGTACTGCCTGAAAGCCTCTTTATTGCTGGTTAATTAAATACAGTAATGAGCACAAGTGGCAAAGGCAGAGAATGGAGAAATCATGTTTACTTCACAGAGTTATACTTGAAAAATATAATGTTAAAAATCAAACAAGAAGTATGCTATAGTGGGAAGCAACCTGGATGGCGGGGCACTGACATTGCAAGCTTGACCAGTGGCCTGTGCAGCAGTCCTCAGCATCTCCATCTGTGTGTGGAGAGGTGAATTAGGCAACCCAGTCTTCCATCTCTATAAAGGATATGAGCAGAGAACCCCATAGAGCCATATACAATTGAGACCCTTGATGTATCTTGGACCTTTTTGTTAGCAGAGTTTGATAGCAGCCACTGTGGTTGGCAGAGGAACCAATTTTGGAATGAGTTGCTGGCCCTATGTGATAATAGAGAGCTATGTCATAATGAACTCTGCAGCATATACTACGGTTTGTGATTATTTAGACATGGCCTTGCTTTTGAATGGGAAACAAAGTGATTTCAACTGCTTATATTCTAGGTACATAGATAAGAGGGACAAGTGAGTGAAGGGGATTGGTTGATTTGCCTTACTAAAAAGTGAAGGCACTCAGAGAAAGACAATATCACATGATCTCACTTATATGTGGAATGTAATAAACAAAATAAACTGATGGTCAAAATAGATCCAGGGATATGAAAACTGATGGACAAAATAGATACAGAAATAGAAGAGAATGACAAATCTCAGAGGGAAGGGGGACAGAGGGCAGTGGGGGGAGAGCTTAACCAAAGAACTTGTATGCATATATGCATAACCCATGGACAGGGACAATAGGGTGGTAAAAGCTTGGGGTGGGGCAGGAACTGGGTGAATGGGACCAAGGGAGAAAGGGGAAGGGGGAGGGGGCATCTATAATACTCTCAACATAAAGATTAAGAAATAAAAATTAGGTTTAGATCTAAGAATAAAAAATATCTCTCTGTTTTTAGGTATATATTTTGCTACATGATAATTAGATGACTTCACATTTTAAAAGTGAAAAGTGAAAAAGGCAAGCTTAGTGAATTGCATCAGTAACTGATTAAATAAAATGTTAACTAAAACATCACCAGCAAGCATATGGACTGATCTAATTAGTTGATTTCTAATTCAGATTTAGTGCTGAGTACCTTTATTTGAACATCAATTTCAGCTTAATAAGAAGTTCTTGATGATTCTGTGTCATCATAGAAAACAAGGTTTGGCAATTGGACAATTTAAAGAACTGAATTAATTAATTAATGAATATTAGATTAAGGCCTTTCTTGATACCCACGTAAAGGTGCCAGAAAATGTTGTTCACAGCATATTTGTTACAGAATAGGATGAAGCCACTTCTTCTTTACAAACAAAATGGCACTTTTTAACCATATAAAAATCTCCCTCCATCCAAATCCATATTGCCATTTTTTTTGTTGGAGCACTAGTATGTGCCTGACCCCATGGTGTCTTCTGTGGATCTAGGGACAAGTATAATATAGTGTGTTCCTTTAAGTAGCCCAGTGAATTGGACAAGAAAGTCACGTTAACAATCTCCTGTGATCAATAATGGTAGGTGAAAGTGGGTATAGGTGATTACAATGGGAAAACAGAGGAAACACACACAACCTAGTCTTAATTGGCTGGTACAGAATTAGTGAAGGCAGGTCTGTACTAAAATAAGAGGAAACAGAACAACTTCCCACTGCCTTTCTCATTTACTTCCTTCATCCAATTTTTAAAAGGCTGATGTCACTGTCTGACTCATTTCCAGGTTTTTTCCCATTTGATCAGGTTTCCTTCTCTTCCCCTAAACCCTGCCGTCCTTCTTCCTCTGAAGGCCAATAATCTTATCCTTTCGGTGACAATGGCCTGGAGATCTACTGACTAATAATCTCATTAATTCTCATGATGTTTTGTTCAGAAAAAATATATATAAATGGAAATTATTACTTCAATTGCACATACGTAAAGCTTGAACCACAAAGGAGGAGGCACAGAAAATGAAGGAGCCAAGGTGGGAATGAATGAAACTCCAGAATTGGATGCATACTCAGTCACCTTGGGTTTCATTAATAGGCTTACTTTTATTGAAATAGAAAATGTTAGGTTTCATCCAGAAATGTCATAACTGTATACATGTTTCAGAATAATGCAGCATAAATGTAAAAATCAGCATTATAAAAATCTGAATGTATAACATGTTTGTATTTTTTTTGTTATGTCCATTATTATTCAGTAAAGTTGTAATAATGTGAAATAAAAATGACAATTCTTGGGTTGAGCCTGTGAGTTAATTGTGTGTGTGTGTGTGTGTGTGTGTGTGTGTGTGATGTTTAGTCTGATTATAATGGCAGTTTGAATGCCTGACTAGTCTATAGAGATTGGTAATAATTAGCATGACAGACAAAAGAAGCAAATGTAGTCCGTTTATGCCTCTGGCTGAACTAATAATTTTAGTGTTAAACATGAATCTAATATCCATAAATAGGGAATAGTTATTAACAAATACTGAAGTCAGAATCACATTTGTAGTTTTGCAGTAAAGGTAAGAATTGCCTAGCTTCAGTAAGATCATGTGTTTTGTTGTTAAAGATAATGTTATGAAAATATTGTCTGGATAAATCTCTGCTTAGAAAGCTAATTTCTAATAACCAATAGTCAGAAAGTTGAGCTTATCTTTTTTGATAAATGTTAATCATTTTTAGTGCACTTATCCAATCAAGAAATGATATGTTTTACAGAACAGTTAGAAATGGGATTTTTGTACAATATACATCTATGTTTGTAAACTGTATCTCTTTCTTTGCAAGCATTATATTAATTTGTTTCTGGCTCTAAATAAAACAGACAGCATCTTATTCCAAACTAGAGGCCCAATGCACAAAATTTGTGCAAGGGGCTCGGCCCTCACAGCCTCGTCTGGAAGGACATCCAGAAGGTCATTCAACTGTCTGGTCTTATTAGCATATTATAATGATGAACTGATTCAAATTTTGATAGTATCAGGTAAATTGGTAATTTGGGAATTTAATCTCAATGCCCTTTTATCATCTCTCTGTCATTGCCACTTTTGTCATGCCACTTTTAGATTAGAAGAGAAATGTAGAAACAGTAAGAAAATGGACTCTACTATATCATATCCTAGTCCTTTACTTTACAGCTTGCTTTAGGGGCCTGATACCGGTGAAGAGATAACTAAAAGGACATGTAGCTAGCTGAAAGAGAACCACATCTGCATGGCCATTTTGGCTGAACCATTTATTATACCTGAGAACTTAGATAAGTAATTTAACCTCTCAGAATTTCGTCATTACAATTGTAGAGATAACACAGAATTAACCATGTCATGAGATTAATTTGAGTATGTTGTTGGTTGATATCTATTATAATAGTTCAGGAGTACTCTGCACTAAAATACAGTATTAAATGTCTATATATTCGATATATATATAATTCTAATATGCAAATAGACTGAACAGCGGAACAACTGAACAACCAAACAACTGGTCAATATGATGTGCACTGACCATTAGGGGGCGCATGTAGAACATGGCAGGTGGCAGCAGGCAGCAGAGTGTGGATCATGGCAGGCAACAACCATGGCAGGATGGTGGAGCAGGTGAGTAGGGGCACCAGACCAAAACAAGTGCTAGCTGTTGTCATTGGGGCAAGCCTCTGTGTTCTGATTGCTTGGTGCTGTCAGTGGGGGTGCAAGCAGTGGCTGCTAGTCCCAATCACCACTGAGGGCTTCTTTACCTGCTCCTGCTCCTGAGGGGCGATCGGGGCAGCAGCCACTGCTCACATCCACTGACATTGCCAGCCCGGCTCTCACTCACTGCTGGCACTGGCTCCAATAGCTCCACACCATCAGAGGGTGTGAGCAGGGCCAGCACTGTCAACACCTGGGAGCGGAAGCAGACAGGGGTTGGGGGCTGTAGCAGGAGGGGCCAAGTGGGGGCATGGAAGATGACCAAGAGCCACCCCTGTCCCCACCGCAGCCTTGCAGCCCACAGTTCCATTCAAGGTGCATGGATTCATGCACTGGGCCCCTAGAAATATTAATAATGAACACATGCTAGTAATTCTATTTACAGCTAATAGATAATTGTGGCAATATTGTAGGATACCAGACCACATACAAAATCAATTTTATCGCTCTGCACTTGCAATGGATAATGCAAAAGTGAAATTAAAAAATCAGGTTCATTTATAATAGCATCAAAAAGAATAAAATATTTAAGAATAAATTTAACAAAAAGTATTATACACTGAAAACTATAAAACATTACTAAAAGAAATTAAACAGGACCTAAATAAAAAAAAAGACATTCTATGTTTATAGATTGGAAGACTTAATAGTGTTAAGAAGGCAATACTCTCCCAGTTAATCTACCAATGCAATATAATCTATATCAAAATCCAAGGTGGCTTTATTGAATAATCAATAAACTGATTCTAAAATCAGATGAAAATTAAAAAGATTCAAAATAACCAGAACGGTCTTTTAAAAAGAAAAATAAATTTGAAGGACTCACACTTCCCAATAGCAACACTTACTACAAAGCTGTAGTAATCAAGACAATGTGGTTCTGGCATAAGAATAGTCACATAGATCAACTGAACAGAATTGAGAACTCAGAAATAAACTCTTGCACTTATAGTTAATTAATGTTTTATAAGAGTGCCAAGGTGACTTAATGGAGAAAGAAAAATCTTTTTCATAATTGGTGCTGGGACAATGTGATATCCACATATACTACAATAAAGCTGAACCTTTACCTCAACCTATATGCAAACATTAAGTCAAAATGAATTAAATACCTAAATGTAAGAACCAAAATTATTAAAATCTTAATAGAAAACATGCATAAATCTTCATTACTTTGGATTAGGCAATGGTTGCTTAGATACCAAAAACAAAAGCAGAAAGACAAAACAAAAGGTAAAATTAATTGGATTTCATCAAAATTAAAAACTTTGTGCTTCAAAGGTTACCATGAAGACAGTAAAAAGACAACCCATGAAATGGGAGAATATATTTGCAAAATATATATTTAATAGACTATAGTAACCAGAATACATAAAGAACTACTATACTTAAACATAAGAAAAATGCAATCCAATTAAAAAATGGTGATAGGGTTTGAATTGATATTTCTATAAAGAAGATACTCAAATGGTCAATAAGCATCTGCTCAATATCATTTGGAGAATGCAAATCAAAGCCATTACAAGATACCACTTCACACCCACTAATGCAGCTAAAGTTAAAAAATAAAAAGGACAATAAGAGGTGTCAATGAAAATAGAGATCAATTGGAAACATTATAATTTTTTGCAAAAACAGTTGGGTAGTTCCTAAAAGTTAAACAAAGAATTTTCCAGCAATTTTACTAAGTATATATTCCCCAAAATTGAAAACTATGTTCACAAATCAATGTGCATTGAAGCATCTTCCATTATAGCCAAAAAGTGGAAACAACCAATATGATGAACCTAACAGCTAAATTAAAAAAAAAAAAATGTTATAAACCTGTACAGTGGAATATTAGTCAACCATAAAAAAGAAAGAAGTAGAGAAATATGCTACAGCATAGATACACCTTAGAAACGCTATGCTTTCTAAGGGAAAAGAGCCAGAAACAAAGGGTAACATAATGTATGGTTCCATTTAGATGAAATGTCCAGAACTGGTAAATTCAATGAGATAGAAAGTAGATTAGTGGCTGTCAAGGAATGAGGGAGAGGAGAATAGGGAGAAAATGCTAATGGGTACAAAGTTCCTTTATAGCAGTGGTTATCAACCTTTCTAATACCTTGGACCCTTTAATACAGTTCCTCATGTTGTAGTGATCCTCACCATAAAATTTTCATTGCTACTTCATGACTGTAGTTTTGCTGCTGTTATGAATCATAATGTAAATATCTGTGTTTTCCAATGGTCTTAGGCTCTTCAGCAGCAGTTCTCAATCTGTAGGTCATGAGAGCCTACAGGTCGTAGAGCCTAAGACCATTGGAAAACACAAATATTTGCATTATGATTCATTAAGAGTAGCAAAACTACAGTTATGAAATAGCAACTAAAATAATTTTTATGGTTGGGGGTCACCACAACGTGAGGAACTGTATTAAAGGGTCATGGCATTAGAAAGGTTGAGAACTGCTGAAACCGATTTGGCTCAGTGAATAGAGCGATGGTCTGCAGACTGAAAGGTCCCAGGTTCAATTCTGGTCAAGAGCATGTACCTTGGTTGCGGGCACATACCCAGTAGGGGGTATGCAAGAGGCAGCTGATCGATGATTCTCTCTCATCGATGTTTCTAACTCTCTATTCCTCTCTCTTCCTCTGTAAAAAAAAATCAATAAAATATATTCTTTTAAAAAAGAAAGGTTGAGAACCACTACTTTATAGGGTGATAAAATGTTCCAGAATTAGATAGTGGTGATGCTTTTAAACCTTTGCAAATAAACTAAAATCCATTTCATTTTATTGATATATTTTAAAAATATGTATTTGTAAAATGTGAATTATATGTCAACAAGCAATAATAATATTTAAGTATCCTAGCAGTGCATTCAAGGCAAGAAAGATTGCAACATTTGTGCAACACCTGTAATTCTCACTATTAATTGGGGTTAGACAAATGTTAACATTTAAATGTAGTAAATAAATACTCTTTAAATTAAATGATCAGTTTACTGAGACAGATAAACATTTGTGGGATTGGGAAGGAGTAAAGATCCAGAGCCTAAGGTAATATCTGCTGTGGTGAGGATAGGAATGAAACACTTGTCATCTGCTACAGAGGTAAAAAAAAAAAAAAAAAAAAAAAAATTGATGAAAGGAAATAGAAGGATTCTTAAAAAGGATAAAAGAAAGGAGACAGAATAAATGAGAAGATAAAATTTACCTTCATTGACATTTTCCCTAGACCTACCACTGCTCAGAAATGCAACATTCACAAAGCCATTCCCTAGGTGCTATAAGAAGCAATGCTTTTTAAAATACTATGTTTTTTGTTATATTTTCCTTTGCAAATTGCCAACATCACAGTACATTTAGATGCACTCTTTGTAAGTTTATGTCCTCTAACCTGTCTTGAGTTCTGCAAACAGATCCTTAACCTCAAGCATATTAAAATTGTGAAATAATTGCACATGTATAAAAGCTAAGGTAAAGGGAAATTCATCATAATGTCTGTTCATGAAAAATTGTTTGCTCTCCACCTACGAGGCTCAGACTATGCTTATCAGAGAAAGCTGGAAGTGCAGATTTCCCTGGGCTGTTAATTCATCATGAATTACACAAAACCATATCATATTCCTGAGTCTAATATGAAATAGTTATTTTAGAAGTATACTCTTACAGAGCAATGTCCACTTAGAGAAATGAACTTTCATGTCCTATCTGTATGACCTTTAGGGGTGTGAAATTTTTTATTGTATCCCTGGGCTGTCTTAATTAACATTTCACAAGTGGTAATACCAGGTCACTGCCCTTGGCATAGTCATAAAGGTATAACCCAGCAAGGAGAACTAACCATGTTTGGTTTTGTCTTCTTTTTCCCCCCAATAAGATTAAGCTATGTTTACATAGTCACAGCCTGACAGACCAATTCAGTCTAATAATTATTTAAGTTATCCTAAAGGAAGCTGCTGAATATTAGAAGAAGGAGTATTTTACTTGGATTCAAACAAGCTGAGTCCCAGTGTTTATCACTAAAATTTAATGTTACTTGGAGAAAGGCATGAGGCATAGAACATTTCCTCTTTCCTTCCTTCCTCCTTTCTTTTCTCCCTTCTTTCCTTTCTCCTTCACCTAACTCCTTTGTATTGTATGCTTTCTATTCAATTACTCCCTAAGCTGCCCTTTCATATTACTGTGTAGAACACTTTGGTGGAAGTGTCCTTACCATTATCTTGCTGTCTCCTAAACGAGGCATGGCTTATAACAATAGAAAAATTTAGTAAGTCCTCAGAGTGCAACCTCGAGAGCTATCTCATAGAATTTTCTGCAATAGTAGAAATGTTTTACATATGCCCTGTCCATGAGTTGCCACTACTGAGCATCTGAAGTGAGACTGGCACAGCTTAAATATTTAGCCCAGCTGGTGTAGCCTTCTTCCTTCCTCTCTCTCTAAAAATCAATAAAACATATTCTAAAGAAATATTTATATATGGTTAATGGCTATCAGATTGGACAGTGCCACCTAGGAATTTTCTATGTGCTGCAGGTAGTCTTTATATTCTTGACCTGTTGATGCTGAATTTTGAATAAAGTTGTGGGGATAACCTTAGGAAGTTTGAATAATACCATTAATTTCAACTTCAGAAGGACCCACCAGGGCCAGCCCTAAATTGGGCAGGGTTTCTCAACTCAGTCTCACCAAACTTAAACCCTTTGGAGCCTATCATTGAACTAAATGCTTAGAATCACCCTAGAAACTTTGCAAATACAATTTTTTTAAAAAAGTACACTTTTAATGAACAGAAATTCTACCATCTTCTAGTTGTTTGAAAGTGTAATTTTTATAAAATTTTATGCTGCAAAACAAAGATAAAAAAATACAGAGATTCTCTAAAACAGATGAAAACCAGACAGTAAATATCTAATCTCCACAGTAGGCTAAAGAACTTAATTATAACCTAACCAAATCCTTAGATTAGATTTTACATCTATTAGGGATTTGGTAGCTTTCAGTCCAGCTATGTCCTTCCCTCACTTGTTGCTTTCCTTTAATCAAACCATTGTGTTTCAAAATAGAACATATTATTATTTTACTAGTGTCCCAGTGCACAGATTCATGAACATTGAAAGGAAATTAATTAGAAAAAATATTTTAATATCGCTATTCACCCTTTCTCTATAATAAAAGTGTCAACCAAATTCACAATCCACAATGACATATGGAAACACATGGGATTGGTGCCAGCAAGAGTTTTATATGTATCCTACATACGTGAGTCAACTTTTTTTTTACCTTTGTTTTGCCACATAAAATTTTATAAAAAGTACACTTCCAAATACATAGAAGATGGTAGAATTTCTATTAATTAAAAGTGTACTTTTTAAAAATGTACTTTTAGACTTCATTAATTAGACCTGCTTCTGATTTAGCTAAACTTTATCCAGCACAGTGAAATACCCAACTGCTCTTTCAGGTAATTGTCAACAACACAACAGTAAATATCAACACAAAGCAAATTATTACTGTAGATCATGCAGAGAGAACAGTGTTTGACTAAATTCCGCACAGTGAGAAAACCTGAAGTCATTTTCAAGTTCCACCATTTCTTCTTTTCAGTCAGGTCAAGTTTCTAAACTTTCTAAATCTCCATTTTCTGGCTAATGAAAAGAAAATAGGATTCTACCAAGTCTCCTATATATCAACTCCATGACTTTTATAAGGATCAAATGAGAGGAGACATGGAAAAACTCTTCACAGACATTTGGTTAAAGTGTAAAATGTTTGTACCTGGCTATAAAGCAAGTCGTGTCCCTGAGCTGAAGAAATTCCAAGGAGGCTAGTCACTAGAGAGATGGTGTCGGAAGTTGCTACTTGATGTCATTACCTGGAGCCCACAGCAACTGTTTCTGGGCTGGGCTGGGCTGTGGGATGCATTTTGTGCCAGGGGTCTTAGCAGCGTTGGCTGTGATTTGGTGGGGTGTCACTTCAGAGTGGTGGTGGGGCCTGTGTCCCATTTGGGGGAAGCCAAGTGTTGCTTTGTTGGCACCAGGTCTGCAGTGCCATTTTTCTCTAAATATTGTAGCCAGTGCACATCATGGCAGCTCCTGCATTGAGCATCTGCCCCTGGTGGTCAGTGCACATCATAGTGATCAGTTGGATGGTTGGAGGGACATTTAGCATAACAGTCGTGTGTGTGTGTGTGTGTGTGTGTGTGTGTGTGTATAAAATATATAAAATTGACTGTTTTCTATTGTTTTGTAATATTCCTCTAGAATGTTTTAGCTGTAATGAGAAAGTTTTCTCTCAAACCTTGCAATTAATAGAAACATTCTTTTCAGAATAATTTTCCACATAGCACTTCAAATAAAGAATCATTGATAAACAGAATTTGGCACCCAAGAGCACTATGAAAACATGACCAATCTATCTCACCCAAAATAATTGTTTAGCTATATGTTAAAAATATGAAGCTACTTGCTGTCAATATACCTCTGGAATTAAAAAAAAATCAAAATGTTTTTAAAACAGACTGTCAATTTAAAAGCCTTAGAAAGAGCAAAAATAAATAGACATTTTCTGAGATCTTTTTTGTGTCATGTCAAAAGCTTTAAATATGTTCCATTGTTAATTCTTTGAAAACACAGTTAGGTTGATATTATTAACTCATGTTATGAATGAAATAAAAGTTTAAAATAGTTAAGAAATGTGCTCTAAATCAAGCAGTCATAGCCAGAGTTAGAATAGGAACACAAGTTTAGATCTAGAAATTAAAAGACAGTTTCAACCCAAAGAGAATGAATTTGTCTATAGTCAAGTATGGTACTCAACATCACTAATTACCAGAGAAATGTAGCTCAAAATCATGAGCTATCACTTCCTACCTGTAAAAAATGATTGTATCCAAAAATCCAATAAACAAATGATAGTGAGAATGTGAAGAAAAGGGAACCCTTGTGCAGTGTTGGTGGGACTGTAAATTGGTGCCATTATTATGAAGAAAAAAAAAAGTCCCTCAAAAAATTAAAAATAGAACTACTATATGATCCAACTATTTGACTTCTGGTTAGATATCCAAAGGGAAAGAAACCACTATTTCTAAGAGATTTTTACACCTCTATGTGCACTGAAACATTATTTACAGTGTCCAAGACATGGGAAGGCATATTGAAAAAGTAAACAAACTCTGCCCAGCCACTGTGTGGTTTACCTTTGACCCCTGCACCAAGAGGCCACTATTTGATTCCTGGTCAGGGTACATGCCCAGGTTGCAGCTCAATCCCCAGTAGGGGGCATACAGTTTGATGTTTTTATCTCTCTCTCCTTTCTCCTTCTTTCTCTCTATCTAAAAATCAATAAAAACTTATTTTTAAAAAGTAAACAAACTCAAAAATAATCCAAGTTGCTGTGAGAGTTAGCATACTATATCAGTAGATATTCACAATGATAACATTAAGTCACATTCAAGGGAAAAATATGTTATAGCTGAATGTAGCCTAAGTTTACAAATACAGGATCAGATATAATTGATTTTAAGGGAATAGAAACAAACTGTCTAAAAAAAAAAAAAAAAGATCACGTGGGATGTTATAGTCCACATCTTACTTATTTGGGTATAAATCTATTTGCTATTGGCATGGAATGAGGCAGTAGTAACAATAGTTAACAATTATTGAATGATTTGTTTATGTTTCAGGGATAATTATATATAGGGTATCCCAAAAATATATACACACTTTTTGAATAATCATCAATTCCAATGGGTTAAATCTGAAAAGAAAGAAACATCAATTGAGTTATCAGCTGTTAAGTGTATATACATTTAGACACACACACACATACACACATACACGTAATTGTATGTATTTCCTAACCACAATCCTGTTGAGGAAACTGAGGCTTAGCAAGATTATATAACTTGGCAAATCTTACAGCTAATTAGGAGAGATGAGATTCAAACTAGAGAGGATTTAAATTCCAGTACAGTTGCCCAAGTAGTAGCCATAATGTGTATTATTATACATATTTTAAATATATATATATATTTGTTGATTTCAGAGAAGAAGGGAAAGTGAGTTAGAAACATCAATAATGAGAATCATTGATTGGCTGCTTCTGCATGTCTCCTACTAGGGATTGAGCAGATGACATCACAGAATCAAACCCAGGATTCTTCAGTCCACAGGCCAATGCTCTATCCACTGAGCTAAACCAGCTAGGGCTAAAGAATACAATCCTAGAATTGATAGACATTAATATGACTCGTATGCTTAAACAAGAATCAAGATCTCCTGATTTCTCATTCCTTTTTTTTTTTTTTAATCTCACTATACATGACTCTTTAGTATGGGAAATAGCCTATTTCTTATCATACAGAAACATGAAATTTTTCATTATAACTCTAGAAGGGTAATATATTTTTTAATTAATCAGATTATTTCCCCCTTAATTTCTACTACTTTGTTTTGTTTTGTTTTGTTTTTAAGTTATAAGACATTTTATGGCTCCAGAAGAGATTTATTTAGGAGAGAACTAGGATAAAAGAGTCAGATGCTTGGTTGTTGTTTTGAAAAGCAGTAGTCTAGTTATAAAATAATAATGAAAATTATTTAAATTGCTGATCAACAAGTATTAGCTTTTCTTATCCCTTAGAAACTAGATAAATGTGTCAGGGTCTGGGGACTATTGGAGGAGAGAAATGGTGAAGAGGAAGGAGCATGACCAGGAACTAAGGAATCCCATATCAATGGGTCAAATGGACAGGAATAATACCTGCTCATGGAATCACCCAGCTCTTCATGATCAGCTCTGTCAGAGTGAACTAGTGGTTGCCAGAGAAGTTAGGTATTGGGGGAATGGGTGAAAGAGGTAAAGGGACCAAGAAGTGCAAATGGGTAGTTACAAAATAGTCATGGGGAAGTAAGTAAGCCATAGGAATCATAGTCAATAATATTGCACTATGTATCTTAATACGGTACCAGTTGGGGTACTGGAAATATTAGGGGGAATACTATGTAAATATGTGGTTGCAAACCTGAAACCGATACAAAATAAAATTGAAAGGAAAAAAAGTCAGACCAGCATATTGAGGGCCAACCTCCATGTAAGCAGGTAAGAGGGCCCAGTAAGTCAACAATACCAGAGAGCTTTTAATAGTTGTCTTTACCATTGTGGTCCAGAGGAAGCATCCCCTTGAGAACAGTTAGCACATCTCTTGCTTATCTATAGGAGGAATGCCTAAGTCCCGGGACTCTGCTCAGACCCTATTCAATTACTCCTTAGCGGCAACCCTACTTACAATGGGTTAGGATGCAGAATGCACTTTACCCAACATATACCCTCACCTGATGCAGACTAGGCAGAGGACCCTTAGAGAAGGGATACCCAGTTCCACTCCCAACCAAACCCACTCCCAAACACACTAACACACTAGACTGTGTGTTCAATCTGAGTTGTTTTTTGCTTGTTTGTTTTTTTGTCAAAGCCTACCAGTAGTGAGACCTAAAAATACCATGACGTAGCTTGTTTCTCTAAAATGTTTTACCTGTACTCCTCCCTGTTACACTATTTTATTCTTGAGCAGAACCATACCCTTACTTTTTTATGCCTATTTGTTATTCTAGTGGCCCAGTGCATGAAATTTGTGCACAGTGTGTGTGTGTGTGTGTGTGTGTGTGTGTGTGTGTGTGTGTGTGTGTGTGTGTGTGTGTGTGTGTGAGTGTGTGGAAGGGTGTCCCTCAGCCCGGCCTACACCCTCTCCAATCTGGGACCCCTCGGAGGATGTCCTACCAGTTTAGGCCCAATCCCTGTGAGATCTCTCTCGCAATCCGGGACTGCTTGCTCCTAACCGCTCACCTGCCTGCCTGCCTGATCGCCCCTAACCATTCTGCCTGCTGGCCTGATCACCCCCAACTGTGCCCTGTTCCAGTTTGATCACCCCCAATTGCCCCCCTTGCCAGCCTGCTCACACCCAACTGCCCCCCTGCTGGCCTGCTCACACCCAACTGCCCCCCTTCTGGTCTGATCATCCCCAACTGCCCCCCGAACCCCCACCAGCCTGCTTGCCCCTAACTGCCTCAGCCCTGCCACCATGGCTTTGTCTGGGAGGACATCCTGAAGGTCTCCCAGTCTAATTAGCATATTACCCTTTTATTAGTATAGATGAGCTTAGAGGCAGTTAGGAACTCACTGAGTGTTTGACTGGCAGCTTGATGGGAGAATCCCAGCCCACCAATGTGCTGATTATAAAGCAGATCTCCCCTTCCCTATCTCTCTCTGTGACCCAAACACTAAAAGAAATGGGAAGTCTCTAACATTGTAACAGAAATCCCTAAAAAGGGCACTTTTGTTGAATTGCTAGTACTTTGGGTTGAGGATTACCCTCTGGCTCCTGAACTCCCAAAGTACTAGTCACTCTAGCCAGAGGGAAACAGCCATCATCTCTAGCAGGTAGTGTTTACCAAGCACCTGTCCTCAGCAGAATATGAGTGTCTCTGCTGCCTGTTTCTCCTTCTCTCCTGTCTTAGTAGTTCAAGTTTTTGTTAGTTTGCCAATTGCTGGCATTTTTTAATAGAAAATGGAAAAAAAAAACTTTGAAAATTATTGCTCTCAGGCTCCTATCTCAAGGTGTTTGCTCTGTTTTATAATATTTGTACTTCACTTTTATAAAGCAATTGGAATTATGTTTTGTAACAAGACTTGTCAAGAATGACATGAACCTTATTTTAACTGCAGGAAGCTGGAGAATGTCACTGGACCTGCAGACATTTACAGTAAACAGTCATGCCGGCTAATTTTGTGCATAAATTCCATTTTATTCACTTTCTAAATATCCTTCCAACTCAATTCCAAGCCAGGCTCCATTCTTTGTCAGCTCTGACTCCAAAGTGTTCTATTTGTTTCCAGGCCTAAAGGGAAAGCAATCACAGAGCCTTCACACTCTCAGAAGGCTGTTCTCGCAAAACTTATTAATTCTTGAATTTTTAAACATCCGTTGAAACTTGCAAAATGGGTTAAAGAATTGGCCAACAGGAAAACCAAGTCAGGGAGAAGTTAATATTCTTAGGCAGGATGAGAATAGTCTAGAGTCATCTTACTAGCTCTGTCTTCCAGCTTTTCTTTTGTTCTTATTCAAAACAGAGTTAAAAATGTATTTAAAATCTCTGATAACATTTTCTTCCATGAATATGTTGATGCTTCTGCTGTATGAAATTTTATTAAAAGGTTCAGGGCCAATTCAGTGCTTCTGACAAATCAGTTTGAAGGACTGTGTTCATCCTGCTTCTTATAGGTCTATTTGGAAAAATAATAATGAATAATGCAATCACTAAAATACTGATGGAAGTAGTTATAAATGCAGTATTCATGTTTGCTTCCCAAATTGACTTAGAGTAAAATATTTAACACAGAATTGCTGAAAATTTTTGGTCTGTATGACAATGGCTAAGTTCACTGCCCCAAAGTCCAAAGTTTTCTTTTTATTGTTTAAATTTGAGGGCAGAGAAAATGGATGCAAAGAGATGTAGTAAAGGTTCATAGAAAATCATAGAAGAAGACTAGACATTGTTTCAGATCTTGTATCTCAAGTTAACATTCTGAGTAGTTGTAAGATTCTATAATATCAGTGATTTTTAATTCTTCAGATTTGAAGGGTTTCCTTGTCCTTGCTGCTTGTCTGATAGTTTGGTTCAGGCACCAGGCATCTTTCATACCAATTACATCATCTTGCTCCAAGCAGTGTTTCAACATAAACTCCATTTTACAAATGAGGGCACAGAGTCACCAAGAGGTCAAATGACGTATTCTCTTTCATAGAATGCCTAGGCCAAATTTAACATTTATCCCAGAAGCCCATTCTGTGATATGTGAGAGATATACTGAAGCCCAGGACTCTGAAACTAAACAAAAATTATCGATAGTTTACAAAAGAGTCACTGGAATTCACTAGTATTATTACTAAAAACTTGCAAAGACTTCAGAAATTGGTTTTGCTAAGTGAATACAAGTTTTTAGGGATGTGGGAAGTATAATAGCATAAATTAATGTTTTTCATCATTAGCCCAGAATGAGGTATTAGACTTTTAAACCCTAATGTTTTGCTTTTATTTCATTTTTTTTCTGATAACTTGTTCTATTTAATGAAAATCTTTACCTCTGTAAACAGATAGTGTTAACATAATTCAATTTTATCTGATGACTTAAGGTCATTGTTTTGAGAATGCTCAGTGGTTTAGTAAGGAAAAATAAAAGCAGGCTAATATTTTTAGTTAAGATTTGTCTGTGTTTATTGTGAATATTTAGGAGAATCTGGATTTCAATATTTTATTAAAAAGTTAACAATAGCTAATAGATAATTCAAAACAAAATTATGTCTTCTAAATAACTATGGGGAATTTTTATATAGAATTAAAATAAAGGCAAAGAAAGCATAAAATTCAATTTATAAACATTTTTATAGTTTACAAAACAAATACAAATGGTTTTCTCTCTGTACATATAATTTTAAAAAATAAATAAAAATAGTGAAATTGCTGTGTTAATTTAACAACAATGGTATTAGGTGAAAAGCAAAATTAAATACTGACTCCTAAAACAGAATGTTTCAATTTAAATGTCCAGGAATTACTTTTTAAAAAAAAGTAAGTAACTAGGTTATGACAAAAATTCCATGTTATTTCTTTTAAATATAACTAATTTTTCCTCCATTTTATTCACCCCACTTCCATCTCTGACAACCACTATTGACCCATACCAACCAGGCAGTTCTGACATTTCAACTATTTTTAATGTAAGCTATATTTGGTAGGGATTTTAGTCAACCAAACAAACAAACAAACAAACACCTGTCAGAGTTACTCTCATTTCCCTAAGCTAACAATTGTGAATTAAAATTATCTTCTTGGTTAGCCCATATCAATGCATTTGCTCTATCCACACTTTATATTCTTTTAACCCTAGCACCATACCCTTATGATCTATTACTACATGCATTTCTAAGTTTATGTTAATATAGACACATATTTCCATGAAAATTTCCCATGACAGCAAATACGGAGACACCCAAGAAGCCCTGTCTCCTATAAGTATTTTTTTGTAGATGTCTGCAAGTAATAATTTGGCACCAAGTCATGCCAAAGACAATTAATATTCCTTATACAAATAGAATTAATACTTTTAAATTCAATCAGTACAAAGTCTGGCAAACAATTCAGAACTAATTAAAATAACCCATGCTTAAATTTCTTTCTTCTGGAAGAAATGTGAATAAATCATTGTGAATAAATCATTGCCCCTTCCATAAGGTAAGGGGTTCATTGGGTTAAAGCTTATATCACATTGACTAGTCTCAACTACAGTCTCTGTTTCTGAAAGGTTAAGCATTCAGAAGTAGCAATAGCTAGATCAGTATTAGTGAAGAGAAGACCATATTATTCTTCTCTACACTACTGTCATCCTAGTGTCCAGGACCAATTCACACATGAGCCCACTAAGTAAAATAAGAAGAGAGACATACATTCACAGACTATCTCATTTTATCCACCCAATCACTGAGAGCCTCCTTGAAAATTTATGTTCTTGGTGAGCATACACATGGTGTACAAATATCTTCACACTCTGAGTTCATTCTAAGATGTTCATCTATATGTCTTCCTCAGACTTCTTTGTCACCATTTTTCAAACCTGTCCTTTTGAAGTCCTTGACTATCCAATTCAAAACTATTAACAACTGTCCATGGATGAGGGTAATTTTCTAAGTATCTCTCATTTGAGCCAAATAAAAAGCTCAATGAGCTGCTTGAAGTTCTGCCCACCTGGGAATTTCCCATCACCACTGTTACTTGGGGCTAACACCAAGTGAGGCTGAAATTCTGCAGCAACCCACTTCAAGTAAAGGCCAGAAAAACATGCAAAACCATCTAAATCAGGTGCAAGGTTTTGATTTTTCAACTAGTAGCCCTGCGCACAAATCCATGTGCCATTAGCTCACCAGCAGCTCCCTGCCTTCCTCCAGTAGTTCTCAGCCCACTGCCCTGCCGTCCTATTGCTCCCCCCATATCTTGCTGCTCTGCCCTCTCCTATAGCTTTCCACTGCCCGCTTGTAGCTTGCTGCCCACCCTCCTGCTCATCCATGATCTGGTTGTTATATGGTCAGTCATTATGCTTCATGGCATAACGACCATTTGAATATTATATCTTTATTGTATAGGATTAGTTGGTCAGTGGGACCAAGATGAGCACAGAGGCCCTAATCTAACAGAGATTTGAAGATGCTTCACTGTTGCCTTAAAGATGGAGGAAGGAGCCATGAACCAAGGAATGCAGGTAGCCTTTGTAGAAGCTGGAAAAGTCTAGGAAGATTTTCCCCTTGATCTTCCAGAGGAATATAGAGCTCCTGATATCTTTTTAAAAATATATATTTTATTGATTTTTCACAGAGAGGAAGGGAGAGGGATAGAGAGCTAGAAACATAGATGAGAGAGAAACATCGACCAGCTGCATCCTGCACACCCCATACTGGGGGTGTTTCTGCAACCAATGTACATGCCCTTGACCGGAATCAAACCTGGGACCCTTGAGTCCGCAGGCTGACACTCTATCCACTGAGCCAAACCAGTTTCAGCAAGCTCCTGATATCTTGATCATGGCACAGTAAGAATCACATTAGACTATTAATATATATAAGTAGTTTTTATTGATATTTTTTAGAGAGGGGGAGAGAGAAAAACATTGATGAAAGAGAAACATCATTGATTAGCTCTCTCCTACACATCCCCTATATGGGGTCTGAGCCTGAAAACTGGGCATGTTCCCTGACCAGAATCAAACTGGTAGCCTCTTGGTTCCTGTTCAATGCTCAACCACTGAGCTACAACAGGCGAGCCATATTAGACTTCTGATCTCCAGATATCTTAGATATTACATTTGTGCTGCTTTAAACTATAAAGTTAGTGGTAATTTGTTACATTGTTAGTCAGAAACTAAAACAGAGCTACCTAATATATTGAAAAATAATTATAGTAGAAAAATCACTAGACTTGAGGTCATAAAATCTAGATTCTGCTCTTAGTTCTGCCATATTCACTGTATTTTTTATGGAAGCATCACAACATTCCTGTAAATAGGAGATAATGTTTTACCTTTTCAAATCTCAGAATTATTACTAGTCGTACTAGTTTCCTGTTGCTGCTGTAATAAATTGCTATAATCTTAGTGGTTTAAAACCAAACAAATGTATTTTCTTACATTTCTAGAGGTGAGATATCCAAAACTGGTCTAAAAGAACTACAATCTAGGTGCCAACAGGGTTTTGTGCCTTTTGGAAGATCTAGGAAAGCATCTTTTCTTTACCTTTTCCATCTTGCAAAGACCACCTGAATTCTATGGCTCAAGGTCCTCCCACCTTTTCCAAAGCAGCATACAGAATTTTTAAATCTCTCTCTGCTTCCTTTGTCACATTGCCTCACATTTCTACATTCTTAATTGAATCACACATGCAAGTCTATTTTGCTTATAAAGTAACATATTCACTGGTTTGGGGTATCAGGATAAAGACATATTTGTAGCATTATTCTGTCTCCCACAAAGGGTCAAATAAAAGAACCTATAGGTAAATGCCACGGAGCCACTAAAGCATGGTTCAAATATAGGATAAAGTATTCTTATAAAGGAAAATTCTAATTTAGCTTAAATACTAAGAAGAAACATTTAAAAATCCTATATTTAAAACTATATTTTTAAAAATTGATAAATTTCCTTCATTTCATTGAATTAGCCTGTCCTTTAATCATTCAACTTTATCACATATACAAATGAAAGTTATGTGCTTCTCTGAAAAAAAAATTATCTAAATAAAAACTAAAATCTAAGTACTAAAAACTACATCATTTAATCTGGGGAGCCAAGATCAGCTTCAATAATTATTGCTAATGGACACTGTGCCAGTCTTACTTTGGGATATTCATATAAAAGTAGTTGTGAATATTTTCCATTGCAATCTCAACCTAATAGCATGCTTTAATTCTGTATTATTTTCCTGCAGGCTGTTGTAAAAGACTGATGAGATCAAACTTCTTCAGCTGTACCTCTATGTTGTTACTTGCACAAATAAATTACCCAAATTCACTTGTTTTGTAAAAAGAGTGATCCTCAAGTACAGGTCTTCATTAAAGCTTCACTGCCTGAAGATAAAACAAAACAGCTTTTTATATACAACTAGAGGCTTGGTGCACAAAATCCGTGCTTGTGAGAGTGGGGGGTCGCTCAGCCCAGCCTGCCCACTCTTGAAATCTGGGACCCCTTGGGGGATGTCTGAGTGCCAGTTTAGGCCGGATCCAGCAGTCAGACATTCCTCTCGAACTTCCCTCTCACAATATGGGACTGCTGGCTCCTAATCACTTGCCTGCCTGCCTGATAGCCCTTAGCCACTCACTTGTCTACCTGCCTGCATGATCACCTCTAACCGCTCTGCCTGACTGCCTGATTGCCCCTAACTGCTCTGCCTGTATGCTTGCCTAATCATTCAAACCGTTCTGCCTGCTTGCCTGATTGCCCCTAACCGCTCTGCCTGACTGCCTGATTGCCCCTAACTGCTCTGCCTGTATGCTTGCCTAATCATTCAAACCGTTCTGCCTGCTTGCCTGATTGCCCCTAACTGCTCACCTGGCTGCCTGCTTAGTTTATGTTATAGTGACTGTTTTTTCCACTGTTCAGTTGATTTTCATATTACTCTTTTATTATATAGTATTATATGATTTCCATACTGGAAAGACATCATAGTCCAATGCTTACTGACCTTTTGAGTTTGCTTTTTCTTTATCAAAACTCATGAACAGTTTTAGGTCAGGTAGGAGAGTGATGATTGAACATTACTGTAGCACCATTACCCAAGCATGTGGAAATTTTCTAGGTTCAGTGACTGGAAGAATACCTTTTATTGGTTCAAAAGCACCAAGACAGATGAAATTACATATTTTGAATGTTTTCCAGGAGATAATTTTTGGGTGCTAAAGTAGGAACAATTACTGAGCAAAATAAAGAGTTGCCCCCTTATTTTCTCAAGGGAAGCCAAAAAGTTTTTTGAGTCACCAATAAAACTTTACTAAATGCATTAAAATTGTTTAATTAACAATATTATTTTAAAATTTTACATTTAGTCATCAGCAAACTTTTGCTTTTTTCTAAACATAACTTTGTTTATGCCCAGGAAATATGCCTCTTTCCCCTGTCCAAAATAAAAATATAGAGAAGAAACACTCCAAACTTAGCTGTAAACTACATTTTCTACCCCACATCTCAAATTCCTGCAAAGCATCTCATAAGAACAGAGGGGAAGGAGGAAAATTTTAAAAAAAGAGTATAGCGTACAATTGATCTTTTTAAATTATTGTCCCTTTGTCAGGGAAAGATTAAAAAGTGTTTGGAGGTTCTAGCAGAAGAGTTCAGCAACTGATATATCTTTGAGTGGGTGGGTGGGAAAGAGCTTGGATGCATATATGCAAAACCCATGGACACAGACAGTAGGTGGTGAAGGCCTGGGGTGGGGATGGGAGCAGGCTAGAAGGGGTCAATGGGGGAATGTAACACATTCAACAGTAAATTTTTTTTTTAATGAGAAAGTGTTTTGACGTAATTATTTATATCTAAGAATGCTTGCAATAGAATGAATAAAAAGTATTTCTTATCAAAAGTATTCAACCAGACAACATAAAAGTATCAAGAAACATTTGAAAACACTAACTTGGAATGGAATCATAAGGAAAATCTTTACATGTCAATTTTAGAAATAATTAAAACCAGCATTTTAATTTGAAGAGGACGAGAGGGATGGGGAAAGAAAGAGGAGCCAAATATGAGAGGATTTTCTTAAAGGAACTCCAACTGGTTTCTTGTCCCTTGACCTTAAAAAAAGACAAAATACATATTGAGAACATCAATATGTTGCATCATTCTGGGTTGAATCAGGAGGGTGTGCTGGTTTCCAAAAAAAGCCCTTCGTAATATGGAGGTATCAGAACCAGCTTCTAACATGTCTCTCTGGGAAATGAGAGAGGGAGGCATCCATCAAAGTGATTTTATAGCCAAAAGGCTCTCAGAAGAACTCATATTTTGAGAGAAATTACTGAAGAGATGTACATCAATAAAATTAGAAAAAAAATCTCAAAGATACTTGAAGATAAAGTATTTAGTCCTAAATTCTTCCTCCTTCCCTCCTTCCCTTCTTCCCTTCTTCCCTTTTTTCCTTCCTTCCTTCCTTCCTTCCTTCCTTCCTTCCTTCCTTCCTTCCCTTTCTCTCTCCCTCCCTCCTTCCTTCATTCATTTCTGGGATATAAAATATTAATAAATATGTTAAAATATTAATTATATATATTTTTTGTTGTTAAAAATAACTAGTCCTACTCTCTTTGATTAAATGAATACTCTCCACCATTTGAAAGATGCAAATGAATTTAGGCTCTTGTTAAAAATAAAACATTTTCTGATGATTGTGTGTGAAAGGATTCTTCATGAAGGTTTGATTTGAATGAATACTGACTAACTTGAAGCGGTAACCTCCAAATTACTTTGCCAAACAAATGTAAGTGACTGAGATTATTCTGCTATCTATGTGTAAGAGAAATATAATAATCAAGTTCAACAGTCTTTACATTGCCTGATAGTAAGGACTCTGGAGTTTCCACACAAATGTTTCTGGGCTTAGAAATGAAGGAGCTCTGACTTTCCCAAGTGACATCAAGCAAACAGCTGGATTTTGTTTCTTACATATATCAGGCTTCCTCATACTATTTTAGATGAAGATATGATTACCTAAAAGCATTTGGAAACACGTGAAATAAATCTGCTATTATCTATAATATAATAATAAAAAGGTAATATGCTAATTAGACCAGATGCCCTTCTGGACATCATTCCGGATGAAGCTGGAGTAAAGTGGGGTTCCTGGATGCCTGCTGGCAGCCTGAGTGAATCCTGAATCCTCGGTGCCTGTGGGTGGCCCGAGGGAAGCCAGCCCAGGTCCTGGGTGCCAGAGGGAAGCCAGTGCCAGCAGCCAGAGGAAGGAAGGCCTACACTTGCACAATTTTCGTGCATCAGACCTCTAGTAAAAAAGAAAATCAGAAAATTCGAAGAAAAAAATATATTTTTCCAAAGATTTTGGGTTTTTTTTTCTATTTATAGAAGAATCTAGATAATTTTAGGAGTTTGCAAGTGTATGACATGTCTCACTATTTTCTTAACGAAGCCAGTGCACACCCCATTTTTCTTCACCTCATGGGCTATTTTCACCATGAGGTGAAGAAACCACAGGTATTCTCACCTCTCTCAACCATTTTCTGATCATTTATAAATGAAAGGCATGTGAACACAAACCATTGTGATGGAAATGCCTTAAGCAGGCCAAGCATTGCTGTAGTACTCAGTATTCATGAAATTATATTTTCTCTCCAATAGCTAAGGATAGACTGGGATTAATAATCCAGAGAGTAGTTCAGCATCATGGCCAAGCATTACAGACAAAGAGACTGATCTTTGAGAAGACCAGTGGATTCTTTGGGTTTGGCTTTTAATTTTCAACAGTTATACTTGTACATTGAAAATAAACAATGGAGTTGGTGACCGTACACACACTAAAAATTATCCTAGGCCATTATGCTAATAATTTAAGAAACTAATTTATTAATTGAATTATTTGGATATTTCAAAAATATTTTTAATTCCCAATGGCTCTATTATTCCTTTAAATTTTCATTCTGGTCACTAATGCACAAAAAATAAGTCCCCTTTAGGGATTCACTGGTACCCAACCCATTTGCAAAAATTCTCCCAATATCAAAGACCCTTGCAAGTTCATATTTAGTGCAGGATTTTGTATTAGGCAGCATCCTCTATCAGGGGTCTTCAAACTACGGCCCGCGGGCCACATGCGGCCCGCAGAGGAGTCTGATCCAGCCCACCAGGTTTTTTGGGCAGTGAGCTCAGCCGAGGTGTTACAGTATGAATTAGTAGTTCATATAGTCCGGCCCTCCAGCTCTCTGAGGGACCGTGATCTGGCCCCCACTTTAAAAAGTTTGAGGACCCCTGCGTCTAGTTTGAAGCCCCCGAAAACTGCCGATTTCTCTGAAATGGGCCATTTGTCAACAAGTCCTGAGGGTGCTGTTGATAGTCTCAAGCTTTTGTCTTGCAAGGTTGTTTTTGATGTTCTTCAGAGAGACCTAAAGCCCAGTTGGGAAGGCATAATTCAGAAATACAGTTATATTTTTAAAGGTCTTTTCTTTTTCCTTGGAGATAAAACAATGTGTTTTTCCAGAAATATTTTCTCTAAGGTATCTCCTCCTCCTCCTCCTCCTCCTCCTCCTCCTCCTCCTCCTTCTTTTTGAATGTTTAGATCCTTTTTGAATGTGTATGCGCGCACATACACAAACAAATAAATAAAAGGTAGTCCTATTATTTCAGAAACTGCTTTTTTTTATATAAGGAGCTGTTGTTAGTACTGGGGTTAGTCCTATCTTAAATATTTGTTCTTTTATTCTATACTTTTTAGATTAGCTGTTATATATGTTTATTGGTACATCAACACTTTTACGCCCTTAACTTATAGAAACAATAAGACAAAATAAAATTTTGTGAAGGAAAAATATATTTTCTTTCATCTCATCAGAATAAAACAGCAGCTTCATTTTTTCTATACTTTTCCCATTTGCACACTTGATATATATGTTGTTATAATTGTAGCAGGAATGTAACATTATACTAGGCCTTTTGTGTTTTTATCTTGTGATTACTTCCATTTCCTATGTCTCCTTAATTATTGCCCTCGTTTCTACATAATATTTTTACAAATGTTTTTATGAATAGATGTTCTATAATTTGCTTATCCATTTCCTTACTATGATAAATTTAGAGACATGGGAAGAAAGATTATCTTCATCATTTGAATTTTAGTTTACTATAAATTCTCAAATGGAAAATTTCTAGAACCAAATGATATAGCATTTTTTATTCTTGATAAATATTGTCAAATTTAAATATAAAATAATTGTACTAGGTTCAACTAAAGTCAACAACTTAAGATTTTATCATACCATTTACTTATTTGTATTACAATTTAAATTTATATTATATATAAACATAATATTCCATGGGTATATAAAGTGATACTCTTATTTATTTACTACATCTTTTATAATTTTTTTAAAAAGATGTTTCTTATATTTTAAGGGATTGATGAAATTGAAATAAAATAAATAATAATTACCTGATTTATGTTTAGCTTTTCTTAAATTAGGCCAAAATGCCAGAATCATTTTTATCTACTACTTTAGTGACATTCTGCATAAGTCAACTAGAAAAATGTTTTTCCACTATCTGTGAAGTAGGAACAAGCCAGAACGTGTGGTTTGGCAATGACTTCTGGTTTGCAAGAAACACAGACAAGTTAAGTTGCCTTGGGTAGTCAAAGTTTACTGTAAGTATACAAGGAGGCTGAAGAACACAGTAAATCCTCACTTTATCCCCACAATTAGTCTTCATGGATCAGCAGTATCCTCTATCACTGTCCAACAGAGAAAACAGCTCTAATGGCCTAACAGTAGCCCTAGTAGGTGTCTCTCAGAAGTGCCCATTTTGATAAATCAACATCCACATGCCTCAGCTTCTGTTTGGCTTACCTTACAGTTTGCTTCCTCATACTCTTGATGGTAACTATTTCGTTCCCTTACACTATTTCCCAGCTGTGTTTATTCAAGCCTTCCACTGGGTAATTGCTTTCATTTAAAGTTTCCTAAAAACATCTTTATTGGGCCAGGCTGGAATGGCTCAATGGTTGAGCATCGACCTGTGAAACAGGTCACAGTTTGATTTCCCGGCCAGGGCACATGACCAGGTTGCGGGCTTGATTGCCAGTGTAGGGCGTGCAGGAGGCAGCCGATCCATGATTCTCTCCCATCGTTAATTTTTATATCTCTTCTTCCCTCTCCTTTCCATTCTGAAATCAATAAAAACATATTTTTAAAAATATCTTTTTGGAATATAGTTCACATGCTGTAAAATTTAGCTATTTAAAGTATATAATTCAGTGGTTTCAATATAGTCACAGAGTGAGTAAAAGAAGAAATACACCCACTAGCTTTTCCTTTGGATACATATTCAGAAGTGGAATTGTTGGATCATCAAACAGTTCTATTTTTAATTCTTTGAGGAACCTCTATACCTTTTTTCATAATGGTTATATCAACTTACATTTCCACAACTGTGTACAAAATTCATTTTTCTCCACATCTTTGTCTACACTCGTTCTTTTGTCTTTTTTATAATAGCCATTCTAAAAGATGTGAAGCAATCCTTCATTCTGGTTTTGATTTTAATTTTCCTGATGATCAGTGATGTTGAACGTTTTTCATATACCTATTGGACATTTGTATGTCTTCTTTTGAAAAATGTCTCTTCAGGTGCTTTGCCCATTTTTTTCATTGGGATATTTGTTTTCTTGCTATGAAGTTGTGTTTCTTACCTGTTTTGGATATTAACCCCTTATCAGATATTAACCCTTTATCAAATATAAAATTATATCTATATCAGTGTGTGTGTGTGTGTGTGTGTGTGTGTGTTCAGAGATCATAATAATCTCGTCACTCAATATACATATATATAATAATTTCGCCACTCAGTGTATATCCTATATAATAAAAGGCTACTATACAAATTGTCCCCTCTACCAGGAGTTCGACCAGCAGGCAGGCCAGCCAATTTTCCATGTCCCCTCCCGCTAGCCAAGTTGGCTGGACCCCTGGACCCAACCCATGCATGAATACATGTATGGGGCTTCTAATCCTCAAAAAAAAAAAAAAAAAAAAAATATATATATATATATATATATATATATATATATATATATATATATATATATATATAAAATTTTTTTGGATATGACCTCCAGAGCACAGGCTACAAAAATAGGCAAATCTTTGCCCAAATAAAAAGCTTCTACACTATTTTCTTACAGTCAGTCTTCTGATAAACCAATACAATTAAATTTCACTTCAGATACTGTATTTCCTTTATGTCACTGAGTATAGGTATAAAACTGTTTTAAAATTCCTAACGGTTAATATTCTCATATGAAGCATTTTCTTGAGTATCAGTAATATTTTCATGTTTCTTTATATGTATAGTAATTTTATTTTATTTATTTTTTAAATATTTTATTGATTCCAGAGAGGAATGGAGAGAGAGAGTTAGAAACATCGATGAGAGTCTCGATCAGCTGCCTCTTGCACACACCCTACAGGGGATGTGCCCGCCCTTGACCAGAATCGAACCTGGGACCCTTCAGTCCCCAAGCCGACGCTCTATCCATTGAGCCAAACTGGTCCCGGCATATGTATAGTAATTTTAGACATGATCAACAATATATCAAATAATATATCATAGATTTGGGATTTTGTTATGATGCTCCTATGAAGATAATTTTTTTCAAAGAATCCTATTAACTTGGCTGAATTCAAACAGAAAAATATTGTCTTCTGTAGCATAACTTGAAGGAAACTCGGTTCAATGTTTTTTTAACTTGTCTGAGCTACTTGGATTGTTCTTACACATATGTAGTTCAGAGGTTAAAAAATATCTGGCAAGAGCTTACACATAATTTTGGGCTGCCCTTCCTTGTCTATTTCATTTTCAAGACCCTCTCCCCACTTTTCAGCTTCTATGTTTGCCCTGAATTCTGAATCTGATTCTTCAAACCAGGAAGACTTTTAGCTGTGTTCTGAGTTCTAGCAACATTATACAACAGGGTAAAGCTATAGTGCTTTCATATTACCTTTTGCTATATTTTATCTAGAATTTATAGTCCTTATATGTAGGATGGTTGGGCTGAGAGGAGATACTTAGGCATTATTGGATGCCAGCTTCCTCCATCATCATCCAAACAAAAAGCATCTAAAAGGTCCCAGGTGATTCTAATGTGCATTCAAATTTGAGTATTACTGCCTTTAATCCTAATTTTTCCTTTTCTGAACTGCAGTTAAATATATTACCTTTAGGTCCCAGTTTAGTTCTAGCTTGCTCTCATGTTATTACCCCATCATCTTGTATGTCTTGCAGTGTTACTAGTGAAAAATATAGAGAACAGAGTATCAGGGAGTATTCTTGTTTATTATGCCTTATTATTTTTTATCATTCCTTTAGGTTCTTGGTTGATGACTAATGAATACTTCAGAAATTGCTTAAAATCTGACATTTTCTGAATACTTCAGAAATTGACAAAAATTTAATATCTTCCTTATTTAACACAGACAAAACAATAATATTATAAAATACCAATCCAACTAAGAAAGAATGTATACTTTCAAGTACACAGCATAAGATTTTTCTATTAAAAAAAAAGCAGCTAAATGCTTGTTGCTGAAGGATGCCCAGGACCAAACCAGAGATGGTCGGACCTGAATTACTAACATTTGTCCACCAACCAGATCTGAAATATCATGGCTGACATGTACACATAAGGAACTATTTGACATTGATATTGGGACTCAAAAGAACTGTTGGCCCAGAAAGGAACTCACTACAGACTGATTCATTTGCCTCTCAGCATAACCATTATTGCTTGTCGCAATTTAGGTACTTACAAGGATATTTCTTGGATCACATGATCTCACACATCTAGAGGAAATAATGAACAACATAAACTGATGAACAAAACAGACCCAGCCGAAACCTCTCAGTGGTAGAGCGTCGGTCTGCGGACTGAAAGGTCCCGGGTTCAATTCCGGTGAGGGGCATGTACATTGGTTGCCGGCACATCCCCAGTAGGGGGTGTGCAAGAGGTTACTGGTCTCATCGATGTTTCTAGCTCTCTGTCTCTCTTTCTCTCTGTAAAAGTCAATAAAATATATATATATATATATATATATATATATATATATATATATATATAATACTAAAATTAAAAAAAAACAAACCCAGAGAAAGAGAAGCAGCAATCAGACTCTCAAAACTCAGAGGGAAAGTAGGGGAGGGTGGGGGTAAGGGGAAGAGATCAACCAAAGGACTTATGTGCATGCATATGGGCCTAGCCAGTAGCCATGGACAACAGGGGGGTGGGGGTATATATAGGGAGGGGGTTGGGATGGGAATGGGGGGATAAGGACAATTATGTGTGACCATAATCAATAAAATAAATTAATTAAAAATAAATAAATAAAAAATAGAAAAGCAGCTAAAATCAATTAATCACTAAATAAACCATTTATTATTACATTTAAATAATCTAAATTATTCAACATGGAAAGGACATAAGGGCAAAAAGAAGGGTAAATTTAACAACTTCAGAAATATGTATTTTACATGACATTTTAAGAGTTGAGCATCAACCTATACTCCTGGTCAGGGCATATGCCTGTGTTGTGGGCTTGATCCCCAGTTTGGGGTGTGCAGGAAGCAGCCAATCAATGATTCTCTCACATTATTGATATTTCTATATCTCTCTCCTTCTCCCCTCCTTTCTGAAATAAAAATAAAAATATGAATTTTTTATATTTTTTAAATTTTTGAGTTGGTATATAAATGCCTGAGCAACAATAGTCAATTCTTAATTTAAATTATTTTTCTTCCAGTAAACAAATATTTTCTTTTCTTTTTCCTTTTTATTTCTACAAGGAATTCTGATATTGAGTGTTAGAAAAGGAACAACAGTGAAAGAGAAAAGAATGAAGACTAAAATTTTGTGAAGAACATTTTCACATCCCTTTGGAAAATTATAAAGCCATGCCCAATATGCAAGTTTAAAAATTGCATTATCCTGCCCTTGCCCAGTGGCTCAGTTGGTAGGAGCATTGTCCCATATGTCAAGAGGTGGTGGGTTCAATTCCCAGCCTGGTTCTATAACCAGGCTGTGGGTTCAATCTCTGGTCAGAGTTCCTTGTGGAGGCAATAGATCAATGTTTTTCAGGTTGATTTCTCTCTCTCTCTCTCTCTCTCTCTCTCTCTCTCTCTCTCTCTCTCTCTCATTTCAAATCATTTTTTAAAAAGTTTAAAATTGTATTGTCCTTCCTTACTAACACATGGTTCACTTTTCCACTGGTCAGTTGCTCTCTATAGATTGAAAGTTCTGATATTTTAATTAATGCTGTGAGATACAATTTTAAAGATAACTTTTAATTCAAGAGTAGTACAGTATAAAAAGGAAAGTATGCACATCATACATGTAAGACTCAATGATTTTTTTAATAAAATGAATATAGCTGTCTAACCAGCAATCAGCTTTTAAAAAGATATTATACCTCAAGTCCCCTTCTTATATTTTTTCTTATCACCCAACAATACAAAGTAAAGAAGATAAAATAGTCTATGATGCTAGAAGTCAGGGTAATGTGTTTTTTTGTTTTGTTTTTTTTTGTGTTTTTTTTAGTGTGTGTTTGGGTTGGGTGTTTTTGACAAGAATGCCAAGGCCATACAATGAGGATAGGACAATCTTTTCAACAAATGGTACTAGAAAAACTAAATATCCACAAGAAAGAATAAAATTGGACCCTTACCTTACACCATACATAAAAATTAATTAAAAATGGGTCAAAGACCTAAGTATGAGTTGAAACTAAAAACTATTAAAAGAAAATCTAGGACAAAAGCTTTATGATATTGAAATAATAACAAAAGCACAAACAGCAAATGTAAAAACAGATAAACTGGACTCAAAATTAAAGATGTGTATATCAAAGAACACTACTAACAGAGTTAAAAGATAACCCAAAGAATTGGGGGGGGGAAATATTTGCAAATCATATCTCATGAGTTCAATATCTAGAGAATAGAACAACCAAAACAACAAACAAACCCATTTTAAAATGAACAAAGGACTTAAATAAACTTCAGAGAAGGATATACAGATAGCCAATGAATACATGGAAACATGCTCAACATCACTAGTCATGTGTTCAAAACCACAATGAGAAACCACTTTGCACCCATTAGGATAACTATTATCAGAAAGGAAATATAGAAAATAACAAGTGTGTGCAAGGATGTGGAGAAATTGGAATACCATGCCCTATAAATAGGAATGTAAAATAGCACAGCTGCTATGAAAAAAAGAAAGTAGGTTTGATTTAACATATAATGAAGCAAAAAAACAAACAAAAAACCCCACATAATCAAGTAATTCCACTTTGGGATATAAATCCAAAAGAACTGAAAGCATAGATGAACAGATCATTGTAGACCCCTGTGCATAGCAGCATTATTTACAACAGTCAAAGGGTGAAAGCAACTTAACAGCTAGTGGTACCTTAGTGGGTTTGGACTGCTATAACAAAAATACCCTAGACTTTGGTGGATAGTTTGTTTTATACATCAAAATGACTATATAAATATAAAATTTTAGTTTTGTCATCATTCACCTCATACAATCTTTCAATGTTTCTTAAATATTTTATCTTTAAAAAATTGTACTTTTATGATATTATAAATAAGCAAACAATGAAAAATGTCAAAGAATACAAAAATGTTATAACCACTGATCCTGTTTTATTTCTTAAAGGTCAGTGGATATGTTATTAACTTTGCTTTTATAGTTGAATGTATTCTTTTATATATTACAGTCACCTGTTTTTATATTTACATTTATGTTCATTTTATTATATTTATTTAATAATTTTTAATTTATTGGAGTGGCATTGTTTAATAAAAATAAAGAATCTTCCATGAAAAGCCTCTTGTGTACTATAAACACAACTTCTATTTATAGGTTTTTATTTATAATTATTAAAATAACTGCTAAGTTATTTTTGCTCATAAATTTTGACCTCAGAATAAATAAATGATCAATCCTTTTTAGTTCTCTCTTTTTACCAATAGGTGGCAATAATCATTCCTCACTAAATTTGTTTTATCATAATTGGAGACCAATGTAAGCAGTGTGGGATAACATTGCAGGATTTTACTGAAGAGTAGTTACAGGAGATAAATATAATCTAAAAGGAAATCCATGTTTTATTGTCTGACACTCCAATTATTTAAACTTTGCTTTGTATGTTAAACTAAAATTATTATGGGCTTACCTATAGTAAGCCCAGATCGACCTTGTCAGGCATGCAAAAGAATTCTATATTTTTTAAAATAATATTTTTATAGGTTTTTATTGGCTTCAGAGAGAGGAAAGGGAAGAGACAGAATCATCACTGATGAGAGAGAATCACTGATCTGCTGCCTCCTTTACTCCCCCACCCACTGCTGGGGATCAAGCCCACAATCTGGCATTTGCCCTGACCAGAATCCAATTGTGAATCCTGGTTCATGGGTCTATGCTCAACCACTGAACAACACTGGCCTGGCAAGAATTCTCTATTTTAATTCTTTAGTATAAAGATATCGAAGAAGTTTTATCTTTCCACAGGTAGCATCACACATTTTATCAACCATTTCTCATGAGACTTGGCTTCAGATACACTACACTGCTTAACCTTCTTTGACATGTTCCAATTAGTTTGTGGCCCTGTTGGAAACAGCATCCAGACTTAATCACATTGTATAATGTTGGCAATGCAAAATCTATTAAGACTATTATTCATCTATTTTATGGGTATTTATATTCCTACTAGGAACCCAGTGCACGAAATCCATGTACCTTTAAAGAGACTGTGGACTGTGAGGCTGCAGTAGGCATAGGAGTAGGTCTCAGCCCATTCTCTGCGCCCCTGCCTGGCCCCTCCCACCGTAGCCCCCCGAATACCCTGTCTGCTGGCAGCCCTGCTCCCGCCACCGCCACTCCCAAGTGCTGATGGCACGGAGTAATTGGGGCTGGTGCCAGCAGCGGTTGCGAGTGGGGATGGCATTGTCAGTGGGTTTGAGTGGCGGATGCTGCCCCAATTGCTCCTCAGGAGCAGGGGGGGGTGGAGAAGCCCTCAGGGGCACTCAGGGTTGGCAGCTGCCGCTCACACCTGCTGATGGCGCCCAGTGATTGGGACTGGTGCTGGGCACCAGCAGCAGGTATAAGTAGCAGCTCTGGCCCTGGCTGCGGGTGTGAGTGGGGCCAGTGCCCACAGTAGGTGTGAGCGCCAGGCAGGACTGGGGGGCATGGGAACAAAGAATTTTCAGTAACCACCAGAGGCTTGCCGCAATGACAGGGACTGGCACCCCACCTGAATCTGGCACCCCTGCTCACCCGCTCCACCATCCTGCTGCAGCCAATGCCCACCATGTTCCGCACACGCCCCCTGCTGGTCAGAGCAAGTCATAGCGATCAGTTGTTCAGTTCAGTTCTAATTGTTCCACTGCTTGATCTACTAGCACATTAGCATTTTATTATATAGGGTTAGTCTGCCTCAGAACTTTATTGTTTTCTTTTGTCAGACTTGTGACACTGTGGCTATTTCTAGACTCACCTATTTGTAAAAGATCCTCAGGTCTTATTCTCATGGATTTTGAAACCAAGTCGAAATTTGTTCAATATTCACAATTATATTAGTATCTAAAATTTTATCTATTTGTTGATATCACTTTGAATATTGATTCATTTTTAGTTTATATTTGGTCATCTCTCCCATATTTATTACCCACAATATAAAAAAGTTCTCTGTTTTCTTTTTATCCAAGTAACTGAAATTTTTCAAAAGTTCTTAACTGAATTAAAATTTTCTGTATTTCCAAAGTCTACACCAGGCATTTCGTCCCTTTGTGATTTTGCAACTAGAAGTTGTGATTGACAGAAGAGACCCATATGCGAGGAACTAAGTGAATAATATAAATTGCAATTTTGGTAACCGGAAGTCTCAGTTCTGACTGAGGCACTTCTGAAATAGAGTACATCTGAGCTGCCTTTTAGACTTCCATTCTGGACCTAATGTGTTACCTGTAATCCTCACAATATTTCACAAATATCGTCAAAAACTTCTCCATCAGCATAGCTTTAGAGCATAACTTTGACCAGTCTCCCAAGTGATACCCATGAGTATCTTGCATCAGCTTTATAGGTAAAAAAAAAAAAAAAAAAAAAATCACAGGACCAATTAAAATTTTGTGAAAAGTCTTTTAAATATCACTTTTTAAGCATAATTCCAATGGCCCAGGAAGAGCCAGTATTTGTCAGTTCCATTATGTATGTATGTGTTTGCTTGTTTATTTATAGCTATAGCCCTATTAGAGTTCTTATTTGCAGCTTACATCATGGCGGAGATACCTCAGAGCAAAATAAACTCCCATCAGCTTCTGTGCCTCATGTTGACAGAGGCATCATTGCCTAATTACAGCTGTTGCTGGTCCACAAGCCACAGCTCAGAATTATTCAGTATGAGGCAATAACTGAGGCTTTGATGTAGAGCCCTCAACGCAAGACAATGCAAATGACATTTACTAGCAATTTTTCCCCCCATTAATGAACAGTACTTCAGGGAGTGTAAAGGCAAGAGGCATATAATTTCTGAACTATTTAAATTGCTAATTAGATCTGTACAGGAGGTGTATTCCTAATGCAGACAATTACAACGGCTCCTAAGTGTTTGCCTTACAGTTGCTAATTACTGCAGAAGCCAATTAATTGCTGTTGACTTTTTGTATTCTTTTGCATATCATCAGTTAATATTTACATTTATAATGAAGACAAAATTGGCAAACACTGTGTCATTTTGTAATGAACAATTCCAGTGTCTAAACAATGAACGCATTATCCTCCTTTGTGCCAGAAGAGTGCAGCTGATTAGCATATGTTCTGTGCACGCTAGAACACTGCTCTTTCTTCTCAAGAGGAAAAACGTCACTTAGGTGCAGGACGTACAGGTGCAGTGTCTCCAGGGCTCTTGGAATTGGTTCTCACCATATGCTGTATAGCAGAAAACAAAACTGCACAGGTCTATGAAACTACAGGATTGAAATGACTGAGATCTCCCAGAGAACAGAAGTATCAGGAGGATGCTGTGGACAGTCATCATTCATTTGGCTACTCAGTATCTTACACCTAGTATGAGGTCTTCCACTATAGACACCAAAAACTCCAGCTACCACACTTTCTAGCATCCTTCAAAGTGAGATTGGGTATTTCCTAGGCTCCATCAATTAAATGAGCTCTTCTACATCTGCTAACAGGATCTAGCAGGGGGAAGAAGCAAGGGACACATGTATTTTCCTGTTCATGATCGTAAGAAGCAGGGAACGCAATGTGTTTTTCTAGTAAGAATGGCAGCAGCACTGCTCATCATACCATGTGCTGTTCAGTGCTCACAGTGGCAACAAAATATACTACAGCACATAGCACCTGGTTGTGCAAATGGAGTGTTTTCTATTATTTTTCCCCCCTTGGCTTTGCAGCCCTATGACCAATTCTGCAACCCCATTTGTGATTCTGTGAGCAACTCTTTTTTGTTTGTTTTTTTAATTTTCCTGCCTAAATCAGCCAAGTTTTTTGTTGTTGGCTACTAAGAACAACAGCAGGTATTTTGCAAATTTAACCAGGGGTAAGGCATACACCCATGTCCCACAGCCCCACATTTCATGTATTCTTTGACTTTTATAAAATATCTCAGATGCCCTTTATTAAGAACTGAAGAAAATAGAGATGACTCTTTTTCCAAGCTTTGCATTACCACCAAGAATAAATGAATACAACAAAAATACACAACCGCAGGTGAACACACATGCCAGCTTTCGCCTTTGTTTTCACCTGCCAAAGGGAGTAAGTTGGAAATAACTCTTTCCCTAACCAGCCTATTTGTCAGAGTGGGTATTGTAAACAGCGGGGGCCTGAAGTGATTTTGTCAACCAGTTTTCCAACGGTGAAAACATAACTTTCATTCGCAACAACCTCTGGGTACTGCAAACAGAAGAGAGGTGGAAAATGACTTCTTGAACAAGCAAAACTTCTTGCTGCCTCTTCCAGGGTAGATATGCTACCCTGTTATCCTCACACTTTATTGTTTCTCTATGTAATACTACAGTAAGGTACAGGAGACAGAGAGGTGGAACACAAAAACAAATGGCACATAAAGTGAATAATTCAGTTTCCACAAATTGAAAGCCCAAAATAGAGACAGATGCTGAAAAGATGAGGGCCTCTATGCACAGTTAAAGCCTCTCAAAGAAATGGTGTGATAACTGTTTAACAATTCAGCCTCCAAAAATATAAAAAGGAAAATGCTCTGATTTGTACCACTGCCATTTCCTGTCTGTAAATACCACCATGGCCAATTTCAGCCTGCAAATGGGATTTCACTCAACACAAAGTTAGGAAGAGATATTCAGTAGCACATACACAACATTTTCATCCTCCAGCTATGAAAAATCTTTACATACACAGATATAAATACCCCCAAGAGCATAGACAGGAGCAAAAAGTAGTGAATTCATAGAGATGTGTTTTGAGCACTTCTTTTAATATAAATTATTTAATTATAAGTTGATATGATTTCAGTTTTCACAATTAGCTCTCACTATTCTTGAAAATGTTAAGAGTTGTCTTTGTAAGAATGTGGGAGCTAGCCCTGGCACACAATTGTAGTAAGTCACATATAATTAGCCTTCTTCATTAAAACTGAGTTTTCTCCATTATAACAAAAGTTTCAAAATGTACTTTGCTGGATATTCATCAAATCAAATCAAATCAAATCAACTTGAATGAGTCATGGTCATCTTGATAGTTGTTGTTCTCTGGCCTCTGAAAAGTGTTCATAGGAACAATTGTAATACTACTACTACTACTAATAAATTGTAAGTGTCCCCAATCATTACTTACCTTATATGTGGCAAAAGAATCAACCATAATAAAGTCATCCAAGGTGGATATTACATTATTTTCATTGTGCTGGGGGGGAAAAAAAGAAAAAAGTATCTATTAGCTTACAATCTCATTTTCATTGAAATTCTTCAAAATCAATAAACATGTATTCATCATTACATTTTAATGATACTAGGATAATATGTCTATATCATCCATGCATATATCAGCTATTTAATGACTTTGAACCTGGTTAAAATTTTCATAAATGCTCAAACTAACGCAATTTGCAGCTTGAAAATTATGCAGGAGTAATAGAGAAAGAAATCCATAGGCTTTGCTATTAAACACTATCTAAACATATATCACAGGTGTATGTGTGTATATATGTGTTTGTATAAATGTACATGTGGGCATACATATGGGCATGTTGGTATTTTAACTTTATTTTTCAAGCAAAAATATTTAATGAATATTTTATCTTAAAATATGTTTTAATTAATTTCAGTGAGGAAGAGAGAGGGAAAGAGAGTGAAACATCAATGATGAGAGAGAATCATTGATCAGCTGCTTCCTATATGCCCTCTACTGGGGATAGACCATGCAACTTGGGCATGTGCCCTGACCAGGAATCCAACCATAGTTAATAATTTGATGCTCAACCATTGAGCCACACTGCCAAAGCTTAATGCAGATTTTTATGTGTAGCGTGCTTAATTATTTTTCAAAGATGCTTATCTATTTTTAAGATCATATATTTTTATAGAATTATCTACATCTTGTTTATTCCTTGGAAAGTATTTTAATTTCCTAATGTGAGCAATGATTAAAAACAGCAAAGTCCAGGCGTTAACATCCTGTAGAGGCCAAGAAAACTCATGAAATTATTTAAGAATCTCATCTGTGATACACTGAGTGAACATATGCCAGAGAGAAAAACCTAATGTGCATTAATAGAGTGAAAGTAATATGTTTGGCTTCTTACTCAAGCAAAACCAGTCTGTAGAGAGTATTTCGGTTCTTGAAGTTGCCAGAGCATTGCTTATTGTACTTGAACTTCTTCCTTCCTCCACTTCTTTACATTTAATTTCATGCATTAATTGCACTGAAAGTTCTCAGAAGTAAATAACATTGGCCTCATGTTTTTCTGGTTGCTTCCAGATTGCAAAGCCAGAGCTTCCTAAAAACAATTCCTCCTCTGATGGGGCCACACATGTGTCTCACCACTGGTGTTTCACTGATGCAATGACAGTGGGATAAATCAACTTCCCATGTAATTACAGGGTCTAGATGTGTAACATCCATCAAACAACTGTTTCTGTTTCCTCTTTGGATGTTCTTTGTGGACCCTAGGAATTAAGATGGGCAGTCTTCATAGTGCCTCTGGTTTCTCTTTAGGTGTTCAGCTTCATTCCACACCTGCTTCGGGTTTTCCTCTGTGCCTCTGTCTTGCCTCCATTGGTCTCACCCTTCTAACTATACTAGTATTTGACAAGGCACTCCAGGCCTTCGAGGGAAAAGTTAAGTTGTGATCAAACCCTCATTTGATTGTGTCATTAAAATAAAATTGAAAGGAGACACAAGAAAATACTGTTTTTAAAAACATGGAATCTTTAAAAAGAAATAAATTACAAGCTTAATTGACTAAAAATAACTCATTGCCATATGCAGACAGGGCAAGCTCCCTGCTACTTTGCAAGTCTTTCTCTGTGGACTCCTCATCCCTCTGCTCAGATTTTTTGAGCACAAAAAGAATGACATAATTTAAGTTGAACTAAAGGTCAGTTGGAGAGTCTCCAGCTGTCTAACTAAATTGCAAGAAAAAAAAGGATTTGGGGCTCCTGCTTAAATTTTCATTTCTGTATTGTCACTAGCTTATAGTTTTGGATGTGTGAATTTCTTGATGAGTTTCCTTGGCCTCATCCCCAGTAGAGTGAACCCCCAGACAGCTCATCTGTGCTTTGTTCTCACCCAGCATGCTCTTTGTTTGGAGTATGTGGTGATGGATGCATGTGGCATATTTAAAAAAAAAAAACAAAAAAAAAACCTACGAAATCACTCAAACAGAAGGAACAGGAGAGGATTAGAGGAAACCAGCTGGCTAGAATGAAATTGGCAGGGTTCAACCAATGAAAGTCAACTTGCCAAGATTTAGTCTTCTGTTAGGTCATCTGTTTCCTCCTAACTAAACAACTCTTGGATATTTATAGACATAAATGAATTTTTATTCTCTGCAATAGCCAATAACTTGTCATTTCTGGTATTTGAATGTCAGTCATGGGGAAAAACAAGGACTTGTATATAGAACACTCAAGCATAGTTGCCTTCAAGTGGAAAACAAGGAACAGATATATTATTTTTCTACACTGAATGCCAAACCAAAACAGAATTTGTGGAGACTTTATATAGTTGGCAGATATTATACATATTGCTGGACAGCTGTACATTATTTATAAGACTTTCCAAAGTTTAAGTATTTTTTTAAGGTGTACATTTCCAGCCCTCTAACTTCAGGCTTCTGAATACCTGAATAGTTTATAATCACTGCAGGTGACAGGTACTTTCTCACATAATTTCAACCCAAATCTGAATCCCAAGAAGAACAACAAAAATAAATTTCTTGTTTAAAGTTCAATTCATATTCCACTTGCTGAGCCAATTAGCTTGTCTTTTATTTGCTTTATTTTTCATACAGCACATCTCCAACTCATTTTTGCATGATTTTCATAGCAAGTTGCCTTGTGATCACATTTTTTTTTTCAAATTAAAAAAAGTCAAGATGACTTAGAGCTGTCTGTCACCTAGAACTAATTTTTGTTTTGTATGAGGAGGCTGAGAAAACAGTGTGGGAATGTATGTGTTTGTGTGTGTGCGTGTGTGTGGGGAGAAGGAGGCAATGATTGTTTATAGACATTTATAAAAGTACATGAGTTTACAGAAAACTTGACTTTTATAAATTTAACTGCCATTTTTCTGTCTACTTTTCAGTGACTCAAAGGGTCTATGATTTATAGCAATTAGTATTTTGCTGGACCATGAGTTTAAGTCACATGTGTTACAATTGTAATGATTAGGAGTAACCAGATTAATGGTTACATCTAACTACTCAAACCTGTATATCAGTGGGATCTTTATGTTTTTTCCATGTCATGGGATACACAGTAACTTTTTCCAAAATTTTTCCTTAAAATACATTTATTATGTAAAAAATAAAGAAGTCTATAAAAGCTGAAAATGTTGCTAGCTTTTGGTGTGAAAATATGCATAGAAAATATGTGATTATAAGGGGAAAGCATGCTTCAGACATTACTAAAAGCTCACAAAACATTTCCTGACAAGGTTTTTAGAACACTGAGCTACATAAAAGTTTTGATTACACCCCTCTCAAGTTCTAGATCAGGGGTTACAAACTCTAACATCTCTAGGGACCAGGAAAGTGATATCAATGAGCAAAGGGAACTAGGTTTAATAAATATTCTAAGAGAAGGAACTAGGTTTAATAAATATTCTAAGAGAAGAGAAGCTGTGGAAAACTTGTGAGTATATGCCATGTTTAAAAGGGCAAGAGGTATTTGTACCCAGTTCTCAACTCATTGTGGAGAACAGAGGATAGTGTTGGTTAATCTTCAGTTTTTTTAGAAAAAAACTAAAAATACAGATTCATACGTGACATTTTTTTATTTGGTGCCAATGCGGACCAAAACAAACAAAGAAAAAAACAAAACCAAGAACCCACAGTACCTATCTTTGTTAAAACTTCTGTCCTAGGGTCTGCACAAACATGCATGTATGACTGAAACAAAAATAATGAAGGTATTTACAAATCTCTCAACCGTGAACCATTAAAGGAAGCCTGTCCCTGTCAGACTACCTGTTGCCAGATCAACATCACCACCATCATCTCAGGTTTCTTCTAGAATTTCCGTGATTATCCTCCATGAAAGAGTTTGCCAATAAGAGTCACTTGTACAAAAGGGAATAAGAGGCCGTTATTCTCTTGAAACAGTTCTGTGCAGATGTGTGATAAGAGATGATTCAAAGAAGCTTCTTGGTAAGCTCTATACAACTGCCTTTTTGCTACCTCAGACTGAAAAGAGTTGGTAGGAATTTCCCAGAAATTCTTTTTTTAATATATTGTTTTATTTATTTCAAAGAGAAGGAAGAGGGATTGAGAGAAAGGCACATCAATGATGAGAGAGAATCATTGATTGGCTGCCTCCTACAGGCTCCCTATTAGGAATCGAGCCTACATCCCAGGCATATGCCTTTGACCGAATCGAACCTAGGACCCTTCAGTCTGCAGGCTGATGGTCTATCCACTGAGCCAAACAAACTAGGACCCAGAAATTTTTGAGAAATATGGCAGCTTCCTGGGGAACCCTTGAGAACCACACAATCTAGTACTTCAGGTTCAGGGAAGATGAACTCCAGGAGGGAGCAGAACCCAAGGTTCTACAGGCCATAGGCAGGATGTTAGGTTTTGTTCTGAGGAGAGGGAAAGTTGTGAAAGAGTTCTGTGCAGAGGGATAATGTGATCTGATATTCAGGTTTCACATGATCACTTTGGGAATTAATGTGGCAGTTTGAGTGGAAGCTTAAGAGTAGAAATTTATGAATTAAAACTAAAATGGCCTGCCTTCCCTGTGTCAGGCTACTAAGGGTCTCAGCCTCTTGATTTTATCAACAAAATAGGAAGAGTATTAATACTTATCTTAAAAAGTGTGCCAAGTGAATCAGCGAGTTAACTTGTGCAGAGTACTTAGAGCCTGGCCTGGTATGTGTTAGCCAGCAGGGGTAACAACAGCAGTAGCAGCAGGAGAGCCACCCCAATCCCTTGCTTTTAACTCCCAGGAACTGGTCAGTCTTTATTTTTTCATATGCACATTATTTTGCTGATTTGCTATGTAAACATAGGTTATATGCAAATACTATTCCATTTTATATAAGGTACTTGAGCATCCATGGATTTTGGTTTCTGAGAGGTATCCTGGAAGCTATCCCTGATGCCTGTAATCATACTCTGGTACAGAATAAACATCCTATAAGATTATTGAGGAATAGAAAAAAAACATTGATGATGCCAGTGAAAAGTAATTATTTCATGTAAGAGTTGAGATATCGATATTTAAAACTGTAAATGCTAGAGGATGAGAGGGGCAGGTAAATTGTGAGAGTTGCAGGTAATAAAGTAAGAAAATGACAAGGAGCATATTGGGCAAGTAAGAAGGATAGATAATAGATGAGTCACATGGATCCAAACTGTTAACCAATGGAAAAGCTATGTTAAAATAGAGGCAGCTAAATCAAGCAAGCTGTTCCATAAGGTGTTCTCTGGAAGGTACTTCTTTTCCTGTCTTGAGGATGCTTCTCCTTTTCCTGATGATTTATTCTGGCCATTGGATCTGCGCACAATTCTTGAGTTTCAACTGAGAGAGTAGTGGCCCAGGCTGACCCTCTATTGATTGCTGTCCTCCTGGCCTCAGGGGAGCCACTTGTCACCTCATAGTGACTTTGATGTCTACTACTGCAGACTAAAAAAATTTCTTAGCTGTTGCAAAACATTTTTCTAGTGATTTAAGGATCTAGCAGTCCACCAACTCACTGTTGTAATGAGCTGTGGGGCTTTTCCCTTGGATTTTGCAGGACGTGCCCTTGAATTATTTATAACAGAGCAGCCACCTGCTTGCAACAATTTTCCATTTTGCCTTGTGCTTAACTGGCCTTGTCAACTGGCATTGCAGGTACAGTGGCACTCCGCACCTCACCCTTCAGCCCTCTATTAGAACATGCTGACCGTGAGCTGCCACACACCTTAAAAGTTCTTTTCCACTGAAGTCGTGGCTTTTGCTAAATAGAGAGCCTCATCACTTCATTATGAAGAGCTGTGCCGGTTCAATTGTTCAACTAGGGGCTGTCAAATCCAGTGCCGCTGCTTTTTTTTTTTTTTTTAATATATATAGAAGACATAAATTAATGAATATTTATGCCTGTGTTGACAAAAAAGCAATTTGAGTGTTGGGAAGGGGAAACCAACCCACCTAACATTCAAAAGCATAGCTCTGCACTGGCAAGCAAGCAATGCCTTCACTTTTTTCTTCCTCTGCTTTAACAAAAAGAAGCATTACATGTTTGAATAGACAACAAGAGGTACCATTAGAATTCAGAAAATTGAAAACCTAGACTGCAGTGTATAAAAAAACACACACAAGACAGTCCCAGGGGAATCCGTAATGGCCTCCCCACGTTTTAGCGGAATACTTCCGTTTTTTATTCACCTCCCAAACAGTGTTCGCAAACAAGAGCAAAGAACAAAAGCTGTGATTTATATTTATGGACAGGTCTACAGGCACCCCTGACCTCCTGCTGCCTCCTTCGCCCTCCGTACCAGAAACGATTTATGGGGGCTGGTCTAAATAAACGTTAAGAAGGCTGGGCCACAAACTAACAGCCAGGAAAATCAATGGTCTCCAGAAAGCGGCAAGTAGGATCAATAAAAGAGATTAGGCATCCCAACCTAGTGTGAGGCCGTTACAGGTAAATGTGGCTGGCTCTTCATCTGACAGGGTTCTCAGCAATAGGATAAAAACTCATATAAACAGAAGCACTCCGAGAGAAGCCAATGGAGCCCCCTCCTGTATTGATGAGACTGACAGATGACCTCAGAATGAAAGGGATTTACATAGAGGCCATTGGGGATTTTTATTCGTTTTTCCAGCATCATCTCACATACCTGGCAGCTGTCCACAGGAAGAAGTGCAGATGTGTGTTGTGAAAATCTCTCTGCTTTTGCTTCTCATTAGTTAGCTTTCTCTAGATTTATTTATTACTCCTCCTGGACATAGACCAGTGCATCCTTGCCTTCCCTGTCACCCTACAAACATACCGTGTTTCCCGGAAAATAAGACATCCTCCGAAAATAAGACCTAGTGCGTGGAAAGATAAGACATCCCCTGAAAATAAGACCTAGCACAACTTTGGGAGAAAAAATTAATATAAGACACTGTCTTATTTTCAGGGAAACAGGGCCTCACATACCTTTTTCTCTCCACCCCCTCTCTCTCATGCAAACACATACATGGGCACTCACTTTCCATTTTCAACATTGCTTTATTAACATTATGTATACTCAAATGCACAGCATGTACAGAGACTATTATGAAACAAACTTAACTATAAAGAAAAATTATCCACTCATAACTTAAAACATTGGACTGTTAATTTCCAAATTTGAACTAACAACAGAAGAATAAAGGATAATTACATTGAGTTTTCATGCTAATGTCAAAAGCTTATCAACAAAAGGATGAAGGATAATTATGCCCTTGAAAAGCAGAGACACTGTAAAAGAAAGGACCTAAGCAAAATAGCCTTTGCCTGTTTATAGAACCAGCCAGTTAGAACTTGAAAATTCAAAATTAATTTTATAGGAATGATGTTGCTTAAAAACAATATGGCTTTACTTTTCTCCAAAATTCCATTTTAAAAGTAGGGATAGGCTTTTGTCTGACAAGGAAATGATTGAAAAATAGATGAGGATGAGGACATAAAATAAAATGAAATTCAATTTTGTTGAACACTAAATGATATTTGAAATTTTAATTGAATTTTAATCTAGGGGAAGGATAGATGTGAGACTAACTCTCTTGGGAAAAATACCGCATCATTTTGAAGCACCTCCCACCTCTTGAGTGTGGACTGACTTGGTGACTTGCTTTGACCAATAAATTGTAATGGAAGCTGTCACTGTGAGTTCAGAGACTAGGTTTTAAAAACTCTTAAATCTTACTCTCTTGACGTTCCTAACAACCTGATATGAATAAACGCAGGCTCGCCTGTTGAATGCTCAGAGCTATGTGGCTCAGTAGCTCCCATTATCTTTGCAAAAGACCATCATGTACATGAGTGAGACAAACCTAGATTATGTAGCTGCCCGCTGACACCCCCAGCTGACCACATACAGGAGTGAGCCCAGCCAAGAGCAGCCCAGCCAGCTCAGACCAGAAGAACTGTTCAATCAACTCACAAAATTGTTACTAAATGAGCTGCTGCTGTTTTAAGTCACTGTGTTTCAAGAGAGTTTCTTATGAATCAAAAGCTAACTGCATCATCAATAAAGTAAATGATGACTGTGCCATAGTCCTAAGAATGGTGAAGGGGGTGGTCTTCATTGGGTTAGTATTTTCTGGGTGATCAGAAGTTGTGTAGAATGTTTTTTGAGGTATCATTTTTCCTATTCTTCTAATTTAAGCAGGGCAGGTTAGAGATTAAAAAACATAAGTTCACTCTCTTTCTTCCTGCCTTCTTGCCAGTATCCCATTGGCCAAACACAACAGAAAGGCAAAGGACAAAACGAAGAACATTGGTGATATTTTCTGTAGAGTTCATATTTCAGATTCAGGGCAGAGTAGAGAGACATGAGAAAGGATTCTGTGGTGGTAGTGGGGGAGGTGTAGGCACATGGAGAATGCTTAGCACACTTGATAGATGAGGACATGACTCTTTGATCCCAAACTTCTTTCTAGATGATGCTCTTTCCCTACTTATATGAAACACTGTCAGTTTTCCTTCCTAGGACACCCAAGAAACTCATCTACTGGTATGTCCATGTTGTTCTCAGTGCCCGAAAGGCCTGTCTCTTCTAATCTTCATGGTAAACATTTATTCATTTGTCAAGGCCAACTTAGTTGCTGTGAGTTCTTTCTCCTTGTTATAGCAAAGTAAATGACTTAACCTTTCTTTCTCTTCCATGACACTGATATTTTCATTCACCACATAGTTTCTTACAAGTAATAAATTAGTTTTCTTCCTTTTCCCACACAAAGTAGGAGCCATGCTCTGTTTCACTGTGTATGTTTTAATACCTAGTAAGTGTTCTACAAATATCTAATAAATGATTTTGATATAGTTTGAAGTTATAATGGCAGTAATATTGCTTCTGTTTGTGAATAAAATGCTGTTGAGAAGAAGAGAGGCAAAAAGAGAGATAAGGAATGAGGAATACTTTTTTTTATGAGGCTATGGTAGATTTTATTTTTATTTTCGACTATCCACACTCTGATCCTGTAAGAGGATTTTATGCCCTGCTTGTTGCCATCTGATTTACAGAGTCTTTCAGTGAAAGTGATTCTCTTCCCACCTCACTGACATCACCCTGGAGACCCACATGACTGACTCTGGCCAGTGAAATCTGAGCAGAAGTTCAGTTGGACAGTGGAGAGAATAGTATGACCAGGTTGAGGTTGATCTTTCAGTTTAGATCCACAAATGAAGAAAACACACCTAGAAGGACTACAGCTGATCCATGAAGTACATGTATTTTGAATGAGGAATAGGCTTTTTTTTTGTTATAAGCCATTGAGTTTTAAGGGGGGTTACCACTGCCTTACCTAATACTATCTGAGTATTGTGCAGGCATTTGAATGGTACGGTGAAGACAACATATTAATAAATGTATAACAAGTTAGTGTATTTTTGTAAAGTCCCTCCTTTCTAAATAGTGTCCCCTTCTTACACTACAGCCTATGGTAGACAGTTAAAAAAAAAAAGATCACAGATCTGTTGGCTGTCTTTTGAGAGCCAAAAAACTTGAAGAGATGCTCCTAAAAATTCCTAGAGTTGTGAAGAAGTGTTTACAACTCCCTGTGAACACCAGGAAGCCTAAAGCCATTCTAAATTCTCATTGGCAACATTGCAAAAATGTTGCCACTTCACAATGAACAAAATCAAGATGAAGATTTCAGTTTTTCCTAAAAAGAATTATTTTTACTTGATGTTTTAAATTTTAGTGATGAATATAAACTAAATGGTGATAAGAGAAAATTATTAAAAAGCTGTGCAGAGACCAGGCACAGAGCATTTCAAGAAAAGGGGATCTCCAATCAGCTCTGAGTGTTTATCAGTTCCTGTCCCCAACAATTTCAATGTTGGAGCGGCTGCTACCCACACCAGCAAGCAACACTCCTGATACCAGCTGGGTGTCACAGTTCCACTCAGTACTGACACCATTTATTGTCTCAGATACCTCAGGTTAAGGTTTTGGTTCTATAAGACCACTTCACCCCCTCCTTCAGATGCCAACCTCAAGTCCACATTGTCACCTGCACTTCTGACCACCAACAGGCTATAGATTGGAGGTTCCAATGACCTTTCTCTTTAAGTACAATTCATTTCTACAGTGGCTCACAGAATTCAAAGAAGCATTTTACTTACTAGATCCCTGGTTTATTATAAGATAATATGATATTAGAACTGAAAAATGGAAGAGATGTATAGGACAAGGTATGGGGAAAGGTTGTGGAGACTCCATGTCCTCTCCCAGTGACCACTTTACCCAGATCTCCAGATGTTCACCAACTTAGGATCTCTCTGAATCTCCTCCTTTTTGATTTATATGGAGGCTTTGTTACATAAGAATTACTGATTTAATCAATGGCTATTGGTGACTGAACTCGAATTTTAGCCCTTCTCCCCTCTTTGGAGGTGGGGGTATGGGGTAGGACTGAACTTTCTAACCCTCTAATCATCTGGTTGGCTCTCCTGGCAACCAGACCCCATCTTTAGGTGTTTCCAATAGTTACCTGGTAACCATGGAATCAGATCAAACTGATCTTATTCTGTTTCTAACAACATATGTAGTAATTTTTCAGAGACATCAGGCCACAACCCCACCCTGTACATGTACAAGGAGAGAATTCTGACCTTCAGTTATACCCAGAACCAAATTCCCACTCCTTCCCACCATGGAACCCAAAGATCCAGACAAGACCAGAACTTGAACACCAGACCCTCTCCAAAGCGAAGCACTGTCCAGAAAAAGCAGGTGCTGAAACCTCTTACCATACCTTACCAGAAATGTCCAAGTGCCAAGCTCTCCTTATCAAAACCTGCCCTGTTGTCCTGGCCAAGTGGCTCAGTTGGTTAGAGCATCATCCTCTACAGCAAAAGGTTGTAGAAGACTGAAGGGTCCCACATTCAATTCCGGTTCAGGGGACATACCTTGGTTGTGGGCACATCCCCAGGGGGGCATGTGCAGGAGGCAGCTGATAGATGTTTCTTTCTCATCATGTTTCTCTCTCATCGATGTTTTTAACTATCCCTCTCCCTTCCTCTCTGTAAAAATAAAATATATTTTAAAAAGAAAGAAAGAGAAGAGATGGGAATACATATACTCCCAAAGGGTTCTGCCATCTACTATAATAAAAGTGTAATATGCTAATTAAACTGAATATCCTTCTGGATGACCTTCCAGGGGCTTTGAGGAAAGCCCAGGTCCCAGGTGCCAGAGAGATGCCAGTGCCAGCAGCCAGGGGAAGGAAGGCCTACTCTTGCATGAATTTTGTGCATTGGGCCTCTAGTATCATTAGAATGGTTCAAACTAAATTTCTCTCACACCATCCCCAGAAATGAAATTGTAGCTATAATATAAGAACCTCTGGGTTCTTAGTGCCTTTATTTCCTACTATAAAAAATAAGAAGACAATAAACATCCGTTTATTTTGGAGTCCATGCCAGGAATGCATTAGAGACTCTTTGGAACAGTTGAACTATCTGCTCTCCTCTGCTTCTTCCTCAATATCCAAAATAAAACACGAACACCATGCCAGACATAACGATACCTGCAACACCAATAAGAAAAGATTCAAGTTCTTTGTCTCTCTGTACTCACTATACTTGGTGAGTGCACACAGGATTTCAAGGAACTCTATGCAGCTCATACTCTCTCAGGCCAACTCATTTCGCATCCTACAGGCCAGTTGTACCTAACCCTGAAGTTCTGCTCACGCGGAAACATCAGATACAGATAGCTAAATCTTCTGATTTTTAATTTCCCTTATGAGATACGTATATGTAGCCTTGACAAAAGTGAATATTATTTTATAGTCATGCTCTTGGAGCTTTAAGGAATTTGCGCTGACTTTGAAGGAGATCAGTCAGCAAACTTTGTATTGGTTTTCGTGGCAAGCCAATTTTTATGGATGATCTCAGCCCATTTGGCTGAACATAAAATCATTATTGAGGAAATCATTAAGTGTTTCTTTCTGAAACACTGGCTATTACTTTCATTTCAACTGTTCCCTTATTCAGACATCATATTGAAATTAAATAAAGATATAATTGGCAGAAAGATGATTGTGTTCTTAACACAAGGAAAGTACACTATACCCAGTAAGAAAATCATTTCTAATAGCTGCCTTTTACTTGGTTTTGTGAGCTTGGATAAGTCACTTAACTTCTAAACCTCTTTCCTTGGATTATGAAGATGCTAATATCTGTCTTTACATGTGAATCTCAAGATAAAGAGAGCATAAAAGATGCTTTACAATGTAAATGGTTTATATATATATATAGCTAAGCGACCATCACATTCGAAATGACCAAACAGGCTGTGTGGGGCAACCAGGCCAGCAAGGTGCTTAGTGAGGGGCAACCAAACAACCAAGCAGCAAGCTACATGGGGCGACCAGATTGGCATGGGGGTTAGTGAGGCGCGACATAATAACCGAGCAGCAGGCTGTGTGGGGTGACCAAGGCCCACAGGAGGAGCAGATAGGGGTAACCAGGCCGCATGGGGGGGAGGGTGGCGCAGTAAGGGGTAACAGGCTGGCAGGGAGGGCAGTTGGGTGTGTTCTGTTTCTGAAATGTCTATGGCAGTGTAGCCCCAAACAGAAACTATTGGCAAATAGTCTCCTTTTAAAAGTTACTTTGTGGTCCTATTTATAGTTAAATGACATGTGATATAGGCCTTGTTATTATCTGTTTTATTGATTATGTACTATTAATAATATTGATTATGTAGTCATTCAAAAATTATCAAATCATCTTAACACAGAAAAATGATCTTTTCTCCTCTTTATTATATTTTATTTTTTATATTTAAATATCAGGAAATGAAATGAGATATTATCACATAATTTCAATCTATTTAGATGATCAATTCTGGACCAGAAGTGGATTTACCATGAAAAACAATACAGATTAAATTGTTGCAGAAACCGGTTTGGCTCAGTGGACAGAGTGTCAGCCTGTGGACTGAAGGGTCCCCTGGGTTCGATTCAGGTCAAGGGCATGTACCTTGGTTACAGGCATATCCCCAGTGGGGGGTGTGCAAAAGGCAGCTGGTCGATGATTCTCTCTCATCAATGTTTCTAACTCTCTATCCCTCTCTCTTCCTCTCTGTAAAAAAATCAATAAAATATATTTTAAAAAAATAAAATAAATTATTCAGAAACAAGTACTACATAAATGGATCACATCAAGTCCTGTTCTTAATTGTAAATGAAATTTCTTCAACATTTGCACAATTTTGTTTAATTAAATAAGAAATGGATATTACTGGACAAAAACTAACTCATTCATAAATAAGCACTTGCAAGAATAGTAAAAATCTTAAAATTTTATAAAGCATAGACTAGCCATTTACCACTTCTTCTTTTTCTTTTTTCAGCAGTTAGCATAGAAAATAGTGAGGCAAAATGACAGTTTTCCATCTGTGATATTTGAGGTGTGAAGGAAATGTGTTGTCCTTTTTTCTAACTTATGTAAAATAGATTTGGGGTTGGTTTCCAAATGAAGGAAATATTTTTACACAGCTGCAATGTGAGGATATTTCTAGAATGGACAGAGAAATTGTCTTCTTTTAAAGAGCTTGAAGTTTAGAGTATAAAGTCCCCACAATAGGCATTTGTAGAGCAATCACAATTTGTCCAAGGTACTTTTATAATCATTATCTCAATTGAACTTTACAAAACCCCAAGAAGAGAAAAAGGTAACATCTCCACCTGCAAAAATCATTTGTTTTTAAAATAAAATTATCGTTATTTTTAGCTTATTGTGGAAATTTTTGAATATTTACAAAAGTAATTTAAATAAAGTAAAAAATTTTTGAATACACAATCAAAATTCTCCACTGTGAATATTTTCATGTATAGAACTGAAAAAGTTTTCTATTAATTTTCAAAACACACATGGATCATACTATTTATGGTGATTTATGAGATGCTTTTTAAATATACCATTAGCATATTTCTGTCAATTAGTTAGGTATCTACATCATGATTACTAAATGGATGTTCATTTCATCTTAAAATATAATCAGTGTTTAAATACAGTTTTATTTTTATTTTTAAATATACTGTTTTAAAAGATTGAACTTGCTAGTCAACCAACCAGAGTGAGGAGAGATGAGTACTCCTTTATTATTACTATTTAAAACAATTGATGTGTGCTAAATATTTTTAAAATATTACCAGCTGTATAGAATTGAATTCAGTATAAATTCAAAAGCAGTTCTTCTCAAAACAATAAATTGGAGGCTAAGAATTTACAGGCCGAATCTCTGAATATATACATCTTTGCTCCAAAAGTGAATTGAAGAATAATATTTGGCTGGGAAATAAAGTGCATTTAGTTATTTTTGCCTAACACAATTTTCTTCACATTTGCTCATTATAAATAAGAATTACTTTGATTTGCCAGAATCTGCCTCTTAATTGATAAGGGTAATTGGATCGTTTTGAAATCTACTGCAACTCAGCTTGATTACTTTATTACCTTTGGATTTCTGAGGAAAACATCAGCTTTAGGCAGACGACTTTTTGCAAAATCCAAATTGGAAGTTAATACTGATTTAAAAGATCTTAAAGTGTTTTACTTAACTTTCTGTTTTTGTCCAAAGGTTTCAAAATGCTCTCTAGACACTAGCTCATTAATTCTTAGAGGATCAGAGGCAGCAATTGTAGTGGAGGTTTCCCTACTACTACCCCCTTCCCAGGAATTGGAGACCCTACAAGGTCCCATGAATTGTCCACAGTTATAGACTGAAGCTAAGCCTAGAATGCAGGTCCCCCAGCTCCCTTTCCACATGGCATTTTCCCTCTGCAATAAATAACACTGCTATTCTGAAGGCTGACTCTTCCATCATGTTTTATGCAGCAGAATTCAAATTAGTGCGAGTTGCTCAATGCTATACTTATTTTAGACAGAGACTCTGTATGCTTATGAAACACATGAAATGCTGCTCTTTCAATCATTTGTTTTGCCCTCTTAATGATCTTTGGGGATTGCGCTGTGATTGGTATGACTGTGGAGATTGGCCTTTATCATTAAGGAGACTGGAGTGGCAAATCAGCTCATTCACAATTCCATCACCCACTGCACAAAGGCATGGGCAGAAGTTTTGATAAGATAAATAAAAGATTCCTTCAAGGTGGTTTGTTAGAAAAAAATCACAGATTAAATGGTGTAGGTTCTTCTAAATCAGGTAAAGACAAGTTCTGAAAACAATGCAGTTGGAAAAACAAAAGAGAGTTTTCTTCATTGAGTTTAGTTCTCTCCCATTCATCTTAAAATCAGCTGGGAAGTTAACTTTTTATTCTAATAGTGGGCTTCCCACTGCTTTTCCCCAGCGTGAAGTCATAATCCTCTGTTTGTGGCACCATAATCATTTCCATAGCAACTAATGGTGTGGTATCAGAACCCAAGACTGAAGCTTCAAGAGAGGAAGAAACTATAGGGACAAATAATATCTTAAAAGCAGAGATATTTTCAAGCAGATGTTCCTAAAAGAAAATGAATGGAAATATTACTCACATAAAGGGAAAACCATAATTAGACCATAAACGACTATTAACTAATCATTCAGCTAATGGCCTCTTTTCTAAAATAAAAAAATAAAAACTGAAAAAGAGAGAAATATATCAATGAGAGGATCTTTTATGAACGAATCTATTATTTTAAATACACACTTCCTAAATACTGCTAAGAATGCTCAGTGTTTTATTCACACTGAAGAGAAAATTGCCAAACATTGTTAAAACCGTTGGGAAATTTGGATTGTGCCATTTCATGAGGTATTCATGATTAACAATATAAGTAGTTTAACACTAATGTTTAGAGTAGAGATTAAATCACACATGTTTATCATGAGCTCATACCCTTACCACATACAACATGATTTATGTGCTTCAGATTCGCTTAATATCTTCTAGTACAGCACCATGAAATGGTCTATGAACACTAAAAATGCACCTTCTCTTATATTGTTGTGGTGGAGATAAGGTAGGAGAAAAGAGTGGGTGGCAGGCAGCTTCTAGGGTGGCCACCAATGATTTGGTTTCCTGGTATTCACATCTTTACATTATCTCCCGTTGGGTGGGGCTGGACTTATTAACTTCTAATAAAATAGGGCATGAGTGATGGGCTATCAATTCTGGACTAAGTTATAAAAATACTATGGCTTCCATCTTAGACCCTTGCTCTCCTTTACTCAATGTGGAAAAAGTTAGCTGCCAAGTTTTGCCAGGATGACTAACTCCTGAAATGTTCCTGAATGTTTCTGCATTTAGCACTTGAAGTCCTATATAAGGAACAGCTGGTCACCTGAGAAGATGCTCATGCGAGTGAATTTTGCTGCAAAGGTCCATATGGGAAATATTTTAGGCTTTTCAGACTATCTAGTCTCTGTCAGTGTTTTAACAGTATACAGGATTGTTTTAGCTAGGTATGGTAAGACACATAGACAATAAAATGATTGTCATGGAGAAAAAAAGCTTTCATTAACTATCCCCTAGAAATAGAAGGTACAGCATGTCACACAGGACTACACAGAAAAGTACATGTGAACAACCAGCAGTCACGGAGAGAGGAACTGCATGTGAGACCTTTATTGTGGTTTCCTGGGAGGAAGTGGGCAAGGAGAGGTAAACAGCTAGTCAAGTTTAGGGTTCAGCAGTTTCAATAAATTCTGTGGGCTCTAGGCTATAGTGGCTATCCCTAGTTCTTTGGTACGTGGCCCTGTGGAGGTGAGGGCGGGGAACAGTGTCCCAGAGTTGTTATAGGAGATAGTTGGGGGTCTGGGCTCTGGATTGGTTGGCTTGCATATTGAAGAAGTCTCTCCAAGGCAAATTGTTTACTCTCTCTAGGAATTAGCTCATCTTTGGAAGCGCTGTCCCTCCCAAGTCAGCAAGTCCCCAGACGTCAGAGCACCAAGAATAGAGAAAACAAGAAAACATAGTTAATACACACAAGTACTCAACTCTGCGATTATAGAGCAAAATCAGCCATAGACAATAAATATGTAAACTAATGAGCATGGCTGCATGCCAGGAAAATGGTTTGCTAACTCCTATCTAAGACCTGCCAACAGCCACTTGACTTGAGTAAGTTCGGAAACAGGTTCTCCCCAATTGAACCATCAGAAAAGACAGCAGTCCAGGCCATAGCCTGATTGCATCCTCATATGAGACTTTAAGCCAGAAGCACCCAGCTAAGCTACACCCAGATTCCTGATCCACAGAGACTATGGCATAATGTTTGTTTTATGCTACTGTCATGCAACAATAGATAACTAATATAGATATGCTGAATGGAAATATCACAAAGTCTTGAAAGAATCTTGAGTCCTTAACCACTCCCCCCCCCCCAACTTTGTGAAACCTCTTCTTCAAAATCATTATTGAGTCGTATTATTTAGACTCTGCTTCAAAATTTCCTTTGGAAATTCCTTAGCTTTCAGAAAGTCTGTTTCATTTTTGCATCATTCTAAACATTAAAAAAGCACTTCTTGAGATTGGAGTAGGGGAGAAAAAGCTTTTCCCTCTTAAAATCTTAAAATGATGTAAAACTGTCCCATCTCTGTTTCTGTGGCTAGAGCCTCTAATATTTGACATCTGGAGGAAACTATGTTTAACCACCCCCTCCTCCAAACAATCAAATTAGTTTCAATAATAATAATGTGATAATCAGTCGTCATTATTTTTTAATTGTTCTTTGCTTTTTAAACAATTTTAAAAGAATTAATTTAAACTTTAGAGATCTTGTTCAAATTCAGTAATGAATTGGATGAAGTGAAATGTGTGCACCCCAAACAAAAATAATATACCTCTGCTATGGTCTGAATTTTCCCTAAAATTCATCAGTTGAAACCCTGACCCCAAATGTAATGTATTTGGCGATGCAGCCTTTTGGAGATGCTCAGTCATGAAGGCGAAGCCCTCCTGAGTGGCACTGCTACCTCATAAAAGAGGCCCCAGGGAGCCTCCTCACCTCTTCTACAAAAAGAGGACTCAGCAGGACGGTGCTGGCTGGGAAACAGAAAACCCTGCCAGTGCTCAGTGTCATGGTCCTGGACTTGTAACCTTTGAAACAAATGTTGGTGTCTTGCTCAGACAGCGTGGCACAGTTGAGCGTTGATCTGTGCACAAGAAGGTCACAGTTCAATTCCCAGTCAGGGCACATGCCTGGGTTGTGGGCTAGATCCCCAGAGTGGGGCATGCAGGAGGCAGCAGATCAATGATTCTCTTATAATTAATGTTTCTCTCTCTCTCTCCCTCTCCTTGCCTTTCTGAAAATATATATATATTTTTTAAAAACCTTCATTTCAAAATAAATAAATACATGTTAATTTTTTATCAGCTGCCCAGTCTAGGGTATTTTGTTACAGAAGCCTGAAAGGTCTAAGGCAGTGGTCGACAAACTCATTAGTCAACAGAGCCAAATCAACAGTGCAACAATTGAAATTTCTTTTGAGAACCATTTTTTTTAAACTTAAACTTCTTTTAATGCCATTATTCAAAATAAACTCACCCAGGCCGTGGTATTTTGTGAAAGAGCCACACTCAAGGAGCCAAAGAGCTGCACGTGGCTCATGAGCTGCAATTTGTTGACCCTGAGTCTAAGGCACCCTCTCAATTGGCAATCTGCTTCAGTTTTATACTTTAAACACAAACAGTTCTACAAGGGGTCACATAGAGTGGCAGAACTGCTATGATTCAAGTTCCATTTCTTCCTCTTCATCACTCTGCTAACATTGTTTATTTAAAATCTACTGCTAATCTCAGGAATATTGAATCTACAGTGACTGAAGAAGGGACCACGACTAAAACAAGCTTGGACAGTTCAGAACAAGTAGGAACTGACTCTGAAAACCAGTCCTGCATCTGCAACTGTGGGTATTGGAGGCTGGAAGTTTTCCAAATTAGCTTCCATGCAGAAGACAATGTATTTGGAGTATACGTAATACAAATGTGCCAATCTGAAGCTGACGTGTCTATTATTACAAGAGTAACTGCATCAAGTCTTTTGAACTCAGACCAACAAAAGCTTTTTGGTGGAGGAGGCTGTTTTCTTTTTCACTGACATTGTTCAGAATTGCTGGCACATGGTGATAATAAAAAGCAGATCAACTTTTACTCGGTCTTTATTATTATTTATGAGTCACCCTATTGCCTGCAACCAGAACAATCATCCCTTGCTGCCTATCCCTGGAATACTACAGAAGCCATGGAAATCCACTTTATAAAACTGGGTTCAGCAGATCTTCTCTGGTTAAAACTTGGGCAGAGGGCTCTCCAGCACCTGATCAGTGCATGGTGGGCAAGTCAGGATCCACCTCAGGCATTTCCACAGAAGCACCAGAACTCCATGGAGGAAATCTACAAATCCAAGTCAAACCTCCCTGGTAGCTCCTCATTTGCACCAGAAGTATATTGTATATACTTCTGTATCATCGGAAATAGCTAGTTTATTAATATTAATAACAGTAAGAGAGCAAAGGAAAGCCCAGACATCATTAAGTATGGTCATCTGGGCAGCTTTGCCAGGAAGATACAGCTTCATGCTCCCCAAGGAACTACCAGTTCATTCCCTGCAAATCACTTGGGGAAGGGACTCAACATAGAGGGAGAGAGATGCATGGGCAGTGCAGTTGGGATAACATAGAGAAGGTGCTTGCTTATCAGGGTAGCTAGGGAACAATGAATCGAATAGGGGGTAAACCCATCAGAAGCTCAAGAAATCTTGAAAAGTTCATTGGTTATTTTGAAGAAGTCCCTAGTTAAAACCCCCAAAGAGTTCCCTCTCTCTTGCTCTCTCTTGTTCTGTGACCTGCACTCGCCCAGGCATTCGCATGCATTCTCTTTCCATAGCAATGTGGCCTTAGCAGCCATGAGCAGGATGCTGGACTGGACTGGACTTGAACAGGGAACAAAAACTATGAATTGTGGCCTTTATTCTGGCCCTGCTGGAGACAGGGTTGGAATTTTTCCATGGCAGGATGGAGAGAAATGGGACATTGGAGACCCAGCAGTTTATTTCCTCCTAAGTAAATATCACTCATCCTCCCATGTGAGTCTCAGGAAATTCTTTTCTTTGAGACATAGCAAGATCCCCACTTCCACTGATAACAATATGATAATGGTGAGAAAAGGGAAGTTTAAAATGTACATCACCAAGTGTTGCCTTGTGGAAAACTTCCTAAATTATCAATAATGTAAAACATCTTTCCACTGTGCTAGGAGGAAGACTGAGGATCTTTCTATTGTCTCTATCTTTTTACTCTCATCTATATTATAAAAAGCCAATGGTCATGATTCCGTAATGCTGAAATGATCAAACAGTCAACTGTCACCAGGAGGTGTACTGATGGGAGGAGGAGAGACAGTGAGAAACATTCATGTGAAAGACACATTCATTTGGTCAACTCCCACACAGGCCCTTACCAGAGCTGGGGAATCAAGCTTGCAACTGAGGTACATGTCCTTGACCAGAATAGAACTGGGACCCTTTAGTCCACAGGTTGATGCTCTATCCACTGAGCCAACCTGGCTAGGGCTTGAAATTCTGTAGATGTCATTTATGAGTTTTTCCCTTCACAATGTTGAGGACCCAAAGATGGGCATTGGCAGAACTGGGGTAGATGAGGATGCCTATGGGACCTTCCACTCTTCTTTTTGCCAACCCTTCCCCCCAAAAACATGCCTCTGACCATTGGCCTGGGCCTCTGTTCTTTTCATCTCATTTCCTGGAAAACTCTCCACACACAACCTCTCATTTCCCTAGTTTCTTGGTGGGTTTTATGTTCCCACCTCTTTTCCAAGACCCACCACCCACCAAGTAATTGATCTCCCACATCTGTTCAATTAATCTGAGTCTGCCTGCCATAAAGATGTAATGTTGATGAGATTGGGGAAATGAACCTATTCCAAATCTTTGGATAGTTATATTGAAGCAAGAAGTGTCATTTCTCAGTGAGAATCTACACGGGAGCAGTAACTTTCTCACTTTTCTTTTTAACTAAGACCCACGGTCACCCCTCCATTTTGCATTGTGACACATTCATCTATTTATTGATATAAATGAAACAAAAACAAAGAATTCTCAAATATTATAGAAGGCATACTGCAATGTTTTCCATTATACTTTTTCCCCAATGCTGGTCAATTCTCACTAACTGGATTATGTTGCCCACTAGAGGGTCACAGCCATTGGTTGAAAAACACTGCCATAGAGGAAACAACAGCAGCACCATCTACGCTGAGCCACCGCAGTGAATACACCCTACCAGGATTCATGTTGCAGCTGTGTCTGGAACACAGCACAGGGGATTTGAGGGTTCTAGGGAACATGCGTGCACATGCCTCTGACTTCACTAAAAGAGCCTGTTCTTGCTCAGTTTTCCTCCTGTATTCTCAGTAACAATGTGGTCATACCATATGTACTATTTTGTACTTCACTGGCCTAGCTTTCTCAAATGTGCATAACAAGAAAAATGAATAGCACTAATGTCGTTTTGTTAAATATGTTTATTATAGAGATGCTATGGTTCAGCGCTAATGGGGTTTTTGGTTCCTTTGAGTTCCTGATGTTGCATGCTACAGTGATTTATGGCAGGCCAGAGCATTTGGCTGCAACAAAGGTCTGTCATGTTAAACACCCACTAGCACTCTGACTATTTTGTGCCACAACCCACATTAATTTTCCTGTGACTCCACCTCTACATTCAATCCATCATTAGTCCCATTGAGTGAACTACGCGTGCGTGGATACACACACACACACACACACACACACACGCACACACACGTTTCTATATTCCCAGTCCCCACTATATTTCATGCCACCACCATTTCTTATTTCTTGCCTAGGATACTAATTGGTTTCCCTACTTCCAGTATTAACCTTCTAGAATCCATTGCTTATCCCACAGTCAGGTTTTTAATTTCACATGCAATTTAGGCAAGGTCATATCCTTAATTTAAAGAAAGAAGTATAAAGAGATGTGGCATATATGTGTCTGTGTTAGTGTATGTGTGACCATATAAAAACATTTCTATCTCAAAGAGCATGTTTTCATTAAGGCAGGAATTCCACCTAAAATTTGTAGTTTTCTGTGGCTACTAAGATCTTCAGTTGTAGTAGTTCTGTGTGGATATGAAAATAAGGGTGGTTAACAAAATAAAGACCCATATTATGGTTCTTTCTCTCTCTCTCCCTCTCTCTCCCTCTCTCTCCCTCTCTCTCCCTCTCTCTCCCTCTCTCTCCCTCTCTCTCCCTCTCTCTCCCTCTCTCTCTCTCTCACACACACACACACACACTCACACACACACACGGAAAATCAGTGGCTTCTAACTCTGACCTTTGGCCTGGCTTCTAGTGCCTACCTGCTCTGGCCCTACCTCCTCTAATCTCCATGCCTCAGGTCCTCCTCCTCCTCTCCTCACTCTGCTCCAGCCAAGCTCAGCACCTTTTCATTCTCCAAAGGTGTTGACTTTTTTTCCAGCTGTTTCCTTATATGACCATCACTTTTCTATTCTTCATGTCTCATTATTTCCTTACTAGTGGCCTGGTGCACAAAATTTATGTACATTAAAAGGGAATTAATAAGAGGAAGTAGTTTAATATTGCTATTTGTACTTTATAATAGAAGTGTCAGAGGTGAAAGAAAATTAGTAAAATATATATGAAAATCTACCTCCTGTCAGAGTCTGGGTACGCCACGCTCACCAATGTGCACCTCAAAATTATGCAAGACCCAGACCCAGCTAGACCCACCCCTATTGGGCTAGATCTAAACCTGGTTGGCCCCACCCTCATCAAGCCCTGTGGGCAGGGGTTGTGGCCTGTGGTCCCCTGTCAAGCCCCATTGGTGGGAGGCGCTGCCTCAGGTCCTCTGGCCTGACACAGGGGTGGAGGGAGCGCTTGAAGTCCCCAGGCAGGCATTGGGACAGGGGGAATGGCCTAAGGTCCCTCATCAAGCCTCACTGGGCTGAGGGGGGCAGTCTGAGATCCCATCAAGGTCCCCTAGCCTGGCACTAGGGGTGGGGTGGGCGCAGTCTCAGGTCCCTAGTCAAGTCCTGTTGGGTTGGGAGGGGAGGGCATGGCCTGAGGTCCCCCAGCAAGATCCACAAGGCATGGGAGCATGGCCTAAGGTCCCTGTCAATCCCCGCCAGGCAGGGGGCACGGCCTCAGGACCCCTGGTCTGGGGAGTGGGGAGAAGCCTGAGGTTCCCAATCAAGCCTCACCAGGCAGGGGAGCGTGGCCTAAGGTCCCTGTTAAGTCCCACTGGGTGGAGGATGCAGCCTCAGGTCCCCTACCCGGCCCAGTGCCATGCAGCCTCAGGACCCTGCTGGTTGCTCTTTAAGGCTCCTTATGGAAACTTGGTCTCCTCTGTGAGCACAGCCATCTTGTGTTATGGAAACCCCATCTCCTCTGTGGGCGCCGCCATCTTTGTGATGGCATGATGGCCAATTTGCATATTCTCTCTTTATATAGGTACATAAGTACTTCCCTGAATATATTTAAATGCTTGACCCATTCAAGTCAGCTAGGCAAAACATTGTGCCTCTTAGAAAACACAGTCAGTTATACTTTCTTATTACCATCATTCCTGATTAGGATGGAATAATTTTTGCTGAGTTTTAAAAGGACTTTGATTCCTAACATCAGCAGCTGCCTCCAAATGAGCACTTAGTAAGTGCCAGTCATTGTACTCATCAATCTTATTATTTATTTAATTCTCCTTCAAAACTTTAGAATTTTTGTCCCCATGTTGCTGATGAGACCCAGAGAAGTTGTAGGCTTCCCAGGGTCATGTGGCTGAGGATGCTCTTACTCATTGCGGCCTGTCAGAACTACAAAAAGACAGATATAATTTCTGTGTGTTCTTTACTTACACACTTTCTCACAGCTTTCCCATGAGCGGAAAAGGAGGGGAACTTCTGGGTCTCTCTTCCTTTCTTACTCTTTCTCAGGAAATAAAAAAATATAGAAATGGCAACCACTTTCATAAACCCTGAAAAGGAAAAGCTACTAGGGTAGTAAAAAAGTGCAACTCTGCCTCTTATGCCACTTTCCCCTATAATTCTTATAAGACTGTCTTGTCTACTCAGGAAGTAGAATTATGTTTAAATGAAAACCCTCACACCTTTTCTCAATCTCACAGCTCAAGACAACTCCAAGGTCAATTTTCCTTGAGACTTAACTTAATAACTACTCGGAGCAAGGTGAGGATGGAAGAACAATCTATTTTCTTCCACACATATAAGCAAGCACGAAGGTCCATGACTGATTCAACATTTTGTATTTGGGTGCTGCTCTCAGCATCAAGGTGATAGAAGTGACTACAAATTTATGGGAGGACATAAATAGATATGGCTGGTTAAGGTGTGATGAGCAAAAAACCTTCAGCTTTTGACTGAAGTCATTTTTAAAATACTGACTAATAATTCTTTACTAAAGTAAGTAAACATGCATTTTAAAAGACACGAAACCAAGCTTTGTCTAGCTTAAGCCATCCGGTTCCACAAGAGTATTCTTTCCACAAAGAAGTGTTTATCATGGGCTTGCACACAGTTTGGAAGCATATTAAGAATTCCATTTTTTCCCCTCTTTTTGTATTATGCTATTTTTTACACGCTTTATTTATTTACTTAGTTATTAGTTATTTTTTATCATAAACTTTTAAAGCCTTAATTTGTGAATCATTTCTCACAAATACAAAACCATTTCCACATAAACTTAATTTGTCATAATTTCAAAATTTCCAGCAATCTAAAAGCAAATCAATAGCATAGATGAAATAAAAACACTAAACAGAATACTGTCTAACAAATTAAATGATTCAGATAAACCACAATACTGTGAATTTAGGTAGACAGACTTTCATTACACACATATGTGTGTTTATATAGATGTGTGTGTGTGTGTGTGTGTGTCTGAAATATACATATATTTCTTCATGTCCTATTATCTGCTTCACTTAGTTATAGATGGCAATAAATTCAACTTGGATTAAGAACTTTTCCATATCAACCCCTGAGGACAGCTGATTATAGGTCTGACCTTTTGAGATTCTGTGTATTTCCCACCTAATCAGTGCTGGAATGAGTTTCTGCTAAGTGGGATCTATAGGATTCCTATGGGAAAAGTGAAGCCATTTAAAAAATAATGAGTCTTCCTTCTACTCCCTCTCCCTTTCCGTTTTGAGCTCTATTAGGCCATAACAATCTCCATCTAGGCTACACAAAAGCATAGCATAAGCATATATTTATTTGCACTAAGCAAGGAAAGAATGGCCTAACAAAGGTTTGGGGGGAGCTCAGAATGTAAATGACACTTCACAATGGGATTTAAAAAAATGCTTTACTTGCCCTTTTATTGATGGCCAAAAAAAAAAAAAAAAAGATGTTTAGTTGCAAAAAAAGAAGTCCTGTGAGGCTTTTAAGCTCCAGTATCTCAGGTTTTGACAGTGTAATTGGTTCCCTGTTGCCTGGGCAATCACACAGAATTGGAACCATCTCCATTTTGCCTTGTTACAGTAACACACTTGACAGTTTAAATATAACCTCCCAAATACTCTAGTTTGGTCACTAGTTCATTTCTCAAAATTCAAAACATGAGTGTGTGTGTGTGTGTGTGTGTGTGTGTGTGTATGTGTGCGTTACATGTCCCTAATTCCATCCCCAAATACCTCTAATTTCCTTCCCCAACCTTCTGTGAAACTGAATGGAATAATAGATGTAATTAGACCTTCAATAATAGGACCGAATGGAGCAAGCAATGAGACTCCTTCTAGGCAAGCAATCAGTGCATTAGGTCCCCAGGACTGAAACCATTTTTAACAAGGTTTGGGGCTTAGGGAATGTCAGTCTAAGCTTCTATTGCTTCCCCAAGAGGGAGCTCCACCTCAAATGCAAATCTTCATTTACCATTTCTACAAAAGGGAGGAAAAGAACATTAGCTACTTTATTGCACACATAATGAAGCAAACTGGAGCTGTTAATATTTTTTTATTGGCAGTAAATCAACTCTCCACAAGTGCTCTGAAATATAAATGTGTATTTCATCAGTATTTTGAAAACCATTTCCTGTGTCCTCATCACCAACTACTGGAAGAAGATAATACCAAATTGCAGATTGAACATAACCTATATAGTGTTATTATTCTATTCTATGATGCACTGAAGCAAACTCTTGTGAAGAAAAATGTGCCTCCTATTTATAGCTTCTAATATACTTTTGCACAGCCTCAAATGACAGACTAGTCTAAAGAATGAAGTTCTTCATAACTGGTAATAAACTTTAAGCTTTCTCATACAAAATATATTTGTTAAAATATACATTGGGCAATAGAATTGACATCAAATATGATATTTAACCTATTTCAATGAATGGATTAGGTTAGATTTGGATATATTTTTGCTAACTCTGTTGTTGAAAACTTAAGATATACAGCTAAAAGTATCCAAAGTTACTTGAAAACATGGATGAACCTCAAAAAAATTACCAAGAACCATATGATTGCAATTCTATGAAATGTCCATGATAGGTAAATCTATAGCGACAGAAGGTAGGTGAATGATTGCCAAGGACTTGGGAGCTAAAGGTGCAGGGTTTTTTGTGTGTGGTAGTGCACGTGTTCTACAATTGATTGCATTGATGGTTGCACAACTCTGGATATACTAAAAACCATTTAATTATATAATTTAAATGAGTGAATTATATGATGTATGAATTATCTATAATTCTATAATAAAAGCATAATATGCTAATTAAACAGGATGTCCTTCCGGAAGAAGCTGGGGCTATGAGGGAAGCCTGGGTCCTGGGTGTCAGAGGGAAGCTGGTGTCGGCAGCCGGGGGAAGGAAGGCCTACTCTCTCAGGAATTTCATGCATCAGGCCTCTAGTATCTCAATAAAACCATTACCAAAGAAAGTTACTTGAGCTATTAGGAGGGTCCCAGAAAATCAGAAGATTTTCTTTTATTTCATTAGACCCATCCAATAAAAAGAAATACATGGGGTTGTCTTTTCATTAATGGTTTTAACTGTGAGACATTATTAGGACTGATAGGAGTGCTTATTTTTTTACAAATATGTAAGGGAGAGTTGTTACACTACAGATTCTGGGAAGAACTCAATGCAAAATGTAGGCATGATTCTGTCTTCTTGAAAGTAGTGATCAAAATGAGAATATTGTATTGGCTGCCATACTGTCTCTTTATCTCTTTACCTATCCCTATGCACATAATTCCAGAAAGCTGGAATAATTTTGTGCTGAAATTGCCTCAACCAGTCATCTTAGTACACATGTGTCAAACACAAGGCCCACGGGCCAAATCCGTCCCGCCAGGCCTTGCAATGTGGCCTGCACCACGCTGTCATCACTGCACTCCGCTGCGTTTCCATCACAATGACAGTTTATGACTGTTCAGTAAACCATTCGGCCCGCGATTTAGGCTGGATTTTAGATTTTGGCCCCTTCTCTGATTGAGTTTGACACCCCTATCTTAGTAGAATGTTGATGCTGAGGAATAGAAACTGAAAAACATGAGGTATACAATACAGAATGAGAATTGTTCTGCCTTTAAGAGTGAAACAAAATGGTACCAAATTGCATGCGATAGCAAAACCTACGTTGAATACCATTAGTCTTCCCTTTGGTCAAGTCATTAGTGATTGGTAAGGGAATTGACAATGCAGAGCACAAATTTTATATCCAGAACCTAATTTTTAATCTGTTTTTTTTAAAACTATGAAGTGCTACAGAAATAAATCATGTTCAATACACACAAATGAATCCCAACTCATATAACATGCACAGTAATAAAAACAAAACAACACTCACTGGGAGGAAAGAAAAGGGAAACAAACAAATGAAAAAAATCCCAACAAACTCTTGAAAAAGGCAGATAATTAGTATTAGCATCTCAATTCAAATCACATGAAGATTTAGCAGTGACATTCTTTTATCCCCATTATGTATATTGTCATTGTATTTAGTTATTGTTCATGTAGCCTGGAAAGATTTCAATCATAGCCAATTGTTACAGCCTCTAGAATGTGAAGAGGTGAATGGAGTTAAGAAGAGACTAAAATAATCTCAGTGCTTTTTCCCAAAGAGCTTTGAGAGTAGAAGTGCCCATCAAGAGGTTTAGGAAGCCTAGTCAAATAGAAGTGGAACAATGATAGCCCTCTGTATTATCTATTACATTTTCTTTTAAAGGACTTTACCCCTTTCTACTTTTCTTTCTCTCATTTTTAATAACCTCTTAGGATTTTGTAGGTTGAAAATCTATTTTTCTTTTCATAACATGGACTCATAGTTTATTGTTGCAGCATTGATTTGAAATCCTGCACTGTTATGACCAAGGACATTAACACATAGCAAAATACACAGTCTTGTTTAGAAAAGTATTTGAAAATTTCCTTTTAAGTGAATTTAGAAAAAAACAATATTGCATGTTAATTCACCATCCTACCTATTTTTTTTTCTAAGAAACATAATACATATGTTCCCAGATTCAGAGACACATATCCACAGAGAAAAATTCCAGCATTTCAATTCAAAATTTCAGAAACAGATAATGATTGGTTCAGGGGTGACAGGTGATAATTCTAGCTTGGACTAAACAAATTATGTGTCCAGTAGGAGCATGACTTTGAGGGCCGTCGATGGTGTGTCATGTGATTTTGACAAGGTGGATTAGGAGAGATATGGTTCTCATTCTCAAAAAACTTGTTCTGGGCTGAGGAGATCCTGACGTGTATCTACTCTAATTTGAAAATACCAGCTTTTTCACTGAAGTCCATCTTATTGAAGAATTTAGGTGACAGAATGAATCCTTTGGCAAGCCACTTATTCTTCTTTGGTTATAAAGATGGGAAAATAAATACCATATTTACAGCTTGAGTTTCTGTTATGCTTAGAAAATAAATATGAACTCCTTTCCAGCTAGAACCGAGTCATTCAGTAACACAGTCTCACTAGTTGTTTAATTGAAATGAAATTCTGGGAGGTCTTCTCTCAGTGTGGCACCAAAGGAAGGCAAAAAAGAGAGTCATTAAGAAAACTTTCTCATGGAGTTAAGTGGTACCTAGAGGCATGATATAAATTCTCAGATTCAGGGCATATTATTTAAAATTTTCATACTATTCTAATTGTATGCCACACATATAAGCTTTTACCAGAGATTTAGAAAACATTTCATTTTTAAAAACATGTTTGACTTCTGATTTTCTCTTAAAATTAGAACATCATTCCCATCCTTTAAAAAGTTTCATAATCTAAAAAATTATAATTCCTACTGAAACCATTAGAAAGTAAGTGATATTTTTTATTGTTTGTTTTTGTTAACCCTCACCTCAGGATATTTTTTTTATTGGTTTTTAGAGAGAGCAGAAAGGAGGGGGAGAGACAGAGAGAAACATTGATGTGAGAGAAACACATCAGTTGGTTGCCTCCTGCATGCACCAACACCAAAGCTGGGGATCAATCCTGCAACTGAGGTACATGCCCTTGACTGGAATTGAACCCAGAATCCTTCAGTTCACAGGCTGATGCTCTATCCACTGAGCTAAACCAGCTAGGGCTAGAAAGCAAACAACTTGAAATTCAAGGATAATAGGAGTCTGCAGGAAAAGATGGGAAGTGAGCACTTGTTTGGCTGGGTAGATGTCAGATACTGACCACCATGGAAGCTACTACTGGAAAAGTTTCAAGAACAGGGAGACAGATCCTCTCTGAGACACAGAATCAAAGGGAATGCCTGAAGTTGAGGGGGGAAACATTGAAAACAAAGCAAAACCTTCAGCAAATCAACCCACAACTTATATACAAGGTTATATGAGAGGAATGGAAAACTGGGATACACAAGGGTAACTACCCAAAACTAATTCAACTCCTGAGTAGATTAAGTAACTGCTTATAATCAAAGCCTGGACAAAGAATACTACACACACACACACACACACACACACACGCACACACAATGCTCACTATCTCAGTTTCCACTGCCTTACAACAAATGGTCACCAAACATTACAAGTCATATAAAGAATAAAAAACAAACAAACAAACAAAAACAAAAACACAAGGTTTAAAAAAAAAAAAAAGCAATGTATACAGCCAGACTAAGACATAATCCTAATTTTGAAGAACCAAAAAGGAATTTAAATTCTCTATGATTAATCTGTTAAGGAATCCAGCTGAAAAGGGGACAAAATGCAACATCCATGCATTTCTGTGATGTCCTGCCCAACAAGCCTTTATGCCTTAGAAAAGTCCACAACATCACTATCAACCAAACTCTATGACAGCCTAGTGGACCTCAATCTACTTGACAAACGAAATCCTAGAGGTGAGCCGTCTCAGTCCATCTGACTGACACAACCCAATGATCACTTTGGCCCCACTGCTGACCTGAGTTTACTGCTAGAGACCAATAATGCTCCCTTTTGTTACTGCTTTGCTTTGGATTACGCTAACCTCACCCTTCCCTCCTCACCCTTCCCTCCTCACCCTTCCCTCCTCACCCTTCCCTCCTCACCCTTCCCTCCTCACCCTTCCCTCCTCACCCTTCCCTCCTCACCCTTCCCTCCTCACCCTTCCCTCGTTCCACACCTCCTACAATCCACTCTCTCACCTCCTCCCCAGGCTATGGTACTCAGAATTGAAAGTTTGTCTTGGATTTGTTCCTGGAGCCAGAGAGAATACTACTCTTACATTAGTCATTTGTCTAAGCATTTCCTCTTCCCCAGGCCCACAGCCTAATATGTTAAGTCTCTGCTGTACCATATTCACTATATCACTCAATGTTGCTACAAAAGATTATCAGTGCTGACATTATATTACTTAGGCTATGGATAGCACCAAGGTCAAACCCATAGTGATTTATTACTTAGCCACATGTTTTAAGAAGCTGTTGATGGAATATCCAAAGCTCTGCTCTGGGCTAGAAATACCCTCTGTCTGCTCTGCTCTACTGACCTCAGTTATAGACCGACACATTTAACTATTGCAACCATCCTTAACTCCCTCTCCAGATTTCACCACCTAACAACTAGACTTCAATATTGTCCTACCCTGGCCACCATCATTTGACCAATTGAACAATTCCATATTTTCTTTGCCAGAGCCCACACTTCAACTCTCATCCCCCCACCCCATAGGCACTAATCATCTTTCCCTTTGCTCCATTCCCCTAACTCAGCCCACTCAGTTTTAAGTACACAGTTCACTCCCATTCCAACCCCCCAATCTGTGCTCATGTTTTTCTTCCCTCCCCAAAGGCCCTCTTCACTCCATCATAGTAATAAGTGTTTCTCAGACTTGAAGACATCTCTCTCATGGTATATATTTACCATTCATTGAGATACAGTCCAGACCCTTTACTGCACTAATTGCTAAGCTTCATACTAGTTACTAAGTGGGTAACCAGTTCTCATCACCCATTCCCAACTGACATCATGGAAGAACTTACCTTTGGCCAGCCTTTCCCTTCCTTTGTACCACTCCATTAAAAAAACCCCACCATATCCTAAGATATTTACTTAAATTACTCACCTGGTCTCTCATTCTGATTTGCTTTACAACTTCTAAGAAACTTTTATGCCTTGCTCATAGCAATGAGCCTGTTGGCACCTCATTAGCAGGGTTTTCACACTACCATATGCTCAGCCAAGATTCTCAATTCCTCAGGGGCTCTGATTTTTCTTTAATAATACTTGCCTGTTTCTCCATCCTTACATACGTTCACCAGGCCTTACCTCTAACAGCATATATTCTCTAGGCACACTGCGGGGAGGGAGGGCAACATTTCTTTCTGGGCACCCCGGCCCATGTTCTTTTCTAATTTTATTAGGTACAAAAGAACTATTATCCTGCACATACGCTTGTCCTGTTTATAGCCATAGAGGTCATTAGCATTGCCCAAGGTTCCCATAATCCAGTTAGACAAGTTTTCTTGGCTCTCAGAAACAGCCTTAAAATGATTGGATAGACATGATTGTCCAAGTTCTCCTCAGAGGTCTGACTCCATTTTTTATTTTTGACAACTGACAGCTTTCAAGCCCCATATCTCCCATGTTCCTTTTTTTTGCCCCATACATGGACAAGCTAATAGAAGAAGCCATCACCCCAGACCTACCAGAGTCATGACAAAGCTAGCACGTCAGTGTTCCTCTAACCTCCTGACATTACAGACCAAATTGCCCCTGTCCAGCTCTTCCAGGAATTTCTTTTATATATATATATATATATATATATATTTATTGATTTTTTTACAGAGAAGAAGGGAGAGAGATAGTTAGAAACATCTATGAGTCATCGATCAGCTGCCACTTGCACGCCCCCTACTGAGGATGTGCACGGAACCAAGGTACATGCCCTTGACCAGAATTGAACCCGGAGCCCTTCAGTCCCCAAGCCGATGCTCTATCCATTGAGCCAAACTGGTTTCGGCTCTTCCAGGAATTTCTTTTGTGAGTGATAAATTTTCTAAATTATTTTGGTGTGTGTGGCTACATCAGCTGTAATAGCCAGCTTAGTAATTGGGAGGGAATCTATATTGTCTCTGTGGGGTGGCTATAATGAAATTAAATTAGAAATAAATTACAGAAAGATATCTGAAAAATCTCTAAATACTTGGATAATTAACACCATATTTTTCAATAATAAATGTTGCAAAGGCACAAGGGAAATATTTTGAATTGAATGAAAATGAAAAGAAAGCATATAAAAATTTGAGAATATGGCTAAAGTTGTTCTTAGAGGGAAGTTTATAGCATTTAATGCTTACTATAGAAAAGAGAACAGATCTCAGACAAATAATCTAAGCTTCCTTCTAAATAAACTAAAAATAGAACAAATTAAATCAAAAGCAAACAGGAGATAATAAAAATAAGAGCAGAAATCAATGAAATTAAGAACAAAAAAATTAAATCTGTTTGGTTCTTTAAAAAATTCAATAAAGTGGATACATTTCTAACTAGAATCACCAAGAAAATAAAAGGATGAAAATATAATGACTTAATGAAAAGACATTACTGTAGAACTTTGAAATATTTCAAGGACAAAGAAATACTATGAGTGATTTAGGATCATAAATTCAACAACCTAAATGAAATATACTCATTTTTTAAACAATGAAACTACTAACTCTCACTCAAAAATAAATTTACATGATATAAAATAAACTACATTATTGTGGAGAAGATTTTAATAAAAAGAGAGTACTTAATAACACAACAGGGAGAAATTTCTAATTTACAGAATTTTTCACTTTTTTGGCTATTATTTTTAAATAAGTATTTTTCCTTCTAAATCTAACAATTTAAATGGTAATATTAAGAAGCCCACATTGTCTTCTATTCAATAAAGTATTTTAACCCCCCTTTTAAAGTCTTTTATTTCATTTAAGGCAAGAAAGTTTTGGGAACTAATTCTTATAATAAGCTACACAAAATTTTTCCTCTTGAACATTTTGTTTTTATTTTGTTTCCAAATCTGATTTTTAAAAATTTAATATATTTTAAAAACTAGAAGCTCATAAAATATGTTTATTGTCATAAAAGTTTTATAAACTCCACCTGGAGACATCTAGTTATGGATTTATTTAGCATTTTGTTAGCCTGAAAAATGAAAAAAAATTTCTTAATGTTCCCAGTGAAGTCTTTCACTGGATGAGAAAATTTTTGTTATAATTTTAAATGGCTGAAGCTTTAAAGTTATTTTTATTTTTATCTATGAAAATTGTCATTATCTTGCAACTACTGGTTCTGCCTGGACTTGAAGGATGTTGTTCATCTTTTGTATGCCCAGTCAAAAATGACTGAGTAATGATGAATGAGAAATTTTCTGCAGCCCATATTCTATTCAGTGATACCACTGAATTTTAAAATCCCATGTTTTACATCTTCAGTAAATTATAGAAACTTCTCACTAAGGAGCCTTTCTTTAATGGACACAGTTTGGAATCCTAGAAACACAGTGTTGGTAAGATTTTGTGTAATAAGCTCGCAATTGGATCAAGGGAAATAGCACCCTAGCTGACCTTGGCCAGATCTTTTTTTTCACTTTGCTTTTGCCTGATTATTTTTTATTTTTGTTTTTAAATCTAGAAAATTTCTTCAGGAGCTATTAGAATCATTTACTATTTAAATGAAAGGCCATTATATAGTTATCATAAATTCATTCTGGGTTTTGGTATTTTACATTGAGAGTTATTTGATATTAAGACCTAAGACATCAAGACAGGTCATGATGTCTAATTAACCTTTTATCACATTCAACTACTTTAAGTTACATGAACTTGACTCTGTCCTCTAGATATAACAATACAATTTTGGCATCTCATTAATAAACATGACAGCATTTATTAACACTGCCATGTTACTAAAGTAAAACTTCATCAATTCAAATCTCAAGGAACCAGAAGTAATCAAGCTAGAACTAAACAGGAACAAATTATCTGACATCATATTTTAGTGGCAGGAGAGCTGAGAAGCTAAACAACTTGCTGTTTCTATCAAATAATCTTGATTACTTGTCAGGGTGGAAGAAGTCAGTAGAGTATAGAATGAAAGGTTAATTTACTTGCACTCACATAAACTCTACCTCTCTTCTTATTGACAAATAACCAAGGTCATTAATTGAAGTTTTAAATCAATTCCTATGAATTCGCGGCTCATAGAATCATATACTTTAAATTTTAAATATAATAGTATTTGAGGTTATCTATGCCAAAATATTATGTACTAGATTACTTATTATTTTTATCTAGCAACACCTTCATTAAATATTTATTGACAAAAAAAGTATACATTATTGTTAGACTTTCATCAAAATTCTAAGATAAAATGTTTTCTCATTTTCTCTTCGTTGACTCATTTTTTCTCCTTCCTTCCTTCCCTCTCTCCTTGTCTCCCTCCTTTTCTTCCTTCTTTCCTTCCTTCCCTTCTTATATTCCTATATTAACCATGTCTTTTATTTTGTTTTCTGATGCTTACACATCTGGGACCTTGCTGACTCTAAAGGGAGTCAGTTGATCCTAAGTTTAAGTAATTTCTAGAGACAGTAAACAACTCAGCCTTGAGCATGTCTTTCAAATGCAAACCAACCAACCCAGAGCCTATACCCCCCACAAATGTCCTCTATCTTGCTTTCATGTCCTAGGATCATCACCCACTTTTCCGTATCACTCCAACTCCAGGTACCAGACAACCAGGAACAAACCCTGTGCCCCAGAGCATACTAAAGTCTCCAAACTAGCCAATCCTAAACCTGCTTACTCAAAATCTCATCTGTTCCTTCCCAAGGAAACCACAATAAAGTCTGTTGCCCAGTTTCCCCCTCTGTCTGCTTTTTGACAGGCCCAGGATTTCTCTGTGTGGATTTCTCTGCTCCAGGGATTCATGAGTACCAGCCATCATGGGTCACTGTACAATACAAAATGCAAACCTCAGATGTACCACTCAGTGAGTTTTGACAAAGGCAATCTATAAAATGTCTTAATGCCAGAGATATAGGTAGTTTGTAACTCAATGTTCTGTTGAAATAGTCTGTCATACTGATTCATTTCTGGCACAGAATTAAAACCACTCAGTTTAATAAATGCTTTAGAATGACTCTCCCAAAATGTATGTTTACTATCACATAAAAATGACTATTGAAATTGAGCTTTTTAAGGCATGTCACAAATGTAACTTCAGCCTGTCCCAAATTCCCCCATTGGGAACTTTTCATTTCATGCAATTACAAATAGACATATGCACAGATACACAGATGCATGATTATACCATTCACTGAATTATCTTGCTCCACAACCTAATTTGAATTTTTTTATTTGATCCATTACACACTTTCAAAAATACTGTATTTGTGTTAACCCTGAGTTCAGGGAGCTCATGTCACTAAGCAGGGCATTGTCTATATTAGACCCTTAATACATGAGGGTTGAGTTGCTTGAAAGTTTAGAGTGAGGATTAATTCTATAGTTCAGAGGGTCTTGCAATGTCCTTAATAGATATTTGATTCTACTAGATATTACTGTGCTTGCCTCGTGAAAAATTTAATTAGAATGCTTTGTTTATATGTCTAAGATGCTTCCTGATGTTCAAACATTATAAGACATACGGCAGTTGCATTTAGAGGAGAGGGTTTAATTCTTAATTTTAGTAATTTTTCAAAAAAAAAGTTTACTGTTTCATCATAGGCTGACCATCTGTAAAATGTGTTGCTTGTTGTAGTGCTTGCTTTGTAGCCCTAGACAAATATTGTCCGGGATCCCAAAACAGTGGCATGAGAAATTTAGCTGCCATGTAAAAAGTGCTAACCATTTTAGGGCTCCCGTTTCCCAGGTCCTGCCCTTTGCTCCTGACCTAAGGAGCTAATAGAGTGACTACTGTGCAATATTGTAATGAGTTCAGTATCTCTTTATAGCTATGTAATCCCCAGTGGCTATAATTGGATTTGCCTACATTACATGTGTGGAGAAGCAAACATGTCCTTGATATAGAAATTTGGTATTGTACCCCATAGCTCATCTGTAGATAAAGTTTTTCATTCAATAAAGATACCAATCTAAAAACTTTCAAAAATACTATCTTTGTGTTAAGAAGAAAGATGCCCTAAAAGAAATTTGAGTAAAATATATTTGTTAAAATTTACAAGTAGATAAATAGGCTTGACAAAAAATTGATTGTAAATTATTTGGGGATCTCTTTATATGACTGATGGTAAAAATAAATTATATTATGTTGTAAATAAACAATAAAACAAAAGTATGAGCTATATCTGTTAAAACTATGTAGAGGAGAAATCTATATATCTGTTGTATTTCATTTTTGAATTTGTTTCAATGTTCCTATCAAATTACATAACATTTCATATCTTGGCTTTTTAAATATTCATTTCTGGCAAAGACATAGAGGAAAGCATGGTGAACATTTCTTTTAGAAGGTTGCACTGAGCAAAATGTTCCAAAATAAGCTATAACTGAATTAGCTCAAGGGTGGAAAATTCAATTTAAATAATAAATTAGAAACATATCAAAAATTGGATTATGTTTTAGGGGAGCTTTAAAAACGTATTTCTGTCCAAGCCTGTTAATACTGGCAATGTTGTTATTCAATCTTATTTAAGTTAAATTGCAAATTACTTACCAAATATGTATTTGATTTACATGCAATCCATATTTGTCAATCCTCTGATAAAATTAATAGCTAAAATGTTTTATTGATAACAGTGCTATAGATGAATCAATCTAACCACTTTAATAGCTTAACCTTTGATTAAAACTACTATAATTAATCCTTGACAGAGAAATATTTCTTAATTAAATATTTCAAATAATAAGATGATAGGACTAGGTAACTGATAAAGTGTTAGTTATATGGTCTTAGTAAATTTTGAAAGATAATAAAAGCTTACAGGAGTAGGTTTAAATTAGGCATGGAGATAGCCTGTGTACTCTGTGTTTTAATAAAATTTTTGAAATGTTTTGAGGGATGTTTATAAAGTAAAGCTAAATGTATGGTAGCAACTGTGATTTCTCTCTTACAAGGGTAACTAAATGTCAAAAATGTAATGCCCATGTTACCTAAGTTAATGCAGGCTAACAGTCCATATGGTCTGAAAGCACATGTTTGTTTTATACCACATGTATTCTCAAAAGCAGATCATCCCTGGGTTGTTGTTTTTTTTAAATATATTTTTATTAATTTTTTTACAGAAAGGAAGGAAGAGTGATAGAGAGTTCAAAACATCGATGAGAGAGAAGCATCTATCAGCTGCCTCTTGCACACCCCCCTTGGGGATGTGCCCACAACCAAGGTACGTGCCCTTGACTGGAATCGAACCTGGGACCCTTCAGTCCCAGGTCAACGCTCTATCCAGTGAGCCAAACCAGCAAGGGCCATCCCTGGGTATTTTAGCACAAATTTCCTTCAAAGGGACTGAAGCCTTATTTATGAACTTATCTTTTAGTGGCTTTCATAAGGATGTTTTCTGGAGTTTCCTATTCTGCTCCTTTTTGAGAGATAGAAATGATAGAGATGATAGAGATAGAGATAGAGATAGAGATGATAGAGATAGAGATAGAGATGATACAGATAGAGATGATAGAAACAGAGATAGAGATAGAGGGAGGAGAGAGAATGTTTGAGGGAAAGAGGGAGAGAGGAGAGAGAGAGGGAGGCAAAGAGATAGAGAGACCATGAATAGAGTCTTTAGCGAAAAATTACTCTCCATTTCTAAAATTGTATCCAATCAATATAATGGCTTCTAGGCAATTTATTAGAGAAAGATAATTCTTTCATTGTTTAACTTCATCATCAGAGAAAGGCGTCAACTTGTTGGTAAGCATATACTATTCTTTTGGCAAGATTGAAATGAGCAAAGGTAGGCAATTAAATACTTAATAGATTCTAAATCTAAAATAATAAAAGCATAATAGGCTAATTAGATGTGACATCCTTCCAGATGACCTTCCGGACCAAGTCTCGGCTGCAAGGGAAGCCCGGGTCCCAGGTGCCAGAGGGAAGCAGGTGTTGGCAGCCGGGGCAAGGAAGGTCTACTCTTGCATGAATTTCATGCATTGGGCCACTAGTTATGAATATAAAAATTCAAGAGTTCAAAAGCAATCATTTGTGGCAAATACAAAGTAAAGAGAAATAATTAGATGTATATGCTAGGCAATCACAATACAGTACTGGAGCAGGCGTCTTCAAACTACGGCCCGGGGGCCACATGCGGCCCGCAGAGGAGTCTGATCCGGCCCGCCAGGTTTTTTGGGCAGTGAGCGCAGCCGAGGTGTTACAGTAGGAATTAGTAGTTCATATAGTCCGGCCCTCCAGCTCTCTGAGGGACCGTGATCTGGCCCCCACTTTAAAAAGTTTGAGGACCCCTGTCTAGAGAGTAGTTTACGGTGGTCTTTTCTATATAAAAAGAGAGAGGAAAGCCTGACTGGAACACTGTTTTAGACGTGGATTCTGTGAATAAACATCAGAGGTCTATTGAGGCCCACGTGGGCTGTTAGTAAAGCTTTTAGTTTCCGAGTACTTAGACACAAAGAGAAAGGGTCAGGTGACCTTGCTGAGCTAGGCATTATGGCAATGGTTCCCAACCTTTTTTTTTTGGCCATGCCCCACCTAAGCATCTCTAAACTCCTGCTGCTCCCCCGCCGCCCTCAGGTGACATATACTTCTTATTATTCAAAAAGTGAATAATCTCCTATTCACATGGATAATGCTTAAAAGTCCATCAACTTGGTCTAAACAAGCTTCCAAAGAACTTGGCATCCATGAAAGAGAAAAATAAAAGATCGAAAGGACAGTTGAAGTACTGAGGAATAAATTACTAAGCAGTCGTTAAAAAATGATAATATAAAAAAATAGCAAATAAAGTTTCAAAACATATAACAGAGGGGGCAGAAATGTATAAATATGTCACTGTATACTTATATACTATATCTGAGGCCCCTAGAACCATAAGAAATGCAAAAAATTCACTGTTAAAAACTCCTTCTCATATTGCCCCCCGCCTAAAAATCAAATTGTCCTCCTGTTGGGCATGTGCCCCATGTTGGGAACCACTGTTCTATGGTGAAGGGAATGGGCAGAAGCAGAGGCTATGTACCCAGTATATAGTATATGCAAATAAACTATTACAACTGCAAAGTAATGGTCTCTCATCAATCCTTGTTTTTTGGTTTTTTTTTGTTTTTTTTTTAATGAGTCAATAAAAGGGATCAGCCTTGCCCAGCCAGTTTAGCTCAGTGGTTGAGCATTGATCTATGAACCAGGAGGTCATGGTTCAATTACTGGTCAAGGCGCATGCCTAGTGGCGGGCTCGGTACCTAGTGTGGGACATGCCGGAGGTGATTTTCTCTTATTGTTGATGTTTCTATCTCTCTCTCCCTTCCCCTTCCTCTATGAAATCAATTAAAAATATATATTTTTAAAAGGGATCATCCTCTAGTCCCTTCCTGCCACCAAAAAGTTGAAACAATGTGATTTGTGATTCACATATTTGTGTTTCACATAAATCACTCAGTTTTCTGGAACTTTTAAGGAATTTTTTACATTATTAAGTGATATGTCATGAAAATCACCGTTGTCATTGATTTTGACTATCACTTGAAATTCAAACTTTAAAAAAATCTGGTTTGTTAGATATATTTATGATTGAGGGCTACCAAGTATATTATATTTACATCACATATTTCTGAATTTGAACTAAGTATATTCCATGACCTATACTGGATACATCTTCATTATTGCTCTGAGTTTCACATCTGCTATGGTTTGGGCAGAAGTGTACTGAGGTTATCTCCATACTTCAGAAAAGCCAAAAATCTTCTGCATTAAGTTGAAATTCTTTGAGACTGCTTGTCACTACATATGTTTGTGGGCAGCTATGTTTTTGTGGCCAAATTTGTATCACTCACTTCAAGCTGATGTATTCTCCCATATGGAGAAATAGTTCCCAGCCAAAACATTTAATTAATAGTGTATTGGTATGACCCTGTCTTCGCTCTGCCACATGTAAGTGTTGAACATAGTGACAAAGTGAAGACAAGTGTACTTGCATACCAGACCAGGTCCCTACCCCTTCCCATCTGGTCATGATAACATCCAACCTTATTTTATCATCTTCTCTTGCTCTATTGTATTGCATTCCATATGGAGATAGGCAATAGAAATATAGAAAGATAGATACATTTGGGAGAAAATAACACAATTTGGCTGGAAACACTTGTCCCTGATAGGACTAACCTTAGACAACTTACCAGAAAGCAAAAAACAGGGAAATATGAAAACTATGCACTTGCTTTCTTAAGAGCAGGTGTTTCCTGGCTATTTTTATTAATGCTTTTTTTAAAGGTTGAAAATTCCATTGAGTTATAAAGTAATATAGCAGGAATGGAAGATGGAATATATCCCATATCCCATATGTTACAATTGCCCATTTCTTGACATTGTTCTAGTTTTCAAGGCATAATAAAAAACATGATCAATAAAAAGTGCAGAGGTTATAGAGCATCAAACAAAACAAAATGTCCATTATGATAAGATCATTTCAGATAAATTTCTTCATGAAATATCAGAATATAATAATAAAAGTGTCATATGCAAATCGACCTAATGACTGAACAGCAGAATGACTATCAGGATGACCTTTTGGATGACCATGCTATGACACCCACTGTTGCCAGGCCAGCCAAGGTGGATGTGATGTGATTGGCCGGGGGTCTGGCCATTGCCCCATGATGGCCTGCAGAAGGAAGCCCAGGCCACCAGCCTGTAGAGCAGTCAATCAATCAGAGGGCTCCAAGATTGCCCAGGCCACCCATCAGCAGGCTGAAGTGGGGGAAGGGTGAGGCCTCCCTCTTTGGAGCATTTCATTGGAGATGGTGGAGCCCCGCAATCAATTGCCCCAAAGAAGGAGGCCCAGGCTACCCAGCAGCGGTGCATTGGCAGGTGGGCAGGGCCTCCTTCTGTGAGGGCGATTCATCATGGAGCCCCAGCCAGGTGGGCAGGGCCTATCTCTTTGGGGCATTGGATCACGGGGCTCCCAAACTGTGCGAGGGCACAGACCAGGCTGAGGGACCCCTGCCCCTGAGTGTACAAAATTCGTGCATGGAGCCTCTAGTTTAATAATAACTTAAAAAAAAAAAAAGCGATAAGCCATAACTAATACCAAGGGAAGAATATGCCTCAGTAATTAATCCCATGATATTTTCATGAACAAAAAGAACCTAAAAGAACAAATGTTGCCAATGCTAATTAAAATAGAATGGTTCAGAAAAGGAATGTCTCCTTACATTAACAGCTTCTCCTCTTCTAGAACACAAGTTTAACTAAATTACCAATTATACCTAACTTGTCTGATATTCTTCACATTTTATTAACCAATTTCCTTCCTTAGTCCAAGTTTTGGGGGAAAAATTCTGGATACTATGATCAAAGAGAATTTATTGGGCCTTAAAAAATTCTTCCATCTCTTTACATCTGATTATCAAATCTCCCTACATTTTTCACAATCCAGGACACTGAATGTGCAGTCTTTGAAACAAAGTTCTTACACTAATTTCATCATTTTTTAATATTAAAAAAAACACACACAGTAGAAACACGATTTCCTGGATGCCCTCATAACCTAAAAAGTATTTAAAGCATGAATTGTTTTTGAATTACAGAATGCTGAATAATATTTGCCTATTTTTTCTATTTTCCCTAAAATGAGCTGAGCACTAATGTTGCAGAATCTCAAGCAAAGATACCTTGACAGGATGATGACTTTTTTTTTTTTCTTGTGCTGGGGGGCTCTTGTAAACAAACAATCTTTAAATATGGATTGTGTTTTTTTTAAAAAAAATCATTGTATTAGACAAATATCCTGCATAATAAAGCATGTGTCCCCTTGATCAGGAGTTGAACAGTAGTTTAACCAGGGGGCAGGGTTGGCCAGGAGAAGGGAGGGAGCACCTGGCTGGCAGCGTCTAGGGACTCTACCAGTGTATGAATTTCTAGTTAATTGCCTAAAAATATGCTCATAGGTTTTGTAAAAGCCACATTTAAAAAGCAGAGATCAGAAATATCTGTTTGCTTCAATCACTCCATTCAATGAGTAGGACTGGTGTTCCTCTCAGGGGGAGCTGCCATCACAATGACATTTCACAGTTGCAGCCCAGTAGGATGATACACACTGGGAGGGAAAAGAATGTCTTTATGTTCAGAAAGCATCCCAAGTCAGAAAGCTTCCAAGCTGTCGTGAGAGACTCCCATGATTTATCTTTAGAGGCAAGCACTTTGTTAACTGAACAAGTTCTAACCAGATGTTAATTGAGCATAAAATTACAAAACTTGGCTAGCACCTTGGCAGATTGTAAATCCACTGGGTAGAAGGTAGGTTGACCTCTGTGTCCTACATGGCACCTAGCATAATTTGAGGGATCTATAAATACTGAGTAAATGCAACTGGGAAATATTTGGAGTTCAAAAATTGCTCTTAAAAAGAAAAATCCAAGTCTATTTTTGTTTTCTCACTAGTGGTTTATTATTAGTAATTGTTACTATATCCTGCCATTTATAAAAATACTTGTAAGATGCATTAATACAACTAATTTTTGTTCCAATACTACCAGTTGCATACTATTTTCCCTGTTTTATAGATAAAGAACCTGAGACCCAGCAACCATACTTTTGCCCCCAAAAAGTGTTTTATGAAGTAGCAGAGTTATATAAATAACTAGTGGCCCAGCACACGATATTGCGTGCAGTAGGCCACCCGCCACTTCCACGGGAGCTGATGGGAGCCAGCAGGAGTCTAGCTGCTTTCCACAGGAGCTGGCAGGAGGGAGCCGTGCCAATTCCGCGGGACATGGGAGGGAGCCCTACCACTTCTGTGTGAGGCAGATGCCTCTCCGGTGCTTATGGGTCATTGTGTCGGGTCAGCCTCGCCATGCCCCCAGGGGTGCAGGGGCTGGGGTAGGGTGCTTGTGCAGGGGGATTTGAAGAGCTCCCCATGGCACCCTGCTGAGGGCAGCTTGGTCCTGGGACAAGGGGTGGGGGTGTGGGGAGCAGCTCCAGTAAAGTTTGGTAAACTCCAGGCTGGCGTTGAGATTCAACTGCGGGGGAGTCTGCCTGGGTGGGACAAAATCATGCTGGACATGGAGTCCTGCCCCACTGCCCAACCCATTCTGTGACCAGTCGTGATGTGACTGCATCCCGGATAATTTGCATATTCCGCTATTATCCTAATATATAAAAACCCAGGGTCCATAATGACTGAACGAGTAAACGGTCCATCTCCTGACCCTCAGCCTCCTATTGATCAGGGGATGGCTAACAGGGAACCAGAGTGAGTGGCATGCCAGGGACTGGCAAGCAACTGGAAGGCAGGCCTTTTGGTCCCTCCTCCTGGCTCTCAGACTCCAATCAATCAATGGCAGAGGCAGAGCAGAACCAGGGACTGGCTTCCTTAGTATTCCTGCAGGTATAATCTCCAGAGGACAGGCCAGGCACCAACTGGCACAGTCCTGACAGTGCTGCTGGCCTCCTGGAACTTGGCCCTGGACACTGTGGCTGCTTCCCCTCCCTAGGAAGAAAGGATACTGCTGGCAGTGCCAGGGGTGACCAGTGGTGACTGACTGCTCTCCCCATGCTTCCTCCAGGTCACTCGAGCTGGCCCCCACCCACCCCACTCCAGATGAAGTGTGATCACTGCACACAGAAGGAATATAGTAAAAAAAAAAAAAAAAAAAAAAAAAAAAAAAAAAAAAAAAAAAAAACAAGAACTGATGATCAAAAGAATGCCTCAGTCAATGTACAATAGGACTAACAAAAAAACAAAAAAACAAAAAAAGAAAACAACAACACAAGTTACATTAAAGTTTAAATAATTTAGCCACTGATTTATTCTTTTAACTGGTTGAGCATATCCTAGACACTGAACTATATTCTCTACTTAGTCATAACAACACAAGCATGGACACTACTGTAAGGGAGCATGCAGTGTATTAGAAGATACTAACAACAAACAGGCACAGACCCAACTGTGTGACTTAATGCTGATTAGTACAATGAAAGAAGCAAATGAGAGTATCATAAATTTGGGTAGGGTATGCCATTGGTTGATTAGAGAAACCTCTTTGAGAGTTGAGAGTTGTGCTGAGATAAAATATAAAATTCTAATTATTTGATACAAAAGGAAACATTCTAAGTTGGTCCAAAGGTTGTGGGTTATTGTTAAGCTGATTAACAAAAGGAAACATTCTAGTTAGAGAAAACATATAAGCAAAAATGGGAAAACTGGATTATTCAAGCAATCTATACAGAGCAACTCATTTGCAGGATGGTGAGCCCAAGAAAGAATAAGAATAGATAGCTAGACAATATCCAGATATCTGTAGCAATGTGATTGACAAATGCAGAAGTAATCAGAATGAACAATAAAGCCAAAATTCAATTTATAATTATATACTAAAATGACGTGAAATTAACTGGAATTGTAGGAATTCAGACTATAATTGAACCCATTACATGACCTATAAATTGACTATATATTATATCTAACCATCCTATATAATAAAAGCCTAGTATGCCAATTGTCCCCTCAGACAGTCCTTCAACTGGGAGACCGGGAGTTCAACCACTCACTATGGTGTGTGCTGACCGCCAGGGGGTGGCATGGAACATGGCAGGCATCAGCCAGGGGACCTCTCCCCAGCTACCCGGAGGCAAGGATGATGGGGATGGAAGTGCGGTGAGAGTGCAAGTTGTCCACTGAGCTCACTCTCATTCCCCCTGCTACCCTTCCCTGGGCCACCAGGGCTTGCACACCAGGGAAACCCCCATGCTCAGGTGCCTAGCATTTGAAGAACCCTACCCATGCAATGCAGCCACTTCTAGGTGAGCTAGGCCACAGCCACTGGAGCTGCAGCCGCCAGGACCACAAGGGCTGGTTTGGCACCCCATAGCTTCGTGCAGGAACCAGTCTGCAAACCCGGCCAGGAGAGAGCGAGCTGACTACCTGGTTTCCATGCAGTGCCAATGGGTGGCCCAGAGGTCCACGCTGTACCCCAGCCCATGGCATCTGGCCGCACTCATTGCATCTCTGTGCAGGGACTTGGGTGCTGCGACTCAGGCAGAGGAGGGCGCAAGGGGGCCCAGGTGCTGCCCAGGGTCCAGAGGTCAGCTGGAACCTGCCCTTTCATGCCAGATGCTTGCACTTTGATGGCCAGGTAGGCCTAGGGACTGCACTAGTACACAAATTTCAGGCACCAGGCCTCTAGTATTGTATATACTCTGAGTCTATATTATCACTATTAGTGAATAGAAATGTTTTAGTTTGGTTTTGGATAATGGTTTACACTCAAAAATAAAACTTACACTCTTCTGATCCATCTCCAAAGCTCTCAGATTGTTCTAACTTAGAAATCCTTTCAGTCACTTCCGCCCCCCCCCCCCCCCCCAAATTTCTCTCTCTGAGAATGACACTCAGTTGGCATCTTTGCTTCTGGAACACATTTCAAATTCCGAACTATGGAGATGTCATTTTAAACAAAATATTCTACCTCGGATGGAAATTCTGAATATCTGTTGGGTTAATTACTTCCAAAAGAGACAGACAGGTGAGATGTTCCAATGATATTGATTGACTGTATAATATATTTCTTTTTTATGTGAATTATGTTCAGCTACTCTTTTGGGGTTGCTATTCTCAGAGAACAATAATTCATTCCCTCTTTGATACCATAGAATTGCCAGCGGGACACAGAAACCACATGCACAAACTAGAACCCCACTGATCTGCAGACTCCTTAGTCCTCCACTCCCAGGGCCTTTGTGCTAGTGATTAGCACAATGTCTTTCTTTTCCTTTCTGTATTCCTGAAATCTGCCTGGAAGGAAGTCTTGAGCATTCTAGGTATTACCTTGCTAACTTGATGAACACCTGGCAAGACTGGTCTTCTGGACAGACAATTTTTCTGAGAGACGGTTTTTTCCCCTAAATTGAGAGCTAGAATCAAGCACTATAAGTGTTCAGAAAAAATTACAGTAAAAATTTCAAGAAAGTTATTCATGCATTAATTCAAAATTTTCACAGAAAAATTATAAATTAAATGAAGGCTTTACATCAAATGATTATGCAGCAGCCAAATACCAAGGTACTTGTTTTTAAACTTTACTCAGTGTCAAAATTCTTTCAGGAAAGAAATCATCTACATTTGCATTAACTTAGGAATAATGTTACAGTATTTGTTCTGTATTATAGTCTGGTGTTCTTTCTCAGTTTTTAATGGTAAGATACAATAGAATTTTATTCACATTATATACTTTTTTGCCTTCCACATGGGATATACATACACATTCACATACACAACCACACATGCATTGCACTGGAATTCTATACTAAACTTTTATGCAGGCATGTTGTCTAAATATATTTATCAAATACAATGATGGAACCATAAGAATTATAATTAAACTAGAGGACTAGTGCATGATTGAAATCACGTGAGGAGGTGCCCCGTCTTGCTCCGTGCAAGGAGGCACTCTGTGGGGGGCGGGGACCCATGCCTGACCCACGTATTGCCGGCCACTGCATTGTGTCCACTGGAGTGGGAGCATGCTCCAAGCCACATGGTGGCTGCTCAGAGCACGCTCCCAGCCACTGCACTGTGTCTGCTGGGGTGGAGGCAGGCACTCCTGTGTGTTGTGTACCCACTTTGGCCTGCTCATAGCCCCAGCCTCCCCATAGCCACTGGGGTTGAAGGTGACATGCAGTCCCCTCCCTACCATCTGTGCACGCAGCTCCTCCTGAGCAGTCATGATGCCTGGCTAATTAGCATATTCCCTGTTTATATATATAGATAAGGTATGCTCTTATTTTTTTTCTTAATAATATTTGGCTTTATCACTAGTGGATGGAAAAATATTGATGTGGAAAAATATGGTACCAGTCCCTATGTCTAGCCTAGGGAAGTCCTCTCTGGATCTTAAGGAAAGATAGCCCTATTTTCATCTGAGGTTCACTGGGGCACAAGGACCAACCTGCATCATTTTGTTACCCAAGAGATAATATAGGAAATGTTTCTGTATTCAAATATTTTTGTTTAAGTATATATGAATTCTGATCTGTGGTGACACTTAGAAATTTTTGTCACCCATATGTCTGGCATGTAAAATCAATAATTATAATTACACTGGAGGCCCGGTGCACAAAATGTGTGCACTAGTAGGGGGCCCTCAGCCCAACATGTGCCCTTTCACAGTCCGGAAGCTTTTTGGGGATGTCTGTGGGGAGCGGTCTAAGCTGTCAGTCAGACATCCTTTGTGCTGCAGCAGAGATGGGAGAGGCTCCCACCACATGTGCTCACCAGCATGAGCCTGGTTTCTAGCTGAACAGTGCTCCCCCTGTGGGAGTGCACTGACCACCAGGGGGCAACTCCTGTGTTGAGCGTCTCTGCCCCCTGAAGGTCAGTGTGCATCATAGACCTGTTGTTTTGTTGTTCGGTCAATTTGCATATTAGACTTTTATTGTATAGGGTTAATTGTGCTTCACTATGGTTACAAACACATACTTAATGCTAATATAAATGTGCACACATATGTAAATTGGCTTATCTTTATTTCCATATTTTCTTATTGAGCAAGAACTAAGGCCTTCCATGACTTTGATAACTATCTCTATGGACATAGGAACTCCAACATTTTCTACCAAATTTCTTCTGTTACTCTTCCTCCTCTCATCTTCTTCTCCCTGCCCCTCCCTAAGCGAGGTTCTCTTATCTCCTTCCTCAAAACCCCAACTCTGAAGAAAAACATGGAAGACTCTATGCTTGAAAAACTTTTGTCATGAAAATTTAAAGATGTAGACAAGACTAGATTTTTTGGAGATTTAACATTTCTTCTTGCTTGGTGCATCTTTAGCAAGTGCCTACTGTTATGTAGAGTGAATAATAAACATCTAATTCCAACTGCCCCTGATGGCTGCCTTTGTACTACTGGGTCAAAGGTATGCAGGTGAACAAACAAAGAAATGTATAACTCTGTTTTATCATGAGATGCCCAGATCAAAAAATAGCCCATACCTTCAAATTAGAAAATCATGAAGCATTAGGACCTGCAGACCTTATAACCCCTATTGCCATCAGTTCCGTTTTGTTAGTCATGCACTGTCTTCCAAAGAGAGTCATATTTCCTCTGAGTGAGAAAGATCATTTCATTGTCATGCTTGTTCAGTCCTCCCTGGAGCAGGAAGTGGTATAATATGTGTGTCCAACTTTAATATACTATTTTCTTTTTATGATTTCAACCTTGACCTCTGACTTGATTGTCCACTCTTTTAACCATTAGTGTTTCTCTAGATCTTAAAGCAAAAGCTACACATCAAATACATACATAAAATGACCTTGGTAAGATACCCATGCTGCCATATTATAAATTATTTTTGCTTAACCTAATATAACTGCAAAGAGCATAAAATCAGAACCCATAAGCCAATAAATTGTTTTGCTAGTTGGATGTTAGCAGAATGTTAAGAATGCTAAGGCACATCTCTAGCAAAACTAACCCAAAGCTGAAGTTGCATTTAAAGTAAGTTCTCTCAGTGAGAGAGGAAAAAAAAAAAGAAAAAGAAAAAAAGACACCAGATATATTAATGCCCTTCTCAGAAAATGAGTTCATCCTATCTAATATGCATTAGAAATAATCTACTCGTTTGATGAAAGGTTTGCGAAGCGTGAATAAAGGGCCAGGCTGCTTGTCTATAGCAGCAATTAACAGAATCACACAAAACCCATTTCAGTGGCCTATTTTCTCAGGCCAGCCATCAGTGTAATTATCCACATTAGAGGAATTTTCTGAGCTCCAGGAGAGTTCACAAGTCAAAGGAGCTGAAGTTCACTCTGGGGAATTTAACTAACTGTTTGGTTTTAATAATTTCTTATCAAATCATCTCTAAGGTACCAAAAGACATCAGTCCCTTTTGTCTCTATAAAGAATCATCATTTTTCTGCTGCACTGACATCAACAGAAGGTGGTATCATGAAGTCACTTCTGCATTTTTGAGGCAACTTCTCTGAAAATATAAAAATCACATTCTTGATAAAGAGGACAATTTTTTTTGTTGTTGTTTAAGGTGTAAGCCCGGGCATGTGCAAAAAGTGAAGCTCTTTGCATACATTTTCATAAAGAAAATATATACTAAAAAGGCATATTGCAAATATGCTGATTTACAGACTTGCAAATCCAAGATTACAAAAGCACCTCTCCCTCTCTCAACCTTATGGCCATTTCTCTCACATTGAAATTCATTGGTGCTTAAATACATTATAGCTAAGGGTGAGAAAATCAATATTTCATTCATAAAAATAAAAAGTTAATGAATACACACTAACATACACTATGCATATACACATATATCACTGACACATGATATTTATATGCAGATACATCAGACATCCTATATAATAAAAGGGTAATATGCAAATGGACCAAATGGCAGAACAAATGTTGGCTATGACGCGCACTGAGCAATCAGGGAGGTAAGCAATTAGGGGCAATCAGGCAGGCAGGCAGAGTGGTTAAACCGTTAAAGGGTGATCAGTCAGGCAGGTGAGTGGTTAGGGGCAATCTGGCAGGCATGCAGGCAGGTGAGTGGTTAGGGGTGATTAGGCAGGCAGGTGAGCAGTAATGGGAGATCAGGCAGGCAAGCAATAAGGAGAGAGCAGGCAGGGTTAGGAGCCAGCAGTCCTGGATTACAAGAGGGATGTTTGACTGCCTGGCAGAGTGCACAGGCTGGGCTGAGGGACCATCCCCCACCCTGTGCAAGAATTTTATGCACTGGGCCTCTAGTGGTATCCTTTATAATAAAGAGTTAATATGCTAATCAGACTGAACAGCTGAACAACCTGGATGTCCTTCCAGATGACCTTCTAATCTAGATGAAGCTGGGGCTGTGAGGGCCGGCCAAGGCAGCCAGAGTTGCGAGGGCTAAGCCTCTTGTATGAATTTCTTGCATTGGGCCTCTAGTATATTTATAACTACTTTTCTGATTTCACTCTGAGATCTATATACATTTATGTATGTGTGTGTGCAAGTGTATGTATATGTACAATTTTCTTGTTGATATCACATCCCTCCTTTAACATCATTATAGTTGTTCAGCATCAGCGAACACTGAAAATGCCCTTATTAAACTAGTAAAAGAGACCAATCTTTTTCTTAGATTAGATGGTTAGGTTTAAATAGGCTTTTCCCAGGTCTTTTTGATCAGCAATAGAAAAGCCTAGGAGGAAGAAAGATGTTTTATTGTTTCTATTATATGTATAATGGAATGAAATATACCTGTGGCCAATTTCAACAAAGCTCAATTGGTATTTATGAGGGAGACACTGACATGAAACTTGTCAGCTAACAATGCACTAAGTAATGTCCCAGCCCAATTGAAGTCCTTGAAGTCCTGTGAAAGTCTGATTCCCAGAACAGCTAAACTTATATTCATTATGAAAGAAACCCACATGCTTTACCACACCCCACTCCAGCTATATTTCAAGCATCACTGAGTCTCACAGTGTGAAAATTAACCAACACATTGAGAGAGTGTTACTCAAATCCTTCTTTCCCCTCTGCCTCTAAGCCCAAAGGTGCCTTTTGTAAATGAAGTGAAGGATGAATTGCTGGTAATGAGGGAAGGGTAGATAGTAATGGGTAGCCACATATTGCTGAAATTACTCTGGTTAAAGGATCTATGAGATAAGGAGCATAATGTAAACTCCTATACCCAGTGTGTGGTTTATTTTATTTATTTACTTAAATATATTTTATTGCTTTTTTTACAGAGAGGGACAGAGAGTTAGAAACATCCATGAGAGAGAATCATCGACCAGCTGCCTCCTGCACACCCCCTACTGGGGATGTGCCCACAACCAAGGCATGTGCCCTTGACCAGAATTGAACCCGGGACCTTTCAGTCGCAGGCCATGCTCTATCCATGGAGCCAAACCAGTTTAGGCTGAGTGGTTTATTTTGACATGCAAACTGATCTCTTTGATTTCCAAAGGTATTTGTGATGAAAGACAATAAAATTCACCCTAGACAAGGGCATAGCAATTGTGTAGCTCTAGAGAGATGATTGTTTTTTAATGAGTACCTACACGGTTTTCAATCCACTATTGGAAGACCACAAAGAGGAAGGGCCAACTGTATGCATTGTCCTATGCTATTTTATATAGGGAACTTGAGTGTCCATGGGTTTTGGTATCTGCCAAGGGTCCTGGAACCAATACCCTAATGATACTAAAGACAATATAGGATTTTTGAGGAGTCAAAAGTTATACATGGATTTTCAACTGCACCAGGAGTCAGTGTCCTTAACCCCTGCATTGTTCAAGTTTCAACTGTACTGGCATATTTGTAAAAAAGAACCAAAATGAGTAGCAAGGACCCCCAATGCTCCCATATCTCATCATGTTTAACTATCTTCATTTATAAATGTCATAGTCAAAGGCAGTACATTAATCTTTATAAAAGACATTAAGATAAAAAACTTACCCTTATGTTTAAATTTTATTTTCACAACTAAAATGTTTTTACCTGAACTGCTGATTGCCGAACTCCTGTCTCTCATTAACTAAGGTGTAGGTTTGATCACAAGCTCTAAGTGAGCATTTATAAAATAAAACTTTGGATTCACCACTGTTCACAGATCGTAGTGATTATCAGTATGTTTCAACAAAACTTATATTTCTCACCAGATAACTATCACTTTCATGTTGCCACCTCTGTTTAAAGACTAAGATGTTTTTTAATTGGACAAAGAAACTTGAAAAATACCTTTGCTAATTGCTCCTCCTATATGCCTATTAAATGATCTATAGCAAAACAACAGCATACAAAACTTCTGAATTGCTTGAAGTCAGGCAAAAAAGTTTTTATAGTAATCTGTCTTCCTACACATCTTTTGCTGTAAAAATGAAGCAAATAACAATATTTGACCTTTTACCATTACAAGCCTTAAATTATGCACCAAAATCTTTCAGGTATAACTGCATTGTAGAAAGGCAGTTACCTTTCCTTACTTATATGTACTACTTTATTACTGTGATTATTTGTCTGATAAAAGGGGAGTAATTAAAATCATAGTATTGATTTTTTTAAATCATTATACATGCATAGAGGGAATCTGTAACTTAACAGAACACATTTATAGATGCTAATCAAATTTCTAAGGAAATTAGTATGCTCTGTCAAAGTAATTTTTATGAAATTACAAATACTAAACATGACTGAACCAATCCCCCACAATCTCTGAGACTTCAATGAATATATAAAAGAGGAAAGACAGAGATCATCCATCTCAAAGGTCTCAAACAGAAAATGGCAAATACTGGCATTTGCACATTAACTCTTTTCTCACTTCCCAAAGGGTCTCAGAATCCCAGTAAACAGAGATCTTTAGACATCATTAGAAATTATTATTAGTTTTTGTTTGACCAAGAAAGATATTTGTGATACCTGATTTAAATCTATTCACTGTACCACAGGGAAGACCAGATCAAATTACTAACTTCTAAATATGTTGTCTTGAAAACCAGAGTTGAAACATTCAGAGCGTCCGGCAAGGGTTTCTACTATTAAACTAGATGTAATGTATGGTGAAAGAGCCAGTAAGTGGGAAGGGAGTAGAATCAAGAACACATGTGTCTAAAAAATAAAATTGTCACCTGACTCTAAAAACCAAATAAAGAATTCTAGTGTCATTTGAGCTTAGGTAAACGTGAAATGAAAAAAGAAAATTAAAAGTTGAAAGGGGCTCAGAAAATGTGATTAGTATTTTTCCCCAAAGAAATTGTCCAGTTGATCTTTAATGTTCTTTCCAGCTGTGATTCCCTCATCCCTAGTACAGTTCAGGGGCAGCTGTTGCTAAATGCAAATTAATGCATGCTTACATTTTAAATGATAATTTCAGATTTTATTTCTACATATTTATGGTAGGATAGCTTCCGGACTTAGCTCAAAGTATTCCTTTGGGCAAACAACATCCTACTAATACTATCTTGGGTTAACTTTATTGGGCTTACAACAATCAAACTCTCCAACACATCATTTTATAATTTTGCTTGAAAATATACAATATTTATTTATTTTTTTACTTATGCTACTTTTTTAATGCCAGTATTCATGGAGCTTAAGGTTCTGCATTTTATCATCTGCTTGCCCTCTCTGAGAACAAAGGGTTCAGAGGTCAATAGTATTTGCAGAAAAAAAGAGGAGAAGGAGTATTGTTAATGATACAAGAAATTCTAGATAAAATAAGGACAAGCAGCTTGTGGTTTTCTCAGAAGCTAATGACACTTCATTGTCTAACTAAGGCATCATCTGGGTAAGAAAATATCAGCAGTACCCTGTTTTATATTATTAAATTTACATTAATATAAACATAACAATAAAAATATAAAAAAACATAACATAGTTTAAAAGAAAACTATTAAAGATGGGATACTTAAATTCTAAATTCAAAAGTTCCCTTACTTATACATCGTATCTAGAATACTACTCAGCCATAAGATAATAAAATAGCGCGATATACAACAACATGGATGGACCTTGAGAACATGATGCTAAGTCAGTCAGAAAAAGCGAAGAGACAATGCCCTCTATGGTCCCAGCTCTGCCCCTTGCTTCACCAGTGTATGGATATCAGACCCTTCTTCCAACCCCCAACTACTGTCCTGCATCTTATTCAGTCCCTGCCTTCAGAAACACCTACCTCCGAGACCAGCCAACATACCGGTTTTCTTTCTGCTTTAACTCCTGATTGCCGACCAACCATGAGCTCCCAAATTCATCAGCATTATTCCCCCGAGGTGGAGGCTGCCTGGCCAACCTGCATCTTTGGGCCCCAACACGTACCTCTCTCTGGGCTTCTATTTTGACCCTGGGGATGTGGCTCTCAGGGCCTGAGCCATTTTTTCCGCAGGTTGGAGAAGAATCAGCGAGAAGACACTGAGCTTTTCTTAAAGTTGCAAAACCAGCGATGTGGCCTCCTTCTCTTCCAGGTCTGCTGAAGCCTCCCTAAGATGGGTGGGCAAAACTCAGGACGCCATGGAAGTGCCCTGGCCTTGGAGAGGAGCCTGAGCCAGGCCCTGGTTCTACCTGCTCAGACCCTCAGCTCCGTGGCTTCCTGGAGAATCACTTCCTGGGTGAGGAGGTGAAATTTATCAAGAAGATGGGCCACACCTGACTCACATCCAAAGACTCGCCAGCCCACAGGCTGGGCAGGGCTAGTATCTCTTCAAAAGACTCTCCCTCAAGCACAATTAGGAGCCTCTGGAGCCCAGAGGCCTTTGAGGGGCCCCTCTGCATCCCCCCCCCCCCCCCCTGGTTTCTGGCTTTTACCTGAGCCTCTCCCTGAAACAACTGCCTATTCTTTTAACCACCCCGAGGCCCTCTCCCATGCATTGGACTAAAATGGAAACAATAAAGCTTTTTGCAGAAACAATAAGGAATAACAAAGTGAAGAACCATATGATTTCATTCATATGTGGGATATAAAACTGAAACTCATGAACACAAACAGCAGTGTGGTGGTTGCTAGAGGGTAGTGGGTGGGGGAAGAAGGTAGTGCTAATATACCATGATAGAAGATTTCCCTTTGGCCGGGCACATGGTGCAATAAACTAACACAGATCTTGTAACATAGAAACCCACACCTGAAGCCTATATGTTCATGTTGACCAATGTCACCCCAATCAATTTAATAAAGTTTTTCAAGTGCCTTAATTTTCAAATAACTAACAATATGCATTAGGCACTTAGTGTGTAAAATAGAAATAATAAGTCTTCTTTTATTTTGCATTGCATCCTATTACTCTTGTGAAGCTAAACTAGCATATGTGAAAATATAGGCAAATAGAAAGTATTGAATGAATGTATTATATATATATCCTGGGGCATGATATTTCTCACACTATTTCTAATGTATTGTAGCATTTCAATACAGACTTACTGTGTATATTTTAATAGTTCTTTCATTAATTAGTTTTTCTACATCAGAGTTTCTTAAACTGTTCCATATGTCCTGCAAAATATTCTATGAAAAAGAAAAGGGCTCTTGTCTAAAAGTTCATGAAAAGTAGTATTTCCTGTTCTTCTCTTAGAGCTTTATAAAGCACACCAACATATAAAAGGTGCGAGAAGTCTCTTAGTAGGAAAAAAAAAAAATTTAATTTTGATTATCCCAGTTTCCAAATTTCTTTCATTTTGCAATATATATATTTTTTAATTGGCTATTTGGTAACATCTCATAAGATATCAAATTACTAGGGTTTCATAGAATAGTTTAAGAAATAATTATCTACATTATTTCTATCTTTCTTACTTATCACCCCTTCCCTCTTTATATGAATGTGTATAAGATATAAACATTTACGTGATTCATATACATACAAAATTTTAATTTTTCCTGAAGAACTACATCGTCCAGCACAGTAGCCAATACTATCTGGAAATATGTTCTGAATTGAGGTGTGCTTTAGTGTAAAATACATACCAAATTTTGAAGACTTAATAGAAAAATAATTACAAATATTTCAATAATTTTGTCTAAATCACTTGTTGAGATACTATTTTGGATTTACTGAGTTATATAAATTATTAAAATTAATTTACTGTTTATTTTTAATATATTTTTATTGCTTTCAGAGAGGAAGGGAGAGCAAACAAGAGATAGAAACACCAATGATAATAGAGAATTACTGATTGGCTGCCTCCTGCACACTCTGCAGTGGGGATCCAGGAACCCTAAAGCATATGCCCTTAACCAGAATCAAACCAAGGACCCTTCAGTCCACAGGTCTACGCCTTATCCACTGAGCCAAACCAGCTAAGACTATCTATTTATTTTTATTAGAAAATTTAAAATAATATATGTGACTCATATTTGTAGCTCATTATATTTTTATTTATACTGGACATCACTGCTATAAAAATATTAGAAAGTTAGAAAATCCCAATAAAATATAAATAGGAAAATTATTACATAATTCCATCACTTGAATTCTCACTTTGAACCTTTCCATTCATTTTCTCATGATTTTTTCTATGCATATCTTACTAAGATTAGGATCATTAGATAGATAGATAGATAGATAGATAGACAGATAATAGATGATAGATAGATAGATAGATAGATAGATAAATTTATGGAAGGGTGAATGGGTACATGAAGGCAGGCAGGAAGGAAAACCATCTTTATTATGAGGGCTGTTGATAGAGTTGGGCTATATAGTTAGATTTCTTCCCTCTTCTTCCTAGTGAGCATAAAGCTTTGAATAAAATTAAATGACCTCAGGACCTGAAATCACCTAGAATGTGTACTGTAAAATAAGCATCAAGTCCAAAGATTTCACTACGATGTGTCTGAAGTAAGTCTGGTTTCAGAGCTTTCTGGTGACCTTCAGAGACAGGTGGAGAGGAAGGCAATCTAGGCTTGAACATAAACAGGCCCACCTGGGAAGAATTCTTCATCAGATTTGCCTTTAGTCTAAAAAAAAGGAAACTACATAAACCAAAACCCAGCTTGCTGCTGCCATTTATTTAACCAAGTTTCAGAATAGCAGAAACTTCACTATAGTCAGTGATTTATTGCCCAGGGGAGTTCAAGGAAACTCCCTCATGTGTGCTATTCATTTTCTTGTTCTGAACAACCCAAATCATCTCAGCAGGAGGAGATGTGTGTCCCTGACCTTGGCTGCATTCTCTGGTTTGCGTTTTCATTTGCTAAATAGGTCACAGCACATTGTTTATTCTGGCCCACAGCTTCAACAAGGCTTTGGGGTCCCCTTTCCTCAGCATTGCCCTCTGATTTCCTCTTCCTTCAACCCCCACCCTCTGGGACTCGCATAAGCACTCAAGGAACTTAACCATGCTTACATCCATATGAAGCACCAGTTCAGCTGTTTCAATTGAATGAGGTAGTCCAGGATTCTATTCAGTCCACCAGGCAGGCAAATGAATGGAAAAGCCATGTTTGAAGTAGGCCATAGCAAAGATTAAATAACTAACTTGACTGAGTGGATTTTACCTTTCTAAATAATTATACATGCATTTAAGTAGACCTTGCTTTTGTTCTTTCTAGCATTAAAGTTTTATAGTTTCTATTTTCTCTTTCCATTTTTCTGCCTGTGTTGCATGTCCCAAACACACACACACACACACACACACACACACACACACACACACACACACACGCCAGTAATGGAACCAAAATAAAGCTACTTTGTTTTCATAAGGTTTTTTAGGTTTTAAAAATTAAAATTATTTTCTGAATGATTGAGTCTTATACCTCATCCTTTGAGGCAAGGAAAGAATAAAAGAGGGATATATTATAGGGCCTGAATAAATCTCAAAAAAAATTTTTTTTAATGCACTCTTTTAACTCTAATTCTACATCTTACTTATTCAACTTGTTTTTGTTCTTATGAAAGCAATTTTATTTTCCAACCTCTCTGGCACAATTAGTTTTCTCTTTTTTCTGCCTCTCCTGAGCATTTAAAAATATTTTTATTTTATCTCCTCTCTTAGTGTTTCAATTATACTTATTTCTAAAAAACCTTAGTTACCCTAGAGATTAAAGTAAATATTTTTAACTAACTTAAACCCCCCTTCAAATACCACTATAAATGTGTCCAATGCAGTGTATTTAGGTGCTTTGCGATTTATTTAGATTCTTTTTTTAATTTTTTTATTAAATTATTATCTTTGTACATATACAATTGCTCCCCCTCCATACATGCTCTCCCTCCCCAGAGTTTTGTGTCCATTGGTTGTACTTATATGCATGTATACAAGTCCTTCAGTTGATCTCTTATCTACCCCAGATCTCCCTACCCTCCCCGCTGTAATTTGACAGTCTGCTTGTTGTTTTACTATCTCTATATCTATTTTTTGGTTCTTCAGTTTATAATGTTCTTTATCATCCATAAATGAGTGAGGTCATGTGGTGTTTCTCTTTCATTGACTGGCTTATTTCACTCAGCATGATGTTCTCCAATTCCATCCAGGTTGCTGCAAATGATGAGAATTTCTTCTTTTTTATGGTAGCATAATATTCCATTGTGTAGATGTATTATAGTTTTTTGATCCAATCATCTGCTGATGGGCATCTAGGCTGTTTCCAAATCCTAGCTATTGTAAATCGTGATGCTATGAACATAGGGTTGCTTATATCCTTTCTGATTAGTATTTCTAGCTTCTTGGGATATATTCCTAGGAGTGGGATTATTGGACAGACACATGCAAAAGAAGAAAACTGGATCACCAATTTACACCATACACAAAAATAAACTCAAAATGGATATAGGACTTAAACATAAGAATGGGAAACCATAAAAATACTAGAGGCATCCACAGGCAGCAAAATCTCAGACATATGCCAAAAGAACTTCTTCACTGATACTGCCCCTAGGGCAATGGAAGCTAAAGAGAAAATAAACAAATGGGACTATATCAAAATAAAAAGCTTTTTTACAGCAAAAGAAACCATCAACAAAACAACAAGAAAGCCCACTGTATGGGAGAACATTTTTGCAAATGTTATCACTGATAAAGGTTTAATCTCCAACATCTATAGACAGCTTATACAACTTAATAAAAGGAAGATAAATGACCCAATTAAAAAAATGGGCAATGGATCTAAATAGAATCTTCTCAAAAGAAGACAGAAGGAAGGCCAAGAGGCACATGAAAACATGCTCAAAGTCACTAATTATCCAAGAGATGCAAATCAAAACAACAATGAGGTACCGTCTCACACCTGTCAGAATGGCCGACATCAACAAATCAACAAACGACAAGTGTTGGCGAGGTTGCGGAGAAAAAGAAACCCTCGTGCACTGCTGGTGAGAATGCAGACTGGTGCACCCACTGTGGAGAACAGTATGGAGTTTCCTCAAAAAACTGAAAATGGAACTCCCATTTGACCCAGTAATCCCATTCTAGGAATATTTAGATTCTTTTTATTATGTAATATATTGTTGCTACTGCTTTGAACAATATTATTTTCATATCAATTAAAAATAAGAAAAATGTTGTATCTTCATTTATTTCTTCCCTAAGGCTCTTCTTTCTTCAAGTAGATCTGAGTTTCTGATCTATATCATTTTCCTTCTCTCTGAAGAACTTCTTTTAACATTTCTTGCAAGATAAGTCTGCTGGTGATAAATTCCCTAAAGATTTTTATTTGAAAAAGTCCTTATTTCTCTTTTATTTTTGAAGGAAAATTACTCTGGGTACAGAACTCAAGATTGGTGGGGTTTCTTTTCTTTCAATGCTTTAACTATTTTACTCCATTCTTGTTCTTGCTTCTAATAAGAAGTTTTTCCCTCTTTTTTGGTAATGAAAAGTAGCTGAATATACCACCCCAAAATATGATATTTTATCATAAGAATTTATGAGCAGAAGGTAATTGAAAAGAAACAGATACAAGAAAAACTCTCTTCCCTCTCATTTGCCTAAAAGTAGGAAAGATAGGAGTTAATGACCAAAGCCAACTCTATACCCAGAGTATGTACTGGAGGATTGCACGTGACAAACTTGACTAACCTTCATCTGTCATTAGTTTTCCCATAAATTTTCTTCCTATGACATGCTGCCCAGAAAGTCAAAATCCTTTTCCTTGGTCTTATCACATCTCTAAAAATGTATTGTTGTTTTTTTAAGATGCTATATAAGCCCAAGTTGTAACCACCACTTTGTGTTACTAATCATTGAGTACTACATGTATATGTGATGAGAATGTTAATATACTTGTTTATCTCCTGTTAATCTTCTGTCAGTTTCATTCACAGGGCCCCAATGAACCTAAGAAGTGCAGAGAGAAAATGGGTTTTCCTCTCCTGCACTATATACTGGTAGGCAAAGTGAGTAATTTTTTCCCATTATCTTCTTATCTTCTTTCTAGAGTGCTTATCTTCAATTTCAGCGGATTGAATATATGACAAGGTATGTAGGCTTCTTTTCATTCATTCTTTCTTTCTTTCTTCCTTTCTTTCTTTCTTATTCTTACTTTTTTTTTTGTATTTATCCTGCTTGGTGAATCTTTCATTAATTTGGGGAATTTTCAGCATTATTACTTCAAATGTTTCTTCTGCTCCTTTCTTCTGGCATTCCAATTACAGCAGATCCTCAAATAACATCATTTTGTTCAGTGTTGTTCCATTATAATGTAGATGAGATGCCATAAAAGCTTAATTCTTGTTTATATCAATTAGTTTATGGCAAAACAGTACTTGGCTCCGCCTACTGAGGTCAATTTCCACATTAACAAGGGGAACATTTCCCCTTTACACTTGATCTTAGCCAAAAGGCCCAAAAGCTATGAACATTTTCCTTTTCGGGTCTAGTAATAATTAATAGATTGAAATAAGAGAAAACCTCTTTGTTCAGGTGCAATAATTATGTGTAAGAAAGAAGATAAATGAAGGTATTCCCTCTTGACACCTGAACAACGAATTCATCCTGATATCAAACAATGCTGTTGTGATGCTTTACCAAATTTAAAGATCAAGCCACCGCTCATTCTGGGTAAATAAAGAAAATGCAGACATTTTAGGACTGTGAATGTAAGCTTTATTTACATAGTAGAGGTCTGGTGCACGAATTTGTGCATGGGTGGGGTCCCTCTGGGTGGCCTGCAGGGATCTTGCCAAAGCTCATAGTCCAAGGCTGCCTGCAGCTCCTACCTGCCACTCCCACTCAACCTGACCCCACGGTGCCTGCCTCGGGCTCATGCCAAATCAGTCCTGAGTGCTTGCCAGCCATGAGCCCTGTGGCTGGTGCCCTTCCAAGGGGAGTGGCTTGCAAGATTGGGCTGAAGCTGACTCTCCAATATCCCCGGAGGGGTTCTGGATTGTGAAAGGGCACAGGCTAGGCTGAGGGACTCCACCAGTGCATGGCTGGGCTGGAGAGGAACCATAGGAGGGCTCTAATACGTTTCCAACACCATCTCACCAAGGCCTGACCAGGGCTTATCAGGGTCAGCCAACCGGGGAGGGATGCAGGAGGGCATCTCACTTAGTCCTGATAGACTGGACCCCAGCAGCAAGCTAACCTACTGTCAGAGCATCTGCCCCCTGTGGGTAGTGCATGTCATATTAGCTGTTGAGCAGCTTTAGCATATCATTAGCATATTATGCTTTGATTGATTGTTCTGCCATTTGCTCTATTTGCATATTGCCTTTTTATTATTTAGGATCATATATATATATATATATATATATATATATATATATATATATAAAATTTATTATAATGTATTACATATAATACACTGAGTGGCCAGATTATGCATTCAGAGATCATAATAACCTGGCCACTCAGTGTATATAAACATTATACAAAAATTAGAGATTTAAAGATCCTAATTTTCATGTATCTTATGAATGATGAACTACATTTATTCTTTGGAAAAGGATTATAGGAAAGTAAAGTCTTCATTTGTGTTTTGGGGTTTTTTAAATATATTTTATTGATTTTGGAGAGGAAGGGAGAGGGAGAGAGAGATAGAAGCATCAATGATGAGAGAGAACCACTGATTGGATACCTCCTGCATACCCCTAACTAGGGATTGAGCATACAACTCAGGCATGTGCCCTTGACCAGAATTGAATCCGGGACCCTTCAGTCTTCAGGCTGACACTCTATCCACTGAGCCAAACCAACTAGGGCTTCATTTACTTTTTATATAAAACCATGGAAACCAAATGCTCAACTAGGAAAGCAAACTTAGGTTTTGCTATGGGGCTTTATGCTTGCCTGACCTTAGATTGGCAGGCCAGGAAATCAAGGTGGAGTTTCTTTTCCTCCAAGAGACCTTCATTGAGGCCACCCTGAGAAAAGTTGGAGGGAATATCTTTTCCAATCCATTTTATCCCAGTAACTGAAAAGATGCTTTAGGGTATAGGGAACACAACTGTCAAATGTTCAAATGACCAAGGCTTGTTGATTTAAGAGTAATTGATCAGGAGCAATATAAGAAAGAGCTTGCTACAAAAGACAAATAAAAGGCCCTAGGCTATTTCAGGTGTTGTTTGTGGCTTATTGCACAAAGCAGAGTCTCATACATTCACCAAGCCACTGCCCCCACACTGTTCTCTCCTTTTAGTATAAATAAAAGATAGCTAGTTTCTTGATGGAAACATTCTCACTTTAAGTGGGTACACACTGATATTCTAATGGTCTCTGGAGTAGAGAAGATTTCTGTGGCAAATTTGTCTTCCAACCCCCAAGTTCTTTGTAATTTAGATTCTTTCATGGCAGAGAACTCTAACAATAATTGTTTCCATTTATATTTAGTATCTCAAAATTTAAAGGATTGCAGGAACAACAAAATGGTAGGTGATTTCATGAAGCATTTCATTTTGGATAAATTAATAAACTATAAAAATACAAATCATTAGCAAAATCTTTTCTTTCTGGAGAATTGTACTTGAAAATTCATATAAGCATGTACAGTGTGTGCATGTGTGTTTTTCTCACCTGTCACCTTGTGTTTTTGCTTGTGTATTTTCTGCTAAAGGAGACATAGAAAACACTATTAGGTTTGCACAATATGAAGTGATGGTTTCTTCCAAGAATTGTATGCTTGCAGGGTTAATTCAGGAAGGTTATTGTGCAACAACTACATGAGTCATATCTCATCACTGTTAGCAGGAATAATTTATAAGTTTAATCTTACATGCAGGCATGTTAAATTAGCATTACTCATCAGAATCCACTTATTAATAAAACAAGCTGAATTAGCCAGTGCAGAATCAGATTTGGAAATTCAATGACAATTTTACATTTTTAATAAAGGCACAGAAATATTATTGCAGAGCAGGTGGTAGAGAGAACTGTGGTTAAATTTGACATTCATCAATAATTGAAGTGTGGAACGTGACAGAGGTGAAAATTGATATTGATTTCTTTTCTCTAATATTTAGAGTTCTAAAAGGTAAATAAAATGAAGTAACAAGACATATCAAGTCTCACTGGTTTCTTTGATCACTCCCTCCCCACATGCGAACACATAGCATTCCTTCGCCTGCCATGTTTTGAATAATTCAATGCCCATACTCTTTCCGGTTCAATGCATTATAAAACACACTCAAGCTGAGTTTCAATCATATTAGACTGAAAGCTGAATTTTTTATGAAGGATTATTTAAAACAAAATGCGTCTTGAGCCCAACAGCCTTTGAAACCAAACAATCCTGGGAGTTCAGTAAGGAAATGTCAACACTGTGGAGAATTCTTGACTCAGAAAATTAAAGGAATCCTGTTTGATGTGTATTAACCATATCAATATTAACAACCTTCTCCCGGATTTCAGCACTGATTTGAGAGCTGAGGTGTTATTGGTCTTGTATTTTAACTAGTTGTGAAAGCACTGAGAGAGCTGTTCTTGGGTTGAACTTGACCTGCCTCTGGGAATTTTTTCTGTTCCATTCATTTTGAAAAGCTTTATTTGAGTGGATTTTTCTGCCTTACTTCTTATCACTTACACCCCTCGAGAAAATCAAAGATGCTCAAATATAGATGTGAACACTTCAGATACTTTGTTTGGCAATATTGTCTTTCAGTTTCTCTTCTTTAGAAAATTGTGTTTCTGACCACCCATGTGACTTAAAAGCAACTCAATTTACTGACAGACACCTGAAATTGGGATGCCAGAAGAAACAAATCATTTCAAACTTTCTTTTTAATTTTTAGTTACAGCTTTATGTTGTAACTCTATGTGTTCAAAAGATAACACGGAGGTCCCATGTTATGGCTTGCAAATAATTAATCAGAATGGGCTACAATAGGCTATATAAATAGTAAGCAAAGTATTAGTTATTGTTAGTCCTTCTCCGGAGGCAAACAGTATCTTGGAATTTCAAGTAAGAGAAACTCAAATAAAAAGCTTTGTAATAGCTAAACATACCAGCGTAATTATTTTCCTATTGAGTATTTTTCTCTGCCAAGTCACCAATAACCTTAGACTAATGAGAATTTATTTTAAATTAATTTTAGCGTTCTCCTAAATGGTCACAACTTTATAAGTAAAATTAAATAGAGAATATGAAAGTAGGAGGTCATTCAAGGTACTCCGATGAGGCATTAAAATATACATAAAGAGAGATAGATGCTCTGGGATAAAACTCCATCTTTTATTGTAATTGAATATAGTTCCATTTTATTTGAGGCAGAAAACTCATTTCACAATGTCAGTGAGAAGACTGGCTGGCTAGGCCATCCCTCTTTCACATAATTCCAGGTAGCCTCTAAGTTTGTCTAGATGTTGGTCCTTCTTAGCAATCTACTACCCAACATTGTGTGGTCAAGCAAACGAGGGCCTTTTCTGAGGCCATGTTAGTAGCACAAAGTGAGGTGAAGTACTGAGGTAAGTGACAAAACAAGGAGGAGGAGGAGCAAAAATACCCCAATTTCATTTTTCCCATGTTTTCCATATTTTACAAGGGAAAGACATGTGGGCCTGAATTCCTTTTATTCTTAGCTATTGATGATAGAGCAACTGAGGAGAGGGGTGAAGCTATTGTAAAAAAGAAAACATGGGATCTATGCTGTATCTCTTTCAGAATAAACGGATGACCTTTTAAAACTATAGCCCCCTTATGCATAACCCATGGACAGACAGTAGTGCAGTGAGGGCCTGAGGAGGGGGCCGAAGTGGGGTAAAGAGGGTTAATGGGGGGGAAGGGAAGGAAATATCTTTAATATTTTTGACAATAAAGATAAATTAATATTATATATATATACTAAATCCTCACAATCTAAACAAATCAACACTAAAACAATGTTTTAGAAATACAGCCAACACAGGCAACCCAAAGAATGCTTATTTCCTATCCAGTGACAGTTGCTTGGTAAAGAAAAGAGAGAAAGAGAATACTCTGAAATTCTGATTTAGCAGAGCTCAGCACAGCTCCTATTCTTTTCCCCTGAAATCCAGACATAAAGAACTTGAATAAAACTCTCTCTGCCACCAAAAGCAGATAAGGTAGTGTTTGTAAACTAGAACAAAGGAAAAGGCCTGAAGAGAGATGCCCCTTCTCATATGAGTGGACCACCAAGGATTATCTGACTATCAAAATGTTGATGGACCATTTTAGTCAGCTTTGTTTTGTATTTATCTTTTAAAATTTTAGCCCACATTAAAAAATATCCAATCAGAATGATAAGCATATATATATATACATATCAGTTTCATTAATCCTCAGAAGAGCTATGTTCATAGCTATTTTTACCATTTTACAAACACAGCAACTTGGGCTCAGAATAACAGTCAAGGTATTTTCCTCAATAGAGCTGCAAATTGGGGACTTGAAGTCAAATCTAAGTCTAAATCAGTTCTCATTATGACTTCTTAAAATTCTGTTTTGGAAGAAAAAATAGCATAAAGGTTTGGGCATAGATATCCCCTAGAAATCACTAACAATAGAGGGGCTATATCTTTATGCATTTGTAGTAGATTTGACTTTAATTCTTATATTTAATTTTCTTTCTGTACAACTGTCAAAAGAAGAAGAAAGAAATTAGGTAATATTTGCATATGCAACTAATCAAAACAGAATTGCTTTTGACTTCAACAAAAAGATCCTTTTGTGACCTCAAATTAGCATCTTTATTCCTAAATGGAGCATAAATGACATTTATTGGCTAAGATTATTTGCAATAGACAAATCTGTTTACTGTTTACCACCTAGCAGATGACTATTTGTAAGTCTCACTGAGTATGCTAACAGAGAAAAAAAGCTGACACTGGGTTCTCATTTTACAAGAGTGAATTTAAATTAACTTTAGTAACTAACATTAATGAAACTGGGTAAATGATGCAAAAGTATTCCACAGAGTATTTTGTTTTAATTAGAGATGGAAAATATGAGTTATTAGAGGTTTTAAAAAATGTTTCATTCTATTACTTTTCCATATTTTAAATCTAGGAATATAAATGAAAACTAAAAGATGTTAGCCATTTTAGTTCATTTTCTTATATACATATCAGCTCTGAATTTATATTGAGTGAATAGTAAAGAATCTAAATAAGGAATATAATTTGAAGGCATTCAGGTACAAATAATAAATCTTATTAGAAGATAAGTATCTATATTCTCAGAGGCAGCTATATAATTTACTATAAAGCTACTGCAATTCAAACATTAAGGCATTGCTACATGAGCGACATATATGTAAATTAAACAGAAAAGAATACCTACAAATAGTTCTAAGTATGTCTGGGACATCTGGACATGATTAAGTAAAATTGTAATCTAAAGATTTAAAAATAATCTTTAAAATTGACACTAAGAAAACTATATACCCATTTAAAAAATTGAATATGTGAGAGGCCAGCAGGACAGATATGTATGTCTGAGTATGTTTCTTAATATTCTCTATGAGAAAAATAATCATGTTCTTACTGCTCTCAAATTTAATCCATTTTAACACCATGTGTGAATATGTGTTTATATAACGTTAGAATTGTATTATTTGTGCCATGTTTTCCTTTCTATTTTCAGATTATGTTGCCTTAAAAGTTTAACTTTTAATGTCAATTTTATATATGGCTGAGCTTTCATACTGTAAAGTAAGGAAGTTCAAGAATTTCTCTCTCCAAATAGCATGGATACCCATTCCTATGAATTTCTTTTTTGATGGATTTGTAAGCGACAGTCCAAGATTGTGATGCCAGAGAACATGCAGGACAACCAAGTCCAGGAAAGACTCTGGAACTCCTACGGTGTGTTTGTATGGTCTGCGTCAAAATTCTACACAAGGCTTTTTTGCAGAATTGGCAGTGAGTTGAGAATGGAAAGCTAGTGTGTCAGTTAATTTCAACTTGATATTGTTTTCTTTTCTGTTATGTATTAAATTGCAATAAAACTCAGAAGAGGTGTAGTTAAGAAAAAAAAAACAAAACAAAAAACAAAAAAAAAACTTGTGTTGCTAAAGCCATTCTGCACATACATAGACTGAAGGTGTATAAAATGTAAGAGCTGGGTTGTGAGAACTAACCTGTTCCAACCTCCTCATTTTAGGGAAATTTAGGGGCTCTCAAAGAGGTATGTGAATCTCTCAGGATCAGAGAGTAAGTCCTTCAAGTGAGACCTCTAGGCTTCTGTAGAGTGATGGCTTTGTGAACAAGGAATTAAGGAAGCATTAAGTGTCCCTTTGCCTAACAATATGAAGCTTAATTATTTGGGGTTCTTGCCTCTTCCTTTGTTTTGTTTTCTTTGTTAAATCATGATGGACCACAGTCTTTTAGTTGCTCCCCAGAACTGGATTTCTTGAAATTCGAGTTCTTTAGCTTTTTTTAATTTTGGACTGCAATTTGAATTTTTAAAAAGTCAGGGAAGAATACTGAACTATAGGAACTTAACACATTGTTGGTAAAAAAAAAATAAAATCAAAATAGTCATAATACCTATTTCCCTGGATATTTCCTGTATACTTCATGAGTAAAAATAGTATTTGTAAAGAGATTTTAAAATGCACAGATAGTACCTACAAAATATAACCTATTGGTTCAGAGCACTGAGTCTGAAATTACTTTGCCTGGGTCTTTTCCCCACCTCTACCACTATTAGACCTCAGGGCTGTAACTTAACCTCTTATGTCTCAATTCTCCTCTTATAAAGTAAGGATAATAACTGCACCCATCTTATAGGGCTGTGGCATGGAAAGAGTTAATACATGGAGCGTGATTAGAACTATGTGCCATTTTAAGCCTTTTAAAATTAATTTTATTTTTATTGTTGTTGTTACTATTATTCTGTTGGTTGTCCTTGAGAAAGTTTCCCTATAGCACTGACTTATTTTCTTTCTGTTGTACCTTCTCTAGTACATCCCACTTATGATCTCCACCTAATCCTGTGTAAGGCTGTTTTTGAATATTGTCTGAGTCTGTTTGTCATAAGTGAAAGGAGTTTGGGCTTACCTTGATTCATCAACCAGGGCTTTGATTTCCCCATTCATATTATTGGTAAACAGATTCGTGACAATGACTACATGGGGCCTTCAGTGGGGCCCGAGAATCTAGGCTCTGAGTAACTCTGCAATATCACTCACAGGGGTTGGTCGTTTAGGACATAAAAGAGCATCAGTGAAGCTATCATTATCTTATGAATATGAAGTATGCTTCTTGTTCACTACTACCACAACTTTTTGAGAAATAGTTCAGGGCTCTAAGAAGTGGTTGACACACACTTTCCCCATTAGGTAACTTCTTGAGTTACCATATCTTCAACCATAAATACATTGCTAAGCAGTAGCAATAATGCTGACAATACTGCTCAGTTCTCTATAGCATCAACTCCATTAAAGAGGATAAGTTAAAATACCTGTCTGACTGCCTTTGGCATAACTCCTAGATCTCTTTTCTTTCTATACTCCCTCAAATATAATGTGGAACATTATAAAAAAAATTATTTCTAAGTAGTAACAGAAAATGTAGTGATAAATGGCAGGCAATCTAGGTGAATTTTATAGTAGCATTGCACTAGTTTTGTTACAAATGGGCATACAAACCTAAAGGATATAATTAGAGAAAAGTCTGTGCTATTTTTAGGAACTTGAACAAGCAACAAAGGTGAGAGGACTGAGACAAGAAATTCTGGATAAACCCATGTTTTCTCCTAATTACAGCTGTGTAACAGGGACTAACTCCCACAGAAGACTGTGATCTATGTAAACATAGCTAGAAGAGTGACATGGTTAGTGTCACAGACTAGTGCATCATCTGTTAGGGATGCTATAGAAAGGAAAGTCTTGAACAAGGTTGCTTTCAGCTCTAAAACCTACCATTTTAATCAAATTACTAGCTCCAGCCATTCTAATAATCCCAAATCTACTCATCTATTCATATATTCTCTATACACTCCACCAACAAACCTCTGGTGACTACTGTGTGCCGAACACTGCTCTATAGCTGGAGCAGAACAGGAAATGAAAAAGGTAACATAATCCCTGCCATTGTGGAACTTGAGTCCTTTGGAAAGGAGTTCACTGAAACACAAATAGACACAAAAGATAATTGTGACTTTTATTATTATTCTGTTACTGTTCTCAGAACACTGGTTAGTAATGGTGAAGGAAATAATATGATAAATTGCCACTAAGTTAGGCTAATAGAATAATTGAGAGGGGAAAAAAATATCTAAAAGAGGTGTCAAATAATACCAAGGAGCCATTTACAGAATTTTTTTTCTGGAAATAATATTCCAGAAAATGTGGGAATAGCAAATGTAAAGTCCTGAAGGCAAGATTAACCTTAACTACCATCAGGGGACATCAATAAGCTAAAACATTAGGTAAGGAGGTAACCACACAAATTTACACCAGCTGGTCCTGAACATCAACACTACGGGGATATTTTCTTGCGATGAGATAGACATGTGTATCATCCAAAAACTACAGTTGACTTGACATTATGTTGTAAATTCCGACTGAGACCCTTGACAAAGCCATGAGCCTATTACAGATCGCAGCCAACATTTTCAAAAGCTCCACTCTGGCAATCATTTCCAGACATTTACCAGGGGTGTTTAATATCCTCCCTATAATATTGGGCAGGGAAGAGAACATTCTAGCATGTCTGCAATGTGAACCCAGTGTTTCACAATTGAAAATTGGCTGGAGCTTACCCTGCCGACTGCTTTGCCAGCAGTCCAGCATTTAAAGCCTTGGATTTCTGTCCATTCATCTGTAGTTGTGTTTATGTCTCTCACTTAAGCAGTTTTCAACACACTTCTGTGGTTCTTTTGATATAGCGAGCGTGCAGGTGTATGTCTGACGATGCCAGGGACTGTGTCCAGATCTGGTCTTTATTGCTAAAACAGACATCTTAGAGTATTTGAATCACTGCATATGCCATATTTACTCTTGTGTAGGTAGGCCAATTTTTCCTCCAGCTAAAGATATAATTTTAAATTATTTCTCCAGTGTACTCCTACACTTTCCCCCATCGCTTATGCTAAATTATTCAGTTCACTGCTCCAAAAGTGGATGTGAGTCACCCAACCCATCTACATTCTTTCGGGGTTAGAGAGAAGGTCAAACCATACAGGAAAAGGAGTCTACACCCAACAGACTTAGAGGAAAAACTCTGGCCACATCTATCACAACATATCAAAATAGTTACTTCAACTGGACCAAGATTATATTGAATTTCCTGAAAAAAGAGACATAAGATAGGGAGATGAGTTAGGCGAGGGAGTGAAAAATTCATCGCAGCCAGCCTGCTTCTAAAGTCTCTGAAGCTCAGGTTTGGAAACTTGCACTTATGAATAGGAAACCTTTGTGTTGCATAATGTATTTCTGGAAAGATGCCCAAGTGCTCTATGGAGGTCTAATACGAACATTAATCTAATGAATGATATAGAAGAAAAATGATGTGTGTACATCCTAATGGAAAGCATATTTTCTGAGTAAAGCTTGTGGATTGAAATGCAAAAAAAATAACCCTATCCTTTAACTGTAGCTTCCAGCTACCACCTCAACCAGTAAGATGAGTGGAACACCCTCACTGAATGCTGAGTGATTGCTCTGCTTTCTGTTGCCCAGGGGGAAGCATTTCCCAAATCCGTGCAGGTGTTGAAGAGAGACTAGCTAAAAGGAAAGAAACAGAATTCTCCTTTTGGAGCCCCTGGATGACTCTTTCCATAGACAAGCTTATTTTTTTTAAAATACTAGTTTATTTTTCAAATGCAACCGAAACCAAGCCCCTGTTTTTCCCAGGAACTTAATTTGATTAAACTTGATATATCACATTGTGACTGGCCTCATTTTTTTTACTCCAAAAGCCATGCCATCTTTTATCTTTTATTTATAGTGATCTTCATATTCATTTCTCAACTGAGGCAGGTACTTCAGAGAGAGCTGGCATTGATCTTGAATCTTCTCTCTTTCTCTTTTTGTAATGCATACTTCCTGACCCTTAAGAAACAGCACTGATGGGAGGCTTTTTTTTTTTTTTAAAGCAAGAGTTTGAAATCTTTTTTCTTTTCTTACTTTTTAACCTGCTGAAAAGAAAATCACCTTTTGTAACCTAGTAGGTGACTGGACTTGAAATAAAATCAGCATCCCACTTTTTTTTCTTAAGTGCATCTGTCTTCAGAAGAGATGGAGACTGAATTGAACATTTCATGGAGCTGACTTCTGATTATTAACAGGTGAGAGTGAGGAGAGGCCTATGAGAGGCTTATATGTCTTAGGAGATGAGAAATTAAATCCTCTTTGCCAAGTACAAATGAATTCATGGGTAGAACCTAGAGTTAAGGCCAATAGATTCATAATTGCATTTTAAGGAATCTAAATCCCATTTAGTTGTCCTGAGAAGCAGCCAAAAGAAATTGCAAATCAAGATGTACACAGAACTCAGCTGTCTGGAAAACACAACAGCCCCTTTTCTCGTGTCACAAGCTACCATTGGGCACAGAGGAACCTGAGGGAGTCAGAGCCACTTTGGGCTTAAACCGTTCAGATTAACACACAACCAATGTGCACCAGAACAAGCAGCTGAATTTAGACTCTTAGATTTAAACAAAATTAACTCATGGCTATTCAACTTCTACTCCCATTTCAAGGTCAAGTTGCTCTCTTAAGGCCTATTTTCTCTACAAATGGTGTTCCCCTAATATAGCCAGCGTGTGTTTTTTTTGTTTGTTTTGTTAGTTTGTTTGTTTTTTCCTTTTCTTTTCCAAACTCCTTCTTGGGATCCGCATATTTTTTTCAGTCCAATCATCTATTCCATTTCCTCGTAACCAGGAGAACATGGATAATGTCCTCCGTGATACCTCAGAACCAGAGGTGCTCTGTAAATGTTATTTGTCAAATGTGATTTCCATGCTGAACGTAGGTCTTTGGTTTTGGGTGCGTATGAAGCAAGACCATAATCTTTAACCGCTTTGGCATGATTCTCAACTAGCACTCTTCTAAGGAAAGCCCTAGAGAGCACAAAAACGAGAGTTTTATTAAGAGTCGTTGTGATGGGAAGTAGCTTGATAAAAAAGAATTGAACACTGGAACTGGGGTCCATTAGCAGTTCTGTCGTCATTTACTGCAAATATCTGAGCAAACCACTGAAACTGGTTTGGCTCAGTGGATAGAGTGTCTCCTGAGGACTGAAAGGTCCTGGGTTCAATTCCGGTCAAGGGCATGTACCTTGGTTGCGGGCACATCCCCAATGGAGGGGTGTGCTGGAGGCAGCTGATCAATAATTCTCTCTCATCGATGGTTCTAACTCTCTATTCCTCTCTCTTCCTCTTTGTAAAAAAAAAATATATATATATATTTTTTTAAAATATCTGAGCAAACCACTTAGCTCTCTGATCCTCAGTTTCCTCATGCAAAATGAGTTGTCCTGGATAAGCAGTATCTGCAATCTCACCCACTCCTAAAACTCTATCACACAGAAAAGAGAAGGGGCGCTATTTTATTCAAGTTTCTGACTTTCTTTATCTTGCAAGAGAGCCCTCTCACAGTACAGCACAATCTCTTCCCCAAGCTGGGTTTCCAGACGGTGGTGGAAGGCCCTTACAAGGTTAAATTACTTAGCTTTTGGTTTAGATTCCTCAGGCACATTGTGTCCAGCCTTAATATTTCACACTGTAAGCCATATCATCTTTTATCTTTTATTTATAGTGATCCTCATATTAATTTCTCAATAGCAGCTGGTGCGGCAGGAGGGACAAGTCATTGATCTTCCAATTTACCCGCTACTCTTACATATCCTGAGGTCGAGGCGGCCCGGAGAGATTGATGGAGCGCTGGCACCCGCCCAGCAGCTGTGTGCTCCTCATGCATGAAAATCAACCACAGGAAACCGAAATTCGACAATTGGCAGCAATATCAACCACCTCGGTAATAAATATAACAGGATGTTCTTTAATAATGAATGGGTGTCTGGGATTCGGTAATGAAAAAGCTACCCTGTGAGAGTGCCAGTGCAGCTCTGGACTGAGGGGGAGGTTTTGGGATGAGGGTGGAGGTGGGGGAAACTGTTTACAGACATTCTTATTTCTTGATTCTCAAGGAAGTTGTAATACAGAGTAAACTAGGATTCCTTCATTTTCTGTAAAGCCAATTATTTTTTATGAAAAAAATTTTAAAATATATTTTTAGATTTCAGAGATGAAGGGAGGGATAGAAACATCAAAGTGAGAGAGAATCATTGATTGTCTGCCTCCTGCATGGCCCCACCCCTCTGGGGATCAAGCCCACAACTTAGGCATGTGCCTCCCCTGGGAATCTGTGATCTTCTGGTTCATAGGTCAATGTTCAACCACTGAACCATACCAGCCAGGCTGATTTTTTTTTTTTTTTAATTCCGCAAGCAAAACAACAGATCCTCAGATCCTGTCATTGCCCAACAATGTAAATGGAATTGGTTCTGGAGCTACATACACTGTGTTAGTCACAGATACCAGGGGAGGACAAACCACTAATAGATTCTTAAAGGTCTTCACTCCTTGTCATGGCTGAGCAATGGCTTCCAATAGGCCAAGCTGGAGTCTAAGTTGACTCAAGTCCCCCCTGACATTAGTTTAACCCCAAACTTCTTGCATTTCCCTGCTGCCTGCTCCTCTGCTAACCTTTCCCGCTTAAGCTCAGGTATTTCAGGTTTTTTTTTTTATCGTGAGCTTTGTGTCTTTAAATCCTACCCGCTGAGGTTTAGTTCTCTTATCATATGTAGCTAAGAAAACAAATACTAAAAGTGGAAGCAGAATTTCCGGTTAGGCCACATACATGATGGCAGGACAGAAGAGAGCCCACACGTGCAGCCGATGTGGAACTGCATGAAGCAAAGCTTCCCCATTACCAGCCTGTAAAAATATTTTGTCCCCTTGGTTATTACCCAGCATGCATACTATACAGACACACTTATTATCTCTGCATTTTTTTTTTATAATGGAGTGACTAATAACACCCTCCAGGGATAAACTGGGGTGTCAAGCTGCTCAGAAATTTCAGGCACAGGATTGCCAGGAAACTATTTGCTTCTAACAAAACATGCTACGGAGATTTGGAGTGTACATGGGGTTTGAGCAATGTTATGATTTTCACAGACAGAGCTCACAAAGGGTTCTGCCCAGTGTGCACTCTATCTTTCTCTGAGGAGCAGAGGCTGAGTCAATCCTTCCAAGTGTTGAAATCACAATACATATATCAAATGACTTAATATCATACAGGACCACTGTCTTGTATAAACACACAGACAATAAAAATGTTTAATGCCTCCAACAGGATTGCACAGTTCACACATTTTTCAAATTTTGCTTTTCTCTGCTCCCTCAATTTAAACACTATTTCCCCCTCTTGTTCTCTAATCAGGCTTTATTACATAGTTATTTATATGTTTTAAAAAGGAAAAAAAATCAAGTGGAAATGCTCCTAGACAAAAAGAAAGACATACAAAATGTAATATCTTGTGCTAAGCAGATCAGACTCAGTGAAAATGATGAACATGTTTTTTTTTTGGACAAGACTTTACCTAGTATTATTATTAGCAGTGTAGTAGAAATAAGAGTAAAAGTATCAGTAACAAAATACTAGTAGCCAAACTGTGTGTTTATAGAGCACATAACCACCTTCAAAATATTTGGAAGTGGACTGTTTCACTTGACCTTCAAAACAACCCTAAATATATGCAGGCTTGGTATTCTTATTCCATTTTATAGATGAGCAAACTGAATTCCAGAGATATTAAGTGATTCACCCAGCTAAGAAGCCAGAAAATCAGGTACTCTCAGCTTCCTCCCTATGAATTGATGGAGCATATTTTAAAGTAGCAATACAATAAGAAATCAAGAACATCTTCCCAGAACTCTCCTGGTAAGAGGAATTTGGAATTAGCTATTGTTTCATAAAGGTTATTAGAGACCAAACTAGAATTTGGATGCTAAGTAAAATGTGTCAATCTGGACGGGAGAGAGGATAAGTACAGGTAATTTAAAAAATGGAATCAGTAAGATATAATACAACCTGACATTTGCCTGAAAATCAGTAAAATTTGGGGAAGTAAATGGCTGATATGTCTAACAACTGTTTGCAAACATATATTTCCTAAAGAAGTATTCAGCAGTTCCATAACTGCAGAGTATATGTGAACTATAATATTACTTCCTATGAGATAGGAATGTTGTAACATATGACTATTTTATGGAAGTAGAGCTCTGGAGAATTTGGGGCCCATCCACAGACAAACCACTTAACAATAAGCACATAAAGAGTGACAAGGTAGAGTGGAGTGCTGGGATAATTGATGTCTGTTAACTGAATATTAAGGCAGCATTACCCAGGAAATGGGTGCTTTCCAGGTGTAACTCTACCTGTCACCAGATCACTATCACTGGGAATCTATGTGACTCTCCTGGGGCCTGCTCAACACTGGCTTCCTGCAGTAGAACTTGGGGGCCCTGACCTGCTGGAGCCCTTAAGAGGACAACTTGGTGCTAGACTTGTGAGAAACTTCTCTCAGCCTTGAAAATAGGGATTATCAGAAGAATAATTTAGGCAGCCAGGATCCTACTCAGTAAAGTTCAATCACATTAGCAAATCCTATAAGAGTCACTAATCTTAACTAATAAAAGAATAATATGCAAATTAACCACCACACTGCTACACCCACCAGCCACGCCCACCAGCCACTCAAGAGTGAGTATGCAAATTACCTCCAACCAACATGGCTTTGGACACAGATAGCAGGAGGGAGGCTTGGGTTTCCCAGGAAATGGAAGAAGCCAAGCTTTCCACATGCCCAAGCTGGCCTGAGCCTCCATTCAAGGCTACAAAGTTTCAATTATAGAACGTAAATAAATTCCAGATACCAGGGCCTCAGCTTGGGTCGCTGGGGGGCATGGCCAGCCTGCAAACCAACACAGGCCCCTCGCCCAGGCCACCCCACACACCAAGGGAACCTCCACCCTGATCCTGTACACTCTTCAGGGCAAACCAGCTGGCCCCTAGCAGGCCTCTATCCTATCTAATAAAAGAGTAATATGCAGATTGACCATCACTCTAACACACAAGATCAAGATAGCAGTCCCGATGTGGTCAAAGATCCTGCCCCCATGTGGCCACAAGATGGCCAGCAAGGGAGGGCAGTTGGGAGGAGCCAGGCCTGCAAGGGAGGACAGTTGTGGGTGATCAGACCATCAGGAGAAGGCAGTTGGGAGGTACCAGGCCTGCAAGGGAGGGTAGTTGGGGGTGATCAACCCTGCAGGGGAGGGCAGGTAGGGGTGACCAGGCTGGGCAAAGGAGGGAAATTGGGGGCAAACAGGCTGGCAGGGGAGCAGTTAGACATCAATCAGGCTGGCATGGGAGTGGTTAGGGGGTGATCAGGCTGGCAGGCAGAAGCAGTTAGGGCAATCAGGAATGCAGGCAGGAGAGCAGTTGGGAGCCAGCAGTTCTGGATTTTGAGGGGTCCCAGATTGGAGAGGGTGCAGGCTGGGCTGAGAGACACCCCCCCCCCCCCCCAGTGCATCAATTTCATGCACTGGGCCTCTAATAAAACTATATAAAAGGATTGGATGCAAGTGTCTAAGCAGCCTAAACCACTACATATACAGTTATCTTTTTTGCCCTTCCTTAAGATACAGTCTAATATTACCAAATGAACTGACCTTAAATATGCCAAAGTAAACTGAGTGGTATAGAGGTGTCAATAAAGGAGAAAGTGATAGTCAAATTCAAATGGTTAAAAACATACTTGGTATGTTTTTAAAATAGCCAAGAAGTCAAGAAGAAGAATTAAAAAAAAAATAAAGAGTGCTAAGAATGAGTATTTACCACCACTAAGAATATGAATTAGAACTTCACCACTAGTTATTAAGCATTCAGTAAATTTTCTTTGGTTTCTCTGCACTAAAAGCCACCTATCATAAATCCCAGAACTGCTGAGAAACATGCTTGTCAAACCTTCGCAACAGCTTGGGACTTTGTTATATAAACTTTCAGAGACTATTACACTTAAAGTAAAAAGCCCTTTGAAAATAGATGTTCTTATCTATTTTGGCATATTCATCCCCTGTAGGAGAGTTGTGATTCAAATAACATTGATAATATTTTTTAAGCACTTGAGAAAACATAGCACTTCAAAAGGCTTAAATCTGGAAGTATTTCAAATACAAGGTTTAGGATTACCAGTATGGCTTCCTAATATCATTATTTGAGAATGAGGGCACTATTAGGTATCTCTCTGTTTGGAATAACTGGAAATATCAATTAAATATTCAGAATTAAGAGAATCGCCCTGGAGATGTGAGATCCTATTATATCCAATGGCTTTCTGCTAGTGGCTTACAATATGTCTTTAATCAATCCAGAGAAGTTTCTTAAATCCAAGAAATTTGATGGCAATAATTTAGGGTTCATTTAAGCATTTGTATCCTACAATCATTAGAGCTGCACTTATCTGAATAATGATGATTTCTGTGTATAACTCATATTTACCAAAAATAATAGCAATGAAATCTCTCAAATTCCATAGGGATCTTCCAATTTTCTACTCCTACTATGGTTGCCTAGTCTCTAACACTTGGTGTGGTCAGACTTTATAATTTTAGTCATTCAATAGGTGTATGGTGATATCTCCTGTGGTTTTAATTTTAATTTAGCTAATAACCAATTATTTTTAGCAACTTCATGTGTTCATTTGCCATACATCTGCCTCCTTGGTGAAATCTCTTTTTAGATATTTTCCAAAAAATTTTCTAGTCACTAAGTTTTAAGAGTTCTTCATGTGTTTTAAGGACAAATATTTTCAGATATATAATTTGCAGATATTTTCTTCTTAAATGTGGCTTTCCTTTTATTATTTTAATAATGACTTTCAAAGAGCAGAAGATTGGATGAAATCAGCCTCATTTATCATTTTTTCTTTTATGAATCTTGTTTATGTTATCATTTCTAGGAAATTTTTGCCTATCACAAGATCACAAAGGTTTTGTCCCATGTTTTCTTTTTTAAATTATTAAGTTTATTAGAATAACTTTGGTTAACAACATTAGATAATTTCCCCATGTTTTCATATAGAAGTTTTATAGATTTATAATATATTTTGAGTTCATTCTATACATGATGTAAGAGTTAAATTTCAGACTTTTACACATGGCTATCTATGCATGATACTCATGCACTACAAGCTTCCAGAACAATTTGTCTTTCCCTACTGAATTGGCTTTGTGCCTTTGTTGAAAATCAGTTCTCGCTGTATGTGTGGATTTAATTCTGGGATCTACCTTCTGTTCGATTAATCTACTACAATATATCTGACTCTTGGGTATATTATATTTTTTCCTGATTTTTTTTCAGTGGCTCATGTAAATAGACTTCCAGTAATATAGTGTCACCATTTTACTATACATATCTAAGTATATCTGAAATGAATTTTATAAACCAATGGAACTTGGACTCAAACTAAGGTTACTTCCAAAAGGCACTTATAAAATGTTGAGATGTAAAACATTATGGGTTCCACATCCTTCTAAACACAATCAAATTCATGTTAATCTGTCCCCAAAGGTTATTTTGCATATGCATGGGTTGTAGAGTGTGGACAATATATAAGGGATATGTGTAGTCTTTCCTAAATAATTATTATAGGAGATAAAGGAAAAATGCAAAAAAATAGAAATACTTACATGCCAAATCCTATATAATAAAAACCTAATATGTTAAGAGTCCAGTTGACCAGTTGGCCATTCAACCAATGAAAGCATAATATGCTAATGATATGCTAAGGCCACTCAACTGCTCACTATGATGTGCACTGACCACCAGGGGGCAGATGCTCTGACTGGTAGATTAGCTTGCTGCTAGGGTCCCACTGATCAGGACTGTGAAAGATGGGCTGGACACGCCCCAGATCCCTCCCCCTGTCCCTCCCTGGCCGTAATCATGCACTGGTGGGGTCCCTTGGCCTGGCCTGTGCTCTCCCACAATCTGGGACCCTTCAGGGGATGTCAGAGAGCTAGTTTTGGCCCAATTCTACAGGCCAGGCCGAGGGACCCCACTGGTGCATGAATTCATGCACCGGGCCTCTAGTGTTAAAATAAAAAACATATTTCTACAAGTTCATATTGAGATAAATAAGCAAATTATTATAAAACAACTTTTAGAGAATTTTTCAAAATGCTTTAATTTCAAAACTCTTCTACATGAAATATCTGAGATATCACAGGAATAATATAGAAGAGTTTTCTGGAACCAGCTTGTCTTTTCTTTTTTATCCCCTCTAGTGGATTGGTTGTATTTTAGTCAGTGTATTAGACATGTGGGTGTGAATAAGATGAAACTTCTCTTAAAAAGAGAAATGAACAAAGAATATATGTTGTCAACTTGTCTAAAACATTTTTCATGTTCTGACTCATTTTTCTTTATATTGACATTTCAAGAAACTGTGGTGTGTTTTTTTAATTTGACTATTATAAAACCCTGATAACTTCACTAAAATCCCATGAAAATAATATAAACAACTGTAATGGAAAGTGAAAAGATGATAATAGCAATCAGCACTGTGATTGTTCTTGTCAGTGTTCTTATTACTTATAATAGTAAAAAATCCCATGTTAATTTGACTTTTTGACCTTTAATCTTTACTTTGGTAGAAAAATATCTTTTGAGAAGCAATTTCTTTTTCTTTGCTTATTATTTCTTTGCACTTAAAATTCTTAATGGCCATATTTTGATAGGCTCATCTTAGAAATGTGCAGAAGAAAGACAGTTATGCAAACTATTCATAGATCTATGGGTTCACAAACATTTAAAGGCTTGATGTTTTAATATTGTGGCATGTAGCTTCATTTCTTAGGGAGAATGGAAACATACATGTACTGCTGTTGTTTAAAATAAATTGACATAGGTGCACAGAAGGCATTCTATTCTAGACATGGGGTGGCAGTTAGATTCGGGGGTGGGAATAATTATAAAACATAATTATAATTATAAAATATAATTATAAAACATAGTTCTTGGCTATCAGAGGTACACAATTTAGTTGGGGAGAAGGCACTGTAAAGACTCAATGAGAATGAGTCTGATACATGTGGTGCAACTGTCACATTCTGATATAATTTGCTCTAGCCTACTTTCTTCTATTAAAATACTTAATTCGGGGCCTAATGAATTTTAAATATCAGGCTCAAAGTCTACTTTAGACAATTTCCCTGGAGTTCTAACAACAAACAAGTTGATATGATTTCTGCACAGTAAATCAGAGTTCTTGAGTTTAATAAGCATAGTGGTCTCCTTTAAGAAAGCTCACTCTTTAAACCTTGCATGCCAAGGTCCAAAAGAATGAGGTAGGTAATAAATTACTCTTCAGTTTCAGATGTGGGAGAGAAAAGAGGCTCAGCTTAAGTAGAATAGTTTGTTGAATTCTCCAAAGTGTTAAGCAGTAAAAGGCACACTATTCAGACTCAAAATGAGTTGAGAATTAAGATGAAAGCCTAAAGATGAAGGTCAAAATGTCACCTAGATCTAAAGACACTTTTAGGCTGAAACTAAAATCATTAAAAAATCATATTCCAAAGAAAGAATAGGCAGGAGGGGGTAGTGGTGGTGGTGGTATACTTATATCACATAAAATACACTTGAGTAAAAAATCTGTGACAAAAAAAATAATGATAAAAGAGTCAATTCATCAAGACAATCTAGCAATGATAAATGTACAGTATTCAACATCAGAGCATCATATATATAAGGTTGACAGAATTGAGAGAAATAGACAGCAACACAATTGTAGGAGTTTTTAATACCCCGCTTTCAGTAATGTATTTAGGTGAACAGAAAATCAGTAATGAAACAGACCATTAACACTATAGACTAAATAGACCTAAAAGAACACTCCACCCAACAGCAACAAAACCACAATTCCTCTCAAGTGCACATGGAACATTTTCTCCAAAAGAGATCACATGTGAGGTCACAGAACAAGTTCTAACAAATTGAAGAAGATGGGAATCATAGCAGTATCTTTTTCTGACCACAATGGAATGAAAGTAGAAATCAATAGCAGAAGGAAAAACTGGAAAATTCATAGTGCGTGGAAATAAAACAGAACACTCTTAAACAGCCAACAGTTCAAAAGCGTACCTGAAAAGTAAGTTAGGGTGTGCGCTGCCTAACACTTTTCTGCCCTATTCCTGCATACTCTAAAGCCAAGTGCCAGGTAAAGATTTCTGTAAACCAAAGGCCTTTCTGGTGACTTCCCCATTCAGCTCCAGTCATTTGCTCAGCCACCTGCAACCCCAAAAAGGCCCTTTTCTTTAAGCCAGACCTTACATGCAGCTTCAGAAACAGCTGTTCTCCTGTGCTATATCACTGCAGCTATCAGCTGTTCTCCTGTGCTATCACTGCAGCTATCAGCCAAACACCAAGTATCCTATGGCTGATGTAGTGGGTTGAATGGTGGCCCTCAAAAGTTTATGTCAAGGAAACTTTGAAAAACAACAACAAATTACACATTTACAATGTAAAACAAATCAGAAACTATTTTAACACTGATTTACTCCTAGCCCACTAATAGCTAATCAGTAGACTTGTGCTAAAACATCTTGATTAGCTGCTAATAAAACTCTTTGGAAGCAGATCCCTCCACATGCTTCAAAGGGAGGATGCAGAACTGTATGCTTCAGGATGCTCTCACCAAAAATCCACACAATTTCTTTACTGTTTCAGCCAAGTATGGCCTGTGGTCCAGCTCTACCCTCATATCTACCTAGTTTTCTTAGACTAGTCATGAAGACAGACAAAAATAAAGGTGAGATATAAAGTAGGAATGTATAAAATAGTAAAAAAAAAAAAAAAAAATCACTGAAAGTAGAATCAATATTTTTTAGAGGTGAGTTTTCAGCACCAACATTGCTTTTCTATTATATTTGTAAAGTGATAATGAAAAAAAAAAAAAATATATATATATATCATTATTATAAATTTGCATAGTTAACTACTGCATGCCAAGTAAAATGCCAAGGAAATATCAAAACATGAAAAAAGATATCCTAGGCCTCAAGGAATATTATTTAGGAGAAAACAGACATATGTAAAAACAAAACAAAACAAAACAAAACAAAAAAACAAAAAAAAACACACACACACACACACACACACAATAATTCTAAAGTGTAGTAAGTACAACAATCCAGCATGCGAAAGTACAAAGTATAGATAAATTTGGTATTGAAAACCTGAAAATAACCACTTTTCTATTTTGAGGAAATTTGTCTCATAATGATCATATTTCACCAGGAGTTCAATACTCCCACCTGGACTCACTGAGTTTCTTTCTATGTGAGAATATAAAAGCCTGACTGTACTCCTTAGGAAAAGCCTTATCTGGCACAAATTTCAGATAACAAGGAGAAAACCTCAAGAGGTTCAGAACTTTAGTTCAGAGAAGCACCCAGAAGTTCATATGATTATCTAGCATTAATACCACTTGCTTGACATGAAAATAGAGCTGTAAATCTCAAATATTAGATGATCTTTTAAGAACTTTAAAACCTCCTGCTATTAGTTGAAAATCTTATGAGAATAACTCCCTGTAAAACATTGATAATATGCTTTAAAGCCTCATATTCAGAAGCTTATGTTTTGGCTAAGTGATTCAGAAGAAAAGTAATGGAGAGGGCAAAGTGTTTAGCTACGTCTACTTTGGAACCTAACCTTCACAAGCAATGCCATTTCCATTGAGCTATTGGAAAACGTAGCCTAGTTTTCTGAACAGTAAACAAGAAAGCATTTTCTCATGTAAGCAATGTCTTAAATAATTGTCAGATAAAGTAGAAACACAATAAATAAAATAATAACATTTTATAAATTTTATACTTTACAAAGCATTTTCATATTCATTAGCTAATTTAATCCTCATGTCAACTGTATGAGATAGGTATTATTTTCTTATTAGAAATTGTCATTCACTAAATCCTTGGTGACTGCTCAAGAAGAGTTGAAATTTTGAGTGCTATATTTGTTAATGCCAAGGTGGGTTTTTTTTATGATAACATTGGGTGCTAAAAACAACAGTTCAAGATGACAGACTATGGAAATATTTACTTTCTGTTTCTTCTAAAACAATATATATATTGCTAAGCAACCATTGCATCCGAAATGACCGAACAGGCTGTGGGGGCGACCAGGCTAGCAGAACGTTAGTGAGGGGCGACCAAATGACCAAGCAGCAGGCTGTATGGGGAGACCAGGCGAGTAAGGGGAGCAGTTGGAGGCGACCAGGCCAGCAGAGGGGTGCAATAGGGGCAACAAGGCCAGTGGGGGTGCAATAAGAGGTGACCAGGCCAGCGTGGGGGAGGGGCATTTGGGGGCAATCAGGCCAACGGGGGGCAGTTGGGGGCAACTACATCTGCAGGGGGAGGTATTTGGGGGTGACCAGGCCAAGAGGGGGGGGGCAGTTAGGTGTGATCAGGAAGGCAGGCAGGTAAGTAGTAAGGAGTCAGTGGTCCCAGATTGTGAGAGGGATGTCCAACTGTAGATGGGGCCAAAACCAGCAGTCAGACATCCACTGAAGGGTCCTGGATTGAAGAGGATGTAGGCTGGGCTGAGGGGACCCCCCCCCCATATACAAATTTAATGCTGCAGACCTATTTAATAAAAGGGTAATATACAAAGTAACCATCACTTCATCACAAAGATGGCAGCGCCCATAACGGCCAGGTGAGATGTTGGTAGTGTCATCCCAGTGTCAAGAGCCCAGTGTCCCGAACCCTGGCTGTTCGGAGGGAGGGAGAAGTCTCTGGGGGTGATGCGAGCCCAGCGTCCTATGCCCCGGCCACGTGGAGGAAGGAAGGGGCCTCTGAGGGCGATGTGAGTCCAGCATCCAGTGCTCTGACAGTGCAGAGGGAGGGAGAGGCCTCTGGCCAGAGGCTGGGCAGTGGAACACTGGCATCATTGCAGGCAGGGCTAAGGGCCCCCCTGAATGAATTTTGTGCACCAGGCATCTACCCTGTTTCCCCAAAAATAAGACAGTGTCTTATATTAATTTTTTCTCCCAAAGTTGCGCTAGGTCTTATTTTCAGGGGATGTCTTATCTTTCCATGCACTAGGTCTTATTTTTGGAGAATGTCTTATTTTCAGGGAAACACGGTAGTATTTAAATAAAAGTATAGGAATATAAAGTTAATAACGAACAAAAGCCAAGAAATTGTGGAAGACATTAATCACATAAAGGTTTTGATACATTGCTAAAAAGCAATATATCTCTACTAAAGGCTCAGTGCATGAAATTTATGCACATGGGGTGGGTCCAGCCTGCACCCTCTCCAATCTGAGACCTTCCAGGGGATGTCCTACTGCTTATTTAGACATCCTTCTCATAATCTGGGACTGCTGGCTCCTAACCTCTCACCTGCCTGATTGCCCCAAACCACTTCTGCCTTTCAGCCTGACTGCCCACTAACCACTCTTCTGCCTAATGGCCCACAACTGCTCTCCCCTGCTATGACCGGCCTCCTCTGCCAGGACCCGCCTCCTCCATGCAAGGCAGCAGAGACACTAGGCCTGGCCTCCTCTGTGCCACGCGGAGCCATGGGATCTCCAAGCCTCACTGCACAGAGCAGCTGCCAGGCCCCTCCTCCTCTGTATGCGTGGCCATCTTGTGGCAGCCATCTTGTGATAACGTTGTGTGTGAGGGCATGAGGACCATGTAGGCTTTTATTAGGATAGATATCAATATGTATATTGAGAGAGAGAAAGAGAGAAAGAGAGAGAGAGAGAGAGAGAGAGAGAGAGAGAGAGAGAGAGAGAGAGAGAGAGAGAGGAAGAGAGAGAGAAAGAGAAAGAGGGCTCTACAAACAGGGAGACAAAATTATATTAGGAAAAAATGTTAATTTAATGAGCTCCAGAGGTCACTTATTAACAATCCCCATGAACTCTGTATAAAATACAATGATTGTTGTTGGTAAGCAAGACAAGACAATTGGAGTGAGTGTTCTACCACAGGATGTCAGCTATGATTTATTGTCACTACTAGAGATTCCATACAATGTTGCCCATTGCAAGGCTCATTCAATATGATTGGAGATTGGTGCTTTACAAATTGTTAAGTTAGAAGTAATCTAATCAGGTAACTATAAACTGATGTTATTATTAAAATATTTTTATTAACTATTAAATTCATTGTTTTAAATACTTTTGCCTTGACAAATTCTGTTTCAACATGCTTGCTTCTGCCAATTTATCTCAGAATAGGCATGGGCTACTAATATTATTTTGCTTTATAAGAACAAGTAAGGTAAAAAAAAAATCATATTGTTCATCTATTCCCATTTGACAGGAAAATCAAGAAGTACCGTATTTTTCGGACCATAAGACGCGCTTTTTTTCCCCCAGAAGTGGGGGGGAAAAGTCCCTGCGTCTTATGGTCCAAATATAGCCTACACATATACTTTTTAAAAAAAAGTTTTTTTACTTGCCCGGCTCTGTGTGGTCTCTGTGTGCTTGCCAGGCTCTAAAATGGTTCTAAATGCTGCTGTTTACTTTACAGGGTTGATTACATGTGTTTATGACTGTGATGTTGGGTTTTAATGCACATAAAATATTTTAGGACACTATTTGTTTCAGAATCTTTTTTTCTTCATTTCCCTTCTCTAAAAACTGGTGCGTCTTATGGTCCGGAGGGTCTTATGGTCCGAAAAATACGGTAGATTTTTCTGGAACACCTTGTTCAGATTTCTTCAATTGTTCTGAGACTCTAAGGTGAATCATATGTTTAATTAATTTTTTCCTCTTTGGGAAAAAAAGATGGGAATAACATGACTGTAATGAATTGTTTTCAGATAAGTCTTACATTTGATCATCTTTTTCAGAGTTGCTATAAGAAATCTTTGCTCCAAATTTATACCAGCTTGCTATTTTTGTTCAAACAAAGAAAATCAAGAGATTGTTCCTTACTGAACTTTCCCCTAATGACATCAAAGAATTATGGTTAAATGTCATAACTGTAAATCATTTCTGCTCTGGAGAGGTTAGAAAGGGCTTATAATATTTCTCCTTTTCTCAGAATTTGTATTTCAGCAAAACCTTTTGTGTCTTACCAACCTCGAAGTTTTTAGGGGATGAAAGTCCAAATTTGCTCTGTTATACTATCAAAGGAATCTCATGAGCAGAGAACTAAAACTAATTTTTAATAGATGAATTATCTTCAGTGCTTTTTAAAATATATTTTAACCAAAAAAAATCACAAAATTTTACTGATCTATACATGATTTTTAGTCCTGAAACTCCTGCATGTCACATGCATGATACACAATGGCAGTCCCATAAAAGAGAAGACACTCCAAAGAAGTGAGCAAAACAAAACAAAACAAAACAAACAAAAAACTCAACAAGATTCAAATTAGATAAAGGCACATGCAGATCAGAATATTTCAGATCTTTTTTTCATCATGCTGGTGCTTCCAGCCCTTGAATAATAATACATGTTTCCTTATCCTGGACCCAAAGGCTATGTCTCCTCTCTTGGACATAAGAATATCTGGAATTACATTTGGGTGTGCTGAAGAGTGGATCCAGCTAGAATGCTCACAATGCTCAAATTGTGTTGATCTTATAATACTTTAATCTAATAATACATCGCTCCACTGTTAACTTGCAATAAATGAAGTATTTGCTTTCTAGACATGAATGAGATGCTTTACTAGACATATTCAAGGAAGGCCAGAGAAACTGGCTTCTAACAGATATGGAATAACACTCTGGTGAATTTATTTGATGAAAAATTACAATTTTTCTAAAATGCAACCATCCCACTGGTCCTCAGCTCTCAGCCCACCGATGATCAGCAGAGGAGAACCTCTCTCCAAGTGCTCCTCTTGCTACGACTTATGGGCTCTGCAGTCACCTATGCTCCAGTAGATAGCATCACTGCAACTGCAACCCTGCCATTGACACTGAGGCTATGGCCACTCCTCCTTCCCAGGCTGCCATTTTCCATTCCCCCGCACCCCCCATCTCCAGAGAGTGCCACTCTCCATTGTCCATGCCACTTCCTAATTCTGAGGACACACCACCCTGTGTGAGCATTTCCCCAGTGGATGCATCCACCCATTTACCTAAAAAATTAGTCAGCAAAGAGACCCAAGTTTCCAACCCTCCCTTGGACACAGAAACTACCTCTCAGCCTACATCTGGGGCCAATGACAGGACAGCAGCCTAAAAACTTTTTTACTTTTGGAAAAAGTGGTAGTAGCTCCAGCACAAGCTGTAGGTTTAACTTTTCATGCAGCCCAGTCAGCCAGTGCAGGTTTGCAATTGCCAGGTTCCATATTGGACACCACTGTCAACATCCAGCTGGCCTTTGGTGGCAACCCAGGTATTCTTCCCTTTGACACGTCCATATTGCTAGTGTTGAAGTTGCCTCCTGCTTGTCTAACACTGTATCGCCACGTCCATTTATGCTTATGGGATCTACAGCTCCCATGGATGGTGAAAGCTATAAGGTCAGTGTGTTCACCCCAACCCCCACTAGCACCTCTAGTCATGGGAATGATACTATCCCTTCTCATCACTACAGCATCTGTGATATGGACAGGTGATTAGGTTAAGGGGGTGTATCCAAAGCACCTGCTGAAATCTTGTTTTGAGTGTAAAAGATGGTAATCCAGGAGGAAAAAAATGTCCAAAGGAGGGAGAGATGGGTTGGCTCACTCTTGCCTCTTCCCTCTATTCTTCTCTTTTCTCTCCCACCACTCAGACATCAGTGGAGGCTAGAAATTCTCTGGTGCATGATAGGATACCACACTTAGTTTTAGTTTTTAAAATTTTTAATTTTTTGTGTCTTTTTATTTAATTTAGGCTTAGACCAATCATTCTCACACACTCTCACTTCACCCAGTAAGGCTTAATTTGGCACCTAGGCTTTTGAGTCTGGAGGAAAACAGTAAAAAAGATCTCATGACTGCTCAGTAATTATTCAGCATTTAAGTTTTATTAGAATTTATCATGCTGCTTAAATATATGAGAAAAGATCCTCTTTAATATCTTGCCTGGCTCCTGCCTAAACTTCTAAAATATTAATTCAAACAAGTTAAAACTGCACCCAGTTCTGGCTGACCCTAGAATATATGGAGGACGAGATTGTGGGGAAAGAGAAGCAGGGTTTCAGTTTCAACAGTGGACAGGATAACCCTCACTGAGAAGGAGGGAGGCAATTGAGTCATATATCTTAGGAAAAGTCATTCCATGTAATGGGAATAATCACTGCAAAGGCTCAGAGGAAGGGTGCGTTGTGTCCTCCGGGAGCAGTTAATAAACACATGTGGCTGGAATAGGGTCCAGTAGGAGGGAGGAAAGCACAGACAAAGTGTGGGTTGAATTCTCTGCACCATCATTTACTGGCTGCATAATCACAGATGACTCAACCTCTGTGTATCTTAGTGTTTTTTCTGTGGTCTATTTACATGGCAAAGTTTTTGAAAGGTTAAAATAAAATCACGTAGGGAAGTGATTTGCAAGATGGATAGACAGATAATAAATAGGATGTAGGTACATAAGTATGTAAGAAGATAGAATTATAGTTTGAATTTTTGTGCCACTCTTCCCCTCTTTCCCCCAATAAAAGATTCAGATTTGAAATTCTAAACCCTCAAAATCATGGTATTCGAAGATGAGGCCTTTGGAAAGTAATTATTTTAAGAAGAGATTACAAGGGTGTAGCTTCCATGATGGAGTTAGTCTGTTAAAAGAAGAGACACAAGAACTTCCTCCTTCTGTCATGTGAGATCACAGCAAGAAGGTGGCTGTCTGCAAGTCAGAGGAGGAACCTCACTAGGAAATGAATCTGCCTAAGCCTCTGGAATTATGAGAAATAAATGTCTATTGTTTAAGCCCCACAGTCTATGGTCTTTTTTTTTTTAAATAGCAGCCTGAGCAGACTAAAACAGATAGATAAGATAGCTAGATGGCTAGATAGCTAGATTAGATAGAGATAGATTAGATAGATAGATAGATAGATAGATAGATAGATAGATAGATAGATAGATATTAAGTACATTGATACCTCAGTGATGGATGGAGATAGAGTATATACATGTATGTATGATTAATGAGTTCTCTAAGCCCAGTTCTTTGATTACTTTCACTAGGCATTTCAAATTGGTGATCCCCATTTTAATGGGAGCATAAAAGTGCTTGCTTCTATGCAGTAAATATATGGAAAAATATGATAACTGAGCATAAAAATGCACAGCTCTGAGCCTAGTGCAACATTTATGAGATTAGCCCCGTAAAAACAAAGAACACCATCATAGAGAGGCTGCAGACTGCTCCAGGCACTCTGCTGCTAACTCCTTTACTCTAAGTTGTTTGTTTCAGTGCCAGAGGATCAAAGCCCCTGGCTTCTGAGAATCCAGAATCGCCTGCCCTTTGTAATCAGAACTGTTTCTCAGAAGCAGAGTTTGCTTCTAATAGCCCTGTACCCTAGCTCTGCCATGCCTGACAATATGACCAGGGACACATTTTTTATTTTTTTATTTTTTTTTTTAGGAAAACAAGCAAATTTATTAAGGAAACACAGTGAGCACATTTAAAAAATACACAGTGGGCAACTCAGATGGTCAGAGGGGTTTTATACCCATATGTCAGGGACACAGCTTTAAAATTCATACTTGACTTTTTTTTAAAGGCCTTCAAGCTAAAATAATGATCTTGATAAGGCAAATACTTAACACATACATCAGAGATGTAAAGATGATTTTTTGTTTCATGTTTTGATGCACTTACCCACTTGAGGATATTTATAAATAAATAGAAAGTCTTTTAATTTTATGAAAATAATACTTGCACATGATAGCAACTCAAATAATACTGAAATTCAACTCTTCCCACCGCAATCCCTTCTCAGGAGAACATTTTCACTACTACTGTGTTACCTCCATCATTCAAAACATTATGCTTATCTTGCTATGTCATGACATATCCACTTTAGACAACAGGTACCCGGGGGAGGAAGATAAACTCACTCCCATTTCTTTTCCTCCCTCTTCCTTTCCAATATGTCACATTCACTTTATTATTTTTGCTGGCTTTATTGGAAGGGAAGTGGGAGCCTAGTGACTAAAAGTGCCGAGTTTGCAGATGGACCACCTGGCTGGATCCGTGTTCTTTACTTCATGAGCTCCGTGACCTTTCTGTAGCTTTGTTTCCTCATCTGTAAACCAGGGGAAGGGTAATAATGCCTACCGTATGGGGTTGCTCATGATAATGCAAATAATAATGCATTTGCAGCTGTGAGTGGCCAACACGCAATAGCTCTCAAGAAGTATTGGCTGTCGTTATTTCTTCCTTGTTTTATCAAGTTGAACCCCAATCTCACGATTCATTCTATGCCCAAGACTGTCTGTGCCCCCACAGTTCCTTCTGCCTTTCCTTTCCCCTTGTACAACTCAACTTCTGTCAATATGTGCTTGCTTTTGTTTGCGCTGTTAACATTTATATTTTGTCATGCCATTACAGGGAAGTACCTTCATTTTAAATCTGTACTAAGTTTGATCAAAACCTCCTGCATTTTAGATACAGGTTGGCACTAGGGTTGAACACCAATAAATTGCATTGACCCTTTAAGTATTGCTCAGCCAGGGAGAAATAGTGTGATAGGATTGTATTTTCTGCTTTCTAGGTTTAGTGCCCCTGCTTCTTTCTGTCTTTCACATCAATTGGTTAGAATCATGCTATATTTTTGTTTCCTTATTAATTCAGCTATTATTTTGTCGCTTAGATGTAATTGCTTTTCCTAAAATTTGAATTGCTTTCTTCATTTTTTTTCCTTGCACTGTTTTCTAGGAATAAAGTTTTTGGTGTGTATGTTTTTTTCTCCAATTGTAACATGGTTTACTTGGCTGTGAACCTTCCTCTTGTGGGATCTTTACCCTTTTCTGGTTAGTTTGGAAGCTGTAAGACCAAATTAAGGATATGGTCTTAAAAGAAAGTGGGCCAAAGAGGCTATTCAAGCTGCTTTTAGACTAGACCAGAAATGCTTACTAAGTGCCAATTATAAAAAATGCCTAACTCTGGCCCCATCATCCTAAGTTCCTAGCTTTATGGTAGACCTGGGAATCTGGATTTCAACCAGAACCCTAGATAATTATGATACAGATCATCCACGTTCCATGCTGTGCCAAGTACTGGTCTAGGCCTTAAGGGAGAGCACACCAAAGATACCATGCATCTCACAAGACTAAAAAGCCTGTATTAGGCTACAACTCAGTTAGAAATGAGGGGATTTTCTACATGTATTTCTTTGAATTAGAAGGTGACTTGTGGAATATGTGAGCATTTCAGACTTGTGGCTGAATTTTTTTCTTACTTAACTTAATCCCATCTGCAAAATCCCTTTTGCCATTTAAAGTGACATTCACAGGTTCTGGGGATTAGCACTTGGACATTTTGGGGCAAAGGTATTATTTAGCCTTCTACAAGATAGATTTTGTATTTTTCTCAGAAGCAAGAAGCGAAGTTTAGGAGAGAAATGTGTCCCAGGTCTTACAATGTTTCAGAGTAGATGTTTAAATTCTGGCAGTCTGGCTTTTAGGACACACTCTGAACGCGTGTTCTTAAGCGCTGCACATCCTTGGTAAAGAGTCACATTTAAGTATCAATACCTTATTGGATAAAAGGCTATGCACTGTCTCCTTTTCCAGTTTCTTCACTTGGTGTATTTATGGACCTTACTCAGATTTGGAAAGTCCAGAACACTATTATGCAGACTTACTTAGAGAAAGCACTTATTTTTTGGCTTGCAAGTGGTAACAGAGAATTTTTAATCAAATATGCCACCAAGTAGTGTTATCACCACTTTATATACACTGAGTGGCCAGATTGTTATGATCTCTGAATGCATAATAATCTGGCCACTCAGTGTGTGTGTGTGTGTGTGTGTGTGTGTGTGTGTGTGTGTGTGTGTGAGGTCCAGTGCATGAATTTGTGCATGGGTGGGGTTCGGCCAGTCTGGCCAGAGGGACATGGGTGGTTGGCTGGCCTGCCTGCTGGTTGAACTCCTGGTCCATGGGACAATTTGCATATTAGCCTTTTATTATATAGCATATACACTGAGTGGCCAGATTTGTATGCGTTCAGAGATCATAATAATCTGGCCACTCAATGTGTGTGTGTGTGTGTGTGTGTGTGTGTGTGTGTGTGTGTAGCCAAACAACAACAAAAAGAAGTTATCAACTCAAAGATATCTGGGACTTATCTGCAGCCATCCTAAAAGGCAGAGAAAGAGCTGATAGCAGATGCCAGATGCTCGGGCCCGAATCCATCCTATCTGCTCCCGATTAAGCACCTGCTCAGAGAGATTGCAACTCATTGCCCAGCACCTGAGACTTTTTACCCAGATTTGAAGATGAAAATTAGCTGAGGGATCAAAGATACTTCTACTCATCACTAATCCATAAACTGCTACCCCCCCTCCCTTTGTGGGAGAGAACTTGGCTCTTTTATAATCCTTTCTGCTTGAGCAAGACCAGAGCATCCTCTGCTCCTCAGCCTGTGACCTACTGTGCTTTGCAAAGGTGATTTGGCAAGTGCAGCTGCAAACCCATCTCCAATATCACACATAGCTGGAACATTCCAGTCAGGTTTTAGACTCAGTCACAGTACATTTTTCTGAGGATCAGTAATGATTTGCTGAGGATCAGTAATGCTCTTCGTATGCTGGCTGACAAGGGCATGATCTCCGTGCTTAGTATACTCCATTTGTCAGCATCTCAGTTGTCCAAGGATTCCGAAGGAATATGTGAGGTATTTAGGCACAATTTCAGGAGCTGCTCTTGCCTGTATCCTCTCATTTCCTAATCAACATTTCCCAGGGGAGACTAAATCACCCAACTTAGTGGGTTATCAGAGGTATTCTCCCCCACTCTGCTTCATTTGAATCTATAAATCCTTTAAGGTTCACATACCTGGTGGCATCAGATATTTCCCATCATGATTATTTTCAGGAGTTGGGACTACAAAGGTAATTGGCAAGTTCATTACCCTTTCCATTTCTTTCCCTCTAGATTGTTTAAGAGTGATTTGCTAGCGACTGTGTGTTTCAATGTTTCCCAAAGCTCAGTGGTGCAGAGACAATATTGGAATTCTGCCCTGGAGAAACAGACCTTCTGTTAATTGTTTTCCTTTTCTTACAGAGCAGATGATATTCATCTTTCCCACTGTTACTAAAGGTCTCTCTAAGTGCACTGCAAAGGATCTGGATGAGACTGGTAATTCACCACCTTTTCTGTTGGAAGGTGCTTTGCATATCATAAAATGAAGTCCATGCTTTACGAGAAACTTAGCTTAGCCTCTCATTTATTGATTCATGAAGTTTGACTCACTCTTTCCCTTCCTCTTACTGTTGTGGGGAAGAAATTGTTGGTTGAATCCTTGGTCAGATGTTTACACTGTATTTCCTAGTTTGTCGTTTATCTTGTAACTGTTTAGATTTCCTTTTGCCATGTAAGGAATGGCAAAAGACTTGTCAAATCCACTGTCTTGTTCTGTATGATATCTCAGGTTCATATACTTGTTATGAAGGGAAAGACTTCTTCATAACAAGAATATGATTTATCATCTCATTATATATTCTTCCAGGTATTTTTTTCTTACATTGGAATATTACCAAACGTAGGCAAAAGTTCTCCTGTGCATGAATTACAGTTCCTTTTATATAGTAAATAATCCCAGTCCCTGAACAACACAAGTCAAATTTCAGTTACCATTCTCTATTAACTGTGAGAAAGTGTCCACACTTCATAATTAGTTCAGTCTCAAATCGCCACACAAATAACAGACATGCATGATAATCTGTGCACAATCAGGCCACTCCCAAAGTCTGTTGGTCCTTGGTCACTGTGCATGTTATTCAGTTCATACACACAGCAAAACATGGCCTTGTCTGCCTCTGTGTTGCCTAGTGACTATGTTAGTGTATATAGGTAGCTAGCTAGGTATTAACAAAAAAGAAAGAAACTAAACTAGCCAAGCTTTTTAAATCTGTGAACTACAGCTTCACAAATACCCCAGAAGATAACTGCATCCTCAGGCAAATGGCAGGAAAAACCAGCTTTCCAAAATCTCCTTGGGGGATAATTGGCCCATTCACCTGGATTCTCAGGGGGCAGATGAACAGAGAGAGGGAAATCTCTTTGCTGGTTGCATGTGCAGAATAGGCCAAGATGGTGGTATGTAGGGGGAGTCTTTCTACCAAGCACATATGCAGTAGAAGCTAGATGAAGAAGCAGAACTTCCAGGCATGTGCAGTAGAAACAAAAATGGAGACCATAAGAGGGAGGAGGCTAGCCTGGGAAAATTTTGGAAAAGAATGGGATAGGATAAGGGCAAAAAAAAAAAAAAAAAAAAAAAAAAAAAAACCCAGAAGATCCAGGAAAGAAATTAGATAAAGGAAATAATTAGATACAGGGAGGGTCTAGCACCAGCCCTGGAAAGAATCAGGAAAGTGGTTGGGTAGTTTGAAATACAGCATGCAAGTTCCCCAAACCAAGAAAATATATGGAGGTAAGCAAGGACCTCCGGACACCTGCTACAAGAGGCTGTCACCCTCTACATCCCTGAGGGCATATTATTTATTTTCACCTCAATAAATCTTTCCACTACATTTAAAGTTTTCCCATATATGTGTCCCTGGAATTTTTTTCTCATGACTCCATAAGGTCCTATTTCCTCTGGCAACAAATGTTCACAACATGTCACAAAACTGGGTAATCTCAGGAGAGAACAAGAGGCCACAAAGATGAAAGGGCAGCAAAGAGAAAAGTGATTAGGCATGAAGTGAAATTAAGATAGTGTAAATGAAATTGTAGGAAAAATAGCTGATGGTGGGAATATTAAATTTATAGACAGCAGAGACTAAATATACAGCCAAAGGAACTTAGTTGAGGCAAAATCAAAATAACTGAGGAAAGTGATTGGAACAAAAGGAAGAAGACATTCCAGAGTCAGTGACATCAACATAAAACTTCACATTAAAAAAACTCTCAGATATATTTTGTGACTTTAAACACACACAGGATAAAATGTTGGCAGTTGACATACTTAGTAAGAAGTATGAGATTTTGCCAATGTATAAAAAAGTTTCTTGGTCCTTCTTATAAACTATATGACAAGAGGAAGGCAAGCACTATGCAAAGTATTCTTGGTAAGTATTTTTTTCTTCTCCCCTTTAAAAATACTTTACATTTTGAGCAATTTTAGGTTCACAGCAAAACTTAGCAGAAAGTACAGAGAATTCCCACATATTCTTTCCCCCCACACACACACACAACTTCCCTGTCAACTTCTCACACCAGAGTTGTATATCTATTACAATTGATGAACCCACATTGACAAGTTAATATCATTCACAAACAACAGTTCATGTTAGGGTACATTCTTGGAGTGGTACATTGAATGGGTTTTGAGAAATATAATTACATGCATCTGCTGGTACAATAGCATATAGAATAGTTTCACTGCCCTAAGATTCCCCTGTGCTCTGCTTATTCATCCCTCCCTTGCCCCTAAATCTTTGGCTACCATTTCACTGTCTCCATACTTTTGCCTATTCCAGAATGTCATATAGCAGTAGGTAGTCTTTTTCATATTGGCTACTTTCACTTTTCAATATATATTTAAGCTTATTCCATGTTTTTATGGCTTGGTAGCTCATTTAAATTTAACATTGAAAAATATTCCAGTGTCAGTTATTTGTCTATTTACCTATTGAAAGATACATGAGTTACTAAAAAGTGTTGTCAGTTAATTAAAGCTACTATAAAAATTCTTGTGCAGATTTTCATGTGGATAAAAAATTTCAACTCTTTTGAGTAAATACCAAGAAGCAAATTGCTACACTGCAGGGGAAAGAGTATAAAAGGCCATCAACTATCTTCCAAAGTGATTGTACCATTTTGCATTCATATCAGAAATGATTGAGAGTTTGAGTTGTTCCACATTCTCATCAGCATGGGTGTTGTTAGTGTCCTGAATTCTGGCCATTCTAATAGTTATGTAGCAATTTTCCTATGATTGTTTATTGGTTCCAGGAGAATATTTTCATTGTCATTGATTCTTTCAAATTTTCTATATAGACTATCATGTTATCTGCAAATAAAGACAGTTTTGTTTTTCTTTCTAATCTGTATATTTTTTATTTCCTTTTTGTTTCTGATTCCATTAGCTAGAATTTCCAGTATAATAATGAAAGGAAGTGTTAGGAGAGGTTATTCTTGCCTTGTTTTTGATCTTAGCAAGAAATATTCTAGTTATCAACATTAAATATAATGTTAGGGTAATGATAGCCTCATAGAATGAGGTAGGACAAATACCCTCTGTTTCTATCCTCTGAAAGAACATTCTCTTATTCCTGACAAGGCCTGCCCTCAAGAGAAACTGTTTAGGGCTAACCTACTGGGGTTTTGTCAGAGCTTACTGATTTGGGAAAAGGCATACTCAGCTCCAGTATCTTCCAGCCATTTTGTCTCACCTAAGTTGGGAAATGGGGAACTGAGAGGCAATTGTGAAGCTCACTGAGACCTAATCATACATAGGACTATAGAATGCTTCCACTTCTACATCATAACAATACACACTGAAGGCCTAGTTATACTAGGTGCAGTTACTTTCACCTAGTATATCATGTCTAGATTTTCAAGGGAGAAGAGATGGACTCATATAAAACACTTGAATAAAATCATATATAGCAGAAAAAGAGTAGTATGTGAAAATAGTAACAAAGAACAATGGCAACAAATATAATATAAGACACTAAGAAATATGATAGCTATTAACCTAATTTTATTAGTACACTTTAAATGTTAATGATCAAAATATAGCAATTAAAAAACAGAGATTATCAAAGAGGATCAAAAAATAAAACCCAACTATAGGAAATTTATTTTAAATATAAAAACACATATAGATTAAAGAAATGGTGAAAAATATACAGTGCTAACACTAATTTAAACAAAAACACGGGTAGCTACGGTATATTAATGTCAGACTGCGCAGACTTCAGAGAAAGAAAAATTATCAGGTATAAAGAGGAGCATTACATAATTACAAAGGCGCCAATTCTCCAGCAAGACATAACAATTCTTAATGTTTATGCTTTATTAGCAAAGCATGAGAATATGAGAATAATAACTGATAGAACTTGAAGGAGAAAGAGAGGAATCCACAATATAGTTGAGATTTCCCTAACCCTCTATCATAGTGGGTAGATCCAACAGGTAGAAAATCAGTAAGGACTGAATTCAACAAAAACATCAATTAAATCAGCAATTCTCAACCTGTGGTTAACGACCCCTTTGGGGGTCGAACGACCCTTTCACAGGAGTCGCCTAAGACATCCTGCATATCAGATATTTACATTATGATTCATAACAGTAGCAAAATTACAGTTATGAAGTTATCAAGTAGCAACAAAAATAATTTTATGTTTGGGGTCACCACAACATGAGGAACTGTATTAAAGGGTATTGGCATTAGGAAGGTTGAGAACCACTGAATTAAATAAATGTAACAAATACCCACAGGCTACTTCATCCAAAAGCAAAAAAGTAGACTTTGTCTCAAGCACACATGGAAATATGCACCAAACTAGACTGCACCTGGGACTGGAAAACATACCTAAACAGAGGGAAAACAACGGAATTCATATAATGTCTATTCTCAGAGCACAATGGAACTAAATTGGAAGTCAATGACAAGAAGCCAGGAACACTTGGAGATTAAGCTACATACTGTAAATAATGCATGGGTCAAAGTAAAAAGTCTCAAGAGAAATATAAACATATTTTGAATCAAATTAAAATGAGCAGTGAGGCTTAATTTTTTTTAGAAAACTATAGCATTACTTTTACATTGTGGATGTTGTTATCTTTCCATTGAGAAGGTTGACTTTTGCTTAGGGCAGACAGTTGTTATAGGGACTGGTAGCCTTCTCAGTTTGAACTCATTCAAAGCTGGTCTTCAGACTTTGTGAAGGTTGATCTATTTCTGACTTATCCTCCTTCTAGGGGTGTTGCTCTTTGGGATTACCATTTGAAAGTCTGGCTTCACCCTGTTTCCAAGTACCCTTTTACTTGTTAGGCTTTAAACTTAATTGTTCCCCCAGCGTGTGAGACTATATAGGGATCTGCTTAGCTTCTCATCCTCTTAGTTGTTGCTTTGTGCTTGAGCTCTTGCCACTTGGCTTCTGTGCTCACAGTCTTTTCAACTCCTTGGCTTCTAAGCCCTTTGGCTGCAAGTTTTGAATCAGCAAATGCCCCGAAGAGAAGAAGTGTGCCAAGTATACAGCCTGAGTCTGTGTTTCCTTTCTCTTGAGAAGCTGGCCCACATGCCTTTGCCTCTTTCTAACATTCTGGTGCCTTCAAACAGATGTTTTCTTACTTTATCCAGATTTTCTAATATTGCTAAGCCCTCACCTGATGTTATTTTATTATTGAAGTATTATCTCAATTTTTTCTGGGAACAAAATGTGGCTTTTATTTCTGAAGTTATTTTTTTACTTTCTGTATTAACATAGTTCCTATATGGACCTTTTAACTCGATTGTACAATTTAGTTCCTGCATCACCAATAGGAGGTAGGTAACCTGTTATCAGTGTGGCTAAGTATATCTGGGAGAAATCACCAATGAATGATGTATCTTGTTCTTTGAATTTTTCCTCTCTTTGTTTGCTCTGGAAGCCTAAGTTAGCCTCTTTTTAAAAAAATGTATTTGAGCCAATTGCCCAAACAAAAAAATACACTATGGCAAAACCCTGCCTTAATTCTAATGAACTTCTGTATGTAAGAGTCAGATGACGTTCTCCATCCCCAGTTTTCCATTGTGAGAGCTGCAGCATTTCCCAGAGACCTTGAATTTACCTCTTGCCAGCACTGCTCAGATTGTGAAGGTTTTCTTTGATTCTGTTCACAAGACTTTGCATAACAGATTAGCTCTTCTCTCTTTCTTGAGTTCATTTGTAGAATAGTGGCCCTTTGTTTTTCTCTTTTCCTGTGCAATCGTATTTGTTCATAAGTTCTAAAAGCCTTTAAGTATCTTCCCCCTCTCTTCTTTTCTCTTTTTATCAACACTGCTAAATATTAATAATTATTCTGTATATTTCCCTCTTAATTACCATGTAATATTAGAAGGCCAAATCGTTAAGTATAAGCCCCATTGACCTATGACTCACACAACACCTCTTCCCTGGGATATCCATTTGGCTTTCCTATGATAGTGTCTATGTTTCTAAATGTATAAAGATTTATCTAATTCTTGAGTTATGTGACAGTGGAAAAGCAGTCAATTAGCCCTAGAGAAGTACAGCTTAGACCTAGGGATCAGAATCAAGGACTAGAAAACCTGTTAACCTTAAATGTTTCATTTGTGTTTTATGATGAACAAGCGATGAGGAGATAATAGAAAAGCCAGTGTCATTTAATTTAGTATGGTAGATCTTTGCATTGACATGAAAAAGAAAATGCCATCGTTTCTGGTTCAGGTCACTATAATCTGCTGGTGTAAACAATATTAACATAAGAAAAATGAACACTAAATGATGGAAACATGGATAATTAATTATGAGATCAAGGAGCACTGACTAGATTTAGTATAGAATTTTATTAAATAAGTATTCCAACAAGCACTGGCTTCTTCTGAGAAGCCTTCTTAGAAGAGGTAGGATTTGAGTAGAGTCTTGAATAGATGTATAGGAAGGAGAACAGGGGGCCTTCAAGGCAGGGAGTAGGCACAGTGTCAAGAAGGAACTCAGAGGGCCTATGGAATAGGGAGCAGAACAGAGGAGTGAGTGATACACATCAGGAAATAGAGGTAGTCAGTTGGCAGCAATTGATTAAATAAAATATAATGAGATTGAAGAAAAGTGGGTGGAAAGACAGCTGAGAAACTGTGGAAAGGCCCTAAATTTATAGATCAATGTTAATATTATTAAGAAATCATGGGTACTCTGGCACTATATGAATGTCTAATTTTAAAATATCAGGGGTCATCAGTAATCCCACTCCTAGGAATATATCTTAAAAAATTGGAAACATTAATAAGAAAAGATACATGCACACCTATGTTCATAGCAACACAATTTACAATAGCTAAGATTTGGAAACAGCCTAGGTGCCCCTCAGCAGATGACTGAATCAGAAAACTATGGTACATCTACACAATGGAATACTATGTTGCCATAAAAAAGAAGGAATTCTTACCATTTGCAGCAACCTGGATGGAATTGGAGAACATTATGCTAAGTGAAATAAGCCAGTCAATGAAAGAAAAATACCGCATGATCTCACTCATTTATGAATAATAAAGAACATTATAAACTGTTGAACAAAAAGATAGATACAGAGAATAGAGACAGTAAAGCATCAAACAGACTGTCAAATTATAGCGGGAAGGTTAAGGAGAGGTGGGGGAGATAAGAGATTAATGGAAGGACTTGTATGCATGCATATAAGCATAACAAATGGATGCAAAACTCTGGGGGGTGAGGGCATGTATGGAAGTGGGGGGAGGGCAATGGTAAGATATGTACACATATAATACCTTAATAAAAAAATGATGCATTGCAAAAAAAATGAAATAAAATAAAATCAGGAGTCACAATAAAAGAACAAACTACTGATATATTTGATGGGTGCCATAAGGTCAGACAGGAGAGAATATATAATGTGTGCTCCCATGTTATGTCATATGTTGAAAGAGGTCAGTAAAGGTATAGCCTCTAAGGAGTATGGAGTGAGAAGAGGTTACAGAAATATTTTAGGGTGCTAGAATGTTTTATATTTTGATCTGGTTTGAATACATAAATGTATAAAGAGATAAAAAAAAATCACATCTGATCAGTGCACCTGGTGTTTATTGACTGTATGTATATCTTCTTAAAAATATATTAAGATAATTAAGCTGCCAGTTGTATAAAAATATTAGTCAAGAAATAGCTGACAATCATATAGGTGCTCCTTTATAGGTAACTACCTGCTTTGCTCTTGCTACTTTTAATATTCTCTCTTTGTCTTTTGCTCTTGGAATTTAATTATGATTTGTCTTGGTGTGGTCCTCTTTGGATTCCTTTTGTTTGGAGATCTGTGCGCTTCTTGGACTTGTAAGTCTAATTCTTTCTATCACTCAGAATCGAAGGCCAGATAAAGAGCTTCACTAATAAAATAAAAAAAAGCTATAGGAGTTCATCACCACCAAACCAGAATTATATGAATTGCTGAAGGGGGTTCTTTTGGAAGAGAAAGTAAATAAAGATAAAAATTATGAACAACAAATACGTAACTATCAACAAGTGAATCTAAAAACCAAGGAAATTAAAATAAAATCTGATGAACAATATTAACTGTTGAATATAATAGAATCAGAGGTATGGAAGGGGAGTGAACTGACGATTCTTGGGGAAAAGGGGAGAGGGAGATGTGGGAAGAGACTGAACATAAACTGTGCACCTATGGATGAGGACAATGGGGGGTGGGGAAAGGGCAGAGGGTGGGGTGGGAACCTGGTAGAGGAGAGCAATGGAGGGGGGAAAAAAGAGGGACATTTGTAATAATATGAACAATAAAGATTTATTTAAAACAAACAAACAAAACAAAACAAAAAGAAATAGCCAAAGTATTAATGCATTAATAATTTATAATGTGCTTACAGTGTATTAGAATGTGACTATTGGAAATAAGGGGCAATATGGGTACATGAAAGAGGAATTCTGATGATTAGATGAACTGGATAAATTAGATGACTCAATTTTCAAGTTAAGAACTTTGGCTGTATTTGAATGAACAAAGAAAGAAATAATATACAATTTTATTGAGCATATGTTACGTGTCACTCCCTGAGCTATGGTTTTATACATATAAACTTATTTAATATTATATCTTGAAATTGAAGATAAGAAAGGTAGCTGATTTTGACAGTAGCGGCTGAGAATACAATTAGCTCATATTCATAAGATGTTTGAAGTTAGAGAAAAGGAATCCAAAGGAAATAAGTGGTAAGTCCCAGGAGCCATGAAACATACTTGGGTGTTCTCAGCAACCACATGAGCGATGAAGCCACCTGAATTGTTGAGCTCCTTAAAGGGCACAATGAATCAAGTAAAAGTAGAAGGCTAAAAACTGAGTCCTGCAAAGTGACAAATGTTAGCCCATAAAATAGTGAAGAGTTATAGGAAAAAATAATTGGATGCCTGTGCCAACATAAAAAAAAAATATCTCAAGCCCCCTCTCAGCATTTCTCAAATTGACATTCCACAAAAATACAGTTCCATCAGCCTATTTAAAGTTTGCTCTGATGAAAGGGTTCAGTTGCCAAGTAAAGTTGAATAAGACCGAATTAAACAAAGTTAAATCAGTTTGTTTCTCCAAAACTTCCCAGCGTGTACAGTGCAAAAACCAGTTCTGCAAGACTGAGATAGTAAAATGCTGCGCTCACTATGTAAAATCACACGTCATATTCAAAATCCATTCTTACTCCTTTTTTCTTTGCTCAGGTTGTTGCTGCTACCTGGAACACCTCTCCTAACCTCCACTTGTCAAAACCCTACCCATCTTTTAAGATACAAGAGATAAAGAAAGGCTTTATCTTACTTAAAAAGGAGAGAAAGAAATTCACTGATTTACTTTCCCTGCCTTGGAAACAAAGAAAATCCTAAAACCATTCCCCGCGGTGCCCTTAATTCTTTGAGTGTGACTACATTGTGTTATTTTGAGTACCATAATAGTCAAAGTGCTGTGATATATCAATATATAAATATGCATCTTTGATCTTCAATAGATTTTTCTGATAATTTCCATGAATCAGACTAATTGTTAAAGAATACATTGTGTTTGATTCAGCCCTCATACCCAAAGAATATTAAAGTTGGAGGGGCCCCTAACCTACCTGGTTTGGCTCAGTGGATAAAAGGGTCTGCAGACTGAAGGGTCCCAGGTTTGATTTCAGTCAAGGGCACATGCCCTGGTTGTGGGCTCCATCCTCCTTCAGGAGTGTGCAAGAAACAGCCAACCAATGATTCTCTCTCATCATTTATGTTTCTATCTCCCTCCCCCTCTCTCTTCTTCTCTGAAATCAATAAAAACAATTTTTTTTTAAAGTTGGGGTGGCCCCTAGATATTAGCAGATCTATCACATCAGATCCCAGATGATGAAACTGAAACCTTTATAGATTATTTTTTATTTTTTTATTTTTTAAATATATTTTATTGATTTTCCACAGAGAGGAAGGAAGAGGGATAGAGAGCTAGAAATGTCAATGAGAGAAACATCGACCAGCTGTCTCCTGCACACCCCCTACTGGGGATGTGCCTGCAACCAATGTACATGTCCTTGTCCGGAATCGAACCTGGGACCCTTAAGTCTGCAGACCGATGCTCTATCCACTGAGCCAAAACGATTTTGGCTAGATTAGTTTTTATAAAAGACTAGGAAATAAGATAATAGCAGAGTTATCTTTTAGGTAACTAAAAGATAGAATATGAGGATATTATCTCTGATGAAATACATTGAGATAATGTGGGGGTTTTTTTATTCATCCTTTTCTATTGCAGTGACTTTTAGAGGTGGTAATCAGGAGTTTTTCAAAGGGCAAAGAAAACTTAGAAACCCCAAATTCATATACAAAGAGAAATTCCATATATTTAAGTTAATTAGGTGCAGTTTATCAGCTACATTGGAGAATGATGAATTAAGTTTACACAGGATCAACATGTCAGTTTATTCTATGGGCTTGCAAAAATGTTAGGTTCAAGTCAGCTAATTTATATAATAAAAGCCCAAGTGACTGTGATGGAGGAATGAGCAGAATAACCAGTCGTTATGATGCACAGTGACCACCAGAGGGCAGACGCTCAATGCAGGAGCTGCCCCCTGGTGGTCAGAGCACTCCCACTGGAGAGTGCCACTCAGCCAGAAGCTGGGCTCATGGCTGGTGAGCAGTGGTAAGGAGCAGCAAGCAAGCAGGCGGTAAGAAATGAGGGGTCCTGAACTGTGAGAGGGATGTCTGCCTGCTGGGAAGCAGGCTTAAGCCAGTAGGGGGACATCTCTTGAGGGATCGCAGACTGTGAGAGGGCATAGGCAGAGCTGAGAGATGTGCCCCCTCCCCCCGTGCACGAATGTTGTGCACCGGGCCTCTACTGATTATTATAAAACTGGACTAAATCTCTATCTGTGGCATCTTTATTCTTCTTTGGTAACCTTGGACAGAATTATATCTCTTACATTTTGAAAAATTCAGATATTTAATTAAGGCAAAGGTTGCACAAGTTCATTTGCTTGGATATGGGAGTGAGGAAGATCAATGAGTTCCATTACTTCTGTTTATAAGCATAGTCAGATTGAGGAAGAGAGTACTGTTTGAGGTGAGAGAAAGCTAAATTACCTATTTTAAAAATTCCCAACACCTTTTATATGCTACAAAATAATCATGAAGTAATGGGTATGCTAGTTGGCAAAGGAGTCAACTTAGAATATTTTGTAATACATTCTAACTTATTACAATAAGGGCAAGAACAGTAGAAATCACAAGAGTGGTTTTTGTTTGGCCATCAAAATGGAATTAGAAAACTAAGATGATGAATGGCAGGTGCAATGGGAAAAAGAAAGCAAGTATAGAGAAGCAAAAGGAAAAGTGAAAAAATGAGACAAGTTGGAGAAGAAAAGAAGGGAGAAAACTGGATTAAAAGAAGAAACAGAGAAGGGGTAGGGTAGACCAGATGACACTCAAAAATTAACATGAAATACTTTTGAAATGTGCCAACAATAGCCATGCCTTTACATCCAGGTAGTTTGTAGTATGTGTTTCAAAGACAAATATAAATAGAAAATTTTGTTAAAATGAGAAGAGTATCAGACAAAGGTATTTAGAAAATCATGTGGGAGAATAAACAGAGGGCATTTAGATGAAGTCTTGCCTATGAGGGTCAGGAAAAGCTGCATAGATGAGATCTTCAAAGCATATAACTCTTGGGAAAGAAGAAAAAAGAAATAATAAGTTAGGAAGATAGAGAAATAAAGGAAGAAAAGTTTAAAGAAGAAGAGTGGGGAGCACAAAGAAAATATCACAATATTGGCCTGTTATCACTAAATGAGTATAGAACATTCATATTTCGAGCATTGTAAAATCTGTAGATGAGAAGAAAGTAATTATTTTTCATTATAATATGCTAGTACTTAACATGTATTATCCCATTTTAAATCCTCCAAACAGTTCAGTGAGGTAAATATGAATATTCTCTTTTTCACATGAGTACATTGATCTACAGAAAGATTGAATAACTGCTAGCCAATGACAGGGCAGGGATTTAAATAAATCCATTCTGATATTTAATTTATACTTTATTTACCATATTCTAGAGAAAAATAGCCCCAACATAAAACAAAAGAGGCCGACAATTCATTTAAATAAAAGAAGAAAGAGAAGAAAAATTAAAATAAAATAAAAAACATTTAAAATAGGATCTCCAGTTAATGCTAGCTGGAAATAATGTACCAACATCACAAGTAGATAAGAGTTGCAGGACTTTTAATCCATATTCCCTGGGATACACAGCAAACCTGATCAAATGTGGACAAGTTCTGAGAGATGGTTTTCTTGTGATTTATCCTTGATTTTTTCTGAAATCTACTTCTTCTTATTTAGTAATGGCACAGAAACATAATTTCTTTAGTCTGACCTATTCTTGTTTCTTTTCTTTTAATTCAAACTGAGTTCATCCAGCACCCTGACTCACCTGCCTATCCCTGGGACAATCATTCCATTCGCTTAATCATTAAACCCTCAGGACAATGAGGTTCTGGTCAGCATCAAATGATTTTAGGAACAAAGCCTCGGGTCTATTGACCATACTGAGAGAGTTGCAATCAAAGTAGAGATAACATCTACACCTCAGTTGTGTTTCAGCTCAAGAACAACCCCACCAACAGACAGCATCATTCCAAAACCAGACAAAATGACGCCATGTCTGACGTCAGGACCAGATGCACTGATCAACTACCCCCTAGTGCCAACCAATCAGTAGAGTCCATGACCCTGACCATGACTCTAACTCCCTTAGTCACTATGATTGATTATTTTTCCGCTGAATAACCCCTTCCCTGGCAGCTATCGGGAAGCCAGCTTTTTGAGCATTAACTTACCTATGACTCAAGGCATGGGCCACTTTTCTAAAACTTAACCCTTACTGTTTTTTTTTTCTTCTTTTAATACAAACTCTTGTTTGTGTCTTATTGTGCTTTGATTTGTGCAAACAGTTCCCTTTAGTCTGTTATCAATTTCAAAGCAAAATTACAGAGGAAATAAGAGTTGACCAGTTGAGAATTGATTCTTTGTTATCTGTGAAGTTCACCATCCCAAAGAGGTGTTAATTAGATTGATTATACTAGTATACTATGAAGGTTGAATTGGTTTTTTGGTCTTTAAATGCTTACCATCATTTTTAAATGCACACACACCTCCCTAATTCTTATAACAATATTATGCATTTAGTGCTAAAGATCTGATTTTTAGAGAAACTAAACTTAGAGAAGTATCACAATTTGCTGGTAAGAGATTTAGATAGTGTAGTTTTAAATATCCAGAACCCCATGGCATTTGGTTAGTTGCTCAATACTTTGGACTTTCCGGGACCTGAAAGTCCAACAAGATAATACATGAGGCAAGTTTTCAGAAAGCTACAATTCAAAGTAGAATCAAAGAACTTTGGAATAAATTGAAATAATTGGAAATGTTTTATAGGAGTTAGATCTTGATCTCTGTTTAGAGGAAAGACCAGCAAATGTTTTGCCAAGTGAAGTTATATGTTATCTCAGGCAACCGTCAGAAAAACAAAAACAAAACAAAACAAAAAACAAATCATTTGAGAGTCATCCTCACTACTCAGAAATAAAAGGTCCTCTTAGGCCAACCATCCATCCATCCAAATTATTAAGGTCCCTTTCAAAAGTGTGCTTCCAAAATTCTGAAATTAATGTTCCAAATCATGACTGACAACTGCTATGACCATTGCTCTTTGCCCTTAGGAACCACCACCAAAAGTTATAAAAGAAATACATTATTCTTACTGTTTACTATCTAGATTCCTAGTCCCTGGGTTTCACAGATTTCATGGTTGTTGTTGTTTTTTCTCCTAAATACAGCATCAGATGTAATGAGAAAAATAATCATATTTTGATTCTTCTTATGATACTGACCCACAAAAACTGAGGTTATTACTATCAAAACTTGATGAACCTAATAATTTTCCAATCATTCAAAATTTTCCCAGATAATTATAAATGAATACTCGAAGACTAAAATATTATCCTACAGATTTTTTAGATTTGTAACAATTTGGTTCAATGTTTTATTTTAGAAAATATTTTTAAAAAGTTAATGTGAAGGTAATAGTGCTAGTAAGTTGCCCAATTATCTAGAATTTTGGACTTCTTTCACTTATATGTCAGAGATTTTGTTACTACTCAAATAAGAAATTTTCTGTAGGATATTAATTTTTGTCTGTGAAGGAAAAAATGGTGTTAGTACATGGTAGTGACAAGTAGATATCTCCCAAGGACTTGAAATAGAGAGATAATTAAGAGAAGTTGTGAAATCAACACTTTTTTTTAATAAGTAGAGAAAAACAAAGCCATCCTTCTAACTATACACTTTGGATGTACTATTGATAGTAATATGATTAATCAACAAAGTTATTTTACTACTACATATAAAAAAAAGAAGACATCACTCAAAAATAGGGAGTTACCATATTTTCGGGTACAGAACATGTACACTGTGTTCTAGTAAAAAGCCTGCTCAGATTGGCCAGAGTCAGAGAGGTGGTCTATTAAAAAAAGAACTGGTGTTGCCTCGGAAGTGGGGGGTAGTCTTATACAGTGAATATAGGCCTAAACCTATGTTTTAACTGTAAAATTAGGGGATCATTTTATACGCCGGAAAATATGGTAGTCACCTATAAAAATGTAGACAAGGTAGAGAACCAGAGGCAAAAGTTGGCAATGCACATCTAAGCACTGGCTGGGAAGAGTTAAATTATCCATTGGATTCAAGTTTTCTTCTTTCTTTGGCCACACTATTTTGGCTATCATAGCATAAAAGGTAAGTATTGACAATACTGAAAAATAAAAACATTGGGTACTGTATTAAAAGTAAAAAAAATCATTATGTGATTTCTGAGTTTAGTAACACTATTGAGCTAGTCCATGTCTCTGTGGAATGGATGTTTCTATTTTTAATCATTCTAACAAGAGATTAATTCTAGAATACAAAACTAAGACTTGGGAAAACTAGGCTTTAGAGTAGCATTGGGATCACTATTTGTGTCTGGAACTAGGAGAGAATTTGGCTTAAAGGTTCTACAGCAGATCTGGTATTAAGAGATTAAAGGTTAAATTGTCTGTCCCTGGACAAATGGTGACAGGCTGGTAGCCAGGCCAGTAACTGTCCAGGCAAGAAGTCCTAGGGTAATTGAAGGATATGTGCTAGTTTAAAATATCTTCCATTATCACTAAGCTTCAGTAAAGCCACCTTCAAATTTCCTGATCTCAGCTATACTGAGAGAAACTTTTATGCCTCTATTCCCCTGTGGAACCAAGCAGGTCAGAGGACATCCTCTCCCTGTGGCCAGCATCTGAGGCTACTAAGGGTGTCACTGGCAAGAGATAGGTGACTCTAGTGGAGTGATTTCACAAGCCTAGAAAGAACCAATGTTTGTGGTTTGGTGGCAGTGCCAAGTGGCTGGGTGAAAGGAAATAAGATGAATTTCCCTGGGCACAATAAGGAGGTACCTTGAGACTGTTTTTGAAATAAATGGGACCTATGAGACAGGCTCATTTCTATGATTGGCAGTTAGGGGTGGATTAGGTCATCCTATCTAATAAAAGAGTAATTTGCAAATTGTCCGTCACTCCAACACACAAGATGGCCACCACGGGAGGGCAGTTGTGGGCAACCAGGCCTACAGGGGAGAGCAGTTGGAGGCAACCAGGCCTGCATGGGAGGGCAGTTAAGGGTGACCAGGCAGCAAGGGGAGGGCAGTTAGGGGTGATTGGGCCAACAGGGAAGCAGTTAGCGTTGATCAGGCTGGTAGGGGAGTGGTTAGAGGTGATCAGACTGGCAGGCAGAAGCAGTTGGGAGCAAGCAGTCCTGGATTGTGAGAGGGATGTTTGACTGGTTGAAACGGGTCCCTCGAGGGGTCCCAGATTGGAGAGGGTGCAGGTTGTGCTGAGGGACACACACTCCCATGCACTGGGCCTCTAGTAGATTTATAAAAAGGAGGTAAAATTTGCTTTGAATCACACACCACTCTCCTGATCACATACATACTTCAGCCACATAGACTTCCTTCAGATCTGTTTCCTTGCACAGCCTCGTCACATGCCAGGCTACTTTGCATCTTTCTTATCTCAGCTAGGTCTGATCTCCTTATTGAAAATTTCCTTGAACTCATAAGCAGTTGCCCAAATTAAGATTATTTTCCATTTTATCATCCAGTTTATTTTATCTTAATTTCTTTTGGATATGGTCACATTTGCTTTTATTTTGTCTTCATGAAACATATCTAATTCTCTCACTTTATGTTACTCTGGGGACACTCATAGAGCCTGGCACTTCCTGTCCATACACAAGAAAATTTTTGTTAAAACAATAAGTAGGCTACAGTTCATATTCGTCTGCTTTCATTAGACATCAGATTTCTTCTTTTCTGATTTCATGCTTATCTTCTCCCTTTGTTTGGGGAGATATAATTGAGGTATAATATGAATGCAGAAAAATCACAAACCCTGATTACTTGTGACATCAAGACTAGTACAGTTGAAAGGGAGAAAATGTACAGATTAAAGAGATACGGAGTATTGTGATCTCTTTATCTTTTATTTATCATCACACCCATAATGTAATGATATTCTAACATTCTGTTTTCATGCATTATTTGTGTTTGCTGCTTTAATTGGGTCTTCTGAGAAAAGAAATTGTATATAGCATCCTAAAAATTTCACGCATCCAAGTCTCACACTGAGTGAAAGACCTTAGACTTTGGTAAATCCAGGCAACAGATATCAGCCTCGGATGCTTTCTTTTGTCTACGTGCTCATACACAACTCATCTGGCATGGATTTCTTATTTTGAATTCCTAGAGAGAAGATCAAGTATTAATCATAATTAGCATAGGACAACTCTGTAATAAATATATGTATTTCATGCCTATTAAGTTTATTGCATATATTACTAATAGAAAAGTATAATCAATAGGGCTGAAATCTCTCTCCCATCTGAAAACTATCTTTAAACAGTTTGAGGACATAAGTCAGATCTTGCCATTCAATATGAAAAACATCATAAACATAGATGATGATGTAGTACTTTCATATCTCTATTATTTTATTCATACTCTGGTTCTTAAAATAATTACCGATTGTAATTTGACAGTTTTAACTAAAGAAAAGGTACCTTTATTATGGAAACTATATATACCCCCCTGTTTTTAAGATGTATTGTTGTTTTTTATTCTCATGCCATTATCTATAGAAATTAGAGTTCCTGCATTAGTAGTAATCAACTACATAGAATAGAAATAGAAACGAAAAGCTGAGAACATACAGCCGTTTCTCATGTTCTGAATTGGTATTTCAGAACCTTAAGATGTTATACATCATAAGAGACACGTAAAGTCAGTTGAAGTCAAACCAGTCTTTCATCCATAGATAATTAAAATGACCCTATGTTTCAAGACATAAGTCAAGGATTTTCGGGAGTGCAGTAATCTTTAATGGCTAACCTTCAGGAAATTTTCTTCACAACCTGGGAAAGGTACTGAAAAGAAGCTTATGGACCAAGGAGAGAATTTAATGGGCTCTTAACCCCTTTCAATTGAGGTACAAGATGTGGGATTAGGAAATGGAGCAACTATTTAAGTCTCTTCATTCTATTTTTCACTCGACTCAGAAAGAGTCTGGCTAGCGAAGCACCGTCACTCGAAATTGTATGTGCATCTTCATGCCTTTGAGTACTAAACTTTCACATTTATGAGCATCTGATACAGTTATCTGCTGAAACTAAAATTTCTATTTCCTACCTGTAAATTAGTGCATTGTAGTGATAGCAAAAGGGTGGTTTTTAATGTTTTAAGAGTATCAGAATACTACATTGAAATGAATGAACATTTCTGTTGGAGTGAGAGTACCATAAAATGAAAATGCCCATTTTAAATTGTAAAAGGGTTAATTTCTTGACCTTGATTATGTTTAATTGTTGCTAATGTGTGTTATACTAATTAAACATGCATCCTCAATAATTATATGAAGAAGCTGCAAAGCTTTTAAGACTCTTGCTAATCCAGCACCCTCTGGTTGCTTGTTTCTAATTTGTTCATTTTAATGTACCAATTATACGATTTAGAGCAAATAAACGTGAAAAAAATCTCTCTTCTGAGACTCTGACCTCCAAATGTTTTGAATGAGATGGAACAATTCCTGTTCTAGCCCAATTATTTCATTTTTAGAGTAGATTAAAGGATGAAAGGCTGATTTATTTAATTGTGAATAAGCAGATATATCTTGAGGTTTCATAATTTTCATTGTGAATCCTCAAGCACTAAGTATTGTCATCCTGATCAAATCCAAAGAGGATTAAAGTCAGCTAAATGCATAACGAATTACTATTCCAATTGTCATGAAAGCTCAATACAGAATTATATGTTAACCTTAGAAGAAAAAGAGTAGGACTCTTTTGCATGCACTCTTTTTTGGCAAACATTAATTATTATAGTACAGATGAGGGAAAGAAAGATATTTTACTGTAACTTTTTATAGTAATAAACTTTTAATACATAGTCCTTTTATTTTTGTTGTTGTTGTTGTTTATTTTCATATGTTGCATATTTCTCTCTATTTAGACCTAACTCTTTTTTTTCAAGGCTATATTTCTCACTGATGATATAAGGATGAATTTGCTTGAAAGTTTGGATAGTAGAATGGACATAACCCAGAGTTGCTGGATTTCCAGCCTTTACAAGTTACTTAGCAGACAATGATCATTATGCCCACTTAATGAATTTAATGTTGCACCCCTTTGCCCAGTACCCATTAACAAAAGGCTGACATTACTTTTTTTTTTACCTATGGGAAAATTAAACCTTTTCAGAGAGTAAAACTTTCTTTTGCCCAATTACTGAGTCAGTATTTATGGGAAGCTTATTTAATATTTTTTCCCCTTCTCGTAAAAGCATGTCCACCCAGCTCGTGTTACTCAGTGGTTGAGCATCCACACATGAATCACGAGGTCACTGGTTCAATTCCCAGTCAGGGCACATGCCCAGGTTGCAGGCTTGATCCTCAGTAGGGGGCATGCAGGAAGCAGCCTGTCAGTGGTGCTCTCTCATCAATGTTTCTCTCTCTATATCCCTCTCCCTTCCTCTATCTCTAAAATCAGTAAAAACATAATTTAAAAAAAAACCATAGCATGTCCAATGGAACATTTATCAACTCCAAAAAGCAAGTCACTTATAACTCCACCACCCAAAGGATTCACTATACATATTGTAATGTCATTTCTACTCCCCTTACCTTCTTTTGATTTTTGTAACATGTTAATTAAGATTATAATGTATGCAATTTGGTAACTAATTAATTGGTTTCCTTTAATATTATAAGAAGCATTTTCTAATGTAACAAATAACAGGAATTATATAATAGCATTTATGATTTCAGGGCTCTACAATAGTCTACTGTATATGATGTCATATACATTTTTGTTAATTTCCCTAATGCTGTGCAGTGAGATTCTTTCCAGTTTTCTGTGGTTGTATGTATGTGTCATTATTCCGAATACCAGTATATATAAATCTTTGTTAGAAAACAATGTATTCTGATATTTTTGAATAGGGAATGTCTTTATATGTGCAGATACTTAGCCATTTGGTAAGTTTTCAATAGCTGTCTCAGGGGTCATTTTTCTGGAAACAGATATTACTGAATAAAAATGTCATTTGATGTTTAGTAGGTATCAATGTAGTAGTCTTCAATGCCTAAATGCAATGCTAGCCACAATCACCATGATTTTCTTCTTGGAGGTAGCTCTTATTTCAGAGGCTACTGGCAAAAATTCCCAAATCTCTCTTCCTCACCATGAATTCCTATTATTCTTGTCTCTGTAGATCCCTGTACTGAACTCCTGACTATATGTTTATCTCCCCAGAATATATTTTCCCTTCTTTCTTACCTATGGGAAAATTAAACCTAGTAATATGTAGTTTTTTCCATAATCTTTTAAGAAAATCAAATCCTCCTCAAGGATTGTCAGAGTAAAGCTAACCTCTATAATAATAAATAATTTTAAAATACTAAGTACTATTTACATAGACTGAACAGTGGCTCCTGAATATATCAACATCCCGTCCTAATCCCAGAAACCTGTGAAGCGTCCTTATATGACAAAAGGGATTTTGCAGATGTGAATGAACTAAGGGTCTTGAGATAGAGAGTTTATCATGGATTATCTATGGGCCAGATAATCCAGGTCAATCACAATAGTAACCACAACAGTCCCTACATAAGGCTTGCAAGAGAGTCAGAGTCAGAGAAGAAGGTGATAGATGATAGCGGCAGAGATTAAGTAGTGCTCTTCGAAAACAGAGGAATACAGGTGGCCACAAGCCAAGAAATACAGGTGGCCATTTGAAGTTAAAAAAAGTCAAGAAAACAGATTTTTCTTCTGAACCTCCCATGACCTGAGGTTGACATCTTGGTTTTAGCCAATGAAACTGATGCTGAATATTTGACCTCCAGGACTATAAAAGAATACATTTGTGTTATTTTTAAGCCACAAAGTTTGTGGTAATTTATTACAGCAGCAACAGAAACTAACACAAAGCCAATTTATGTTTATGAAAGAAAGTGTGATAAGAAGAAAAGAGAAATAAACCATAAGCAAATCATTGTTAACATGTTTGTGTATTTTCTCCTAAGTATATATCCATATCAACATATATGCACACACACAAGCACAAAATGCACATATACACATACACACACACAATCATACTTTATTATCTTGTACTAGTGGCCCGGTACATGTACTAGTGGTCCAGGGGAGGGGGGGTGCAGTGCCCTCAGCCCAGCCTGCACCCTCTCCAATCAGAGACCCCTTGGGGGATGTCTGACTGCCTGTGGGATGGGGCCTAAACCATCAATCTGGGACTGCTGGCTCCTAACTGTTCACCTGCCTACCTAATTGCTCCTAACTGCTTCTGCCTGCCTGCCTGCCTGCCTGCCTACCTGATTGCCCCTCACCTCTCTGCCTGCCTGCCTGTCTGATTGCCCCAAAATGTCCTTCCCTGCCATCCTGATCTCGCCCCCATCTGCCTTAAAAACCCTTCTCAGCCCCAACCTTAGGATCTGCCTTCTCAGTTTGCCCATATTTGGATCAACAGCTGCCATGGAGGCTACGGATCAGACCCTGCTTCTTTCCAGGCCTCTCTCCAGGTGTGATCCACAGCCCGCTCAGCAGTCAGTGCTGGGTCACCATGCCCACAGCAGCTGCAGTCAGTGCTGGGTTGTGCCATAGCAACCCAGCACTGACTGCAGGACTGACTTCCAGTGTTCGGTCAAGCCTGCAATCGTTAAGGTCACTTCCTTTTTATGTATGTAGATCATTCTCTCTTCATGTAATAAAATAAATTTTATCAAAAATTATTTGCAAATACAGGGTGGGCAAAAATAAGTTTACAGTTGTGAGTATGAGAAAGTTTATTCTTGTATTATTTTTCATACACACAACTGTAAACTTGCTTTTGCTTTTGCCTTACCCTCTAAATATGCATAGGTTTATATATCATGTCATATATTATTATTATTATCCTATATTAAATAAGACTAAAACAAATACCATCATAAATCTTTGTCCACATCTGATTATTTCCTAAGGTTAATTCCTAGCAGTGAAATTACTAGTTTAAAGACTATGTGTATTTTTAATGTATTTGATACTAACTTTCCTTCAAATATGTTTTCCAATTTACACTCTGTCAAGCAGTGCATTAGACTATCTTTATTTGCCAACCATTCTAATTGTTTCTCATTTCAATGTGTCATTTTGAAAAGAAAAAGGATTTACAATTACTACTGTTATTTTTTAAAATTTTATGCTAAAAAGGTTGAACATTTCTTTTCTCATATTGGTAGTTTGTACTTTTAATGTGTGTGAAATCTATTCATAACTTATGCTTGTTTTGTATTTTTTATTGATTTGTAAGAGTGCTTCATATAATTATAATAATGACAATTTTATGCAATATTGTTGGAACATATTATGTACAATAAATGCTTTTGATTTTTTTACATGTCATAATTTTGAATGTATGCTCTTTGAATTTACACCTTTAATATCCAAAAGAAAATGTTCACTTTTTAAATATATTATAACATTGTTCACATTAAATTTTAAAAACCATTAAAATGTGTTTTTTATAGGTTACATTTTCATTTATTTGACTGCCTTCTCAAGAAATATGGTGTCAGCCTTGGCCTGAGTGGCTCGGCTGGTTGAGCATTGCCCCATGCACCAAAAGGTTGCCTATTTGATTCCCAATAAGGAAACATGCCCAGGTTGTGGATTATATCCCTTGTCATGCTGCATAAAGCAGGCAACTAATTAATTTTATTTCTCACATTGATGTTTATCTCTCTCTCCCCCTTCCTCTCTAAAACCAATAAAAACACATACTTTAAAAAATAAATATGGCGTCATTTTTCTCTTCATCTTCCCTTTCTGAACAATTTAGGTTTAAAGATAGTTGATGGGATCAAGACAGGTAGGCATCGTCTGTAAAGTGAAGGTGTGGGGTGGAAGTCCCAGTGGCCTAAGCACAGTATCTGAGCCCAAGAAATGTGGGAATGGTGAGAGAGCTTCTAAGAACAGGGTGGCAGAGCCTGAGCAGAGTAAGGAGGCAATCTCTGCCCCAGGGCAGAGCACCAGTAAGGTGAGGAGAGTCACTGTGTAGATGAGTTACCCACCATGGAGTACAGAACCCTGTGTGAGGATCCAGAGTGTGAGGAGGGTGTAGCCAGGTGCAGAGAGATAGAACTCTAGTGGGGTGGAGAGGATCGGGGGAGGTGGGGATGGCAGCAACAATGGGAGATTGTTAACATATATAAGAAGCTAATCACATCAGTACATTAAGAAAAGGGGGGCGACGTCCCCTTAATTATCGATACAGATGTTGTGCTGAAATTGGCCCTAGGACTATAGTTTGCCAACCCTGGAATTATTTCAGATGTTCTTTTTGTAATTTTTTTAAAATATATTTTTATTGATTTTGTACAGAAAGGAAAAGAGAGAGAGAGAGAGTTAGAAACATCGATGAGAGAGAGTCATCGATCAGCTGCCTCTTGCACACCCCCTACTGGGGATATGCCCACAACCAAGGTACATGCCCTTGACCGGAATTGAACCCGGGACCTTTTAGTCCCCAAGCCAACGCTCTATCCATTGAGCCAAACCGGTTTAGGCTCTTTTTGTAATTGTTTAAAGAAAACTTTAAATACAAAAGTTTTTGCTTTTTTCTTTAATCTTTAAAGTATATGGAGTCATTTGTTATCCTCTGAGTGCAACATTAGAAATCTCTCACAAATTTTGACATGTAAATCTTCTTATCACTGACATTTTTTCTACATATTTAGTCTTGCTCTAAATATTATTTAGGAAAGTTGTCAGTTTAATTTTTAAGTGTGAGAAAATTAAAAAGGGGCTTTTAAGTAGGGCTATGGATAAAAGCAAATAAGTATATATAATTAAGGGACATTTTAGTACGAGAAATGGCACATGCCATTCAATGAAAGTGTGACAAGCTCAGAAACACATACCTTCCCTTGTGCTGCCAGAACTAGACCTCTTTGGATATTGAGTGGCCAGAAAGAATCACAGTATAGAGATTATTAGCCGCATAAAAAATTATTGAATGATGTCAGTGGGATGGCCACAGAGAACAGTTTTAGATTCAGAAATTCTCTGAAAGAATATGGGGGGAAAAAAACTTGTAAAAAAAATAAAAGGGATAGTTATAAACACAATCCTACAAAAGTCAGCGGAGGATCAAATTATTGAGTATTGTTCACTTTATTTGATCATTATTTTCTTCTTGTTTTATATTATGGTCAGAGAATGTATCCTCTACAATGGCTGTATATTGCAAGGTTTTGGAACTTTCATTGTAGCTTAGTATATAATCAATTTTGGCAAGATTTTTATAAGTATTGAGAAAAATGTGAAATCTCTATAGGACTATTAATTAATTTATCCCTGTGTTTTTGATAGCACCAGAACTGCAAAAATACATATTATTCTTTCATTAGTGCTATATTCTTTTAAACTTCTCTTAGATTTCTACCAAGTGCATATTTTCATGTTGGTTATTCTTATGCAAGGAATACAGGATTTCATATTTCTTTGAATATTGTACCCTTCATTAATAATACAGTATAAAATTTCTGTCTGAGATGATGAGTGGTAGACACTAGCACTCATGTAACCAGGTTACCTTGAAGTTAATTGATAACCCATTTTTCTGCCATAAATTTGTGGAGGTTTTATGGACTTAATCATATTTTTTAACTTCTGAGTGACATTTCCCAGACAAAAATTTAATTACTGCTGTTTGATGAATCATTCCCAGCAAGATTTACAGATAGAAGCCTAATGGCTAGTTGCCAACAAGTTAGGTTTCTATTTTGTCTAATAGTTAGTATCTTCCTTAGCTAGATCATCAATAAATGGGGATAGAGGTGAAAATAAGAGCACCGGATATGACTTGGCCCAAGGGCTTGCAAATGCTGGCTTTCTGTTGATTTACATAAGTTCCTACTATGAAGACAATGCCATGGGGCAAGAGAAAAAATCATATGTGTAAAGAAAAGCAAAAGATTTTCTTGATGACATACTCTAAAAACAAAAATTATCAAGACCCCAGGAAATAATTGGATAAAAGAAAGGAAACAAATCTATTTTTTTCTCATTCAAATCAACCAAAAAGAAAATTGTTGGCTTTTTCCTCTTTATGAAATATATTTTCACTTACACAATTATGTTCTATAACAATGATTCAAACTCAGCCATCCCCTAGGGACTGACTACTGTCCTTCTGAATGGAAATTCACAAAGCAATCCCCCAAAAGGTTCGCTGTTATAAGCTTTATGGATGAGAACTGAGATGGCTCTGGTTGTAAACTCTACAGCCACATCATCGATTTAGTAGCTCTATTCTCAAATTCTGTGCTAGCTGAATTATGGGCACTGAAGTTGTTCTGCCTCTGCCAGATCATATTACTCTAACCTTTCTGAACATGAAGATGTCTAGCTTCTAGATTACAATCTCAAGAGACTGTACTTTTTCCTAAGTGTGTACCTAATTCTTATAGGAGCTTAAAAGATACCAAAGAATGTGAGCAGAATTGGAACAATTTATAGCTATAGCCATAATTCAAAACAGAGAGAATTTGAAGGTTGTAGATCTACTATGTTATTTTACAACTTTCTGCTATCAGGTTATTTCCATCATAAAAGAAGGGTCCCAGATGCCTACAATGAAGTCACTAAGGCATACTATCTCAAGGTACTATAGCACTGAAGAGCAATGGAATTCCTTAAGGGATAGGCATTCAACAAAGGAACTGCACTGGGGAAGGCAGTAAATTATAACCCCCCGTTTTCCATTTTGGAAAGGTCATTGCAGTGAATCTCCTTGTTTATGAAAGAAGGAGGCAATCAATAGGGAGACTAGCAGACATTGGTATTATAATCCTATTGCCTTCATTAACCTCCCCAGTCAGTCTGGGGGTCTACGGGGTGGTGATCCTCAAGTCCAGTATGTATTGTACATAAACAGTAATGCAAGAGCAGTATCACATTTTTTTGTCGGGCAATTAAACTTTATGCCAAGTTAATTCAATTTTGCTGCTGTTTTATTAAGTCCTATGGAAAGAAAAAAGAAATCTGTTCTCTCTGGTAAATCACAAGTTTCACAACGTATTTCTTAATACAAGCTCCTTGTTCTGCTATTTTGATATATTAAATATCCAGCAATGAGTTTCTGGGGTCATAAATCTACGGTGATAAAATTAATCCCATTGCTGAAGACAAATAAATATTTTATTGCAGTTTTATGAGCTTTTGTTCCCTCTTCACTTGCAAGTAGGTGTTGCTTTGTAGTATGGAGACATTGTGCTTCTGTAAAATGCATTAGAAATAATATGGCAGAAATAGAATTCATATCTACAAAACTGTTGTACATGCTTAAGACTGAAAACTCAAGCATATCTATCCCCCCAAAATTTACAAATAATAATTTTTCAATAAAAAAATACCAGCCATTATATTCAATTTATATCCTGAAATCTCTTGCATATCAATTATGGGCACTATTCTATTATGTGACACTTTTTTTTATTTTTTTTTATTTTTTTATTTTTTTTGCTATTAGCTAAAAATGTGAGCTGTAGGAGGGAAGAAAGTACAACACACCAAATACTTTCCAAAATGTAATTCTTTTCATTCTCTACAGTGCACAAACCCTGAAGGTTATAGTAGAAGTTTTATATGGAAAATCCATTGTACGCAGGGATTTGAAAGTATTGGGAGACCAGAAAGATCAAGTAAAAGGCTCTATTCTATCAGTAGAAAGTTTAATCCAGAAAACCTCTCACTATTTTATCTTATCACTAACATCTTTCCACAGAAATTCAGTGTGGAAAAATCAAGTAGTTTATTCCCTCCTGCATATAAGAAAAGAAAACTAAGGTTTAAAGATAGAAGATTAACTACCTTAAAAACATCTTCTGCCAGAAAATAAAGCCATTTATAAATAAGGCCAGATTGAATTATGTGACCATCACTCCCTTAAATTTAGTACATTATCTATCATAATGCATTAATTGCTAGATATTACACAAAAAGTTTGCTAATTTGGATCAGATGAAAGTCCATAGGAGTACTCCAATCTAACCTGCTCATTAGGTGATCATTTTTATAACACAGTCTTGTTCAGAACATTGCTTAGTGCTTTCTCGGGTCTCCACCTTCACTCCAGATGCGTTGTCTTCTTCAACCACTTCCCATCTTCCCCAGGCTCAAATTTGGAAGGCTTGGAGGCATAATTAGACACAGGATTTTATGGAAAGCACTTTTATCTCTGGCAGGATATGTATATGTCAACTTCAGTTAGATCCTAGTAAATTGCAAAGATCTAATTTTTCAGTAAATTAGAAAAATGCCCACCAAGTAGATGAGAGATATGAGTTTAATGATGAATAGGGGGGAAAGTGAACAGGGTATGGAACATCCAGTCCTAGCCAAGACAAAAATAATAGGGACCTGATGAACTCTTCCTACCCAGAACACACACACACACACACACACACACACACACACACACACACATGCAAACACACACAAACTGAACCACTACAATAGCCCCAGCTTCCTTACTTGAGAAAAAAAAATCTAAGTTGCAATGCAAGGAGGGGGAACCCAAGTAGAGCCCAGGATAGTCCTCAAGCTGAGAAGATAATGTTGAGAGTCTGGAGAGAAGATGGCTAGAGGTCCCAAAAATGAGTACTAGAGAGAAGAGAGTCCCATTATAAAATAACTCCTTAATATGACCCTTCATAAGAACCCTAATATTTTTTATTGATTTCACAGAGGAAGGGAGAAGGAGAGACAGAAACATCACTGATGAGAAAGAATCATTGATCTGCTGGCTCCTGCACATCCACTACTAGGGAGCTCGCAACCCAGGCATTTGCCCCTAACCAGAATCAAATCCAGGACTCTTCAGTGTGCAGGCTAACTCTCTATCTATTGAACCAAACCAGCTAGGACAAGAACATTAATTTTTAATGGTCAGACATATATATCGTTACCTGGCTAGAAACTGATTTTGCTAGCCTCTGTTTTAGCTAAGAATGGCTATGTGACTGTTTTGGCCAGTAAGATATAAGGTATAAGAAAACACATTATGAGAAATTTAACAGAAAAGGGTAAATTTTTTTCCTACTGGCTAGAAAATAAGTGTGATAATACTGTCACTCCTGCAGCATAATATTAGGGTATGGAAAATTCGATGAAGAGGTAGACATGGTAGATAAAGCATTTTGATTTTGGAAACGGTTATCTCTATAGAACCTACCTGGGCATCTTTATGGGATTTTCTGCCCTTCCATCCTACCTCTCCAGTAATCAGCCATTGATTTTGGCACAGGGATCTGCTCTATGAACTCCAATAATGTTGAATTATTCTCTTTCCTTTTTCTTGGAGTGGGAAGCAAGATAATTTTGTTCTTAAAGTATGCTCCAAAACATTTATCTATGCCTGAGACCTTCGTTGTTTTATTAAGGATCCAGACTTTTGAAAATCAGAAGTCAAAATGAGACAACCCCATGACCTCAGATGCTATTGTTAAATCCCTTCCTTGATTCACTGACCAGAGAAAGGGCTGACTGACTAAATTTAAAAAAATAAATAAATAAAATTAGAAGTTTCAGGAGAAACTAAACAGTAAAGCTATAAAAATAGTACCTTACTAGACCAGATTTAATAATCCCCAAGCTTCCCTCTTGGTTTTTGAGCTGATGTTGAGAAGAGATGATTAACAATTTTGGTGACTTTCTCATTTTATTTCATGTTTTACAAAAAAGAAAAAGAAAGAAAAAGAAATCCCCTTTTGTTTCCTAATAAACAGAAATAATTTAGAATCAGTCATAGCTTCCTTTAGAGTGAAGAGCTGCCTCTTTGCCCTGGTGGTGTTCACTTTCAGACAAACTGGAAAATGTGGCAGGAAGCAATCAAGTAGAGGTCATGCAAGAAGCAGAGAATGGCAGTGCTCAACTGAAGCCTGTGCAACCCAGGTAAAACCACAATGTTCTGTGGATGCATAAAAGATGAGCATAACATGCCAGAAGCATTTAGGGAGCTTTAGATGCTTTGTATAAGAATGGAAACTCTGAAAATAGCTAAGAAAAAGCAGGTTTTACAAATCACTATTGTAAAAGAAAACACGTGTAAATAAAGTGGTGCATTCCTTTATTCTGTCTCTTCCAAATTATATTCTGTTTTTATAGAAAAAAGGAACCAATTGAGATTTTACTAGTTGCTATATTTTCTTCGCCTTACCATCCCACAGTCCTCTCCACGCAAACAAAAAGATCATGCAATTTGCTGGATAATTCGCAAGTCTGAGTAAAAGAATCTTTTGAAATGTTAATTGACATTTCCTTGTCCAAGTTGCCTGTGGCCCATTGCCTTCCCTGTCTCCAATGCTTGGGCAGTAGTGATAGCTTTCCATATGCCTTCCCTGAAAGAGTAGGCAGGAATAAACAACCACATTATTATTTTTCCATTACTGAAACTTGCTGAAAAGACAATTTATTGAAAGTAGAAATACCTGTGGCTTATAACGGTTGTGATTTTTGAAAAAGAAAGTCACTGTGAGTGTCGGATCCAGAGCTTCTGGACTTACATAGTTTTCATTTAAACATGAAACAAAATAAAATAAAAATGTATAGTATAGCCGAAACCGGTTTGGCTCAGTGGCAGAGCATAGGTCTGCGGACTGAAAGGTCCCGGGTTTGATTCCGATCAAGGGCATGTACCTTGGTTGTGGGCGCATCCCTGGTAGGTCAATGTTTCTCTCTCATCGACGTTTCTGGCTCTCTCTCTCTCTCCTTTCCTCTCTGTAAAAAATCAATAAAATATATATATTTTAAAATGTATAGTATAGAGGGTGCAGGTGGATGACATAAGAGTTGTTTTCCCACCATAGAGTCAGGAGAGACACAGAAACACTTCTTGAACGGTAGCAATGAGCTTGAAGAAAATTAAAAATAGGCTAGAAATTAAAGTCTGCTTTGGGTTTCTAGTCTCTGTCTACACTCACATTTACTACCTGCCAACACTGTGGTTGAAATCTCAATTAAGGATGGAAATAAGGAAGCAGAAAAGGCTTATGTCTCAATTCCCACCTGGCACTCTTGGAAGAGATGGCCTCTCAATGTGAAGTGGTTACAAATTATGACATATGCTCTGTGATAAAAATTGTTTTGTAAAATAAACAGAAATGTTTTTTTTTAAGTACTTAACTACAGGTCAAAATAATTTTTAGATTAAAAATGTGAGAAGCCCTGTGGATTCTCTCCCTAGTAAACAATAACTGGTGAAAGATATATGGAAAAAATTTTTAAATCTCTAGAAGGTGTTCTACAGTAATACAATGGATGGAGAAACACATTTTCAAGACAACCTACTAAACCTTGGTAAGAACAGAAAGAATCAGTAAAACTTGAGCCATGACTTACTCTATCCCCTTTCCAGGTCACAGTGACGGAAGCTCTACATAGGCATGTTGAGCTAAGAAGATGCAGTTCTCTTCCACCATAACTTTAAGGCCAGGGCTATGGAGTCTCCCCAGGAGGGGCAGGCCACCAGTATTTCCCAGCCCTGCCTCCCCCAGCTCCATGTGGCAGAAGCTCTATTCTGTTCAAAATCAGCAGAGAAGTTGTGGACTCTCTTTCTCCACAAACCATCCTGTCTTTGGGGAAAAAAAAAACTCTATACCTGGCATGTTAGGCTGGAAATGCTGTGCTGTAATCATTCCTGTCCAAGTTCACATGTCAAGCATAGATTCCATGACAGGGGAAGAAAGCTGAGAAGACCAGAGGCTACCTTTGTCTAGAACTCTGCTCTAGAACATGGGTGTCTCTGTAAGAGAAACAGTGCTGTCCTTACACCCAACTCTGGGATAGTAGCAGCGTGTTCTGCCCCAGAGGAATAGGAAGGCTATAAGAACAAAGGTCCCACAGTTCTCCCTAACAGGGGTCTCTTTGTATAGAACATAATACTGAGAAGTTTAGCTTAAGGGCACTGTAGAACACAAAGGAGATTTTGGTTGTGATCAATTAGGAGGGAGCTGGTAGCTCTGTAATAGCAATAAGAGGAAAGGCAAATCATCTTGAAGGTTAACAGAAATAACAGAGGAAAGAAGCAGCTAATAGGAACCTTCTTGGAACTGGAAGAAGCCTTAAGATTTTAGCCTCAAATACTGGATTTAGCAAACAGCAGTCAAAAATGTATCTGTTCAGTAGCAACAGGTCAGATTTCGAAGTAATTTATTTATGAGGGTGTTGTCAAAAACAATTCAGCAAAGAGCTAGAAATGAACAGAACCTAACTTTTGGGTCTGATGCAACACAGCCAGACCAAACCAGCAGCTTAACAGGGAGGTCATGAAAGGAGACAATAAAGATAACCTGACTTATTTATCCAGTAAAGTAGGAGAATTTAGGGTAACTGTGTACATCACCAAGGCTGTGCTGTCTGAGAAACAGTGTCAGAGATTGCACATTTTGGGGAAAATAGTCTTCATTGAACTAGTTTAGGCAAGTAACTAAAAAGTAGACTAGCAAACAATAACAGATCCTGAAGGCAGGTGATAGTGTCAGAATTGCTATAATATATTATCAAAATATTAAATAAGATGACAAATTATGAGACAAGCAAGTAAACAAGAAGGTGCAGCCCATATTCAGGATTAAAAAACAAACAAAATAGGCAATAAAAGGTGCCTTTAAGAGAGCAAATATTGTATTTAGCAGACAAGTGACTGTTATAAATATGTTCAAACAACTAAATGGAGTGATGCTTAAAAGCATTAGAGGAAGGTATAATGATGTCTCATCTATTAGAGAATAGCAGTAAAAATTAGAAATTAAAAAATGAACCCAAAGAAAATTCTGGAGTTCAAAAGTACAATAACCAAATAAAAAATTTACTAGAGAGGATCACCAATAGAAGTTGGAAGAAGAACAAATCAGCAAACATGAAGATAGATTGACAGAGATCATATAATCTGAGAACAAAAAGAAAAAAAGAATGAGCTAATATTTTCACCAGCTTCACTGGCCCAGTTCTCTCCTGAATACACTGATAACCTGGAGCCATACTCCTGAGAGTCTTGACCTTGATCACTGACTAGAATTCCTGACTACCCTGCCCAATTTACTTGATGAGATTCCCTTATATGTAAACACTTGCCTGAATTAAGTTGAATTTATCATGGCCATTTTACAATGAGCAGTAGCAGTTAGTTACTGCTCCTCTGTAGCCCGATTTATAACTCTCTCTCTCCAACTCTGTTTCCTTTTTCCAGTGCTATTTCTATTGGGAGGTCATATAGCACACTCTCCAATTCATCTTGCCAATATCTGATACCTAAAAAGTTTAATTCTATTGCAGCTCATCATTCACAACACTAAACCACGTAAGTAAAGGAAAGGAGTATTTTTGAAATATTTTCTATAAGCTAAGTCCTCTGTCAGTAACTTCTACATATGTCATCTGATTGTATCTTCATTGCAGACCTATATGCACATGTTGTGATATTCATTTTCTAGAGAAAGTTCCTTTCTTAAGGTCATGTGTTTAACACTGAGCTGTGATTTCAGCCAGCTCTTTTGCCTTTCTTCCAACCAGTACCACTTTTAATTAAACACTATGGCCTCTAAACCAACTCTCTTTTAATCAGAAAAGGATACTCAATCAAAAATATATTTCCATTTCAGCAGCTTCAGTGAACATAAAAGAATTAATGTTTCTCACATAGGACCATTTTATTTCTCCTCGATACTATATAAATTCATTGTCAAATGACTCTTAACATCTTTTAAATATACTTTTATATTTGGTTACACTGGCCCTTTCTATTGGTTTGTTTTTTATTTTCAAAGCATATCAAACCTAGATCAAAGTTATGAGATGACTTTCTTCATGTATGAAATACCATAAATTATTTAGCTCTGTATTTTAGTTATATGCTGTTTTCCCTAGGTCTGAAGCACAGCCAGCCTCTGCATTTTGGCAGCCAGGCGACTTGCGTCTGTTTGATAGTGAAGGATTTCAAGCTTTGTTTGTCAAAATAGATATTTAATCTGGATGGATGATTATAGATTTATATGGTCAATTTTAACTTTCATGAGTTGAGAGAATATCTCTGAATAGGCCTTTGCTCTCATGTTAGTCTTTGGAATTTTGATTGTTCCTGACTCTACTAACTACAATTCAACTGTATGGTGTCCATCTAGTATTCAGGGTGTGGCAAAGTTTGTATGGAAAATAATACAATAATCCTATATAATAAAGAGGTAATATGCAAATTGACCATTATGCCCTCACACAAGATGGCTGCTCCATGTGGTCAAAGATGGCCACCACAAGATGGCCTGCAGGGAAGGGCAATTAGGGGTACCAGGCTGGCAGGAAAAGGAAGTTGGGGGAGGACAAGGCCTGCAGGGGAGGGAGGGCAGTTGGGGGGGACCAGGCCTGCAGGGGGGGCCTAAACCAGCAGTCAGACATCCCACGAGGGGTCTCAGGTTAGAGAGGGTGCAGGCTGAGCTGAGGAACACTCCCCCCAATTGCATGAATTTCATGCACTGGGCCTCTAGTTAATAAATAATACAAGAGCTCTGTGCTGTATGTACTCACAACTATAAACCTACTTTTATCAAAACTTGTATGTACCTACTTTGAGGCACTTTGATTTGATGTGCACCATTTTTGCTTTAAATTTTCTCATTAGTATAAAAATTACTTTTCAAATATTCAGAAGGATTTGTAGAAATTATTTGTTTACTTTATTCTTCAATCTTTCATTCAGTAGAAATGCATTAATGCCTATAATGTGACAGAGTGTTGCAGCCACATGGATCATAATGTTGAACAAAAGAAGCATAGTACTTGCATGTGTTTCTGTTTTAGTGGAGGAAAAACAGCATAGAAGATTTAGGAAAGTGAAAGAAATTAAGCATTGGCCCTGAGTTAGAAATAAATTTTTTCATGAACTAAATGATCAACAATGTAACAGGACTGTAGTAAAATCAGGCATATTGTACAGGATGATTCTGCTTAATGACCTCTTAGACCTTTGTAGAAAATTCCAATTTTACACAAACTACAGAGTAAGTGACAGATTGATTAATTTTCTAGAATTATTGTTCTCATTACTAAATGAAGAATAGTTTGAGAATCAGAGGGTAGAGAAGAAGAGATTTAGGAAATTAGCAGAAAGTCATATTGTGGTCATGGGTGAACCAGGCCCTGCTGATGATAGAAAGGTTAGTTAGTACCTTGTTTTCAGAATTCTATCATGCTTACTTCAGCAGAGGACTGCTTCTCAGTATACAGATCCCAAGATTCGACAATCAACACCAAACTTTGTGGTGTGCTCAGGCCTGGCTATTTTAGGGGAAAATAAATTTCACTTTTCATAGTGGAGTTGGGATTCAGTTATTCCCCAAATTTAAACCCCCATTATAATCTAGTGTTTTCAATTTACATAAATCCCACCAGAAAACAGAATTTGAAGGGCACAGGAAATACACAGTTAAAAGTAGTTAGATAAAAACTATTATGAAGCTGAAAACTCTGTAATTAACAATGAAATGCTTCATCTCTTGCAGAAACACAGTTAATTGAAAAGGACCAACTGACAAGGCAAAGATGGCATTGCACTGCCCCCTAGCAAGCATCACAGATTCCTCTGCACAACATGGCTCTCTGTTATAAATCTGGTTCAAACTATTTTGAAGCCATAGTACAGACATTTCTTGGTCCAAATCATTATTGAAACAATTTGACAAAGTATTGAAAAATATGCTCTAGTCCATTTACAATTAGAACAGCAAATCAGAATAATATTATTTGACTGCAATCTGCAACAATACACTCATGATTTTTTCCCTCACTTCCATTCCTCCTCCCTTTTTTTCTTTCTTTTCTTTATCTAAAAACTAAAAATTACCTAGCCTGTAACCATGAACCCAAAGCACAATAAAAATAAAAATGAAGCTAATATGATTTCAAAGTTGTTTTTCCTCTCTTTTGGCAATTCCCATGTGTTAACTGAGCTCATCATTCAATTCTGCTAAGCAGACTATTTTAATATAGAACGAACTGAGTTTTACAGTCTATTTTTTCTTACACCTTTTAATTAAATGGCCTCTACCTGGTACCTGGTGCCTATTTTACTGTCTTACATAATGTATCTGTTCGCATTTTCCTTGTGATTAAGAATAAGAAATGATTACAGAGAGTGAGGTGGAAATATGTGGAAATCACAAGGAGGCACAGCAATTTCATATTTCAACCTGGATGTGTCCTGAGCTTTTCATTCAGGTCAGTTGAGCTTCTATATGCTGGGAGTGATTTTTAATTCTACTTGGTTTTCCCAATGAACCTGAAGGTGATGAGAGAGGGAGACATTTTATGACACCCAAAAGGTGGATAGAAGCATGCAACAACAGCGCTCAATTTTGAGAGTCAACAGAAATGTTTAAAAAGTGGTTAACTCTTTTGGGTGTTAAGGGAAACTGTAGAGTGGAAGTGGTAGGTAGGTGGCACATGATTAAATATTTAATTAATCTAACCACACACAAGCCTCTTAATTTTGAATGTGTTCTGTGGAATGATAGTCCACCAAAGTGAAGTAGAGGAAACATTTTTAAACAACTCTTTCTTATGATTACATTTAATTTCTGACTTGATCAGGCCAAGCATGTCGCCCAAACATTACTTATGCACTAAGTCACATTTTATGTTGCTATTCCTCACTAGACCCAGTGTAGCAGACAGGATGATGCTCGGATTACAAATTTCCCCCTGCTTATTCCCAATATTGACTTATTAACATTTTGCCTTCTTGATTAATTGAAAGGGCTTTAGAGAGGTTTACCCTCTATTACCCAGGGACCAATATAATTACATTATAGAATACTCTTGTCAATGCTGATGTTTGAAAAGAAAATGTGAAAGTGATGATGTTTTTCTGGACAGTGACAACTCAGGAAGAAGAGGAAACATCCCTAATTAGAAATTGAAGCTCAGTGTATTGTGGTTATAGGAACTCCTGATTGCAGACCTAGTACCTTATCCCTTTAAAACAGTGGTTCTCAACCTTTCTAATGCCGCGATCCTTTAATACAGTTCCTCATGTTGTGGTGACCCCCAACCATAAAATTATTTTCGTTGTTACTTCATAACTGTAATTTTGCTACTGTTAATGAATCATAATGTAAATATCTGTGTTGTCTGATGACCTTAGGCGACCCTGGTAGCAGTTCTCAACCTGTGGATAGCTGCTGTAGAGCCTAAGACCATCGGAAAACACAGATATTTACATTACGGTTCCTAACAGTAGCAAAATTACAATTATGAAATAACAACGAAAATAAATTTATGGTTGGGGGTCACCACAACATGAGGAACTGTATTAAAGGGTCGTGGCATTAGAAAGGTTGAGAACCACTGCTTTAAAAGATGCATGAGTAGGAAAAACATCTTATAAGGTCTCAAAATAAGAACCTTAAACTTTTGCATATACATTTGCAAGCACATAAACTTCAGGTGTAGAAAGTTTCCTTTCCTATATCTGTCACAACCTGTTATGTTTTATTAATCATATGTTTATTCCTTCCTTCTACTACACTGTGAATCCTCCAGAACAGAATCTGAATTATAGTCAAGTTGTATTGCAAGTGCTGTACTTGGCACATTGTAATTGGTACAAGGCTATTTATTGAATTGGATTGGATTTAATTAAGTAATACTAGTAAATGTCACTAACCAATCAGTCAGCAAGGACTGGAGGCTTGTATTAGGCAAAACAAACACACCGGCTGGCCCTTTGACTTGCTATTCTCTAAAAGTAAGTTGGCTATGTGGTCTTGATTAAAGCTGCTATTGGATTTTTCTAAGCCAAGTAATGAGTAGTTAACTGATTCCACATTTCCCCTTTACCCCAAAGGGAACTGGGTACCTATTATGCTGTCATTTTCAACATTCCAGTACCACAGCATAAAAGTAGTTATTCCTACAGAAACCATTTGTGAATATACTTTGTTTTAAAATCACATCTATCTTGCAAATCAATGTTACAGGTGCTATGTTTTAGAGAGCCGTTGACCTCTAAATATTTCCAGAGCACTTGACACTCAGCAACCCTTTCCTTAGTGCCACAGCATGTGGTGCACTAAGAAAAAAAAAAAATCATAATTGCAAGGTTAAAGCATAATCAAACAAACAAGAATGCTAGCGCAATCAAGATAATGAAATAAAGGCACTTAACGAAAGAATTAGGAAGAAATCTTGTGAGGCAGATGAAGTGGTCTGTGTCGTGATTAAGAGGTGGGCTCAAAGCTGGACCTTGAATCAGGGGAGAGGATTTAAATTAGGCCCTTTGTCTAGTGATGTGGGGGGCCTCACCCCTGTGGCTGTTGCTCTGAGCAATATGCCAGAAGTGGGCTGGAGAGACCTGAGCAAACCATGTGCCACTTAGAGTGAGAACAAAGAGAAAGAAACTAGAAATGCTGCAGAAATGCTGTCAGTGTAAACTAGCAAAACCTCAAAAGACAGGAGCCACTGGACCGGTTTAATGACACAAAGAGAGAGTTTCCTCTGCTAGCCATTGCCCAAAAGTAAACAACACTGTGGAGTGGAACATAATTCATCCGTAAGCCCTAGGGATCAGAAGCATCAACAGTAATCCATGGAGTATAAGAAAGTTGTGTGATTCTTGTCACTTTGTCCCCTTTTCCATCCTCCACTGTATACAATATACACACAAAAATCACACACACACACACACACACACACACACAATTTCACTCAAGGCTAGTTTGATATTATGAATTAAAATACATCAGTATTTGGATTTTAATCACTTTAATTACTTTAATTAATATTATTCACTCAACTCTTTAGCAAATTCCTTAAAATCTGAACAATATACAACCTTCTGGGCAAGTGCCATACAATCAAATCCTATAAATTCTTGTAATAGAACAAATTTTTTCCTTTTTAAAAAATGAAATAAAGTTCTGAACAGGATCATTTTCTTAGGCACATGCAGCATATTTTGTCTCAAAATCATTAATATGATAGCATAAAATGATCTCACCTTCATGTTTGAATGACATCAATGCCACAGTTGATAGGAGAATAAAAAGAAATGCAAAATTTTAGGAAAGAACAAGTTTGAAAAAATTTGTGTTGTTGAATTATGTATTATAAGTGTTCAAATTCCCCTCCCCATTGATCATATTTCATTAGATTGTCAATTCCAGCTTAATTGTAGGAGAGATTCCTACCTCCTATCATTCTTTACATCCACCTCTCAGTCTTCTTTCAGAAATTTTGTTTTACTCTTGCTTAAAGTAGTACAGAGCAGTACTTATCGAATCTAGATATCTTATTAGATATCTTGTTAAAAGTGCAGATGCCACGCCTTTTAATCAGTATGCAGATGAGACTGAGACCATATTTTTAATAAATTCCCAGGTAAAGCCCATAGTGCTAGTCCAATGGCCACACTCTGAGTAACTTTAGGAACCACAGCAATCCTATCTAATAAAGAGGGAATATGATAATTTAAACTCACAGTGTTGTAAAGATAGCGATGCCAACAGCCAATAAGGATGGAATATGCAAATTGACTGCTCTGTTCTCAAAGATGAGTGCCCACAGCCACAAGATGACAGTGACCAGTCCCCTCAGCCCCACCAGTGTGGCAGGCGCTTGGTAGGCCTGCAGCCCAAGGTGTAGGCAAACCTCGAATGGTGGCTGCCCAGCCACACAGAGCCGCATGAGGCTCAGATAACCAGGGCTGGCAGAGGCTTGTGCTGCCGGCAGTGGCAGCAGCAGAGGTGTGATGGGGCATCACTTTCCCCTGATCGCCAGGTCGCCTCCTGCGCTTGAAGGCCCCCAGACTATGAGAGGGGGCAAGCTGGGCTGAGGGCCTCCATTCCAGTGCATATAAGCCTCTAGTAGATACATAAAAGCTGGTGCCAGATTTCTAGACAGAAGTAGTTGGGAATAGACTAAAAATGTCTGCAGGTTATTTCAGGTCTTTTCTACAATGGGCTTGATCTCTGGCTAGAATATGTACATACCAGAGTCTCTGGTTTAAGTAAGATGGAACAGAGAGACAGGCATTATAGAGTAGATCCTATACCACTTAAATATTCTTGCTGTAAGGTCAATAAGAATCAGAACCATTAAAAAAAACATTCATCTATAAATCTACACTCTCTGAAACAAAATATTACTCTAGGTAAGAGTTTAATAAATGTTTGTTGAATTGGATTTTTGGTCTTATATTTCTAGTACCGGTAGTCATATTTGTTAAAAGTGATAAATGGGCTGATTTTTTAAGAGTTTAACTGCTGAAATCATGTTTTCAGATTCTTTCTGTTCCTACAGATAAGATGTAACTCAGTATTTCTGTCAAGATGAATTCAGCAGCATTGAAATGAGACTCTTACTTGTTTTCTTATCCAACCTGAAGAGGGGATTGTGGGGAACCTCCAATGTATTGCCAAGTTGGACAGAAGGTGTGGGTCACCTATGACTCCTACTTGTGATTGTTGCCTGAAGTAGGGAGGCAGTCTTATGGGATGGAACCCGTAACCTGTAGGGTTTGCACTAACTCCACTTAGTGTCAAAATTCAATTGCAGGACACTAGCTGGTATGAAAGAATCAGTCAGTGTGGGGAAAACCCCACATATCTCATGTCAGAAAAATGTGAGTGTGAGTAAAGGCAAAACACAGTGAATTTTCCCCACGATACCCACATGTCAAGTGCAAATCATTACAACCTACTTTTAGAATTTCAGGTCAAGAAAACATAATCCTATGAACCTGTTGTCCACAGGGTCAACAGATTCAAAGATATAAAAAGTATACCAAACTCTTCGTACAAGAGTCAGGTTTTTTGTTTGTTTGTTGTTTTTTTGTTTTTGTTTTTACTTTTAACTTCTAGAGCACTTTCACATTTCTTATCCTATTTGAATTTCTCTAAGAGCATTTTGTAGTGGCAATGTAAGGGAAGGGGCATTATGTTATATAAGAATACACACACACACACACACACACACACATATATATATATATATATATATATATATATATATATATATATATATATATAAATATACTGAAACCCTAAAAGCTTAAGTCTAAGGGCAGAGAAACTGTCTTTGGGAATGATTAACATATCATATCAGTGTCTTTTTAAAGAGGTAATGTCTTGTATTTCTTTTTTCACAGCCTAATTATTTTATTTTTAAATGCCTTTCTAATGTTGGTAAATAAAGAAACCACTATGTTCTAAAAAGAAATTCTCATTAAGACAAAAATTGCTTGTCAATGTGTTTTCTGTCATTGCTATCTACTGACAGGCATTATGTCAGTGATTTATTGACATGCAATGTGTCAATGGTTAATGTTGGTGATTTGATTCATTTCAAACCTGCAGCCTTACAGTCTCACACCCACATAAGTAGACATTATATTCACACAAATGAAATCTGCTTAACTGCTTTCAGATGTGAAATAATAGCACCTGTAACAATGATAACACTACAATTTAATTAATTGCAATACAATTTATTTAAAAGCCCAAATTTTGAAATGTTCATGTGAGAATGAAATCTTTTAGAGACCCTTCTCTTGTAAAATTTTGGCCTGGAGCTTTTAATAATTCTTTCAGGAAATATGCTAAAGGGAAGAAATCTTAACCACATTTCATAGAAATCTTTGTATATATGGCATTCTAGCATATCAAATAAGAAAAACTATTTTGTAGCAATAAGTAATGGCCTTATGATACAAGATATGTTGATTGGTCATTTCTGATCAACCATATAATATTTAATACTTTGATCACAGGAATGGTATCATATCATTGCTATTTGTCTTACAATGGAAAGTAAAACAAGTTATTATGCATGCCTCCTCCCTATAGCTGTATAACATATCCTTTGCATATATTATGGAGCAAAAACCTGACATGAAAGTTTATGGCAGAGTGAGATTGTAAAAATGAATTTTTTATTTGAGACAATTTTGCTATAAAAGCATATTTCAGTCCTTTAAAATAACAGTCAACAAGATTTACTGTATCAAATGTAAGTTTCACACCTCAGTCGGTGGCAGATTTCAAACAAACCCCAGCAGCTGAGCTAAAATTGGCTTTTAAAATCTTTAAGTTAGTTTGTTCCCAGATAAACATCATTTTTTTAACTTGAAAAATCACACTTATCATGCAACCCACAGATTCTTTGGTTTGCATTTATCCATTTTGTTACCCTTTTCTTATTTTCAGAAACAGAAGCCAAGTCAAAGCTACATTAATCCGAAAACTAGAAGTAGGCAATATTGCGAATATTAATGTAAGATGACAGCTCTCATTTTGTTTGAACCAATTTGTACCAAATGTATTTAGAAAATCAGAAACTTAAAGACAACCAATTTTCAACTCATTGACCTATAAATTTGCCTTTGATTGCAGTGCACTTCTGCTGGAGCAGGGAGAATAGGAGTGGGTGCTTGACATTGCAGATTCCTTGGGGAGTGTGTAATCACATGCTGAAAGTGCACCCAGGCATCTTAATGTCCAGTGTGGAAACTGGAGGACATCTAGCCATTTATGAGTCCCCAGAGAGGGGAGAAATGGATGTGGATAGCCATAACATCTCACTCTGTGGGGAGCCTGTGTAGTTCTTGGCAAGAATTTCAAGCTTAATGTTTCCTGGATAGCTTGCTCTTCTGTGTCTCTTTCACTGTCTTGTCTAAGTAAATAAACATAGACTGAAAAGGAGAGAGAGAGAGAGAGAGAGAGAGAGAGAGAGAGAGAGAGAGAGAGTAAATAAGGAAAAATTTGACAGAATATTTGGCCTTAATATCCACTTACTTTGCAAGTTAATCCCTAATAATGACCAATATTTGTATAATGCTTTTAGAATTCCCAAAGGCTTTCGTGTATATAATATTAGCATGTAAAACATTTTTTTGAGGCAGGAATATCACTTCTGCAATGTAGATTGCAAGGCTGAGTCTTAAAGAAATTATCTAAACAAAATCCCTTGGTAGAAATTAAAAATGTATTTTTCCAGAACTCAAAATCCAATGATCTTTTATCTATACTAAATTGATATTTTCATCTTTGAGATGTAAAGAAATGTAAAATAAGGGTTGCTGTTTTAGCAAATTGAAAAGGTAGATTTATATAGAGTACCTAAGTAATAAAGATACTAAAGTAGTTACCTCTACATGAGAGCAAGGCAGATAGAACACTGACGTCAAATGCCTATTGATAGCCTCTTTTCCCATAGGAATTGGTCTACAGAAATGTGAAAAATTGGGATATAGATGAAAATGACAAGCATGAGACACTTTCTCTTAGGTCTTATTTCTATGCCCTTTGGTTTTGTCATTTGCGTGTTATTTTAGCAAAATGTGGGACTCAAACTGCCACTGATTATTCCTAATAGACCCAAAGTGGAAAATAGCCAAATGCCTTTGAGCAATAGAATGGAATAATATATTGTGAATTATACAAACAATAACATGGCATACACAAATAAAACAATAGTCTTCAACTATCCAACAATATAGAAACTTAAATAAAATATTTAGTTAAAAAAGCAAGACAGCCATGGCTGGCGTGGCTCAATGATCAGAGTGTTGGCCTGAGCACTGATGGGTAGTGAGTTTGATTCTGGTCATGGGCATGTACCTTGTTGCATGTTCAGAAGATCCCTGGTACTACTGGTCAGGATGCATGCAGGAGGCAACCATTCAATGTGTCTCTCTCATCTCTCTCTCTCTCTTTCCCCTTACTTCCCTCCTCACTCCCTTTTTCCTTTCATACCTGCTGCCCTTCCACTCTCTCTCTAAAAATCAGTAGAAAAAAATATCTTTGGGTGAGAATTAAAAACAAACAAACAAAAAAGTAAGATATAATTTATGAACTTATTAAATGTATGTATTATACAGTGCAGTTAAACTAGTCTACAGGTTAAAAGAGGATAGAACTGGACATTCTGGAGTTGAATTAGTAAATGAGAATGTGGAGAAAAATGTCTTTAGCGGGCCATCGGTTACATTATTTGTGCTTAATTTGTGAAAACCTTCTAAGCCAAACATTTATGATATATGTACTTTCTTGTACATACACTTAAATAAAACCTTTAAAGGGAAAATGCATCTAGAACTTAAGATTTCATTTGTATCCATCATGGATACACTGGAGTGACTAACTGTAGGCTTTGCCATGCAGAATAGCATTGGAAAGCCTGCACATTGCAGTGGATCCTCGGGTTACGTAGGAGATTCGTTCCTACAGTGTGATGTAACGTGATTTTCACAGTAATTCGGAACCCTCTGATATATGCACCTACGTCACTCACAGGGAGCACATACACAGCAGTAATGAAGTGAAACAGTAAAAAAAAAAAAAAAAAAAAAAAAAAAAAAAAAAAAAAATTAAAAGAAAGGTAACAATTTCTGACCTTTACTTGTGGTAAATATATAATGAAAAACATAAAGCACATATGTACATACGTTGAAATGACAGAATTTTTGTTTTATTATAAATAAATGGGAGATGTAACCATAAAACGATGTACATTGAGTTCGACATAACCCAAGGACTGCCTGTATATTGAGGTGCCTAAGCCAGAAGTCTTCACTGTGATGCTTATCATCAGTGTGATCTAAGGGAAGTTTCCTAAGCCTCAATTTCTCTAGTAAAATTTATCAATTTCTCCCTCAACTACCTCATAGGCTTTTGTAAAGCACAATTGTAAACACTGGAAATTGAGAAACCATAAACAAATTTACAGCATTACTCTTCAGTAGCCTTTAAATCTCTGAGCCAGTGCTATCCCATCAAAAAAAAGTCAAATTCTGTATGAGGAAAGTTAAGTAATATTTCAGTATGGCCACCAACCCTCACCATTCAGCAGCTTCACACAATAGATAACTAGTTCTGACTCACGTAAAGTCCAGTTGATATTTCCTAGTTTAAGGCCTTCAAGAATGCTGTCCTTGTCTAGGTCTTTGGATTCCTTACCATTTAATTTGTATTTGGGGTAAAAACAACATATAAAGAAACTACATCTATTTCTTAACTGCTTAGCTTCTGAAGAGGTTTGCAACATCCCCATTTACATCCATTCCGGGGCAGTAGCCACATGGCCCCATCTCCTCACAAACAACCTACGAAAGTAGAAATCTTTATTGGTCCATTACCTGTGTCTGCCACACTGCCCTTTATTTCTTCCCCACAAACCACAAATCAATTTTTGAGGCTCTTTCAGTTGAGCATTTCACACACAGATTCCTAGAAACACAGAGATCATTTTATCTATTGTACAAACACATGTAACCCTCTGGAACATATCTTCTGAGCAGCTGACTTTAAACTCAATCTGAATACTGGGGATTTGCTCACCACTTCTGAGAGATCACTTCGGTTCATGAACACTAGTTATTCTAAGTCTCATACCTAGGTGTCAGTTCATATCAACCTGAACTGAACATGCTCTACTTTTTTGATCCTCAAGGTGAGAGACATCTTGGTACAGTAAAAAGTACCCAGTACATACTAATAAATGGGGTTATGATCTACCTTCTGAATTTATAATCAAAGGTAAATAGTTTAAACTAGAGAAAGTTCTTATGTACAATTATTTTAACCTTCATAAATTTAATTCACCAAAAACTCATTGTAATATTTGTTTTAAAGAACTTTGGAAATGAACGTTTTACTTTTATCATAGAAGGCTTACATCAATATGTGACCTATCCCAAATCACAAAATTGGGTAAGGTACCCTAATAATCAAATTTAAGAAAATATTTAATAGATCCAGTAAACTAGTTTACTGGTTAAATTACTCTGTTCCCTGTTAGATGACCCAACTTTAGCAGGCACTGTATCAATAACCACCTTAAATTTTATTTATTCCTCATTTTTCAATCTTTTTTGTACTTGCATACTTAAGATTGCAGAACATAAAGCAAAAGTTATCACTTTGTAGAATTTTCATCATATAGCTTTTTTGTTCCAGGAAGTCATTATTTCATTTAATAGTTATATACCTGAAATGTATTTTTAGGACTCAACATCTTTATGCTAAGTATTCAGCACTCCAAAAACTACTGCTTTTGAAATTGTGTATAGGCCAGGAATGAAGTGTTCTATTATTACAAAGAGATGCATACTTCCTATTAAAAAGTAAAGCTTTCATTTCCAATCTTGTAAAGGACAGTATTTCAGTTTTGGTGAATTAATTTAGGAAACTAAAGAAGCCCCTTATATGAATTTTCTCTAGTTTCTGTGTTTACATTTGATTATAAATTTAAACATTTTTAAGATCTAATACGTGACTCTGGGTATTTGAGTCAAATAAATATTGGTAGCTGATAGTTAAATGAGCAGTTTTTGTTATACTATTTTCAATTAAATTTGATATCATAGCTACTTGTACAACTTCAGGTATTGGCTATTAAAACGTATTTATATTATTTTTCATTTTTCTCTGTCTCAATGAAACTTTTTTAGTCTCCTTTCAATCTTAAAGTGAAAATCAGGATGGATACATCATACTAAGAGGAGACATTTTAGGGTAGAAGTAAAATGAGAAGAATTGTGCCTATCTTTCATCCAGCTTTAAATAGTGTTTCTAAGTCTACTCATCAAGTAAGAATAATTGACTATTATGAAACTTAGGGTCTGGGATCTTCAGTAATAAATAAAAACCTTGGGCCCATCACATCCACAACAGACCTGAGGTTCAGCCAAGTGGAAGTCAGTCCTGCAGTCAATGCTGGGTTGCCATGGTGACCCAGTGCTGACTGCTGTTGCTGCAGGTGCAGTGACCCAGCACTGACTGCTGAGGGTGCTGTGAATCAGGCCCAGAGACTGGCTTGAAGAGAGAAGCAGAGTCTGATCTGTAGCCAGTGTGGCAGTTGTTGGTCAGCACTTACCTCTCTCTTTCTCTCCCAGCTGGACCAGCAGTCGTACCTCCATTTCTCTCCAGGCTTTCATGGGGGCTGCTGATCAGCCCTGCCTTTCTGACCAGGTCCATTAATAGGTCCAGAGATGCTGACTAGCATAGACTCTGACCAATCAGAACTAAATTTGGGTCAACTGTGAGGAGCCAATGGCTGCCTAGGAGGTGGAGCTTTTGACGCTGACTGGCATCAAATTGGCTAGCAGAGGAGGGCAGTTAGGGGTGATCAGGCAGGCAGGGAGGTGAGCAGTTAGAAACCAGTGATCTCAGATTGTGAGAGGGATTTTCGACCCCACAAGGGGTCCCTAATTGGAGAGGGTGCAGGCTGGGCTGAGAGAACCGTCCCCCCCGCCAATTTTGTGCATGAATTTTGTGCACAGGGCCACTAGTTTCTATGATAAGTCTGTAGACTTCATGGTGACATTTAAGTACAAAGCTCCATGAATCATGTTCATTAACCACTGCACACCTATCAACTAGCACTATGCCTAGCACATAATAGGTAATTAAAAATTAATGAAGTATGAGTAATAGCAACTCCTCTATTTCTTGGCTAGCCCTGACCTGTAACATTGTACATCTTTTCTCAATATTATAGTAAAGCCTAGTAGGCAATCACCCTGAAAGTTATTTCAATGGCCAAGAAAACTACTAATGACCCAAACTATAGTTTTTCATCTGAAATTTCACTTTTAAATTTAATTTATTTTGCTAAAAATGCTATTCTTTTTAAAATGTAAAACAAACATAAGCCCAGAGAGTCAATAGTATTTAAAGCCATTTTAAATTATTTACACTTATGACAAGTGAGTATCAGATTCCTTCCCCATCCCCCTCCCACCCACCCCACTCCATCCCCCACCCCTCCCAGTGAAGTTTTTTGGGAAGAGAAAGTTATTCTATGATCTCTGGACATCTGAAATAGGTTTATAAAAACACACATCAGTAAAACCAAGTTCAGATGAATGAGAATCATGAAGAAAACTCTGCTTATTTCATACTGTTGTCTATGGGAAACACAATACTGTAATCATAGAGATGATCTGGTTATTGCCAGCAGTTGTACATAAGGAAATGGAATCCATGGATGTGAATTAGTGAAAGCTAATCACTGGTAGAACCAAGGTTAATTTTTGGGAGACTTCTGATGTGGTGCCTTTCCCCTTAGAACTTTGATCTTTTTAATTTACAAAGGCTAATCCTATTTCAAAATAAATTAGATCTCATAAAATATTTTGGAAATTCAAAAGTATCTTTTTGTCTCTGTAATTTTGTACAGCTGATATAAACGATGGAGGCTCCATTAGGGTAATTTAATTTGTCAAATATGTAAAGTATGACTGATTAAATATGAAGGTTAATAATTACACAGTTAGGAGTTGGTTTAAACTATTCACCATCATTTTCAGGATATGGTATTTTATTAATCAGCTCATTAAAATAATCAATGGGATCTACAACTCTGGTGAAAAATGTGTACTACTATAAATATAAAGAAATTTAGCCAAAACCGGTTTGGCTCAGTGGTAGAGCATCAGTCTGCAGACTAAAAGGTCCCAAGTTCAATTCCAGTCAAGGGCATCTACATTGGTTGCGGGCACATCCCGGGTAGGGGGTGTGCAAGAGGCAGCTGGTTGATGTTTCTCTCTCATCGACATTTCTAGCTCTCTATCGCTCTTCCTTCCTCTCTGTAAAAAGTAAATAAAATATATTTTTTAAAAAGAAATTTAATTCTCTCTCGTTCAAACATTTACTTAATTAAAAATTTAGGCTTATATAGGAAACTATGTATAACATGTGCTGTAGTGGGATGCACTAAGCTTGACAGGGATAAGATTAAGTGTATCGGGCAGTGTATTAGAGAAACAGAACCAATAAGATGTGTATGTGCCTATATAATTTACAAATCATATATATATATATAAATATATACAATATATTAGGTCTAGTAATATTTATGTCGTTTTCTAATACTTTTTAAAATCGAATTTATTTAAACAATACAACAAAATTTAATCAACAATATAGTTGCCGTTGTTTTCTACTACTTGTGCCCAACGCTCAGTAAGCATTTTAATCCCTCTGTTGTAAAATTCTTGTGATTTTGATGCAAAAAATTCGGTCAATGCATTTTTGAGGCATTCTTCATTATTAAATTTTTTTCCAAGAAGAAAGTTTTGCAAAGAATGAAACAAATGGTAATCGGAAGGGGCAATATCAGGAGAATATGCAGGTTGAGGGAGAACTTCCCATTCCAACTGGCGCAGTTTTTCAGCAGTGATTCTTGCAGTATGTGATCGTGCGTTATCGTGGTGAAGAATTACGCCCTTCCGATTAATCAGCGCGGGTTCTTTTTCTCTGAAAGCTTGGGCTAACCTTTCCAATTGGGCACTATACACTGCACTTGTAATGGTTTGGGTAGATGGTAAAAGTTCCTAATGAAGAATTCCTTTAAAATTCCACCAAACACACAACATCACTTTTTTTCGCATGCAAGTCAGGTTTTGGCGTGGGCTGCGGAGCCTCATTTTTGTCCAACCATTGAGGCCGCCTTTTCAAATTAACATACAGCACCCATTCTTCATCTCCGGTAACAATTTGCTCTAAAAACGGCAAACGGTTTTGACAAGAGAGGAGCGAACTGCAAATTGTGACTCTTTGATTACGGTTGTTGTCGGACAACTCATGAGGAACCCATTTTCCAAACTTTTGGACTTTGCCAAGTGCACGCAATTGATTGGAAATTGATTTTTGTGAACAATTTAAAGTTGTCGCTAGCTCTTGTTGGGTAATTTGAGGATTTTGCACCAAAAGAGCTTGAAGAGCTTCTTGATCAAAATTGGACACACGGCCTTGACCACTCTTGTCATCTAACAAAAAATTTCCCTCGCGAAATTTCTCAAACCAACACTGGCATTTTCTGGCGCTAAATGCATCTTGACCAAGAGCACTACAGATGTTTTTTGCAGCCTCACTTGCTTTTCTTCCTAATTGGAACTCGTAAAGCATGCAGTGCCGAATATGCTCTTTATCCGCCATCTTCTTAGCCCTAGTTTTGCAACAAAAACCAAACCAAACACAAACTTTTTCAAGCAAAACTTGTTAATTGCACTTCACACGTTCTGTAGATACCACGTGTTTGAAGGTTATGTCAATACAAGTCAATGCCAAGCAAGATTTTAAACGAATGTTTAAAAACGACATTAATTATTACTAGACCATATAAATCATATATAAATCATATACATATGTAAATCATTCATATATATGTATATGTCTATAATAATGAAAGCATAGCATGCTAAACAGATCAGATGTCCTCCCAGATGTAGCCAGGGCTATGAGGAAAGCCTGAGTCCCAGATGCTGGATGGAAGTCTGGGTCCTGGGTGACAGAGGGAAGCTGGTGCTGGCAGCAGGGGGAATGAAGGCCTACTATTGCATGAAGTTCATGCATCTGTCTGTGATGTTTACTTATACACAGACAGAAAAAGAGGAAGGAGGGAGAGAGAGAATAAAGAATTGGCAACTATAGAGGTGAGCAAGTCCCAAGATCTGCAGGGTGGTCAGCAAGCTGGAGACCCAGGAGAGCTGATAGTTTAGTTCTAGTCTGATTCCAAAGGCCTGAAACCAGAAGAGCCACTGATGTTCCAGTCTAAAGGTCAGCAGACTTAAGATCCAGAAAAAGCAAATGTTTCATTCAAGTCCAAAGGCATGAAAAAAGTGAATGTCTCCATTTGAAGGCCATCAGGCAGGAGCAATCCCTTTTGCTAAGATTTTCTGTTCTAGTCAGGTCTTCAACTGATTAGATGGGCCTGCCAGCAATATACAGGGCAGTCTAATATACTCAGTCTGCAAATTTAAATTTTAAGCTACTATGGAAAACAGTATGAAGGTTTCTCAAAAAATGAAGACTGGAGCAATTCCTCTTTTGGGTATCTACCCCCAAAACTTGAAAAAACATCTTTGTAAAGATATATGTATCCTTATTTTCACTGCAGCATTAGTCACAATACCCTAAACATGGAAACTATTTAAATGTCCTTTGATGAATGATTCTAAAAAGAAATTGGGATAAATATATACAATGGAATACTACACTGCCATGTAAAGAGATGAAATATTGACACAACAATATAGATGGACCTTTAGAGTATCATGCTAAGTGAAATAAGTCAGATGGAAAGGGACATTTGTACCATAAGATTTCATTCACATCTGGGATATAAAACAAAAAGCAACAAATGAACAAACAAACAAGCAAACTCATAAATAGAGACACAGAATAGTGGTTGCTAAAAGGAAGTGGGGGAGTAAGATATTGATAAAGAGGGTCAAATTGCATGGTGTTAGGAGACTAGACTTTGGGCGGTGAGCATACAGGAGAGTATATGAACATTATATTATAAAGTTGAAAACCTAAAATTTATATAATTTTATCAACCAATGTTACCCCAATAAATTTAATCAAAAGATGTTTAATGTTAATCTCATCCATAAATACCCTTAGAGAAATATCTTGTCTCTTAGCCCATTTGGGCTGCTATAACAAAATACCACAGACTGGTTTTCCTATAAACAATAGACACTTATCTCTCACATTTCTGGAGATGGAAAGTTCAAGATCAGGGTGCAACATTGCCCAGTGAAGTTGACACATAAAATTAACCATCCTAGGCAGGCAGGTTTACTATGCACAGTGCCCTGGTCTTCCTGAATATCTTGTTGTGTCACATGTTTTTTAAATAGAGGCAGGTAAATTTCTTAGAAAAATAAATTAAAACAATTCTACAATTGTGATTAAGACATATATAAACATATGTGGCAACTGAACATTCTGAAATAGATGCTAGCAGCAGACTTTCAATGTGATAGATAGTGCTAAGAAAGACATACACTAAATACAGACTAAGCCAAGCAACAAAACCTATATCATTGGAGAGAAGTGTTTTACAAGACACAAAACTTAATGATATGGCTTTGACCCAACTATCCTGGCATCTAGTATATTCCACAGAATGGAAGGGCTATATGTGAAACCAAAGCAGTCATCCCATTAAAACTGTTCTATTCCAAAACCAAGCAACGTGGCTCTAGGACATCTTTAACAGAACACAAATAAAGAGGAAAGAACTAACTTTTAAGAAGATTCCCAAGGCCCATAAAATTGAGAAAACATAGGATAGCTAGCAGAATCAGATGTACCAGAGGATAGTGGGAACCAAGATTCTGTGCATTGGAAAGAATCTAAAAGCAGCTATGTCATTGGGAGCTGCCATCCACATTAACCAGGGAATATAATAAGTGTTCCCCTTGGGACATCCTGAAATAGTTGGAAGGAATGGGAGTATTTCCTCATGGTTCAATGATTTAATGAATACTTTTATATAGCAAAATAGTATATTAATAAATTTTCAGTTTGTGTTTTACTGCTCTAGACTTATAAAAACATATATAATAAAACAAGTATCCCTACAATATTCTATTCCTGACTCCCTTCTATACAGGTATATAGCCAGACTCATTTCCCCCCTCGTTTTTAGCTCTCCATTTAACAAGGGAAATAGTAAACAGTCTTACTTTTGCATTTTTTTTCTTGTTTACTATGGTTTATATTCTCAAACATTCTTGAAAACATAACAAATCCAGGTATATCTATATCACAGATCTTCTCCTGAAGGGGCTGGTTGCCATTCAAGAACATTATACAGACCCAGGAGGGGCACCAGAATCCCTTTTTTTTGTCTGGAAATTGCCAGCCACTGATCACTGTCATCTATGCTACAAAGGTGTGGCAGTGGCTTTGACTTCCTACAATACCAGGCCAAAGTCCAGATCTATGAGATCAGAAACTCTCCTGCAGATCTCAGAAAAGTGCTCCCTGTACCTTTTGTGAACTATCTTCAGCATGTCTGCCTTTTAAATGAGCTCTTTCATTTTAGACTTATACAGCAGGAACTCCACCAAATCACCTTCCTAGCTTGGAGATCTTGGCCAGAGCTCTCAATAGAAGCTGAGCCCTGAGAGGAAGTTTTACGTTTCTGAACATGGCTTTGCTATTTACATAGAATCTTTTGCATGAAACACCTACAGCACTGGTGGTAGCTGGGACACTCAGAAGCACCTGGCATGTGCCCAGAGATCATCCCCCAAAGCACAAGAGGAGGTAGTGGCCTCTTCTTCCTTTGCTGTGGTGGCCTGAGCACTCTTAAGACCTTAAGTCTCATCTCTGTCAGGTGGTGTTTCTCAAGAGCACAAAGCTTACTCTTCTGACTATAAGGCACAATAGCTATGGTCCAGGACAGCAGACCAGAGTGTGGGACAATGGACATGTAGCTTTGGGCACCTTAATTCCAGGCCAGCTCAGGACTGACAAATCCCTAAAATCCAGAATGCCTGTATCTACATCCATATTCATATATCTATCTCTATACTGTATCTGTTTCTCTATATATAGACAAATTGTTAGATTTTCCCTAATGTCCATGAATGTTATGGTCAAGAAGAATACCTTTTTTTCCTTTCCCAAATATATTATCTGAATGAGTAATTATAATCACTGAATTAGACATTTATATTATACACTTGCAATTGTTCATAACTGTTCAATTGTTACTTAGCTTCCTAAATGAGCACAAGATTGCCCAAATATTGAGAGCCTATTACTGATCCGAGAGACTCTTACTTTCTATTATTCTAAAGCTATCTGCCCTCATACTGTGAGAGGTACTACAAAATGGAAAGTTGGATTGATTTGCCAGTTAACCCACTCTTTTCACCTTGCCATCATTCTGATATGCTGCAAAACATGAAATGGCCTAAAAAAGCAAGAAGAAGGAGGAAGCTGAAGAACAAGAATACTCCATGAACTGGTTGAACTGTGCTGAATGATTGAGAGCTGGCTCTCTTTGTAAAGTGCTTTTATCATCCCACATGTTATCCTTGCATTCCACAAAACAGCTTGTCACATGTCAACAGTATTATTGCTACTTCTCTGCCATATCCTAATTCTACCACCATAAAATAAGAGCCTATCAGGAAATGCATATTAGCCAAGACTTAATTTTATCCTTCCTAAAGTTACTTCTGTTTTATGCAGATCTTCTTCATAAAGTTATACTTAGAGTCCTCTGGGATCAGAAACTTAAACTAAGGAAATCGTCTTTCTTTCCTTCCTGACTCATTATTTCTTCAGGAGTGTGTCTTGCTGCTTACACAGAGTTCTTGCAAAGCAGAAAAGCCTACTATTTTATTTGCTTTCATGTGCTGTCTATACACTACAGTTAGTCACTTTAAGCAAATGTGTTCTATGTAACTGGAATCTCAAATTACCAACAAGCCTTATAGTATTCAAATAACCCTTTAACTAATTTCAAAAATGAAAGTTAAAAAAAACAAACAAAACAAAACAAAACAAAACAGAATAATTGGGCAAACCCTCCCAACAGATTCTCCAGTGTTTATCAGAACAGAATTTTCTAACTAAATCCTGGTTTACAAGTAAAAGACAAGTCAACATTAAAGTCAATGGCAGACAACTTTTCTTCTCAGGGGTCCTGCTTTGGACCCTTATTTCTGCTGACCACTGAAGTTTTCCTCTTGAGTATTCTATGACATATTCGAGCCAAAAATAAGGGACTTTGTGCTGGAGGTACTGCCTTTGGTCTGTAATTCAATTCACATATTCTTTCTGCAACAGACTCTCTAAGATCATCATCGAGTTAGTCTAAGAATTTTGAAGCTGTAGAATTCAGTGCAGTACATTACAATATTTCAATATTACTGTTCTCCTGCTCTGACATTCTCCACTGATTGACAGATGAAGGAGAAGGAAGGGCAGTCACCATTAACTGAGAGTAAATGAAACAGGAATATTAAAATTCAGGATTATTTGAATCACTGAATTGGCTGGCAGAGTGTTCTCTAGTTGAGGGTGGGGAAAGATTAATTCTGCACATGACACCACTAGTGCATTTATATGAGTCTACTGGGACAATTGTTTGCCTTGAATTGTTTTCTTCATTCATTTCAATCAGACAGTGTGTTGACTGGTTTTTCTTTTTGATGTATGGAATGACTGACTGAATTTACCATTTAATTTTCACTAATGCACTGTAAAAACAATACATTAGTCAAATTAGATTGGCAGGTATGAAAAATTTTACCCTACAACTAGAGAGAAATTTAATATTACCTTCTATAGATATATGTCATATGCCCTGAGTTTTGAGGGATTTTCCAGTTTCATACCACATGTCTTAAATTTAGTTGAAAAAATGTAGGATCACTAATCCTAGAGGAAAAATAAGATCTGTGAAGTCCAGATAAAAATAATTTGTGTGTGTGTGTGTGAGAGAGAGAGAGAGAGAGAGAGAGAGAGAGAGAGAGATAGAATCTGAGATTCATATAATAAAATCAGAAAAAATATTATGAGATAAATATTCTGAGTTTCTTACTTTTCAGGAGTTGTTGCTATATTAAAATTTTGAGTATTATTCCAGAAATTATTTAGGGACAAATATTTCAAATACATGCATAGAAAACTCTCTTTATTTAAAATTTCATTCTTCCAATATTTATAGTTACTATGACAGGACATTTCTCCATGCCCCTTCCCATAATTTTGTTCTTATGGAACATTTTATTTATGTATTGAAATTCTTAAGCGTTTTGAATATATAAATCTACTACAAATTGTTCATAGAGTCAGTACAATACAAATCAGAATTATAACCAGTCTTTATTGTGGATATTTGTAATACAATAGATTGCTGGTGACAGAAATCCAAAATGTATATGGAAATGTAGATTGGGCAATCTTAAAGATCATTTTTAAAATTATATGACTTGCATCACTAGGTAGCAGAACTTACTATGAAGAAACTGTGTTTAAGACAGTGAGTTTTGGGTTCAATAATAGACAAATCAGGGAAACAAAACAGAGAGAGTTTATCAACACACTAAATACTTGTAGTTATTTGATTTATGATAAGTGGTATTCAGCACAATGGGGAAAAGGTCATCTTTACTATGAAGCATGCTGGGGCCAATTGTACGTCCACATGGGAAAACAATTAATCTACTTCAATACATAAAAATCAGCCTAGATAAATTATAGATCAAAATGTAAAAGGTAGAGTAATAAACCTTCTAGAAGATGACCTATGACCCGGAGGTAGAAAACTACTGTACTGTACCTAGTGGTGGAGGCAAAGCAGATCTAGGAACTACAGGAGGCCAGTAGCAAGGAAGTACAGAAAAGCAGCTTCCAAACGAGGCCAGCTGAGAGCACAGTGGACACCAAGGCCAGCAGCAGTCTCCAAGGTGGAGCTTATAATGTGTAAAAAAATTGAGAAACCAAATATAATATATACATATATTTTTTCACATTTTCATTTTATCTTACTTATTTCAGAGAGAAAGGGAGAGGGAGGTAGAAACATCAATGATGAGAGAGAATCATTGATTGACTGCCTCCTGCATGCCCCCTACTGAAGATAGAATTCACAACCTGGGAATCAAACTATGACCTCTGGGTTCATAGATTGGCACTTAGCCATTGAGCAACACTGGGCAGGCTATTTATTTTATTATTATTTCTTTAATCTTTAATATTAAGAGTACTAGTGTCCTGGTGTAAGAAATGTGTGCATGGAGGAGGTAGGGGGTGTTCCTCAGCCCAACCTGCATCCTCTCCAATCTGGGATCCCTTGAAGGATGTCCTACTGCTGATTTACAGGGATCGGGCCTACACTGGCAGTCAGACATCCCTCTTGCAATCCAGAACTGTTAGCTCCTAACTGCTCACCTGCTTGCCCCAACTGTACCCCCGCCACTGGCCTGCTCGCCCCCAAATGCTCCCCCCCCCCGCCAGCCTGATCACCCCCACTTGCCCCCCGTGCCAGTGTGCTCACACCCAACTGCCCCCCCTGCCTGCCTGCTCACCTCCAACTGACCCCCACTGACAGCCTGCTTGCCCCCAGCTCCTCCCCCTCCCCCCCCGCTGGTCTGCTCACTCCCAACACCCACTCACCCCTTACCAGTGATTACCCACAACTACCATCCCGTCTTGGTCTCTAGCTGCCTTTACCTTGGCCCCACCACCATGGCTTTGTCCAGAAGAATGTCCAGAAGGTTTCCTGGAAGGTCTCCCAGTCTAATTAGCATATTACCCTTTTATTAGTATAGATAGAGACTTGGTAAATGGGTGGGGGCTGGCTGGTTTGCCCTGAAGGGTGTCCTAGACCAGAGTAAGGGCTCCCTTGGGGCATGGGGGAGAGGGGGGCCTGGGTGAGGTGCCTGTAGTGGTTTGCAGGCTGGCCATACCCCTATGTGGTGAGGGTTCCCACTGGGGGAGGGGGACACAGCCAGCCTGGGTGAGGGGCTGAAGGCTGTTTTCAAGCTGGCCACACCCTATTCAGGGGGTGTCCCTGCTAGGGTGCCTGGCCAGCCTGGGTGAAGGGCTGATGGCTGTTTGCAGGCTGTCCACACACGCCCCCCCTCCACCCCCCCAGTGGGGACTTTTCCTCCATAGGGGCATAGCCAGCCTGGGTAAGGGGCTGAGGGCTATATTTTTAGGCTGGCCGCATCCCTGACAACCCACGCTCCAAGCCCCTCCTTTTTTCCACCAGCACTTCCTTGAGTGGAGGCCAGATTGGGCTGGAAACCTGTTATGCTCCCCGCATTGAGGCCCCCAGACATGCCTTCAGAAGAGGCCAGGGTGGGCAGGAAGCTTGGCTTTCTCCATTGCCAGGGAAAACTCGAGCCTCCTGCTCACTCCAGCTCTATGGCTGCCACCAAGTTTGTTGGGTTAAATTGCATACTCCCTCCTGATTGGCTGGTGGGCGTAGTGGAGGAATGATCAATTTGCATGATTTTCTTTTACTAGTGTAAATTATATATATATATATATATATATATAGGGGATATATATATATATATATATATATATATATATATATATATATATAAAGAGGGGAGATATATATATATATATATATATATATATATATATATATATATTTTTTTTTTTTTTTCCCCCCTTTCCTCCCCACCCAGGTCCCTCCCTGCCCCATGCCTTCACCACTCTATTGTCTGTTTATGAGTAATGCAGAAAAACCAAAATATATTTAAGAGTGTAAGTCTTAAGACTGACTTACATTTGTGGGGAAAAATAAGAAATGCTTAATATAGAAGGTGAACCTCTTCATAATTCCCAGGGAAGTCTTAGTACCAGGAACATGCAATAAAGACACTGAAGTCCTGTGGGTAATCCAGCAAAGAGAGGATGAGAAACAGAGATGGGAATGGAGCGAGGAAGAGAAAATAAAGGGGGATGTTTGTTCAGAGTGGTGCTGCTACAGTCTGCAGTTCAGGTCTGCCCTCATCTCTAAATTTTAAATAAAAACCACCATGTTCCTAAGTCTTTTCAGAACTTGGAGTTTCTCTTTAGAACCTGAAAATGGGGTCAAATTTCCTGCCTGAGTTATTGCAGTGCAGAATAGAGGGAGAGTTTTTGCCAATAGTTCCGCATCTGGCAGAGGAGGCCTTGAAGCTGTGAGCCGCCCACTGGGAACCAGCAGGGCAGGAAGGATTCTTCAGCTGATGGAAGCTACTGGGTGGCCTTTTGGGAGTTAAATCCCATCATGAATATTTTACCTTCCAACTCATTTCCCTCTCCACCCAGCCTTTCCCCACTCTTACTGGGGCCTGAAGGGATTAAATGAGCCCTTTTTGACTTGTACTTGAATTCCCAGAAACTTCATTTATACTTGGGGACTGGGATTCATAGTCTGCCTTCCATCTACTGGCTTCAGGATCTTGGTCTTTCTGCTCCAGACTAATTATCTCAAGATGCATTTTCCATTTCTACCAATATTCCCTGCCCACAGCCCCCAAACACACACACACCTACTGCATCATTTTCTGGGGCAGTAGAAGGAGAAAGAGAATCAATAGGGCAATTTTTACTTCTAGAAAGAAAGTTAATCAAATGCCTTCTGGTATTCATCTCTTTTGATTGTTCAATTATTTTAAACATATTTCTTTTTAAATTTATTTCAGAAAGGAAAGGAGAAGGAGAGGTAGAAACATCAATGATGAGAGAGAATCATTGATCAGCTGCCTCCTACATAACCCTACATACCCTACACTGGGGATTGAGCCCACAACCCAGGCATGTGCCCTGACCGAGAATCAAACAGTGGTCTCCTGGATGTTCAACCACTGAGCCTTACTGGCTGGGCTGATTGTTCAAAACATTCCCTAGTTTAATTATGGTATTTGTGCTCCTCCGCCCCCAACTCAAGGGAGTTTTAGAAACACTGTTTTTATCTCAGTGTTAAGTCTCTTTCCATTCTCCTTCACTCTTTCCCTTTATTCATTTTTAGCCATGTGACTCCCAGGTTTTTTTTGGACCTATGAGGGGGATAAGCCCTTCACAGTACCGCTGCTATAGGACCAAACATATTAAAATGACTTTTTATGAAGATATTGAAACAACAGAAAAAGAATACATGAGGATTGTTTCTCCTGAGGGTTCAATTATTTAAAGGGCCTATAGCAAACTTTGATTGATAAATCTAACCTTTTCTTCCTTTGCAATAGTTGAGCACACTGTGATGAAAACAAGTTAGAGAATGGAAAAATAATATTTGGATTTCAACGAAATAATGAAAATGCAGAGACTGTCTTTGACTTTTGCAAGGTGAGAAAAGATTTCACATATTGATTGCATACTGGCAGAAATTTCTTTTAAAACTGGACACAGCCTGCATGATGCATTTAAAAATCAACCTTTTCAAATATAGCCATCTCCCCCACAAGATTTCTTGATTTCTCTGGGGTTAGATAACCCATCACTTTTCAGAGTGGTGCCTTGTATACAATAGTGATAAACATAATTGGAATTACAACAGTGGCTAAAAATATGGAGCTGGCAGCCGTTTGTTGAAATGTTTTCAGCTACTAAATTCATTGCATACATTTCTGAATGTCCAAATTTAGGTAGGTAGGCGTTGCCAAACATCAGGAGCTTTAACCTTGTTAACAGGCTAAGTGTGTATTATTAAATCCTACTTAGGCAGTTCCAGAAGCTACAGGGTTTCTTTAAAGTTTCTGTTATTTCCTTTGTGTCTTTCTGTATATCTTTAAAAACAGTTGCATGACCTTGGGGGAGTTATATTATGTCCTTGGCCTTCGGTTGACTTTTCTTCCACTATCTAGTTATATCTTTATTACTGCCCAACATAATCTTCTGTGATAATGTATATGTTCTATATCTGTACTGTCCCATAAAGTACCCATTACCCACAAATAGCTAATAAACACTTTTAAAATATGGCTAGTAAAAATCAGGAACTAAATTTTTAACTTTAAAATTTTAATTTAAATATAAATAGCCCCATTTGGCTAGTGTCCATTGTCCTGACCCTCGGGACAACAATGGGGGCACGCAGGAACCACCTAAGAGAATGAAACAAACAAGGAACTCAAAAGAATGAAGGCAAGACAAGGTTCTGATCAAGCCTCAATTTTATTCTCTGAAATGGCTGTATTTATACAGCAGAAACAAAGGGGGGCAGGGTTGCCTATGCAGGGGGGGTCTTTGGCAGTGTCCATGGGGGAGGATCAGGAAGGGGAAGTTGCAAAGATGTTAACATTCCAAGGTGCAACATTCCAAGGCTGGGCTATCTAGGGGGGAGGATCAGGAAGGGGAAGAGGCAGGAAGATAGGAGATGCTAAGCCCCAGGTTAATCTTATCTTCTGGCCAAGCCCTCAGGGCACCGCATAACTTCTGCTAGAAGGAACTTAATTCTATTTCCTTAAGACTGAGTTGCTTGCCTCAACTCTGCTGGCTCCCAACAGTCTATCTCATTGGATAGTACAAATCTGGTGAATTTTAAGGTTACTCTCAACTCTATGACTCAACCTAAATATTTTTGTCCTTTGGCAAGCAGAACATAATTTATGCTTTGCTGGAAATTATTTCTCAAGACCTTTATCTGTTTGGGAACATTCTATTCTTAAATTTTTCTTTGCTTTATGAAACTTTAATAATCCTGGAGTTTCCTGCCCCATGGCACCACCTTTGTGATTATGGGAAATATTGTGGATGAACAGGATCATTTCAAGAGATCATGAACAGAAATCTCCTTCTGGATTTAATTTCATTATGAGAATGCTCAGAATGTCAGAATGCTAAATTGCCTAAAGTAAAACCCATATTCTTTTACACTATATTATTTTCTACATGGAGGTGAAGAATGTTGGTAATTATCTCATAAAAGATAAACTTTAAAATGTGTACATCTATTTTTTTTTAAAAATATTTTTATTGATTTCAGAGAAGAAAGGAGGAGATAAAAACATCAATGATGAAAAAGAATCATTGATTGGCTGCCTCCTGTACTCTCCCAACTAGGGACTGAGACTGCAACCCAACTTCTAAACATGCATAGAGTAGGGCATGGTGTCAGGCACTGATTTTCTACTGAATTCCTCTACATTTCTAGTAGTTTTTCTTATCTTCCCTACTCCAGAATGTTTCACTCTCCCATCTTCATCCTCTCACATATATTCATATTCTCTGTGATCATAGTTATTCATTTATTAAATTATTAATCATCACACTTGGAATTATGGAGTAAAATAAAAATATTGGAATCCTTTGGAGGATTTACACAGAACCAACACTAAATACAGGGCAGGATTTCAAGAATCTGCACTGGACACACCCTTGTCCAAACTCTTTTCCAGAAGTATCTGAGATAAACCTAAATTCAGAATTAGTCAGCCTGGCCCACACTCAGGCTGACTGGCATTTATTGCTCATGCCCCTGAGGGATCTTTGGCACTCTCTGAAGATGGGATGGCCTATTTTGGGCTTCACTGGACCCACTGTCTGTCTGAATCCCACATTGGGGGCCAGATGCCAACCTTCCCAGCCTGTGCTTCAACGTCTGAATTGCTCTGACTGAGTCCCCACAGACTGTCTCTCAGTTTGAAACCTTATCTTCAACCCCTTTCCCTGACTGGGATGGTCACCTTCCTACTTTAGGCTTCACCTGCTTTAGCTATAAAATTATATATATTCTAAAGTCTTTTTCCTAAAATTCTGAAATGCAATGGCTTCCTGAAAGTATTGTTTTTGCTTGTTTTAATTTTTGAGAGAATTTATGGCACAGTTACTCTAAAAGATAATAAGTTCTCTTAGATAAGTAAAGTTTGCTTTTATACTTAGATTTACAGAGATGAAAGATGATTTATTATGTTTTAAGATACTAATAATCCATTCTTAGGAGAGTAATGTGAGGAAGGAGAAGAGAGTTAAAAAAAATACTAAATGATTCTGAAAAATTAAATTAGGCAAGGTGTAACTGATTAGTCAATATTTGATAAGCCTCATATTTCCTTTCCAAGTTTTCCTTTACTTTGCTAAGAAGTGATCCCAGTGAACTGAGTCCCCTGCTCAGTAACAACACATTTAGTAGTTTAGTCTTTAAAAACAGTTACTGTTACTGGAAAAAGAAATATTCCTTGTCTGTCCTTATTGATGTTAGCTATCAAGTATATTTGAAATAAATTTAATACTTTTTTTGCCTGGTCTCAGTTTCATACATTTTAAAGGGGGAAACATGCACAAGAATTTATAGAGTCTCAGTCCTCCCACAATAAAGTGTGCGATAAATTACAATATTATTTGGCCATGAAATTAACAAGCCATGGAAACCACACCATTAGCTAGGTATACAGTGGTAAACAGCAGGCGATGATCATGATATAAAACAAAAAGGACTGTGTTTGTATTGGTGTAGCTGCCAAAATAGGAGCAATTAAATATTTTCATATGCATCTTTGGCAGGTAAGTTCTTTGGGGCAATTGCTACGAATTCTACATGCCTGTCAAGATATTATAGACAACTTTCTATGGTCTTTATTCAAGGAACCTGAGAAAGGGTAACTGTGGGTAAATTCAGATCTCTCTTCAATATAGGAGTTGGTTAATATGCCTTCTGAACAGTTAAATTTCCACAGAACTTTTCACACTGCTTTCTACCTTTCTGTTACTAAATGCCATCTCAACAAATTTAGAGCGAAGTACGGTAGATTAAAATAAGTCAGGAGAGAGGAAAGGGGGAGGGGGAGGGAGGAAAAGAGGGGGGAAAGAAGGAAGAAAACAGATGTATATCAAATACTTCAACATTGATATAAAAGGACCTAAAACCAATCAGAGATTACCCTAAACTATTAGTATATGTCACAGAAACATAAATGAAAAAAGTAAGCCTAACTCAAAAGGATTCTTTGATTTTTAACTTTACTGATCATACACAGTCATCTTAAATAATCTATATATTTGTATCTATTACAGAATCATTGTTTTTGCAAGTCTCTGGGTTCTCTCTAAGGGCATGTAAAGATTGGATGACTCACATTTAGCGGAAGAATTAGCTCTCAGGTGAATAACTGCTTCTTACAGGTTGTGACCCTTTGAATTTTCCAGAAATGTTCCCCGAAAATGAAAACTACAGGAATAGTAGGACAGCTGCCTTTAGAAATTTAGTATCACCAAGGGTTTTGTGGAAAGAACATCCTCCTGGATGATCAACACAGTAACAAGTTTATAGTGGGAAAATTATACAACAAAAACCACAGTACTACCATTATATGGACAATAGTTTTCCTTGCTTCAGCCTTGCGCTTCTTAGTAAGTTTTAAAATATTAAGCCAAGAACAAACACTGGTGATGTCAGAGGTTCAGATGTACATATAGAAGCCTTCAGACAAAGTCAGCACCCAAGGCTGAAGTCCTGGTTAAAAACATCCCTATATAAATGAAATTTAAAGACAATACACTGAGCAAATGAAGCCATATACAAAAAGGCAGCTATTGTATTCAATTTATAAAAAAATTGTAGAATAGGCAAAATTAATCTATAATTATAGAAAATAGATCAGTGGTTGCCTAGGAAAGGAGATGAGGCAATGGTTGCAAAAGGCTAGGAGGGGACTTTCTAGGGCTTTAGAATTGATCTCTATTTTTATGGGGGTACTGGCTATACAAATGTATATATTGGTTAAAACTCACTGACTGTTTACTAAAAAATATATGTATTTTATTATATGCAAATGATACTGCAATGAGGTTGATTAAAAACAACAACAAATATTCATTAAACTGTTATCTCCATTGAAATTTGGAAAAGACATTTTTTGAAAATTAATAATTGAGATTTGACATTTTTGTTTTCTGTGATTCTCTCCTTCCTAAGGGAGAAGTGATAGGTGTGAAAGTGAGCAGGAATGAGAAACTTATAAAATAAAAACACCATCTTGCTGCATTGGCAAGCATATAACTTATCTGAGGCCCCTTTCAACAATAATCTATTGAAAGCCAGGGTATTTGTTTCATTTGTTTTGTTAAGGCTGTTTTTCATGGATGAATCTTCAGTACCTAGAACAGTACCTGATAGGAGAAAATGATCAATGAATATCCATTGAATAACTAAATTAATAATAAATTCTGGTGGTCAGAATGCATGTCAAATTGTCATTGAGCTGTGTTTTCTACAACAGAGCTTGGAAGGAATCTTCAAGGTGATGTCATCACGGTTTATCATAATAAATTGATCGTTCCTCTGAAATGTTCCTACAACTCCAAATGGATTGTTTTTCCAACTTAGTGGATATTTCCAATAGGAAAGCCATTCATTTCATCAGCTTATAAAAGAAACCACACTGTGGATATACTTCTTAAAGGTCTTTTTAAATGTTATAACAGTTTTCCTCAGGCCTCTTCACCTTCATTTAAACCTTGTTTTTCACTAATGACCTCAGATTTCCTGCTTACTCACTCTTCTGTGGTCCATTCCTCCAACTCCCACTTCACCCTGTAATGAACAGCACAATCAACACCTTCCTCCTCTTTAATGATACCTCTGGGTCATTATTATACTGTCCTGAAACATGGCCAAACAATAGTCATATCAGAGACATTTGAGAGTTAATTTTTATAGCTGTAAAAGTTAGCTAAGATGCAGCATCTGTTAAAAATATACTGGTTTAAGATTATGATACTCTGTTTCCCCGAAAATAAGACAGTGTCTTATATTAATTTTTGCTCCCAAAGATGCGCTAGGTCTTATTTTCAGGTGATGTCTTATTTTTCCATGAAGAAGAATACGGTACACATTTATTGTTAAATGAAAATAAAGGAAATTTATTACTTGTATATGGTAGTTGTCAACACAAACCAGATGAACTGTGAATCCTACAGTATGAAGAATTTACTCATTTATTCAATGACAATCATGTCAGCATCTTCTGGAACATCATCATAACAATCCAATTCCTGAATTTCCTGGTGAATTTCTTGTGACTCCATTTCTTTCATAATCAGTGGACCAAATCTCTTATGTTTAGCCTAGAGGGGGAGGGGGGGCTTATTTTCGGGGGGATGCCTTATATTTCACTCAGAAGGAAACCTGTAAGTAGGTCTTATTTTCGGAGGATGTTTTATTTTCGGGGAAACATGGTAATACAGCAGCAGAAATTGTAAAGTCATCTGTGAGAATCAGTGGGAAGTGCCTTCCTCCCAGCAAATTCAGTGTTAGCTACACAATATTCTTTCCCTGTGTAATAAGGAAGTGTGGAAATGGACAAGGTTGCCTTTTGTGGAAAAAAATACTTGGTTTCAAGAAGGCTTGAAGTTCATGTGTTTTTCTTGAATTAGGGGAGTCCCCGTTAATAACTCTACCCACAAAGAGGTAGTTATAACCAAAATTGATGTAAACAATTAAGACGATGCTACTCGATGTTCTTTCTGCTTACTGACTTTCCTTCTTTCTTCCATTTGGCCATCTGAAACATCAAAAATATGTATCTTTCTACTTATTTTTTTACATTGTGTGTGTTTCCACATGATGAAAACATCATTAAAATAAAATGTTATAAATAGATTTTTAGAAAGAAGAGTCTATTTTAAGTCCTAGAAAATGTGAAAGCATTAATAGTCATTAACAACTTCACATTCTAAAATTTGCCCCAAATTTGGATGATCTCTATTTTACCTAGGAAATTTTCAAATTTTCTACAATGATCATTTGTTGGTTTTATAATTACATAACAAATAGATTAAGAGTAAATCATACACTCTTCTATTATCCCTTGCAGTTTCTAAACTAATCCTCGCTTTGTCTTGGGCAGTCCTTGTATCATATATTAGTACACAAGCAAAGACTTTCGATGTAACAGTACTTAATAGTGACAAGCACTATGCTGAACTATCTCTAGTCTAAGACAATGGACTATAAAACCCCAGTATATAATTCCTAAGTAATACAAAGTCACAAACACATATCAAAATTCAAAAAAAGGATACCACATAACAATAAACATATAAAAGTTAATAAGTAAGCCACAACATAGCCTGCTACACATAATGCACTGATTCTAATGTCTTGAGTCTCTCCCATCCTTCAGGTAGCCAGAAATTATTACAAAATAATACTTTTCACCTTTGGGATCCATACCACCTCTCATACCAATCACCCCTTTGCTTCTTTAGACAGAACAGGAAATTAACCTGAATATCATGCAAAAAAAAAAAAAATAGTATTACTGATGTAGAATCTCTGTCTAAAGACAATAGCAGAGGGGATGTTACCATTGCAGGCTTTAGATAACCTCTATTTCTCAGATTTTATGCTAAATCATGAAATGTCATGTTATGTCTGAAGCTATTTTTGTACCAGTCCATTTTAAATCAAAGCAATAAATACTGAGAAATATTTTAGTCCCAAGATCCTACAGCCTTCCGATTATGCCTGGATGATCCTAGGGACATCCTTAGAGCCACCAGAAGATGGGCCAAACTAGAAGTGGCCTGGCCACTTTATAAATTATAAATTATACAGATTCTAATTGTTTTTGCTAAGTAATGCCTTTGAGACCTTTGTGATGTCAATATGAAGTCTTACGATTAGAATCTTTACCTATAAGATGGAAACAATGCCAATCAACATCAAAACTACTTTTACAATATGATGCCGAAATTCCACTGTGAGGGCATAGACTAGAACCGTGGTCTGCAAACTGCGGCTCAAGAGCCACATGCGGCTCTTTGGCCCCTTGAGTGTGGCTCTTCCACAAAATACCACAGCGTACGCGAAACTATTTTGAAGAAACGGCATTAGAAGAAGTTTAAGTTTAAAAAATTTGGCTCTCAAAAGAAATTTCAATTCTTGTACTGTTGATATTTGGCTCTGTTGACTAATGAGTTTGTTGACCACTGGTCACTAGAAGATAGGATATGAATCACACACATCCACTCATTTGGACAATCAACAGATGTTTTTCTTAAGTCTCTTCTATGCCAATAATATGATGGGCTCTTAAGACTGAAACAGACATAATCAGCAAGTGACCAGCATCTTGTAGGGTGCTTTCACACACTTTGTCACTTTCATTATTTTTGCTTTCCATCGAAGGGAATAATCCAATGGTCAGTTTCTCTCAGTGAGTTGAGGTTTGAGGACAATGTACCTAGAGAACAATTGATTGTACCCTCACTCTTGTACCATGCTCTCCAACTAAGGAGACCTTGATAAAAGTCACTTGCTCTACTCCAGTGATTTTAAAACACAGTTGCTCCATCGGGTGGGCAAAGCAGCACCAAAGCAGAAGCAGGTCAATTTCAAAATGACAGATCTAAAAACATCCACTCTCCTTTTGTTCTCCTTCCCTCCCTTGCTCTGAACACCTCTGCCCTGACTCATTGCCGTTACCTTCTGTGATTACAGCTCCAAGAGGTTTTCCAGGAGCTGGGAGTATTTATGGTGTCATTTGCTCCTGCGTCCTTGGTGGGAAAGGATTGTCCCTGATTCTTACTAATTCCACACTCACGTCCTTAACACAAAAATCATATTATGACTTTTATGTTTTCCTCAGCTTCATATTTCTTCTCTTTCCTTTTTCTGGACCAACACTGAAAAGATATTTTTAAAGAAACAATATTCTTTCCCTGTTGCCCTTCTGAGTTTCATGTGCATACCAGTAATCTCATTTCTAACCCCTATTAAAGGGTGGATCACAAAAAATATAAGAAAGTTCTTTGTGCTTTTACTGTACTGGCCAATTATTCTAATTGGTTCAGTCTCTAAAGAATGAAATGAGAAATCAACACAAAGGCTGATTATGCAATCTGTCCCAAGGAAAAGATCTGAGAGTCATGTATTACTAATGAAGCTCAGTGTGTAGTAAGGGATGACAGAAGCAGTCGTCAGGAATTTTTATCCCTTAAATTAGTGTTTGCCACCAGGTGTACATCTTTCATTTGCGGTAATATATTCTTTAAGTTCAGTATACAGCTATACAAAAATAAAAGATAACAAAAGTAGCCAACACAACATTTTAAAGTAATAATTCAGTAATAGAGCCATCACCCTTCCCTGGAGAATTCAGCCTACTTTATGGACACAAGTATAAACTCGCAAGAAAGCTAACAAAGCCCCAAACCACTTCACAACAGCCTGGAGAGGTAAAGGTCAAAAATGATGATTGCCAGGCCCAGGAGACAGTGATCTGTGGAAATTTTGAATCATATTTCTTGTGAAATATAAAATGCTTCAGCCACTCTGGAAATAGTCTCTTTTCAAACTAAAATAGATTCATTTTACAACCCAGCAATTGCACTCTTGAGTGTCCAAGGAAATACAAATTTAAGTTCAAGCAGAAACTTATAAATAACTGCTTATAGCAGTTTTATTTATAATAGCCTAATACTGGAAACTACCTAAATGTCCTTTAAAGGGTGAATGTTAAACAAATTGTGATACCCTTTTACCATAGATTTCTACTTAGCAATAACAAGAGATGAATCGTTGATGCATGCAAAATTGAGATGAACTTTTCAAAATGAAGATGATCTTCAAGGGAATGATGATGAGTTAAAACAAAACAAAAAGCCAGTCTCAAAAGATTAAGTAATTCGCGATTATGCCTTATATCATTCTTTTTTTCTTTTTTTTATTAAATTATTATCTGTGTACATATCTTACCATTGCCCCCCCCCCCAAATATGCCCTCCCTCCCCAAAGTTTTGTGTCCATTGGTTGTACTTATATGCATGTAAACAAGCCCTTCGGTTGATCTCTTATATCCCCCAGATAAAATAACAAAATGGGAGAGTTGGAGAACAGATTAGAAGTTGTAACAGGTCAGAGATGGGGGAGAAGGTGGTATGGTAACTACACATGGTTATCAGGGAGGAACTCTATGGTGATGATAGAATTCTGTATTTTGATTGTGTTATGGTTCCATGAATTCACACATACAATAAAATTGGGTAAAACTCTATACATGCTCACAAAATATGAATGCACATATAACTGGTGAAATGTGTGAAAGCTCTATGGATGGTTACCAATATTAACTTCCTGGTAGTAATACCATATTATATTTATGTAAGATATCAACTTTGGGGGAGGCTGGATAAAAAGTGCATTTTTCTGTCACCTCTTATAAATCCATAATATTTCAAAATAATTTTTAAGAAGTGGGTCTAGCTTAAGATAGTATAAATGAATATAGAAAGCTTAGGCTCATATCAGAGAGACTAATTAAACTGCTGAATAATCTGGGCAAGGGGCAGGGTTGGGCTAGAAGGAATCAGTGAAGGATGAAGGGGGACATATGTAATACTTTGAATAATAATTATTTTTTTAAGTGAAGGTTGATAGTAGGAGGTTTTAATGGTCCTGGCATAAATGATGCAGTAATTTTGGTTTAAAGTCTTAAAGATTCTTAAAAACAATTCCTATAAAGAAATGCCCAGATACTTAGCAATGGCAGCAGCTTAGCAGTATGGCTTCCTAAAATGACAAAAGAAACCATACTAATTCAATGTAGACATTGAAAGACCTATCACAATACTTAAATGGCACATATCTTAACCAAATTTGGATATCCAGTTATAGATGGGCCATCAGGATTTGCTGTGCATTCACTGGTATACTAAGACAAACACACACACACACACACACACACACACACACACACCCCTCAGCTATAAATCTAGGAAGACAAGGTTAAAAGAAATGGCAGCAGTTCAAAAGCTTAAGCAGTGGCTCCTGAATCATGCCCAGGATGCAACCCAGACCAAAAAATTCAGAATCTCTGATTCTCTGAGAGCATGTTCAAATACCTGTCATTTTAAAGCTTGTCAGATGATTCCAATACCCAGCCAAAACTGAGAATCAATGGACTAAGTGGAGGGGATACTATTAAGACAAAGATTTTTTTAATAATAAGGCCTTTCAACCAAACAGATTTACCTTTCCCAAAATGGATAAAGAAGGCTAGATTGTGTCCACACTGGCTTAGTTTTAATCAGCACTTGTGATTTACCCCAAACCTGAATCATTTCCCCCCTAAATTTCATGTTATTGTCTAAGCTTTTCAAAACCAGGGTTTAGGGATTCCCCAGAATGTGAGATTTTTAAAACATATATATTTCATTGATTTTTTTACAGAGAGGAAAGGGGAGGGAGAGAGAGTTAGAAACATTAATGAGAGGGAAACATCAATCAGCTGCCTCCTGCACACCCTCTACCGGGGATGTGCCCGCAACCAAGATACATGCCCTTGACCTGAATCGAACCTGGGACCATTGAGCCCACAGGCTGACGCTCAATCCACTGAGCCAAACCTGTTAGAGTGTGAATGTGAGATTTTTCAGTGCTCACACAGGGGAAGTCCCTGGCAAACCAGGACAGCTGGCCACTCTGTTGAAATGTAAGACATCCTAGATACTCCTGCCGCTGCTTTCAAGTACCAGTCTCTGCCTACCAATGGAGGAAGGCCATTCTCTATTAGTTATCAGGGTAAATGCTGTGTACTTGGTAAGTCCAAATCTTTTTCGAGTGACACTCCTCTTCCTTCAGGAAGGCATTATCCTAAGGACACCTTGACTGTCTAGCAGGGCAGATGTTCTCAAACTTTAAATGCATGACAATCAGGTGGAGGAAGTATTAACAGAGATTGATAGGGTCTCACCAGAGTTGCTGATTCCCTACATCTGGGCCATGGCTCAATAACTTGAATATTTAACACATTATTAGGTGATGCTGATAAAGCTGGTTAGGTGACTACACTATTCTGGGGGCTTGAAATGTTAAAGTAGTAACAGAGGAATATCTTTCCAAATCCAGATTCTATACCACCAGCTTTTTGGGGAGGGGGAGTGAGAGGAGGGAGAGGTAAGGTTGTAATTCTTGTTCATTTATATCATAGTCTATTTGAAACACAACAGGATGAAGAGAAGACTATGTACATATAATCTTGCCATATGAATTTCTCCTACTTCACGTGTGTAAAATAATTTTGTTCCCCTATTGGACTGGTTTTCCAACTTTGCTGCTAATTTGAATTTCCTAAAGACCTTTTAAAAAAACACTGGTGTGCAGGTCCTACCTCCAGAGATTTTGATTTAATAGGTCTAGGGAGGAGCCTGGGTGTAGGGATTTTTTATGGGATTTTTCAGAATTCCCCAGGTAATTCTAATGTGCAGCAAATTTGTGAACCGCCTCTTGGCTTCAATCCAGCTAGTGATTGGACATAAATCTAAGACACATGGGCTATTGTTTGAGCCACATTGCTAAGCATATTCCATTTTCTTCCTCTGTACTATGGAAGATGACTGACAGTTGTGTTAATTCTCTGAAATGGATTGAAATATCCAATTAGCTTGAATAAGGGAGGGAGAAGGGGTGAATGCAATAATGCGTATCATTTACTTATTGCCCTATGCATTTAGCTAGAAGCTTTTGCAATCGAGGTCTGCTCTCCTCTTCACCCTAATGGTAATGCTTATCCTAATGCAGCTCTAAACTTTATAAGCCCATAAGCAGACAACATCACAGAGTATTTGCCCCCTCCCCACCTGGCCTTCTCGCAAGCTCCACCCTCCTGCCCCAACACACGTATGTACATCAATGCGCTTGAGAGCAAAATAAACATATTGACCTTCAATTTTCCTCCTTTCCAGCTTCCCTCCTATCGGGAGATGTCAGCATTTAGTGTAAGGACAAATGCTTGCCTAGGTTAGTAAAGTAGACAATGCCTTCAATAGACAAGTAGCCCTTGAGTAGAGTGGGGCGGGGGCGGGGGGTAGATAATGTCTTTCAAAAGGTTAATGCTCAGAGAAGGTATTTTCAGTCATCTCAGTTTAGAGGTCAAATATCCCAAATAAAAAGGTTAAATATTATAAATAGGAAGGAAGACAGGAAGGAAGTAGGGGAAGGAAGGAAGAAAGGGAAGGAAGGAAGGAAGGAAGGAAGGAAGAAAGAAAGAAGGAATAAAGAAGGAAGAAAGGAAGGAAGGGTAATTGTTCTCTCATTCTCTCAAAAATAAGGCAATTTTCTTAAAAAAAAAAAAAGAAAAAGAAAAAAACAACAACTTTAAATGTTAAATTATTTCCCTTCTTTAAACTATTCCTCTTATTTCCTGTATTACTTATGATATTTAATTCTTGAAATAGCACGTGACTGAAAACAAGCTAATCTCTGCCCAGTGGAATTAACTCTTTTTCCAAGGCCCACCTTCAATGTACAATGTTGGGCTTGCCAACGTCATTATTTTCAGTTTGAAATAAGTTGCAGTGTTTTGCCATTTCCATATAGTTAATACAACTATAACAAACATGTTTTGAGGCAACTTCGGTGATTTTATTTACCCATGTAATTTTGATTTTGACAATATATTTTTTTAAATTTTAATGGGTTGAATAATATCTTTGCAAAGATAGAAAAAATACATTTATAATATTCATGTGTGTGTTGCCCCTGAGATGGATTGTCATAATGGGGGGGGGGGGGATATTTGAGCTTTCCTCAGTCATTAAAAGAAGCCTCCACAGTGGTAAGATATGTACACAGATAATAATTTAATAATAATAATAATTTTTAAAAAAGCCTCCAGTAAACAGCCCCTTGTCCTGTTCAGGGGGCAGGGGAAAGGATCTTTAGTCATAATAATCCCGAGGAGAAAAAATCTCGGAAGTAAGACATCTGCTTCTGTGCCTTGTTGTTTTGCAGGATAGCAATTGCTTTAGCAGCTTTTATTGCCATATGTGTACAATAAGTAAATGAACATAAAATTGAACGAATACATAAAAGAAGGATAAACCCACTCAGCTTAACAAATCCACTCTCACACATGCTGTGCCCTGAAACATGAAAAAAAGAAATCATTGGATCATAAGGATTAGTAAAATAACAGTCCCTGTTAACAACACTGACAAGAAGTTGTAAGGATAATTTGTCAGATGTGGGGAATAACTGTCTAACTGCTTAATTCTTAATACTGCCCTCTTTCACCCCTTTTCTCCTAAGTTACTTAGGTAAACAGATAGATAATGAATATATTTTCAACATGAGAAAAAGGCTTTTTTTTTTTTTTTTTTTTTTTTTTTTTTTTTACTTAGCCTTAATAAGAACTGAAACTTTTACCTACATTTTACATGTCTGAGGATTAAAACAATTTTGTACAGAACATCTTCTGGCTTCATACTTTTCAATTTCCTTTTTCCTTTTCCAACTAATATGCTTTCAGAGCTGTGAACTATAGGACATGGCCATGTTGTAAAATTGCCTTTGTCCTTGTGCCTCTGGATCATACTGCTAATGAAGTTAGTAGTCAGTGGGGTGGTTTTTGGAAGTCAGCCCAATGATGGGACAGTATATGGTCAATAATACCTGGTAGTGTCTGAAAATCACATAGCAGGCTCAACTCAACTTTCCCCTTAGCCAGATCCAACAAAGCCTGTGGCCATTTTAACATAATGTAATAGAATGGGGACAACACAAGGGGAACACAATGCAGGGAAGATTGTGTGTGTGTGTGTGTGTGTGTGTGTGTGTGTGTGTGTGTGGTGGGGGGGGGGAGGGGAAAACTGATTGAAGTTATATATCTCACTTTTGAAAATTTTGCAAAAAATATCTGATTCCATGAAGTAATCTCTAGGTTTCCTCCTAGGACCTAAAAAATGAATCCATAGTGATGTGGATCCCTGAGCCTTAAGCTTCATTAGCTTCTAAGTAAATCTACCTTTGCCTTGTATGTAAAGTGGTTGAGAGGAGGTAAGGAAGAAGTGTTGTCAAAGGAATGATGAGTCATTAGAAATAGTTTTGATGAGTCATTAGAAGATGGCTTTTTAACAGAAAAGTAAAAGGAACTATAGCTGGTTGGAGGGACTTAGATGACACCGAAGAAGAAAGATATGAAAGGAAATTTTAAAATTGCAAAGAAAAGTCTACTGGGAAAGATATAATTGTGTCAGGTTAACATCTTTTGATTACTTACTAAACAATTGGTCCTATAAGTGATTTAAATTATGCTTTCATTTAACCCTTATTGTATATGTAAAGCTGGTGATTATTATGCATATTATTTGAAAAAGGAGGAAATGGAGGCCTTCATAGTTTAAGTAACTTGCCCAACATCACAAAATTGTTAAGTGGTAGCTTGAACCTGGGGCTGTTGGGGTTCGTTGTCTATGCTTATAACCACCATGTTAGAGTAAAAACATGAGGCACTAATAGCCAGGGGAACTGATGATATTACTTACATTTTAGAATGACCACCAATATATGAAACTTCTATTTATTTCTCATATTTAATTATCATCGTGCATATAAAAATCATTTACTCTCAGTCTTATTTTGCTGAATCCAAAATGAGACTTCTTTTATAAATAGTGTGATTTTTCAGTAGCAGTGAGAGTTAATAAACATGTATTCATTGACCAATATATATTGAGGACTTTTAATAATACCTAGTTATGAAACAAGAAATGGAATGAGGAGAAACTAGCTAATGACTTCAGAGATTTTGAAATACTAAAAAGAATCTCTGCCCTAGCTGCTTTTACTCAGTGGATGGAGAATTGGCCTATGGACTGAAGGGTCCTGGGTTTGATTCCCATCAATGGCACATGCATGGGTTGCAGGCTCCTCCCCAGTAACGGACATGCAGGAGGCAGCCAATCAATGATTCTCTCTCATCATTAATGTTTCTATCTCTCTCTCCCTTTCCCTTCCTCTCTGAAACAAGTGTGTATGTGTGTGTGTGTGTGTGTGTGTGTGTGTGTGTATATATATATATATATATATATATATATATATATATATATAATTTTTTTTAATCTCTAAGATGTTAGCATTATACATAATATTGGTTAATTGTGTTTTGGGAAGACCATTTTAAATTTTCTGATATTACTGCATTAAAATTCACAACTATAATATTTTGCACATTGACTATATAATAATAAAGTTGAAATTACACCAGGAAGATATTAAAATGCTTACTTAGTGAGTTAGGGTCAACATATATAAAGCAAACATTTATCGAACTAAAACAAAAATATGTGCATCAATAACCTTAATAAAATTTAATACACTTCTCTCAATAGCTGATAAACAGACAAAAGATAAGTTAGTATATCAAAGACCTGAATAAAAAACTTTAGAAAAATTAACCTAATTATGTTAATGTAAACAGTGTAGACAACATATATACAATACACATTCTTTGCAAGTGCATATAGACCATTAACAAATTTTGACCACATAGTTTCAGGAATCAATTCTCAAGAAATATTAAATGGTTGAAATCAATCACAATATAAACTTAAGATAGAAATCAATGAGTCAAAGTAAAGATAACAAAAAGAAACAGAAAGATTGTGAATCAAATGATAAAGATAGAACTTATCAAAACATATTGATTTCAGTTTAAGCTTAGAGACAAATGCACTTGGAAAACATGATAGACTGAAAATCAGGAATCTAAGTCCTTCAGCTAAAGAAGCCAGAAAAAGAACAGCAAATCAAACCAAAAGAAAGCAGGATAAAGGATAACTAGAGAACCTGTCTGATTTTAAATCTATGGAAATCTATGAAACAATAGATAGCATAAAAACATCCTCTGGGAGAGAAGAGGAAGGAACCAAAAGAACCTTTGGATTGCACACCTTACTGCCTGGGGTTAATTTCCAGATTGTTCAACAGAGAGGGGATACCTAAACAAATTCTGAAGGAATTGTTGAGTACAGAGATCTTATCTCAGGAAAGCCAGAGAAGACAGAAACTGTGGGGTTAGTTTTAGCTACAGGAAAAGAGGGAGCTGTAGTAACAATGACCTCGGAAGATCTGTAGTAAAGAGAATCTGAAGTATCTGTAAGTAAACAAAAGCACTGACTGTTACTATTAACCCAGTAACTTATTTGATATTTATCAAGCACTATATCCAATAAATGCAAAGTACACATTCTTTTCAAAAGTAAATAGACTACTGGCCAACATAAATCTTATGCTGACCAATAAGGGATAGGAAGAGGAAGACTTCTTCAGATAAACTTATGGTCCCTCCTCATCCCAAGGTACTGTTCTGACATGTTTTAGTCTCATAAGGCTCTCCCTTGGAGATATCCCTTCTGACAGAGCACTGGTTGTGTTTCCTTATGAAACCTGCAATGTATCAACTGTTGTTGCTTTCTCTTCATTCCTGCCTCATTTCACTTTCTTGTCACCCTGGGCTTATAGCTCCATGTAAACTTTGCCTCGGGCTTAGAGAACTGGAACAGAGACAGTGTGAAGGGTAGCAGCAGCTACCATATCTAAGTATATACTCTATGCCAGACATTGGTTAGTCTATGGGGTAAAGAATGAAAACACAAACAAACAAAAATAACATGATTATTTACTTTGAGAATTCATAATCTAATGAGACACACCCAAAATCACATAACTGCCTAACTACTGAATATGTCTACAACCGGAAAATCCATCAATATTAATTTACAAAGATCAATATTTTCACTGACTGTGACATTTTAAGTGCACCAGTAATTTTTATTTCATACTTTTCACTGAACTTCCCGATTATTTTTCCATACCCAGCTTTGGACAGTCAAAATGTACTACTGATAATTAGTACTGGAGAGGCTTTCTAGCTGGGAAGCTATTATCTCATCAATATCCTAAGCCAAGACACTCACTGGTCATAGACTGGTAAACACTGGGGTTTTGTGGCATTTGAATAGGGGAGCAGGGAGACCTCAGGGTTCTGTGCAGTGTTTCCCTTCTTTATAAAAACTTTTCATTGCTTTGAGTGAGCCAAAGCAGATCAGACAGTAGTTATGCTTTCTGCCAATGTGGTCACTGACCAATAGTATTTAAGTCATTAATCTGTAAAGTGCTTTGGAACACATAGAATACAGAAGTATTTGATTTCACATACTGCCTCTTATACCCTGGGTTTTCCCCAGCACTCTGCAAAGTAACTAATTTAATTAAATTACTGGGCATACAATGACTTTGCAAGCAAATGGAGAGCAGCATGCACTTAGTAGTTTGCATAAAGGTTTATTCCTGGGAACACTATCAGATCCACGTATTTGATACATATTTGTTGAAATCACACTATGTTCCAGGCATTATTTTAGGCACAAGAGTCTTACAGATGGTATGATAAAAACAAATGAAAAACAAATGAATAAATTAAAAAGTTGGGTAAGGCAGAAAATAGTTTGTTGGGGAATCAAGACAGGGCTTCACATGAATGTGCATTTGCTCTAAGACCTGAATGCGGCTACCCACAAATACTTTGGGGGAGTATTTTAGGCAGAAGGAAGTACTGTGGTGTTTCTCAAACTAACTTCACTGTTTATTGCAGCATGGACATCTCCCACATCTGAAAAGGGAGCAAAGTTTATCTTTACATCAAGTGTCCCTGAGAGGCAGAAACATGTATACTTATGACTATCGGGCATCCTGAGATCTATCGCTGATTGATTCTGTGTAAGCAAATTACTGGATATTTCTCCATTATGGAAAAAAGAAAAGATATCAACTTCCTTTTCCCTTTTCTGTGTGTTCAATAAAATATAGGTTGGAAATTGTCCTGAAAAAGAAGATAAAAATTGCCATCCTAGCATACTGATCAAATAAAATATACCATATGTTAGTGGACTTGACCCTAAATGAAGGAGCTAATAGTAAACTAATGACTTCAGTCAAAAACCATTTTAGTTCTTGGAAATCATAATCTCAAAATACTTGAAAATATTTAGCAAATGTTCTTTTCTAGACAATGGACCCATTGCCAGATGGACTATAAAGATAAATCATACCTGCTCTTTGCTTTTAAAATTGCTCCAAGTCTAATGGAGGAGACAGGCACAACAAATAAATGATTATACTGTAATGTTGCCGAAAATGTGCAATGAGAGCACAGAATGAAAACATACTAATGCACCCAGCAGGAGAAAGAAAGGCAACATATTTGATGAGCATCAAAGAATAAGGACAAGTTAATCAGTTGTGGAGAACAGCTAAAAGATTTATGTGATTTGTTAATGAGTATGGATTTTTTTTGTGTGTGTGGAGGAAAAGCTATCAGAAAAGCTATAATATATATATTATACACACACACATACATACATACATATACTGTAAGACAATTCTGGTGGCAGCCTTGGGTATTTTCCTATATAATAAAGAGGTAATATGCAAATTAACCCTCACACCCTCACAAGATTGCTGCTTACGCCTAGGCTGGCAGGGGGGTTAGTAAGGGATGACCAAATGACTGAACAAGCAGGCTGTTTGTGGAGTGACCAGGCCGGTGTGTGGGAGGGAGGACGCATGAGGGTGACCAGGCCAGCAGGCAGAGTAGTTGGGAGTGACCAGGTTGGCAGGGGGGGTGGAGGAAAGGGCGGTCAGTTAGGGGTGACCAGGCCAGCAGAGGGGGGGCAGTTGGGGGCCACCAGGGGGCAGAGAGGGGCAACCTGGCTGGCATGAAAGCAGTTGGTATTGACCAGGCTGGCAGGAGGGGGGGCAATAAGGCCAGTGAGGGCTGGGGGTGGGGGGGGGGGGTGTTGGAGCAGTTAGGAGCAACCTGGCCAGTGGTGGGGGACAGTTAGGAGCAACCAGGCCAGCAAGGGGTGCAGTTAGGGGTAATCTGGCTGGCAGGAGGGTAGACAGTTAGGGGTGACCAGGCAGGCAGGCAGGTGAGTGATTAGAAGCCAGTGGTCCAGGATTGTGAGAGGGAAATCCAGGATCCGGCCTAAACTGGCAGTCAGACATCCCAGATTGGAGAGGGTGCAGGCTGCACTGAGGGGACTCCCCCCATGCACAAATTTTGTACACTGGACCTCTAGTATAGAATAAAGGAAAAGACTGAAGACCATCCAGGATACTTTAGAATAAAGCTCTAGTTATGGCAGGGACAGTGAGAGTGAAGGGAAACAGTCACAATATTTAAGCCACATTTTTGTCAGTGCAAGTCTAAGATCTAATTAATGTCTACTTGCATAGGGGGGATGAATAAAGGAGAGGGAGAAGTCGAAGTTAAGTTGGAGGTTCTAATGGAGATGGGTTTGCCGTCACCCAAAGGAGGAAACTCAAAGATCAAGCCCAAAGGAAAAGATAAGTGGTGGGAAAATAGCAACTTTTCATCTCCTATGGCAGCTTCGTTTTCCTAATTATACACTTAGCAACATTTCTTTCAACAATGTTGACTAGCTTTTGGGAAATCTCAGTTATATTGTATTTATAAGCGGGAAAGCTTTGGCCATTAAAAGTGAAAGATAGCTGTAGCTGGTTTGGCTTAGTAGACAGAGCATCAGACTGTAGGGTCCCATATTTGATTCTGGTCAAGGGCATGTACCTCCATTGCAGGATCTCCCCTCGGACCCTACTCAGAGTTCATGTGGGAGGTAACCAATCACATCGTTTTTTCTCTCTGTCTCTACCTCTCCCTTCCACTTTCACTAAAAATCAATAAAAACATATCATCTGGTGAGGATTAACAACAACAACAAAATGAAAGCTGGATGGAGAAGAGAAGCTTTGCAAATAGATATATCTGGATTTAATTCTCACTTCTAACACTTATTAGCTTGATAGCCTTGGGCAAGTCCATATCCCTCTGGAATTTACTTAATTCAGTATATAAAATGGGCATAATAACATATCACAGCATTCTTTTAGGAATTCTAAATAAGTTATTAAAATGAAACACAATGTGTAGGAAATGATGGGTTCCTCAATAGGTATTTGACCTTTCATTTTCTTTACTATCCCCATCCACCATCAAAGAAAGAAAAAATATTTTTGTCTTTTTCTTCATAACAAATATTTTGTTGTCTAAAGTTAAAGTTAATTATTTGGTCATAATTAAAAAAACATAGTGCAAGCTACATTTACAGTGGGTAGTTCCTCCACATTGTAAAAGGCCATCCTTAAAATTTCCCTCACCTTTGAAAGCATTGGTCATTCCTCCTAAGTTTTGTGTTGTGAAAGCATTTATCTATTATTAGTTTACTATTTTTTCATTAGAAATGAATAGTGAATTTTATTTCTTTTGAGGATGTTTCAACGGATTGTATAGTTTTTCACTCTTTTGAATTTGTTACATGGTAAATTATATTTTTTACATTACATTGTTACTTATTACATATTAACTATATTACACTTATAATTAGAGTGGCATTTTAGTTCAGAAGTAGACAAACCAATCAGTGGAACAGGAAGCATCTTAAATTAAAATTAGGCTCAAGAGCACAGGAATTTAAAATTATAATAAAATTGACATTTTGGATCAGTAGCAAAAATTAGTCAACAAAAGTGAGAATACATGGCTAATCACTAATACATTCTATATATGTAAACAATTTGAACAAAAAATTTTAAGGTATCAGTGGAAACCAGGGAGACTTGAAAAAATTATTCATGAATAGCTAAGTTCCAAAGAAAAAAATGATACATTTAATTATAAGAGAATTAAAATGTTCTCCGTGACAAAACACACTAAAATGGTCAGAAAATGAGGCAAAAGAAGTTGGGAAATAAATTTAGAAATATATGTGCTTTCTTTCTCTATGTCTTTTGAGAGAAGCACATGGACCTTTACCATTAGTCTATAATATTAGTGTCAATCTATATCGTAAGTGTAGGTCCTTTTCCTATCATCTAGAATGCTGAGTGTCAATGTGGGGCACTGGTTCTGAGCACAGACTCTGGAGTTCTTTTCCAGATTTCACCACTGACCATACACACAATCTTGTGACTATTACCTCACCATTCTAGGGGTTGGAGTCTTCACTTGAAAAATGGAAGCAAACATAGGACCTTCTCCCAGGAACAGTAGGGAGTTTAAAAGTGTAAATATATAAACCACTTAGGACAGTGCCTAGGACAAGAGAGCTCAATAGAGTGTCAAGTAAATTAAAAAACAAACAAATGGAAGAAATAAATCTGGTGAATTAAATTTACATATTCGTGACATTAAATCACCTTTATATCTACAGGATGACCCAAGTTGGTGGTGCTTTTGCTCATTCTGGTGAACTTAGGTAGCTTAAAAATTTTAGTTTTATGTTCACAACTAAATTTGACCAGTAAATTTCATTTTCCTTATGACCTTTATCTATTTTCAGGATCAAGATTACATACACTTTATAAGATGAATAAAAGAGCATTTTCCCCAAACTCTCTAGAATTTCTCTTTACTAAGATTGGCATTATCTATTTATAGAAGTTTGGTAGAATTAACCTACCAAATAATGTGTCTATTATTTTCTTGGTAGAAGTTTGTAAACTAATGATTTAATTTATTTACTGGTTAAAGAACTCTTCCACATATATATTTTCTTCTGTGTCATTTTGAGAAACAAATTAGTTGCTACAAAATTACCCATTTTACATGAATGTTCAGATTTACTGGCAATTCAAATGTTTATAATCTTTGCTATAACACTGGTCCCATTCTTTCAGTGTATTATTTATTTATATTTTCATTTTTCTTAAAATGCTTATTTATCTTTTTAAAATATAATCTTATTGATTTCAGAAAGAAATGAAGAGGGAGAGAGAGATAGAAACATCAATGATGAGACAAAATCTTTGACCAGCTGCATGCTTCCTACTAGGGATTGAGCCTGCAATCCAGGCATGGGCCCTTTGACCGGAATTGAATCCAGGACCCTTCTGTCCTCAGACTCTGACTGAGAATCGAACAGTGACCTCCTGGTTCATAGGAAGAGGGATGCTCAACCATTGAGCCATATCAGCTGGCCTGTATTCAAGTCTTTTCAAAGAATATCATTCTGACCTAACAGATCACCTGAATTTAATATTTTTTCTTTTCTTTTCTTTTTTTTAATTAAATTCTACTTATATTTTTATTATTGATTTCCTTCTATGTTCTCTGGGTTTATTGATTTGCTTTTCTGTTGTCAGTTCAAACACTTAATCATTAATTTTAACAAATCTTTTTAGTTATAAATGCTCAAATTCTCTTGAAGATTTAGGGCTAATGTAAACATGTAAGGGCCAGCTCCTCCACATTGTTGCTGGCCCAAGGCTTAATTCACCCGATAGCAATAAATATTTTGGCAGTTTAACCTGTCTTCTCTACCTCTCACTTTTCTTTGGAAAGATGCTCTTTTAAATATCCTCTACTTACTGTAGAACCAATAACTCTTTCAAAATCAACCTGCTTTTATAAGTAGGCCAAAATCTGATCTGCCAGATTGCTAACAATAGCATTATTTCACTCTTTCCTTTCATGTTTAATCTGCTGTTTACACAACCATTAAGTGTTCAACTTTATCAATGAAATGTATTTTTTTACATTTAAAAAAAATTTTGTCCAGCCTTTTAAAATATTCTGATCCCTTGATCAAGTTCTAATTTATATATTTTCTTTCTACCTTGTACTGATATTTTCAAGGTCTGATGGCCTTGGGAATCTAATTATGATAATGATTGTTTTTGCTGGATTTACCCACATTTTAGCCAATTTCCTTATTATTGTATAATTTAGATAATGAGCTCATGTTTAGCTAAACTTCATCTGTGAGAATCCTGAAGGCCAAAGTTGCAAAAATTTATTTTAAAGGCTTTTAAACAAAAATTCAGATTTTTTTTTTCTTGTAGCATAAATGAGTCAGAAATAAATAACTGTCTAACGCACATTTGAAAGGATTCCAAGTATTCTTAATAGGAGAATGAGAGTATAGGCTACTCAATTCCAATGTGAATTCCCTCTCAAAATACTGTTTATGATTCCATGCACCACTATCAAATTATATTTCATGAGAGTCAGGCATCTTAATTCCTGCGTATTTCCTTTTAAAATTATTTTATTGAATTCCTTGATACAATCTAAGCAAGAGATGTTGATGTTTTAGTGCAGTTCAAATATCAGATCAAAGTAAAGAAAAATGTCCCATATCTCTTGCCAAAACACTGTCAGTCCTGGGGTGGTTTATGAACTGAAAGGCATTTTTATTAAGTGGATGAAGGTTGTTTAAAAAGAATAAGAATGAAACATTTTTAGTACTTGTGTTAAGAACAGTGTCAAGGTATCTTATACTGTATATTAATCTAGCCTCACCACTTTACCTACGTGAAAAACAAGGTTTGAAGTGTTTTTAGTAATTTACTAAGCAGTAAATTTGAGCAACAATTCAATGTCAAATCTGTCACACCAAAGTTTGAGCTATTATTTGAGGTTGATAGAAATAGCACTAAATGAAAAGTATAGAGAACTTTTCAAATTTCATATGCTTTCACTGACTCTCTTTGACTGGAGAGCAATCACTTCATCTATATGGGCCTAATTTTCAGAATTATAAAAGTTGGAAGCTTGACTAGAAGATCTCTCTATATGGTTGGTCTTCCTATTTTAAAATATTTTCTTAAATTGGCGTCACACAAGAATTGTCCTTGCAATATATGTATACTGCCACCAAGTGACAGTAGAGAATACTAGTTCCTTTCCCCTCCCCTTTTGAGTGGGGAATATAGTTGACATCAGACTTATCCATCAAAAGTACAACCTACTAATATAACTGTAAAATGACAATATGATCAATTAGTATACACTTTTAAGCAGAGCCTTTACACTGTGGTATCACAGTAGGAGCACTGGTGGACATTTTAAACATAGAGGAAATCCAGAACTCATTGAGAATCTTCACAGATGGGACTCTGGCATCTGAGTTTGTTTTCCTGGGTGATTCTGATATGTAGTCAGTTTTAGGATAAATGAAAAGAAAGCATAATAGCTCCTTCCACTAAATGTTGAAATTTTATACCTAACCTTTAGTCAATTACATATACATATTCATACATAGATGCACATCTACCAAAAATGTCTACTTTCAGCCTATTCTTGAGTAAGAAATAGCTAAAAGGGAAAGGAACTATTGATAGACCAATCTTTCTCTTTCCTTCCATGTTATCACTTTCAGTCTAAGTTGTTGGCTAATGAAGAGAAGTAACATGAATAAGAAAAGGAATAGGATAGTGTTCCTTGGTCAACCATGATTCTTAGAACATTAATGCTTTCTTTCTTTGTTTAAAGTAAATTCTGGTTGAAATGGAAAGCATGGCCTCTCAGGGCTGTCAGTACCCCCACTTAGTCATAGACCTACAATGCATACCTGTATTTGCTTAGAGTCTCACTGTGCTCATGGGCACTGTGAATGCTGGCATGCAAACAGGGTGGCAAGGAACAGTGATGAGCCTACATACTGCATGTTTGTCCTTTGCTTATATACGTGTTCCACTGTTGTATTAGAATTCACTTTTGAAACACAAATTCAAAAATGTAATTATTAAGACTATTAACACATCAATAGCAGAACATTCAGCTAAGTGCAGGTCCTGTGACTGCACAATTACATAACCAGGAAGCCTGTCCTTGGCCCACCTCACTTCACTTCTCAGCCCTGACTCCATCCTGTATTCCTTCATGAATACTTCAGCCCTCACACACAAACTACATCCATCCCCTGCAAACAGCTATGTGTTGGCCATCTATCCTTGTGAGTACAAATCAAGGGAAGAGGTTGCTGAAGGCACTGGATGCAGGCTTGAGGCTTCAGAGTGCCAAGCTACCAGCATCAAGGGATCTGATCCATGTGGGCACATCCCCCGAACCCATAAACTCTTCACTCCAAGAGGCAGATCAGAGTGGGACACGCTAAAAGCACAAGGTGCAAAGTAGGGACTACACTTGTGGGAGTCTTAAATATGTCAATCATCAAATGCCATCTTTGTGGGGTATTTTTTCTTTCATTTTCATCATAACTCATATTATTGTAAATTTATCATTTATCATAACTTTCATCTGATGCTGAGTTTTAGCTTTATTAGTATAATTTCCCTATTGTCACATGGCTCTCCTTTCATCTTTCACATATGTCGTTTCTTAAATCAGTCTTATTGGAGAGATACTTGAACAGCCGCAAAAGGCTGTGTAGACAACTCCTCAGTTTCTCCCACCCTTACAGTATTAATGACAGTACTTTCAGAATTTCATTTTCTGACATTACTGTGAATTGCACAGCTAATTGAAAAATCTAGAATAAGAAAAGTGTAGCAATGTTTAGTCTTATGAGATCTGGGGCTGAAGTAGTTATTAAGAGATTTTTAATTTTTTTCCCCTAAGTGGAACAGGTAATTGGATGCATAACAAATGGCAAATCTCAGACCTAACCACTCTCAGTAAAATGCTCTATACTATATTGTTACAAAAGAGAATTAGCTTGAAATATCTCAATATTTTGACCTGTGAATAATACCAAGAAATAAAAATATTTTTTAAAAAATAGTATGCCTTTAAAAATTGCTAAATAAAACCAAATGTTACAGTTTCTCACTTTAACATTACTACTAGAGGCCCAGTGCATAATATTCATGCACGGGTGGGTGGGTGTGTCCCTCAGCACAGCCTGCAACCTCTCCAACCTGGAACCCCTCCAGGGATGTCCATCTGCCCATTTAGGCCCAATCCTGGAGGGATCGGGTAAACAGGTAGTCGGACTTCCCTCTCATAATCTAGGACTGCTGGCTCCCAACTGCTCACCTACCTGCCTGCCTGATTGCCCCTAACCACTTCTGCCTGCTGGCCTGATCACCCCCTAACCACTTCTTTCCCTTCTATCCACTGAGCCAAAAAAACTAGGCTCCAGCATTTAAATTACATGTTAAAGGAATATTTTCTTAATGGGCCCCTGAAACACCTCAAAGGACTTGTTTGCTCTCCTTACAGGGGAAATATTTAAACTAATCATGCCCATTTGATATATTTCAATTACACAGGAAGCTTTGTCAACTAAGGAAATAATTGTATTCTGTGTGTATATATGTATTATTACTACTAAAATAAATATTTAAGGATTTTATAAAAAAAAATCTCCAAAAGTCTGCAGAGTTCTGATATGATTTTATTTGTAAGTCTAATTATTATCTTAAAATATTAAAATGTTACATTACTCTGATGCTTTTGCAAATGTTTCATCTTTAGAAAGATCCATAGAAAAGACTCTGACTTATTCTAAACAGTTTCTTGATAATAAACTTTCAGATCATACCTCTAAATTAGATAAAGATTTATAAAGCTCTAAGGAACAATTAGGTTCATAAACTTCTGACACGTCAAGATAAATAAAAATTGATTATATGGGATTGGATGAACTGAGGGCAATCATTATTTTCATAACTTTTTGTTGAAAATATTGCTGATTAAGGCAGGCCCAGAGTGGCCGGGCCCGGAGCAGCTGGGTAGGGAGCATCCAGGCCCAGAGCAGCAGCAGCCAGGCCTGGAGGGGCAGCAACCAGGCCCCAAGCAGCAGCGGCCAGACCCGGAGCAGTAGAGCAGCCAGGCCGGGAACAGCTCTCTCCTCACCTGCCCATGCCCCAGGGCTGCTTCTCAGACATGGCTGGAAACTTTTGGGGGAACTTGAGGGTCTGCTGAATCAAGTGATGAAGGCTTAGATCTGGATATGTTGAGTTGTTGTACCACTGGGGTGTTGATCTGTGAGTGCCTTGTGTGGGGTCTGGATGAGGTTGGTTGATCTACTTGGAAATGTCTTTTGTGTGCAGAGTATCCTTGGGCATGTGGAGGTATTATTGATTTGAGAAAATACTAAGTAATTGATTTACTACCTGAAAAATTTAAAGTTCTGAAAGTTTAAGATCTCTTGCCAAAAAGAGATTTTAAAGCTAACACCTTAATTTTAATGGAGAAAGGGGAGGACAAGCCCTTCCCACCCAGAACAGGTAATCCAATTCCAGCCAGCAGCTATCTTTAAACAATGTGTTCATTTACATTTGAATGGCTATACCTTATGATAGTCTAAGGGCAAGTTTACATGTAAACAAGTTTGCTTCTCAGTTCCCAGGACAGAAGAAAAAACAAGGTTTAAAATTATTAGATTTTAAAATTTATTCTTAAAAATATAAAAGTTTATTAATTAAAAAAAAGAAACTAAAAAACCTGATGAACAATATTAACTGTTGATTATAATAGAATCAGAGATACGGGAGGGGAGTGGACTGATGATTTTCAGGGAAAGGGGGAGTGGTGGATGAGGGGAGAGACTGAACATAAACTGTGCACCTATGGATGAGGACAATGGGGGGTGGGGAAAGGGCAGAGGGTGGGGTGGGAACCTGGGGAAGGGGGGAAGAAATGAGGAACCTTTGTAATAATATGAACAATAAAGATTGATTAAAAGGAAAAAGGAAAAAGAAAGAAAATATTGCTGATTTTTAAAAATATTTTTCTTTTCCAGATATAATAAAACTTGTTTTCTCTTAAATAACTTCTGACTTAGTACCATTATAAGCAATGTTGAAACATTTATATTTTTCTACCTACCTGACTGATTCCTCCAGAGATTTAGAGACTCTGAATTTGTATTATTTTTCTCATGACAATATGATTGTTTGCATGAATTCAATAAGAATCCAGGAAGCGCACAGAACCCCAAACAAAAGGAACCCAAAGAGGACCACACCAAGACACATCATAATTAAAATTCCAAGAGCAAAAGACAAAGAGAGAATATTAAAAGCTGCAAGAGAAAAGCAGGTAGTTACCTATAAAGGAGCACCCATATAATTGTCAGCTGATTTCTCAACAGAAACCATGCAGGCCAGAAGGGAATGGCAAGAAATATTCAAGGTGATGAATAGCAAGAACCTACAGCCAAAAATACTCTGCCCAGCAAAGCTATCACTCAGAATCGAAGGCCAGATAAAGAGCTTCACTAATCAAAAAAAAAAGCTAAAGGAGTTCATCACCACCAAACCAGAATTATATGAATTGCTGAAGGGGGTTCTTTAGGAAGAGGAAGAAAATAAAGATAAAAATTATGAACAACATATACATAACTATCAACAAGTGAATCTAAAATCCAAGGGAATTAAAAAATCTGATGAACAATATTAACTGTTGAATATAATAGAATCAGAGGTATGGAAGGGGAGTGAACTGACGATTCTCAGGGAAAGAGGAAGTGGGGGGAGTGGGAAGAGACTGAACATAAACTGTGCACCTATGGATGAGGACAATGGGGGGTGGGGAAAGGGCAGAGGGTGGGGTGGGAACCTGGTGGAGGGAAGCAATGGATAGGGGAAAAAATGAGGAACATTTGTAATAATATAAACAATAAAGATTTATTAAAATAATAACAACAACAACAACAATAATAATAATAATAATAATAATATCTGTTCTTTTTGTAATAGGAAACAACTGGTAATTGATTTTATCAACCAAGACTGGCTAAAATGCCATGTTTGAATGAGACACGCACTTTGGATGTCACCAGAAATCCCTAAGGAATTAACATTGACTTTAAAGTCTAAAAAAGCTCCTTGGGCCCTGGCCAAGTAGCTTAGTTGGTTGGAGCAAGCAGGGTCTCAATGCACAAAGATTGGAGGTTTTATTCCAGTCAGGGCACATGTGGGAGTCAACCAATGAATGCATGGGTGGGTGGAGCAACAAATCTCTCTCTCTCTCTCTCTCTCTCTCTCTCTCTCTCTCTCTCTCTCTCTCTCTCTCTCTCTCTCTCTCTCTCATTAAAATCTGTTTTTTCAGCCCTTGGAAAAAGAGCCTAGTACCTTGCTTACATGATTCATGGCAAGGAATGAAGTTTGCTTTCAGGGGAGATGGTAAAAGAAGAATCTCAAAACATTTTGAGGAACCTAAAATCTGATGAATTTACCCACATTGTTAGTATTGTAGGTATTCAATATCACTGATCATCATGGAAATGCAAATCAAAACCACATTGTGATATCACCTCACAGCTGTTAGGATGGCTATTATCAAAAACCTAAAGATAACAAGTGGTGGTGAGTATGTGGAAAGATTGGAACCTGTATACACTGTTGATGGGAATGTAAAATGTCACAGAAACTATGGAAAACAGTATGGAGGCTCCAAGAAATTAAAAATAGAACTACCTTAAACATCTCACTCTGGACATATAGCCAGAAGAACTGGAATCAGGATCTCAAAGAGATACCTATATTTCCATGTTCATCTCAGCATGATTCACAATTACCAAGAGATAGAAACAGCCTAAATGTCCATTTACAGATAAATGGATAAAGAAAATGTGATACATACATAACATGGAATATTATTCAGCCTTAAAAAGGGAAATCCTGCCATCTGCAATGTTAATGTACCTGGAAAACATTATGCTAAGTGGTATTTGCCAGTCACAGAAGGATAAATGCTGCGTGATTTATGAGGTATCTAAAATGATGAAACTTAGAGAGTAGAGTGGTGGTTACCAGGGTTGAGGGAGGAGAGATGTTTAACAGGCATAAAGTTTCAGATGTGCAAAATGAGTAAGTTCTAGAAATCTTCTGTTCAACATAGTGCCCACAGTTCAGTATCATACCCTTAAAAATTATGAGGAAAGATCTCATGTGTAGTGTTCTTACCACAAAAACAAACAAAATGGCAGGAGGAAACTTTTGGAGGTGAAGGTTATGTTTCTTACCTTGATGCTGCTGATGGCTTCATGGGCAGAGGCATATCTCTAAATTTACCAAGTTATATTCATTAAATATGTCCATTTTTTGTGTATCAATTAGACCTCAATAAAACTGTCTAAAAATACTATGTGCATTGCTTTAATTAGACAGATGTAAGATGCTGATAAATTTGAAGTTTGATTAGTATGTAGTTTTTGGTACCTACTTTAAAATATTGCCTATATTAAATTAAATTAAATCAATAAAAGGAAAAAAGTTCCACGCCTTTTATGTAATAGGGTTTCCAGTTCAAGCCCGGGCCAATTACCCCTCTGACACCTGCAACTGGCATTTTAAATGATCAGAAAAAATAGCTGCTAGCAATGGTTTTTCAAAGCCAGCGTGGCCGCACACCATGTCATGATTTCTCTAGAAAAGCATCTCAGGGAGAATTAGATTAATTTTTAAAGGCTCTTTACCCTTGGGTTTACTGTAAGAATTCATCACTTTAACGCCTCATGTTTATTAAATAACTCCATGTTTTATATATGATGTTTATAGAATCTGGTTGTGTGAGGGGTTTATATTTGACTCACTCCATGGTTACATGAGATAATCATGGCGAGAAGATGTTAACAAGTTAATAAATAGAACCCTGATCTTAATGGCAAGAGAGATCTAGCTCTATGCTATATATAATTTTGTCCAAATATTTTTAAAAATTAATGAAAGTAAGGCATTTAATCTTAGAATCTGTAATTACCGAGAGTTTTTACATAATCACGAGATACATCTCCAGAGAGTGGACATTACAGCTTAATATCTCATCTTACAAAAAAAAAAAAGTCTTTCTTGATTTTTCTAGTTTAACGTATTAGCATCCTTACTCCTTGTAAAACCAAGACTATTCATATTTCTGTTAGTGCTGCAATTGGTGCCTATCTTACATCAGAGTGATAATGTACAATTTCCATACCACGTGACTTTCCAGCAACCCCAAAAGAGTTATAAAGCAGGTGGTCCTGTACTCATTTTACAGAAAAGGAAACTGAGGCTCAGAACATAACTGTCTAATTAAAGCAATATACACAGTATTTTTAGACAGTTTGAAACTTTGGTGAAAAGCACACAGAGTGAACAGAAGAGATGGGACTTGAGTGGAAGCTTGTGACCGAGGTCCAGGGCTTTTGCAGTGACATTATTTCAGTATCCTCGCAGACTGTACTTTCCATCATGTTCCCTCAATAGGTACTAGAAGATGCTACTGAAGGGAACAGGAACACGGGTCGCCAGCACAACAGAACCGTAGCCACATTTTTCAATGTTAGAGGTATAACCACAGGCAAAGCAAGAACAATCCAGCAAGTCACACAAGCATAGCCTTCAAAATACACAGTCTCATTGTTTTTGACCTTCACCTTCTCAAAGGCTCCAGTTCTCTGGCTTCAGCAATGAGCTGCTTTCCCTGTCATTGAGCCAAGGGCCAGAGGCAATGCAGTGCGGGATCTCTTTCCTCTCGCCCTGTCCACAGAGAGAGCTCTTTGCTTGGGAGGTGAACAACAAGGCTGAGTCAGGGCAGGGGACGCCAGAGAGACTTGTAAAAACCAAGGTATTTTCTGGCTTGAAATTGGCTTTTGGGGGATAATTGACTTTAAAAGGTCCAGCAAAGAAAGCAGTTAAAAATTTGACAGTAACGATTAGGCATCAAAATTGTTTCTCACTTAATTTTCAATGAGAAAAACTAAGAGCCGATAACTTACCTATTAATCCCGTTAATTCAGCAGATGGCAAGCTGTATTAGACCTTCCGATTTTTCCATGATTAATATCTAATGGGGCTATTTTCTACCCATTAGGACATGTCTCCTTGTTACATAAAGTTAATTAATTATGAATTCCTTACAATTAAAATTTTAATGTTTAGTTATTTGACACACTAGTGATGAGATTAAACATTTAAGAAGAATGAAAGCCTCCTATGAATTGCATTATGGAGAGCAAGTCTTGCGTTGGCCAAATGTTTCTAATATGGGAAGGCTTTCCATTTCATTGACAGGAAGTAGAGACACCTCAGCGACCGCCAGATTAGAAACACTCAGAGGTACATAAGATAACAAATTGCCTCCTTTGCTGCTGCCTAATTTTAGTTTTCCAAATGCTATGTCATTTGTTACTTTTCAAGAAATTATTTTCCAAGAGAAAGATTGTCTTATTTTGTTTTACACAATTAAAAAAAAAAAGGAAGGAAAAGAAAGAAAACTCATGACATACAGGAAAGTGAAATGCAATTAAAGTTGGAGCTGGAGCACAGCTTTGCAGAAGAAATGAGAAAAAATGCAGGTACATTCTTTTTTTTTTTTAAATCTTCACCTGAAGATATTTTTTTCTATTGATTTTTAAAGAAAGAGTGGAAGGGAGAAAGAGAGAAAAAGAGAGAGAGAGAGAGAAAGAGAGAGAGAGAGAGAGCAATTGGTTGCCTCCCAGAGATCAAAACTGCAACCCAGGAACTTGCCCTTGACTAGGAATAGAACCCGTGACCCTCTGGTCTGCAGGCTGACACTCTAACCACTGAGCAAAACCAGCCAGGGCCAGGTACATTCTACAAATGCTAATCCAGAGTATGATACATAATGCCTCTTATGCTTGTTAAACATGTATATATGCATAGTGGGGGATATAATGATTCTTTGCTATTCAAAGACAGAGACCAAAGGAGGACAATCATCCATCCGTCCCTTCATTCAATAATATCTGAGTGAGCACATACTGTGTGCTGAGTGAGCACTGACCGATATGACATGGAGAAGCTACAGCTTTGATGACACTAACAAACCCATTTCCTCCTTCCACTCGGTCATTTTAAACCATGCAAACAGCCGATGGATTGAAGGGTTATGTTGTTTATTTTCCTAATAGAAGCAAGTGTGAGATTCTGCCTCCTCCCAAGATTCAGGAACTGAAATGCGTCCTTCCTGGTATAAAATGAAAACAACAGTATTTGCATCCTATTACCACTGGGGGACTGAAGCGCAGAGGCCTTTAGCAACAACGCTGCTTTGTCTCTCAGCCATTTACAACACTGAGCAGCACCGCTTTGGAATGCAGAGCTGTAAGAGCAGGAAGACCATGTGAGAGTTAGTGCATTAAAGCAGATTTCTAATTCTGCGTAACTAGCATGCATTTACTTCATTAACTAGCAGTTACATTTTCCACGCCTTCAATTAACACCGGCTTCATTTTACATGCTATCAGCTCAGACAAGATGTGATAAGAAAACATCATTGCCAGGCAAGCGTTCCTCAAACACAGCTGATTTATCTCTTTGGCAATTCATTAAAATGCAAACTATATTGAAATTGATTTTCAGCACTTTCAGGCAGGAATGTTTCTAATAATGTCAATTTGCAAATTTCCTCTGCTGCTGCTTCTTCCTCTTCTTCTTTTTTTTTTTTTTTTTTTTTTTTTTTTAATTCTCTGCTGCAGTCGCCATGTTCAGCCGGAGGCTATTTGTATTGTGCAAGACAGAAAATGAACAGTGAACATTTATTTCTCATATCTTTCTGGGGAACCTGAGGCGCATGAAGATATTTGTGCTGTAACAGGCATAGTCAATCCCCCTGCACTCCCTTTAGTCGCTATATATCACCCGCAAACTCCCAGCCAGTCCTGCTGTAGCAATTAACCTGCCAGAGCTCTTGGCTGTCAGGCTCAGTCATAATAAACTCCTCCCCCCACCACTCCCCAGAGAGACAGAGCGATAGATTCTGGCCCTGCAACCTCCGCAGCGGCTGAATTATTCAGAATCAGCATGATTAAGAAGATGACATGGTATTAGTTAAAAAGACATACGTACCTCTTTTTTTTTTTCTTCTTTTTTTTTTTTCTCTCTCTCTCTCTTTTTTTCTCCCTGGCTGAGGTTTCAACCTATTAAGGTGGAGGTAACTAATCTTTCCCTCTTTGCTGCAGTTCCTAAAATAGGGCTTCCTGAAAGGCTATTTACAATACCTTGTCAATTTCCAAGTTTATGAATAAGAGTATAAATACCAGGAGGGATGTGTCAGAGTCAAAATGTACAGCTCATGGAAACCTAGGAACCGACTAAAAATAGTTTTACCCCAAAGAGACAAAGGGAGAGCTGGTTCATTTTGAGTCATTGGTCATGTTTCAATTGTTATTCTTAAAAGCCACAGGGGAAAAAATCCCCATGTTTGTGGGTTCTTTTGGGGGGAGGTCGGTTTCCAGTGGACCGAATTGTGATGAATTATAAATTAAAAATCCGGATATACGCTCTGTCAGATAGCAAGTTGCTAGACTCTGGAAATAGCATATCCCTAACAATAAACCTTGTCTTTATGAGGATGGCAGTGTTATAAATGTCATAATGTATTGCAAATGAACCAGCTGTTTATATTCTACTCTAGTACACGAAGCGGAGAGGAGCAAGCCAGGAAATAAAAGGAGATGGGGGAAAATTTACTCGTACCACGTCACGAGGAAAAGAGCCCAAGGAACTCAATTTTTACGCATTCCCATCCAATTTACCCTTGCTGGTGACTTTTGGGAGGGAGTGTAGCTTTTGTAACCAATTGTATTATTCCACTTTAAGGTGCCTTCTAGTATATTCAATAGACCCATCACAGTTCTATGTCCCTGCTTCAGTCTCAAGCTGCCCTCACCATATGAGATTGGTTACTGTCAGAGGACTTTCTGAGAAGGATTTGAATGCAATTTCAAAGGCCAGACAGAGCAGCTTTCAAAACACTGCCAGCTTAGGAAAGCGGGGTTAGGAGCCCAGGAGGGGCGAGAGGCTGGCTTTCTGTTTCTCATTTCATTCATTTCACTTCAAGCTAAGCACCTTTTGATCCCAGGCCAGTGAAATGGAAGCAGCATGGCCATCACTAAGTGAGCGACCCCACCCATCCAAAGCTCTTGCAGAATGGCAATTATCCGTCCCTGCATTATTGCCAGCATCATCCACAGGAGCCCGTGGCGACCTGCGATTCCCTTATGGGAACAGAAACACTTTGCTCATCTATGTAAGATTAAATCTAAGCCCACCCACGAGATTGCAACAAATGGCCAGGCCACTCATGGAGGCTCGTTAGCAGATGGCCATTTTCTGCACATCGGGTACGAATCCTATGTGTTTGTTATGCAAAGGTCTCATTACCAATGTCTTGTCCTCTTTTCTCAGCCAGACCTGAAATTCAGCAGAGGGATGCAGAGGAGGGGCACAAGCCGACTTTACAGACTGAGTATTGCTTTACAGGGCATTCCAGCTACTCTATTTAAAAATCCAATCCCAGAAGATAATCTTACCCCTTGTTACCTTAGCATTTTCACATAAGGTGCCTCACCATTGGCTGCAGGTCTCTTATCTCGATACTATTCATGGAGTGCTTGCTTTTCATCAACCATCCACAACTCTCTGCAACTCAAAGTATATGTATTTACTGCTTCAGGAACCAGTAGTCAAGGAAAATTCTATATTTTAAACTTAATTTTAAAGCCTGAGTAGTTTTATTGTCAATGATGTCATCGTGAACAGTGCTGTATTACCAAGATGACTCAGTTTTGTGTTTCAACAGTCATGCGGATCCTATCAGGAGCCCCAAGAGGGGATCTTGACTTTCGCAGATACAATGTTCAGGGACGTGGCTGTCAGAAACCCTTGGAGGTCTGTGATATGTAATCAGCAGTCATTTTCTGAAAGCACAATTTCATCTCCATGCATAGTGGATCTGGAATACAGAGGCCAGTCAGGAAGTCCCCGATTCCACCAAAATTTCCATCTATCTTTTTCGAGTATAATACGCCATAACTTCCCTGACATTTTCTCAGACCCTTTACTGGGGTTCTGTTTGCTCCCATCCTTTAAATGTTGAGGTACAAGTCTACTAGTTTATTCTTCACACTCTCCTTAGGCCTGTGGTCAGCAAACTGTGGCTCGAGAGCCACATGGGGCTCTTTGGCCCCTTGAGTGTGGCTCTTCCACAAAATACCATGGCCTGGGCGAGTCTATTTTGAAGAAGTGGCATTAGAAGAAGTTTAAGTTTAAAAATTTTGGCTCTCAAAAGAAATGTCAAATATTGTACTGTTGATAGTAGGCTCTGTTGACAAGTGAGCTTGCCGACCACTGCCTTAGGTTATCCCATTCCATCCAGAACCTCAAGTTCCATGTGAGTGTTGAGGACTCCCAAATAAAAACCATTCACCCAGATCTCGCTCCTGAAATTGAGAAGCACATATGCAAACTGCTTTCTAGCACACTGGCTATCTCAGTGGCACTGAAATTCAACATATCCAAAAATGCTGGCATTATTATAGATTCCTTTTAACCTGGACTTAAAGTTTACAATTATCATCTTTACAAAAAAGCCTGTCAGTAGGAGACTTTCATAATCCCAAATTTTCTGGTAAGAAAAGTGGTGATTAAAGAAGTTAATGGTCAAGGTCATATACCAGTAGTTAAAAGAAACTATGATTTACATCTAAGTCCATCTGATCAGAGCCTGTGTTTTTTTTTGTTTGTTTGTTTGTTTTGTTTTGTGTGTTTTTTTTAAAGCATTTCTGTGAGTTTATTTGAGCCAAACTGTCAACATATGCCAGGAAGCAGAATCTCAACTAATTGAGATAATGCACCAGAGAAATGGCGGATTACATCTGTATTTATTTATTTTTATTTATTTGTTTGTTTATTTATTTGTTTATTTATTTTTGAATAAGGAACTTCTATTTTAAGGTGAGAAAGAAGATGGCAGACAAAAAGGCCAAAAAGAATTTGATCCATACACCATAGGTATCTGCCAAGGAAACAGGACATACAGTGCAAAAGCAATAATAACAACAACAAAAATTCAAAATAAAAAACAAAAATCCAACAACCAAAAGCAACAACAAAAATCCCTACATTTAAAATAGAGGAATTCACAGAATTTCAGGAACTAGTAAAGTTCTAACAACTCCCCCTTTGTCATGCCCTTGACTAATCTATCACCAAAGTCTGTGGGTTTAACCTCTGAAGACTTGACTCCATACTTGTCCCCAATTCCCCACAATACCCCTCACTCAGGCATCCTCTGTCCTTACCTACACTGTGGCAATGCCAAGAAATTCTCATCATTTACAGCAACCTAGATGGAATTGGAGAACATCATGCTGAGTGAAATAAGCCAGTCAATGAAAGAGAAACACCACATGACCTCACTTATTTATGGATGATAAAGAACATTATAAACTGAAGAACCAAAAGATAGATATAGAGACAGTAAAGCAACAAGCAGACTGTCAAATTACATCTATATTTATACATTGCAATCAAAGGAAGGGACGTAGATGCGTTACATGAAATCCGTTGGTGATAGATTAGAGTGGCAGGAGAAAGCAAATCAGGGGAAACCCCTGGGATTGGATAAAAAGTAAAATGATGGACACATACGTAGGTGGGTGCAGGAACAATTAACATGATAATGAAGGAATTGGTGGTATCTACCCTGGCACCCAGCACATTTGGTTGTACCCCAGGAGGTCCACAAAAAGGAAAGTTACAAGTTACCCAGACACTTCAAGGATATGTTATCATAGATGCAAAAAGATAGATAGCAGAGCCTATGGTTTTAATCCCCATCCCATGCTTCCCAGCTTGTGTTTCCTGTGGCTCTTTCCTGTTCCAGCTGTACAATTACTTCTTCAGGATGCCTTTTCTAATCCTACAAAGTAACTTGGGTTCCAGAACTAGATTTCTACCAATATAAAATACCTTATTTTAATCCTCATCCAAGTATATTTTTTCCATTGATTTTCAGACAGAGTGGAAGCAAAGGAGAGAGAGGGAGAGAGGCAGAGGGAGAGGGAGAAGGAGAAGAAGAAGAAGAAGGAGGAGAAGAAGAAGAAGAAGAAGAAGAAGAAGAAGAAGAAGAAGAAGAAGAAGAAGAAGAAGAAGAAGAAGAAGAAGAAGGAGGAGGAGGAGGGGGAGGAGGAGGAGGAGGAGGAGGAGGAGGAGGAGATAAGGGGGAGGGGGAAGAAGGAGAGTGAGAGTGAGAGGGAGATTTAATATTTTCTATAGCCTGGGAAATACATAGGGCAGATACAGTTGAGAAAGCAAAGAGCAATAAATGGGTAAGAGAAAGAATAGTCTAGAAGAAAGAACAGAAAATAATAAAGCCCTGATGGGGAAAGAAATAATATAAAAGTGGCATTCTCGAGTAACAGAATGACTTCCTTTAAGGTGAGAGCACAAAGAATGACCATGAGAAGGGCAAGATGGGACACTTCAAAGGCAGACAATGCTAGATTATAGTGGGTTTTAAAGGTTCTATTAATGATCTGGAAATGCATTCTAAGGACACACACACAACAAAAATGATTCAAGCAATGGGATAAATGAAATCCAAAGCTCATTTACTTAGTTAATTATCAGTCACTGATGGACAAAGCCAATCATGGATATTGAAGGTGTAAAACTTTTGTCCAATGCATGGGGTATACTAATACAGAAAGCAAAAAAAAAAGACAAATTGTGATCTTCTTTACTTATGCATTAATAGGCCAAGTTTGCCAGGGCATCACCCATAAGTAAGACATTTAGAGTCTAGGACTTATTTTGTATATGCAATGATTGTATATATAACTATATAACTATATAACTATATATATATATATATATATATATATATATATATATATATATATCTTGTTAAATATACAGTCATATGTTATATCTATCTAATATGATACACATACACACACACATATATATATACATGCATATATAAAAAAATATATATATATATAAAATAAATTTTAGTTTAGAGAAGTTTCAATTCACATCAAAATTACTACTATAGACTGCAGTCATCTGGGAAAATTTCATAGAAAATAAATTCAACCTGAACCTTAAGGGATAAATGACTTGGCAAAAAGAGGAAAAAAAAACTGTCACAGAAATTGAAATATATATACCAGGAAGAACAAAAAGGCATAGGGACTGTGGTCTATGAAAATCTACCATCCTAGACCAAGTGGCATATGCAAATAGGAGAATGGCATGGACAGGTCTTCAAAATTAACATAAATCTATATAATAGCACTTTTCCTTTAGATATTCTAGAGTGCCTTTCTCTTCTGATGTACTGCCATGCCACAATAAATTGCTAACATCGACTGAGATACCCCTGGCACTTCCTAAGTGCTTTAATGTATAGGGCTGCACAGCATGGTCTGTGGTGGGGAGTCAGATTCCAGATCTCTACCCCATGACCACCACACTCTGCACTGATCCCCTTTTTTTTTTTTTTTTTTTTTTTTTTTTTTTTTTTTTTTTTTTTTCTTCTTTTTCCGTGTCCCGGCGCTTGAGGATAGAACCGGCGGACTGGACACCGCCGGCACCGAAGACATGACGCCGAGGGGGCCGGAGCCCTCTCCCTCTGCCTCCGTACATTACGGGGACCGGGACCGCACGCCCGTGCACTGATCCCCTTATAGGAGCTGCACAACCATCCATTCACTTTTGAAAGCAATAATAGGAACTATTATGGGTATGCTGAATTCTACTCTCCCCCCCTCTTCTGAGATCTTATTACAAAGTCAATTATTGAAGCAGGCAAGTTTGAAAAGGTCATATAATTTAAAATGTACATTTACAGCAGTGTATTGTTACTAATGTAACAGACGGCCACAACTTGGTAGCAGAAAACAACTCAAATTCATTATCTTATTTTACTGCTAAAGTTGTCTCACCAGTCTCACCAGTCTCTCTAAGCTAAAACGGAGGTATCAGCAGGACTGTGTTCCTTTCTGGAGGCTCCAGGAGAGGATTCATTTCCTTGCCTTTTTCCATCTAATAATTGTCTTCATTCCTTCTTTTGTGACTCTTTTCTCCACATTTACAGGGAGCAATAGCAGGTTGAGACCTTCTCACATGGTATCATGCTGAACTTGCATGTTTCACTTAATGTTTCTTTGACTTTCTCCTCTTCTATCTCCCTCTTCCACTTCTAATGATCCTTCTGGTTACATTGGACCTACCCAGATAATCCAGGGTGATCTCTCTATACTATACATATTAAAAGCCTAATATGCAAAATGTCCCCTCAGGAGTTTGATAGCTCGCTATGACATGTGTTGACCACTGGGGCAAGTGGGAGAGTCGCTGAATAAAGGAAGGCCCTACCAGCAGCTGGCAGTCCAGGAAGGGAGGCCCTGGCTGGCAGCTGGCAGTCACTAGGAACCCTACCTATGCATGAATTTTGTGCACTGGGCCTCTAGTTTTAAGATTAGCAACCTCAATTCCTCTTTGTCATGATGCCTAACATATTTACAGATTCTTGGGATTAGGGTATGTTCATCCTTGGGGGCATTATTTTGACTACCACAATGCTCCTTAAATATCAGTCATTTAGTAGTATTTTATGAGACTGATGTGCTACCTACTGCACTATCGAGGCACCTCATTTATTAGTATTTTAAATGGAATAGAAATTTAAAGAAACATAAAGCCACTAGTTATGAAATGATTAATATTGAGTTTATAAACTCTTTTCAAAATTTTACAATGGTTTTGCTCCCTTTTAATGCTATAGCAACAGTTTTGTTTTGTTTTTAGCAGTTCAAATGTATGAAGTCTGTTCTGAGTGTTTAACTCAGTTTTCATGGAAACAAAAACTCCTGTCTCTTCACAATTACACGGGGCTTGGGGTTTTTATAATATATAATTAAATTTCATGACAGGGATAATTATACCTGAGATGAATACATGGGAAGAAAGGTAACTGATGTTGGTAAATATAACTCAGTTGGAGAAGCAGAAGTGATTGTACTCAACAGAGGGTCATCTATTGGTGACAGGCACACAGCATGCAGTGAACATCCATCCCTGGGTTTTGCAGAGGGAATGGAGATTGTCCATTAATCTGAGAAGCCAGCTGAGTGGAAGTTTTAAAAGAAAATTTCTCTTCTCCTATAAACAATAGAGTGCTAAGTACCAAAGTGGGACTTGCAGGTAAAGGTCTTCATTGGGTAACTCTTCCATCAATCACAAATATTAGTATACTAATATTTACATACTATTTCCTTTATTTTTTTTAATAAATTTCTAGATATAAATTGTTGAATTGTATACAAATTTCTCAATTTTTATATATAACTATAACAAAATAGCCTCCTGAGATAATAGTTATCAATTTCACTCCTAACTATAATATATGATACCCATTTCTTAACAAACTTACCAAGACTCCTTATCATTTTAATATTGCCAATTAAGTTATCTAAATAGAAATAGAGTATCTGGGGCCTGGCTGGGTAGTTCAGTTGTTTAAAGCATCATTCTGATACCCCCAGGTTGCAGGTTCGATCTACAGTAAGGGTACATACAAAAAGCAACCAATGAATGTATAAATAAGTGGAACAACAAATTGATCTCTCTCTCTCTAACTCTATCTCTATCTCTCTGTCTCTCCTTTCTCTCTCTCTAACATCAATAAATAAAAGTAAATTTTAAAGAGTATCTGAAATTTCTTTTTTGTTTGAATTTTTGTGATGATTTCTTTTGAGAATATTTTCATGTAAAATTATATTAACCATTTGAGTTCCTCTTTATGACAATTGCTTACTCCATTTTCATTGACACGTTATAGTTTTCTCATTGGTTTGCAAGAATTTGAAATATTAAGACTTTTGTCTTTTATGTCCTTAATTTTTGTGATTCAACTTTTTCTTTCTATGTTATGTATGAGTCCTAAAGATAACCTTGAAAGACAATCCCCAAATTTCCTCTGTCCTCTATGGGGACTGGGGGTGGGGGGATTAATTTTAAAACACCATCTACATGAGACTTCCTGTGGCTAGTCAATTTCCTAATAACATTATCACATACATTTCAGTATTCACCCCTGAGTTCATTTGAATCCCTAAAAATTACTTGACTTTTTAGGAAACCGTATTTTCAGAAAAGATGTCCCTTCTTTCCAGCCTTCTCACACCTTAAGTACCAAACCAACTTGCACTTGTCCTCTTTGATGTGTTTTCACCAATCCAATTGCTATTCTTTTTTTTTAATTGCATATTTCACTAGGCTCGCCTTCATTTAGCAGTGGTTACCTTAAAGCTTATGATAGCTCCTCAGTCTGTTAAACAACGTCAACATCCTTCCTGTCACCTCAGCACTTCTGATGCCCCTCCTCGCAGCCCACTCCCCGAATGAAAAGCAACACGCTTTTCAGAAAACGTTGGAAGCTTTGAATGAATAATTCATTTGGGGGGAAAAACTGCCCGTGTTGTGCATGTTCAGGAGACGGAGCACTTGTCTTGTCAGTCACAATGGCTTGGGTAGGGCTAAGTGCTGTTCAGTGTGCGCTTGGAGTGCCCTGCTGACGGCAGGCTACTGAGATTGCCCACTGTGCTAATCCCGGCCATCCTTCTTTGTCTCCCGTGACAGGAAGATTAAGATGCAGGGACGTGTTTCGTTGGTGCAGTTAGACTCTATTTCACTTGGTTGTTTCAATCCTTCTTTTAAATTACCGACACAATCTCATCAGCCCCCCAGGCCCCGTGAAACTCTGGCCCAGAGTGATGGTCTCCTGGGCAGTGGCAGAGAGGAGAGAGAATGCCTTTCTTTCACCCCAGAGACCCTTGGGTTTGAGTTCTACATCAGCCACTTAGGAATTTGGTAGTTTGGGCAAGTTACATGACCCTGGTGAACATGAATTGGCTTATTTGGAAGATAGAAGTGAGTTTTGCTGCAACCCAGATAATGTGCATGTGTGGATATGTTCATTCTATAAGGAACTACTTTATGAAAGTGCCGGAGTGAGCCCTATGCCTGAAGGATGACAGATTTCTAGTTATTATTCATTCCTTTTAACTAATTCTGCTTAACTACTGCCTCCTTAAATTACTCTGCTAAACATATACAAAATACTGCATGACTTTACCATTCAATTCTTCTCTATTTTCATGTGAATAAAATCCACTCTTCCTAGAATGATCCCCATGCTGCCCTCTCCCATACACCTGATGTGCCCAATGGACTGTCTGTCTGGAAATATTCTTCACTTTCCCCAAATAATTTCATGTTACTTCAGTCTACAAGCCCAGAAGCTCCTACTTCTTGCTCGAGTATCAAACCATTTTGCTATAGCAAAAATCACAGTCCTCCTTTGAGATACAGCAACATATAATACACTAGAGACCCAGTGCACAAATTCGTGCACCAGTGGAGGCCCTCGGTGTGGACTGCAGGATTGAGCCAAGACCTGCTCTCCTATATCCCCTGAGGGGTCTTGGATTGCAAGAGCACACAGGCCAAGCCCACTGGCACACCATTGAGGCCAGGGAGGGATTGGGAGATTGGCCAGCTGGAGAAGGACCACGGGAGGGCTCCAGGGCATGTCTGGCCTCTCTCACTCAGTCTCGATGGGCCAGATCCCAGCAGCAACCTAATCTACTGGTCAGAACATCTGCTCCCTGGTGGTCAGTGCATGTCATAGTGAGCAGTTGAGCCGCCTTAGCATATCATTAGCATATTATGATTTGATTGGTTGAATGGATGACCTGACACTTAGCATATTAGGCTTTTATTATATAGGATGTCCTCTAAATTCTTCCCATACTTCCATTAGAGTCTTTGGCCCACCTCCATGCTCCCAAAGACCAGGCACCCACCTTCACTCTCTTCCTTATCTCATCATTTGATAATTATGTGGCCATGTCTCACCTCCCAATTAGACTGTAAGGTCTAAGGGGCATTAATATGCCTTAATGTCTCTTTGTTTGGCTTATAGAGAGTGCCTCGAGGAATTTTTGGTAAATAAATAAATGAATGCTTGATGAATTGAATGAATGAAGTACTGAATATTTGGGGCATAATGCCAGAGACATTAGAAAACAAAACAAACAAAAAATGATTATGTCTCAATGACATGGAAACAGAAAGGCCAGAACATACCTATTATACACTTTTAATCAAACATCTGTAGAACCAGCTTTAAAACATATTGATAAATGAAAAGTACATTTTTCTGATTATTTACATGCACATCTTCCCTCCCTACCCCACCTCCCTAATTGCTTTCCTCACTCTTTCTCTCTTCCTTCTGCCTTTTGAAGAAAGTAGAATTAAGAGGGATTATTTGGTGATCTCTCCAGAGGCTGGTAACCTCAGCTGTGACATCTGGAATCCGGCCTGTTTTACATGCTGGGTCTATAAAACATCCTCACAAATGTTAACTGGTAACTAATCTCAGCTCTGTTAACCCTCTCCTTCCTGGCTTCATGGTGGCGGCTGTGTTCTGCATCTTGTGTTGGAACTTGCATTCCTTTTCTTTCCTAAAGGGCATGTTTTGTCTTAATTGGTGCTGGCTAAAACTGCTAGGCAGCAAGCCACAAATCATAAAGGCCTTAAGGGATTTTTTTCTCCTGCAACTTCTACATGATGTCCATTGATTTTTTCAGGAAGTGCCCCAGCACTATTTCTGTCTCCCTTGAGAGAAAAAAAAAAAAAATCCAGAGTCCTAGCACAGAATATATGGTCTGATCAACCCATTCCATGCCAACACTGAACATATGGATGCATAGAATCTGACACAAGAAAGCCTGTGCCCTCACCAGAAGAGCACAAAACGAATGATGACAATATCTGCTTAGAGGAAAAATAACTTAGGAATCCACTTAAGAACAAATTTGTTTTATTTTAACTTATTCTTTTTTTGAAAATTAAGTTAATACTAAAGGGAAATGCTCTCCCAGGCTGGCTAGTTCAGTTAGTTAGAGCATCATCCAGAAAGGCTAAGGTTGCAGGTTCAATCCCTGGTTAAGGCTCATTAAAGAATCAATCAATTCATGCATAAATAAGTGGAACAGCCAGTTAATATTTCTCTCTCTCCTCCCGCCCTTCCTACAATCAATTTATAAAAAGATTAAAGGGAAATGCTATTTGAAATTAACTATATTGGTCACACTTTTCATTTCAGGTCAGGTCACTATGCATACAACTATGTGTTTAAATGTGTGTGTGTTATATATTTGTCACCACAAAACTTATGAAAGGGAGGCTCAGTATTCTAATGAAGGGGATAAATATAGATTGTTTGATTTTATTTTTAATTTTACCGATGATAGCAACAATGACAACTACCACTACACTTTGCATGCAATATTTTATTTAATCAGCAAAACAACCTACAAAATAGGAACCATTATCTCTACCTAACACATGCTAAAGCTACATGCAGCTTGTTGATGTCACACAGTGAGAGGAAAAGAAGAGAATCAAATCATCTACCCCAAAATCCAACTTTCACCAATGTACCATACTGCCTTCCATCAGCTCCACAATATTCTACTTCTACAGCTCACTTTCCCCAGGTCATTTTATAATATAATGCTATTATAGTGTAACTAATCAATGAGAATAATGACTCATAGATTTCATAGCTCAGGAAAATCACTCTTTTTAGTCAAAATGGATTTTATTGAAAAAGCAGAACCCTAAAACCCACCAGAGACTTATGGGGTCAGCATATCTAGAGGCAAGACTCTGTAATCTCTGTTAAAACATCTCCCAGTCAGTTCTCATGAAGCCTGCCTGGCACTCGTTGCTAGCAGGTAGCTGTGAGCCATGTCTTAGAGTCTAAACATCAGGCCAAGGATCATGTCTGTCACAAAAGGCCTGGCACATAGTAGCCTTTCAACAAATTGTTGAACTGAGTTGTTGAACATCAATCTCTATAGTGATAATCCCCAACATTAGAATAATGATGAGCACAATTTTTCCTCTATATTTTGGAAGGGGAAAGCCACATTACAGCTCAACTTTTATGGGTTGGGAGAGGCAGTCAGACAGTGGCCACTGAGTCTCTCTCAGCAGAATTCTGCATTAAGCAGAAAGGCGACTCTCAAGGCAGATATTTCCTTCTTAGAACAATATGGGCATCTATCAGGAAGGTTTATAGTAGTTGTATATGTCATTACTGTTACTGGTTTTCTCCAGGGTCCTCGGGAGACTCAAGCTGAATACCTTTAAAATACAATTAGCTCCTAAGAGAAAGATGTTCTCTAAAGATACAGTATTACGTACTATAAATTTCAACCACTTCCCCCTGTCTGAAAATACTATGCTGGTGAGATTGAGCACTTAGCAGTCCTTGGTTCATTTCCTAAACTAGTAGGAAACCTTGCCCCCAGGCATGGTAAAAGTGGAAGAATGGGGTTGCTGAGGCAAAGGGCAGGGAAAATAGCTAACAAAAGTAACCATAATCTATTTTCCAAATCAACCTTTGGAAATGGCACAATTTGATCAAAAGACATATCTATTGCATGAATTTACATTATATTTATATACATATTTATATACATAAATATTATAAATAATATAAACTGTGTAAAATGCACAAATATGCCTGATGCATTTATATTCTTTATATTTTTCTGACTTTGTCCTATACCATAAATTCTGTGCTGACACTTCCAGACTACCCTCTTATCTCCCCATTACAATAAAAACCTTCCTTCTCAACATTTCTTACATGGCTAATACACATTTCAAAACTAAATTCTCCATGCTCCTTGACAAACCTGCCCCCTCCTACAATCTTCCCCATTTCAAATGAGAATCCCATTTAACCATTTGCCCAAGTCAAAAATCCGCACTTTATGGTTGACTCTTCCCTTTTTCTCACAACAACAGACATTCTGTTATCTGTATCTTCAACATAGAACAAGAATCTAGACACACCTGATCACTTCCATCAACCCCATTCCTCAAAGCCATCATCATTTTTTGAGGGTAGAAGAAAAGGTTGACTGGAGTTACCTATTACGTATCCACCAGCTACTGCATGTATCTGAAAGCCTTGGGAATGGATGAGCCCACCTACAGAGGGAGTGAGGAGAGAAAGAAAAAAAACAAAAACCAAGAAAAAGCTGTGAGGAACTTAAACAATTAGAGTTCAGATACAGAGGGAGAAAGACTGAAAAGAGAAAGCAGAGACCAAAAAGAGTTAGAAGGACATCCCAGGTCCATGTTTTGTTAGAGGTGAGACCATTTTAGATTAGTATTGGAGACAAAGCTGGGTATGTCCTGGCGTGAGGTCACAGGATGACGCTGGGCTAGACTTTGAGCTACTATCCCTCAAGGGCTACCATCCCCCAAGGGGAGGGCAATCACATGAGCTGTAGACTGTTACCAAATTTCCTGTCATACAATGGATGGTTGAGACAAGGATCTTTGTGAGAGAAGACTTGAGCTTCACCCACAGAAACCAGTTAAGCCCTATTATTACCCCAAATTCACTAGTATAGAAGAGCAAGTAGTTAGTAACTTGATAGGGGAGGAAAGGTCGGTCTGCTTTGTTGTTTCATAGAGGGGTCAATGAGGCTAGGGTAGCTGGTCTGCCAAAAACAGAAGAATCGAAGTCTAATAAGCTTTTCAAAGTGAAGGAAGACTTGGTACTATTTAACCCATTTCAGCAGAGAAGAATTTCATGTCTGAAGAAGGGATGAGACTTCCAAAGATCAGACAACTGCTAAGTGGGAAAATCTGGCGTTGTACTAGGAGACTTTACTCTCCATTTAAGAGTTTTCTACTGTTCTCGCAACTGCCTGTTTTTCAAGGTGAAACCAAGTAGTAATGACATTCACCGGTGGTCTAGTTTATTTTGCCTTAATATGAGAATTCATACAAATATTTTGGAAGGATGGTGAAGATGCTGATGACAAGAAGGGAATAAAATGTTGTCTTAAAAAGAAATAGGTTTGATGATATGATATGCTCTATTATCATATCAAACTGATGTGGGTGGGGAAGGTGGGAAAGATGGGAGTTGGACACTCATACAGAAACAAAGCAAAGGGTTGTACATCCCTTTGTGAGGGTTATTTGTGAACAAAGTCTAAAAGAAGGTCTAGAGACAATAGCTTTGCATGTCAGGCGCATCCACGTACTGGTCTGTAGGTGTGAGGGAGAGGGTGGGTTTCCTTACCAAGCTTCACTGGTCTCGGTCATGTGGGTATGTGGGGACTTCCCAAGCACATTTACCTGGGAAGTTTCCCACCGCTACTGGGTTCTAAAAGTACCACGTGTTCTGAACAGGGCTTTCCACTGCTGCCCAACGTTTTTGTTTCGTTATCAGAAGGCGATAATCAACACATTCAAACCATCATAGAGAAAAGCAGGTTTCATTACAACTGTCTGGACATGTGAGGTCTTCTCCTTTCTCCTATCCTCAGCAACAAAGCATTTCTACCTATAACTTTTATTATGTTCTAAGTTTTTTCAGCCAGCATCTCTTTATAATTTTTGATCAATTAATAATGAGTTTCTGTCAGATAGCTGATTTGATTTAATCAATGAGGACACCATAAACAATAAATCCAAAATTGTTCATTAAAATTTTCACCATTTAAACCTCTAATAGCTTCTAAAACTGTCAGGTTGCAGAAACCAAAGTAATGATCACTAGTGGCAACATAACCCCATGTGGGTTGGCCACACTTTGACCTTCAATGTGAAGTTCAATGACATCCATTAAAGCTCACAATTTCTTTTTTCTTTCTTAAGGTATTACATATGTGTCCTTATCCCCCCATTTCCCACCCTCATCCCCCACTCATGCCCTCAACCCCCATGTCTGTGTCCATTGGTTATGCTTAAATGCATGTATAAAAGTCCTTTGGTTGATCTCTCCCTCTTACCCCCACCCTCCCCTACCTTCCCTCTTAGGTTTGACGGTCTGATGGATGTCTCTCTGTTTCTGGATCTTTTTTTGTTCATCATTTTATGTTGTTCATTATATTCCACAAATGAGTGAGATCTATATTTATCTTTCTCTGACTGTGAAGCTCACAATTTCAACGAGAAGCATGGACATAACATTTTCATAGAAAGAGTACCCAGTTCAAATCAGACAGTGTGGCTTTCCAACCCCATGTGTTTTCCAAGCTTCTAGAAAAGAGAACCCCACTTGAGTGGTGTGCTTAAATCTTTGGTGCCAATGCCCCTGATTCATTGGGTTCTTCCTAAACTGAAACTCATTACAATTGTGTTTTTCTACAAGAAAAGAAGACGAGGTATTTCATTTTGTTAGTGAATTGGAAAAGGCTTTTACATAATCTTGCATGCTGTGCAGTATCATTTTAGTACAATTCCATTATTTTTATCCATCATTATTAAATACAGAAACTTCAAATATCATTTTTTTTAAATTAGCAGCATATTTATTCAGTGGTGAACCAAACCTGAACTGATATGATCCTACTTGGAATCTACTTATCTCACTTAATCTATGCCTTTCATTATAAAAACCTTAATGTGTTTGATTAGGGTTGCTGCTCTAGACCCTATATTAAATAATATGTGTGTAGACACTGTATTACCTTTATAAAAACCTGAAAACAAAATCTAAATTCCAGATTTTTTTTTGTCAGCTAGTTTTTTTAATCCTCACCCATGGATGTTTCTTTGTTCGTTCATTTACTTATTTTTTTATTTTAAGACAGAGGAAGGGAGAGGAAAAATAATCAACCCATCAATATGAGAGACTCACCCTGATCAGAGATCAAACCCACAACCTAGGTATGTGTCCTGACTGGAAAATCGATCACACCACCTTTTAGTGTATTGAATGATGCTTCAATCAACTGAGCCACCGAGCCAGAGCTACATTTTTTGTTTGTGCCTGTTTTTTTATTTTATTTTTCAATTACACTTTGCATTCAAACATTATTTTGTATTAGTTTCAGTTGTATAAATGTCAGTTAGACAATTATATACTTTACAAAATGTTCCCCCTCAATATTTGAAGTACCACCTGAGTTCAACTGACCAATTAGATTCAGATAAGGGATTATAAATTTGTAAATGTAAAATCCTGGCATATTCTAAGGCTATGGAAAGTGATTTTGGAAATTGCTTCTGTTTAAATAAGTAAATCTTATAGTGTGGTCCATATAGACATTTTCCCTCCTAGGAGATTTTGTTTTGATTTGTATTCATGTTACTTTTATATTTTACTTTATTTTGTTTTGTAATTTGTGTACTCATGAATAAGTAGCCAATTGAGAACCCTAGAGACATTCACACAACAAATCCAAAGTGAGCATTGACCATTCAGTCTTTCTGATGCTGTTTGCACAGTGCCTCACTCTCTACCTGGCTGGCTACTCTAGTGATGAGAGATATTTATCCAAAGAACATTGAGTATTTGGCCTCTTTGCTGAGACTTTCAGCAAATGACCTAGTTATGAAATGAAATGCTATTGGCTCTGGCCAAGTAGCTCAATTTGTTAGAGTCATCCTGATATGCCAAGGTTTTAATAATCTATCCCTGGTCTGGGACACATACAAAAATCAATGTGAAACAACAAATCAGTGTCTCTCTCTCTCTCTCTCTCTCTCTCTCTCTCTCTCTCTCTTTCTCTCTCTCTCTCCCTCTCTCCCTCCCCCCTCTCTCTCTCCCTCCCTCCCTCCCCCGTCTCCATTAAATAAAAAAGAAATGTTGTTTATTTGACCCCTGTTCAATGTACAACCCACCTTGTTTCTCACTCATTCCACTGCAATCACAAACTTATGCATAAATCTTAAACACATAAAGAAAAAGGGGGAAAAGTAGTTTCATATCTCTCAAAGTGTGTTCTAACAATTCAGTCTCTTTTAGTTTCAGTGTATTCTTTACTTTTCACAGTGTATGTTTAAACCAGAACTCTATTTGAAAGCCACACATTAGTTTTTGGTTGCCTTTCACAAGAACAGTGGTTTTATTTTTGTGGAAATTGATATCAAATTTTATATGCTAGGTTTTTGGACAAAGAAAGTTAAGTAGATATGATCCCTTATTGATTCTTAGTTCCAAAAGGGAGAGAGAACAGGAACACACATCTAACAACAAAAGGCTCTGTTTTGGCAACAAAGTTTTCTAAAATATTCATTAGGTAGATGATTTCCTGTTCATGGAACTTATCCTTTCATGTATAACTTTCAGTTAGAATGAGGTAGAGAATGAGAGGTACTTCTGTGGCCTAAGAATATTCGACTCAACTTTTATTCAATAAGACTAGAGGCCCTTGGAGTATAAAATCTGAATCCATTGGCTTTTAATATCCTCCCTGAAAACAGAAAAGAAAGAGGAATTTGGATTCAGGATAATTTTAGGTTATAGACTGGAAACCAACTGAAGTTAATTTATAAGTCGACGCTGAAAGGAAAACAAGGAGGAGGAACACAACTCACATGTATTCATCTGTGTGCACTTGAAGTGCATCTCATTTAAAAGAGAACTCTTTAGAAATCCACCAGCAATGAATATTTCTTGCATACAGTCATGAGCTTTCCATAAACCGCTGGTTCTTATGAGCTCAGTGGAAACCTCAGTGGGGAGGAAAGCAGAAACCACGAAGCCACAGGGATGTTACAACTCCCACGAGCTAGTGCTACTTCAGAAAAACAGCCACCAATCTTTCAACAGCTTAAGCAAAATGTCAAGTAAATCAAGTACCTACCATATGCCAAGTGTAAGTTATTAAAATGTTAACAGATAGTTTATGTGTTATTACAGTGAAGAAAAGAAAACACAATGCTACTGATGGCAGCTGGGAAAACTATTAAACACCTGTATAAACCAAACATAAAAACAATAGAGCAATATGGGGGAGAATTTCATACATCTTCCTTTTAGAGACCCCCAATTTTTAGGAGTGTTTCTATTAGTCCTTTAGTGATAATTGTGTTCTTTTAACCCAATGTATGCAATTGGCATGAGTGACAAGGAAAGTGGGCTGGCTAGGAAGATATATTAAACATATTGCCTGCTCTAAGATATTTGTGAAACATCCTATGTCTGAATTTAAAAATGACATGCATCTTGGATGCTCATCTGTTTATTAATTTTTTGTGTAATTTCCTTTCACATATTTAACCTAAGTGTTGTTGTGTGTTTTTTCTACTTGTCTTAGAGATATTAACTTAAAAGGACTGTAGAACTCAAATACCCATGCTGGCATGATATAGTTTACTCATAATTAGATTTTTGAAGATAATTAAAGTAGGAAACGCATGTGCAAAATAGCAGAAGTAAAAAGTAAAAATAATTATCTCTCCCAACACCTTGTCCACAGGAATCTCTGTTTAAAGGTTCTTATGTATTGCCCTGGCCAAGTGGTTGGAGCATTGTCCCAAAATATCAAGGTTACAGGTGTGATTCCTGATCAGGGCAATCACTTGATGCATGAATGGACAGAACAACAAATACATTTCTCTCTCTCCCTTTAAGATAAAATTTTAAAAGAGTTTTTGTGTATGTTTTCTGTCATTTCCTATACAGATTACCGTGTGTACTATGTTACCCTCTTCCACAGTTTTCTCTCTCTCTTAATATATCTCAGAAAGAGTGCACAGCAGTATATTATAATAGTATATAGGGAGGTGGCTTATTTTTAAGTAGCTGCAAGGTAATCCATTATATGAATATACAATAATTTAGTCAATCAGCTTTTTATTAATAGGCATTTTAGATTATTTATAGACTCGTATTACTGGTAATAATGGACATATATCTTCCATACAGTGTTGGGAATAACCATACTATAGCTCCTTAGATATGGAATTGCCAGGTCAAATCGTATCTGAATTTAAAAATTTGAAAGATATTTTTAACTTTTGCTTCCAGGAGATTGTATCAGCATACATTCTCATTTACATCACTTGATATTGTTCATTTCCCCAAGTTTTCACCACTGATGTATGTCGTCAATTTTATTTATATTTTTTACTAATACAAAAGTAAAAGAGGCATTTGTTTTAAATGGTAATATTAAATGATGCAGGAAATATGTTCCTATGCTATTAGTATTTTCTTTTTTACTTATGCATTTCTAATTTTTTTCTTCATCTGAGGAGGTGCTTTTTACTCTTTTTTAAAGAAAGGAAAAAGAAGGAGGGAGGGAAGGAGAAGAAACATTGATCAGTTGCCTTCCCCATGCACCCTGAACGGGGACTGAACCTGTAATCTGGGTCTGTGCCCTGACCAGGACTCAAGCCTGCGACCTTTTGGTGGATGGGAGGACACTCCAACCAACTGAGCCACACTGGCCAGGGCAGTATTTTCTTTTTTAAATCAAACTATCTACTCATGTCCTTTCCCTTTTTCCCTATGGCTGTCTTTTCCTTTCCTTGTTGATTTAAATTATACAAATGTTAAACCTAAATACAATCATATCTGTTCCAATTATTTTTTCTTTTGTCTTTTTTTAATGACTGTTTTCACCCTAAGATATTTCTAGATAGTGAGGTTTATAGAATTTCCCTCTTCAACAGTGTTTAATTGTTTTTTATCAAAGATTAATTTTTGTGGAGAAACAAATTACTAAGTTATTTTAAGTAACTATAAAATCAGAAGAAAATTTTATCTTTCTTTTAATAATAAATACCATTAGAGGATTTTTTTTTCATTTTAAAATACTGAATTATAATTATTTCCATTTATAATATGTAACTAACCCTTAGTTCTTACTTTTGAAAGGATTAATATTAGACTTTGCAATGGGAAATTCATTCCTACTGTTTTCCTTCTAGACTGAAATACAGCAGTCACCTCAAGAATCTTTAGGGTCCCTGGTATTTGGGAAGATTAAGTAACACAGAGAGTCTTTTATCTAAGAGCCCTATGGATTCTAGTTTGCCCAGCCATGGGGATCTAGAGGAATCAATAAAGCCAATATACTAAGTCATGAGGCAGCCTCTCTCATAGCTCTGAACTTGCCCTTTGCATCTTAACAAGTTGTCTTACAGCTTCCTACTCCCCTCTGACAACTTGATTGCCTGGGCCACCCTGGAAGGTTCCTGGCTTCATTCTGATATGGACTATCAATATTTAGGCAAAACCCCTGTCTGTGCTAGAACTTAACTTCTTAAAAGTGTCTAAATAGAAAATACAAAATTGTGAAATAATATGAGGATATTCCAACAACAAAAGAAAACATTACTTAAGCCAATGAAATGCTAATCAGTGGTAGCTGACAAAGTCAGTAGTGGAAGACATAGAAACTTTCATTGTCATTTGAGAAAAAGGGTATATAGATTCATGACTATAACAGATACCCCACCTCCACTTGGCAAATTTGTTATAAATTCCTGTTCTGAGTTGCCTTTTATCCATAACTGTTTGCTGTTTAAAATTAATGTTTAATGCTGTGAACATTAAAAAGTAAATTTATATTGCCTACATGTTTCCCTAAACTCATCCTTGCCTTTTGGAATCACTCCCATTTTCACCTGACAGTTCTCCGTTCATATTATAGGTGCTACTTTATGGCTAACGGTGTCCATGAGAGCCTTAAAGGGTGGGCCATGTTAGGTAGTTCACCTTCCCATTGTGCCTTGTGAACTGCAGGTAAACAGACCTCAGCATCATTGATTGGTTTGCACTTGAACTAAGCACACACTCACATGACAGGGATCTAGAAAGCCAGCATCTCAACAAAAGCTCTTAAAGTTGTATCAGAGCAATAGGATGCAAATATGGCATAAGTTCAGAAAATTAATCACCTTTATTTTCAGATCCAAAGAAATCTGTTACCAGGGTTTTGGGGGGTCCTGGGAATGTGAACTGCAACCAAGTGCCAGTGGCATTTCTAAGCAGCATGTGGGATAAGCCTATGCACAAATTACCATCGATAGGCACAACAGGGAAGCAGAAGCAGGAAGATTCATTTTCCTCTATTGACTGGTTCAAATAAGTTTTTCTGCACAAAGAAATATATGCGGTTCTTCAGCAAAAATGAAAAAGGGTTAATGCCACCATCTTCATTACAGTTCAAGGGAGATATTAGACCCTGTACTGATTTCCGCATGTATGTGTGTATGCATATAAGCATACGTACACAGGTGTGAACGTGTGTGTACCCTAATTGAGAGAAGTAATTCTATTTATATTCTGCAAGCTCTGGGCTACAAGCTACTTATTCTTAGAGATTTTTCCTGAAAGCATGTAAAAATTTCCCTGGCCGAGGCTAAATGTTGCCTCCATTTTTCAAGTCTTAATCTGCAATCTGGGCGTCTGGAGTTCTGGGTACATGAGGATTTAATCCTCTAGGGGCCAGATGCCTCATCTGTATTATCGAGCTCTTATTACTCTTCCTGTTCTATTCTGTTCCTGAGATCATGTAGAGATTCTGGTCCAGGGACTGTGTCCAGAATGTGGCCATAAACTCTCAGAGTGAGAGTAAGAGCAAGGGCCCCATAAATACATGCTGGACTCAGGCCTCTAATCAGCAGGAAGACCCTGGACAAAGTGTTCTATCTCTGAGCCTCAGATTCCTAAACTACAAAATGGGGCAAATATAAGTGGGAATTAAATGTGATAACCAATGTGCTGTGTTGAGAATAATGCCCGGCACATAGTAAATCCTCCATAACTGTAGATATTGTTCTCTATTTCCCTCCTTCAGTATGCAGATCCACATCAGGTCAAAAATGATATGGCATGTTTCTGGTGATTCCTTCCAGAGAACTGGTCCATCAACTAGGTGGGGGCTGGGTGACACCTAGGACCAGTCTCTAGTTGACAAAGCCTAAAATTACAGCATCACAGTTATAAATATCAACAGTGAAGTCATGAAGTGGGTCTTTTTTTTTAAACCAAGAATTGGAGGAGTTAATAAGATAAGAGCTTCCCTAAGAAACTCTCACTGAGGTAGATTAGAAAAGAGAGGGAAGATGTTGACAGCTAGTTTGAAATATAGGATAGATTCATTTTTAGAAAATGGAATAAGGACTTAAAATATCTAAGGAGAGTTAATTCCATGTCATCAGGAAACTATTAAAGGAACCCAAAATGGGTAACATCCATGAGGAAGTAGTGCTAAGCTCTCTAAAACAGGGGTTTGCAAACGCATTCTGAAAAGAGCCAAATAGGAAATGTTTTCAGTTTTGTAGACCGTTGCAGTCTATGTTCCAACTATTTAACTGCCAGTGTAATGTGAAATCATCCATGCAAGCAGATGGGCATGGCTATGTTCCAATAAAAATTTATTTACAAAACCAAACAGCCACCAAATTTGACTGACAATAATTTGCTGGCTCCTTCTCTAGAACAGCAGCAGTACAGTAATCATAACAGTAATTATTATTGTTAATAAATCTTTATTCTGTGCCAAGAACTGGGCTAATCTTTTCCTATTTTAACTTATTTTCTCATACCACTATGAAGACTATACCATTACTACCTATATGTTTCAGATGGAAAACAGGCCCAGAGAGTTTATCTTCCGCATGGTCACACAGGCCAGCCAGAATTATTTACACCCAGGAATTTGGCTCCAGAAACTGAATACTCTTAATCATCATATCACCTCTTGGGTAAGTGTGGGGTGGGATAGGGGAGAGGTTATTCTATAGTTAGTTATTCATTCCCCATATTGTCTAACTGTGGCAAGGTTTTGCTGGGTCCTGACTTAATTTTTTTCTGATAAGTGTCCATGTGGCTCTTATTTGCTTTAGCTGCTGTGTATGTGTGCTCAAAAGAGACAACTTCTCAATGGTCCTTACTTTCCCAATGGATTGGGCCCTGGCCTAGGAAGTGGGTTTTGTTCTCTCTCTGAACTCCAGCTCTCCTATCTTCCTTTACATGGAAAAGTTCTTTCTGCTTATTGCCTTAGGTATTTGTACATGATGGTTCCTCTGGCCAGATTATTCTTCCTCTCCTTTTCCTTAATTGATTTATCCCTAATCAAACTGAAGCTTAATCATTCTATCTTCACAGAAGACTTCGCTGATCCTGTGTTCTTATAGCAGAGTGTGATTTTCTTTTATAGGCTACTACAAAGTTCATAATTTTATGTTTATTTTTGTGACCATTTGACAAATATTCTTTTTCTTACATTAAAACAATTTCTCAATCCCATCACTATGGGCATTTCAGGCTAACCAACTCTCTCTCTCTCTCTCTCTCTCTCTCTCTCTCTCTCTCTCTCTCTCTCTCTCTCTCTCTGTTTCTCTCTCTCTCTCTCTCAGTGTGTGTGTGTGTGTGTGTGTGTGTGTGTGTGTGTGTGTGTAGTCTTACACATCACATGATGTTTACCAGCATCCCTGGCCTCTACCCACAAGATACTAATAATGCCTGTCTCTCAGTCATGATAATTTTTAAAGTGTCACCAAACTAAATGTTCTCTGAGGCAGCAAAATCTTCCCCGTTAAAAGCCACTGCCCTAAAATGAAGAGGAGAGGAATTCTGCTAGGTTGTCTTCCACATGCCATCCACCCTATCCCCATCCAACCTTCTACCTTCTCTCTGCCCCAAAGACTGACCCATGTAGACTATATCAACAGGTACCTTTATCTTCTCACTTCCAGTTAAGTATGGCCTTCTCATGTGACTGAAGGATGGGAAGGGAGTGAGATGGAGTTTTTATCCTGTTTATAACAGCTCATCAAGGTTTGACTGCACACTCATACCATTGTTCCTATCAAATAACCCTCTCAGTGTAGCCATCCCCTTCCCTTGAGGTACTAATGGTTTCCAAATGCCACCAGTCTTGAAGTCCAGCATTGTCACTTGTTGATTTTCTTAAACACTGCCCAAATTATGTAAATAATTAATAAACTCTCTTCAAACTTTGCTGAGACTCTGATTGCTACAAAGCCTATGCATATATTTCTTACCGTTGAATATACAGTGCCAATTGCAACTAGCCTCCAGTAAAAATGTGTCATGTTAACAAATGAAGTAGCTTCTGTTTCTCCTTTCTTTGACCTTCTACTTTTATTGGTTTCAATATTCACTGGACCCAAATGCAAGAGTCTTCATTTGCTTTAATACATGGGTTCCAAATCAACAGTGAGCTTCTAAGACATTCTCAGAGATCATATTCCTAACCTCATCACTTTCTCTAATTCCTGCTGTGCCTACTTATAGAACACATTACCTGTACTCTTTTTTGTTTGGAATCTTTCCTACTGGTAGGCAAAATCCTTTGCTGAGTTTTTCTACTCATCTAGCTTAATACCAACCATGTAAATGCCTTGAGAATGTTCTGTCTTGAAATAAAAATATTTAATTAGTATATCTATAAATTAATCATAAAAAACCTGCTTTCAGATATGACCATTTTTCCTCCAGAAATTATGAAGACAAAGCCATTCATAACTCTTGCTCCATTTCAGAGAACAACTGGTTCAACAGATATTGTGACAATATTATTTGATCTGAAATATTTCCAACCCAAGCAACACTTCACACATATTCCACAAACCCAGCTGTCCATCTCTGGAATAAATAACATTTGTTTTTTGAGAAAAAAGCAAATACAGACAAGAAGCTAAGTAATTAAGAATTTATCATAAGGGTTTAGATCTCTCCAAGTCAAACTCTCAATTCCCAAGCCTTTTTTTGTGCTCTCAGTTGAAAAATTCTGATCAGCACCTTAAATTCTCCTTCTCTTGGAAAATCAACAGCACAAATCATCACAACATTTTATTAAAGAGGATATACAGTTTTCTTATGTTACAGTGGGAGGCTATTTTATTCCTCCTCTTTAGATTCAATGGCTGAAAAATAACTGTTAATTTTATCAAAACATTTAAACAGACCTTACATTTGCTACATAGTCACAGGCTTACAATTACAAACTCTTTTATTTCTGTAGCCTTTCTGTAAACTGTAGAAAAGTGAGAGTAAGAAAGACAAGCATTCCTAGGTCTCCCATAGAGAAGGGGAAAGAAGTTGTCAATTCCTAGAAAGTGAAGTCTGCCCAACTACATTGCTTGACTTTCCTGTTTTCTAGTCTCTCTTACCCTATAAATCAAGTGGTCACTCCAGAGTGATATACATAAGAAAATATTATGGATATAAAGTCAAGTGTCTAAATCAGAAATTATGCAAAAATTAATAAAATCGTGAAATAAACAAATTGAAATGTGAAAAAAAATGAAAACAACTGTAACATTAACATGAAAGATTTGTGGATAATATCTTTCATTTGAAGATTTAACATTTTAACAATAAGTTAAAAGGAAGAGTATAAGAAATCTCTTCTGTAGTTTTTTAAAACTTATTGTGGATATAATCAATTGATCCTGTAGCCCTTGAAACTGTTTATGGCAAGCTCACAAAAGCCATTTTATGAATGATGAAATAGAGAGAAGAATTATTTGAACCATCAGAAATAAAGTCAACAAAAACAGTAATTTCAACTCATTTGGATTATTGGATATTTTTGTGTGTTCTACAAGATAACTCAACAACTAACCAAACATTTTGAAATGAAAACATTAAGTTCCTTAAAAATTTTTTTGAATAAATTAACGGAGGTACTCTTTGAAACCTTCTAGATATTGTGATCAAATAAAGGAGCTGCCCTAAAGAGATGCATTATTAGATAAAATGTGAACTAAAGGTTTGTATCTTCTCATCATGAAATCATAGATATATCAATAAATGTCTGAGGAAGAGAAAGGGTCCTCTCTAGGGCATGTCTTTTTTTTTTTTTTCTTCTAAATATACTTTATTGATTTTTCACAGAGAGGAAGGGAGAGAGACAGACAGAAACATAGATGAGAAAGAAACAAACATTGATCAGCTGCCACTTGCACACCCTTCACCAGAGATGTGCCCACAACCAAGTACATGCCCTTGACTGGAATCGAACCTGGGACCCTTTAGTCTGCAGGCCAACATTCTATCCACTGAGCCAAACCGGTTAGGGCTCTAGGGCATGTCTTAAAGTGAATCCAATATTTCGCCCTTTGTTCTGTGGCAATGAAAACGGAGTTCCAAGTTTGAGGAAACAGTGTAATGCAAGACTTTAATGCCAAATATCTACACTAATAAAATAGAAAGATGCAAATTGACTAAACCTCTGCAACACACACACACACCAGCCAATCAGGAGGGAACATGCAAATTAGAAGAGCACAATGGTGGGACACCTGCTATCAGAGGAAGGACGGGGGGGGGGGGGGGGGGAAGAAAGGGACCTACAGGAGGGGCACTTTGGCCACAGCAAAAAAGAAGACAGCAGACTCCAGCCAGAGTCTGCAGCGAAGAAAAAGGCAGCAAACTCTAGCCTGAGTGAAGGCAGAAGGCAGACGCCAGAGCAAAGGCCTGGGTCCCGGGTGCTGGAGGAAAACTGGTGCTGGAAGGCAGGGGAAAGAAGGTCTATTGCATGAATCTTTATGCATGAGCCTTTAGTATTATTATATAAATCTTCAAATGTACAGCAAAGTTAAAAATTTTACAGAGACTATCCATATACTTACTACCTAGATTCGACCATTAACTTTTTTACTCTACTAAATATTTATCTATCCAACAATGCTTCTACCAATCCATCAAACCAAATTAGAGTTTAATGCAAATCAAAGGTCAGCATGCATAGCTTCAACAAGAGTCGAACATATAATAATTATTGTTGAAGATGTGGAGAAACTAGAATATTTTTTGTATGAATGTCAAATGGTGCAACCACTTTGGAAAACAGTTCAATGATTTCTTAAAATATGTTAAACATAATTATATCATACAAACAATAAATTCAACTCCTAGAAATGAAAACATATATGTACAGACTTTCATGTAAATGTTTAAAACTGTATTAGAGATAGCTAAAATGTAGAAATGTTCATCAGCTGGTGAATAGATAAACATATAAGGTATATCCACATTAAGGATCACTACTCAGAAAATTACAGATCACTTAGCAACAGCATAGATGTACCTCAAAAAAATTATTTTAAGTAAAAGAAAGAAGCTAACCACAGAAGGTCATGTATTGTATGATTTCATTATCAACAAACGACCAGAAAAGACAATTCTATAGAGACAGAATGAATACTGGTTGCCTGAAACTAAAGGGTGAGAAAAAAAATGTCTACAGATTGGCATGAGGGATATTTTTAAAGTGATTAAAATATTCTAAAATTGGATTTTTATGATGGCTGTAAAATTCTGTAAATTTACTGAAGTTTACACTTAAAATGAGTGAATGTTATGGTATGTAAATTATACTTCAATAAAGCTGTTTTAAAAATATTTCTACAAAGAAAACTGCAGACCCAGATGGCTTCCCTATGAATTCTACCAAAATTTTGAGGGAGAAAAAATCACCAAATATTATAAAAAATTTTTCAAAGAATATAAACATAGGAAATACTTCTCAAATAATTTTTATAGATCTTCAAAACCTTTACACAAACCTGAAAATGGTTGGTTATAAAATTAAGAAAGGAAAATTACAGGCTGATTTTTTTTTCCATAAACATGAACACAAAATTCTTAAACCAAATATCAGCAAACTGATTCCAACATTATATAAAAATTAAAATATATCACAATCTAGATGGGTTAAGGTTGGATGACATCTGAAAATCATATATTTCTAAGGATGCAAAAAATAATAATAAAGTTCAACCTTTTTTCATAATAAAGCAACAAAGATCTCTTAGCAAACTAGTAATAAAACAAAGTTTTCTTAATCCATTAAAGGGTATCTATAAATATCTTATAGCAAACATGATATTTAAAATTGAAATATTGAAAGCTAAGCACCTGAAATAAGGAATGAAATAAAGATGACTGGTATAACCATTTCAATTGCTATTGCTTTAAAGGTTGTAGCTGATGATATTAAGAAAAAAAAAAGACATAACTAAAGATATAAACAAAGAAATGTTAGAAAGCTCTCATTATTTACAAGTGATTGTATATGTAGAAAACCCAAGAATGTATAATTAGAGAATTAGAATTAACTCATTACTTTAGCAAGAACATTGATAAAAATACATTTTATAAAAAGCATCAGTTATATTCCTATACATGAGTAACTAACAATTAAAAAAAATAATTGTTTAAAAGATACCATTTCTAATAGCAATAGCAAGCATTCAAGTATGAAAATGAGAATAAAAGGCAGAGAGCAGGTCCAAATTTAGTGGAATTTCAGATATCATCATTATCAAGTAGAACTATAAAATAATTATATTTATATATTTTAAAAATACAAAATGACTTTAAATATAAGCAAGGTAAAAGGACTCCAAAAAAATGACTAAGGAGATATGAAAATGAAACAAATACGGTAGTCACTTCTTAACCACAATTTTATTTTCAGTTACCTGCTATCAACCATGGGCTGGATATATTAAGTGGAAAATTCCAGAATTAAACCTTTCATAAGTTTAAGTTGCATGCCATTCTGAATAAAGTGATGAAATCATATGCTATCTGTCCCACTTGGCATCCCTTTAGCATATCTATGCTAACTCACATAACTTTTAATACTCTTATAGTGCTATAATTGTTCAATTTTTATTATTAACTATCATTGTCAATCTCTTAGTGTGCCTAATTAAAAAGTTAAAGTTTGTCACAGTTTAATCATTTTTAGTAGTTTAATAGCTTTAGCCTATTCATAGCTTTCATACATACAGAAAAAACAGAGTATATGTAGGGTTCAGTTCTATTCGCAGTTTCAGGCGTGCACTAGGGTCTTAGAATGTTTTCCCTGCAGATAAGGGGACTACTGTATTATTCTAGAAATTTGAAAATGAATATAAAACTTTAAAAGAATAAATCAATGAGAAGACTGAATAGCTACAGAGAGATTTTGTGTGTTAGAAAATAAATATGCTGTGTTTATTTTAATGTAACATAAATAAATGAAATGATGAAAATGTATTAAGAAGAAATGAAAAAGACATAGAAACAGGATGATGAAGAATTGTAGAATGGGTAATGTAACATTTGAAGAGATAACACCTGAGAATTTTTCAGAACACTGAAAAGACACCAATATTCAGATATGAGCATGGATTAAATATAAAAATACTAGAGGCCCAATGTACAAAATTCATGTGAGGGGCTTGGCCCTCGCAGCCCCTTACTGCCTCGGTTGGCCCTCACAGTCCTGACTTTATCCAGAAGGTTGTCTGGATGGTCGTTCTGCTATTTGGTCTAATTAGCATATTAGCTCTTTATTATAAACGATTATATGTGAAAGAAAAAAGATCAAATCATAAACTTAAAAAACATACAAAACTGAGTTTAAGGACTCAGAAATTATAGAACTATTGAGAAAAACAAGAGAATAGTGGACTCCATTCAGGGTGATCACTGCCTTTGAGTGATGAGAAGGAGGGGAGACCCTTTACAAAAATTTTGGGGGCATCGATAATGTTATTTATTATTATTATCATTGTGAAGCTAGGTTGTGTATACATGGGTATTTGCATTGTTATTTATTCTTATGTTCTTCTCAAACATAGGAGGAGATTCAGGTAGTTCACAATAAAATAAATTGAATTGCTTTTTAAAGTTTGAATGCATAACCAATATAATTCAATGTATAAAATATATTGTATATATATATATATAATATATATATATATATATATATTGATATATATATATGAGCAAGCATTTTTTAACTTATTACATTTTGATAAAAAAAATTTAAATGTGATAATATAAACTTAAACAAAGTTTAGGGGGACAGATATATACATTGTTGTCCAAAGTGCGAGTTGGTTTAAGCACTTCATAAAATATGTGATAGTATCCTATCGTATATAACAAAAGGCTAATATGCAAATCGACCAAACGAAGGAATGACTGGTCACTATGATGCCCACTGACCACCAGGGGGCAGCTCTGTGTTGAGCGTATGCTCCCACAGGGGGAGTACCACTCAGCAAGAAGCCAGGCTCATGGCTGGCGAGCATGGCAGTGGTGGCAGGTGGTAAGGAGCAAAGAGTCCCAGACTGTGAGAGAGTGCAGGCTGGGCTAAGGGATGCTTCCAATGCACGAATCTCATGCACTGGGCCTCTAGTTGTTTATAATACCACAAAGCTTGCAACTCATAAATGTCCATCAGTGTGTATTAAGGTGCATCCAAACAATCCAACACTATATTGTCACTAAAAGTCACAAGTAGGTCCATATGTGCTGTTAGAGTGACATCCACGAAATACTGTTCAATGAAAATGGCAAGATACAGAATAGTATGAATTTTTAGAATACTGTTATTCATGTAAAAAGATACATATATGTGTTGCATATTCAGAGAGGATTGAAGTATTGCTGGAAGAGCTACACAAACAAAAGGAAACTTTAAGGAGTAGAGAAACAATGGTATTAGGTTGTCAGGTGTACTTTCTTTCAACTATCATGCCTTGTTTTGACTTCTGAATTTTTATCAGATGCAAACATTACTTTTTAATGGAAATAAATGTCATTTGTAAGCAAAGATTCACATGTGCAGGGATGTGACATGGTCATAATATGGGAAGCAGAAGTATTGTTTAAGTCACTATAATAATACCCTCTACATATATAATTTCTTTATAACCAAAGGAATAATTCAAATCTCTTAACAAAAGTGATTTTTGTTTTTGTTTTATTTCACAGTACTTGAATGTTATCACCAGAAAGAAAAGCCAACTGCATGAAATTTTTAGTGCTGCCTGGGTTCATCTTGCTCAGAAATAATGGGAAGGAAATGCTGTTTCCACATTAAAAAAGAAAGGTTTGCTGAATCTCTCCTTTGAAAATGTATAAATATAAAAGCAAACAATAGAAATAATTGTAAGATACCTATTTTGGGATCCCTACTCCAAAAATCAGGTATGTTATTTAATTTCCTTTTTTATCAGTTGTTCATTCGGGGTCAAACTCTCTGCAGTTCCATAATAGAACTTGCCACTCTATTTTCAGAGGCGCAGATGGCCGAAAACCGTTTCACAAGTAAGCCATTTTATTTGAGTGGAACTGAATTAGCTTTCCCAACCCACAATTTCCAAATACGATCTCAGAAATGAAATACACCCTTCTACATCCTAGTGGTGTGGCTCTGGGAAAATCATGGCATCTCTCAGACATGCAATTGCCTTCTCTGCAAAATGAGACTTCTCAAGGCCTTTGTTGTAGTGTCATGAGATTAAATCCCGTGACACTGACCTTTGAATGTATCCCCGGCCCTGGCTGCATTCCCCATCACTGAGCAGCATCTGAAAATATTAATCCCTGGACCCATGGAAGCTAATTAAGTCAACTTCTCTGGCTTCAGGCCCAAGCATCTGCATTTTTCAAAGCTCCTTGGATGATTCTCCTGTTAGAGCTGAGAACCCTGGACTAACCCTGGACCCTATCATGTCTTCCAGCTGTTAAAAACACCGACACTTGTATTGATAAAACACCAATGAAGTTGTGATGCTCCACAAGCAAACACACCAAGCAGGAATTACTTGTGGTGGCATATGTGCTCCTCATGCATTTTGATTCAAGAAACAAGAACTGCCTACGCTAACCTGCTCAGATGCCGCCAGCCACTTGATCAGCTTCTGGCTGTGTGGCAGGTAGAAGTGACATTTTAGGAGAAGAGTAGGAAGAGGAGTGGGAGGGGAGGAACTTGTGTCTTAAAAGCAGAAAAATCTTCTGTTGTTTTGATATAGCAAACAAGGACACGTGACAAATGAGTCTGCCACAGGTATCCAGGTCAGAATCTAGCCTCCCCTGATATAGTGCCTTCCAGGTCAATGATGGTCACTTTTTTAGAATTACTATTTGTCCTCTCTCCCAGCCTCACTTAGAGCTCTCAGCACTGGCTCTCTGTTTTTTTGCACAATACTTTACTAAATTGTTTTTATTTGACTGCATGTTTGCATTAGAACACGGGCTCCATGAGAGATGTTCCAATATCCCAGTTAGTTCTTACACCATTGAATTTTCTTCCTGAATTTCTCCAAACAAGAGACCCACCCCTAAGGCAAGACCTTTTTTTTTTTCTATAAAAAGATATTAAGGTATGTATCAAAGTACAGCACAATAGCAAAAAGCACAAACTAGAGGGAAGGGAAGTGTTTTGAATCAATAATTTAAAAAAGAAAAAAAAAAGTGCTCTCCTCAATAATAGCATTCTCTACGCATGAGGCCTTCTTTCCCATATGTTGGCTTAGTTTGATTAAAATGCTTGTTTCCAATTCTGCTGGATCCTCCAAAACCTTTCCTCTGGCCATTCCTTGGAGATCCCTGTTACTCTAACTGGTCTCTAATTCTCTGGTTGGGCTCCTGGGCCTTTCTTTAATAATTGGATTCTGCCATCCATTTGCTGGCCTTCGGCGCTTCCTCCAAAACTAAGTGAACGTGTAACAATATGAGATAAAGCTTTTCCTCCTTTTATCTTTAGTTTCTTTAGAGTGTTACCAAAAATCTTGTTTACTCCTGGGGGCTACAATAAATTGTTCTTTCCTCGTTGTTTACAGGAGAAATCACATATGTGTGTTGTGTAACTTTAAACAGTTCAACATGGTATTCGGTTAGTAAAGGGAGAGTCTGACCTTACTCCAAAAAACCTGTGTTCGTTTCAGTGTTTTCATGAGTGTTTTACCTACTAAACTGTGTGTACAGTTTTGCTCCCCCCCAAAATTTCTCCTGCATGAACCTTCTAAATCTCATTATAAAATGCTAGTCAAAATCCTGTCACATTTTCCCCCCTATAGTGCATGACATATATATATATATATATATATATATATATATATATATATATATATATATATATATATATATATATAAAAGCCTAAGCAACCATCCAACAATTGGACCATCTGACAGGTAATTATGATGTGCAATGACCACCAGGGGGAATATGCTCAATGCAGGAGCTGCCGAGCTGCTGTGACTTGGTGGCTGCAGTTCTTGGGTGACACACATGGAACCAGAGAGGAGGAAGCCCGATTCTGGGGTGAGTCACCTGAGAATTGCCCTTGCACAATGCGGGACCTATCGAGGGATGTTGGAGAGCTGGTTTCAGCCCCATCTCCACAGGCCAGGCTGAGGGACCCCTCTGGTACACGAATCCATGCACCAGGCCTCTAGTTGTTTTATAACAATAAATTTTTTAAATATATATATATATTTTATTGATTTTTCACAGAGAGGAAGGGAGAGGGACAGAGAGCCAGAAACATCAATGAGAGAGACACATCGACCAGCCGCCCCTTGCACACCCCCCACCAGGGATGTGCAATCAACCAATGTACACGCCCTTGACCAGAATCGAACCTGGGACCCTTCAGTCCACAGACCATCGCTCTGTCCAAACCGGTTTTGGAAATAAAAATAAAATTTTTAATGCAAATTATTTAGTAAGCATCCTGAACTTGGTAGGGTACAATCAGCCATAGCTTTAATGTTTTCCCCACCAGTGCTATGAAACTCTCTGTAGGAACTTTCCCTCCTCCAGACATTTCCAACAAGCCCAATAGATTTAAAAAGACTCCTTTTCTGTAGTAAAATGTCTACCCCAGTCTACACCTAAACTTTAATATCATATCCAATAGAGAGCTCCTTTCCTGATCCCCAAGTTCAAGTCTGACCTAGGGTTGGAGAGTAGTAGTGCGAAAGGAGAAACCAAACCTATTGTACTTTTTCCTGGAGCCCAGACAGGAATCCTTTCTGGTTGGTCAGCCTACCCACTCCACCAATCGTAAAATATTTTGAATATCACTCCTGGCTTTTTCACTCGGCTTTGCCTCCCACCTCCTCTGCTGCTTCTGGCCAGAGCTCTCTGTACTTTCTCAATCAGCAAATGTCTTCTATCTCTCGAAGTACAAATCCAAGTGATGGCTCTGCTGCGCAGCATAGGAATTGGTTTTTGGAGATGTCCATGCTCTCTTCTTAGTCAAGGTCCTATCAAGATGTTTGAGTCCTGGCTACCTCTCACCGTGTCCGGGGGGGGGGGGGGGAGGCAGGAGGGAGGGGAATTATATACTAGCTCATCCAACTTGGGGGAGTGCAGCTGCACCCACTATTGGTCTGCCCTCTCCTTTTTGCAATCACCTCATCCAGCCTGAATCCTTCAGACTTTTCCTAATGAGAGAGGCAGACACTTGGCTCTATGCCCTTTCCAAGATGTCAGGGGACACATTTCCAACTCTCTCAAGAACTATTGGCTTCCATTCCAGAAGCAGCTCTGGGGGAGCCAGCATGAGTCACCAGTCTCCCTCTTGAAGACATCATCATCATGAGTGGTGGGGCCCCACTCACTTGGCAAAGAAGGAAGAAATAAACCCTCATCTCCCTAAGGGAGAGAAGAGAGAGCGGTCAGTTTCCTCCGAGGGAAATTTCCTTCACCTAATCTACTCTTGAATGGGTGATCATCTCTTACCGAGGCTGCTGGAATGATGGTAGCTGAGTAGGATTTCCCCCTCCAAAAACCCCATGGGGTTACCTGTAGTCCTTTTCTTTAGTACGTGAGAAAACATTTTCACCTTTTATATTCCCTCATTGCTTTAGAACTTTACTGAAATCCCAAGTTAACAGAAAAGTGTCATTCCCATTCTATTTCATAATCTTTTCTCTTGCATGTAATTTTTTTAATCCTTAAAGGATATTTAGGGCCTTAGAATTGCTAATTTCATCACTGAACAAATTCAGGAAAATGCTTATTCTAAGTCTCAGTATATTAAATGTAAAATTAGCTACTAAGAAATTACCTGACATGATAATTATGAGATCAAATGCGATAATCTGTGGGAATTCTAGGCAAACTTTTTAGTGCTATCCAAAGATTAGGTACCATGTTAAATATAACCAGCATAAAGTAGAAATTAAAGGCAATTATTGAAGTAGTTTGGGCTTACAAAATGCCTACCTGTAGGTAATGTAGCTAAAGATACACATTTGAATACAGTGTGAGGCATATGAATAGTACTATATATTTCAGCCCAAATTTTTACATGAATCCAAAAATATTTTTAAATGATATATAGCATATTCTCAAGAAGAAGGATAAGGAAGTGGGAGAGAGAGAGAAGGGAAGGGGGAAAATAATTATTAAGCAAATGAAAAATAATACCATAAAATGCTCAGAACTATACACACACACACACACACACACACACACACACACACACGCTTTCTCTTGGTATATGATATCAGCACCAGTCAACATTTCTTAAACATCTTTCAAGTCTTGTCATATAGCTTTCTTTTTACCCTAGCATACCTAAAATATTTCTTTCCAAAATTGTAAAACTGCCATACATGTAACTTGCAGTTTTTCAGCTATTTCATGCAGGTGGGTGTTTTCTGTCTCTCCAATTACAAATAAAAAATTGAGATGAAAACTGGTCTTTAGATTTCTTCTGATAGATGGTTAATTCGATGAGTGGCAATGAATAGTTGCCTTCATTCAATAAAAATGTGACACAAACCTTTCTGTAGCAGATTTGATGAATTCTATAAGACATGTTAAGATACACAAAGACAAAACCCTACTGATTGAATAAATATCTATCTATATAAAAATCTAGTGACCAGAATGACCAGTGCTATGACACTCACTGCAGCCAGCGAACCAGCCAGATCAGGGGGTGGGGCCCGCCAGCTGACCTCCTGAAGACCATTCACCTCAGCCAGCCCAGCCCTGATCACCTGGTCAGGGTGGGCCGGCAAGCCATCCTTCAGCCATCTCTTCCAACAGGCCCAGCCTCTAGTCTAATATAAATAGGCATAGCCAAGTAGAAGAGTCTTGGTGCTTCCAGTAAGAGTGAAAATACCGTGTGATATTTTTGTACTTCTGTTTTTGTATCAGCACTTCTTAGGAAATATATATACAAAAACACAATTATCTACCAAAACAGGTAGCTATGTATTTTAAGAATTACCTTTTAAAACCAGAAAAATCTACTTTAAGGTTTAATCTTGATTTGTAACACTCCCTTCATTCTTGCCTACTTTAAATCACAGATTATATTATTTCTGTTGGTTAAGTGTGAATTCCTTAAGGCACAGAGGGATAAACCAGTTTAGTTGTGTGTGTTTTTTAAAGAAAGTTAAACCAAAAAAAGCGCATAAGAAATAACGGTGAATCAAGGACTATGTTATCAGTTTAAAATCACAATAACACTGCAAAATAGCCACAATTGATCTTGAGAAAATAGGTTCAGAGAAGGTAAAGAATTTGCTCTAGAAGATAAATAATTTGCACAGATCTGATTGCTGAGTCTATTTTTTAAATCACTATTCCATTTTGCAACCCCAAACTCGCTTCACCAAGGCAGGGGAGTATTGGCCATTAATATTCTGCTTCCAAGTGAGAGAGAAAAAAATAAGAGTGAGATAGGGAATAAAGCTAAGAAATGATGAATTCCTAACTAGACTGACTCTACCACTTGGTTTCATTTGATCTGCTCTCCCACATACTGTTCAGATTATTTGTTTTTATTTTCCCCAGACCATATGGCTATTCCATACACAGAGCCTATCAGATTGCCAGTTCAAAAACCAGGCCTCTATCCCAGGAAGAGAATCACATCATAGAGAGAGTACGTGGTATCTCAGAGTGAGTGAAATGGGGATGCAAGGAGAGAAAGATGAAAAAACAGAGTTCTAAAGAATAAAGAAGAGTTGGAAGGTGGCGAACCACCTAATCCACACTTTCTAATCAGTGATGAGACTTAGATGCCCACATGCAACAAGCTTTCCGCATTCACCACCCCTCAGAAAGATGCTTACCCACTGACCTTGTTTCCCAGTTCCCCATCTCACTCCTCATCTCTGTCCTCTCCGAAAGTCCATGTGACTTTTCCTTTTCTCCTCCTCCAACTCATTCTCTATGATTGTCTTTTTCTTTGTCTATCTGTAACCTCCTCAATCCTAACTTTCCTTTGCTTTCTCCTTTCTCTACACCTGGTCACTTCTACTGGCCATAAAATGGAATTCAATATTAATTATAACTGCTGCTCCTCTCACCAACATTTATGAGGAAGCTACCAAGCCCCAAACATTTTCCAAGAATATTTTTAACTCCCATAACACTGAATTAGAGATATGACTATTCATGTTTTTCAAATCAGAAAGCTCATACCACCAAAGTCATCCATCTAAAATGTTGAGTGTCACAATGTGCACCTGGTTTTGTGTGTTTTTTAAACATTTTTTTTTTCAGATGTAATTCACCTACCACACAATTCACTCATTTAACCTGTATAGTTCCATGGCTTTTAGTATATCCACAGAGTTATGCGGCGATCACCATAGTCACTTTTAGAACATGTTCAGCACCACAAAAGAAACACTGTATCCCTTAGTTACCACCTCCCAATTCCCCCATCCCTCCAGCTCTAGGCAATCACTCATCTGCTGTCTCCATATATTTGCCTATTCCAGACGTTTCATACACTAGAATCAGCCTTTGTGACTTCTTTCAATTGGTCTAATGTTGTCAAGGTTCATCCATGTAGCCTATACCAGTACCTTATTTCTTTCCATGGCAGAGTAATATTTGATTGTACAGATATGCCCCATTTTGTTCATTCCTTTATCAGCTGGTGGATGTTTGGGTTGTTTTCACATTTGGGCTATTACAAAGACTGCTGCTATGAATATTCATGTACCAGCTTCTGTGTAGACAGATGTTTTCATTTCTCCTGGGTCTATACCCAGGAGTGAGATTTCTGGGTCAGATGGTAACTCTATGTTTAACATTTTGAAAACTGCCAGACTATTTTCTAAAGTAGCTATATGATTTTATATTGCTACAAGCAATTTATAGGAGGATTCCAATTTCCCCACATCCTCACCTACACTTGTTATTATCTGACTTTTTTATTACAACCATCCTAGTAAAGTAAGCAGTAGTATCACATTTTGGTCTCTACTTGCATTTTCCTGGTGGTTAATCTTAGGCTTTTCTTGAGTTGCATCTTAAAAATATTTGTTACAGTTACTCAATTGAAAGGACATATCCAATTAAGCTTTTATGAATGAGTGTGCATGCATATTTGCTTGCCTTGCATATATGTGTGCATGTACATGTAAACATGTATGTCTCAGAACTGTTGAAAGCATGGGCTGTCAAGTTGAACCACTGGAGGTCATATTCAGGCACTGCCACATAGTACCTGAGCAAGTCTATTATCAATAATTTCTCCAAGTTCATTTTCTTTACCTAGAAGTAAGGAAAACAAAAATAGCATATGCAACTTGTGCTATATAGCATAGTGCCTCCTAGATAGTGTATTTGTAAAGATTAGCTCAACATTTCTGTATGCATTGACTCTTTTACAATTAGGAGGTGCTTTGTGTGCTGTGCAATTAAAAACAATGAGTTGTACATTTTATATTTGCACACACTTGTTTCTAAATATTTCCAGCCAATATTCTAGTTTTAGCCTTAAATAGGTTTCTTGCCATGGATCAGTGTCCCTCCATGCCTAATTTCTCACCCTATTCTCCAGAATACAACTAAAAAGTCTCTATATAAAATGAAAATAAGAAGAATTTATTTATTGCAAAACAGCATCATTAGCTCTCATAGAAAAATGTAACCATTTTGAAACAGCTCCAAAAGATGTCCCAATGCCACCAAGAGAAGAGGAAGCCATTCAGGGCCTGTGACAGCACGTGCCCTTGATGGGCAGTGAAACTCTCCTTCCAGAGCCATCAGTTTAGCCCTTACATTCCCTACTCGTCAAACCTGGGGAGCAGTAGCAATAAGCAGCACAAATTGGCAGATAATGCACCTTATTTCCATGTAGAAGCAGGTGCATTTTCCTCAGGATAAGTGGTGCTATGACACTGATCCGCTTTGACAGGCCAGCTGATCTGAAATTACTCAGCACACATCGCCACTGGGTTGGGAAGCTGCTCCCAGGAGCTTGTTCTGAAACTCTTCAATCCCCCGGGTGCTAATTAAAATTTACTGGGTAATATTTGCAAAGCTCAATGGCCCTGGTTACAGCAATTATCAGTTACTAAATGTTAGTGCAGGAGATGTCACCTGATGATTGGCTTTTTTATTTAAGAGGATTGTCCCTCTTCCCCCACCCTTCATTCTTTCCTTTCACTTTCTCAAGAAACCAAATGAGCTAAATGTCTCAATTGGCTTTCGAGAGGGAAAAACATCACCATCATACACTTCCAGTAAATATTTTCTCATTGGACCACTAATTACTGAGGGTTCCGGGTTTTAAATATAAGCTCCTGATCCCACTATGGAAGTGAGGGGCCAAATTGGAGATCCACCTCTGAGCCCCCATTGAGGGAAAAGTGTCCTCTTTGCTCATCCATTTGCCTCAGTGGCTGCCTCAGCAAGTAGACCAAAGGCCCTGACAAAGGCCTACTAACCTTACCGTGCTATTGCACATGATTGCTCTTAAGATAGGAGGCAGTGTTTCAAAACACAAAAATGTCCAACCAATGTATGGATTTGGCCACCAAACAAGCCATAGATAAAGGGCTCATCTACCTAGTATCATGTTCTGACCCGGTTTCCATACACCACAGAAGGAGGCAATTACTGCATCTGTTGTATTTCAGTTCATAAAGGACTTGATGGCCTTCATTAAGCCAATGATCTGTGACAAGAAATAAGATATTCCAGATTCCCTTTAAATAAATTATCCTAAAAATAGTAGTCAGACTCCTTTAAGTTCTAATTCAGGAAAGACCTCAGATATAAGAGAGGTATAACTAAACTCTTGGTGGGTCAGTAGCAGCTTTTGCTCTTTGCTCACATAGCACTGGCAGATTTTTAATAAGACACAATCTTCTCAATTGTTTGTTTGTTAGTTTGTTTTTTAGAAAAGAACAACTTTTTACAGAGTTCTCATCCAAGAGAACTAATATTTACAGGATGCCTACTATTTGTCAGACGTTAATGTTTGGCACTTTAAACAAGGAGATTTATCTTTCTCTGTTATGGCCCAACTTTAATGTCCACTCTTCCTTTTCCCTTTTAAATAAATCTATTTCCAGAAGCAGAGGAAAAGATGACAGTCCAATTTTTGGTAATCAATAATATGTGCAGCAGCAACATAAAACATGGAAGAAAGGCCAAACTTCGTGACAAAACCCGAGGTTATTTTAAAACTCTTCCCCACTCAATCTCCATGGCCTTCCACAAGGCATTTAATATTCTGAGTTGTCTATGTATGTGCCTCACCAGGTTAAGATTACATGATGCATGTAAAGGAGCTCAGAGAGAGGTGAGACACTGGCCAAGGGAAATGGAGGACTTTTACTCCAGGCAGAAAAAGTAAAATATTCAAGAACCTCACAAACACAGGTAATGCTCATTGAGACCAACTGGAAAGGTATCAAGTTACAAAGGTACAGCTGTGTACATCCAGTGACAAATAATGATCATCAATAGTAGATGTTGGAGGTGGGGGCAGGCTATAAGATGGGGGGCAGGTGGGGGATGTAAAAGGGGAATTATGTAATATTTTCAACAATAAATATGTTTTAAATAAAAAAATAAAACAATTTAAATGTTTTCTGTTCCTGATTTCATAAAGTTTTCTTCAGAACCAGGCAGGTTAAAATCAACTTGCAACAACAATTAATACTCTAGACCAGTGGTCGGCAAACTTATTAGTCAACAGAGCCAAATATCAACAGTACAATGATTGAAATTTCTTTTGAGAGCCAACTTTTTTAAACTTAAACTTCTTCTAATGCCACTTCTTCAAAAGACACACCTAGGCTGTGGTATTTTGTGAAAGAGCCACACTCAAGGGGCCAAAGAGCTGCATGTAGCTCATGAGCCCCAATTTGCCGACCACGGCTCTAGACAATTCAATTCCTTTCACTTTTTACTTTACTTGCATATGCTATACAACATTACATAGCAACAAACTCTGAATCTTTCAAATTTTTATAGGAAATATATTGGGAGCTTAAGAAGGAAAATTTAAATGTTTGCACAATATATATTGTATATAGGCAATTTCCTCTTTAAGCCCCAATGTATTTCCTATAAATTTCAAAAAGATGCAATATATCCATTAAATGCTAATAAGGGCTTGAGGTCAAACTCACCTGGTATTCCATTAGGTTAAGATAACTTTTGCAAGTATGTCCAATCTACTAACCCAAATAATGAAAAACATGCAAGTATTTACAAGGGAGCAAGTCATCTGTACATTCAATAGCTCTTTCCTTAGGCAAAACTGTTGATGAAGCAATTTGCAAGGTGTCACTCTCCTCAGCCACCAAACCTTTACTGAATGACAACTATTTGTTGGGAACTTCTTGGTACTGATCTACACATCCATTTCAAATACACGGCAACTTGAGGAATGGTAAGGAGGGACTTAGCCAGGTGGAGAAGGCGAAGAAGAACAGCTCAGGCAAAGGAAGCAGCACCCCACACCCCCTCACCCTAACATCCCTACCTCTGCCATGGATGAGATACACAGTGTAATGTGGGCAACAAAGGCAAAAGAGAGGTTAGATCATGCCGGACCTGATGAACTCACACTATCCACGAGGTGCTAGTAGGAAACAAAATCTCTCAGATGGTTTAATAAAGAGATTTGAGTAAAAGAGATACTTACAGGTGTGTTGGCAATACTCAGGGAACAAACAAGGGCCAGGTAGAAGCTGTCACCATGCAAGGAGTCAGGTAGGGAATACTGTAGGCTTGTGGGAGCTGAAGCTGGGGAGGTGAGGAGATTCATACCTGTGGACAGAGAAGTAAATACTAGTAGAAAGCAGGAGGCTGCAGGAAAGAAATATTGCTGACTCTTGAACAACGCTGGAATAAGGAGGTCTCCACTTGCTAGCAGATGAAAACCCACATGTAACTTTGGACTCCACAGTGAGCACTTTGCATCCCTTGATTCAACCAACCCCATAGAAAATAGTATCTACTCTGTTTCCCCGAAAATAAGACAGTGTCTTATATTAATTTTTTCTCCCAAAGTTGCGTTAGGTCTTATTTTCAGGAGATGTCTTATCTTTCCTTGCACTAGGTCTTATTTTCGGGGAAACACGGTATTCCATTGTAGCAGGGCATCTGTGGTTGGGAATTTAAAAATACTGTTTCCATTAAGGTTGGCTGAACCCACAAATGAGAAACTCCTGGATATGAAGGGGGCGGGGGGGGGGGGAGAAATGGCTAACAGAGAAAAATCAGCATATTAGAATTTTTATTCCATCCAAAGGAAAATGGGAACCCTTTCAATTATTTTAAAGGTCTTTTCTGCTACAGGTTTTGTGAAAATGATCACAGCATTTAAATGCACATTTTCTTTCCTATTGCCATTCATTGGGGGATGGGGGTAAAGGGGGTGGAGAAAGAGAGAGAGAAGGAAAGAAGAAAAAGAAAAAAAAAAGTATGGGATGTTTCATTTTTTGTTAAGAATATCAAGACTAAAGGCAAATTTGGATACCCCAAGGATAACCACATGGGCATTGTGAAAATCTGTGGGTGATTTCTAGGGATTAAAGAATGACAAGGAACTCAGTGAACGATCATGTTGAAAATGATTTAGTTTTATGTTCCCTTTTTGAGGAGTTAGTTTTGCAAATTTTCATCAAAGGGTTTGCTAGAGCTCAGATGTTTCCTGTTTTTGTAAACTTGCAATGACAGTTTCAAAACTGGTCTTTTTTGAGGGTTTTATTTTATTTTAATTTTTTGTAGTATTTCAACATTTGTTGGAAGATGGGGGGAAAAGGAAAAAGACACTTGGGCCATTTAGGTTCCATGGAAATAGATTTATTTCTGCTGTAATTTTTGTGCCCTGTTTTAAAAATTATTTTATTGATTGATTTTTAGAGAGAGAGGAAGAAAGAAACATAGACTTTGTTGTTCCACTTATTTATGCAGTCATTGGTTAATTCTTCTATGTGCCCTGACCAGAAATCAAACGTGTAATCTTGGTCTATAAGGACAGTGCTCTAGTCAACTCAGCTACTTGGCCAGGGCCTGTGCCCCATTTTCTTAAAATTGGGATCTGAAAGCTTTTTGAGGAAAATTTTAGGCCTTTTCAATAATAAAAACACATATGCTGCATATTCTATCAATGAAGGGACCATGAAGAATCCAGAAAAGTTTTCTAAATCTGTGATTCTGACCCATCGCTGCCTGCTATACATCATCTAAGGAGATTTTTAACACCTATATTCCCAAGGCCTCTGAAAATCCAACTGAAATGAAATCTCTGAAACCCAGGACTTCATACTATTTAAAATGCCCCCTGGGTGATTCTAGCCTGCAGCCATCCTTGTCATCACACTAGATGTAATTTAAGCCCCACACCATATTTATTTAAAAATCCCAAATAATTAAAATGCTGGATAGTAAACAGAAGTTTCCAGGTCCTTCCACTTACAACATTATATCACTTTTGATATCAGTTTCAAATTTAAGTGCATTAGAATGATTCAAACTTTTAAAATTCCTCAAATTGAATTGACCTAATTGCATTCCCTTCACATTGTACAATGCGCGTGTGCACTTTTGGTAATGAACTTTTTAAAGTAGCATTAATGTCTGATTTTACATGTGGGTTTTTTTTTAGTGAATATATTTTAAATGGCTTCTGAAGTTCTCTGAATATCTATGGGTGGATCCATTGAGGGTGGGTGGATCCATTGAGGGAGTTCAAAAAACAAAATGATTATTATTTACATACAATATAAAAGTCTTGGGCTAATGCTTTAGTCTGTCATAATTGCAATCTCTTCCTATGAAAGCTGAAGTGAAATGTCAATCATTTCCAATAAATAGTATCTTGAAATCAACCTAAATCCTGATTAGCAATGTGGTTACTATTTCCAAACTTCTTTCCTATCACCAAATAGTTTATCTGTGTCTTGTGCTTTGGGAAGAGGTTTTGTCCTAAGACTTTCTTGACTCATTCTGAAGCGTTCTTCTGATTTGGATTCTAGCTCATTTTTATTATTCTATTGGCTCTCTCCTTACTTGGCTAGCCAAGGAATAAAGATTCAATACTCAATTTGGAATACAAATCAATCTCTGGAAATCTCCTGCAAATCTTCTTACACCCACCCTCTCACTACAATAGCAACCCCAAAAGTAGACATGAACCATCACCCCGTGTTTCTGTGTAAACTTCCTCTGGAGTTTTTGCTCTACAATTTATGCCCCTGCAACATTATAATTTGCATTGCAAAGTTATTAAAGCAGAATGAACTGAGCATCAGTAACCACTTTCATTTCCAAAACCCCAAATCCTTTTAAACAAACAGTCTATTTAAAATATTTTATAATGTATCAGGAAACAAAAATAATTACCATAGGTGAACAAAAAATTTTGATGAATTTCTGATGAAAGCCAATAGGAATGAAAGAGAATCTGAAGAATATATGAAATCGTAATAAAATAAAATACACTAATACAGAGTAAATAAATGGTATTGAGATCAGAGTAGTTTTGAGTGATAATCCAGGTAAAAGAATTCAAGAAGTGATAATAAAACTTCAGGTGATTATCTATTACTTTGTGCAATATCTTGAGAGGAGAAAGTAACTGAATTTGTTCCCTAAAGGTATCTGAGTAGATCACTAAAGCCAGAAGATTGCAGGTAACTGGAGGCAGAGGGGAAGATGGAGAGAGTGCCTTCAAAACAAAAGCACAGGCTGCCAGCATATTATGTTCTGACATATCACTCCATAGACTAGCTTCTATAGTCAAAACAGGCATCTACAAATAGGCAAGAAGGAAATGTTCCTGAGAAATATGAGCATATAAACTAAGAATTAGCAAATATCTGAGGAAAATCAACACTGCAGAAGGAAGAGCCTCAATTCTGTATGTAGAAAACTAACATATGGCAAAATATTTAATAAAGCAAGCAGACTAAGTCTATAATGATATAATATGGATATGTTTTATCATTTCTATAAAACTAGAAAAGTATTTTATGAAAAATAGTATGGAAAATATAAAATAAAAATAATTTATAAGGTGAGATGAACATCAAAATGAACCGGGCTGAAGAATAAATAGTGAGGTAAGCCATCACACCAAAGAATTTCATAGAATATGGCGTATGGAAAAAAAGGGTGGTATAATGAAATTAAGAGGTTCAGAGAATAGATCTATTAGACCCAAAATATATTTAATAAGAACATCAGGGGGAAAAAAACTAAAGATGATAAAGATATATAATCAATGATATAACAAAAATTTTACAGAGCAAAGGACATAAATGTGTCCACCTGGAGAATGAGTACAAATCTATCACTAAATGTATCAAATGGTCATTCTACAAGTCAAGACTAAAAAAATAACATGTCTAAACTATTCCAAAGAGAAAAAAAAACAGCTTCTCTACAAAATAATCATATTAGTATCAGACTTCTTGATAGCAGTGCATACTGAAAGATAATAAAGCAAAAAATGGCAAATTTCTAAGAAAAGCAGCCATCTCAAATGTGTTCAGTTTTTATGTTTTGAAAAATTATAGGTAAAATAAAAGTAACCTCAATATTAATAAGTAATAGTGAATCAATGTTATGAAATATTACTTTATGACTTGATAAGGAGACAACAATAAGCATTTGGGCCACCATCACATCTCCCTTGAATTATTGCAATGGTTTATCTCCCTGTCCACTCCTTCACCTGCTCTCTATTCCTAACACAGGACCCAGAGTGATCATGTTGCCATCTGCTCAAAACTGTTTAGTTTGCATAAAAGGCAAAATTTTACAACAATCTATAAGGCCCTACACAATTGTGTCTTCTATCCTCCTACTGGCCATCACCTGTTTCTGCCCTTAGGACTTCATTTCTAACTAACTTTCCCTGCCTCCACTCCACTCCAAGCCACAGGGCTGCTTTATTGTTCTTTGAACATACTAGTCCTGATCCCAATTCAGGGCCTTTCCACCTGCTGTCTCCTCTGTCTAGCAGTCTCTCCCCTAGATGCGTATGTGCTGGCACCTGTGACACTTTCAAGTCATTGCTTAGATGTTGCCTTCTCATTGGCATCTTCTTTGACAAATTCGTATAAAATTAATATCTGATTTATTTTCTTTCCAAAACATTTCTTGATTTCTAATTTGCCAAATAACTTATTTTAAAGTTCTTTAATGTCTATTTCCCTTCCAAAAAGAATTTAGGTTCTATGAAAGCAAATATTTTGGATTGACGTGTAGTAAATGCTCAATAAATATTTGTAGAATGAAAAAAGAATCAGAAGACTTCTCTACTTAGGATTGACGTAAAACTAGCTGCATGTCCCTATGCATATGTTCACTCTGGGCCTCAGGATGTCCAGCTGTAGAAATGAGATTAGATGAATACTACTCAAATTTCAGTGTGCATATAATGAAATTTACCTGGGGATACTTTTGAAAAGTCTGTTAGAATTCAGCTGGTCTGATGTGCTATCTGAGATTCTGCATTTCTAATACTCTCCAGATGATGTCAATGCTGAGCACCCAGGAACCTTACTTTGAGTAGCAAGGCATGCTAATTAAGATTTCTTTCTTCTCTTTAACTATATAGCAGGGGGTAGCAAATCGTAACTGCTTATCTATTTTTGTAAACAAAGTTTTATTGGAACACAGCCATGCTCATTCATTTACATATTATCTATGACTATTCACACTGCAACAGCAGAGTAGAGAAGTTGTGACAGAGACCATATGTGCCTATAAAATAAAAAATATGCACTATTTGTTCTTTTACAGAAAAAGTTTGCTGACCCCTGCTCTATATCAATGGAGTTGTTTCTGGCAATTATTTTGGAATTTGAGTTATTGTGGTTTATTATTCTACTTTTTTTTTCTTTTTCTTTTTTTTTGTTTTGTTTACTTTTGGGTCTTTAACAAAGTTTTAATGTCCTCTAAGCCATTTGCTTTTTTTATGTCCAGGAGAGCATATTATTAGAAAAAAAATTTTAAACTGTAAAGGAACCTAGAGACAGCTAGTCTAACTCCATGCTTCACAGATGGGGCCTAGGAACGGAAGTGATTTTCATTGTCACCTAACTAAGAGTTGAAACAGGCAGAGGGAAAACCCAGGGCTTTAGACTCAGACCTCACATTCTTTTTTGTTTTGTTTTGTTAATCCTCACCCAAGGATATTTTTTCCCCACTGATTTTTAGAGAGAGTGGAAGGGAAGGGGAGAGACAAAGAGAGAGAAACATCTATCTGAGAGAGACACATGGATTGGTGAATGTGCCCTGACTGGAACTGGGGATTGAGCCTGCAACCAAGGTACTTGCCCTTAACTGGAATTGAACCCCCTACCGTTCAGTCTGTGTGCCACTGCTCTAACCTCTGAGTCAAACTGGCTAGGGCAGGCCTCATGTTCTTTGTGTCAAACAAACTTCCTACCTTACCTTCCAGGACTTAAGTGAAACATGTTCTCATGTTGCTTAAATCAGTGTTCCCGGGATGAGTATTAGCAATCCTTTAACTAAGGACTCAAAGGAGATTGAAGAGAAAGCTTGGTAGGAGTTTAAGGATCTTCTCAGTATGTAACTCAGCCCAAGGAACAGTGTAGGGCCAAGATCACCAAAGTCTCTATGGGAAGGGAGAGGCAGAGAGATTGAATGTGCACTGACCAGATCTTCCTTTAAGACCAAGGTACTCATTCCCCCCATGGCACAATGTTGGCTGCAGACCACTCCCAGCTGAAACTTTCTTTGGGATGTGCCCTTGGCTGAATAGGACCACCTTACTCTAGGTTATGTCCCCTCTTTGGCATATCTCAGATCCAATAACTAAATGATATAGAGGTACAAATCCTGGCCCCTTGCCTCAATTATGGGCAACACTGAAGGGCTGGCCCAGCTCCAGATGTGCTCATGGAGGAGGCCTCTGCTATAACTACAGGACACTTTTCTCTCTCCCTTTGCCCAATCCTCCTGCATCACTCTCTCACAGATGTTAACTGCCCTTCTGCCCCTCTTGGTAGAAATCCAACCTGGCTTCCTTATCTCCCCTCCATGCACAGCCTGCACACACAAATCCCCTTCTGAGTCTGTTTCTGGAGAACCTGAACCATGGCAGTAAGAGTTACTCAGATTTTCCTCTGACTCAGTCACTGTGGATTCATGAGAACAGCTTGGATGTGGGGAGTAGCAGGAATGAGGGGGTAGAAATCAAGAGATCAGTTCCATCAATGTCACTGTGGCATTGAATTTGCTTTGAGTTCAAGAGGGAACCAATTGGATTAAGAGCATTGGTGCCAGGCATTTGAGCAGTAACTAGAGACTCTCTGTGGCATTGCAGGCAACAGAGCCGGTGCCAGCGGCATCCTAGTGGCAATGATGCTCTTAATATTTGACCTCAGGGACTGGCTCAGTAGCTGACAGCCTCTCCTGATAGATTTCTCCGCAGTGAGCAGAAGGGGGGAGGAGAACAACCCCAGATTTGGTGGCCAGGAGGACAGTGTTCAAAATTACAGGAAGCATCCCTGAGGTCTCCTAGAAACAGTTGGTCAGGGAAAGGGCGGGGGAGAAGAAAAGAAGAAGATATAGTTTCTGCAGTTTTAGATCAGCCTGAGCCAGAGAAATATGATTTGGGTAAGTGCATGATCTTATTTATATTCCTCGAATGGTGTGGCCTGGGGAAACATTGGCTAAGACTCATGGCTTCTTTCATTATACCCCATTGCTCTATTAAATTCTATTCCCTGCACCTTCAGAGCAAATAATTCCACATAACACTGTCTGCTTTCTTTGATCCATGTGACTAGAAGGATGAATGTCAGCTCCCCTCCCCCACCAACCCTGCCATAGCCCACGGCACAATCAATTTCAATATGCAGGGGAAATAGACCACACAGGATCTATGGCCTCCCAACAGGGACCTGACATATTAACTGTTGTAATGCCTCTAATTCAGTCTATTTACTTTGGGATAGGCCTGTCTCTCCTGCTCATCACTTTAACCCATACATTGGTTGTGTCCTGACTATTTAGAGTGATGGGGGTGATCCTCAGGGCACAGTCATGAGAAGCCTGATGAGGGAACAGCTACAGCAAGCCCATCTCCCTTCAGGGTAATGATGACTAATTCCATTCACAGCCCTCACCCCTGCCTGGAAATCTTCTCTTGCCTTTTAAATTGACGTCTGTCAGAGGGAATGAGACTCTGCCCGTGTCACCGCTTGATGCATTGGCCCGGTGGAGGCACTCCTTCTTGTCATGAAGGGAGACGAGTCAGAGAAGTGAAGAACAGCAGAGGAGCAGGGACTGGGTTGCGGGGGAGGAGGCTCCGGGAAGATGAAAAATGAGCAGGGAGAGAAGGGGAAACATATTCAACCAAATGTCATTATTTTGATTTGAACACTTTTGCAGCTTATCTGACAGAGAAGCAGACTATTGAGATGATCTCACTCCGTGTATGTCACAGCCCTAAATAGCTCAAGCTGGTGCGTTTTTCAGAAAGTATTTCGACGAGAAGCAAGTCAACAGGGGCTACATCGAGGCAGGTGATTCCATACAGGCAAACCCTTCTCTTTAAGCTGCTTAAATCAACAACAGGATTTTGATTCTTGATGCATTCCTAGTTAGCTATGGTGGATTACAACCCTCCAAATCAATATATCTCTAGATCATCAATGTGGAGCCGATAGTGATGGATGTAGTTCTCTGACTTTTGATAATAAATACATGGGGGCATGCTTCAGGTCAGGCTTCAAAACAGAAAAAAAAAATTTTTAAAGCATCTTCCTCGTTATGTTGTGTCTCAATTATTCTCTCTTATTAGAGAGCGCTTCTTTCCTTTCCCTTTTGTTTTTGTTTAGACTATGCATGCTTGTAGGTTTTAGAAGACAAGCAGATTTGAGCTCTAGTTGGGTGGAATCTTCTGCCCTCAGATCACATGGTAACATGCTATTAATTATTTTGGCTAATCTAGGAACGTTAATGTTCTCCTTTTAAAATGAATGTTCAAACATTATAATATTCTTACTACATGGACAAATCTCTCTATGATTTTAAATAAATCATCCTATTACTTTTGATATAATGAGCCCCACAAAAGAAAGCCATGGTTGAGAGAGCCAGCTAATGTTTGGGTGAGTCTCTATTCACATCTCCCCTTGGAACAGGTTCTGGCTCAAAACTGACTCCCCAGCGGGACCAGAAAAGGCCTGAGGGAGCCTGGCCCAGTGCCCAGGCATTTTGGTTGGGCGATTCTCAAAAGGCCAGGGTGTTCTTGAGGATAACCCAGGCCGCTCACTGCTGGCCAGGAGGAGTTCTGAAATCGTGATCTGGAACCGTGCCCTGTCAGTCCTGGAGAAAACCCAAAGCCATAGATCTGCTTCAGAATGAGTCTGATCTCGGGCCAGAGGGATAGCTGAGGTCAAGGGCAAGCTTTTCAAGGTCTTTTTGTACTCAGAGGTGCTCCCTGATCTCCTTCATCCCAGGCAGAGCTTAGCTAGTGGCAGGAAGGTGTAGATAAGCAACATTCCACCACTGCCTGACCTGCTGAGGTGGAGGGCTTGGGTTCATGCCCCTGGTTTGTGCCTTTGGCACATCTAAGACAACAAATAATGACAGTAGTTATTACCATTTCCTGAACAGCTTCTCTGCCAAGCACTGAGTTAGCTTAATTATAATACAGCTGAAGGTAAAAATTAGTGTATCTTTTGCTTGTTGTTCTTTCCCATCTGGACTGCAAACTCTTTAAGAAAGGGACATTTTTTAGTGCTGCTCTGCTCTAATCAGAGTGCCTGCTAGTAGCAGGAACTTAATAAAGATTTAATAAACTCATGTATAACCCATGGTCACAGACAATAGTGTGGTGAAAGACTGGGAGGTGGTGGGAGGGGGCCATGGAGGGGAGGGGACATCTGAAATACGTCAACAATAAAGACAAAATTTTCTTACATAAATGAATTACATCCTTCATAAAAAAGATTTAATAAACTCAGAAGGGTCACATAAGCTACCCAAATTCATTCACACAGCCTAAAGACCAGGGTCAAGGTTCAAAGCTAATGGGATGGAAAATAGTAGGTAGCTCCATACTACACTCCTATTCTGCCTCTGCCCTCTATGGGGTTGTACAAACCATTCTGACTTAGGTGAACCATTCTTGAGGTATTAAGGACCTCGAGAAAAGTAAAAAGGAGTGACCTCACAATGATAACAATTCTAATGTTATTGGTACCTCTACCATGCCTGGAATGGAACCACAGAATAGTAATTCATCAAAATGTTATGAAGCTGGTTCTTTCTACAAATATGGGTGTTGGAATGGAAGAGATAAGTTGTCTGCCAGCAAGGTCATTCCACTTGGATTTTTCTCTTGAACACTAATAGTCAGAGGGATAATTTATTAACATAGTCATTTAATACTTGCTTCTTATTACTTCAATAAAATGATAAGAAGTGAGAATGACTCATTTCTATAAGTCTATCCTAATATATAAAAACCCAGTGTCTATAACGTCCAAAATGACCAAAGGCTCCATAAACTGGAAGTCATCCTGCAGTCAGGGCTGGGTTGCCCTGGCGACCCAGCACTGACTGCTGCCAGTGTGGGCACAGGAACTCAGCACTGACTCCTCAGGAGGGGATAGAGGCCCAAAGAGAGAGACAGAGTCTGATCCACAGCCTCTGTGGCAGCTGTTGTTCAACCATTCTCTCTCTCACTCTCTCTCTCTCTCTCTCTCTCTCTCTCTCTCTCTCTCTCTCTCTCTCTCTCTCTCTCTCTCTCTTTCTCTCTCTCCCCCCTTCACCAGCAGTCATACCTCTGTTTCTCTCCAGACCTCTGCAGTGGCTGATGATCAGCCCCACTTCTCTGATCAGGCCCAGAGAGTGGCCCAGAGACGCTGACTGGAATAGAAACTGACCAATCAGAACCAAATCTGGGTGAAATGTAAGGAGCCAATGGCTGCATAAAAGGTGAAGCTTTTGACACTGACTGGCATAGAAACTGACCAATCAGAACCAAATTGGCCAGCAGGGGAGGGCAGTTGTAGGTGAGATCAGGTCAGCAGGTAAAGGCCAGAAGGGGAGAGCAGGCCGGAAGGGGAGAGCAGTTGGGGGCAAGCAGGCCAGCAGGGGAGGATAGTTGGGGGTGAAATCAGGTCAGCCGGGAAGGACAGTTAGGAGCAATCAGGCAGTCAGGCAGAGGCAGTTAGGTTGATCAGGCAGACAGGCAGGTGAGTGCTTAGGAGCCAGTGGTCCCAGATTGTGAGAGGGATGTCTGATTGGAAAGGGTGCAGGATGGACTGAAGGACCTCCTCTCCCCCCACCCCCACACACCTACACACTCCATGCACAAATTTCATGCGCTGGGCCACTAGTAATAATAATAATAATAATGAAAATATTATGGTTTTACTCTTCAGAATTTACCAAATACTTCTACACATGTGTTATTTTTTTAGAATTGAAACTATACACAGCCTGATTGGCATGGCTTAGTGGTTGAGCATCAATCTATGAATTGGGAAGTCATGGTTCAATTCCAAATCAGTGCACATTTCTGGCTTGCAGGCTCTGTCCTCAGTAGGGGGTGTGCAGGAAGCAGCTGATCAATGATTCTCTCTCATCATTGGTGTTTCTATTTCTCTCTCCCTCTTTTTTCCTCTCTGAAATCAATAAAAAACATATTAAAAAAAAAAAAACTATGCACAGATCTAGGCTGGGAGAGTATTATTATTTTTCTCATCTGAATAAGAAAAACCAAACTCTAGAGAGAGAACATATATGATTTGTCTAAAGTCACATAGCTAATAAAAAGAATATGATCAAAATTCATATTCTGATGCTAATTTACTATTCTTATTCATTTCACCAATGGTTCCCAACCCTAGCTGAATATTGGAATGATTCAGAAATTCTTATTTAATTGGTCTTGGGTCAGGCTCCATCAAGAGTTTTTTTAAAAAATGAACCAGGATACTTGTGCAGCCAGGACTGGGAAGAGACCACACTTCTATTTGTTAATGATCAGCACACGTAGCCAGGTATAAAATTATACCTACTATTTTGTCACTCAAACAGAAGCAACTTGATGATGACCTAATATATGCAAAATTATCGATGTACGATACTAGTTCACAAGGGCTATTGATTTTTATAAGATACCTTACAGGCAGTCTGCCATTCCTTAACATTTGTAAGACTGAAAATTTAATTACCAAGTTCATGATCATTCTCTCCGTTACTAACCACACACAGAAAAATTTCCTGAGGCTAGAAACCATGTCTAATTAACCTAAGGGTTATTTAGACTAAAAAAAAAAAAAAAAAAAGGACTGAAAGCAACTTAATGAGTCCAATTATTTCCTTTAAGCCCAGAAAGGGCATTAGTAACATATTTCCCTTGAAGATGAAGCAGACAGACCTCCTTCCCAGTCTCGTTTGCAGTCTCTCCCCCAACAAACTGAGACTTAGCTCCAGAGAGAGTGATGTGATAGCTACTAATGGTGGTGCTGGTTGTTTTTTCATGATTTCCAAAAAAGTAAAAAGTAAAAGCAGAGTTAGTGTCATTTAATGCAGAGAGGAGTCAAGATTAGTCAAGATGAGTCTTATAGTATTGTTGGTTGAATTAGTCAAGGTAACTAGGCTATGCTACAGTAGCAAAAACACAAACTCCTGAATGCTTTAATTATATATCTCCAGCTACACTCTATAACCCACATTGGTGAGGGAGCAAAGGGGTTCCGCTTCAGTCACCCTGTCACACAGAGGGCCACCTTCTTATGATTGGCCATCAGGCATGTGCATCCTTCTTAGTTGCCATGGTAGGGGAAGAAAGAGAGTGGAAATTATTCATGGACTTTACACTCCTTCTCTCATGCAATTGAAATACATGTATTCAGATTTTCCTGCTACAAACTAATCAAATTACTCTTTCCTAACTGCAAACAGACTAGGAAATAGAAGGCAACTATGCAGAATTTAGTGGGCAATACTTTCTAGGCCACAGGCCTCTACAATTCATTTTTATGACTCTTCCCCATATTTTGAACTAGATTGGCTCCCTAGGAAACCCCAGAAGTTGATTTTTTTCTGTCTTATTGAGAAATAGTGGCAAGTTCCTCCCCAATTTTTATCCTTAAGGTAAAAGTCATAGAAGAGTTGTTAATAAATGATTTGTTTCTACAAATAATAAGGTAAGTAATGAAATACTTGTACTATTGGAAAAGGTGACTATATAGTGGTCCTGGTGCCTTTCACATCTATTCATTTATTTATTTACTCTTTTCTCATGGATTATTTCCTAGAATTTAAAAAATAAAGTAGGCTTTCACTCCATGACTTAGGCACAGTCATGCTTAGTTTTGGTAATCTCTTGATTACCCATCCAGATCCACTAAAGCAGCAATATTTAACAAGTGCTGCACACTGAAGCACAAAGAGTACAAAACAAGAGGGATCTAAAGAGGTCCAAATAAAGATACATCATAATTAAAGTGCCAAGGGTTAAAGACAAAGAGAGAATCTTAAAAGCAGCAAGAGGAAAGCAGCTAAAAGAGAACCCACAGACTGTCAGTTGATTTTTTAATGGAAACTTTGCAGGAAAGAATGGAGTGGCAAGAAATATTCAAAGTGATGAATAGCAAGTACCAACAATCAAGGTTACTCTACCCAGCAAAGCTATCATTTAGCATTGAAGGTCAGATAAAGAACTTCAAAGATAAGAAAAAGCTGGAGAAATTCATCGCCACCAATCCAGTACTACATGAAATCCTGAGGGGTATTCTTTATGAGGAAGAGAAACATGAAGAAGGAATAGAAGAGGAAGAAGAAAAAGAAAATGATAATAAAATGGCAATAAATACATATCTATCAACAATTGAGTCTAAAAATCAAAATAAATGAACAAGGAATCTAATGAACAAAATAAACTGATTAATAAAATAGAATCAGAGGCACAGAAACATGGCACAGACTAACAAATCTCAGAGAGAAAGAAGGAGGTGGGCAGGAAGAGATTGATAAAGATCTTATATGCATGCTAGAAGCCTAGTGCATAAATTTGTGCATGGGTGGGGTCTGGCTAGCATTGCCCCAATCTGAGCAGATTGGAGCCTGGCCTGTTGAGAGGAGGAGATGGCAGGAGGTTGGCTGACTGGCCCACCCTGATCAGCCGATGAGGACCAGGCTGGCTGAGGGGAGGGGCCACAGGCAATTGGTAAGCATGCCCCACCCTTGATTGGAGGGGGCAATCAGAGGTGGGGCCAGGGCCAGCCATAGGGAAGGGCTGTGGGCAGTGGGCCAGCTGTCCTCACCCTGGAATTGGATTGGGGGGGTGCAATTGAGGATCAGCAGCCACCCCAACCCCTGATTAGTGTGAGGGGGCAATCAGGGCAGAACTGGCTTGGGGGAGGGGCCACGGGCCAATTGGGATGGTGGGGGCCCATCAGGGGCGGGGCCAGCCATGGGGAGGTGCCAAGGAAGGTTGGTCAGCTGGCTCCACTCCCCTTGATCAGGCTGGTTTGCTGGCTGCAGTGGGCATCAATAGCGTCCAGTCTCTGGCTTTTCATATATATTACATATTTCATATATATTACATATTTCACACATTACATATGAACACGGACAATAGGGTGATGAAGGCCTGGGGTGGGGTGGGAACAGGTGGAGGGGGACTATGGAGGGTGGGAGGGGAAAGGGGACTTCTGTAATACTCTCAACAATAAAGATTTTTTAAAATAAAAATAATTTTTAAAACATGCAATACCTGACTATTGAGTCTGGGGCACTGACCTCTCTTTTCCCTTAGAATGTCAAATAAAAAAATGACAACATCCAATATAATAACTCTCCTGAATGAATGGATCAAAATTATGCTGATTTTTTGTCAGATCTGCAAAAATATATATATTGTGGTGCACCACAAATTTTTAGTAATTAGTTTATGTGTGCCATGAGATTAAAAAAAAAAGAAGTTGAAAATCATTGCACTACACAATTGGAATTAGAAGATTTTTTTTTTTAATGAGCTAGGTTTTGCACAGTTGAAGAAAATCCATAACAAGGAATAAACTCAACAATTTAAAAAGGAGCATTACATTAGTTTCTTCAGAAAGCTGGAAGCTGCATTCTCAGGAAGCTCTCTGCTTAATGAGGTGCCCTTAGGAGAAAATACGATCTTTTTCATAGTATCTCCATTTGAGATCGCTTCCTCCCAGCATCCATGTTTCCCTTCATAGGAGTAATCGGGCCAACCAAAAGCAGGCAAGCCAACATGATAACTCCTAGAGGTTGTTTTGAACATTCAACCATTACAATGAGCAAGCTCCAGACAGCCCTTCTTCCAAAGCCACTTAAGCAGCTCTTCCACTGTGACAATTAGGCCTAAAGCTCTTGGTTAAGGATAGAGAATTCCATACAGAGGGAAAAAAATAGAGTTGAAAAAATTCAAATGACATCAATCAATTTTTAGTTTTGAAGGAATATTACAACTTTTGTGTGTGTGTTTATCAATTCACCTTGAAAGATAGACAAAATCTGTAGATGTTTTTGTTTTTAATTTTATCAATGTGCTAATGAATGCTGTTGCATGTGGTACCTGCAGGAACTGTCTTTGATTATGATCATTTATTTAAAATATTATTTGAAACAATCTTTCCAAGGAAAACACTTGTTTGATAAAATATTTTAAATACGTTGATCCATATCAATAATAAGAATACACAAAATCTCTATAAGCTATTCCATAAAAGCTATGTTTCTTTTAATAGGATGTTTTACACTTAAAAATCTCACCTGCTCCCCACTTGACCCCTCCCCCACCAGGGATCTTATCGATTAGTAGTTAGAGCAATGATTCTCATTCCTGGTTGCACATTGAAATCACTTAGGGAGCTTTTAAAAATTAGTGATGATGGAGCCCTACCCCGACCACGTGACTCGGAGTCTATGAGAGTGAGGCCCAGACACTGATGTTTTCTCAGGGCTCCCCCGATGAGGCTAATGTGCAATCAGGGTTGGCAAACACTGATAGAGAACGCTTTCTCTCTCCAGCTGGCAGCAATAATATGTTCTCTAAACTTCCTGTTATTAGAAGTCGATGTGTACTTACTACCTCTCATCCTCTAAAGAGGAAGTTTCTGGAAGGTAGATCCACCTAGAATGTCCAATTCACCTTCATGTCCCCAGGGTAGCTAGCAAGGCACTGGCAAGCACCATGCTGAATACATCTTAGCTGACTGAGTGGCATACTGTCTGGTCATTTGAATAAATCTAACTGCAGGTTTTTAATTTCATAAACTCTAAGGAGCTCCTTTCAAAAGAAGAGCAGCGTAAGGATATATAAAGAAATTTAAAAAAAAGTGATCATTTATAATTAGTGGTTTAGTAATTCTTATCCCAGATAACACCTGGAATCTAATTTCAGGTGATTTTTCCTGACATGTGTTTAGAGGGGAAGAAATGAATGGTATCACGGTTTTCTCCAAATACATTATGTATAGTGTGTTTTGCTATAACTACAGTTGTTCTAGCGATAATAACAATGAATAGAAAGGAGGTATTTAGGAACTAGATAAAAACATTTTTTTCCCCTTCAGGAGCTATAATAAAAGGTATTTAACATTTAGTTGTATTTTGCTATCGTAACAAACGTAACAAACGAATTGATCAAAATGGACCAAAATGAATATAAATGTTTATTTCTCAGTTACCCTTCAATTTATACATCCAGGAAAGTGTTCTTTATCATTACCACCTTTTATCTGGTCTCAGCCACTGGCAATAAAGCTCACAACTGGCGATTCTAATCAAATAATACCTGGTGAACCAGCTCCTTAACCAAGGCAGCTGTAGTATATTCCTGCAGCAGGTGCAACAGCTCCTTCCTGCACAGTTACGGATGGACGGTCAGCAAGCTTCACTGCATTATAAATACCAGTAGTTTTGTTGTGTAGTTGTTCACATTAAGCCATCCAAGGACCATAGTCAAGATTTTTGCCATATACTCACAACCCCCACGCTGTTTACGATGCACTTAACATTTTGAAGACAAATCCACTGTCTTAGTTAAATGAATCTCACAAAGAAATTTCAAATCACTATCATAAGTAGGGGGTGCCTCTAATATGACATATGTAAATATTAAAATAAAACATGTCTGTTCATCACATATACCACCAAGAGTGTGAGACCACCACACAATGGCAAACACCAGCAAAGGCAGAAATAAATTCTTTATCTATTGCATTATATTTACATCATGTTGCCAAAATCCATGCCATTGTGAAAATGCCTGAATTTGGAAACACCTTTAATTTTAATTAATACAGAGTAAACTTAAATGAATTGAGAAAAAGCATAACCCCTCCCCCCCTGGCTACTTCCAGGCCCTGAGAAAGTGAGTAGTTAAATTTTAATAAATTGTAGAAAAAGAAGGATCATAGAACTCACAACAAGCCCCTTTGGAGGCAATTTACTGATGACAAAGCTGGATTCATTATATTCAGACAGATAGATAGCAGGATATAGAGTACCTTAACATGCATCAATTAGTAATCATTTATTTATGTGCCCATTTTTCTTTGTCCACTGGTTTACTAAGAGTTCTTCGTAAGTTCTTTGAGAGCAGGGATCACAATCACTATTGGAGTCCCAGTGATAAGCACATAGTAATTGCTAAATTAATATTTGTTACATAAATAATTAAATATTCTCTTTCACCTTCTAAAAACCTCCACTGCCAAAGTGAAGGTGCTCTTTACTCACAATCTGCTCTGATTTGAAATGTACAGCTCTAAACTGTACAAGGGACATTTTTATAAACCAACAAAATTTGTGCATGGGTAAGGGTCCCTAGGCCTGGACCATGATCAGGGCTGATAAGGTTTCCCCGCCTCTCCACCTCCCTGCCTCCCCATCTCCCTGCCTCCCCACCTATTCCTTCCCTTCTTCCCTTAGCACCTTGCCACCTCTGCTAGTTGCCCACCATGTTTCACACCACCCCCTGGTGGTCAGTGTGCCTCATAGTGAGTGATCAAACCCCCATTCTCCCAGTCAAATTCATGAGGGGACACTTTTCATATTAGCCATATAGATAGATAGATAGATAGATAGATAGATAGATAGATAGATAGATAGATAGATAGATAGATAGATATAGATGACAGCAACCTCTAAACCCACACTTTATTGCTCCCAACTCCATGTGGTCATCTTTTTCTCCACCTAAAAATCCTAACCACCTAGTCCTCCTGGCTACTGACTTCTTTATGCAGGCAAGCATCTGTCAGAGCCTGGGAACCCAGACATCAGACTCTTAGGAGGCCATACCTTGGGAAGGAGTAGCAACTATAAGACATATTTTGCCTCTTAGAATATAATCCAGAGCAGCTCAAAGCACAGGCTTGGTTTGACTTTCTGACATCAGAAAATAAAAGTGACAGAAGACTTGGAAGGTATTCTAAGTGACTTAGCAAGGAGCTTCCACTGCTGAAACAGTATCTTCAATATTTCTTTCCCTCCCTCGTTTCCATTCACTCTTGTTCTGTCATCACTAGCAGCACCCTAACAAAGAATGTAGGAAAACTAGGGCAAGGAAGAGAGAGAGAGAGGGAGAGAGAGAGAGAGAGAGAGAGAGAGAGAGAGAGAGAGAGAGAGAGAGAGAGAGAGAGAGAGAGAGAGAGAGAGAGAATTGAACAGAAGACAGAGAAGGGGTATCCAATACCCATAAAAATTTGTTTTTAATTCCCTGGCTATCACAGATAGAGGCTGCTGCTAGCATTTAAGATAAGATTAGTTGGTGTTGTGCTATCAGCACCTCCACATTTTCCCTGCAGGGATTCCTTCTGACAGGCTGAAGCCGGAGGCATGTCTCAGGATTAACACGAGCTAATGATTATACACTAAAGCTTTGGGACTGTTGGACTAATAGGATTAAGCAATAGCAGATGCAGGTCCCCGTTCAGGTTAAAAATGCACTTTTTACATTACAAAGTCAGACAGATCCCTTTGAACATGCAATGAATATGGATGTTTTCAATTATCACAGTCTTCCAGGGCTATACGATATGGTAAATTAATCCCTTTAGAACATCGGAAACAGGACAAAATAGGCTTCTTGAAGCTGAAATCCTTCGTTTTAGATTTTCTTTCATAGGGATAAGCAGTGGTGCACCTCACATAATTAATCTTATTACAAACAGAGAGAACGAGGAACATTTTTGAAAATGTGCAAAAATTGTTTAAATATTTGAGAAACTTAGGGGGAAAAAAGCACTTGGAAATCAACATCTCTTAATTAATTTCCAAACAGTCGAAAATACAAACATAAAGCATGACAAGCAAATGTCTGGGTGTGTGCCGTGGGTGTGAGTTTGCTTTTCCCTATGCCTCAGGCTGTTAGTGCAACAAGGAGGAAGGGGGGAAAATAAGGTCACTTAAAATATGAACAAAATAATAACTGCCAGGAGAAAGCACTCTTTCTAAGATATTTGAGTTGATCTGATCTTATGCTCTGGGTCCTGGGAGGAAAGGAGAAGGAAAAGGGCATAGTGAGATATTTGTATTTCGCTGCTGCATGAAACACATTCTGCTTCCCAGTAGATAAAACCAACCCTCAGAATGGCTCAAAAGTAAATCCCAATTATTGCAATTAAATAGGGTTTGATGTGGACATTAGAAGGGAGGTGAGCTTCAGGAGTTTCATGTGTTTGATTGACTGAAAGGGAACGAAAAGGGAGAAATAAATTATTGGGAGGACTTCACAGAGAAAGCTGCTAGCAGGGAATGGATGTAGTTTTACAACAATCAGAATACAGCAGACTTACCATCATGGGTTTGACTCTTTGAAAACTCTAAAGCCAATATATTTATATTGGGACTGAGCAATTGGTATTAATGCACATCAACGGGCCCAAGAACCATAATGCCTAACATTGCTTCCCACTTTACATGGTCGACAAACTAATCACACGGGTAGTTTCTCCGACAAACAAAGAATCCCCTCCTCCCCCTTTTTGAAAGTGTAAAGCGGAAAAGGAAAAGGGGAGAAATTTTCTTCACTGAGTCTGTTCTTGGGTGTTGTTTGGTTTTTATTATGCCTCACATGGTTTGTTTTTCAGAAACTACATGGATACTTCTACCCAGGATGCAAATGAAATCTGAATGCAACTACCAGTCATGACATCAGAAGAAAAACATGATAAACTATGGACCCCTTCACTTGGATTCCAGCATTACCAGTCAATCAAAAACATCCAGGTGTCAAACCACTTCAGTTTCTCTGATGACCCAATACAACTGGAGACCCCGTGGACCAGGATTTTCTATGACTAACAAGTCTAATTGTGGCTGCTATGTAAATACTGCTTGGACAGACTAAAATACACTAAAGATGCTAGCAAATTTCCATAAATATTCCTATTTTTTAAACTTAAAAATGTTTTTATTTATTTCAGAGAGGAAGAGAAAGGAAGAGACAGAAACATCAATGACTAAAGAGAATCATCTATGGGCTGCCTCCTGCATGTCCCCTACTGGGGGTTGAGCCCACATCCTGGGTATGTGTTCTGACCAGGAATCTAACTGTGACCTCCTGGTTCTTGGGTTGATGCTCAACCACTGAGCCATACCAGCCAGGCTTAAATTTGATCGAAAAAGTCACTTCTTGACAGAATGAAATAAAATAAATTGCTTTAACTGGACTACTTGGTATATTTTTTTTGTTTGTTTCTCTGTCAGTTGTACAATAAATTCAAAAGATATAAACTGATTTCCAGATAAGAAGTGCTGTCCCAGTAAAAGGCATTAAGAAAGATGTATTAAATATGTATGCCTTTTCTTGAAAGAAACTGGCAATTGATTATTTCTCAAATGGATGTAATTTTCTATAATCATCATGCATATTTCAATGACATACATTAAGACAAGTGCTACTCAGGTTAATGTGCATGCGAGTCACCTGGGATTGTTGCTAAAATGAACCTCCTGATGCAAAGGGATGAGGTGGACCAAGAGAGTCTGCATTTCCAACAAGCTCCCAGGTAATACATATGCTATCATCCAGGAGACACACAGATGAGTTGCAAAGACACAAATATATGAGAGAGGACCTAGAATAACATATTGTCCATTATAATTTGCAAGGATTAGAAATTAATGCCACAGACAAAAGTCTTTACATACTTTTCACTAACTTTGCACAAAGTTTAATATAAAATCAGAAATTAGTTATTACATTTCTTTTTTAAAAAATATATTTTATTGATTTTTTACAGAGAGGAAGAGAGAGAGATAGAGAGCTAGAAACGTCGATGAGAGAGAAACATCGACCAGCTGCCTCTTGCACACTCCCTTACTGGGGATGTGCCCGCAAACCAGAATCGACCCTGGGACCTTTCAGTCCGCAGACTGACGCTCTACCACTGAGCCAAACCGGTTTCGGCAGTTATTACATTTCTTACAATGAGCATGCATGTGGATATAATGACAATCATTAAACAGTGCAAAAAAAAAAAAAAAAAAAAAAAGGTTATGTCACAGAAAGTATTACTAGATTCTTAATGTGTGTCCAGGCAACGCAATTAGAAGAGCAACACTCAGCAACTTAAAACCCTGCAATTTTAGAGTATGTTGCCCTGTCAGAGCCACTTGAAACACATGTGTTGTTTAAACCAAGTTTTATTACTAACCAGTGTGTCATATTCCATTTCCCTAATCGCCGTCCCATTCGACTCTCACCCTTTCCGTTGCAATCTACTTTGGTTGTTGTCCTTTAACTACGTTCCCTTTTGACATAAATTTTGTGAAGCTGGAAATGACTGAGTCTCCTCCTGTGATTTAAACCTTCTGAACCCTATCTTCTTTAGTGCCTAAATCACCTCGTAAGTGGCTGGCAGACATTTCTTTCCAATCCGAGATGTCCATTAAACACGCGATTAGAAGTCATGGTAGATGTCACTAACTGTCCAAGGGCCAGGAAAAGGACATTAAATGCAACTTATCTCAGGCTCCCATCGATTGTTAGTAATGTGTTCAATGTTGCCTTGGTGTCTTGAACTAGTTCATGGTAGTCAACTTGTGAGTGACTTTGACTCTGGGGAGAAACTAACTCGATACTGTTTTTCCACAGGGCTCAAAACCTTTACACAAAAGCCAGCCAAATGTTCCTAATTCTAGGGAACATGTTATTTTAGCCTTCGCGCTGATGACTCAACACCGAGCCTTGCTGCTATGTAGGATTCCAGCGGAGATGACATTTTGCAATCCTAGCAGTAAAATGTTCCCTGTCTGGAGGCAAACTGAGAAATAGTTCACTTCAAATGGGCCTCTAAACAGCTGTCAGGTCAACATAACTTTAAGTCGTTACCTATCTGAGCCATGTTGAACCAGTGACTTTTAAGTGGTGAAAATCTCTGTATCATGTTACTCAGCTCACTGGCCAGCAGTGGCTGTGTCAACAACCAATATTCCCTCTTAGTAAGCAGGCAAAAATAATACACTGCCCATGATGTGGAAGTTAAAGGAGCAGTTGAGAGGTTGAAAAGTTCAAGAAGTGAGGAAGTTGAAAATACGCCTCCTCAGAGCTCTGCCCCTGGAATGACTCATGTCAGCCCTTAAATCACAACGTGCCACAAAAGAATTCACTCCAGCTTTGGGTCTGCTAATGTTTCTCCAGGCGGACCTTCCCCACAAAGAGACATGAGCTGCTTTCCTCTAGTCATCATCAGCTCTAGAGCTTGGACCCAATTTGTTGGCCAAGTCGCAGCCCAAAATCAGGAGGAGCTATAAGTCTCTAAGTATCATTACTTCTAAACCCTTCCAATCTAGATCCAAATAGCTTCCTCATAGTTTTGCTCAATTGATTATCTCTGACTGGTTTATCACTATACCAATTCATTTACTTTAACAATCCACTAAAGCCTTAGATAAAATAAATTTCATGTCCCTTCTTGGGCTTTTCATAATTAGCTGTGTCTGCCATGTCTTTTAATCTCTCACTTAATGAGTGCCTCCAATCTTTAATAATTTAAAAGGATATCAAGCCAAGTATCAATTAAAAAGAACTGTTTTAGGCAGCACAAACAGTAAGTGTTAAGTTGTTGGAGAAAAGCTCATAGAGCCCTGTTGCTTTTCTACTTCAAGAACACTTGAAAACTATGGGATTATTTCAAAACATTATACTCCACTGCTATTTGTTTTAGTTAGCTTACAGGCAAAATTAAATACCAAAAATCAGCATGAAGCATTTGGTACAGATTGGAAGGTGAATCATGCATGGCAGTATCTAGCCTCTTATCTTTGATTATATTACAACCGCCCTAGCTCGCCTCCACTGGCCAACACTCAGCTACAATTTCACTAGTCTTTTTGACCCTTCCAATTTCCGGGCCCATTTTAAAACCCTTTATTGTTCCACATAGCTACGTAAGTCATGGAACTGGTTCATATTACCTCAAAGGACAAGGCTTCTACACTCATTAGCGAGTTTTATAAGAAATCAATATTGGGCCATCGGTATTTCCTTATTCTTGGGAGATGATTAGAAGAAAGCTGCAAAGGATGGTTGTTTAATTTTTTTATTTTATTAATTTTGTACATAGAGGAAGGGAGAGAGATAGAGAGTTAGAAACATCGATGAGAGTCATCGATCAGCTGCCTCTTGCACACCCCCCACTGGGGATATGCCCACAACCAAGGTACATGCCCTTGACCGGAATCGAACCTGGGACCTTTCAGTCTCCAAGCCGACGCTCTATCCATTGAGCCAAACTGGTCTTGGCGGTTGTTTTTTTTAATAGACCTGAAGAGAACTGAGGAATCACCAAACTAGTAGTAAACCAGTGTCACCTGAAGGATGCTTTGGTAGACTCTTTACCAAAATAGAAATCATATTTGCCCTCTTCTATCATAATCTTTACAATGTGACTTTGTATTGCCTCCCATCTTGTGGTGGAGTCTAGATTCATGTCTCTTGAACTTGGTGATTTTCTTTGGGGAATAACATGTGACAGAGGTACAGTCCTGCCAGTTCTGAGCCCAGGCCTGAAGATGCCTCGCTCGTTTCAGCTTGCTCTCTCAGAAACTTGTGCATCCACCTGTGAACAAGCCTGACCTACTCTGCTAGAGAATGAGAAACTGTGGAGGACTGGACTGAGGCAGCGAAAGGCCCTCGCAGACAGCAGACTTCAGATAACCCAGCAGCTGACCATCGAGATAATGAGAGAGCACCAGCCCCCAGAGCAGAAGGCCCACCCAGTGGGGGCTACCATAAATTGCTGACCTACAAATCCTGGGCCGAAAAATTGGATGCTATCGTCTTAACTGTTTACATTTTAGAGTGGGCTGTTATCCAGTAAAAGCTAGTTGATATAATGTCACAGATTTTTCTAGATGGCCTCCTGGGAGTTTTCAGAGCCCCAAACCACAAAGCACTAACAAAAACCAAACAGATTTTCAAAGCTAAACCCCAAACTGCCAACTTACTTCCCACCTAGGTAGGGGTCACTGTATCATTCACTTCCTTCAATAGTTTCTCAACTATCCCTGAATGTGATTACCACAGACATCTCTATATATCCCAAGATAGTCAGAATAATGATCCTGATAGCTATAAAATCTGAAATGTCAACACTTCCCACACATGACATTTCTTATATTAATCATAAGAATGTGTTAAGAATCTATTTTTGATTTAAAAAAATTACCATCCTTATCAATCATGTTAATATTCCACACACGTTCATTTGGATATCTCTGTAGCAGTAAGAAGATGTTTCTAGCGCTCTCAAAACAATAGGCTTTTCAGCATTATTTGGGCACACAGGTGAATCACACCCTCAATGTCTTTATAAGCAATCAATTAGCAAGATAATCAGAGAAGTAACTCATAAGCTTCTTCCTTAATGTACCTAAGTAAGGAATGATTACCTTTGAGCTGGGACACATTCTGATGACCTCAGGAGATAAGGCTGAACTGCTCTGGGTGAAGCCTCACCAGTGATGTCATCTGGCCTTTGATTGTTGGTGGAGATAACGATATGGAGATGTCAGTCTTGTTGTCTATCTCAATTTGCTTAAGTACTGATATCCTTACACAGGAATCAGAAACTGAAAACGTGAAACAGGAGGTGGAATTGAAAAAAAAAAAAAAATCTGTGTTTCTTTGTTCCGCAGAGTCCTAAGAGTTCTGCTGTGCTGAAGAAAGACTTGCTTCCCTTATCTCTGAACCCATGAATTGGTCATGCTGCTTCTGCTGGTGGTGGTGGTGGTGGTGGTGGTGGTGGTGGTGGTGGATGTGTGCAACCTGTCCCATTGGCCCTGGGACTCTCTTTCTGTATCTTTTACTTCATCTGAATATTATGCAATCACTTCCAAAAGACGAATTCACACCTGCATTCATAATTTTTACCATAAGCTACTTAGAATACAAATTTCTGAATCTGTCAAGAGTCCCTAAATACTGTTTTGTTTGGAAGACTTGTTGTTATTTAGAGAATCCAAACTATCAACTGCCTTTGAACACATTAAATTGCACAGTCCAACTTGGTTTTGATTCCTTGTTATAAAACATGAATTCTAAGAAACAAATACCAATGTTCTATATGTTTAGAAAATCAGAAACTCTTAACAGCTTATTTTTTTTTTCTAAAACAGAATTAGTCATCTTGATATTTCCACAGATTAAAAAAAAAAATAGCCATTGTTGATCTCATTGTAAAGATAAGAGCATAGAATAATGACCATGTATAAATGAGATAAACTATAATGCAGGTTTATTCTGAAATTCAGACCTAAAATAATCATCTATTCAAGGGGCCAAAAATGTCAAATATACTAAAAACTAAACATAAGCCTATTATTTGAAACAGACATTAGGGAGGGATAAGGCTGAAGCAGAATAGAGGAGAGGGTCCTGGGAGAAGTCAAGGAGCTGGAATCATTTAGGTAGAATAGGAAAATCAGCAGGATTTATGACAAAGGTAGTGTTGGGGAGACTGATAGTGAGCCAGGAGCTAAAAGTTTTTTGGGAAGGAAAATGATGTGTTAACCTTCACATAGAGTGATAGATTCAAATTATTTTAAAGTTTAGGGGCCTTAGAATTCATTCTTGCACATCCTTTTCACACCACAGGTGAGTTCTATTAAAATTAAAGTACTTCCACTACTTGTCATATTGTACATTTTGATACCATTATTTTTTCACTTGGAATTAAATCCATTATAAACTTTAGATGTGCTCCAAAATCACTTATACTGAAAATCTCAAAGCGACCACAGACAACATTTATTCTGAACTATAATCTTGACCACTGCTGTTTGAAGTGTGGTCCAAAGACCAGCAGCATTGACATCACCTAGGAACTTGCTAGACATACAGACTCTCAGGCCCCACCCAGATATCCTAAAAGAAAATCTCTATAAAAACACGATTCTTAGGTGATTCAATTGCAAATTAAAAGTTAACAAACATTACTCTAAAATAGAGTTGCAGAGCTCTTCAGCAGAGATCTGCAATATTTTTTGGCCACATCTGTAGGAGGAAGGGAATTTCTGTCAGAGAATTTTTCCCTTCCACATTGTAACCAATAAAAGTAATACAATTTAAATAATTGTGAGGAGTGAAAATATGAGTTTAATATTTGCCTGAGGTCAAATTTCAACAGCAAAACTAAAGCTCAGATACCAATTGATTAAGTAATTTTAAAGTGAAAGACACTTAAAGTGATAATCTTCCTGTCACTGAATTTTCTGAGATCTCTAGAACAAGGAGCTGTTTCAGTATATCCCCCACACATGCATGCACACACATCTATGAAGTGATATGTTCATTCTCACACAAGTCATTCATTTTCCAGTTTGTTTTTTTTTTGTTTTTTTTTTTTATAATTCATTCCTCTGCAGATGAACATCTGCTGTTTATTTCTTGTTGTTGTGTGATACTATAGTACATTTACAAGTTTTCAAGCATATGTACTGGAAAAATAAAATAGATAATATACAAAGTAGAGGGGACAAAAGTTGTTATATTGTACAGTTAGAGTGTTTGCTAAACAGGAGATAGTGGTGGTACATACAAAATATATTATGATATTAGAAGGACTACACATTTTCAAAAGGCATTATTAGGTAAGCAAACATTCAAGATCACTGAAACTTGAGCTCCTAAAGTCCAATCTTTCTCTATAGCTTAAAGTCTTAAACTGCTTTACTCATGTATTGCTCAGCACACATATTTATTCCAAAAGTGAAGATCTGGATTTCTTTATCTGTCATTCTGAACTGCCAGCCCCCATCACCCCTCAGAGCTTCTCCACCTCTCCCTGCTCCTGAGGGGCAATCAGGGCCAGCAGCCTCCTCTCACACTCCCTTGCACTAACAGCCAGTGCCAGAGCCACCACTCCTACCCACTGCCAGTGCCTGGCACCATCCCTGATTACCCATGAAGGTCTCTCCATCTTCCCCTGCTTCTGAGGGGTAATCAACGCAGCTGCTGCTGCTCACACCTGCTGCTGGCGCCAGCCCCAATCTTTCTGTGCCATTAGTGTGTGGGGCTGCTGACATCCAGAGAACTGGGGGCTGTGGCAGGAGAGGCCAGGCAGGGGGCAGGGAAGATGGGCTGAGACCTGTTCCTGTGCATTGCCCCACAGAGGAGGGAAATCATGCCCTCCCTCCTCCCTCTGCCTCCACAATCCTTTAGCTTCTCTTTGGATATGGGTGACCAGGTGGACAGAAGCCAGCATTATTCTCCACGTGAGAACCACAGTCCAGAGCTCTTGGCTAGTCTTCCAGCTGACTACTCTTCCAGAGGGGAATAGAATGCTGTGGGCCTATTCTCTCCCTTTTTAGCCTTCTCCCTCCCTCACAAGAGAGATGAGGCATTCTCACAAACCTCCAGTTCTCCCCGAGCTGCTCAGATCAAGATTAGCTGTGGTTGGATTTGGGAATGAATGATTATCATTTCCCCACAATCATCCTCCAACCTTTGCCCCTAAAACCAAATTTCCTCCAGAGAGCATGCTTTCTGATTTCTCCATCAATTGGTATGGATTTCAACTTATAAAGTCCTATATTTTGGTCAATTTTGCAACATTCTTTTCTCTGCCAAGTGTTATGTATGTAGCACCTAGAATGCTTTAAGAGACTTGAATTCCAGTGCAGCATATTGGAATGTGAGACAATCAGGGTAGGGAATGAAAGGGTGAAAGAATTAGACTTCAGCCCCCTGCTATCTTCTCAAACAAACAAACAAAATGCCCACAATGTAAAGGTACTAGACAGAGATTACCAGGGGTTAGAAAATCTACCTTGTACCTCCCTATGGTTTCTTTTTTTCTTTTTCTTTTTTTCTTTTTAAAATATATTTTATTGATTTTTTACAGAGAAGAGGAGAGAGGGATAGAGAGCTAGAAACGTCGATGAGAAAGAAACATCGACCAGCTGCCTCTTACACACCCCCTACCGGGGATGTGCACGCAACCAAGGTACATGCCCTTGACCAGAATCAAACCTGGGACCTTTCAATCCGCAGACCGACGCTCTACCACTGAGCCAAACCGGTTTCGGCCTCCCTATGATTTCTAACTGACTAGAATTACATTGGAGCTTCAACCACCATTTGACAAATGGCTGTTTATTTCTTAATCTGATTTATTGCACTCATTCCATATAGAAACCAGGAACTAACTGTCTCATCTAAAAACTTCTCCATTCCCTCATCCCAACACTCACAGGAGGTAAAACCAGAAAGGCAGGAAGATACAGATCACAATTACCACGTTGAAAAATCTGTGGAAATTCAGTCAGCTTGCAGATCATATTTTTAACCTGATTTTGATAGTCTTAAGTCACTCTTATTCAGAATTGATGTGGGAACAAAAACACTTTTTAACTTTCTAAACTTGAAAAGTTTCCTCTTGTTTTAAATGATCCAACCTGCTTGGAAGGGCCTAATTTACATAAATCCCCTCACCCCCACCTTTAATTCTAAACAAAGCAATCAAGCAGATGAGTCAGATTTGCTTATTGCATTGTTCTCAGGCATGCTAAAGAAAGGTGCTAGCTCTCTCATTATTTATTGGTGTCAAGAGGTACAATTTAACAATCCTACTCTTAAATTTCTTTCCTGTGACAGGCAGATTGCTTTCCCTTGCACCTCCTTGGAGCTTACTAAATATTTGAGCACTAAGAAACCCGAATTTTTCCTCCTAAAACTAACTAAAAAGATTTATTTTGATTTAACTTTTTAGACAAAGAGAAAGCTTCGAATAATTTTAGGTAAATTATCTACTAAAATTACTGTTATTATGCTCATAAAAGCTTCTAAAAATAATTAGTTCATAGGGCAAAAAATTAACATACTGTGGCATTTTCTTCCTCACACAGATTTCAGAAAACTGGCCTAGAATAAAAATGAGTATTTTTAAAAAATATTGTAATATAATTAAATTACCAAGAAAATGACTATTATATCTGTAAATCTTTAACAGTGCTGATATTTACATAAACTGGGCTTTCCAAGCACTTAAAATGATTAATGCCCAAAGACACTTGAGCCATAGTGGTCTCTTTCTGTTTCGGATCCAACTCAAGAAATATTGGTAAGTAATAACAAATGCCAATTACAAGTTGCTTTCATTTTACTCTTAAACATGGTCGCTTTCTGGAGCAGATGTGTCCCTCTCTGGATTGGACAGTGGCCATCCCCAATTCTTCGCTGTCTTCTTTAGGGCAGCAGCTATTCAAACACAAGAAAGAGAGCTGTTCCACAAGGCAAATCTTTGCTCATGTTTTCAAGCATGGAGGCAAACATTGGCAGCAAACATGATCTACGATGAAAAAAAAGAAAAGTCATTTGGAATTTACTTTATTTTCCCCCCATTTAGAATCAGCAAGATGTTGATTGGTGCAGTCACTACAGATTTGCAACCACGGCAGGGAAGTGCTCCCTGATGGCACAAGCAGAAGATCAGAGATTGTTCTGGTCCATCCACAGGCCCTGGGCCAGGGGTGGCAGCCTATAGGCTTTTCATTTGCAAATCATCAGCTCTCTGACTTTTCTTTTTAAATATGCAAAAAATGAGAATATAAAATCTTGCTTTATAATTTATTCTAACATTTTCCAATCCAGAGATGGAAAAAACTCTAACTTCTTTGTAAAAAATATTTTTATTGCTTTCAGAGAGGAAGAGAGAAGGAGAGAGAGAAACATCAATGATGAGGCAGAATTAATGATTGGCTGCATCCTGCATGCCCCCTATCCAGGATTGAGCCCAAAACCTGGGCATGTGCCCCAATTGGGAATCAAACCAATGACCTCCTGGTTCATAGTTCCACGCTCAATCACTGAGCCACATCAGCCAGACAGAAACTCTAATTTCTTTCTTTTTTTATATTTTATTGATTTTGTACAGAGAGGAAGGGGGAGAGATAGAGAGCTAGAAACATCGATGAGAGAAAGTCATCGATCAGCTGCCTCTTGCACACCCCCTACTGGGGATGTGCCCGCAACCAAATGCCCTTTGCCTGGAATCAAACCCGGGTCCCTTCAGTCACCAAGCCGACGCTCTATCCATTGAGCCAAACTGGTTTTGGCAAAACTCTAATTTCTTACCTAAATTCCGTTTTTTGCCTTTTACTGAGTAAAAACATAAATTTAGTGACTTATAACACTCTTAAATTATCTTTAAAGAAATATTCAACAGTATATTTAAATGTGGTTTCTTTGAATTATTTTGCCTTGTATTTGTATAACACTTAATAGCTTATATTATTTCATATACAATCTCATTTTACTCCACTAACAGCCTCCCATATAAGGCAGAAGAGATATTAGCCCCAAGTGCAAATAAAAAATCCGAGTCTCTGAAAAGTTTAATAACTTGCCTCAAAAAAGGAACCACGTAAGTTCAGCATCAAGACTAGGATTGACTCATCTGAAACCTAGTGCAATGCTGTCCACTCCAGCAAATAGTCTTTTCAGCTAAGTCTCATTTGATATTTATTTCCTTTGAACCTTGTCAACCATCTTTCACTTCAACTAGAAAAACTGGAGCAGAATATGGTGGTTTCATATTATGGCTTTATATTAAAAAAAACTAGAGGCCCGGTGGACAAAATTTGTGCATGGGGGGCGGGGGGAATGTCCCTCAGCCCAGCCTGCACCCTCTCCAATCTGGGACTCCTCAAGGGATGTCTGAATGCCTGTTTAGGCCCGAACCAGGTAGGGCCTAAACAAGAATCGGACATCCCTCTCACAATCCAGGACTGTGGGCTCCAAACTGTTTGCCTGCCTGCCTTCTTGATTGCCCCTAACACTTCTGCCTGCCAGGCTGATCACCCCCTAACCACTCCCCTGCCAGCCTGATTGATGCCTAACTGCTTCCCTGCCAGACTGATTGCCCATAACTGCCCCTCTGCCCCCGCAAGCCTGGTCACCCGTAAATGCTCTCCCCTGCAGGCCTGGGTCCCCCCAACTTTCCTCCTCTGCTAGCCTGGTCACCCTAACTGCCCTCCCCTGCAGGGTTGATCGCCCCCAACTGCCTCCTTTGCAGGCCTGGTCCCTCCCAACTGCCCTTCCCTGCTCGTCATCTTGTGGTGGCCATCTTGTGTCCACATGGGGGTAGGATCTTTGACCACGTGGGGACAGGCATCTTGTGTGTTGGAGTGATAGTCAATCTGCATATTACTCTTTTATTAGATAGGATAGAGGCCTGGTGCATGGGTGGGTGCCAGCTGGTTTGCCCTGAAGGGTGTCCCAGATCAGGGTAGGGTTCCCATGGGGTGTGGGGTGACCTGAGCAAGAGGCCTGTGTGGTTTTCAGGCTGGCCATACCACCCCTCCTCCGGCAACCCAGGTGGAGGTCCTGGTATCTGGGGTTTATTTATCTTCTATAATTGAAACTTTGTAGCCTGGAGTAGAGGCCTGGACTGGCCAGGGTGTGCGGAAAGCTTGGCTTCCTCCATTGCTGGGGAAACCCAAGCCTCCTGCTTGCTGCAGTTTCATGGCTGCATCCATCTTGGTTGGGTTAATTTGCATACTCGCTCCTGATTGCCTAGTGGGCATGGCATGTTGGTGCAGCAGGGGTGAGGTCAATTTGCATATTACTCTTTTATTAGATAGGATGTGCATACCACTAAATAATAGTTTTATATTTAAGCACTGCAGTGGTGAAGTGAACACAGGTTGATAACCACAATGCCTACAGATATTTTTTAAACTTATCTACATAGTATTAGTCCTTGAGTGATCAAATATCCTCAAATTATATTTGTTTTCTTCTATTTACAATAAATAGCATTGGTGTGAGTGTAATGGCAGTTTCAGGAGGAGAATAAAAGCAATGCTGCTTCAAGGACTAGTTTTGGTTCAGTTTTATCCTGTATGATCAGAAAGCATATATGTGAATAGAGATACCTTTCTTAAGGTATATGGTTTTACATACTCCCCTTGCAATGTCCTACATAGAGAAGGGATCCTTTAATGAAATGGAGATTCATCCTGTGCCTTCGCAGCTGCCTTTCCATTTGGTGTGCAGTCAACTGTGGATTTAATACAAATATTGCTTCAGGATTTCCAGAGCAGATAAGAAGGCTGCTGATGTTAGAATGCAATGCAGAGAGAATCTGCACACAGGTAGCCCACTGAAATTCAGCTTGGTGAATAATTACGATGATGATAATAATTAATAATTATCTTGTGCCAGTGGAGAATTGTACTAATTGGTAATCTCTTCTCTTAAAAGTCCTAATATTTTATTTCTGCTTATTGCTAACTACCAAGTGGAATGCTAATGGAAATGTGGGTGACTGGTATTGTAATAATTATAACTATAACCATACTCAGCAGCTAACCTTTAATTAAAATAAATCAGATAATGTAGTGAATTGGCTACATACAGTTGTGTTTCCAATAATATATCTTATTGGGGAAAAAATTATTTTCTCCCACAGAAAGCCTTTGAAGATCAGATTAAAAATTATGTGGATGTGTTATATTTCTAAGGAGATGTTTTCTGTGGTAATAAGTAGGTTAATTGCATATTCATCAGGTGATGGAGTTTCAGGATAAACACAAGTTAGCATGCAATAAGTACCACTGTATCTAATGAAATTATAATATTGTTATGTTGCAATTATATTCAGTTCATTCCTGAATATTCAGCTAGTAATGAATATATGTATACAAACCTGAAATTCCTTGACTGAACTCTGAAAATCAGTCAGATAAAATTATCCCTGTTATTTTTTGAACATTGGGTTGTATTATTAGGGTATGGTAATTTTTATTTATAATTCTGAGCATTTTCCAAAATGATGTCTACACTTAACAAATATATACACTTTATACATATGTAAGCATATGTGTGCATATATGTGTGTGTGTCATTCCAAATATCATTCTGAGCTATCTTTAATCACTCACCATCAAATAATGGCAAGAAGCTGACAATAAAGGCATTTATTCCTATCTTCATGTGGATGGAAATGGAGGGCAGGGCAATCTCTCAAAATGACAAATCAGAGTAAAAACTAAATTTAATATTTTTTAGAATCATTTTGTGCAGCTCTCTGATCTTTCATCTCTCTGCGTCACAGCTCATTTTTTATTTTTTTTTATCTTTGGTCATCAAATTTCTTCTGTAAAGGGCCAGATCATAATATACATTTTGGATTTTGTGGAACACACCATCGTTATTGCAACTACTCAACTCTGCTGTTCTAGAGAAAGCATCCATTAATAATATGTTTTAAAAAATGGGTGTGGCTGTATTACAATAAATCTTTATAAAAACAGATATTGAGCTAGATATGGCCCACAATTCACCAACCCTTGATATGTTATAAAATATTTATGAGTTTTTATATGTCAAATGCTGTTCTAAGTACAAGAGATTGAGGGATGAATTAGAGAGATAAGATTCCCTTTCTCATTTAAATTCTTCTCTGTTAAATGAATACCTTCTAAATGCATGGCAGTATTCTGAGGAGATCTGATAGATATTTTCCTTGCCTTCCAGAAGTTTAGAGTTTTGTGAAGGAGTTAGATTCATGCATCAATGCTAATAATTGAGGGGTAATCGGATATGGGTTAATAAAATTGTCTAAAACAGCAAGATTTTATAAAAGGAGTATCATTAGAAGATTTTTCAGCAATAATTATATCAAAGGCAAAGAGCTGTAAAAGATCAGAGCATGGTTGAGCATTCAAAAAGAATGCAAATTATCAAAAAACTAATAGATGACAACGAGCCTGAAAGACTCTGGATTTTATCTGTGGTGACTGGTTAGGAGAAAGTGGAGGAGCACAGAATGTTTTAAAAAATTAAATGACATGAAAAAATCTCAGTATCTGAAGAATGAGTGTGGGAACTGTAGGTATAGAAAGTAGATTAGAGGAGGAGTGCTTTTTGGGACTCCAGGCCTAGGCCACATCCCTGGAGGATATAAGGCGGGTCTGTGCCAGCTCTCTTTCCAGGGTTATAAAGGAAGAGATGGCTTTCAGGGGCTCCTTCTAAAAGATGGCCTAAAGCAACTCATCATGATCTTATCATAGTCTATCTATCTAATGCTCACAGTTGAGTTCAGATGTCATATCATACTTATTGTTAGATGTCAATGAGAGAAAATTAGAAAAGAGAGGCAAACAGCTCTTAAAAGCAGGTGCAAAAACTTAACACACCTTTTTTTCAAGTCTGATTGGGAACAGGTGAGAGGGTTACAAAAGCAGGTATATGCCATCCATTTTTAATATGTTTGGTTCCTTCCTAAATGTGCCTGAGTTCCTCTTTACTCCCTTTCCCTTTACACACACACACACACACACACACACTATTGATTCTTGCCAGTTGAGGAAAGAGGAAAGTTGCAAGGTTTAGGGCTTTTGGATGTGAAAGTTAGCTTCATAAAGGACCCTGGCCACTGGATGTATAGACACTCTGACTTGTAAATTTATTTAGGCTATTAGTGGCTATTTAACTTTGGAAATGTGATAATAATTGATTGACAAAATGTATAACTTCATAAAAGTAACCTAACTGCAATAATAAACCTTGGAAACCTAGTTAAGAAAGTTACACGATATTTAATTTCAACAGATTTGAATTCAGGTACTATCCATGGATAGCATCTATTAATGTCATCAGATTATTTTTATTTCCTCTCTTTGTTCTTTGGGAGCTAAAAAGCCCAAAGTATTAGATCAACATGAAAAACCAGCCAAAATGGGTATAATAATCCATAATCTAAAAATATATAGGGGAAACTCTCCCATGTAGACACACATGCATGAATGCTTAAAACTTGTGTGTTTCTTTAAGAGAAAAACTGGAAATTACCTAAATTTTAATCAACAAGGACCATTATTATATCTTACAGGGTTTTTATATTATGGTCTAAATTGCAGTCATAACCTGCAGTTCCACAAAGCCCTTCTTCCTCTCCAATCTACTTTTCATACTGTCCCCATACGTATCTTCTGATCTCAGATCTCTTCACAACACTTAATGCTTAGAAACATTGTATGGCCCTCCACTTTCTCCCAGCCAGTTACCACTGATGAAGTCCAAAGCCTTTACTATGGCAATGAGGACCTCCACCATGAAGTCCAAACTACCTTTTCAGGCTTACTGCTATTAATTAAAAAATGGAATAATATACAGTAGTTAAAATAAATGAATTAAATATATGTCATCATGGAGAGGCCTCAAAAACATAGCATTAAATTTAAAAAGACAAATTACATAATGGAATGATTTGCTACCATTTTCATAACTCTTTCAAAGCACAATAACAATATTCTAATATTGTTCAGATATGTATTATAAAAATATATGTAAATTATTTTAAATTTTTGAAAGTAATTGTTTTTGGAACAAGGGAAGGAACAGGATTGATGAGGTCTTCAATTTCTACAGTATTTTGTAACTTTAACAAGATTTGATAGAAATTTTTTTTTAATTAACAGGTCTATGTAAGGTTATTTTTTTAAATCACAGTCAGAGTTTTGAGGCAAGAAATATATTCTCAACCATTTAAGAAAAATAAAACTAGTGTCCCACTGCATGGATTCATGCACATTGAAAGGAAATTAATTAGAAGAAATATTTTAATCTCACTATTTGTCCTTTCTCTATAATAGAAGTGTCAACTAAACTCATGATCAACGATGACAGATCAAAACATAAGGCGCCAGCAAGAGCTTTATATATATACTTAAACTTGCTTAATTAGACCTGCTTTCTGATTTAGCTAAACTTTTCCTAGCCCAGTGAAGCACCCCAACTTCTCTTAAAGGTAATTGTCAACAACACAGCAGTAAATATCAACACAAAGCAGATTATTATTGTAGATCACGCAGGGAGAACAAAGGGTGAAGTATTTAACTGCAGCAGTGTTTGACTATATTCTGCACAGTGAAAAAACCTGAAGTCATTTTTAAGTTCCACCATTTTTTATTTATTTTCAGTCAGGTCAAGTTTCTAAACTTTCTAAATCTCCATTTTCTGACCTTTTCTGGGCTGGCTGGGCTGGGCTCTGGGCTGCATTTTGAACCATGGGGTCTTGGCAGTGTTGTCTGCGATTTGGTGGGGTATTGCTCTGGGGTGGTGGCAGGGCCTGTGTCCCACTTGGGGGAAGCTGAGTGTTGGTTTGTCTGTGCAAGGTCCGTGGTACAGTTTATTTTTAAATGGCCAGTGTGCATCACAGCAGCTCCTGCATTGAGCATCTGCCCTCTGGTGTCAGCGGGCATCACAGCTACCGGTTGGACAGAGGGACACTTAGCTATATATATATATATATATATATATATATATATATATATATATATATATAGAGAGAGAGAGAGAGAGAGAGAGAGAGAGAGAGAGAGAGAGAAGTAAGGTATGCAGGCTGATTTCAAGCCAACTTTGAGTAATGTGTCCTCTAATTTCATATGTATTCAATTTGTCATATTTTACTTTATTATTGACTAAAATGCAATTATTCAATTAAACTACATTTCATTTTAACCTTTCTCGTCCCTTATAAAATTCAAATTTTTTGTTAAGTTACTGCTTCTGTATCATAAGAAACTTGTAAAGCCAATTTTTTGACCAAGAGTATTTACCTAGAAATTTACAGTTTGGCTCAATCATATGGATAGTGCTCTGCAACGTACGGAGGTGATGTTTTGCCAGTATTATAGAATCAGGGAATATTTTGCTCTAAACTGAAAAACCCACCAAGAGATCAAAATGGGCTGAGTGTACCTAAAGCATCAGCCAACTGAAAGCACTAATGCAGCAACAGCTGTGAAGAATTTTCTTTGTGTTTTTTAAATCATTATAATGAGGAGAATCAGTACAGTGTTGTGCTTCCAAATACATATTTTACAACTAGCGGTTTGTTTGTTATTTAATTCTGAACCTCTCATGGTTGATTGTCCCTCACATCTTTTCGGTGTTAGGGCAGCTTAGTCCTGTCCTCTGATGCCTTTTGTTTTTTCGGCTCCACTTAGGGAGGGACTCCTCTGGCCTTTTCCAGAGTTCTTTGAAAAATGTCCTCTTATCAGGGAACAACTGTAGCTCTGCCTTTTATCAGTTTGAATGTTCTGGAGTTCAAAGTCAGCACAGGAACGTGGAGCAGGCTGTGTCCATTGGCACTGCAGAAATGACCTCCAGTTCACAGAGCTGAAGGGAGGTCTGCAGCCCAAAGCCAAGAGGACTATGGGAATGACGCACTCGGGCCAAATATCCAAGCAGATGCCAATCAAAGACTAAAAAGCTCTCCACCAAACGATGCAACCTGAGAAAACAGAGAGACCCTTGGAAGGTCTGACTCCAGAATGTCTATTCACCATGCTGCCTGATGTCTCCTGGAGGCTGCTCTTTGTTTTTCCGTTGGAGATCATGCAAGAATCAACTGCCAAACATGCCTCACACCTCCATGCCATCTAATTATAGCCTGTAACACGCCAGAGTGCTGACAGTGCTGAGCTATTGACTCTTGACACTCTCTAAAGCTCTTAATTATCTTTTCACATAAGCCCCTTTCAGACCTGTCAACTTCTTTGTATTGTTTATGGAGGGGGGGGGGAAAGTAGCATATTAAGATTTCAGGACTATGCACTCAGAGCAACTAGCAGTTACACTTGTGAGTTCTTTTGAATGTCTGTGCACTCAGACTCCCAGACAACGATGAGAGTTTCAGATTGTGGAATACAGCTACAGGATGACAGCTCCATGGGCAGCTTGTAATAGGGATAAGTAAAGTGACCAGGCAAAATGAAATAACCCAAACTTGAATCAATCTGTCGCTAAAGTAATTTTTAACCTTTCTCTCCCTTAGACTTTACATGTATGTGTTTATACTTGCACTTATGACTGATCTTAAAAATGATATCTAAACAAACTTCTTAAAAATTCATTCAAATCCTTACTAAATTTTAACACATCACGTGATTTGGTAATTTCAAAGTGCTCTCCGTGCTTTATATTATTTAAAAAATAATTTTTATATAATTAAAATGTGTAAGTATGTAAAATCTACTGGGTTCATCAGATTTGTGTAAATACATTCTCTGATGTCCCCACAATGATGAAATTGCCTAAATGCATTTCTCAGATTGTATTCCCATTGTTTATCAGTGCATAACTGTACTTAGCTCACAAGCTTGCTGCAAAGATCAAATATGTAAACGTGAATAAGCACCTGTAACACAAGGTTGGGCTGTGTTTATCATCTGCTTTCACCAAAAGCTGGGTCAAAAGGGATCAGGAACTCACAATAGAATGACCAACTATCAAATGCATTAACTCTAACCTTATAATTGCATTTAATATGGATTGAGAATAAAGATAATTCCATTGACATGATATACTATTAAACTACTGTCATTCACAAGATGCTATAATGGGACTAAGTTGTAAGAATTAGAGGAATAGAATATAGAAAAAAAGAAGAAGAAAAATAGAATATAAAATTATAAGGTCAGTTGTGTTGCTTACATATGAAAGGTGCCTTCTATGGAAAGGAGAACAATTCTATTTCAAGTCCAGTATCAGACCGAATAATCAATTTTCACATTTGAAACATGTTATAGGATAAATTTTCAGACAATGCTTTATTTCTTGTTTGTCTTAAGAAACATGATGTCTTAGTATTAAAAGACCTTTAGATTTATTAAAAATTTTCTTTTTATTCAATTTATTGGGTTGCAACTGGTTAATAAGATTATATAGGATTCAAGTGTATATTTCTAAGACACATCATCTGCATATTGCATTGTGTACCCACCACCCAAAATCAAACCATCTTCCACCATTGTTTATTTGAAACTTTACTTTAGTATCCAACCTCACCCCCTTTGCTCTGGAATTTTAAAATAATTATTATTCAATTTTAATCTTAAACCAAGCGAGTGACAGTTCTACCATATAAAGGCAAAGAAAGAGCCCAACGGATGGGAATCCATGTTCATGTGCCTGAACACCCATGTGTCTATTTCTTGAACTCACCTTTGTATATCCCTGCAGGTTTCTCCTTCCTCCCAATAGAGTGGACTTCAAAGAGGAGAGCCCTGCTATAGTTCTACTTAGAAAAATTAACTATGAGGGAGAGTTTTTGATTCTGAGCTTGAAAGAAGAGAATGTCTCCAGGTGGGAGTTAGTAGTAGAGGAGCAGCAAAGATCAAAGGAACAAATGGTTGGGTGGAGAAGTAAAAACCTCAGCTTTCAGTTTGCACCTACCACACAGACATCAGTGCCCACTAGCTCTCACTGGATGTGAAAGGAGGCACTTTCTAGAGTCTCTTTCTTGTAAGGTTGCATCATCTCCATCAGTCCCACCTTCCAAAAGTTGCTTCATATCGCATAGGTAATTTTTCTGGGTGTTGGATATGGAGAGAGATATAAGATATACCTGACATTCAGAATAAGTGAGAAGACCATATGCATCAGTTAGAATAATGGTCAACATAGGCAAATGGTAGATACTTACTTTTTATCTCACAAACAAGATGTGCTAAACAGTATTTATGTAAATCAATGTTTCAAATTTAGAATTTGTTTTAGAAACAAAATCATCATTAATTTTTGAGACTCATCTCCACATATCTATTTTACCCACTATCTGACATTATTTTGCAATGTACACAGTAGAGGTTGCAGTATAGAAGAATAGGCTATGAGGATAGGTTTGGCTTAATACAAATGTTTTGTTAGAAATCATTACAAGGAAAACTAAAACTTATTAAAATTTACATTTATACTTGCATAATTCATTGTATGTCAATTAAATTTCAAATTATGCTATTTTTTTTTTTAGAATTCCCAAACAGTAAATGCAGCCCCATTTCTTCCCTTCCCCCTCCAGTTTTTCCAATAGATATCATATCATAGAAAGAAAGATAGTAAATTTGTCTTATCTGTGCCGAAGCTCAACTCAGTGAAAGTTATAAAGGTCACTGAAAGCTGAGCTCAGACTGAGCCAGAATTTAAATTGTCATTTTCATCTAAGAACTTGGTCTAATATACAATCAACATATTTGCCAGTGAATAAGTCTTGCTCAGAATGAGAACTGGCTGTAACTTTTTAGCAACAATGATCTTTAATTTGTTTACTAATCTGTGTTAATTGTAGAACAATTAGAAAACAAAGGTGGTACAGGGGGAAAATCACATTTAATCCTTTCTCTGGAAATTCTCTTATAATCAACTTTTGATATTTTAAATTCCATTTAGAGAAATCATATGAAAGCCAAAAATAATCTATATTTGGTTTTGGAAATTCCCTCATAGTTGATTTTTTGAATATCAGAACATCATTCACACATCAAATTACTACTATCTTCCTACCTTCAGAAAGTAATTTTTCATAATGAAGGACTTCTTTTTCTAGCTACTTATGAACTAGAATAAATAAAACTTGATGTCATCATTATTAACTCACATAAATAAAATACAATTTCAATGTGATAATTTTCTCAAGTCAGAGTTTATTACTGATAGGCAACCCTACAATGAGCCTGGTGCAGTGCTGGGAATACACTGGGCAACAGATAGCTGGGGTCCAATCAGATTATCTCTTACAATGCCCACAAGTTATTTCACCTTTGTCATCTAAATATTCTGTGCTCTTGCTGACTTACTGAAATAAAGAATTCAGGTCCTTGAATTATTACTTGGAGGAGAACAGCCCACCAATAAGGAATATCTTTTTTCTTTTTCTTTTTTTTGTATGTGTAATAGATACAATTATGTTGTGTTAGGGTGTTGCAATTTTAGATTTATCTGGTATAGTGGCTAATTCTGCCCTAACCTATCAGTATACCCTACAAGTACATCACAAGTTGGAAACAAACCAGTTGCATTCATCAGATGCAAGTCCCCAAAACACACTTCCACCTCAACTGCAAAAAAAAGGGAGGCTTTTTAAAAATTATCACTGAAAAAGGAGTTCAGCTTTAACATAAAGATAATCCTTGGCAAGAGTTCACAGAATATCTTTTCATTATCCTCAGGTTAATACAATGTTTTGATTTTCCAAGTAAATGCAAACTAAGGCCTAAAGTAGTAAAGTAACATTCACAAAATAGCCAAAATGGTATCCATAATTATAATGGAAGAAACTGGTATTCAGACCTTGGTCTTTCGACTTGAGATCTAGTGCACTTTCTCCCAAACCAATGTTCCCTTGACCTCTTGATAGAAGCTCTTATAGCCACTTCTCCTGGACAGCAAAATCTACTCCACTTTGTTTGCCATCATGCAGATACAGTAGAGAGTACCCTGATTTCATTGCAGGGTCTATTTGTAATTTGAGTAGAGAAACTAGGAAGTCGAGAGTTTCCTACTTCTGCTGTACTCTTTCAAGTTTCCAATGTTGTCTTCAAAATCACTTGCTTTAATTTGAAGCTCCAAATCCTAAACTCTGACTCTCAAGTCATATTAAACCTGCTTCTAACATTCTGATTCAAAACCTATTTCATTTTACTTAACCAGGTTTCCCATGTTAAAAGTAGCGGTTTTGAACCACTTTTCTCATGTAAGAGTTCCGAACGAATGTAAGCAACCAAGTTTGTTTTGCTGGGAACCAATAGGATGGCTGTGGCTGCATTTGTTCCTTGATTCTAGACTCAAAACATCTCTCAGTTTGTCACTAATTTTGTTCTTTCAATAAAACTTCTTCTGGCAAAGGATTAGATGTGAGTTGGTTTTGTTCCATAGGCCTTTTTCTCTTAAGTCCAACAGACTTTCTCTGTGGGAGCTGCACTGATTTCTCAGCTGGCTCTAGGGCAATCCATCCCACTAGAACACCCAGTCTGCTTCTTAGTATGACAGCAGCCCTGGGATGCCAGCACTTTCATGATAATCATTTACAGCCAAGGTTGCTGCATTCTCAGACTTTTTAATGTGACTGTGTATACAAGTATAAATATGCCCAGAAGCAAGGGAAATATGTTTAATTATATTATTGTATTATTTTACAATGTACATCATGTCTCCCCAGGCACGGAAAGTAGACCAAGTAAAACACAAATAAAGATAACTCATGTGACCATCAAACAAAGACCAAACCCAAAATATGCCTTTGGTCTGCTGGTCTGCAGTTAAATAGGTTTGGGTAGAATTTTATTGTCTTTTTCATCTTAAGTCTGTTTCTTTTGTATTAAATTAAGTACACATGGAAATATTTCTATAATGAGATATGGCAATGATTTCCTGAAAACAAAGTAGAAAAAAACTACATTTATTAGGGGAGACAGCTGATGCAAAATTATGACACCTTTCATTTAGTTCTTACCCTGAAATCTAACAACAAAACATTGCATGTGGTAATTCTGTCAACTTTGTTTTCTCTTGTTGAAGGAAAGAAAAAAGTAAGAAAGGAAGGACTTTATAGTTCATCTATATAAAAGGCTAATATGCTAAGTGTCCCTCTGCCCATCTGACCAGTTGCTATGACACTCACTGAGCACCAGGGGGCAGATGCTAAACTCACAGGAACTGCTGAGTTGCAATAACTTGGCAGCAGTGCTTCTCAGGTGACGCACCCTGAAATCAGAGAGAAGGGAGCCTGATTCCTCGTGGGACCGCACGATGCCACCTTTGGCAGTGGGTTATGTTGTTGCTGGAGCATTGTTGGCCTAGAATCTGGTTTACTGCACACTTGCATTTGTGTTCCACACCCTGTACTTTGGAAAGTGCCCTCTTGCACTTCAGGACCCCTCAGGGGATGTTAGAGAGCTGGTTTTGGCCTGATTGCCCACAGGCCAGACCAAGGGGCCCCATCTGCCAGAGGGACCCTGCTCACTCCACTGTGGTGCCTCTCCAGGTGCAGCCAGCCAGGGAGGGACTACAGAAGGTTGGCTCCAGGATGTGTCTGGCCCATTTCGCCCATCCCCACACTGCTGATTACTAATTAATTTCCTTTCAATGTATATGAATCTGAGCACCAGGTCACTAGTAAAATATAAAGGTCAAATAAAAATGGTTATGAGAACTAGAGAATTGGGTTTGCTGATTCCAATTTTCTTTCTCATATATTATACTAGAGGCCTGATGCATGAAATTCATGCAAAGGTAGCCCAGTTGCCTCCTGGCCCCAGCTGCTTTGCCACCCACCCCCTGCTCATTCCCACCTTGGCCTGGAACTGCCCGCATCCACTGTCACATACCCCTGATTTCCCAATTCTGCGGAGCCTCCCAATTGATTGCCTTACTGGCCGATGGGCTGGGCCTACCTCTGTGGGGCGATCGTGAAGCGATGGCAGGCCCCACAACCAATTGCATGGCACCTGTCTTGGCTGGGCTAGGGTCAGTGCGTATCATAGCATGGTCATCAGACGGTCATTCTGCTATTTGACCATTCAGTCAATTTGCATGTTATGCTTTTATTATTATAGATTATATTTAGTACTTTATTTAGCATCCTTAGCTCACAGTATGTTATAAGAAAGACATGAATAGTTTCCACTTTTAATTGGAATACAAGTACCTACTTTCTGCTGTGCAAATATATTTTTTTAAAGTATTGGGTCCTACTTTGAAATGCTGTCTTGAACTGTATATAGAGTTAACATTCATTTCTTAGGTAAAGAGGCAATGTAATGTACTCTTAAAAATTTGGCCCTCCTAGAAAAAAATATTCAGAGAACTAACCTGGAGAAGGAATCAGTGGGAAACTGTCCAAGCATTTCATTAGTATATATCCTTAATTACCATCTATATATATAAAAGCCTAAATGACCAGACTACCAGATGGTAGCTATGATGTGCACTAACCACCAACGGGCAGACGCTCAAAGCAGGAGTTTCCCCCTGGTGGTCAGTGTGCTTCCACAGCTGGAGTGCCACTCAGCTGACAGATGGGCGCCAGATACTGGGCTCACAGCTGATGAGCGCAGCTCGGATAGTGGAGCCTCTCCCTTAGACATTTCCCCTGCACACCCAGTGGTGGTGGTGGCAGGCACAGCAAGGCCAGGATGAGCAGGAGCATCACAGTGTCCAGCGCGGGCTTGGGTTCCTCCCTGGCCACCTGCCACTTCGTGCACTACTTTGTGCTGTGCAGGATTGACAAGGACAGCAGGCTGGAGCCAAATGAGCTGCAGGTAAGGCCAGGCTGCAGCAGTGCGGAGGTCCACTGATCCCCACAGGCCAGGCTGAGGGACCCCATCAGTGTACGAATCTGTGCACCAGGCCTCTTACTAAGTAATAAGGAGAATAATACCAATTGCTTGATGCTTAAAATAGAATACAGGTGTGTAATAACTAATGCATGGAGGCACAAATAAAAAAATGGTTGAATAAAAACAGATGGATTCTTGCTGCTAGGTAGATTCACATCTGAGCTAATGTCAAATATAGTCATAGGTGAAAAGAAGTATGAGGAAATTTCCTATGAATGACTTGGTAAGGAAGAAGGAGCCCAACTTTAATACACAGCATCAATAAGGTCTTACATATCTAAGTAAGTTTTTTATCACAAAGGATATCTATTATACTGCCCTACATGACTCTTTAGATTACATCCTTGGAAAAGAAGTCTTCATGAAACAAAGTGAAAAGAAGAAGTAGAAGTCTGAGAAAGGAGTGATATTTGGTGTCACCATCAGAACTATCCCATGAGACCACAATGAGATGCCACCCCACACCCATTAGGATGCCTATTATTTAAAAATAATAAAAATAAAAACAAGAAAGGGGGAACATAAGTGTTGGCAGGACCTCTTGTGCTTGTTGTTAAGAATATAAAATGTTGTAGTCCCTCTGTAAAAATATATGATGATGCCTTAAAAAAAATTAAACAGAATTACTAGAAAATCTAGCAATTCCACTTGAGAATATATACCCAAAATATGTGTAAGCAAGAAATGGACAGATATTTGTATACCAAATATTATTCACAATATCCAAAAGGAGGGAGCAACCTAAGTGTGCACTGATAAATGAATGAATATACAAAACATGGTATGTACATGAAATGGAATATTATTCACCTTTAAAAAAAGGACATTCTAAGACATAAATTAACAGTGATAAAACTTAAAGACATTATGTTAAGTAAAATAAGCCACAAAAGTACAAATCCTGTATGATTTCATCTATATGAGCTACACAGTGTAGCCAAATTCATAAAGACAGACAGTAGGATGGTGGTGATGAGAGACTGGAGTGGGGGGAGGGGGGAGAATGGTGATATAGTATTTAAATGAGTACAGAGCTTTATTTAGAAAAGATAGAGACTCTAGAGATGGTTGCAAAACAATGTAAATGTATTTTATGACATATATAGTTTATGTCAAGAAATACATTTACATTGTTTGATTAAAATAATAAATTTTGTGTTATGTATAAATTATTGTAATAAAAATAGATATCTATGAGAGCAGAAATGTAATGATGCAACCAAGTTATTATCCCAGAAGAACTTTAAAGATGATCTTTGTGTCTGTACCCACTGAATTTTTCTGAGTTTTATTCTTGGGTTAATATTTTTTCTCTTTGACTACACTTATTAACAGGAAACCCTAAAACTCTAATCCCTTATGTGCTTAAATGTGTTAATAAGAGACCATTTTTAATAATGAAGCAAGAAAGGAAGAGGTAGAAACACTAAAGGAATTAATAGTTGCTATTATGGCCAAGAAGGAAAAGAAAACTAAGACCAGAGTACTATGAGAAGGAAAAAAAAAGAAAAGGACTAGAATAAATTGCTTTGCATGGCTTTCCAAAAACAATCCATGTGCAACCTAAAAGAGACCAAAGTTTGAATGATTAAGAAAAATAGAAGCAGAAGGAACTAAATGAGCACTGAAAAAACGCAGCACAAAATGAAGTTATCACAGGTCCACCATCTCAACATGACATTCTCCTACACTGAATTCTATTTCAATGCATTCATGCAGATCTCCCTGGCAGGCTTGGGATTATTTTAATTGTCATACTGGAGTCATTCAACAAACATATAATGAAGAAATGCACAATTAGCAAATAAATGAATATACTAACATCAGTTGCGATCCAATCCTATATAATCCTATATAATAAAAGCATAATAAGTAAATGAACTGAACAGCCAAAGAGCAGAATGACCACACGGACAACCATCTGGGACACACTATGACACCCAGTGGTGCCAGGCCAGCCAAGGTGGGTGCGATGCGATTGGTCAGGGTCCAGCCATCACCCCATGATCACACCACAGAGGGAAGCCCAGGCCACTGACCGGTGGACTTCGGTGGGTGGGTGGGGCTTTTCTCTGTGAGGGAAGCCTGGGTCTCAGAAGCTGGCAGCTGGAGGGAAGCCTAGGTCCCAGGTGCCAGAGGGAAGCTGATGCTGGCAGCTGGGGGAAAGAAGTCCTACTCTAGCACAAATTTCATGCATCAGGCCTCTAGTTTAATTTATAAGGCTTTTTAAGTGCTGCTGATGTGCAGTGAATAGTCTCCAGGAATAGTACCATGTTTTCCCGGAAATAAAACATCCTCCGAAAATAAGACCTACTTACAGGTTTCCTTCTGAGTGAAATATAAGGCATCCTCCCGAAAATAAGGCCCTGTCTCAGAATGAAAATTAATTTATCGTAAACTGGTCGCTAGGACCGCCCCAATGATGTTCCAGAAGATGATGACATGATTGTCATTGAATAAATGAGTAAATTCTTGATACTGTAGGATTCAGTTTGTCTGGTTTGTGTTTACAACTACCGTACTAGCGTACCATATACAGGTAATAAATTTCCTTTATTTTCATTTAACAATAAATGTGTACCGTATTCTTCTTCATGGAAAAATAAGACATCCCTTGAAAATAAGACCTAGTGCATCTTTGGGAGCAAAAATTAATATAAGACACTGTCTTATTTTCGGGGAAACAGGGTAGTATATCAGGAAGGTCAAATAAACAAATAATCAATAGTGGTTGACTGATAAATATGTACTAGAGTGCATAAAATTTTTTAAAAATGTTGAACACAGGCTTTTGGGAGGAGCTTAGATTTCAATGGGCCTTTGAAAAATAGGAAGTCTGGTAGGTAACTAAGAAGCAAACAGAATTCTAAAATGAGAGGAAAAACCAAACCAATGTGTGTAATGTGGATGAAAAGGGCCACATACTAATCTGACAAACTCAGTAAAGGCTTGCGTGGTGACCTTGCAAACTCAAGAAACCTAAAGTAACCACAAGGAATGGTCTGAAATTAAAACACTTAATTAGCAGAAACTGGTTTGGCTCAGTGGTAGAGCGTCAGTCTGCTGACTGAAAGATCCCGGGCTTGATTCTGGTCAAGGGCATGTACCTTGATTGCGGCACATCCCCGGTAGGGGGTGTGCAAGAGGCAACTGGTCAATGTTTCTCTCTCATCGACGTTTCTAGCTCTCTATCCCTCTCCCTTCCTCTCTGTAAAAACTCAATAAAATATATTTTAAAAAATTAAAAACAAAACAAAAAAACACCTTAATTAAATAGCAGTATATAGTGTGTTGTCATGTCATAGGCCAATATCTTCTCTGACAAAGATCAACTTCCATCTCTACTGAACCTATTGTATTTTTGCATCTAAGAAAACATACTTGTGAAATGTCAGGACAACTTGTAACTTTTCTTTTTCTGGACCTCTCGGGACACAGCCTTAAAGCCCTGGCAGAGACTAAAGACTCCCTCATTGTTATTAACTAGAGGCCTGGTGCATAAATTCGTGCAAAGGTGGAGTCCCTAGGCCTGACTGACAATCAGGGTTGATCAGGGCTGTCTTGTCCAGTCCTAATTGGGTCCAGTCTGATTGGGGCCGGGCCAATGGGGGCCTGCTGGCTGAGGAGAAGAACAGAGGAAGGGACTGTGGGAGTTTGGCCAGCTGCAGGAGGTTGGCTGTGGGAGAGCACTGACCACCAGGAGGGCAGCTCCTGCATTGAGTGTCTGCCCCATGGTGGTCAGTGCATGTCATAGTAACTGGTTGATTGGTTGAGTCACTTAGGCTTTTATATATAAAGATTGTTGACTGTTAACTATCCTATAATTACCTGTGTAAAAGAAACATGTGTCTATCATTTTATTTTTTACCCAAGCCCAGAGGTTTCCCAGTTTTGCTATCTCCTACCTCCCTAATCTGTCACGAGTGGATTTCATGTAACCCACTTATGTCTCCTCCTTTGATTGTAATGTATAAAACAAGATGAAAAATTGCCATTCTCCAGAGCACTATCTCAATGCACTGAAATTCTGCTTTTTGACAATTATCAACAGTTTGTCTCAAATAAACTCACAAAGATTCTTTACAGATTTCAATGTTTTCTTTACATTAATGTTATGAACAAATAAGCAGGGGAAAATGTAAGCTGTAGTTAGAGAAGAGCAAATAAAGATCTTAGACCTATATCTTCAAAAATGAATTAGTAGAGATCAACTAAAGCACTTGTATGCATATAAGCATAACCAATGGACACAGTCAATGGGGGGATGTAGACTGCTACTGGAGTGTGGGGGCAGGCTGAGAGATGACAATGGGGGGGTTGAGGTCATATGTAACACTTTCAACAATAAAGAATTCTTTAAAAATAATGAATTAGTGAAGTTCATTATTTTGGAGTTTAGGGGAAATTATAAAAGTCAAATTATAAGCCTGATAATTGAATATTATTTTCCATATAATAAGAGATAATTGAAGGCTTTTGAGTAGAAAATAGACTTGGTTAATTTTAAGTTTGGTGAGGATAACTCTGGAAGCAATGTGGATTTTGAATTTGAAAGAGGTAAGAACTGGAGTGAAAGAGAATAATTAGGAGAATATTTCAAGCATCCAGGAAAAATATCATGAAGAACTCAACTAGGTCAGTGGCAGAGAAAATTAGGTTGTATGTGAGAGACTCCGACAATTATGTCTTCTCATTGGTTTTATAACTTGGAAAAATAGAAATATATTGAGCAACTTGGCATATAAAATACACAAGGGGAAAAGTTTGAAATAATAATTTTTTATTCTGTAACCACTCCATCTTCAGGAAATCACCTTAGCAAGCCCCACTGTGGTCTTCTGCTAGTCCCTGTAATCCTGAGAATATAAACATCATCATGAACAGGGACAGTGTCTGGGATGCTAAGAGGACTCTGCACAGGACTGAAGAAAATGGCAACATTTCAACTAGGAAAGGTGGGAGGCTTGGAGAAAAGAGTTCAAATAATTGGGGTGGAAGAATCCTGGTTTTAGATCCTTTAATCCTTCCTAAGCCTCATTTTTCTCATCTGTAAACACTCTCTTCACCTTAGAGGGTATTTTAAACAAGATATATATATATTTAGAAAATGCTCCATAAAGTAAAAATAAAACAGACTCATAAGTGGTTAGTTTCATTGCTAAAAGAAAGGATCATGAAGGTTTCTGAAATATCTTGATGTGGAAGAGACACAGATATTTTCAGATCCTCTTAGAAGGCACAGGTGAAACCAGAAGTTGAAACCCTACATTGGAACAACTGTAGTGTGACAAGACTTCTCAGAAGATGGTATGGTTTGTTTCAGGTGATGATCAGTGTCAGATGTGGAGAGAATAAAGCATGACAGTCTCTTGGCTGGAGGGACTGAAACTTCAGATGGGGAATTAGACTATATATTTCTTAGACTCCACATTCCATAATTCTAAGAAATGTTTCTCTCTCATTGTGATTAAGCAATGCTAGATGTCACTTTAAAAATAATATGGTCCATAGGTTTCAAACAAACCAAAAATTAATGCCAAACAGCTATTTTCTTAATAGTAAAACAAAATGAAAATTTATCTGTGAGAAGCTAAAAGAAGAAGTCTAGTTTCAATTCAAAGAACCTGAATGCCAGTCACTTCCTGATGAATGAGAGAGTAAATCAAAATAATTTCTCTCTCCTTCTTCTAGGATAATTTTCCCTAGGAAATGCTATGATAAACATGCCACATCCTGGTTTCAAAGGCATCATGAGATGCAGTAGATAGGGCCTGGCATCAGAAGCTGCAAAGCTTCTCACTGGGTACGAGGCACTAAACTAGTTCTTTAAACTCTTTAAGGCCAAGTTTCCTCAACTGAAACAACAACCACAAAAACCCAGGCAATAATGAATAACCTGTAGGCCTAGTGTGGCAAAGGGGAAAATATCCAGATTTGAGTCTTGGTGGTATTCAGCTTACCTTGTCTAGCAAACAGTTGAGTAAGCCTTCCCTAAGTACACTGGGGTAAAGGCTGAGAAGCTTCCTATGGAAGAACCCAAGCTCAGTTCATCACTCAGATACACAGGGACATATACAGTGAGCTGGAGATGCTTGAATAATCTAAATATTTTTACAGAGAAACTAACTCTATTTCTTGGGAATAAAAAACTTGTACTAATTGAGAATGAATCAATAATCAAAATGGCCAAAAAAAAAATATGACAAAATAAATAGATAAGGTTTGTTAATACATCCATCATCTCACATAATTACCATTTTCTTTTATGAATGAAGAGAACATTTAAGATCTACTCTCTTAGCAACTTTCAAGTATATAATACAATACTGTTGACTGGAGTCACCATGTTATATAGTTGATCTCCAGAACTTAATCACCTTATCACTGGAAGTTTATACCTTGTGACCAGCACCTCCTCATCTCTATTCCCTCCATTTTCTATACCTTAGCAACCACCCAACTTATACAATGTTATATGTCAATTATATCTCACAAAACAAACAAAAAATAAATAAATAAAATGCAACAAAACCTAAACCTGAGTTTATAGAATGTAAGAATTATATGGGGACCCCAAAAACCTGTCTGTAGCAGCAATTAAGAGCCTCTTAAGGGAAAAGTCATTTTAAATGACAATGGAACAAAGGATTATGAACTGACCCCTAACCAAGCTTTAATCTTCTGAATGATGTCTGATACCCAGAGTGCCTCCTGATTCAACAAGAGAAGTGGTGGGAGAGATGAAAAACTAAACTAACAATTTATTTTAAAACCCTATCCTACATCTGGCAAAGCAACCAAAAAAATTGTGCAATTTTCAGCACAGTACAACCAAGAAAGAAGAAATACTTTGTTCTACTTTGCTATGGATTGTCATGCAGCTTTATCTTCACAAGGATTCCGAGAATCAGCTTGGAGGCTCCTAAAGAAAGAATGCATGAGAGCATATTCAGTAGGACAGGAAGATTCCTTAGCAGGTGCCCAGAAGTTGGATGATCTGTGGAGAATACAGTACTAAGAGGACAGTGCCTAGCAGGGCCCAGGAGAGGAATGGAGTGCCAGGAAGTATACTTGGACAGTGGCAGAATAGGGCAATATCCTATAAGAAGTCTCTGTTTAAGGAAATGTTTTCTCAAAAGCTTCATACATAATGGAGTCAGTGTTTAGAAACAAAATAAAAAAGTTGCAGCTTGGAGATGAAAAACTACAAAATGTCCACCCACCATTTCTTAAAGAATCTTGAGATTTTACTAATGTAAGTAGGAGGTGACTGACAGAACCAGATGTCCTCTCATAATTCAATGTTCCAAAGGAAGTTGGCCTGGTCACACAGAACTGACAGAACCAGAATAACTAACGTGCTACGAAACCCCAGGGTTTCTGGTTCTTATGTTTCATGTGACCTTCAAGTTTAACTTCAAGTTTCAGATTTATATGAACTTTAAAACAGATTCATGGGTTTCATTTTTAAGTCACTGTGATTTTCATGGGTTTCTTAAAAAAAACATTAACAATCACCCAGGGCTCATTTTAATCACACCCCAGTCTTTTGATACCTCTGAAACCTAAAGAAGTAAGGGAAGTTTGGGGAATTGTGTTTTACTATCTTTATGTTTTTGTCTGCAACGTAGACTGGATTGGGAGAAAGTAGTCAAGTTCATGATTATTCGACAACCATTTTAAAGCACTCTAGCTCTTATTACAGTCATGCAGGAGATTTATGGGTTGATAAGACTTCACTGATCAAAAGCATACTTTACTTTTAGTATTTAGTGTGAGAATTTTCAAATGAGCTCCAGATGTGTTAATGTGAGCCAGACACCGGGGTAACCAGACTGTGAAATAAACCTGCTTAGGCAATGTCTAGGTGAGGCCAAAACAATTGGTTGATTCAAAAATTTCAATTATCAAAAAAAGATTTTTAAAAAAGCTATCAATTGCTAAATTTAGCTGGCCAATTTGGTTTAAAAAAAAGATAATTTTCTTTTACACATAGCCTTTGAATTATGAAATTTCTAATAAGAAAAATAGTGGTATAATAGAATATTAAATTTATTGGGTAGCCAGAGAATTGCCTACAATGCAGACACAGTTTTGAAACAGAAAAAAGTAAAACGCATAGCAATTTTCAGGAATGGCACCAACAATTTCAATCATTTTCAGAAAAGCAAAATAAATAAAAAGAGATGAAAATGATGTGGGTAAAATTTAAAGATTACTCGGAGCAGTCCTTGACTAAAATAGCATTCCAGAACACAGGGCCAATAAAAAAATGCATTGTTCTAACACCAGATATCTCTCTGAGACCTAGTTCTGTAGACTTAATAGATGGAAGAAGATCTTCACTGCAGAAGAAGAAAATTTCATTCAACTGACTCTGCATTCATTCAGGAGATTCTTCACTCCTTTGATAACATGTTTCATAGTGTGCTTGATCTTGGTAGCCAGAGGATCTCTTTAGTGCATCTACACACGTCTGCTGTTACCTTTGACCTGCATGCTGAATAAGAACCAGGTGTGTGTGTCCTGAAATCTATTTCAGATAGTTGTTGTTTTTTAATGAAATATGAGAACAATAAAAGAATTGTCATTTCAAAGAAAATTAAGTTGAATTCTTAGGGAAAAAAGTCAATAAAAGTAAGTTACTAAAGTTAAATGTGAGGAAGAAAATAGTAAGAATTCCTCTTTTAAATTGCTTTGGAAGTATCTTTACATTCCCATTAATCTTTAAATAAGCTCAATATGGAGAATGTATGTACTGGATTATGAGTGTGGTTTCAAAAACACACAGAAAATTTTAACTGATAAGGGCAAATTTCAATCATTGCAATAAAAGAAGTTTGATTGATGTCAAATAAGAAGTTCCAAAACTCTATAGATATTTTACATTTAATATGTTAAATGTGTACAATGCAGAAGATACATGTAAACATATAAGTCATAGTGTTTGAATACTCACTTTCATTGAAACTTCGGCTTAGCTGGTTAAATAGTGAGGGCAATAATTTATAATAAGAGGACTTCTACAGGATAATTACACACACTAAACTATCAGCCTAAAATTGATAGAAATTAAAATCTTACATGATTCAAGTGATTTTTTTTCCCATTTAAAGAAAATCGTTGCCTAGGAAAGTACAGCTTTACCCAGCCTTATACTAACACATTGTAGAGTAGAACAGTCTACAAAAGTTAAAAAGAATGTATTTCGTTTTGAGAAAATTGAAAGATCAAAAAGAAAATGTGAACATAATACTACTAAAGGAATCGAAGTACAGTTAACTGAATGCATAGGCAAGATCTAAGAGTCCAAGAACAGAATTTGAGTATCAAACTTCATATAACTAATATTTATCTTCATATAGTTTTTTTGTGTGTGTATGTATTTGTACATTATAGTAAAGATGATGTAAAATTCTAATTTATTGTAAGTATAGATTTATAACTTGTATTATATGATATGAGAGGCCTGGTGCACAGATTTGTGCACTTGTGGGGGTCCTCAGTCTGGCCTGCACTTGCAATCTGTCCCTCTTGCAATCTGAGACCCCTCAGCTTTATGTATATATGCATATATATACTAATCATATTTATAAACCATGAAACAAAAGAAAACAGGATAAATTGACATAATGTATTTTTTCTTCCGAAACACCCCACTTTTAGCCTGAAATATAAAATGGAAAATGCCATACAAATAAAACAAATTCCAAAATTATGACTTTGTGACCTATTTGGAAGTACAGACTTCTTAAGAAGTTTTCTACTTTGCGAACAACCAAAATGGATAAATTTTAGAAACAATCATATTTGAAAGATACAAAAATGGAAATAAATATTATCAAAACAATCTTTGGTCATAAATTTATGTTAAAAGATTGATCAGAATATTTCTATTCTTTGCTTGATGCTATAGCTTATAGCATACAGCGCTTCCAGAGAAAACATTTTAAAGTCCCATAAAATACAAGACTCATGCTTGTGGGCATCAGAGTGTGACTGTGCCAGAAAGAAGGGCCTAGACTATTGACAGAATGAAAGATCATTAAAGTTAACTCAAGTTTCTACTTGCTAATTGATATATCCTAGGATATTTGCTGAGCCCTAGTATGGGAAGATGGGCTGGATAGGAAGGTAAAGGGTACTTGACAAGAGCTGAAGAATAATTTAGACAATTTTCTAAGCCTGGGGAAAACAAAACTTGGAATTCAAGGCTGCTAAGGAAGGGAGGTATTGAGGCAACAAAATCCAGATGAGAATTTGGTACAGAGTAATAAGCTAACACTTGGAACTCATTTTCTTTTGAATCATTTGATGTTTAATCTGAGAAACACAAAAAGCGAAGAAACATAAGATGACAATAGTTGAAAAGCACAAGATAATTTTAGTTATCCCTTTGTACTAGGAAACAAAAATGGAGTCATGACCTACAAAGTTGGTCAGGCCTTAGAGAGCTCCAGGATGTGAGTTAAAACTACTGAAGATGGATGAGTAGAAGAAAACCAGAAGTCAAATAGTCCTTATGAGAACTTCAAACTAAGCTGAGTTAGCACAGTCTGAATTAGACAGTGTTGATGCCATCATCTGCTATATGCCAGAGGATAGGTTGAATCCTCTCTGGAAGAAGATAACATTATTTAAAGTCTACAATTTTTATCACAATGTCTAACATTTAATTAAAATCATTAGGCATACCAAGAAATAAGACTAAGAGAAAAAAGAAACAAAGGAAACCTAGATATTAGTATATATTTCAAAATAACTAATTCACATGTTTCAGGAAATAGAAAATAATGTAGAGAACCTCAAAAGAGAACTTTAATATATAAAAAAGAACTGAGTGGATATTAAAGAAATAAAAAATACTGAACAGCAACTAGGAACTCAATACATGGCTATAAAAGCAAATTTATCACAGTTAAAGAGAGGTTTAATGAGCTCAAAACACTCAGAAAACATCTAGACTGAGGCAGGGAAACAAAATGTGTGAGAAGTATAGAATTAATTTTGTGAAAATTACTGCAACAATAGAACATAATACAACTTAGTCTCACTGTCTGTTACCTGCAATCACTATCTACCAACCAGCTCTTCTGTCTACTGTGCCAACACGCCACCACCTAAATCACTTTGCTTATTTATATCATTATTTAGACTGTGCACATCAGTGACAGTAACTAAACACATCATCAGCTTAGAAGAGCAAGAAAAGAAGAAATTAAAGAGATTATTGACTAGCCAGAGACAAAATGAAAATTGGTTAGTACCGATAAAGACTTAAAGGTTAAATGTTTCCTAAATAAGCTTTGGCTGCTGCACCACAGTTAATAAGAATCATTGTACACTTCACAATTAATAGCTCTTCCTACTTAGATGGAGTACTTTAAAAAAAAAGGGGGGGGGAGTATTTTAAATATGTGCAAGTGAATTAAAACAAGCTTTAAAATACTGGGAGGAATCTCTTCTATTAAAGTGGAATAGCACCACATTATAAAAGGCTTTTGCTTCTCACCTGACACTCTACTTGTCGATGATTAAAATAAGTATTAAATAAAAAATTTCAGCCCAGCAGTTGTGGCTCACTGGTTGAGTGTCAACCTATGAACCAGGAGGTCACTGTTTGATTATTAGTCAGGGCACATGGGTGGGTTGTGGGCTTGATCCCCAGTAGGGGGCATGCAGGATGCAGCCAATCAATGATTCTCTCTCATCATTAATGTTTCTATCCCATTCTCTTTCTTCCTCTCTTGTCCTCTCTGAAATCAATAAAAATAGTTTTTAAAATTAAAAAATATTTATATATTTTTTTCAAGTGGGCACAGCAAACTTCTTCCTCAGACTTCTTTTTCCATGGTATTCCCTTTCATATACGATAACTAGAGTCTTCTTTCCTCTTCTCTGTCTCCATGCTCTTTGGAAATGATCCAAAATTCAACTTTTATACATTAGGAAGAACATGTTTATGATAATTAAGTTAGGGACCCTGAGATATATCTTTTTTCCCCCCACACTGAAAATAACTGCCAGTGGCTTTTTGTGTAGACAGGCATAAAAGGTCACCTTGGAGTATGTCATAGGAGAACCGTTTGATAAGGTTCTGGCCTGGGAAAGAACATAACAGGCTCTGGCCTGGGAAAGAACAACATGACATAGTTTGGGTTAACAAACAAAAGCATTCATTGGAATACTTTCAAGGAATGAAGGCCTCTGGGGAAGTGAAGAAAAATTTTATCAAAGGAACTCAGGAGTGTTTCCAGGTGAGAAGATGTTACATGCAACAAATCCCTTCTAAGATTTAAAGTTAAAGAGATAGGTAAGAACTGCCACAGCTCAGCAAATATCCAGTGCAAAGAAATAAAGATTTCAAAATAGAGTCACTATGTAAACTACGGGTTTTGAGAAACACGGTACCAGTGTCTTCTCTCTGATCACTGTTGACACCACAACAGTCCTGCAAGAAGCTTCTCATGGCATTGACTGGAGGAGAGGATCAAGCACAGACACTGCATATAAACACAATGTGTATCTTCAGAAGCTAACTCCACCATGGAGGGCAGCGCTGACACGCCAAGCCTCTGCTTCATGATCCAGAAAGTGCAGCTGCCCATTCTACTTGCTGCATAGCTTCACCCTGCCAGCAGAGGCCCTGCCACCTGCTGGAGATGGCACAGGCTTCCTGAGATGCAGGAACACACCCTCTGTGTGTGTGAACATCAAAGAGGCCAAGTATTGGGGAGGGACACTGAAAGTTGAGAGAGAGAAAGAGAGAGAGAGAGAGAGATAAGAGTTAGATCATATACAGCCTTATAGTTACTATATAATATAGTCACTTTGGAAGATAGCTTGGCAGTTTCTTACAAAACTAAACATTACACTTATGACATAATCATGTTCTTTGGATTTACCCAAACGAGTTTAAAGCTTATACTCATACAAAAAAAACCTGTACAGAGATGTTTACAGAAACTTTATTCATAAGTGCCAAAACTTGAAAGCAACCAAGATGTTTTCCAGTAAGTGAATGAATAAAATGTGATAACTCCAAGCAATGGACTATTATTTAGAGGGGGAAAAAAAAAAAAAAAGCTATCAAGCCAAAAGAAGACATTAAGGTATCTTTAAAATCGTATAACTAAGTGAAGGAGCCAATTGAAAGACTATCTACTATATAATTCTACATGACACTGTAAAAGAAAAATCTATGGTGACAGTAAAAGGATCAGTGATTGCTAGGTATTTGGGGAGGAGGAAATGAACAGACAGAGAATAGAGAATTTTTAGGGCAGTGAAACTATTTGGAATGATACTATAATGGTTGAAATAGGTCACTATAGATTTTTCAAAATCCATAGAAGATACAACACTGAGACTAAATTCTAATGTAAAATATTGATTGTGGAAGACAATGTAGATTCGTTGATTCTAACAAATGTAAAATCATCTGGGCCTGGTAACTTTTAAGAATAATTTTTCTGCATTTTCTATTTATTTTACAGTTGTTCTACTTATTATTGAACTAATTATACACATTTATATTTATACTAGAGGACTGGTACATAAAATTCATGCACTGGGGGGAGGGGTATCCTTCAGCCTGGAATGCTCCCTCTTGCAGTCCAGGAACCCTCGGGGAGTGGGCCTAAGCCATCAGTTGGACATTCTTAGCACTGCTGTGGAGGCAGGAGAGGTTCCCATAACCCGGCTGTGTTTGCCAGCTGTGAGCACAGCTCAGGGCTTCTGGCTGAGTAGCACTCCCGCTGTGGGAGCACACTGACCACCAGGGGGAAGCTCCTGCATTGAGCATCTGCCCCCTGGTGGTCAGTGCACATCATAGCAACCAGTCATTCCACTGTTTGGGTGATTTGCATATTAGCCTTTTTATTACATAGAGTATGTATAATTACATATAATTATATATGTAATTATACCTCTTTTTGATTCATAATATTGTTTTTGTATCTCCTATTTTCAAACTTGTTAATGTTTTCTATATTTTAGTCATCTTGTAAAATAGCTTTCAGTTCCATTTATTAAGTTTTGTTTATTTTAACTTTTACTAATTTCTTATTTTTGTTCGGCAATTGTTTCCTTATGCTTTAGGTTTATTTTCCCCTAACTTTTTGAGTTGAATGATTGAAACATTTTCTCTCAGATTTCTCATTTTCTAACACAATAAAAGAATTTCCTAATAAAATAATTTTATTAATAAAGTATGCTTTCTAATAAAAGAATTTCCTTAAAAAAACTTTGGTCACAACACATACCTTTTATTATATAGCACTCTTTCTAACCCAATAATTATTTGGAAGACTGGTTTTTAATTTCCATGTGGATAGATCTCATTTTGCTATTTTATGAAAAAAATATTAATTCTAGATTCGTTTTCTCTGCCTTTTATCTATTCCCCCAAGTTCTTATTCTTTTAACCCTTTGTGCTTAATTCTGGGGTAATTCTGTGGCTCAATCCCTTTGTTCAACAATTCACTCTTCTGCTGTGGCTATTCTGCTACTGAATGCATCAGTTGTTTTAGCTAACATTGTTTATATTTTACTTGCTCCCTTTTCATACAAAAACTATTCTTTTATTGAATAAAATATTTTTAACATACATTTTTATTTATTTCAGAGAGGAAGAGAGAGGGAGAGAGAGACAGAAACATCAATAAGAAAGGATCATTGACCTTCTGCATGTCCCCTACTGGGGATCAACACTGCAACCTGGGCATGTGCTCTTGATGGGAATCAAACTTGGGACCCTTCAGTCCACAGGCTGACACTCTATTTACTGAGCCAAACTGGCTAGGGCCAGAATGAAATATTTGTTAACTTTTATCTGAGTATATTAGTTCTGTTTCTGTTGTTTCCTGTACTACCTTCATTGTCTTGCTCATTAATACTTCTACTGAGTTCAGTGCTCCTAAAACAATATCCATTTATCTTAAATAGTAGTAATGTGTGTGTGTTTGCTCACTTTGAATCTTTTATTCCATGTTCACCTATTGATAGGGTACTGTGTGTGTCTATGTTTGTGTTAATGTACTTAATGTGTTCTCTAGCCAGTATTAGAGAAGTGATTTATTAAACTAATCAAACCTGTTTGACCTCTTCATTCCATTTTTCTCTAAACTACCTAATCTAGCCCAGTTGGTATGGCTCAGTGATTGAGCATTAACCCATGAACCAAGAGGTCACTGATTCTATTCCTGTTAGAGCACATGCCTGGTTGATCCCCTGTACAGGAGGCAGTTGCTCAATGATGTTTCTCTCTCATTGATGTTTCTACCTCTCCATTCCTCTCTCTCCGAAAATCAATAAAAATGTATTTTAAATTACCTTATCCACTAATGGCATCTATTTCATTTCAATAATTACTTATCGATATTATTGTACTAGAGGCCCAGTCATGAAATTTGTGCACTCAGGGAGGAGGTGTCCTTCAGCCCAGCCTGCACCTTCTCACAGTCCGGGACCCCTTGCTCCTTATTGCCCACCTGCTCGCTGCTCCTTAGCACTTCCAGAGACAGGAGAGGCTCCTGCCACCGCTGCTATGCTCGCCAATCATGAGTCCAGCTTCTGGCTTAGCAGTGCTTGTTCTGTGGGAACAACACTGACCACCAGAGGGCAGCTCCTGCATTGAGCGTCTGCCCCCTGGTGGTCAATGTACATCATAGAAACCCATCATTCCACCATTCTGTTGATTTGCATATTAGCCTTTTATTATATAGGATTTATGGTATATCTCTCACGATTCCTAGAGATTTTTGTGGGAACAAGTATGCAGATTTGCATATCTTGTCTCCTAGTTTGATTCTTGCCTTATACATAATATTGTAATAATCCATTTATTCCAGTATGCAAGATTTGCATTCATTAAGCATCTGTAATACAGAAGGAGTCTTTTGCTAGTTTCTGGGGGATAGAAAATAGATAAAGGGCTCAGAGTTTGAAGGGATGAAAAAAATGTGTAAACAGACAATTATAATATGAAATGGCATGTATGGATATGTTAAAAAATATGTACAAAGTATATGTGGTCCAATAGTGTGCCAAGGAGATTGGTGGGAACAGTCCATCAGCAAGAAGTATTTTATTACTAACACTGTTTAATGGTAACACATAAAGCAGACCAATGGTTTTGTCACTGTTTTTTAATTCTCTATACACAATAACAACAACAACGAAGACTTCTGGCATTCCCACTCTTCCCTCTTGGTGTACCACTTTGTAGGGACTCCAACAGGGAGATGATTCACTCTGCTTGGTCGCTTTGCTTTACAGATGAAAAGTCACTGCCATTTGACATGTTAGAAAAGGTTGAGATGGAGAGTTGGTAATAGACATAAGAATCTTAAGAAGCCAGACATGAGAATACTTAGTGATGAATTGGGTGTTGAGTCATGAGCAAAGTCTCAAATGCCTCCTAGGCTTTTTACTGGCAAGAGAAGGAAAAGAGGACAAGTTTAGAGGGTGGAACAGGGAAAGATTACAAGATGCCTATAGAACATCCAGGTGAAAGAACGAATAGCTCGTTCTATAAACAGATTCCAAAGTTCAACAAGGAGATCTCGGTCAGAATACAAATCTTGCTTTATTAATGTGCTATAAATCAGTGATTCTCAAGCATTTTAAATGTGAGCAGAATAACCAGATCTGCTTATTCAAAAGGTGGATTCTATGGCCCCTCCTTTGGAAGCCCTGAGGCTCTTAGCCTTAGGTGGAAACATAGGAATCTGGCATTTCAAACAGCCTAGAAGGTTTTGCTGAAAGCTGGTCCTCTGAACTCACTTTAGGAAAAAATACACCAGGAACACCTCAAATTAACAGCCCAGACTAAAAGGACGCTCCCCTACATAAAGCTCGTCAACTCCATGAGTAATAATCAATTGAATTTTGCTCTCTCACATTGTTACAAGTCAATTAACTGTCCTTCCCCATTGTTTTACACCAGTATTTACAGCTTATTTTGCTGTTTTAGAAATAAGCAGCAATAAATAGGCATATTTCATAGTACCTTTTTAGAAGGATAGAATCAGCAAAAAAAATAAATAAAATAAACCCCAGTTACATTATTCATATGATTCACAAACTAAATATTTGCATCCTTTAAATAAGGTCCAAGTGCACATTACTGAGAGTCTAGGAAACTAGCACAGTTACCTTACTTTTATTTAGACAGAAAAGAGCTGAGCTTACAAGAATATATTGGAAAGAGTAAAGAAAGTATTTTGGGGGGAGTGTGGGGAGGACATGAGGATTTTAGGGATGATGACTTGACAGGATGTGCAAGATTGGAAGTGAGAATGCCAGTATTTTAGTTTTTTATGTGATGCTATAAATTCTTTACAGGAAGAATTTGAATTATCTAGAAATAAAATACTATACGCCCTCTCATCTCCCTTTGCAAATATCTGTAATGTCTCCATGATGAGAGATCCCCAAAAATTGCTGCTACGCAGAAGAGATGAATATTGCCAGTGACAGAAATTTGATGCACTATTTTTATTTTCTCAGACACCTATTAAAATTATCAATGGATCAATTTCTTGACTGCAGATTTAAAAATAATCAGTAGCAGGCTTTGTAAACTGTGGGAACCTTCTCCATTTATTATTTCTGTACTACCTGGGAAATGTGTTTCTCTGTCCCAAAAATTGTGGTGCTGGAATCAGTCTTTAAATGGAAAAGAAAACAACAGTGCCGGGGAGGAGTTGGAAAATGGATTTCAAAAAGTTATTTACATAGTCTCCAAAGCAATCGCCTGTGTCTGGCAAAGGAAGGAAGAAGTATTTATATTCATTCCGGGAGGATTAATGAAAGGCTCTATATGTTGAATATCAAACTGCCCTAAAATAAATGTATAATAATTTTAAGGAGTTCAAAAGAGTTCTTTCTGGCTACACAAGAAAGGCCAGAACTTGTAAGAAATATAAAATACTCATTCATCATTTGAATAGTTCCTTTTCTTTTAAACAAGAGAACTATATCTTGTTATTGCCTTTTCAATTAAAATAGGCTAGATAGGAACTGAAGCTGGGCCAGTAAATGGATACCACTGAAATCTATCTATATAAAATCCTAAGCATCCATCGCAACAGAATGGATGACTGAACAGGCTACGAGGGGCGATGAGGGATGATCAAACTACCAAGCAGCAGGCTGCATGGGGTGACCAGGCCAGCAGCGGGGTTAGTGAGGGGTGACCAAAAGACTGAGCAGTAGGCTGCATGTGGCTACCAGGCTGGTGGAGGGGGAGAGGGGAGGGAAGAGGCAGTGAGGGCCGACCAGACCAGCAGAGGGGGGCAGTGAGGGGCAACCAGGCTGGTTTTTTGGGGAGCAATTGGAGGTAACCAGGTTGGAAGGAGGGGGCAGTTGGGGGCAACTAGGCCAGTAGGGGGCAGTTAGGGGCAATCAGGCAGTCAGTCTGGCAGGTGAGCAATTAGGAGCCAGTGGTTCAGATTGTGAGATCAGGCCTAAACCAGCAGTCAGACATCTTCTGAGGGGGTCCCGGATTGGAGGATTGGAGAGGGTACAGGCTGGGCTGAGGGGGCCCCTCTCATGCATGAATTTCATGCACTAGGCCTCTAGTTGGTTTATAACATCCATGAGGAAAACTTTACAGAACTATAACATTTAGATTTGAGAATAAAAAACCCAGTTGCCTTTAGAGAGAGAAATAGGATTTAAAGGTGATCTATTTTCAGTTTATATTAATGAATATGGAACAAATAGAAAAGAGGAGTTATGCATGTGGAATAATTTACTAGCAAAATGAACATTAGATATTCAAATGAACATTTGATATTTTATCAAGGGAAGGTATTAAAAACATGACAAAACCTTAAACTATGTATTACCCATTGTTGAAGCCTCAGGGGAATTATTTTAGAGGAGGGAAAAAACTTGATCAGCTCCCCATATTCATTCCTTCAAAACCTGAAGTTGTCAGATTAGTCAGGCAGTTTGTATATATAACGACAATGAAGGTTTGGACCAAAGGTCTCCCCTGACCTCTATCCCAACAACAGGCCCCTCCCTCCCCATCACCATAATCTTTGAATTCACTGTGCCTCCTTCATTCATCATACAGTATGCAGCATCCATTCTCCCTTCAGAGAATCCCTCGTGTCCATTTCTCCTTTTCTACAGACACATTCTAGCCCTTACAGACATCAGCATTGCTTCCCTGCCTCCACAAAGCCACCTGCATCTGGCAATGACATCAACATTCTTCCGGGCACTTGAAAATGAAATATTGAACTAGTTTCCTTCCTAGATGTCTTCCTTCCTTTCCACCCATCACCTCCACATATCATATGAGGCCAAGTAACTTTTCCCTTCCTTCTGTGCCTTGAATTACCTGCCACTTTCTCTGAATCCAAGTCAAACTCCCGATCCTCTAATATGAACATTCTTTAAATTGCCTTGTAGTGGTTTCTCATTAAAATAAACATCACTGCACTTTGTAAGTTATTTAAATATCTAATCAGTGGGTTGTACATTACTGAAACCTATGTACAGCCACAAACAATAGTCAACTTACTTTAAACCATGTATGATAGTAAAAAAAAAAAAAATTAATTTAAAAGGAAAAAAAGGAAAGAGAAGCAAACAAACAAACAAACAAACAAAAAAAAAAAGGCAGTGGCTCAGTGGTTGAGCATCGAGTGCCAACCTTTGAATCAAGAGGTCACAGTTCAGTTCCTGGTCAGGGCCTAAGTGTAATTGTCTGTACAATGACTAGTTAATAAACTTCAAGGACTCCTTATCTCTTAAACTCTGATATCCTCTGATGCAGCTTTTTGAAAGGGGATCTATTTACTACCGAGATGTGTTTTTTCTGGTTTTGTTCTACAGCAACTATGTCCCATGTCTCCTGGGCCCATTGCCTTCTAGTGCCAACAAGTTTTCTGCTTTTACTTTAGGGTTTTTCCTGAGTTTACTTTGTAATATATTTCTCTTCTATTTTCTCCTCTCAGACTATGTACATGCTGACTGAGTTTGGGACTGTTATAACATCCTGCACATTTGTCTATCATAATATTTATCTTGGGTGCAGGGACCTTGTCTTACATCCACATTTCTAGTGCCTGGCCTACCCCCGGAAGCATAGAGATGACTCACTAATTTCTTGTTGAAGGGAACTAATCCAAGAAGGTAAACATTATGGCACCACAAATGATTGAATCTATTAGTCATTGTCCATTCAAATGGAGCCATGACAATTCTACTGTAACAAAGCACACTGCAAGACCCTGTTCTCTTCAAGAAGCTTTCTCTGACATTTGCTTTTAGGTGATAATTTTTCTCTTCTCTCCAAAGCAGCATCATAAAGAATTGATTATTTGCAGTACCCAAGGAAGAAATCACACCCTAGCAGCAGAAAAAAAAAAAAAAGTTGCTTGCATATTCTCTCCCAGCTTGTGTTGAATGTCGACCTATGAACCAGGAGATCATGGTTCAATTCCTGGTAAGGGTACATGCCCAGGTTGTGGGCTTGAACCCCGTGTGGGGCATGTAGGAGGCAGCTGATCAATGATTCTCTCTCATCATTGATGTTTTTATCTCTCTCTCCCCATCCCTTCCTTTCTGAAACCAATAAAACTATATTAAACAAAAGAAAGTTGCATATTCTCAGACTAGTCATTTATTCCTATATGTCTGCATGTTTTATATAAGTACGACTTTTAAATAAACCTCAAACATGACTTCTTGGTCTTGAGATTTTTTATTGAGATGGATTATAAGAAAAAGTCCTACATTTTATTGTCTGGTTATATTATATTATGAGAACAAATTTAGGTTAATCTTGAAAGTTTAGTCTTTTGTTTTATTCAGAGCCATTATTTTTATTATTTTGATATAAAGACTCATGGATTTTAGGATTTAGAAGAACCCTTAGGAGTACTGAGTATGACATTTCTTAAGCTTTACTTAACTTAAAATTATTTGAAAAAGAAAAAAATTAACGTTTTTGTGAGCAAAAATATTTGAGAAAGGCTGTTTTTAAAAAATCAGTTCCTTCCCTTAAGATTCTTCTCAGAGCCTTTAATGTGATAATATTTCTACAGTGAGGTACCTAATTTCTGTATTTTTTAAATTTTCAATATACACATCTGTTACTTCTCTAGTTATAAGATTTCCTGCAATCCAACTAAGATGTGATTTAAATAAAAAGCATACAAATAAGAAGGTATGGCTTTCCTGTGTTCTCAGCTATAATATTTGAGGAAGATTTTGTAATTAGAACCTTATGATCATACTAATGCCAGATTCTCTACAACTGTTTATTGAGATAACTGTTTATTTAAAATGATCCATTAGCTTTGACTACCTCCCTTTTCTTTAAGGTTCTTCTAGGGCTGTCATAAATATTAATGTTTGGGGTTACATAATTTCTTTCTCTGCAGCACACTTTTATTTATTTATTTATTTATTCATTTAATTTTTTTGAGAGAGAGAGAGAGAGACATCGATTTGTTGTTCTACTTATTTATGCATTCGTTTTGTATATGCCCTGACCAGGAATTGACCTGCAACCTTGGCACATCAGGACAATGCTCTAAACCACTGAGCTACCTGGCCAGGGCCTGCAGTATTCTTTCTGAAATGCACAGGGCAGTCCCTTGCTACCAAATTTACCTAGAAAAATTGTAATTCTCAGGGCAACTGAGCTATTCTGTTTAATTACATTTTCTTATTAACAAAGAGTTAACCTAAAATAAAGCAAAGACTATGGTAAAATTACCCCTCACTGAATCCAACAGTGAGATCCCTGGCTGCCTCAGGAGAGCTTTTGTGTTAGATACTAACAACAAAGGGGCTGGAGGGAGAAAGGCTCAATCCCTAGATAAGCCAGCCTTCAGTGGTGTAGCCGAAAGGAATTACTCATCCGCAGTACAGAATGCCCCACCAGAGTAGTTCAAACATTCGTGAGTTTATTTTTCTCACGTAACAAGAAGTCAGGAGGTAGGTAATTGCTGCTGTTGATTTTGGGCCTACACCTTAAGAGATCTTGAAACTTCCGTCTGGCCCTCTTAGAAGCTTGTCATCATGTAAATAAGCCCTGCCTCTGGCTGGAAAAGAGGCCACATGCAGAGAGACTCCCTGGAGGATGGAAAACTACATGGAGAGGAAAGCCTTGTAGAGGAGACTAAAGAGCCTCAGCCAACAGCCAGCACCAAATCCCAGGCACACGAGTAAAGCCATCTTGGATCCTCAAGCTCAGCTGAGCTGCCCAGTTGACACTCTGTGAAGCAGAAATGAGCCATCCCACACTGAACCCTGCCATAGTTGCTCCCTCGCAGAAACAGAGCAGTAAAGTGGTTATTGTTCTAGGCTATTCAATTTTGGGGTGGTTCATTATGTGGTAATATAAAACAGAAACAAAGTTTGAGTAAGTTCTCATCGTGATATAATTCCCCTGGTAGGGCTCCATCTTTCGTAGAGCTTTCTCTGTTTCTGTTTACATGAACGATGCCATTTACGTTGTGTTTGGTGTTATTGGACTTTACCAGTTGCTAGAGATCTAGTGTGTGTGTGTGTGCACGTGCGTGTGTGTATGCTTGTGCACAGGGCATATATGTGTTTTGAATAAAGATTAAATTTGTTGATCTGCCAGTGAATGCCAATGGCAAGATGATAAAATGTGTTTATTTTACTTTTGTCTAACTTCCTCATCTCAGGAACAAATGATTTACTTAAGGATCACAATCTTGTTTATATTAGTAGTGCTATCTGGCATGTTTCTTTGAAACCCCTCTCCTGATGGCTCTGCTTTGCATGAAATAGGCACTCTATAAATAACACTTAATGTCGACAATCAGGCCTTCAAACTCTACTTGAACTTTTTCAGTATGTTTTCAATCCACTAGCTAATGTCATCTAATTTTTCAAACAATCTTATCACGTAGAATGTAGAGATTTGACTATCCTCACTTCACACATAAAGCTAGTGAGATATTATTGGACATTGTGCAATGAATCTAAGTGTATGTAGCTAGTTACCAGGCTTTGCCAGAGGAACGTGTAGTAAAACTTTCATCCAGATCCCCCCTTTTTAGTCTGGTGTCCTTTTACACCACTATTAGCAAATCAGGGCATCTAAGTACACTGGTATCTCATGATCTCCTTTGTGTTTCCAAGAGAATTGAATGCTTTCAAGACCAATGGTTGAAAATGCATAACTGTAATCCTTTTTTTCTCAATGGGAAATACCTATAAAACAGTCAGGATCTATTTCTCCACATTCAAGATCTTAAACAGTTTTAGTAACAAACAAAATAAGCTCAGCCTTATAAAAGCTTTCCAAACTATTAAGCCTCCCAGACCAGCCTTCTATCAGCAAATTCCTATTTTACTTAATTCCCTTCACCCAGTTTTCTACTCTTCCATTCTGTCCCACTACATAACCATAAACCAACAGGGAAAACTCTGACCGCAGGACAAACACAGCTATGACACAGATTCCCAAAAAGGAAAGGAGAAAGCAGATCTCTATTACATTCCCTTTTGGCCCAATGCCTAATTCTCATTATGCGCCCTCCCCCATGGTCACATGATACAGAGTGAGGAATATATAAAAGTTCACATTTTATTTTCCAGCTATGGAGGAAAAAAAACCCATGGCATTGCATGTGGTAACCCAGATGTAATTATGAAGATTACCACTTAAATGTAAAACTGAAGCTTGGTTTCACATCTTTACTAGTCACATGAAGAAAAATGATTAAGCCTGCCTTCCATTAGGTTTGCTTTGATTTCTGTTAGGCCCTGGGAATGCGAACCAGTGTTTGTTTTCATGGCTGCCAACATTTAAACCTTCCAAGCAATTTTGGATTCAACAACTGAACACATTAAATAGCTAATGTATAACACACACTATGTTCTCAATCAGGAACCCGCAGCAACTCCCAAAACATTTTAAGCCATAGCTTTTGTCATGAAACTATTGTAAATCTATGTTTGAAGTCTTGTTTAAATTTTGTTTAAACCTTCCTGCAGGATGCTCTTTTAGAAATGGTTTCTGGAAGTGTTTATACCACAGGCACTTATTAAAGCCTGAACCTTGGCCATTGCTTGGAATTTAGGAAGGCTAATCACTTTACTTCAATTTTGGAGTCAATATTACTCTGTGGACTAACTAGAGTGCTAAGTGGAATATACATCTTCTGATTAAAGAGAGTAGAAATAGGATGTGAATAGGGTTGTCAAATTTTCAACAGTATACACCTTTCTCTTTCCTTCCTATATATGTTTTTTATCTGCTTCTCTTCCTTATTCTCTTCCAATTTCTACTGTGAGGTTCAGATAAAAGTGCCCAGAGGAAAATCTGCATCTGAGAATGGATGGTCATAAGATTGATTCTTCGGAAGAAAATGGTGAGATTTGTTTAAATTGACTGATACACGGGAGCTGTGTTATCTTAATGTCCTACTTTTGTATATGTTTGAGAATTTCTGCAATAAAAAGTAAAAAACATTTCCTTAGGCAAAAAGCTGTAACCAATTTACCAAAGCAGTTAACACTGGTAATGATAGCTGAATAGAATTCAAGCTATCATTCTACTTTCTACTTGAAAAAAAATAGGCAGTCTATTCTGATATCCCATGGACTGTACTCAAAAGCCATAGGAGATTTAATGTGACAAAAGGATTGGATATCTGGTCATCATGATTTATTTGGAGGATAATTTGACTCCAAAAGTCTGAGTTAAAATTATTTCATGTGGGTAACAAATAACATTTGTGTTTTTTATTTTATTTTTTTATGATGACCTTTTCAGTTTTGCTGGTAAGTAAAATGCTCTTACTATATGTTCCAGTTATTTTGCATAACGAACTGGCCCAGAATTCAGTGACTAAAAAAATAACTATTTTATTTGCTGGAGAAACTATAAGTCAGGAATTTGGACAGCAAGAGCATCTCTGGCCCTAGCTGGTTTGGCTCAGTGGAGAGAGCATCGGCCCACAGAGTGAAGGGTTCTGGGTTCAATTCTGGTCAAGAGCACGTACCTCAGTTGCAGGCTCGATCCCAGCCTGTGCAGGAAGCATCCAATTGATATATCTCTCTCACATTCACGTTTCTCTCTCTGCCTCCCTCCCTCCCTTCCACTCTCTCCAAAAGTCAATGGAAAAATATCCTAGGGCGAGGATTAAGAAAAAAAGGGAGTGTCTCTGCTTCATGATATCTGGGTCTTAGCTGGGATGAGATAAATGGCTGGGACTGAGCTGGACGCTTCCAAAGTAGGTATAGGTCTGAGGCCTCTTTTCTTACTGTTGTTTGGGCTTCTCAGTGCTCCTCCCTGGGGCCCCTCCACATACCTAACTGGACAGATTCAGGGCATAGAGGCCCAGGAAAGTTGTGTTTCTTACATGGTAGCAGGCTTCTCTAGAGAGAGAAAGATCCCAGGCTTCATAAAGGCTGGACCCGAACTGGGGAAGTGTGACTTAGACTGTGTCCTATTGCAGGAGTCACATCAGAGGGGCCAGCCCAGATTTAAGGAGAGAAATCCCTCTCCTGGTAATGAAGAATCAGCTTGCCTGCACAAGGAAACAAGGGATTGTTCGTGGCCATCTCAGAAGACCATCTGTCATATATGGTTCACTTTAGCCGGCCCTGCAAAGAGCTTTATATTTCAGATACATTTTGGATTTAGAGTTTTGAGCACATTGGAAAAGACCATCATCTAGGAACAACATATTCTCATTTTTAGAAGGTACCTAAAAGGAGAAAAAAATCTTTGAGATAGTGAAATAGTAAACATTTTTAGAATATAAAATAATGCTTGTTCTCACAAATGAAATTTGTTATTTTAGTAAAAACACACAGTGTAACTTGTACTACAATGAAGATGTAGGAGAAATGTAATTTCATTACTCAGTATCCGCTTGCTCCCAAATGCCTACCCACTGGTGAATGGAGAAAAAAAATGTATTCAATATGCGGTCTGGCTTAAAGCAATGATCCATGACCTAAACAGTCCGCTAGGCAACATTCAGTCTCTCCTCCCTCCTCTGTTTATCTTCCAAAGAGCAGCCGAGAGCATGGGAGAGAGGGCACCTGGCATGGATGGAAAGGGGCCTCTGGACTTATGCTGGTCCTTGGATATGTGCCTGCTGGAAGGATTTTCCTTCTCTTTGTGGTCATCGTGGCTCCTGCTGGCCTCTAGTGTTGTCTGTGGCTGACAAACTGGTGGTCCATTCTTTTGCCTCGAAAAAATGCTGTGGACAGGATTCCCTGGGCAACTTGGCCTCCCCTTACTCCTGCAATTCTGCAGCAATTGGACTACTCACCCCAAGCTCTCCTGCAGAATCATTTCCTGGCACAGCAGAGCCCGTGGCAGCCCATGGTCTTTTAATGTAGCACTCATGCCGCCTGAGAGTGGAAGGCTGCCAGGGAGTTTATCTTCAGAGCCGCTGCCTGATCGCCCTCTGCAGCATGCCTCAAGCTTTATCTTAAGACTTGCTTGCAAGGTTGGCCCTTGGCTGGTGGCTGGGAACTTTGATTTTGGAAGGATTCCTATCACACTCACTGATAAGAGCGAATCAGTGCCCCTAAACGGATTGTACAAACAACAGGGTTGATGCTGAACCCTGGCTTTCCTTCTGGGAGTCTGGAATTTGGGCACGTGCCAGGAAGAAGATGCCTTCATGACCAGTTTCCAGTAAACACCCGGGGCACGGAGTCTCTAACGAGCTCTCAGGAAGACAACATCCTACATGTGTTGTCACGATCTTCGCTGAGGGAATCAAGTGCCTCCTGTGTGACCTCCTGGGAGAGGACTTTGGGAAACTTGCATCTGGTTTCCTCCAGAGTTTTTCCCAGACAGCTTTTCTCCTTGCTGATTTTTTTTTTTTTATCCTTTCGCTGTAATAAATCTCAACGATTCCAGGCAAATCATCAAGCCTGGGGTGGTCTTGGGCACCGTGCTACATCCTCTGCCACCATGATTGCTTTGACAAGGTGGCACCTCGGAATGCATGGGGCAGCCTGCAAGAGGGCTTTCCCCAGACCCTGGGGAACTAGGAAGGACTGGAAAAAGCAGAAATCAGGATTCATTTGCCTTTACTTTTCTTTCTCTTTCTCTTCTACTTCCTACCATTCCCTGAGTCTGGAAAGGGGAACACATTACTTACACAACCACTAGATCAAAAGTTCTGTACTCTAGGCAGGTCAGGATGACATGAACTAAAGTAGCAGCTTCCCTGCTCTGGATTGGGAAATCCTCCTTCAGGTCAATAGCCTGGCTTGTACATTTTTGTCTCACTGCATAATCCCCCGGTTTGCATGTTGAGTATCACCCATCTCCATTCTCTAGAGCCTCTGTGTAGACAGCTGCCTTGGGTGGGAGACGATGAGCATGTGTTTGCAAAGGTAGAGGACCAAGGCACAAACATAAATTGAAAAACTACTCTATGCATTATATTAGCTTAAACTCTGTTGTACTGAGTAAATTTTAATCAAAGACTAAATGTCTGTTATTATATGTGTATATATACATATGTGTACACATATACACATATGCAAGCATACACCCATTTCCCCTTGGTCAATAAGATCACATGAATTTCTTCACATTTTGTGTGTTAATAATCATTTTACTTCACATTTTTCCTCTTTGGTGTTTCCATTTGGAAAAATAGATAACTTCACCTATTTTGAAGCAAAACCCACCTAGCAAATTTCCCTTTATAAAGCACCTTTCAATCAAATACTGGAAAACATCAGTAAAAAGGAGTATTTCATGGTGTACATGATTCAGTAAAAATGTTTTCAATATATTGTCCCCAAAGTAATTTTTTAGAGGATGATGGAAATACCAGCCAAGCTGAGTCATCAGTGTCACTTGGTCCAGGGGGTCTGAAGGCTGTGGGTGGCATAAACACTAAGAAAAGGGCACAAAAGTAAAACAAGTAACAGTGAGCACATTCCTATGACAGATAGGGCCTCATCCCTAGGATAGCATGTAGCCCTGTGATAATCCCTTCTTTTCTAAGCCAGCGTTATTGATGCACAATAAACATATAACATTGTGTAGGTTTACGGTCTACTATGCATTGATTCGATGCACTTATGTATTGCAAAATGATGATCACTATAGCACTAGCTGGCACCTGCATCACATGACATTATTATTTTTGTGTTTGCTGAGAACATTTGAGATCTATTCCCTTAGCAATCCTTTCTTCTAACTCACTCTCTCCTCACCTTGCCTTCTAAAATAATTGTCTCCCCTACTTACTTACCAAAATAAGTAAGTAAATAAATAGCACTTAGGCAAGCAGGCATTAGCTGACTTTCCACTAGAATTATTCAACCCTAAATTTCATTAACACATGAGGTAAAAACAACAACTCTGCTAGGGTCTTTCAGAGGAAGGTAGCTGCTTCCATGCGACATAGCCTGATTTTATTACTACACACTGCTTTTGTTTGGAAGTAAGAGAATGCAAAACTAAATTAAATGACTCAGAAATCCTCCATGACAATAGCATTGAAAGGCCTTGTCTACTGGGCCACCAGCCACCACACCAGTGCTCCTCCTCATGTCTCCCCCACCTTCTGGTGCTCCTCCTAATCGAGAGCAGCTCATGTCTATGTCCCCAGGCATATTGCACGTGGAATTCTTCAAATACCGCTGCAAAGCATCCAGCAAACACCAAAATCTAAACTTAGTCTTACATGTATAGCCAGAGACATGGATAAATATAGAGACCTAGAAATACATACAGAACTCCAGAAAAAAAAAATAAGATGCTCTCTAGGCCAGAAACATATTGTGAATATGCAAATATCATGGTGTCTGGTACCCAAGCTTTGCCCTTTAGCACTTGCCTAACTCCATCTTTCTCTCTTCACCATGGCCCCCTACCACCAGTATCTTCCCATCTGCTTATTTTTTCCCTAACTTCCATTTTTAAAAATATGGTATCACCTCTTAAAAATAAGAGAAATATGGTGCCACAAATATCGCTGCCAGGTGTAACATATGATGCTGCTTCTGAGAGTTGGGGAACAAAATGTATAAAAGAGGCTACGTTCAAATTTTCTTACAAAGGTTATCGGAAATGGATTTTATCCATTTTGTCTTGAACTCTGTTCGTTCCCGGTTCGATTTCAGGTCTGCTTAGCACTTTAAAAGAAATTGTATAATCCAAGCCTTGTCATCAGCTTTCTTAATTTATTTCTGTGAAATGACAGGCCTGGCAGAGGCAGACCTGCCTCTCAAATGTCTGGATTACAGTGTAGCTATGGAAACAGGTGTTAAAGTGCCTTGAATGTCAAGTTAAACTGGTGCTTTGCACATCGCGTTCTATAAGGACAGCATGTTATTTTACATGCTGACCAACACAGCTGCATCCTTCCCCCAATTTACTGATCAGCATAGGACTTCTCCAGGGTAGGGAATGAAGATGCCAAATTCATTGTGTTTTCAAAATATATATATATATATATATATATATATATATATATATATATATATATAGAGAGAGAGAGAGAGAGAGAGAGAGAGAGAGAGAGAGAGAGAGAAGTAAGGAAAGAAGGGAGTGAGAGAGGGAGGGAGAGTAAAGAAGAGGGGGAGAATCAGAACAAATTTCTTTTCCATGGGCTAATATTTCCCTCTTTTGCTCAAAATGAGACAAAAGATGACTGTTTTAGAGAAGGATTGTGCTCTAATTCATATACTCTATGATTTTCATGAACATGTCTATTCCCAACATTAAAGACCTAGTGAATTTTAGCATCATTATTTAGAAGTAGCTATTTTCAACAACTTGCTAAAAACATTGTCTGCCATTAATTTGACAAACTCAGAAAGAAAAGAGAGCCAAGAAATGATGAGTTTTGGAGTAGCCACTGTGTGATGGTCTGGTGATCAGACATGAGTTATTGTTTTTCATTTCATTTTTTACAAACAGAGCTACGGGGGAGATACAATCCCTGTTTTATGGAAAAGCAAACTGAGACTCAAAGAGGTTAAGTAATATGCTCAAGGCGTCAAGGTTATAAGTGCAACAGCCAGAATTCAATCTGAGATTTGTCTACAAAACCCATGTTCTTTCCACTGAATCAACCTAGACAGCAAGTTTAGGGCATGTAAGGCCAGACTGGCATGCCCTCTCGTTGGCACGCTTCCCCGTCCATTCAGCTGGCTCAGAAAGACAAGGCATCACATCTCTCGTTGGGTCATAATAATTAGGTATGGTCTCCTGATACTCAAATCCTGTTGGCCTAGCTCCAACTTCTATATTAGCATTACTCAATTGAAATGCTATCTAACCCTTGATGAGTTATTAAATCAAAGTCAAATATAAATGGATGTTGAGAAACTCTACACTTTTCAGACAGTGGCATAAAATCTAATAGATCCTACTTGTTCCCTTGATGAATACTGATATGTTGTGATTTTTGGATCATCACTGTCCTTATGATAGGCAGAAACAGGGATTGGAGCACGGATACCCCTAAATTTAATACATGCATGTTTTACGTTTATGCTTCTGAAGGTGAGATACATTTGTATTTGATATCATGTGGTTATCTACATATAGATGTACACAAAGCTAAATGATTACAGGTAAGTGTCCATCCTTGTGACCTCATGAGCAGGTGAGAAAAGAGACCCCCAAATAAGAGAACCCTAAAGAACAGGGAAGGATGTCATGCATTAGCTCCTGGAATTTGCAGCAATTAGAAAAGTTGTAATGAATTCTGTCTTACTACTATGGGCATTATAACAGTTCCTTTTCAAAATGTGTACTAATTTGTAGAAAAGATGTGCAGCAGCATTACCACTGGTGCATTTTAGTTTCAAGTTATTCAAACTGTGCATCTTTTAATCCTGAGGAGTCGTTGCTATAATCCAGGCAATGTGAACACAGTCCCAAGATGCAATGGCACCTCTGCAGGAAGATCCATTGTCCCCTTCCCTGGAGTAGGAGTGGCTCCAGAGAGGCTGACCATCAAGGCTGAAGGAGCAGTGCTGATCAAAGGAAGAGGACTTGTATCTCATTTCTTGAAACAGGGAGCTGCCTGCAGTGTATTATTTTGGAGTCAATGTATATTGATTGGGAGGTGGGAGGCACCGAAGAAGCACGTGTTGTGTGTTAAAGGAGAGACAAAAATTCATTAGTTGTATTGACATAGTTGGTGTGGATTCTTTCTGCAAAATTCATGCAGAGTCTGCTTTGTGGACTCAGATCCTGGTGGAATATTTGCTGCAGTCAGAGCACTGACACAATCGGAACCATTTTCTGAGACCCAGAACATGAACATAGGATATTCTGATAGGTATTAGCCTTCTGAACATTTATATTGCCATGGAGGATTGGACTTAGTATGACCATTTGTGCAAGATCACAGAATTAGTCAGTGCCAATGACAGGATTTGAACCCAAGGATGCCTGCTGCTTCCATGACTCCTGCTTTGCTGTAAGACCATGGAGAGTGTCCATTCTTGTCTGAATGGTGTCATTCCAACTTCTTTGATTGTTTGATTTGTCAAATGCATAAATGAGCCCAGATTCTAAATCAATAGCATTCAGATTAGCAGAATTCAATAATTAGTGACTCTCCTTGAATAGCCCCACTGTTTTCTGTCCCACACCAACTAGAATTATATATCAACATGATAAATATATCTCCTAGTCCACTTTGCATTGGAATAACTATTTTACATTTATTTATAAACATCAAGCTTGGGGAGGGGGCAGGAAACAACAAGCTTTTCATGTTAGGCGTCAGAAGGATTTATTAGTAAAAAATCCATTCATTCACGATTAAATACCTACTATGTGCTTAATAGGTTTGGCCCTGTAAAAGGCAACGGTTTACAAGTAATTCACAGTCTAGTTGGAAAAACAAGTTATTATGTGAATAGTGCATTATGCACAGAAAATTTTAAGAAAAAAAATGGGCACATAATTCAACATGTGAAGTAGTGAAAGGTAGTTGACGGTATCAGAGGAGGTTTCTTATGGAAGGTTCCCTGTTATTCACAGATAGTCACTCTCTCTTTAGGTTATCAGATGGACCATATTCATAATTCAATCCTTATTTTGTGTGTGTATGTTTTTAAATTTTTGGCCAGGTTATACTGTACCATCATCTCAGGGAGGAAAAAGTATTCTGAGGTTGTATTATTTTTCACCAGTCTCAAATTTATGGAAAATAGTCATATTTATATGAAATTTCCAGCACATGCATGAGTCTGCTTGAACCTCTTCCTGCTGGGTGGAGTAGGAAGTTGCTTCATTTGCTCCATTCTGACATCAAATCATATAGGACACCAGAAGGATGAGCTCCTGCTTCCTGCCAGTTTCCTTCAAGTAGCAATCATGTATGCTTTCATTGGGTAAGGCTGCAGGGATCTGGCCAAAGTCAGCCAGAGAAACAGTAGGAGAGCTTCAAACCTACAGAGGAAGCATTCTCGGATTCAGGGACTGAACACTTTCATATATGACTGCACCTCTTTCCCCCAAGGACAAATCCTATGGCCCACACTTTCCAGACCCCTGGCAATGTAGAGCTAGGTGAATTCCTTGGGATCCACCCACAATTAGCATGTACTCAGATGGCATTGTTTTGTCTCATCATAATAGCTGTCTCACAAAATATGGTCCCAATGTCCAGGCAGGCAGAAGACATACAGCAAGGCATACATGGACCCTCTGCTTCACTTGGTTAAATCCCAAGTGTGTTCTTAGCTCACCTTACTTCCGTGAGAACAAGAATGCAAAGGGTCTTCCCTCCTTATGTTGTCCATTTCCCCAAAAGTCTTGGTGAATACATGCTCCCCAGGAAGGCACTGATTTCACGCATTCCATTACCCTGAAACATCCCAGCCTCGTTCCATCAACAGATACTCCACCCTATCAGTTCAGCCTTTTAACAAAAGTAGGTGTCTTTATCCCAGTAAGTGATGCATACAGCCTATGCACACGCCTCTGTGTAATACTAGATTACGATAAAGCTATTTACAGTTATAATCCCCTTGCCATTCAGTGTCTGCAAATCAGTTGGTATCTAGAATACATTTGTATTCAGTCCACTGATACACATAATTACCCAAAATATGTGCCTTTTTTATATTTCTTATAAAAAAAAATATAGGCCTTATGATACTCTGGATAATATTTAAAAGTGTGTGCCACCCCCTTTATTTATTCTTAAAGATAATGTGCTCTAGAATGATTATAATTGACTGAGGCTGTGAGTGCTGAGGTAGAAATAATTTTGAAGTCAGCCCGGACATACACTATTACATTTTGTTCCCTGGATTCTTCATCATATTTTGAATGGACTGCACTTGATTTACTAGCCTGACTTACAGAGTGTTTTCTATTTATCCCTTACCCTCCAGTCCCCCTAAGGAGCTACTGTGCAAACCTTGTCCTTTAAACAGAAAAAAAACATTTTGCTGCCCTGGTCAAATGGAAGGCTGCAGTGCATTCTTTGGATGGCTGAAGTTTTCTTTGAAATGAAATATAGGAGCCATAACTCAGTTTATCTGGCAATGAACCATGGAGGCCATTTATCAGGATGTGGCAGACATTTATCTCTTCAAATACTCTGAGGCAGATGGAAATAGCATCTAGCCTCCTCTCAGAATAAATAACCCAAATACTGCCCCCCACCTATGAAAAGACCCAAACAGTTCAGTGGCCATAGATTAGCTAGAGGCAAACCAAACCAGTCAGCTGGAAAACTCTGCTCCCACCGCCTCCTTTCCCAATGGGCAGCATTCGAGAGCCAAGGCCTGCTGGTCTCTAGGCCTTTGTTCTGGCCCCATTAATAAGAAATCCAAATATAAGTGTTCCTTTTTTTACTGTAAAGTTCCAATCTTTCCTTTTTTTTTTTACTTCATTGGAAAAAGAACAGTTTCCATTTTCCAACCTGAATATCAACATCTAGAAATTACTTCCTCTGAAACAATTTGAGGCAAGCTTTTTGCCTCATTTACTACCAAATCGGTCTTATACACATACAAATAATTAAGATGGTTATGTGTATGTCACTACATTTTGAAATATTTAGTTGTTTAAACTTTTTAAAAAATCAGCCTAGCCGAAACCGGTTTGGCTCAGTGGATAGAGAGTTGGTCTGCGAACTGAAAGGTCCCAGGTTCGATTCTGGTCAAGGGCATGTACCTTGGTTGCTGGCACATCCCCAATAGGGGTGTGCAGAAGGCAGCTGATTGATGTTTATCTCTCATTGATGTTTCTAACTTTCTATTCCTCTCTGTAAAAAATCAATTTTAAAAAATCAGTCTTAAAGAAACTTAGGAATAGATAAAATTAACAAAAATGTCGTTTTAACATCTTAGCCTTTCTTGATTTTACCAGATTTGAAATACATTTAAGTTCTTTAAAAGACAGACATAGTGGTAAACTACCTTTGTTTCCCTGTAAGGCTGGCCTTATGTTAAAACTGTTAAATTTTGGAGCTACTCAAAGCCACATGATGATACTTGAACTAATAAAATGTATAACATAGCCAATTCCAGACCTTGAAGGTAACCTAAGTTTAAACAGTCTAACCTAAGAAGTCTACCCAGTCCTTCAATACTCCATTCCCAAAGAGATTTCTAATCACATTTCTGCTCCAAATTTTATCCTTTTACTGCTTTTCTATATAAGAAAGCATGAAAAAATATTTTTGACTTTAAAATACAAAAATCACAACAAACATGCTTTTCCTTTGTTTTGTATAAAAATATAGTGTTCTCCCCAAAGTTATCCCTCTCTTTAAAATAAATGGCCCATTAATGTTCCTGAGAGATTACCACCTCTTTAAAAATAGAAGGTGACACAGCCTCTGCTACTCCACCTGCCACAGCTCATTGCCCTATCCTTTGGAGGTGTTCAGAAGGCCACTGGATTGATTTGCACAGGAAGGACATGTAAACACTCTTGGAAAATGTCAACCACTGAGCCATACCAGCCGGGCGGCATTTTTACTTTTCATACAGAATTTGGAAACTGCTCTCTTCAGATGGGACATTATACTACCACTCCTTAATACTTCATCTACTTAGATTCATTCAGTTATATTACCAATCTAGATCCTATAGGTGTTTGGGTTTTGGACCTATGACCCAAGGGGCTATTTAACAAATGTTTCTTTGGAATTCATCAGATCCCCTGGTTTGGGTGCCGAGAATTTAGACACTTCTAAAAGAAAAATAGCTTATTACTGACAATGTTTTTAAACCACGAAGCCATAAAGCCTTGGGTAATACCTCTAGCTTCATTTATCAAACCAGGCATTCTAATAGTCACCGGAGGGCAAGTAGCACTTGCTGACAAATGACTAGTAAAATATATAAACACACAGACACAGGCATGGCCACCAGCACCCTCACCACCACCGCCACCGCCACCAGAACAAAATATACAGGCCCTTTCTCCTCATGACACCGGTTTTCTTCATTCTACTCCCTCCAAAGGAAACTTTATAATCTTGTACATGGCATGAGCTCCTGTACAATCCTAGAAATGGCCTTTCTTACTTCTCTCCTGATAAGAATTATGATCCCATCTTTCAACACAAAAGTACAGCTGCAGTCGCAGGAGGGTTGTTCATTTTCAAGCAAAGCTGCACACTAGTTGCGTTTAGTTCATAACATGCACTTTTAATGAGGTGGTAGCTATTTTTGCCTCCTAGAGAGGCAGGGCTGGGAGAGATGGCAGAGAGCAGGGAGCTCTTGAAGTCAACTGGCTCTATGAAAACCAAGGATCTAAGACCTCCTTTATAGTCTTTAATCACAACCCATTGGACTTGCATTTTGTGCTTCTATCAAATCAAACCTTCCCTCAGAAGAACCGGATTTTTTTAGGCCAGTCTGTGCTCTGAGAGCACAAGCCACATGGCTTCCTTCAGTAAGTCCCTATTGCTGCCAACGGTACTGGTTTCAGAGCCAAGTCCCAAGGGCTCCGCAGATGGATCGCTCAGTCTTCTGAGTAATCAATCCCAAGAGCTTGCCGATCTGGCCCCGCTTGGCTGAGCCTGGGGAGCAGCTTGCCTGGGGAGCAGCTTGCCTAGTGGCCAGGGCAGGTTTAGGAGCAGGGAAACCACAGAAACACACAAGCTTCTTTTTCAAAAGCCTCTCCCCACATCCTTGGAAAGGGCAAAAGGAAAGAATAAAAACAGAAGCAGAGGCCTGGGTAGGAGGCTGGGAGATTCGATGCTAAACAGGTTTCATTTTAAAAAAGAAAATGGTTACTTGACCCTCTGCAAAAACCTCACGCCCTGCAATCCACTTTGGGAAACTGGAAACTCCCAACTATGTTGTCACACACGCTGAACCCACACCCGGAGTGTTAAGTATCACTGGCTCCGCGACAGAAAAATGTCATCATCCCCTCCTCCTGGCTGGCGGCTTTAAATAGCTCCTCTTATTTACGGGTGTACATAGTGTTAATGTCCTTCAGTTGCTCTATTTTCAAGGATGGAAAAGCAGTTGCTAAGCATTTCTAAATGACAGCCCCAGGGTTCATTAAAAATATGGCAAACATTTGCTAAGCTCATTAAGTGCAATTTTTGTGTGTGTGTATCAGATGCCTCCTCTGCATGTTCTGCGTGACCAAACATCTATTAACCCTAATCCCATTGATGAGTTGGATACATTCAAACCGGCAATTAGACAAAACAAAGGGGATATTTATGGAGAGACTCCTAAATGGGCTTGCATATGGGTCTAAACTGCCTCTAAACAACAGTTTAATTCCCCTCTGTTAATCCCTCACTTCCAGAGCACTCACTCCCTTTGTCTGATTATAGGCTGTCAGGTTTAGGAATTCCGATTGAATCAAAATTTGAGGCAAACTGGAAACACATAATAATTACACCATTTAGGCACTGCTGCCTACTGTAGGAGCAAATGAAGCGCTCCACAAAATGAAGACTCCGTGGTACAAAAGATTTTGAAAATGTGCTGCTCTGTACAATCAGAAGCCATAGAAGATGAATTAAGTGGTTGTTTCCCAACCCTTCGCAAATCCTCCAGTTGATGAATTCGTGGTCAAATATCACACATTAGATCTGTTGACGAGGCAGAAATATTTTAAGACGGGCTCCTGCTGCTCTTTCTCCCCCACACTGCTCTGGCCTCCCACCCCGACCACAGCTGTGGACTGGTCTGACCCACAGTGGTTAATCTGAGCGCGGCTCTCATTGGGCCATTCTGGCTTTCCATTAACTCACCACCACGGCGGTGTTATTATTAGAGGCGGAAAGGATTCCGCATCACTTACATGGTGTAAAGCTGGACAAATAAACAAGTACTGACTATGGATGTCTCCCAATCGCACGGGGGCCTCGATTTTTGAATGCGCTCTTTCAAATAGCAAAATGACCCTTCTCTAGCCTGTAAAAACCTCTCTTTGTTTTCCCTCAAAGAGAAGGAAACGAACCAAGAAGAGGGGACTTTTGACAGAGTTTCCCAGCAGTAACACCATTTTCAAGTGGCTCTTGACCAGCTGAGCTTTTTCAAAGTGTAACTTTTATAGCCACAAAGGGTCATGTCTTATTTAGGCTCATTAAATTTCCTCTTACTTTGCAAAGGGCTGACCAAACTCGCAGCTGCAGAGAGAGAGAAGCCAACCCTTCATCATTCTTCAAGTCAATTCAGCTCTGGTTAGGGATCTACTTGAAAGCTCTACCCAGATTTATACCTCATAATTTAGTCTCTGTTAAAAAACATTTTTTTTATTCTTATAAGAAATAGATTTCCCTTTGCTATGGGCAAAAGTTCTGGTGTTGCCCGTGTTAGTATGACAACAAGATGTAAGTTGACTAATGAGAGTGCAGCATGAGTGAGAAAAAGGTCAAGGGACTCACAGTGAGGAACATTATCTAAGAAGCAAAGAAAGAACACAAGTTCAGCAAGAGCCAGATATCAAGGCAAATCATCCTCACCCTCCTCTGTTCTCTTCCTTTGAGAACTACATTTCCCAGAATTCCCTACCACGATTCTGGGTTAGGTGCATCTAAGAAAAGCTTCTCTTTCAGTGTTTGAAAAGTCAAGAGAAGAAGCCACTCCTCTGCAGCAGCAGCCAAGGTTCGGTGACCTGCAGAAGCAGTGTCTTATCAAAAGTCACTTTTGTGGAGGCTGTCTGGCTTCCCTCTGCTTCTGGCACTTTCAGATCCCTTGAGCAGTTTCTTCCTGACCTTGGCTCCCAGAACTTGTCAAGGATGTGTTAGCCTCTAATTCTCAGTGTTCAAATACTTCTTTCTTCAAATACCGGGCCAAACCCTGACTGATACAGCTAACTGATGCCCAGAGCTGAGAAAGAGCTGCTGTGACTGAGACCAAGCCACTTTGAAGGAGAGATGTAAGGCTTCATGTGGGAGCCTTCTTATCTCATTCATGCTTGCAAACATCCTTTCCAAGTCCTCACTGAGCGCCTCTCCTAAAGCCTCTGGTAGAAACTAGTGATAAAGATATATGTGCCTAATCCATAGATCTTATAATAATAGGGGGGTGCAGAGGGCTAAAGCTGTCATTTATGGGGGGACTGATAAGCAAACAAAGAATAACATTAAGAATATAATTTAGAAAAGAACAAAGAAAATTTAATTGGGAACCAAACAGACCTAAGTTGTAATCTCAGCTCTATCGTGTCCTAACCATGTGACATTCAGACAATCAAATCAGTTTTTTTCTGAGTGGCTGCTTCCAAGTTCTCAGCTTACAGAACTGTTATGAAATTCGAAAAAATGCAGGTAAAACATCTATCACACAGTAGCCACTCAATAAATGGTATTTGTACCTTTTTGTTTCTGCTAGGACCTAAACTTTCTAAAGGCTGCTGCCATGTTCTACTGTCTTGTTGACCTAAGGATTTACCTACCCAAGTGTCTCCTATTTAAGAGATGTTCAATAACTCATGAGTGAATGATGAGATAAATGAATATATGAATAAAATGTGCTATACATAATGTATGTTTGATAATTGAGCTCTCTGTACTATCATTAAAAAGAATTAATAAATTGTAAATACGTACAAAGCCAATGGGAACAAAGGGAAATAAGTTCTTGGGGAATCAGAAAGAAGAGGCGTCATGTGAGCTGAGACTTAAAGGATACAAAGAAACAAGGTCCTGTTATTTGGACATGATAATGGCATATCAATACAATCCATTGAAAAGTGTGCCCTGGGCATCGTCAGGCCTCTCATTCTGGGTGATGACAGAGCCTTCCTACTTGGGCCATGGTGAGCCTCCTGTGACTTGTGATTCTATGAGCTCTCAGGTGGGGAAACACACACATCACACAAGAATGCCCTGTGAGTGACGCAGGCTCTCATTTCTGCTGGAGGAAATGAATTCAGAAAGAAAATGATAATCTACGAGGAGTAACACCCACACAGTTATCACTCAAATGATCCCTAAAGGCTCTGAACCTGATTGAAGTGGTGCTTCATAAACTTCCTTTAAAGGGGTTTCTTTGTCAGCTTAGTAATTATGAAAGACTTTTATAGTCTGATTAAATATGTTCAATCCCTGTGCAACTTATTTTTAAACTATTGTTTCTAATTCTACCTCCCTCTCCCTCTCTGGCTATGTATCTTTCATTTAATAGATTTTCCCCTTTTTCCTCCTTCCCAACTCCTCCTCTTCACACTCCCTTCCTCAAATGTCAATAATCTGATTGTTTCTAGGAGACCTCTTCATTCATGACATATTTCCCTGGTCTTTATCTGGTGGAATCTCAGATCAGTACAATGGTTACAGGCCCAGCTAGTTTCCATGCTCCTTCAATCATTAAAGTATTCATTTATTTACTTTATAAATAGCTACTGAGCATCTACTATGTGCATGGCAGTGCTCTGTGCACTGAGCATACAGCGGTGAACAAGTCATGCAAGGTCTCTGATTATGGAACTTTCTCTGATGGGAGCACACAAGTACCTTCTGGATATACTGTAAAATAAATGAGGGAGGTAACATTTGCCATTGGAACCCTTTTACTTCCCTCTTTCAACACTTCTTTATTCTATATTGCTGCCTTTACTCTGCTTATTGGCAAAATCTCTTTCTACCTGGCTTCTTCACCTGCTCCTCAGTGGAGGCTCTAAGACAAGCATGTCCAAATCCTGTTGGATCTCACTCAAATAAGTCAATCGATCCTCTATTTCAATGCCGCTCAAATTATGATATGTATAGACTACACTGGGAATTTGCAAAACCACAGGAAAAACTCATTGCATTGTCTCGGAGCATAAAGTCCATTGGATAATAAATAGAGATACAGTGGGACATAGACCATAAAATTTACATTAAAATTTTAGATATAACAAAGAAAAATAGATATCGTGTGGTTGGTTGCTTTAAACTAGGGGTGTCGAATTCAATCAGAGAAGGGGCCAAAATCTAAAATCCAGCCTAAATCGCGGGCCGAATGGTTTACTGAACAGTCATAAACTGTCATTGTGATGGAAATGCAGCGGAGTGCAGTGATGACAGCGTGGTGCGGGCCACATTGCAAGGCCTGGCGGGACGGATTTGGCCCGCGGGCCTTGTGTTTGACACATGTGCTTTAAACTATGCCCCAGAGTCCTCAAGAGCAGTGAGAGAGAGACAGATGGGAACGGAAAGAAACCAAGACAGAGACAGAGGTGCTCTGGGGAGCAGGGAGGTGCACATTCACTTCCGGGAGGATGATGTTAGGAAACCCTTGAGAACTGCGCTACATCCCAGTTCCATAGGGCCTGGATCTCCAGCCTTGTGGCCATGCAGCTTTCCTGCTGACAGCCCTACAATGACTTTCCAGGGTGATCAGAAAACCATCCCAGCTCTCTTTACCATCTGCCCCTTCCCACCTCTCAAAACTCATCTACTACCCTTTTCCCCTCTATGCCTTTCTTCAGCCACTGGGGCCTTCTGTTCTTTCTAAATGTAACTATCTTGTTCCCTCCTTTGGGTTTTGCACCAGCTGTCGCTGTGTTTGCTCACAACACTCCCCACCCTACCCAGCTTCACCCAACAGGATTAGAACCTTCTTTCCTTATTGTCCTTCACTTTTTGCTTAGATGGCACCTTCTCAGAGGCAAGTGATAACGATTATCTGAAAGATCCTTCTAGTCAACTGCTTCAAATGTCTCTCTGCTTTAATTCCCAGTATACCACTCATCACTATCCAAAAGGGTCTTAGTTTCATATTTGTTAATTTAATGTCTATGTTGCCCAACCTAGATGATAAGTCCCATGAAAGCGGGGATATTACCTGTTTTTTGTCCTGACACAGAGACTCCTCAAAGTGTCTGAGATGAAGTTGGCACTCAATTAATAAAAGTTTTTGTTGTTTTTTTGCCATTAGAGATTGAGATAACACATTGCGGAAGTTTTTTCTGAGAGAAAATGAGGAGAATTGTGTGAATAAAAGAAGAGAAAATGTTGTACAGATTAAGATTCATTTTTCTCACTTGCTAGTTTGCCATAGCTGTTTATATGGGCACCTGATCATACCTATAATTCCCAAGAATGATTCATTTATCGTCAGTCAGCTTTTTAATTTAGATTTATCGTGCTAGACATTGTGCCAGGCACTGAAGACCTAGAGATGAATGCTACATTACTTACATCTTTGAGAAAGTTACTAGCAGTCTGGAAAGTGCTTTGAAGGAGGTGAGTACAAATTAGTTTGAGCAGAAGGAGGGCTGGCTCAGCTTTGATTAGAGTTTTGCAGAAACAGCACTAACATATGTTCTGTATTTGAGGAGATAAGAAATTTTGCAAACAGAGATAAAGGGAAAGTTCAGTCTAGGTAGTGGGGCAAGAACTTGTGCAATAAAGGAAAATTGAAAGTGGTGTTCCTTCTACTATCAAAGGAAAGGTAAATATTTCCCATGTGGCAGCAAGCCAGGGAGTAAGAGAGAAAGATGGTGGAAGAGGGATCTGTGAAGGGCCTTTGCTTGTTACACTACAAGATTTGGACAATCCTGTGGCCACTAGAGAGTAAAGGAGAGGTTTTGAGAGGAAAGGGGAAAAGGTCAGACACGTATTTTGAAAAGGCAAGTGGAGGCAGTGTGAAGAATGCTTGTACAACAGCCATGGCAAAAGACCCAAGCCTATCGCATTGATACAGGCAAGAGATGGCCAAGGCAGTCCACTGGGATGGAATCAACCCAGAGGTTGAAGTGACAAGACTCACTTACTGATTAGAGTGTATGGTGCAGAGTGGGAGAAATCATGGACAAGTGGGGAAATTGTCATGAAGGTTTTGGCAGGAACAAACTAGGAACGTAAGAGAGAGACAGGCTTAAAGGAAGTTCATTCACACACTAAAATGGTTGAATGCATGACCCATTTCAGCAGCTCTGGCATCTTATTGGTTGATAAAGACCTCTCAGCCTTAGCCAGTTGGGTATTTTAAGGCTGAGATAGAACAACAACATGATGGCAGGCAAGCAAGGGAGGCATTTTTAAGACACAGTGTCTGTCCCATAATCACCGTCAGCCACCTACTAAGACTGCCATCTTTATTAACTGAACACTGGCCACGCTTGCTGCCAGCCACCACTAACAACCCCCTACCCTCCACATCCCCACTGTCATACATTATACGTCGTTTCAATCCATCTAACATAATGAGACCACTTTGCAATTCCATTATGATTCACTCTTAAGTTTAAAAGCTGTAGTCAAACCACGTGAAGGAAAGGCATTAGGGAAGTGCAATGACATCCTGTGGAATTCCACAGGCTTCCCTGGCAGCCACGCCAACCTTCTGAGCATTCCTCTTAGAGGGTCTTGGCCGATCTTTCTCCGAGAGTATTAGTAAAAATCTATAGCTCCCGGTTGGATACCAAATGCAGCTGCCACATTCCGTGTTGGTGCCAGCAAAGTACTCCACACAGACAGACAGCCTTCTGAGGCTGCTTTATTTCTTGTCAGCCTTTCAAACCTCACTCCAACAGAAATCTTTTGTATTTAAGCTAGTGGCCACAAAACCAGAATGTGTCTTCTGGTCAAACGTACCTTTCATATGTCATACCCCATTTCTTCTCCTCCTCCCTGATTTTTTTTTTTTTTAAGATGGAAAAAAATGCAGTTGGCTTTTCCTGATACAACTTTCATTCCAGTCACAAACATCCTAACAGAGGCGGATCTGTTCACATTGAGTTTTCTCGTGCCCAGAGAAACGCCATTCACAATTCAATAACTGTAGCTGCCTTATCACCTTGGAATACAGGCCTCCTTAGTTTAAATTTTCTGTGAGGCCACTGACACTCTGTCAGAGCTCGGTGAGTAAAATGAACCAATAAATCTCTTCTTTCTTTCAGCCAGGCTTTGTGTAGTCCAGTTCTTAGCCTGTCCCGGGTAATGTTTGTGCAGTTTTGAAAGAAGAGCCCAGTGCATTCTTCTTTAGCCCAGCACCTTCTCCACCACCATATTGAAACAGAAGGTTATGGGTTTCCAGATCAAAGCTCCGAACTGGCACCGGGCCTAGCTAATTACTCTGCTGGCACTGAGCCCCTTAGGAGATCAGATAGGCCTTCCTCACCTTCAATACAGCTCAGAAACGGGGAATTAAATACTGGATAAGGAACTGAGAGGCATCATTCACTGCAGACAGAGTTGAACAGAAGTACCTGTTGGAGGACAAGGGCCCCTTGGCACCATATCTGAGGCTCGCAAATGACAAAGCAGATGTGAAATGCTTCTGGCGAAAATGGATTGGGAAAGACCCGAGGGACCTTTCCCATAATGCCACACCTCCCTGAGAGAGGGGATAGTACAGCAAAAAGAGAAAGTGTGTTTCAGCCAGACAACCTTCAAATCAAAATATGGTCCTGGCCAGCATGGCTTAGGTGGTTGGGTATCATCCTGTGCACTGAAAGGTTGCCAGTTTGACTCCCAGTCAGGGCAGTCAGGGCAATATGCCTCCGTTGCAGGCTGGGTCCCCATTAGGGGTGTATGGGAGGATAGCTGATCAATGTTTCTCTCTTTCTCCCTCTCCTTTCCTCTCTCTAAAAATCAATAAAGTCGTATTAAAAATAGAAATAAAAATTTTTAAAAACAGAAAAAAACAAAAGTAAGCACAACTTTTGTGTCTGAGTCATAACACTCATTTTAAAATATTTTAACAGCATATGGTTAAGTCCTTTGGCTATTCCTTAAACTCTCCAATAGTTAATAAAACAAATAGCTGGTCACATTCTACAGTGAGCAACACATTGTGTTAAGTGATATAAGGTCTCAACAATCAACAAGGCATGATTTCTGCCCATTAGAGCTTCACAGTCTGGGGAGACAGAGCCACATCATTATAAAAATGCATGCAGAGGTCATTGGAAGGGAAATAGTTGGTAAAAATATGTAAAGAATGAACAGATCTAGGTGTCACGGGAGAGGAGAGGTTGGAGAATGTATAGACCTGGACCTCTTCAAATGAGGTGAGGTTATCAACCCTTCCCCTTTTGGAATCCTGTGTCTTTAAATTCCCTATTCTGTCTGGCATTCTAAGTCTCTTCCCCAGATTCCGATTCCAGCATTGTGTCCCAAATGGAATTGAGAAGCTGGAATATTCCACCAGCTATTGCTGATGACAACTGGCACTTGAGCTAGCTGCCTCTGTCCCTAGAATAAAAAACAGCCTGCAGTCACCATCGTAGTAACCCATCTCCAATATCGAGAGTAATCCTGGCAGGGTTAAGCTTTCCACTAAAAACTTCGAGGAAACTCCTGTTTTATAAACACACACACACACAGAAAAAGATGGGGAGGGGGAGAGGGAAAGAGAGAGAGAGAAAGAATTCAGTAAGTTTACACCCTCACTCCATCACTTGGCCTTTTGGAGACTATAATCACTAAATTATCCTAATTATTTTAAAACGTTCTGTTAGCTAAGAGCTCACAGGAGAGTGAAATGTAAATGAACCCATTAAATTCCCAGTTATAAACCGAGTTGGACTTTTATGCAGCACACTAAAGCCATGAAAATGAACAGTGTAGATTTTTTCAACAATTCCTTGTATATCCAAGAGCCTCCATATCTAAAATACTAACTATACTGCTTGCTCCTGTTCAGGGCATTCCAGTATCCAGAAATGCATTTTTTCTGGGGTTTATTAGTATGCATTTCAGCCTTCCCGAAACAGCCTTAGTTTGTGTGCTGCTTTTATTTTGCTGGCCCGCCTTCCTCAAGCACTTGGCAGAGGCAATGCGCCTGGGATGCTCCACCTGGATGTGAGGTTTTCCAGTCACTCTTTTGCACTGGCTTCTGCTAAGTTGCTGGCATGTCTTCTTATAAGCCCATCTCTTTTCTCTCTCCTCCCACATATCTATTTCTCAGCATCAAATACAGTAGGCCCTTTTCCTTTCTAAATCAATCTTCATTTTCGTAACCTTCTCTACGTTCCTGAGGCTGTGAGCAAATGCCTATTCCTATCAGAGGGTTAGTATTACATTCAGGATCTTGCCAGGCTCTTAAGATGCAGATTGTTTGTTCACTAATTCAGTGTTGAGCACCTAAGTTACCATCCAATTCTCTCCTGGACTTTCAGAATCTTTAAAAATGGAGTTGGGCTTCAGATAGCATCATTCATATGCAGAATTCCTAAGCTAGAAACATGAAGCTGACAGTGGCATGGAAAAAATAACAACAACATTGAGTTCCCATTCCCCCTTCTCGTCTTCACCTCTCTTTGGTCTCTACCCAAAGTACAGAGGGAAAGGAAGAGGAAAAACAGCATTGGGAATCTTCCAGGGCCATTTATGAATAAGTAGGCAAGTGCCAAACAGCTGTTACATTCGACTCACTCATTTAAGAGCAGGCAATTCATAAATCAGGTACAAGTGTATGCATGAAGCAAAGGAGTGGCAGACTAGTGAGCATTTTATCATAAGCCAGGCAATTACCAGCAGGTCTAGAAATGGCCTCCTGTGTCCTCCCTTTATGTGGCCAAGACTGCTGTGGCAGCATCACTTCCCACTTACATAATCTTGGTGAACCACAGGAGATGGTAATTACTTAGATGTCTTATTCTTCCAACGCTATTGATATGGAAACGTGTCTGAGGCCTGAGTAATGTTTTCTTGAGAATTCTATATCCTTCGTCCTCTATGCCTTGTGGTCTTATCTTTTCTTTAAATATTTGAAGGCTGTGAGTCTACTTTTTATGAGCAATCTATTCATCCCTATAGGGCTTTGCAGAAGGGAGATTAGTAAAAGTGAATGGATAATATAAAATATGCTACTAATGTTATGCAGCATTATATTTAGAAATATAGGCAGACTCTCCAAGTTATACTGGTTTGCATTAAAATGCAAAATGGGCCTTTGTTTAAGGAGTTTTTGTGCTCTTTCCACAGAAAATCTTTAGCGCTTATTAAAATAGTTAAATTAGAAAAATCTTTAGAGATTCCTCCAAATATTGCCAAAAGATTTTAACATTTTAAATAAAAGCATCCTAAAACCTTTCCCAAACCCTCAGTGCAGTTCCCAAGGCCTAACCCAATATTGTACCTTTACTCATTTTACTCATTAAAAGGATAAAAAGAAAAGAAGGTTCATTTAGGAACTGAATTATACGATGACACAATGATGTTTTCAAGTTTTGAATTCCACAGTAAAGGAACTGTTTCTTTATGATGAAATAAAAATACAACACCATGGCAAGTGCCCATGGAGGAAATTTCCCCTTTACACCCAAAGCTTGGAAATAACATTTTTCTAAAGTCACAAGTGTGGAAATAACATGTTAGAAGGGAAAAGAACAAATAATGAGATCTCTTTGCAATGTTTTACTGCCAGTGGTGGAGCAGAAATAAAATATCTACATTAAAAGCAGGCAGCCATGCAACGGGCCCTAAGGCCTTCAGGCTCAGTGAGTCCAGAGGACTTGGGAGATTTTCCCACTGGCCTGCTGGATCTGATGCTAGTAGGAGAATCCTTCACCTTGTATAGCTCTCATTGAAATGCAAATCCTATTACAATGGAACAGCACGTTTCTAGATCTTGACCAGGCTAGCATTTTGCTGCTAAGAAAAACAGTACAAAATGGTATACAAAGGGGCCATTGATGTGCAACTGGGTTTCTCTAAATCACTATTGGCTTGTTAGGAGCAGATGATCAGCCATGGCTTCTGGAGCTGGCATCAGCATCCATCTGTGAAGGATGGGGCTTGAAAGGGAGAGGGGGTTGAAGGCCAACCCCTCCTCATGAGCATCTCTACAAAGAAAAGAGCACTGTGTCAACCCTGCTCTTTCCTTGAGAAATAGTTAAACTGTCCCAGGGAGTTAAAAAGAAAAGTTTTCAACATTTCAGCCTCCCTACTAACAAATAATGTTTTCCATGGCATTTGTTTTTTGCTATTTGCCATGCAAGTATTTGGGTTGTACTTCCATTTATTGAGCACTGTGATGGGCTAGGCAGCTTTGCAAATATTATCTTGTCATCAGCCAATTAAAGCATAAAAGATGCACTCATCTTCCTGCTGTGTAGATGAAATATAGAATTTCAAAACGATGAAATGGCCTTCCCCAAGTTCACTACTAGTAAATTGTGGGGTCGGGGTGAAAGTGTGTCTTTAAAACCAACTCCCATGTCCTTTCATCTATAGCCCAGCTAACTGCCTTGAGGTCAGTGACTCAGAACAGATTAAGCTGTGTCTGCAACATTTGAGTCCCATCAGTCCTATGGGTTGTAAACTGTCCAGAATTTTTACAAGAATGTTTTCCCTACAGCTTCCATGGATCTCTCATGCTGTCACAGAAAACACGGAAAAGCCTCAGATTAGAATTCTTTACTTTTGTTATCTTCAAATAGGGGACAATAGTTGTGGCTAGGTGAGTTTCTCTCTGTCCCTCTGCCCCTTTTCACTCCCATGCCTGGTGCAGAGAGGGTTTGCAATACACACATCCATGTTAGGCTGTGTAAGGCAGCAAATATTAGTAAGACAGAAATTAGTTTGCTTCACTCTTAAGAATGGAAGGATCCTCCTGATTATAATAAACAAACAATGAAAATATTATGAGACAAACAGAAATTTAAACACTACCTTTATATGTAATGAAATTAAAGAATTATTGTCAAAATTTTTAGATGTGCAGTAGATTTGTATCAAAGTAATTTCCTGATTGTGATAATTATGCAAAGATACTACTATTGGGGGGAAAAAAACTGGGTAAAGGATATACAGAATTATTTTGCATAATTACATATTAATTTATAAGTATCTCAAATTAAAATTTTTGAAAATTTAGATATGATACTGTTGTTTTGATTATGCTAAAAATCTTAAACTTTTAGAGATAAATAATGAGGCTTTTATAGATTAAATAATTTTGAAGTATATATTCAGTAAATAAATACATTTTAATGTTTTCACATAATACATGTGAAAATAAGACCCAATTCTAAAACAGGGAATTAAAAAAAAATTACTCATAAAAACATCTACCAAACTACTAAAAGCTGTATTATCATCATAAAAATCATTCATGCCACCCTGGCCTGTGTGACAGTTTGTTGAAGCATTGTCCCATACATTGAAATATTGTGGGTTCAATTCCTGGTCAGGGTACATACCTGGGTTGTGGGTTTCTTCCCTGGTAAGGGCACATATGGAAGGCAACCAATAAATGTTCTCTCTCACATGAATGTTTCTCTCTCTCTCTCCCTTCGCCCCCTCTCTAAAATCAATAAATATAACCTGGAGTATTAAAAAAAGTAAGATAAAAATAACCTATGCCTTTGATCTCAGTGTTCCAATTTTTTTGAATCAATCACAAGCAAACATATATACAGGGTATCCCCCCAAAAAATGTATACATACTTTAACAGCTGGTAGCTCACTTTTGAAAGTGAAATGTATTTTAATAAACACTGCCTTTATAATCATTCAAATTGTGTGTGTGCATTTTTGGGACACCCTACATATATGTGTATGCATATATTTGAATAGATATATGCATGAGAAATGTATATAGCACAAATATAGAATCAATCTACAGTCACTTGCAAATATGTCAAAATGAAAAGCAACCTAAGTGATATGTGAAAGAGCATACACTTTTTTATCAACAGTATTAGAAATGTTGAACGGTGGATATATAAAAATGTATTTCAACATTTTCTTTTAAAGAATTCAGGGAAAAATGAGATATGACTTGCTGGCTTATCCATGGAGCGGTGGCAACTTGTATGTTGAACCAAAGGGAGAGTAATAAAAAAGCTAACAGTCCAGTCTCAAAACAAAATGCTTTACATAAATTATCCTCACTTAATCTTCAACTCCATACTCTAAACAATACTTCACCCATTTCACAGATGAAGAAGCTGAGGCATTAAGAGGTGAAGTAGCCCCCCCAGGGTTACAAAGGTAATAAATGAGGGAGCTGGGATTCAAACCTGAGCAGTCTGGCTGCAGAGCCTGCACCAGCAGTCAAGACAGTTAATACTGGCAAGAGAAATGCTCACTTGTTCTTTAGATTCTCTTCTCAAGTATTTGCAAGACTTAAAGCCTCTTCCTACAGTGCACATAAAGATATCCACCGTAATTTAAACTAGAATCTATTTATCAGATGAAGCTGAAATTTCCAATGGGAAGATGAAGCACACATACAATTAAGGACCCTGTGTCTCCCAAATCAATAAGAATTGATTGAAAAATAAGCAATTGCCCTTTATCTGTTACAGTCAACTGCAGTCTCTCGGTTACTAAATGGTAATGAGAAATGTAGATTGAGCTCAATGTTTCTCAGAAAATAGGACACATTTCCAATGTGGTCGGGGATAATGGAAACACAGGCAACCCACTTTATTTGAATGCTGACTGTGTCTAAATTTCCATCAGAGAGAAAGTCAGATAAAGCCTTTCCAGAAGGAAGGGTGGGGCAAGTTCCTGCTTTCCTACATTCACTCTCCCGGCTCCTCTGCCTTAATCTTTTCTTAAAATATATTTTTATTGACTTCAGAGAGGAAGGGGAGAGGGGAGAGACAGAAACATCAATGAGTCATTGATCGGCTGCCTTCTGCATGCCCCAGGATGGGGATTGAGACTGCAGCCTGGGCATTTGCACGGACTGGGAATCTCCACGCCTCTCATCCTCACATCCACTCCTCAACACTCCAACCCCGTCGTCATTCTAAAATGTCAGAAACCCACTGTAAGAAACGTTTTGGGCAAATAGTACTGATTAAAATTAAGAAAAGTGTCTTTGCTCCACATATAGGTCAGTGTGGAGCAGAAAGAAAAGGGACAAAAGGACACCTAGGGGAAAGATTACAGTGCATTGGGAATGACCTTTTCTGCATCACAGCCTCAAAAAGTTCTCCACTATGCTGCTCTGATTAACACTTCTCCCCAATTCTCTGTTTTCATTGAATTGCATCCCTAATATAGAGCAGCAGTTCTAAAAGTGATGTCGCCAGAGCTTCAGCCTCAGCATCAGCTTAGAAACTGTAGAAAATGCAAATCTTGGGCCTCACCTCAGACCCACTGGGTCCAAAACTCTGGATACAGGGCTTCGCAATTATGTTTTAGCAAGCCCTCCCAAAGATGCAAAGGCACGCGACAGTGTGTGCAGTTGTGATGACCTTTGGATTTTTTCATTAACTGCACTAATTGCAGGTGGCAAAAATACCACACTCTCTCCAATGTCAGAGTTAACATGCCCTCCCTGGGGTATTTTGCAAGTGTAGAGTCATTAATTTAAACTGATTTGTCTCTTAATGTCATTTGTCACCATTAGCAAACCAAATTGTGTGCCCCAATGGGAGATTAAAAAAATCAATCAGCACTGCTTGGTCTTAAGCTGAGTAAGCATTGTAATAAACCATAATCTAGACACCCATCTGATCCCTACAGTTCAACAACATATCAAAATCCGGCTAGAAGATGAAAATGAGGAGGGGCTAGTATTGAAAGGCGGTGAAGTGTACTGAAAAGATTACCGAACAACACAAATCCAGAGATATAGATCTATTTTACCTTATCTCTTTTGGCTTCAGCACCTTCACTTAGCATAATAAGGCCAGCAGTAAATTAATCTGAAAATAACACTTCTTTTAAAAAATATATTGTAAAGGTTCTTGCTTTCTAAATATCTTTAACTTGTGATATTGGTCAAATGCACTTTCAATAAGGGTTAATAAGTGCCTTAACTATTATGTGCTGGTGGTGGGCATTGCAGGCAGGAAAGAGAAATGAAGAAATGCCATGTAGGGAGTATAGATCTAGCTTTATTCTCTATATTTGATTAAAGTGCTGTAGCGAAGAGCCAGTGTCAACTCCCGTGGATCTTTGTCACTTAATATTTATGAACAGAACTCTTTCCGTTGCATATAAACAGAAACTTGAGTCATGTACTGGCATGGAGGAAAAAAAGAAAGGGGTGTGTGTGTGTGTGTGTGTGTGTGAAGAGTTATTTATTGACTCTGTACCTGAACATTTTAAAATAAATCAGGATAGCTGGATCCAGGTGCTTAAACAATGCATTAGGATATAGCCCTGCTGCGCCTGTGGCTTTCTGCTGTGGTTTCATGCTCCAACGGCCTGCTCCATTGGGTGGGCCCAGCATTTCAAGTCTTTTATCCTCACTGTTTCAACTGCATCAGGGAGATTCTTCTCTCAGGAATTCCAATAAAAGTCCCAGAATAGAATCTTATTGGTTCTGTTCATGTCACATGACAGCCTCTCAGTAGGAGGAAAGCTCTTTAGCCAGTCTTGAGTCAAATGTTCATCTCTAGAGATAGAGATGGGATCAGCCCCATTGTTTCTGAGCTAGGCTGGGAGTAGTTACTGAACCAAGCAGACATCTCTTGAAGGCATATTATTGAAGAAGTCATCTCTTACTGTCAAAGCTGTTCTTGTACAACCCTGAGAGTGAGTGCCTCCTTAAATGTTGCACTCTACCTAATTACCTTATTGGCCCCACATTTAGTCACAGTGGCCCTGCTACTGAAATATAGGTGGAGGTAGTTTCCCTAAAATAAAATCAGTGTGCCACTACCCAAAGAAGAGAAAGAACTGATACAGAGACTAACTGTAACAGATGTCCACTATAAGGTTATTTACAAGAATAAAGTCTAAGGACTTGACCAGATAAGCATGTAAAGTCCTTTCTTGCTATAAAACACATAGTTCCGTGATGTTTTTATTAGCATTAACTAAATGCAAGAAAGTACCTAGTCAATTTCCCCAAAAGAGAGAAAAGAATAGCAAATACTTAAAGATAAGAGTCACTTAACCTCTGGGCTATTGATAAAACACACCAACTTCAACCCTTTGGATTCCTATGAAAAAGAGATAAAGTCCAAAATTCCCTTACCTGGTAGTCATGAATGTAACAGAAATAGTATAGCCATTGCAGGATATAAGAATGATCCTTGGTCCATTGAGGACATGAACATGTTTCACTCCAACAGTAGGCAGGAATGTAACTAATATTATAAATAGTATGACCATTATCTATATATATAAAAGGCTAAGTATCCATCCAACCGGTATCTATGACATGCACTAATCACCAGGGGACAGATGCTCAATCTATGAGTGCTATGAAAATAAAATAAATGGCTCCAGCCAAAACCAGTTTGGCTCAGTGGATAGAGTGTCAGCCTGTAGACTGAAATGTCCCAGGTTCGATTCTGGTCAAGGACATGTACCTTGGTTGTGGGCACATCCCCAATAGGGGGGGTGCAAGAGGCAGCTGATTGATGATTCTCTCTTAACAATGTTTCTAACTCTCTATCCCCTCTCTTCCTCTTTGTAAAAAATCAATAAAATATATTAATAAATAAGTAAATAAATAAATAAATAAATGGCTACATGGACCTGGTGCTGACAAACCAACAGTCGGCTTCCTCCAAGTGGTACAAAGCCCTACCACCACCCTGGAGAGACACCTCACCAATCACAGCCAATGCTGCCATGACCCCATTGTGTAAAATGCAACCCTCAGCCCAGCCCTGAAATGGTAGCTATTGGCACTGGTTAATGATGTCACATAGCAAACCCTGGTTTCCTCTCCCTAGAAAATAGCCTCCTTGGAGTTTCTTCATCCCAGGTACACTACTTGCTTTATAGCCAGGTGAAACGTTTCACAGTTTAACCAAATGTTTGTGAAACATTTGATCCTCACAGAAGTCCTGGAGTAGGTATATAGGAGACTTGGTAAAATCCTATTTTCTTTTCATTAGCTGGAAAATGGAGATTTAGAAAGCTTAGGAACTTGATCTGACTGAAAAGAAGAAATGGTGGAACTTGAAAATAAATTCAGGTTTTCTCATTGTGCAGAATATAGTCAAACACTATTTTACCCTGTGTTCTCCCTGTATGATCTACAATAATAATCTGCTTTGTGTTGATATTTACTGCTGTGTTGCTGATAATTACCTGTCAGATAAGTTGGGGTGCTTCACTGGGATAGAAAAAGTTTAGCTAAATCAGAAAGCAGGTCTAATTAAGCAAGTTTATTCTATATCTATAAAAGGCTAAGTTGACTCACATATACTCAATACATATAAAGCTCTCGCTGGTGCCAATCACACATGTGTGTTTTGATCTGTCATTGTTGTTCATGAATTTGGTTGACACTTATATTATAGAGAAAAGATGAATAATGATATTAAAATATTTCTTCTAATTAGTTTCAATGTGCAAATGCTCTGGGACACTAGTTAATATTTAAGTTGGGACCACAGGCATAAGCAGAGACTGTTCAAGACAAACCAAGATATATGCCACCCTAGTTTAACATAGATTTACATAGTTATGAGAGCACAGAGCATAAGATACTATGCACAACATAATATAACTTTCTGGGTGTTTTTTTTTTTTTTTATTAATTTCAGGGAGAGGGAGAAAGAGATATAAAAACATCAATAATGAGAGAGAATTATCAATCTTCTGTCTTCTGCACATCCCTTTTGGGGTCCAGCTGCAGCCCAGGCATGTACCCTAACTGGGAATCAAACTGAGACCTACTGGTTCATGGGTAGATGCTCAACCACTGAGCAACACTGGCTGGGCCATAACATAATTTTAAATGTAGATTCTAGAACTCAGTGAAGGCAGTTTGAACCAAGGTTTGACCAATGAGTAAAATGTCTATAAAGATGAGGAAAATATTTGATAAGAACAAAACACATGGGTGGACATTAATAAAATAATAGTATGTGTTGAAGAAAAATATGAGTAGATCAAGTTGGCAGAAATTTAAGCAGGATACAAAAAAAAAGGATACAGATATAAAACCAGGTTGGGGTTGCATCAGGAAGAATATTAAATTACATGAAAATGTTCATTTTATTCTAAAAGCAATGAGAAAGAGGAGTGACATGACTAGCACTGTGGTGAGGGACACCATAATCTTAAATAAATTATCTAAGAACAAGTGTCACTTTCACCAGAGAAATAAAATAAAAGAGAGATCATGATTACCTAAAGTAATGGTCACAAACTTATTGCCCTGGCATTCAGTTGGGCCCACAAACTCATTTTGAATGGCTGATGAGATAGTTAAACACACACACACACACACACACACACACACACACACACTGAATGTGAAAATTTTAAGTGTGACGCTCTAGTTCAACCACAGGCTCCATCATTTTTAGTTGCCTCATAAATAAAGACATTTACCTGATGAACCTTGAAGGCATTAGCATTTGAGAAAACACCTCAAAATGTATATTTCTTGTTTTACCCTCAGGTGTTTTTTGTTTGTTTGTTTGTTTTAGTTATTTTAGGGATTAAATATAGTTTCTTTTAATCTTCCACAGATTTAAAAAAATTCACAATGCCTTTTTTATGAGAAAGTTTTTTTAAAAAAATGTAAGATGATAACAATAAAGAAATATACATTTGTGAAATTTATTTTTACTGATGTATTTACTGCACTCAATGATTGCAGAATATGATACAGAAGAAAGCATTTCAATGAAAGAAATAAGAAAAAGAGGTAAAGGGGAGAAATGGGAAAAAGAAAAAGAGATGGAAAAATAAAAGAAGGGAGAAAGGAATCTGAAAGTAAAATCAGTACCTGGGGAGTCCAAATTAGCAAGATTGTATTTGCCAAGATAAACTCTACACAGATGGAGTTTGGATAGCCACAAATACACAATATTTGTAGCACACAATCCCTATAAAACTTATAAAATAGATGCAAGTATGAGCATAAATAAACAAGGGGTGGAAGTGGAAAGCAATCCTGTCTCTCTGATTGAGAAATAGAGTGAAAATATCTCAGATTTTCAATCTAGGAAAAATAAAAAGATGTCAACCCCACAGTGTGGTGGATGGATGCAGAGTAATTGGTTAAGGAAACAAACATATGTCATCAAAAAGGCCCTGCAAGCTTGGGAAATACATTTCTGCTCTCCAAGAAAAATATGAGTGCAGCTCCATGAACTGACTGAATGGATAGCAAGAGTTACAGGAAGCATCCCTGATGCAATGAGAGATCTGCAGAGATTCCTCATTAGCAGCAGGAATCCTACCCTCACCGGTGGTGGTCCCAAGGGCCTCAGCTACACAGTCATGAGGGCAGATGGTTAAGGGAACACCCCCAGGCCTCTGTAGCCCAGGCATTCAGGGTCAGGAAAGGGCAGATCCTCTGGTTCAGGCATGCTCTGATGCTCCAGTCAAAATGGCCATAAAGGAAGCCTTCTACTGTCCTGAAATAGCTATTGAGTCCTCGACTCTGCTCCGCATTTATTTTTCTTTCCCCGGCCATCTGACAATTGTTTGGTTTGGGATGCTGGCTGCCTGCCATTTTCCTTGTCAAAGCTCTGCTAAGAAAAGTCTCCACACTATAAATCTTCTTGGGTGGGCCCCAGGACTGTTGCTTACATAGGCTGAGACATCTCACAAAGGGTGGCCATTCTTAAGTCCTGAGAGGATGCTCAATGGATGCGGGTGCTGAAAGGAAAGGTTTAGAAAGGAAACTTACAGCTGGGTCACTGAATGTTAAGGAGCAAAGAAACTTTTTAGAAATCTAATCTCTATGCAGCTGGATAAAGTGATTTGCTCAATGTGGCACAACCAATCATCAACAGGCCTGATATTGAAATTGAAGACCATTGTGTCTCAATTTAATGGAGCAGTGCATTTAGGGAAAGGACATAATTCTGGGCATTATGTTGGCTGCTTGAAGCGCTGTGAGTTTGACTCAATGCCCCAGTGTTTCTTTGCTCCCCACAACTTTGCTCCAGGCCCTACCACAGACATACACATATTTTTATCAGGCTATTTTCAAAAAGAGCCCCTTGCTTGGTTTTTCGGTGGGCTGTGAGTTGTATCAGAGGCAGGTGACATTTGCTCAATGGATCATGGGGAACCATGAACTTTGTACACTTTTAAAGGGAGGTCAATAGGGACCTACTTCCCGAGGATATGGCCTTCTGTGAGCCCCATCAGTTTATTCTAAAGCTAAAGGGCTTGAATTATCTCAAGCCTCTTGTGGGTTGAGTTTTTGTAGAGTTTGCCCAATGGCATTAAACTCCCCTATTATATTTCTAAGTAGGTAAACTCAGTGCCCTCCCTTATTAAAAAGATGGGAATGGGATGTTTGCCTTAAATCCTAAGTGTACATTTGCTAGCTTTGGTTTCCTTTATCTCCACCTCCTCTTTATCCACCTGCCTTCGAATATACCAGCAGTAGTAGTAATGAGATAACTGTAACGCTATTGATAACTAGTGTTACTAAATTTACACATGTAAAGAGCTGAGACAAGGCTCTGTCCTTAGTGAGTGTGCAATCAATGTTATCTATTGTGTGTATCATGCCACACGTTTTGAGGGGCACCCTACATTCTAAAAAGAAGCAAATATTATGTGTTTTTTAAAGAGAAATGGGCCACTTGACCACAGAAATTCTCCTAGGCATTTAGGAAAGCTGATGGGGCTGTGACACTGAATCACAGGCTTTTATAGGAAAATGTGAATTACTTCTTCCTGTCAAGAAAATGCCAAAAGGGCACCAACCAGATCACTGAGAGTCAAGTGTGTAGACAGAGTAAATGAGCCAGAAAGGGAGTACCAGGACAGCCCAGGGAATTTAGAAAGAGAAAATGGGGCCATGTCCTAGATTAAGTCAGGGAACTAGCACACAATGAATGAAAGCTAGAGGTCAAGATGACATCAGTTATTTTGGCTCAGACTCAGAGACTAAGCCTGAGTGTTAGCAGGGCTGTCCCACACCAATGTGCAGCAGGTTGTGCACTGTACAACTCTGTGAGGCACCCTCAACCCATCCACACAGTCAGCGTCATGGATTTATTTTATTTATAATGGCAGTTCTCTAGTATATGGCAATACAGTGTCACAAGGAAAGAACCCCCTTTTGCTTTCTCTAATCTACTCAAGATGTGGTATGTGCTGGTGGTATGTGCATTAGGCAGGTAACAGGTGAGAATTTCTGTCCTCAATTACAATTAGCTCCCTTGCCTTAGTCAAAGGCCAATAACTGTAGAAGGAAATATTCAATCTTGCTATTGAAAAGAAATGCAAATTATAATAATGAGGAAATATAATTTTTATTTGTCAACTAGCAAAGATGTAAATGACTGTTAATGCTTTAATGCGGGTGAGAGTATCAGAAAACAGGAACTCTCAAAGTGTGGCAGTAATATAAATTAGCATAACCTTTTTGTAGGGCACTTAATCAATGGGTATTATAATTAGAAAAGTGCATACAATTTGACCTATAATTCAGACTCAAGGATTAGCAAGAAATACTTACACTGGTACACACACACACACACACACACACACACACATACACACATTATATATATAAAATTTATTTAAGGATGGTCACCACAGCATTATTTTAATAGTGAGAAAAATTTGGAAACGCAAAGTTCATTTACCAATAACTGGTTGAATCAATTTTGATATATCCATACTATTGAGCACATACCATAAAACAAAGAAGGAGGTGACTCTGCATGTGTGTAAAATGAAAGATATTGGAGAAATACTAATAAGAAATGTGTAAAGTGTTTTTAAGAAATGTGTATGGTAGGGTCATTTTGAAAGAGAGATGGATGGTTCTTTTGTCTGCTGTCTTCCAGTTGTTTTAGGGCTAGGCTAATAGAAAGCACTAGCAAGAAATTGGAGAGAGGAGAGACTAGGGTATTTCTTCCCTATTCTTCCTTCTTTGGAACTATTTAATTTCAGCAGTGGTGTTTGATGGTGACTATACCTATGTGGGCCTCTCTTCCTAATGCCAGCTGTCATTGGATTTTACCCTTCAATGCTGCCGCTTTCTGGGTGCCTCAACATCATTCAAGGTGAGTTCTAATCCCTTCCCACACTCTATAAGTGGTCCCATCTTTCAAGGTTCCTTGTTGAAAACTTCTGAGTGGATTTTGTTTCCTGCTGAGACCCTGGCAAATAAATCATATTCAACTCTTGAATCGGATGGTTCCAGTCATATACTGATTTTTTTTTTCCAATAAATACTTGCACTGTCTTCAATCCATGGTTGGGTCGATGAATGTGGAAGACCAACTGTATGCTTTCACCTATACCAATTTTTACAGTCTAATTGAGCACAGTGGATTTTGATATCCACTGGGGTCCTGAACCAGGTCCCCATGGACACTGAGGGACAACCTAGGTTTTGGGGAACTCAAAGTTATAGGTGAATTTTCAATTGTGTGTTGTTCAAGGGCCAACTGCATATGATAAATTGCTTTTTAAAGTTTGAATATATACAAAATATAAGAGAACGGTTAAAATAAATAACACCAGTGAGTTAGGTTTACAGAGAAAGTATGAAGCAAACATCTGTCACAACAGAGAATTGCTTTTGAGCCCTTTCTCTTCCTGTTCCACATCCAAGCCAGCATTCCACATTGGAGGCCCTTCCGTAGCTGCAACTGATTTTGAGCTTAATTTGAACATTCACTGTGGACTGAGATCTGGTCATGCCAAATCTACATTCATCTCTCATTTAATCTACTCCTAGAAAATATTGAAAACAATTATTTTAGGAAGTTTAAACATATATATTACACTTTTAGATGTGTACCAATTTGAATGCTATTAAGTCAGGTTTAATAGATATATTAAACACTTTAATGATCTCCTGTAATATGTGTGAAGAGAAATATTTACAATTTATGATTTAAAAATATTTAATATTTACAATTGACCTGTCTAAAAAATGTTGACTAAATATTGTTGAAAATATCTCCCTATCTTAGCATTATCACATAATATTAAGCAACTCAAAAAGACAGCAAAAACCCTAAACAGAAAACCCTTTCTTCAATTTAACAAGGTAGAATTAACTGAATTCTTAAATTAAAAAACAATTTTCATTTATGTACTTACTTTTGAGTCAGAATTTATTACTTGATAAGAATGTCATTCTTTGGGATATTAACATTTCTCTGACTATTTTAATGAAATATGTAGTATTGCTACAAATTTGCCTTCATCTGTAAGTGTGAGCTATCAATAGTCCAGTATATGTGTTATATTTATTTATTTAAAATTATGTAAATGAAATTATAAAATCATACATAGGGAAACCTCCATTTTCCACCTGTCTAGCTGCTGGGTCCAGACAATAAAAATGTATTGCCGAGAGGTTCAGTTAGTGGGTGGAAGTACTTGCAACTGTCCTCTGTGCCAGGTTAGTGCTCAATAGTGTCAATTATTATTGTTTCCTATTGGCAAAATTCATTCATTCACGGGTCCAGATGCCAATTTACTCTGGGGCTAATGAATTTAAGCTTCAAAACATCTCTTACACTCCAATGGAGAGTGCCAATAGGCACTTGTAGGATGTTCTAGGTGGCAGGGGGAGCATTTCTAAAAAGTCATTTCTGGTCAACTGCTTAAAAGGATGTCAGAAGAAAAGAACCTGAATCTCCTAGGTTCCATTAATTTGTGGTGATTTCTTTTCTTACTCTAAATATTAATTTTATTACTTTTATCTGAAATTCTGCATTAATTTTCTTAAGAGAGTCCACCAAGTTGTGTTAAGTTCAGATTGGGCATTGCCCATTTCACATTTCCCACATAACCTAGGACAGAAATTTGGGTCTTACAAATTACTTGTATGTTGCCAAGAAGTAATGATTTTAAGATTTTATTATCATCCAAAAAAGGAAACACATTAGACAGAAAAAGAAACGTAAATCAGAAGGCTTCAACTTTTCAACAAAAGCAGTGTTGGTGGTACTTATAAAAAACATCAACTAAAGCCACAGGGTATCATGCGGATCCGCCTGGGAGGAGGTCTAGGTGACCACAGTGACCACCAAAAGAAAAGGAGAATTTTTATTGCCCTATAAATCTCTCTTACGTTAAAAAACCTGTTTTAAAGGAAGATAAAGCCTCCTGTGGGTAGCCTAAATGTGCTTTGAGAAGCTTAAGTTTTGTCAGGCTAATTTCTAAAAACAACCAAATATTCATAAGAAATATACTTGTCCATTTCTGATTGATTTTTTATCACATTAAGATCATGATAGTGTTGAAAGTTAATGGAATTTTATAATCTCCAGTTTTACAAGTGGATATGAGGCAAGAAAAAGTAACATGATTTCCATAAAGACCAAAAAAAAAAAATACAGTGAAAATTTAAACTAATTTTTCTCCTCTACTTCATTATGTCAGATTCCCATTAAATAATGAAAGGGAACCATTCCTTTTGTGAAATATCATAAACTTGTCAAAACTTTCAATTAAGCATTTATTCTGTGTACATATTCTGCGATATTGATTTGTGTGTGTGTGTGTGTGTGTGTGTGTGTGTGTTACTTTATCCTTAAATTTTAAAAAATAATTGTGGTGAGAATGATTTTGTTTATTTCCAAATAAATATTCAAGCATATGCATGTACTTCAAAAATAATGAACATATGTGTTTAAATTAAAATAGGATGTGGGGGGAGTCCAAGAAAATACATACACTAGCAGCCATTGTAGGTCTAGCTCATTATGTCTGCCAAACGTTGAAGTCTGGGCAAGCTTCCCATTTCTGTGCCCGCTGGAAATCCTGCAAGTAGCTGATTTGTGAGACAATGCCAAGCTATCCAAAAATGGAGGGATGAGGTTAGGTTCTGTGTAACACAAATACCATGATTCTATCAATAGGATCTAGCTACAATCCCTTTGTTTGTATGTCTAGAATATGATTAATATTGCATTTCAAATCTGAAAGTGGGGGGGGGGGGGAGATAACAGTTACACAGAAATAAAGAAGCTGTTACAAAGAGCAGTAGGAAACCCAAGATTTGTTAATTAATCATCTGGACAAACAAGACGTTGTCTCCCTATATTTGAGCTACTTTTTCCATTCAGATGTGTATTTTCAAACAATTATCTGTTGATGATAATACACAGGTATACACAGAATATTCAGAAGGCATCCTCTCTGACATTTTTAAAGATATGGCTCCTTTCTTAATTTAGGAGAATGAGAAGGAAGAGACTTTTAAACTGAAATTGCAAGGAATATAAACCAAAGCATATACAGTTGCCTTTACTTTTATACAAAGAGAATGCAATTGAAAAGAGACAGAAATACATTCATCTATGTTTTCTTTCCAACTTAATGATTTGCAATGGGCTACTGGTTTAGCACCACACTTTTCTGCCTTATACTTGATACTAGCAATGGTTAATAAACTATTGCTCTAGGCCAGCTGAAGTGGCTCAGTGGATGAGCATCAATCTATGAACCAGGTGGTCACTGTTAGATTCCTAGTCATGGCACATGCCCAGATTTATGGTGTGATTCCCATTGTGGGGTGTGTATGAGGCAGCTCATCAATGATTCTTTCTCTCTCTCTCTCTCTCTCTCTCTCTCTCTCTCTCTCTCTCTCTCTCTCTCTCTCTTACTCTCTGAAATAAAAATATATTTTAAAAAATTAAAAAAATGTTTTGCTCCAGTATCCTATTGCAGTATAACAAATCGTCACCAACTTGGTGACATAAAGCAACAACCACTGTGGGTCAAGAATTTGGCACAGTAGGATAATTTCTTGGTTCTGTGATGTCTGGTGCCTCATCTGACAAGACTCAAGTGCCTTTGGGTTGGAATCAGTGGAGGCTTCTTCACTTACATGCCTGGTGCCTGAAATGGGATGATTCAAAGTCTGGGTAAAGATGAGACTTTTAAGAGAAATGTTTACATGTGCCCTACTCATGAGGGTTGGGCTTCTTCAGATCATGGAAGCATCATGGTACTGCTTTTAACCTGGTGGTTCAAAAAGAGTGAATGTTTCAGCAAACAAGGCCTTTCATGACCTAGTCTTGAAAGCCACAAAGTGCTATTTCTGCTGTATTCCATTCGTTGAAGCATTTCAAGCCCACCTAGATTCAGGAAGAGCAGACATAGACATCGCCTCTTGATGATATGTATCAAAGAATTTATAGACATTTTTTAAAACATTGCCACATCTATATACACCAATGTAGATAAAGAGAAGAAACTGTTTATTAGATGCCTGTTACATAACACATTATTATTAGTTTTAAATACATAATTATTTCTTCTTTACAACAGCTCCATGAATAAATCATTTTCTCCACTTGACAAGTAGGGCACCTAAAGTTCAGGGGTTATAAAACTTACCCAAGAACCCCCAGCATTGCATAGAACCTCAGTCTATTTAATTCCAAAGCCTGGTATTCTCACTATGCTTCATTATTGCTCTATGTTTACTTATTTTTTTTTTTAACAAAAAATCATTTCCAAATTTAAAAATTTATTTCCAATATTTTTCCATTGCTTTGTATGGGAAGTATAGTATTTTAACCATCTTGCAACAAAAACTCATAAAACACCAAAAACTAAATAATTTCAATGCATTTACAATACTTAGAAATAAAGACAAAACTATTTGTTTCCCATTACTGCTATTATAAGTTACCTCAAATTTAGTCACTTAAAACAACACAGATTTATTATCTTACAGTGCTGGGTGTCATTAGTCTATAATGAGCCTCACAGGGTGAAAACAAGGTGTCAGCAGACTGAATTCCTTCTAGACTAGAGGCTTTGGGGGAAAATCTGTTTCCTCACTTTTTCCAGCTCCTAGATGTTGCACACATTCCTTGGCTCACTGTGGCCCCTTCCTCCATCTTTAAGGCCAGCAGTCACATCATATGAGCCTCTTAGGTTTGGGGCATCCATTCCCCTTCTCTGACCTTCCTGCCTGCTTCTTTCATTTATAAGGACCCTTGTGATTACATTGGGCCCATATAGATAATCCATGATGTTTTCTCCATCTCAAGACTCTTTAATTAATTACATATGTAAAATATCTTTGGCCATACAAGGTAAGAATCTCATATTCTGAGGATTAGGATATGGACATCTTGGGGGTATTATTCTGCCTAATACAAAGCTATTGCACAAATATAGCATAAATGCATACATCATCTTATTCCCCAATTAAACAGCTGCTATATTCTGTCATCCACTCACATGAGTGTGTTATGTTTACCAATTCCCGGGCTGTTAATTACTACATTTCTTCTCGTACATCCAAATTAACTTTCTCATTAAGTTCACTAAATACCTTCACTCGGCCATCCTGGAGCTGCAGACAACCTTGCTCAGCTTCACGCTTTCAGCACCACTGAGGGGAACAGTGCCCAGTGCTCTGCAGAAGTGGCCTATTTCCACTGCCCCTCCTCAAATACCCTGACAGACAGGCACACCTGTCTGGCCAAACAAACTTATCAACTCCTGGAGTTCACGCTAGTTTTTTCAGAGGCACATTAACACCTCCTTCTGCAGCATAGAACATGACTGATGATGCCCGAGAGGCAGTGAGGAAACATGGGATTTCAAGCAGGGTGTCATGTCTAAACATGACAGGTAAGTTTTGCCCTTTCTCCACACATACCACCATCTCTTGGCAGGGGTTGTTTTTCACCCTCCAACCCCCAGCTCCAACAAGAATGAAAATGTGATAAAAAGTTACAAGGTGGAATCACAAAGTCCCAATTTTCATGCCGATACTCTCATTTGTTCAAGCTCCCCATTTAACCACAGGCCATGACAGGAATTTATTAACTTGCTAAAACTGATGCTATGAGGTCTTCAGACATTGTATGGTGACTGTTGGCTTAATTACCCATATCTAAAGACTGGCCTTGGCTGATTTGTGACTCTTTCAGCTTTCTAAGCCTGCGCAGCCCTCTGTTCAGCCACAGCACAGGTCATTGAGTGCCTACTGAGAAGTGGCCTCAGAAAAACCTGAACGACCCACATGCTGTTCCTCCTACATTCACAGCATGTGTGGTTGCTGGTGCAAAACCAAGAATCCACCCTGGGTGGGCAGTGAAGGGCTCCGGAACACTGGCAAATGCCAGGGAGAAGCTGGGTAATTTTATTCCAATTATACTCTTAGTGCCATGATGTCACAGCATAAATTTGTACTTTTGCATGCAGCTCATGCTGGTGTGATGACAGCTCTTAAAATATTGAGTGATTGTGGGCCCGTCAGCATAAAATTATTCTAACATGGTGCCTTTATTAGTGCTTCAATAAATGCCATTCTTCTTGTGTTCTGAGGTGGCATTTGCAAATGAGCTAATTTCTCTGCAGTAAAATAATTGTGTTGCATTTTTTTTTTGGGGGGGGAACAGTGCTATTACATAAAGGGGGCTCTTTTTTTCCCATCAAAAGCACATATGCTGTAGTTAGTTGAGTTTTAAAAAGAATGCATTAACTAAATGACTAGGTAATTATTTAAATGAACTTACTGCTTTAAAAAGCTGTAGGTAGGATAAACACCTTTTAAAAATCCCTTGTTATTACAAAAAGATGTGGTGAATTAGTCACGGGAACCCATGCTTCAAGTTGGGGGGGGGGGAGCGCTGTTTGCTGATGGGTGACAGGCATTTTAAGGGTTCGGTATGGGTCTTTTGACTTCATGCCACACTGGCTTATTCTCCAGAAATAGTGGAATGGGGAGGGAAGAAGAGAATGACATAATTTGAATTTTACCCCACACATTTTGCTGCCTCTCTCTTCTAGCTTGCAACTAGTCTCACTAGTACAGGTCCCCTTTCCTGATTAATGCTGCCCAAGCCAAGCACACAGTGAGCTCCACATGCAGGGACATCTCCCATGGATCATGCACCAACCCCTTTCCCATAACGTAGGAGTCTGTTGCCTCAAGATGAAGAAATAATCAACTGCCTGCCTAGAGTTTTTGAAACCCAGCAGTAAGACGCTCTGATGCTACTTTCCATTTAATTTGCAAAAGTAAAAAGAAAGGAGGGAATGAAAGAAGGAAAGGAGAGAAATGATAAAGAGCAAGAACAAGAGTTTTGTTTTGTTTTTTTAAAAGAGAGAAATACAGAAAAATAATCCTAAGGGAAAAAATTTTTTTTCAGAGAAACTGCCAAGACTGAGAAATAGAAAGTTGTATTTTCAGATAAAGCCCAAGCAAATCCCACAGTAAGGATAAACTGTGGAGTTTATTCACACTAATACTGCCTAAATGAAACAATGAGGCTCTTCACTTCACCCTGCTGTGAAGATCACTAAATTCCTTCCTCCCTTGGATGTCCTCTTCCTTTGACATGGCTTATGAATGAAACCAAAGAAAAAGGGCATTTAACTTTATTTGTAAAAGAAAGCAAAAAGTCATAAAAACTGTAGAACAGAAATTAACTAATACTGGATATCTGCCATGTAACCAGGCACCAGGTTAGGTGATTTGCACTAGTCCATTCATTTGCTAATCACCACTGCCTTGTGCAATAGATCTAAGTCTCTCTGCTGTGATTGTGGAGCTCTGAAGAACATCTTCATTACAACCTGAATTTGGAAACAGCTAAGGGGTCAGACTCAGACCAAAATATCAGCTTTTTAACTGGATTGAAGAGCATAGTTTACCTGTGAGTCTTCACCAGGTTTCCTAATTCTTCACCCCGAGTCATACCTGTCCACCTGCAGGAAAACCACAGGGCCTCCATGGCAGGGCAACCGAGGGCAGAGAGACTGGTAAGTAGACAGGTGTGAAGAAGGAAAGAGCTTGGAACTAGACATGCTCACTTCCCTCACCCAATTCACCAAGCAGTTAAGCCTCTCTTTCAACCCTGAGAGTCAGGAGTGATGAGTGGGGAGAAGCAGAAAATGTCCATTCCAAAATCTGAAAATGTTCCCTCTCTGGGAAGCTGAATAGAAACCATATCCTTTTCACAGAGCAGGAGAGGTAGAAAAAGTGTTGGACCATAAAAGCAAAACAAAACACCACATTCTTATTTTATAAATATGAAAAGGAGAATTTTTAAAAGTAAATTTTGCTCAAGCTTGTATACCCAGTAAATAGAGAATAGAAATTTAATTTCTCATCTGTGTCTAGCACTAAGGACTATGCTATTATCTACTATAGTGTGTTATATTTTTAAAAGCAGAAATAATATTTATAGGGAAATAAGAATAAGAAGTAAGACTTCTTAACCAACTGAGAAAAAAAAAATTATTTTCCTTTCAACATCTACATTTCAGGCCATCAAAGGCCTAACAAACTATAGATGAAGAGTGTAAAGAGTTCCGGAAATGGGTTTTCATTCCTAGGAAGAGGCAAAGGGCTGCTTTATATAGTCACTTTCAGCAGACTTTAACTTTCATGCAGACCAGTGGTTCTCAACTGGGGTCAGGTTCACACACATCCCCTCCCCTGGGAACATTTAGCCATGTCTAGAGACAGACCTCCCCACAACAAAGAATGATCAGGCCCAAAATACCAATAGTGTTGAGGTTGAGAAACTCCGATATAGAAAAAGTAGGTGGATGACCACCAAATATGATTTGGAGGGGCAGGAAAGTCTTTGAGTCAATCATCTCCAAGGACTGCCAAAAAATTATGCAATTAGCAAATCTTTGGGATTGCATTCTAATATCTTCAAAAGGCTTTCCTTAAAATAAAAATCATCTGGGGAATAAATACAAGCAGAGAGCTAGCTTTCACATGAAAAGCAGTAAGAGAAAATGAGATAGCAAAAATGTTAAGGGAAGGAGGAAGTGGCTGGGGCAGATCCAGATGGCAGCTGCTGTGGGTCTTCTGAGAAATAGCACAGGACTGTGTGTTCCTGGAGGGACAGGAAGAACAGTGAGAGGGATGAGAGAAAGTGTCCTACTTCGTTATTTTGCTCAGGGCTGATCTTAAGTCCAACAACAAAAATGACAACTCCTTCCCCAATACAGGCCTTCCAAAAAATTTATCTAAGAGGTTTCCAAAGGACTAAGCTGCATTTAGCCATGATTTAAAATGTGGCCAATCTGAATTTGAATCTGAATTCTGCCATTTTCTTTACTATTTGACCCTAGGAATATTACTTAAACTCCCTGGGCCCTAGATTTCTCATTTTCATATTTATAGTCTCAATACCAACTGAATCAGATTATTGCACAGATTCTACCAGCTATGTTGAGTCCCTGGCCCATAGCAGAGGCTCGGCAGTTACTGTTATAGCTTCTATTATTCTGATAGGAAAATCAAATTCTAAAGCAACTAAGACTCATGCTAAAATAAATTTAAATGGCCTTAATTCCTCTGGGGTTTCTCAGGAGGTATGAATAAATAGGCAAAATGAACCTATCCCTGGGATATATAATGCAAAATAATGGTTTTGTCAGTAGTTTTCCTCAAAAGTCCTTGAAACATGAAAGTAGCTTTGCAAATAGCCTCAATGGAAAAGATCATGTGACTTCCAAAGTTGAAACTCTTCTTAATGATTTATAAGTTGAGTTGTTTGGGGGGGGGGGGGGCATCTCAAAATAAAAGGCAACTTTAACGGATTTTAGAATGGTATGTCTGAACCCAAGTTCATAACACACATACATTAACCATGAGAGCATGGATTTCCCTAGTCATCTGCTCTACATAATACTTCTTAGAGGTGATCAATGCCAGAGGGGTGTAGGACTTAAGACTAAATTTACTTTACACACCTGGGCTTAAGTTCAGTCCTTTAGCTTCCTTATGCTTTATGTTACTTTATTATAGGTAGAAGAGTAAAATCCCATGAAGATGGCATAGTATTAATTAATAATTACATCAATCTTTTGAATGGTGTTGAAGTCACACACATACACACACACACACACACACACACACACACACACACACACATATATATATTTATTTATTTATTTATTTATTTATTTATTTATTTATTTATTTATTTTAACACATATCTCACTATAGGTATATGACCATGGACAACTTTTGGACCTTCCTCGGCCTCATTGTTTTCACTTGTAATATGCAGGAATTGACAAAAGAACTTCAAGGCCTGTGATCCTGGAATGTGACAATAAACTCATTGTGATGTTCCTGGTAACATTTCCCTTCAGATATAAAAATATACTATATATAAATAATTCAAGTCATTTATAATAATATGTGCTATATGTTCACTTAATAAACACAGTGATCTTAGGAGATAGATATGATAGCACCCCTATGTTACAGATGAAAGAACTGTGACTTACACAAGGCCCTACAACTGCATGGAGAGTGGGAATTCAGTCTGGCTTCAGAATCTGTGCTCTTAAATACTATACTACAGCTATAGTATTATATATATATATATATATATATATATATATATATATATATAGTACTACACTATATGTGAAAACTATACTGTAGCAGGCTGTACTATACTATACACTGCTGCCTTTCTGAGAGGGACTTCACCCTTTCTGGTTTTAATATTTATGTCAGTGGTGTTTATCATAAATTCATCTTAAATAGTGCATCCCTTAGCGGGAGAGATTGTTCCTCTAACCTTTCTCCCTGTAAGGCCAAATGGAACACACTGTGCACTTAATCACTTTGTGAACTCCTAGAGATAACAAAGACATAACACAGCACCAAATTCTAATGACATCACAGGAAATAAACCAACATTGACAACATTTCTTCCCTCTCGAATTACCTTGAATGTGACAATTGCATTTACATTACAATATCTACAAAATGTGCACATTCGGTTTGCACAGAATATTTGAAATTTCACGTGGATAAATCACCCCTAATACTAGAAATGACCCTTTTATACTTCTTTGAAAAGATCAGAGCCAGTAGCCAATCTTTACTATCCTAGAGAGAAAAGGAAAAGCAACAAAATGATGCTGAAACGGCACACAGGGCCTCTAACGTTATACTAGAGATGTTTCTGATCTTGTTATTCATATTCTGTCATAGGCAAACGGCTTAAAAACAGGCAAGGGAGCATTCAGGCTTCTTGCAGACACAGGTGGGTAGAGCTGCCATCAAAGAAGGCTGCAAAATGGGAAACTGGGGAGAAGGGCCTCTGATGGTGAGGGCGCATGGGCAACAGGGCGAGTCTGCAGCCTGAATGCAATGGTGAGGAGAGCCTGACTTTGCTGAGACTCACTGTACCCCCTTCTGTCCTCACACCCTAAGTGCCAATCCCTGTCACCTTCCCTGATGCATCGCATCTCTGAACATCCAGCATTTAACATCTGGACTTCTTTTTGGTCAAACCACAAAGGACGTGCAGCCTGGAGACAAACTTTGCATGTTCAGATTCCACCCCTGCCACTTGCTACCTGTGTGAGGCTAACAAGCACCTGAATCCTTTTAGATCTCTTTTGTTTCCCTAATGGTCGAAGAAGGAAGCTAATAGTTTCCAAATCCTAGGGTTACTGTGCGTATCATTCCAGCTAATGTACGTAAAGTGCTGAGTGAAGTTCCTGGGGTGTGGTGTGCACTGGATAAATGTGAGATATTTCTGCCTAATTAGGTAGTACATACCTCCCCCTTGTATTTCTTTCTATCCTGCCTAGCAGCACAGTCATAGCAGGGCAATTTGCATAAAGCAGGTGCTCTAAAAATGTTAGAAAGACACTCTGGCAGGGGTAAAAGAACCAGGGAGGAGGGGATCAAGAAGGAGAAATCTGCATCCTCCCAGTGGCGCCAAATGTATTTCTCACACTGGAGGTCATGCCACACGGAGACCCTGTGGTGGCAGTTATCCTGGTTAAAACTGGTCCTGATGGCCACACTTAGTGAAGAGTAGGTGCAATGATACCATCTGATCTTAAAAGAGTGGAGTTTTGCCAGACATTAGCAGAGGCCCTGCCCCAGAAAGAGCCTGACTCCATGCCAAACACAAAATGGAAATTCCAGGCAAAGTTCCCAAGTGTAACTGGCTCTGTCTTCTCCAGTTCTGGCTCTATCCCCACTCACCACAGGCTGAAGGATCTTTCAGCTGGCAAAATGAAACCAAATACTGTCCTTTACCCTTCATCTGGCATAAAAAATTCAAACAGTGCTTCGTGCCCATGTCTGATAGAACCCTTTTCAACTCCCAGTCCCTAACAAGCCTAAATATTCCTTTGCAAGAGGGAACAACTAAGAAAAAAAAAAAGTACAAGGCATATAAAAAAGATACGGTTGTTTAAAGAAAAAGGTATCATCATGAGAATTCAGAGCAAATGTCTTCTATAAAATAAAAATTACTGCAAGGAACAAGAAAGTGCTTTAGAACTCCTATATTATGTGTTTACAATAGGAGTCAAAGGACCTGTTTTAGGAACTTACTAGTAGCCCTGTGCATGAATCCGTGCTCCAGTAGCTCTCCAGAAGCTCACTGCCACCCTCCAGTAGCTATCTAGCCACTGCCCTGCCCTCCTGTAGCTCCCACAGCCCCCCTGCCCCCCATCATAGCTTGCTGCCCTGCCCCCTCCCATAGCTCTCCACCACCTGCTTGTAGCTCATTGCCCCACCCTCCTGCTGATCTGTTATCTGGTTGTTACACAGTTGGTCATTACACTTCAAGGCGTAAGGACCATTTGGATATTACATCTTTGTTATATGAAACTATACCATGTGTGGAGGTAAAAGCATAAATAACAAGCTTAGTAAAAATAAAGGAGGGTGACTAACAAGTTAATTTTATTTAGAAATTCAAATTCGTAAAGTAGTAAACTCCAGAAAGTCTCCCTAAAGTTAAGGAAATCAGATAGAAAGTTTATTAGTAAATAGTTTGAGAGAGCTAAGAGACATGGAAGACAAACGTACAGGATTCTATAAAGTTGCAAAGGAAGTCTAAGAAATAAAATAAGAATACAGCACTGAAGCAACAATGAAAAGATAATATAAGGAAACATTTTTAGAATAAATTGATTTTTAAGATTGAATCTTTTGCCCAAAAAAAAAAAAAAAAAGGAAAACTGAATGAAAAGAAAGCAACACAGACATATGCTACAATGTTTCTCCATTTACATTATTCCTCAAATATTTGTTCACATGTGCACATGATATAACTGGCCACCAGGTATAAACACACATATGCATACACACACACACACACACACACACACACGAGTTAAGATTGGGCAGAAATTTGCTTTCTCTGTAATACTAAATGAAGAAAACACTTCTAAACTTTAAAAGATAGTGACTTCAACTCAAGACCAGTTTTTGATCAAGTCTAAAGAAAAGATATATAAATGGGCCAGAGTACAGACAATATGCCACTATATATGGTTAAAAATTACTCAAAGACATATTCTAGCTGCCAATAGATGAATGAAAATAAGTCTATTTGACTCATAATTTCACTAGACTAAATTTAGTAATAATTCCAGATATCTTCAGTTTTTCTGAGTACCAAGTTTCCATGAACCCTGGCCTCATTTCAAGACCTCAAATGTCTGTATTTTAATAATAACAAAAATATACTAATTAAAATAAGTATTCTCTATTAGTTAGATACTAATTATTATATATTCTACAGTTTTTTCTTCACCTTTTTGCCTTGTGACCAAGCCCAGTAATTCCCCATGTGGCCCCCAGGGATGGTTAATTTTATGTGTCAACTTGACTGAGATACAGGGTGCCCAGATATTTGGTCAAACAGTATTCTGGATGTGCTTGTGAGGGAGTTTTGGGATGAGATTAACATTTGAATCAGTACACTATGAGTAAAGCAGATGGTCCTTTCTAATGCTGGTAGGTCTCATCCAATTAATTGAAGACCTGAATAGAACAAAAGGAACAACTCCCTCTCCTCTCCACCCCCACCCCCACCCCCACCCCCCACACACAACTAAAGAGGAATTTCTCCTGTCTGACCATTCTGGTCTTTCCTATTTTTGGATTTGAACTGAATCAACTCTTCTTGAGTCTCATGTCAGCTGGCTTTTGTACAGGAGCCACGTGAGCTCTCCTGGTTCTCCAGTTTGCCAACTGCAGATCTTTGGACTTCTCAGCCTTCATAATGATGTGAGCCAATTCCTTATAATAGATCATATGTAAAATCTCCTTTTGGTCTGTTTCTCTGGAGAACGGTGACTAATACAAAACTCTTTATAGGTCTGGCAAGCCCTCTTCTCTTGAGAATTGTGAGTAATAAACTATCTTTTCAAAGGCAGTCATTTCCTGATTGCTTTACTATACCTCAAGTTTTCTATTAATACACCATATTTTAAAACAGGAGGTGAGATGGCAGGAGCTACTATTTGTCTATAATAACCTTCACAGTTAAATTTTAATAATCTAGACATAGTACATGATCCCCACCTGCTAGGTCTATCATGTCTAGGGCATTTAATCAGAAGTAAGGTGATTTCTCTTTACAGTTTCACATGCACAATCAGATCTATGGAGTGAATATTAATGAGCAATTACTGTATATGGCCTTGCTTTCCCAATTTTAACTTGGCACAATCTACCTATTAGAGGCACTAAAGTTAAGAAAACACTAAATCAGCAGCAATTCTTCAAAAACAATTGCGAAATCATTGAATCTGAGAAAGGTTCTGCAACTGGTAGTCCTTACTCGGGGACAGTAAAAACTGAAGGGAAAACTCATATGACCAAAACCAAAAACCAGTGGTGGCACCCTACTCGATCAAATGGGTAGTCTTAGAAACCTAGATTGCTAAGTGAAATAGGCCAGAGAAAGACCAATACCATATGATCTTACCCATATGTGGAATCTAATGAACAGAACAGACTGACAGTTATCAGAGGGAAGGTGAGCAGGGAGGGAGGAAGTGGATGAAAGAAGGTGAAGAGATTAGCCAAACAACACATTGATGATATAGCACCAACAGTGTGTTGATGGCCAGAAGAAAGTGGGGAGGCTGGGTGGAGATGGGTAAAGGGGGGAGATGGGGACATCTGTAACTGTGTCAACAATAAAAGTAAAGTAAATGAGCAACCTAGAATGAGAAAGGAAAGGTAAGAGAGTTGTGTATGTGGACTGCTTTCTCTTCACATCCTATTAGCCCCTGTCTGAGTGTGACAGAATGCCCAGGACTGGAAGATGTCCTGCAAAATCAGGACTAGAATGGGTTCACGCTAAGCCTGGGCCAGTCTCAGAAAGCCTGAGGAAAGGCCATTCACTTAGCTAACCAAACACTGACCCATGAGGTCCAAGAGCCCTTCTTTGGTAGCTTTCACCACTTTCTCATTCTAAGAGTCTAGACAAAGTTTGTATTGTATTTACAGTTAAGAGTCTCATAGAAAGGTGACTTTTTTTTTAAATAAAAAGGGAGCATTTGAATATCACGACTGTTGTATCAATCTAGTTCCCATTATGAAAACAGAAACCACATCAGTTCTTTTAACACAAAGAACTGAACACAAGGAATTGGGAGCAAAAATTTAAAAAAGCAACACTGGCATTTCATCAAAGTAATCATTGGTGACTATCAGCACCATCCTTCACTAGTTTTGAGACATTGGGCAAGTGACTTGGCATCCTAAAGTGCCCTGATAATATACCCAGAATTAGCTAAGCCGTCAAGTTTGAAGTTCCCAAGACTGCCCACCATTCTGACACCAACTGAATGTCCAGGGGTTTTCAAAACCACCACAGCTTCATAATTCACTGTAAGAATTTAGAGAACTCACTGAAAGCTATTATACTTGCAGTTATGGTTTATTACAGGGAAAGCATTCAGATCAATGTCAGCCAAAAGAAGAAATGCACAGGGCAGGGTCTGGAAGGGTTCCAAATAGCAACACATTGCCCTCCCAGTATTGATGTATGACAATATGCATGGCATTTTGCCAATTGAGGAAGTATGCCTGAGTACAGTGTTCAGTTTTTACTGAGGCTTTTTTAGGCAGGTATGCTAGATTAGCCACATAGTTGAACTCAGTCTCTAGGACAACTGATACCCAGTTGCTCAAAGTCTCTTTCCTATAATAAATCACATTGTTAGTCTTTCTGGTGTGGCCTGCCTCACCCTAAAACTATTATCTTTTTTTATGGTCTTTTTATTTTATTTTAATTTTTATTATTGAAAGTATTACAGATGTCCCTTTTGTTTTTGTTATTTTGTGTGTGTTTTTTCCATTGACCCCCTCCAGCCCACACCCACCTCTCCCAGACATTCACAATTTTATTTTGTCTGTGTCCATGGGCTATATATCTATGCACATAAGTTCCCTACTTAATCACTCCACACCCACCCGCCCATCCACCCACCCCCACCTTCTCTCTGAATAAAACTATCATTTTAAGAAGCAGTATGGCCCTGGTCTGTGGGGCTGAGTTGTTTGGGCATCATTGCATGCACCAAAAGGTTGCAGGTTCAATCCCTGTTAGGGAAAAAATGGCTGGGCTTTGTCTCTCTTTCCATCTCCCTCATAAATATAAATATGTGTTGACTACAAAACATACTTTATTCTAATAGAAAACTATTTTGTTCTTTTAATTTTGTCTAAATTTTACCATGCAGTATAGGGTATACCCCTTCAAATCCCTAATTTATTTCCAAGGCATAGTAAAAATGGAGATCATAAATACCAAGAATACAGAAGACGACTGTTAATACTTTTATGTTCCTTTGACAGATGAGAAGGAAATTGAGTCTCAGAGAAGGAAGGTCACAGAACTACTGAAGAACGTGGGCTACAACAAAGTCTACTGATGGGACCTCTTTGTATCTTTCCACTCTGTATGCTAACTCTTCTCACAGTGTGCATATTACTTGCGTCATACCTTTGATAACTATGTATTGGTTAAGAATGTGGATTCTGAGACCTGAACTATCTATGTATGAATCCTGGTGTCACCACTTATGGGCAGTACATCATAAAAATTGTCACCTATCTTCTCTGTTCCAATGTCCTTATTTGTATAATGATAATAATGTATTTTGCAGAGGTGCTGTCAGGGAATAAGGAATAACAAAACATAAATGCATATCAAAGTGCATATCAAAGCTAACAATAGAAAAGGAAACAACACACATTTTAATTATCTCAATAAAACTAGGAGGGGGGGACATTGCACATTTCAGCAATTCGTCCAGGACTTCAAGGATGGTCCCTAATCACAGAGACAACCAATATCTACCAGTGAATAAAGAAATTCTGCAGGCAGGTCCTTGAAAATTGGGAGAACATCCACAAATCCTCATGGGAGGGCCACTTTTGCTCCCCAGAGTCACACTGAAGGCTGTAATTGTTTCCCTAATGCTGCCAAGTTGCCTTGGGCCCTCTCTGCTGCCCTGGGCTGCAAAACGCCCAGCTCCAGTGCTCTCCTTCACTCTGAAGCCCTTCTCTCTAGGCTTTGGCATTAAAGTGTGCCCAGGAAAAGAATTTGAGCAAGAAATCTTGTACCAAAAAATAAGGAGCTTACCCAGATTTTGATGAATAGGATCTGGACACACCCAAAACTCCTTTTGACCTTAAAACCCCCTTTGGAAGCCAATAAAAAACAAAAACAAAAACAACAACAAGGGAATTAAAAAAAAACACCTGATGAATATTAACTGTTGAATATATTAGAATCAGAGGTATGGAAGTGGAGTGGACTGATGATTCTCAGGGAAAAGAGGAGTGGAGGGTGCGGGAAGAGAGTGAACATAAACTGTGCACCTATGGATGAGGACAAGGCGGGTGGGGAAAGGGCAGAGGGTGGGGTAGGAACCTGGTGGAGGGGGGTAAATGAGGAACTTTTGTAATAATATGAACAATAAAGGTTTATTTAGAAAAAAATTTGAGCAAGATTTGGAAAGCAGAAGTAATCATTCTTGGAAGGTTATGAGAGTCAAACCAGGAGATTTTCACAGATCCATTTCATAGTCCTACTTCAGGAACTAGTCTAATCTTTGCTTAAGTAGTTCTAGCTATTCCAGGTGAGATTCAATGACTACATTTCTGATTCTGGAGCTGAGGCTTTTTAGATCTTTATCCTTCAGCTCTTCTCACATTCACATCATTCCTTATTCCTGCACTGCTTGTATTACCTTTGTTTTATTTATTTTATTCATATATTTTTGTTGATTTCAGAGAGGAAGTGAGAGGGAGAGAGAGATAGAAACATCAATCATGAGAAAGAATCATTGATTGGGTGCCTCTTGCATGCCTTTACTGGGGATTGAGCCCACCACCCAGGCATATGCCCTTGGCTGGAATGGAACCCGAAACCCTTCAGTCCGCAGGCTAACACTCTAACCACTGAGGCAAACCAGCTAGAGCTTGCCTCTGTTTTAGATGCTACACCACCTCTCTGAATTATCCCCTAGTCATCATTCTATGTATCATTACTCTCTTCAATTCTCTTCTTAGCACATCCTGCTGGCATTTTCCATGCTCCTTACACTGCAAGAGCATGATGAGAACTTCTGCTGTTTTGTTTACTGCTATACCTCCAGTGCATGGCTTGTGATATGAAGTCCTATCTTTGAGTAAAAGTTCTAATAGCTTCATAATTATGAAACTTGTAAGAAGTATAGAAGCAAAAAGGAGATTGTTACTTGAGAATCCCACTAAATATCAATCTATAAAGTAGAAATCAGTATGATTTTTTTTTTTTACTTCTTTTGCAAATGAAGTATAGATGCAATGATTAACTACCTACTATAGACAAGCCAGGAACTGTGCTAGGCACTTTTACGTAAATTATCTCTTACTTTTCTATAAAATGAAATGTCTGAATCACATGTGCCTAGATTAATGTAGGATTCAATAAGCTGCTAAGAAAACTCAGACCAGATGTCTCTATCTTGAATCTTAAGATCTTGCTTGGCCCTGGTCCTGTTCCCTCTAGCCAGAACACAACAGCAGGCTCTTGGAAGGGAAAATGAACTATTTAAGAATTTACTGATGGATTCAGAGGATCACAATTTGATACAAACTCAGAGAGCAGCTCAGAGTCTGATACTTAAGGTTAGAATCTGTTATGCTGATTCCCCATCTTAAAGCCTGGGAATTTTTGTTGGCCATCCACCAAAGCAAAAAATGAAATACTAAAACACTATGGTGGTGATGTACATGAGATAAGTGATAAAGGTTTACCTAATTTGCAAATGGTTCTCTTTGATGAGCTTCTTTGCATCTTTTAATCACGTACTTCCAATGCATTATGGGTAAAAGTGTTCATAGGTCTGTGATTTTTTGCTTCCTTTTAGGCACATGGGACTGCACTTTCCAGGACTCTGGCTGATAGATGGAATTAGATGGCTGATTTCTAAGTGAGAATGACTTATGCCACTTCTGATCAAGGCACTTAAAAGCCGGTGTGAATGCTCTGTGCTTTCTCTTTCCCTCTCAGAGACCCTGGAAACCATGTTTTTGAAATGGCAGTGACACAATATAGTAAGTCTCCTTCAGTCTGGATCAAAGTAATAGTTTGGAGCAAAGCTTTCACTGTAGACCCACATAAGATAGCAATGTAGAATCTATTGAGTGAATAAAAATTAAGTCCTTTTCTGTTAAGCTACTGAAATGTGGAGACTAATTTATTACCACAGCATAACCTAACCTGTCCTGACTAACATCAACTCCAAGATGACCTTTCCTCATAATTTCTACTGAAAAGTGAATAATGCTTAGTGAGATTCCAGGTAATGATTTTGAGGGACACTGCACTTTTCTCTCCAGAATACGAAAACACTTTATATGGAGTGTCTCCATTATGCATATAACATTTCCATAATAAAAACTGTAATGATCATTTTCATGTGAAAACTAAGGTACAAAAGTGCATTGATTACCCATGGATAACCACAATTCATTGGAAATAACTGTAAAGAAAATATGGACTTATTCCCAGCATCAGGCCTTTTTCATTCATAAAATAATCTCTTGGGCTTTTCTGGGATAGCATCCATTTCTTCCCTCTTATAAAATCCCTTACCAGAATACCACAGTGCTGAAAGGAAAAAGGAAAAAAATATAGTAGTAACCTTTTAAATATAAAACCTGAAGTAATTGTATTTTATGGCATGTCTGTGGCCTTAATGTAAATTTTTTTTTCTTTGATTCTTTCCTATTCTGCTAATAGCATGGCTTCCAGAGTAATCAAGTTATCCAGCCAACTAAGTTCTTGCATTACTAAAAAGTATTTCCCGAGAACAGCATGTAGCCACTAAAGCTTTTTCCCCCATCCTGTGAAAAATGTAACACTGGCTAAAAAAAAAAAAAAAAAAAAAAAAAAAAAAAAAAAAAAAAAAAAAAAAAAGCCATTCTTGGAACCAGTTTGGAGTTTTTTTTTGTGTGTGTGTGTGTTTTGTTTTGTTTTGTTTTGTTCTTCAGCTTATACTAACAATTAAAAGCTGAATAAGAGTGAGGGACTATATTGCATTAATCATCAACACTAACTATTCAACTTCTGGTTGCCTGCCCTTCAGGAAAAAAATTAAAATTTCTAATAGAAGCATAAAATAAAATAAACTTATTTTTAATAATCATTGTATTCCATCCATGAGCTTTTTAATTCATCTTATGTAGAATAGATGCATCCAAATAAGAATAAAGAGGACTGGCATTTAAAAAAAATCATTGACTATTATTTCTTCTTAGTATTTGTCCACTCTAACCAATCCAACTCAAGAAGCATAGTAGACAGAACTCTCAGTGGAGAGAAGCCCCTATGAATCCTGAGATAGAATTCATATATTAATCAGTCTATGCATGAAACATACAGCTGGACCTCAGTCAAATGGGCCTTTGATGCCATTCCTCCTTTTGCTGTAGTTAGCATGGCTAGAACTTCTCCTCCCACAGAAGATTTCTGTTCCCTTTTGCCTGCCTCACTTCTGCATCTTCCCATCTCCTGACGGGCCTTGTCTCCTATTTCTGGACTCAGGCTTGTGTTTTGAACTCGATGATTGTGTCAGGCAGTCATTGTTTGTTTCTTTTGCTCTCAGTTTTGTTGTTGTTTGTTTGCTCTCAGATCAGTTTCTCTATATATTAGCAAAACAATTAGAAAATAAAATCTAAAACACATGTATTCACAGTAGCATCAAATAATATCTAATATCTGAGAATAAGTCTAATAAAAGATGTGAGAATCTTCTATGGTGAAATTAAATAACTCTAATCTGTTGAAAAATGTAGAAAAGTAACACCATAATAATGGAGGGATGAAGCATACCGTATCCTCACAATAGTCACTTAATGTGCTGATATTAGTAGTAGTACAACCCACCGGCTTCTTTTAGTTAGTTTTTGCACAGTATGCTTCCTCTATATTTTTACTTCCTTTTAGGCACATGGGACTGCACTTTCCAGGACTCTGGCTGATAGATGGAATTACTTTCATCCTCCCTGTGTTATATATTAAAGTCATGTAACTTATAAACATATTTTCACCCAATATGACTGTTATGGACTTTTATTGAAATATTTTCTGCTTAAATCTTTTATTTATCCTATTGGTCTGTTCTTCATTTTGTTTTCTCTGTTTGCTTCCTTTTGACTGTGCCAAGTAGCTTTTATTATTCAATTTTTCCTCTGTCAGCTTTTAGTTATGCCTCCTTTTATGAATCTTTTAATGATTACCCTAATTCTCTCTCCTGCTTTATCTAATTTCTTGTTAAATCAATCTATTGAGTTCTCAATTTCAGTTCATAAACTTCTGAGTTGTACAATTCCCTCTACAGTATTTTTTATAGGTTCTAATTATCTGGTAAAATACTCCATTCGCCACTTTCTAACAGTATTATTGTCAGTACCTGGATTACCTGAAGGTCTGTAGTCTTCGTGTTTTTCCTCTTGGACATCAGTAAATTAGTCTTGTTGGAATATCAGGTAAGATTTTTTTGAATGCCAGGCATAATGTATTTAAAAATGTAAAAGTTTCTAATAATGTTTTCTTACTTCAGAGATAATTTTCTTTTTTTCAGGCAGCTAATTGGATGAGGGAAGGATTACTATCCAATAAAAGATTGAGATGATTTGAAATTTGAGGCCTGCTTTTGGAAAATCTAGTCTAGTTTCAGTTTATGCTTTACCCAGGGTTTAGACCTTCAGAAGATTCAACCAAAAGCCTGGGACATTTATTGGTTTTTCATTTTGGAGAGCTATGAACTCTAATTCTTGTCTGCTGAGCACCCCAAAACTGTCAGAAGCTCTGCTTTGAGTTCACAGTTTGTGCTTCCCTTTAAATAGAATTCATGTTTGTTTTCTGGCAGGTACCTGGTTGCACTATCAACTTGAAAATTCACCAATAAGTTTTTCTAGCCATATTAGTGATTGTACTTTGATTTTTTTTCCAATTCTTTTTTATTTGTCTTACCAAATAAAAAAACGTGTCCTTATGAAGAACACATTAAGAGTCCTGCAGTATCCATGGGGGATTGATTCCAAGACCTCCCACAGATACCAAAAGTCCCTTATATAAAATGGTGTGGTATTTACATCCTCTATATACTTTAAATCATCTATAGATTACTTATAATACCTAACTCTATGCCAATGCCATGCAAATCATTGTTAGGCTACATTGTTTAGGAAATAATGACAAGAAAAACACATCTGTACATGCTCAATACAGATACAACTATTGTATGTACCACAGTACATATACATCAGCAACAATGCAACATTTTTCAAATATTTTCAGTCTGCATCCATTGGTTGAATCTGTAGATGCAGAATACATGGATACAGAGGGCTAACTGTATATTTTTTTAAGGTACCAAATGAAGGTGCTGACATCAGCTTATTTACCATCCCATCCTCCCTGGGTTATAAACACTGTCTTCTATTTCCCACATGCGGACTTTTAACCCCTAGGGTTTTAGCAGATTTCCTCAAGGCAAAAAAATCCAGCTTCTATTCTCTGTTGCCTCCCTTCCTTCTCACGGACTCCAAATTTCAATTATCTTATACCAGAGGCCCTAATCTTTATTAATTTTTAAAATCATTATGTCTAGTATTTTTAACCCTCTCAACCATGGAATGGACTAACACACCAGTGATTAATACTGGTTATGGGAAAGTAAAGAGAAGACAAGTAGAGAGAAAAATTATTAAGTTTTTATGTTGCTTTATCCCATACAACAAAAGCCTAATATGCTAAGTGTCCAGCCATCTGGTTATCCATTCAACCAATCAAAGCATAATATGCTAATAATATGCTAAGGCCACTCAACTGCTCGCTATGATGTGTACTGACCACCATAGGGCAGATGCTCCAACTGGTAGCTTAGCTTGCTGCTGGGGTCTGGTCAATCAGGACTGAGTGAGATAGGCCGGACATGCCCTGGAGCCTCCAATGGTCTCTCCCCTGCTGGCCAACCTGCTGCAATCCTCCCTGCCCCAATTGTGCACCAGTGGGGTCCCTCAGCTTGGCCTACACCCTCCTGCAATCTGGGACTCCTAAGAAAATGTCAGAGAGCTGTTTTTGGCCCAATCCCACAGGCCAGGCCAAGGGACCCCAGTGGTGCACAAATTCATGCACAGGGCCTCTAGTATTTTTATATACATTTTTATAAAGTTTGGAAAGTTAATGAGATTTTTTGCAAAATAATATAGAAAAAACAATTTTTAAAATATTTATGTAATACTTTAACTTCTCTAGGTACTTGCATCCTTGAAGTGAGCTGCACTATCAGCAAGTTACATATTAGTTACACATTAGGGTTATCCCTAAAAGAGTCATGTTTACCTTCAGCTTTTATCAAATGTCAGTATATAGTCAAGCCATATGAAATTCAGTGTTTTCTAAGTTATAAAAATGTGATTGAGGTCAACATTTATTACATCACTCACAGCCCTCAAGGAATTATATAATGGCTTAGAGCCAAATTTGCAACCCAGCTATGGCAACAAGGTTTGAGCTTTATAATGTGTATAATTATGCTTTTCTTTTTATTTGATCCTAACATTTTCTTTTTTTATGTGTATGCCTTTCATTTTGGTTTGCTGTGTTATAAGCTGCTCCAAATCATCAAAGGAAAAATTGGTATTTAAAATGTGTATTGAATTCTGAATTTCAAAGTTAGATTTTTCTGAAATATTATCAAAATGAGAACTAATGATTGAGCTACTTGTCCTTTGAGTCTTTGTGGGTCACAAAGAATGATCAGAAAATTCAGTAAAAAGGTATTAATAGGGTTTATAATAAAAGATTTAATTCTGTATAGGTAAGTGAAGGAGTATTATGACCAAATTCACATTAATTAACTTTGATTTTAGAAATAAAATTATAATTGATATTTTCTTTTATATAAAGTAAATACAATACCAGATACAAAAATTAGATCATCTATACCACTACATTTGACTATGCCACTCAAATTTATATTAAGTCTTTATTAAATAAAAGATTAATAACATGATAAAAATGTGTATAGACTAGAATATGCACTAATGATTTCTTTGAAATTCTTTCTCAACATTTTGAAGTTAAACCTCAAAGAAAGTCATAATCACAAACACTTCAAAACACTATTCTCTGTTTTATAATTAATTTATATCAATAATTAGAAAACAAAATTTATATATTAAGTAATGTGAATCCTTGTTATAGCTCCTGGGGTGGAAAAGCAGCTTCACTGCCCACTAGATGAGTGATTTTTGTGCTATTTACTTAACCTTTCTGTGCCTTCCTCCACTATAAAATGGAGATCTGATAGTATCAATATCATATGATTGCTGCAAGAAATAAAATTTAATATATGTATAGCATTTACCACAATTCCTGATATTTAGTAAGCCCAAAATAGCAATTAGTGATTATAATTATCAGGCAAAATTTTTTTTGTATTACAACATATAAATGACTAAGTATTATATCAGTAATCTTGGAAACATTTTCTTCCTTTCATAAATTAACCCTTAACCTTCAGCATAATGACAAATTTTGTTTGAAATAAGGTTATTTGTTATTTAATTTGGACTTCCTTTTAAGGTGGTACAAAGAGGCAGTATATATTCATAAAAATAGCATAAAGAAGAAAATCAGTATATTCAAGTTTCAATTCTAAATTAGATTTAAACTTAACCAAGTTTGATTTTGCCTGGATTTCTTCATCTGCAAATTAAAAGTTATCAATGTCTGCTTTTTATACCTATCAAGATTATAATAAAGGAATACACACACACACAGCATGCATACATTCATACAATACCCTTTGAAAAGTAGTTCTGATTCTAATGTAAGGAAAAGGAAAGCAGCATTTACTAATAATTCTGCTAGATAGTTCATCAACAGTATCTTATGTAATCTGCACTGCAACCTATTAGGTAAATACTGTTATCTCCAATTTGCAGACAAGAAAACAGAGGCACAGACAGCTTGGGCAGCTTGTCTGCACTGAGTTATGAATCAGCAGTGCAGGAGTTTAAACTATATCGATTACAAATGGCTAACACATTCACTGTTCCTGATGACATTATTCATAGAAGAAAGGTGCTCAATAGATGTTTGGGGCTTTATTAATGCTTAATACAGAAACCAATGTCTTAAATTAATCAATCAATTCTTTTTCTACTCTACAATATGCAAATCTTCTTGAAACATATCTTTTAGTGACAGCTCATTAGATTAAGATTTTAATGAGGAAGGTCTTTAGTTAATCTATATATATAAAAGCCAAGCAACCAGAAGGACTGAAATGACCAGTTGCTAGTATGCGCTCTGCAGCAAGCCAACTGGTCCAGGCTAGCCAACCTCTCATGGCCCCTCCCTTTTGCCAGCCTGTCCCCAATCATGAGTGGGGCCATGCAGTCAACCTCCTGCGGCCCCCTGCTGGCATGGCCATGGATAGCCCCCCACCCACCCCCTTTTGGGGGAAGGGCCTTCTGCATTCCCTTTCCCCAGCAGGCCAGCCCCGATAGAACCCAATCAGGGCAGGCTGCCTACACCCCAACCATGCACAAATTCAGGCACTGGGCCTCTAGTGTTACTATAACTACCATTTAAGGGCCATGAAAGAGAGGTTGCTGCTAACAAGGGCACAGATGGAGTGTTTTGTCTACCCCAAATATAAATCCATTTCTACCCCTGCAATGTAAAAAGCCAAGTAAGTGGTATTTTTTAAATATCAGAACACTGCCATCGTTTCAGTTTTAGAAGCTGGTGTGTGAGAATTAAGAGAAAGCCTCATTTCAAAATAACCATTTACCAAGGCTGAGATGACCCCATTCATCTACCTACTACCTACGTCCATTGCTCTTTCCAAAGGACAGGCAGGACAATTAAAAACTCTGCATGGAAAAACATAAAGGGGAGTTTAATCATTGACACTTGGTAGAAATATCAAGCATGAGCTAGAGAGACAACGGCTTTGGAATCCTTTTTGATGCGACCCAGGTAAGAAAAGCGATTGGCACCAGCATCGAGTCTCTCTCTCAGTTCTCTAGGATAGCTCTTTGCTAAATCTTTCTAATATCATCAAGCCTGCATTTTTATTCTTCCTTTACAAGCTCTTAACATCAATTCACTGTCAGGCAACAGCGGTAGTATTTGTCCCTATGTTTCCGGGGAAAATGGTTAATACCAAAAGATGTTGCTAGCTCCTATTTCTAATGGGAAGGTTTGATCAACACGATTTGATGTACATGGGGGAAGGAGGATGATAAATTCGGAGACAAGCCAGCCCTGTCAGGAGCTACATCACTTATAATCTTGCCAGAGCAGACGACGTGATTGTATATCCTCATTAATGCTATAATTGGTACCTGGAATCTGTTCAAAAATGCTGATTTACTTTGTGACGGAGGATTATGGCTGAATGTGGGGTTCTTTACGGTCTTCAGATGCTTGTGAAATTCAAATATAAAAACTGTCAGCTAAACATCTCATGAAAAAGCCGTACCTTATACTAATCCAAAGGAACATGAACAAGTGCTCGAGGGGATGGAAATCCACCGTGTGTTTCAGCAGCTCACCACTTACAGGAACAATAACATTCCCGGACAGGGCTGCTCGCTGAGTTTCTAAAGTAACTTAGGAGCTATCGGGATTCAGTTCTGAACAGACTTCAACACAGTGGGAGGAAATTGTCAGTCACCAGCCTCCAGTATGTATGAATTATTAATGTTGGCTTTCTGGGTTTTTTTTTTTTTTTTTTCAAGTTTTGCTTTTGTGTGTGTGTTCAACTGAGCAATTCAATAGACTGATGGAGACATGAATAGATATGCTAACTAGCACTAAGGTTAACCTTTAAAGTTCATTAAAGTTGTCAGCGTTCAATGAAATATTTTCACGTTCCTTTTTTCCCTATGAACTGGAATATAAACATTATTTGTACACTGGAATCAGAGGTGCTTGGGAGAAAAGGAGATGCTACCATGGCAGCAATTTTTTTTTTTTTTTTTTAATCAAGACAACACGGATGGATTTATCAAGAAAGCCATCTTTAAATTTTTTTCTCTTTTAAAAATCATGCCACCAGACTATATTCATGGCCTACCTTTATTCCAGTAGTTTTCAACCAAAAAAAAAGGGGGGGGGGGTGTTAGAGAAAAAGTGATGGCATGTCCCTATTGCTACAAAAGCTCTCAGAAAAAGGGGAAAAAATAAAAAAGAGCAGAGGGAAAACGTCAGAACAAAACCCACATCCTGCATTCATGGTCAAGATGGAATTTAAAGCTGCTCACAACCTTTTGACAAAATGGAGATTCTTTTGGGAAATGAGGGGGCCCATCATGAAACCAATTACGAAGTGTTCAAAATCTTTAAGGAGGCTGTATCCATGTACACTTGTAGATCAAGCCTAACCTATAAAGCCCTATTAAAAATCACCTTTCTCTGAGGTAGTTCCTGGCACTCTTTAACTTTAAAGCGCTCTACTTTTTCCTGCTGAGGTTTGGCCACCATATGGAATTAGCTGTCACCTCATATCACAGGCAAGGGCTCTCCTATGGGCCTTTCCAATCATTGTGCATTTCCAAGTCCTCCTTTTATCTCACTCCCGATCAAAACAAGAAGTGAGGAAATGTGAAATGAAATAAGAAGACGTGATCCTCTTCCAAGTCTTTAACTGCCCACTAGTTCGCAAGGACCCCATTCTTCAGGATACAGAATAAGAGAGCTGCCCGTTCTTGACATGAACAATAAGTGATGTAATCAATTTAATATCTCAGCCTTCTTCTAAAGGGACCGTCATTCTTCTTTAATTTTTTTCTCTCCACCACATTTCTTTGATGTCAGCAAGAAAGATAAGGGGATGGTTTTTATCAAATTTCATAAAAGGGGAAAGATTGAAGCAAAGAACATTGGTCTTAGAAATACTTGAATTCAACACTTAACTCCCTTACCAGATCAAAGACATAATCCACATCTAATTTTCAAATTTATGTCTACTGACAGACGCCCCAAATTCACAGTGCACATGCTCCAAATTAGGGGCACCCAAATTGTGACCCATATACTAACTCAGCATCTTTCTCAGCATCTATGCCTTTGAGACTGCCCCCCTGAAACCAGAACTAAAATAACCGAGCCAGCTTTGAACAATTGAAATTTGGTATTTACTTTTCCTCTTCTCCTTCAAAGCTATTTTTTCTCTTTATTTTCTGATATCTATCTTTTATTATCATTTATAATATAGCAGTATATATTAGAGATAGTTTTTAAATTATTAATGTGATTTGCTTTGCATTTCCAAGTGCATTTCCTAGAGCCTCCATCTGCCAGGGGAGATGTGTTAGGGAGGGAAAAATAAAAATAAAGACTGATGTAATATTCAGCATCTGACATATGAAACAGGATTTAGCAGAAAGTCAGTAAGCTTAAGAGCCATGCAGTTTGAGAGAGAAATGATTCCCTAAATGCTTTTATTTCCTCCTTTAGTTTATTAACAAGCAATCCTGGAGGATCCATGCCTATTGAGTTCTCCTTAGTGTTGACAAAATCCCATTTCTACCTATTCACAGGAAATCTCTTGCTTAATTGTAGAAGATAAAAATGTAGGTAGGGGAAAATAAAAACATCCTCACTTGGGACTTGAAGGATTATAGGATGAAAAAGAAAGAAATGAGATTCGGGTGTTCCGTCTTGTATCTCCTGATGTCCCCCTCTGACTTTTTCCCAGAGAAGGCGTTGTATGCTATCAAATGGAAAAAAACAAAAACAAAACAAAACAAAAAAAAACCTCTAAGAGAAGGAAATGTTGCCCCCCTTTCTCCATTTGGGACTCAAGGAGGAGAGGACTGTGCATAGGACCTCACACCAACATATGGCCACTCAGCTTAATTAAGAAAGAAGGCCACCGAAACCGGTTTGGCTAAGACGATGGAGCATCAGCCTGAAGACTGAAAAGTCCCAGGTTTGATTCCGGTCAAGGGCATGTACATTGGTTGCAGGCACATCCCCAATAGGGGTTGTGAAGGAAGCAGCTGGTTGATGTTTCTCTCTTATTGATGTTTCTAGCTCTCTAAGCCTCTCCCTTCCTCTCTGTAAAAAATCAATGAAATATATGAAGAAAGAAAGAAAGAAAGAGAGAGAGAGAGAGAGAGAGAGAGAGAGAGAGAGAGAGAGAGAAAGAAAGAAAGAAAGAAAGAAAGAAAGAAAGAAAGAAAGAAAGAGGAAAGAGGGAAAGAAGGAAAGAAGGAAAGAAGGAAAGAAGGAAAGAAGGAAAGAAGGAAAGAAGGAAAGAAGGAAAGCCATGTGGTTAGGCAGAGGGATCTGGGATAGCAATGCTGATGCTTCCTCAAGACCCATGGCCTGTGGGCACCTGAGTTGAGATCCAGCCAGACTGATTTGGGGCCTGCCATGCTGGGGCCAAGTGACACCATAGCAGAAGTTAGTCAGAGCGCTAAGTGGGAGGCCTGTTAGAGAACAATGGTCTGCACCATGAACACTCCAGAACCAGGAAATGACGGGAGCCCTCATCCATCACCATGGAGACACCTAAGCCCCGCATATACCCAGATGCCATCCTAAGAGGAGAAAAAAGAGGAGATGGTACCTAAGCAATTTTACCTAATATTAGAAGTTGAACACTTTCTAAAGAAACAGTTTAAATTTTTTTGGATCAGACCAAGTTTTATTCTAAATTGAACATTTTGTCATGTTTCCCTACTCACTCTCAAGAAGAATTTCAGAATTAGCTCCTCAGATGATTTGTTTGAATATTAAGTTGAAGAACCATTACCCAAATTTATAGCCATCCTTGCTAAAATGAAAACTAATCTCTTGATTAATTGATTATGAGAAAAACAGATATTCTCAGTACTAATGTTAGTCAGAAGTTTCTCCCTAGGATCCTCCTAGTAAAACTCCCATGCAATGTTTTTAATAGCAACCTTTTTTTATTTTTTATATTTATTTTATTTTTTAAATATATTTTATTAATAATTTTTTTACAGAGAGTAAAGCAGAGAGATAGAGAGCTAAAACATCAATGAGAGAGAAACATCGACCAGCTGCTGGAGATGTGCCCACAACCAAGGTACGTGCCCTTGATTGGAGTCGAACCTGGGACCCTTCAGTCTGCAGGCCGAAGCTCTATCCACTGAGCAAATCGGTTTCAGCAATAGCAACCTTTTAGAGAACACACAAAATGCACTCCTTGGGATTCTTCTAGAATTTGATATATGATGATGGAGCCTCAACAAAAAGCAGTCTATTAAACACAATCTAATGCTGAACCAACACTGTAAGAAGTGGATCTAGCTTATTGGTGGAGCTTGGTCCGGAGGCTAATTTTAGAATATCAGGTGGAAATTATGAAATGAAAGGCTTTGGAACAAGCTTTCCTTCACAAATGTTGTTCCAGCTTGAATTTTGCTGAATGCTGAGTGGGCCCAAAGTTCAAAGGATACTCCTTGTGGGACTAGCTAGTGTGCCTCATTAAATACAGACATATATCTAAACAAACAATAGATTTTGGTTTGATATACTTTATAAAATTTGAGTCATTTAATAAGAACTAACAATGCTGTATTCATTTATAGACCTGCCATAATGGCACAGACTGGGTGGCTTAAACAACAGTTTTTTTCTTACAATTCTGGAAGCTAGAAGTCTGCGATCAATGTGCTGGCAGGCCTCTCTTTTTGGCTTGCAGATGGCATTCTTATCCCCATGTCTTACTGTGGTCTTCTCTCTGTGTATGTCTGTGTCTTTATCTCTGCCTCCCCTTCTTATAGGACATCAGTCATTTTGAATTAGGCCTATCCATATGATCTCATTTTACCTTACATACCTCTCCAATAGCCTTATCTCCAAGGCATGTTCTGAGGTGCTGGGGTTAGGCCTCCAACATAGGAACTTGGGAGAGGGTGGTGACACAATTCAGCCCAAAGCAAATTCCTAAGTAGGAGATCATACTGTCGGTAACAGGAATATGTTCAGAGTGAGTACATTCCCCAAAGTCAGACCAATAAGATTCAATTTCTGTGGGGTAAACAAGGGTTTCTTTTCACTGGGAGTTTCAGCTTTGGAAATGTAGCCAGAAGTTTGTCAAATGTGCATCCCACATCTGGGATGGGCTAGAGTCAGTTCCCTGAACCTCAGGGACTAAGAATGTGAGAAGAGTAAGCAGACATTGTGTAGGTTCAGGGCACCAAGGACTGAGTGGTGCATCGAGAGGGTAAGGGCCGGATGTGTTCCAGTCTCCAAGGTACCGTGCCACTCTGGAGCATATTTTGTACATTCACAGAGAGCTGCCACATGCACTAGAAGCCCTGGTATAATTAGATTGGGAAATGTGTGCTAGGCACACAAAGCTACCCAAGAGGCACTCTACTTTCCCCAAACCCTTCTATTCCAGTCCCCCTTCTCTTTCTAAGCTTTTTTACATGCATATTTAATGTATTCTATGGGTCTCAAGTTTATACATTTTGGTCTACTAATTACACAAAAAAGAGCTCTCTCTGTGTCATACTTCACAGAACCCTTGTGTTGAAATTGGGTTCCAGGTTCCCAGGACTATAGGCCTCTTGGATTAGCCATTATTTTGTTCACATATCTCACACACAAGCCCCCTATGGAATCCTTCAATTTCTATCTCCAATATTACCCTCAGTGGCCAAGATGTTGCTACTATGTGCTCCTTCCTTCCTGAAGTCTGCCTGTAAGGTTTAAGGTGTGTGTGTGTGTACACTATTTATTTTTATTATCATAACACTCAGAATTTGATCAGACAGAAGTAGAACTACTATGAATGGTCTCAAATATAAATGTATTCTAGTGGTTAGACTGTGCCTACTTATGGGAGCTGATGAAGCAGTCTGGGCAGTTACGCTAATTTGCAGACTGCAGCTAGGAAGGAAACTGGATAAGGATGAGAAGACAGACAAACTGTAACCCTGAGAACAAACCGGAGCTCAAATCTGCTGTTCGCCACCTCCAATCCTAGTGCTTCAGATGGTCTGCAGGAAAACTTGTGCTCTGACTGGGACCTTCATGCCCACCCAGTTTAGGAAATAAAGAAACTGAAAGAGCAGATCTGGTGGGAGCCAGGGTGGGTGTGGGGGTGGGTGTCCCCAAAGCAGCACGAGGGCAGGCAGACAGAGACAACATGTGTGAGCTGCCACCATGTCTGGCACACTGTACCAACCTTCCAAAAATAACCAAATGGCTTTGGCTTCACTTTGGCCTTTCAAATCTTGTACAAATTTTCCTAGTGGCCAACTTGAACCAGAAACCAAAAGGGAATGGATATTCTGGGAAGTGTAGTTCCACTTAATTAAATTGGCACACTACAAACCACCAGACTTAGCAAGTCTAAATGTATTTATTTGACTATAAAAATATTGTCTATTTTTTAACTGCACCATACATAAGACTATATTAAGGCTATTCTAAGAAAAATAAACTCAAAATAAAACTGTATAAACCTTTGCTAATGACTAAATACAGGTTAATATTTAGTTAGTTGGAAAGAAGTATTAACAGAGCCATGTTAAAAGGTAATCATTTTTTAGTCTAAATGTGTCATACATTGTACAGATACTAGTAGAGTTTACACAATGATTTCACATGTATTATTACTTAAATACCCAGTCCTCCCCATGATGTGTAGGGCCTGATGCCCTCTGACCCACTCACTATACAGGGAAGAGCAAAGAAGGTTTACAGTTGTTCATATGGAAAATAATGGAATAATTAATAAATAATCATATAAGAATAAGCTCTGTCTCACATACTCACAACTATAAATCTATCTTTGGCCCAATCTTTATAATACCCACAAGACTTCTGGCCCTATCCACTTGGGACTTCCACAGGTTTCATTCTGACCCACTGCTTTAGGAACTTTAAAAGGTCAAATCTAGCCCTAGATGATGTGCCTAATTGATAGAGCATCAGCCCACACACTGGAGGGTTTTGGGTTCGATTCTGATCAAGGGTTGCTGGTTTGATCCCCAACCTCTGTTGGGGTGAGTTTAGGAGGCAACCAATTGATGTGTGTTTCTCACATGACTCTTTCTTTCTCTCTCTCTCTCTTTCTCTCTCTCTCTCTCCTCCTCCTTCCCTTCCACTCTCTCTAAAAACCAATAGGAAAAAAAATATCGTTTGGTGAAGATTAACAACAACAAAAAATGTCAAATCTAATCTTTAATCTGTTGCCATGTTGATAAATTGGTGGAATATTCCGTTTTGTTATGTAACTATTCACTTAAAGGGGGATGCATCTATATAATGTAGAACTATTCAGCTTTTACAACTGATATTGTAGTGTAGTATATTTAACACACTGTGGACAGATCACAAGAATTCTCACTTCATATTACACAGTGTTTTACAAAGTATTGTACTTTAAAATATATTAGCTTGTAAGAACGTATAGTAAATAACTTCAAAATGCAATGGGTATTTAATTTTAAAGTGTGCCTTTAACATTTATGTAAAATGTTTTTTGTACTCGTTCAATAGAAACTTATCTGGCCACTGGGTAAAGCTAGCAATAAAACGATTGGTCTGCAATGTGTTAATTACTCAGAACTATGGGAATTAAGAGGAAACAAGTTCTATAAGAACAGTCTCACCTTTATAATCCACAGCACATGTGTGATAGAATCGTCCACATGCAGACAAGCTGACTCTAGGTGCTTGGCTATAATATTTGTTGCTGGCACTGAGAGTCATATGAAGCAGAGACACTAAGTATGTAAGATATGAACTAACTTAGAAACTTGGTTTGTCTTTTATCCTTCCGCTCTAGTTGGCTTTAGAAACCTCAAAAGCTGCAAGATGCGTAAAGTTTATCTGGATTATCTTGTCATTTGGAGCACTCAAGTGTCTGCTTCAATATGCCTTAGAATCATAATTGCCAAATGAAAGCAATGCTGTGTGCTTCTCACATAGCTTCTCCCAAGGATTCCAAAGCACCAGAGAAATGCTACTTTTACCTCCCTTCACTTTCCTGAAGAAACTCAGAATGTAGTCCTGGACAACTTGACTCCTAAAATGTATCAATTAATCCAAAGATAAGCTGTCAAGAGCATGTTTCTACAAACAGATATATTCTTATCCATATATATATATATATATATATATATATCCACATATACAAGAATATATAGATATATAGATAGATATCTGAAAAAAATACCAAACCTTTTTTTTTCTTCCTGCATCTTTATACTGGCCTTTCAATTTTTAAAAGCAAATGGTATTCCCTTATTATTTACATTCATTACAGTATTGCAACCAGAGATAACCAATTTTCTTACATTTGTCTGCAGCTATGTGATGCTGATGTGTATCAGCTTTAGTGATTACTGGGTAGAAGTCATTCTTTCTGCCCTGTCTTCCACTCATTAGCATAGTTGGATCCACATGGTACATGTCTTGCCCAAGCTCTTTCTGGAATCAGTGTCAGTGACCAAGAGGAAGCTGTTGGTGTCCTCACTCCACACTACTTCACACCAATCTATTTTTTCTTCATAATTTTCATTCTCAAATTATGATTTGGTCACACAAGTTTCCTATACATACATGTATTTTAAATCAAAATTCAGGGTAGTTTGAAAGGCTGTACTACCTACATTTATAATCAATACTTTAAAGCCATTTATTTGATAAATAGAGGCCTGATGCATGAAATTTGTGCAAGGTAGGCCTTCCTTCCCCCAGCTGCTGCTCCAGCTTCCATCTGGCATCTGGGACCCGGGCTTCCCTGGCAGCCCCAGCTTTGTCCAGAGCTTGTCCAGAAGGACATGTGGTCTAATTAGCATATTATACTTTTATTATTATAGATTAGTGGCCTGGTGCACAAAATTTGTGCATGTTAAAAAGAGGTAGGGGGGAGGAATTAGAGGAAATATTTTAATATTGCTATTTGCCCTTTTTAATAGAAGTGTCAGAGATGAAAGAAAATTAGTAAAATGTATATGAAAAATTTTCCTCCTGTCATAGTCTGGGCATGCCACAGGACCCAAAGTCAAGTCCCCACCCACCAGCAGCACCTCAAAATCACACGAGACCCAGACCCAGCTGGCCCCACCCCCACTGGGTGAGATCCAGACCTGGTCGGCCTCACCCCCATCAAGCCCCAGTGGACAGGGGGCACAGCCTCAGGTTCCTGCTGATTACTCCTTAAGGATCATTATGGAAACTCAGCCCCCACTGTGGGTACAGCCATCTTGTTATGGAAACCCCATCTCTGCTGTGGCTGCAGCCATCTTTGTGATGATGTGACAGTCAGTTACATATTCCCTCTTTATTAGATAGGATTGTTGCAATATATCTTTTAGGGTCAATTTTGCCTTCTATGAAAAATATGCATTATGTCTTTGTTTACTTATATGCATAATTTTAAGAGCCTTGGAAATCTAAAAAGTCCAGAGTTACAGTTATCTGAACATGTTTATAGACCTACTCACTATTTTGGTGAAATAAATTACAGAATTTATACATACATAAATGAATAGGTTATATTTTTCTCCCTAGAATGTGAAATTTTTTTTGCTTTGCTTTTATTCCACACATTTAACTTGGAAACAAATAGGTTGCTCCATACCCTAGTAATTGTGGATGGACAGGGTCACCAGGAAACAATAAAACTGTCAACACAAACTAACGACAACTGAGCACAAGGTAGCAAATAGGACATGAGTGTTTTATGAGAAGAGGTCGGGAGGTTCGATTCACAGGAAAGAAAGATGGGTTTTGCCATCCAAACAGAACACAGTTTACAAGTTAATTAGGCTTCTAGAACTTGTTCCAGATGGTGGGGAAATCGCATGGGAGAGAGATACATGTCAGCGATGGAGGAGTCAGGGATGAGACACAAAGCCACAACTTGAGTTGAGATCAGGGAAGAAGTTGATTAGGTCAGGAAGAAGACAGAGACATGGGACCGGAGGCAGCCAGGGGAGATGCGGGCAGCATAAAGCCAGAGATGAGGCCAGAGGACCGGAAGTGGGAAAAGCACAGAGCCCTCCCAGTGTCAAGGCCACGGGAACATTATTAGCTCTCTCCTTCACCTGCTGTCTGTGGCCACTTGGTACTGATGTAGACAACAACTCCGCCTCATAACCAGAGTCGGTGCTCTGCAGTGGGATTTCCCAGCTAAACTAAGAAGCACTGGATCGAACCACCATGTTTGTATTTGCTTTTTGTGTCACCTGCTGAATCTAAATTATACCTACTTTATATTTTTGAGGATTCTATAAGGTCAAATTTATTATATGTAAATAAAAAGTTACATCAAAATATACATATGTATTATGCAAAATCTACACCACATGTGTCAAACACAAGGCCCTCGGGCCAAATCTGTCCCGCCAGGCCTTGCAATGTGGCCCGCACCGCGCTGTCATCACTGCACTCCGCTGCGTTTCCATCACAATGACAGTTTATGACTGTTCAGTAAACCATTCGGCCCGCGATTTAGGCTGGATTTTAGATTTTGGCCCCTTCTCTGATTGAGTTCGACACCCCTAATCTATACTAAAAGAGTACACATCTTATGTCTGGTGACAATTATTAACTAGACATTGCAATATACACAAATATTGAATCATTATGTTGTATACCTGAAACTAACGTAATTGTATATGCCACTTATGTCTCAATAAAACAAATTTTAAGCAAGAGTACCCACAGTATGCCCTTGGCAGTCCCAGATCTGTTTCTTGATTCAACAGTATTTGGATGAAACAGACCCAGGGACACCCCTTCTTCTAGCCCCTATGACTCTCCTGCGTCTATTCCAGTCACCACCTTCAGAACCACCTCCGAGACCAGCCAACACACCGTTGCTGCTTTCCTACCTCAACGCCTTGTTGCCAAACAACCACGAGCTCCCAAGTTTGCCAGAATTATCTCTCCAGGTGGAAGCTGCAGTCAAGGGCCTGGCCATCCTGCATCCATAGGCCGCATACACCTACCTCTCTCTGGGCGTCTTTTTCCACCTCCATGATGTGACTCTGGGGGCAGAGTTGGCTCTTAAAGTTGTAAAAAATGCGGTGTTCACATTCTCTTCCGGGAAGTGCTGAAGCTCCCCAAGATGAGTGGGCAGAACTCAGGACGCCGTGGAAGCCGCCCTGGCCTTGGAGAGGAACTTGGACCAGGCCCTTTTGGAGCTGCAGACACTGGTTCTGCCACGCACAGATCCTCAGCTCTGAGGCTCCTGGAGAACCACTTCCGGGGTGAGGAGGGGGAAACTCATCAAGAAGATGGGCCACACCTGACTCACCCCCTCAGGCTGGTGGCCCCCAGGCTAGGCTGGGTGGGTTTCTCTTCAAAAGGCTCCCCCTCAAGCAGACTAGGAGCCTGTGGAGCCCAGAGGCCTTTGAGGGCCTCTCTGCATCCCCCTGTGTCTGGCTTTTACCTGAGCCTCTCCTCGAAACTACTACACATGTTCTTTAATCACCTTGAAGCCCTCTCCCATACATTGGACTAAAATGGAAACAATAAAGAAAAAAGAAAAAAAGAAAGAGTACACCTGGTACATAAACGCACTTATAAAAATGATACTCTGCAAACCTTAACAAAGTCCTGTGACCTGTGGCTGCACTAGGAGGCAGGGCCAGGCTAGGGTGAGGAAAGTGAGGCAGTCACTTCAGGTACAAAATTTAAAGGGGTGTCACAAATCTTAACCATCAGCACAGGCAACATTTTAATGCAATATTTTTTTAAAAGATCAAAATTTTATCTATGAGGAACAAAATATCAAAATGTCCATGATGAACAAAACATCAAAACTTATAAGGAGAGAATCCCACTCACCTTTCAGGGCTCACCTCACCCCTCACCCTAGGATTCTGATTTCTAGAGGGTTTTTATTAGCGCCTCCATGAATTTTCCACCCAGGAACCAGAGCCCAGTGTCTTGTAGGCCTCACCCAAGTGCCAGCCCTAGTGTAGGGTCTTTGATAAAAGAATAGGCCACCATTAACAGTCCTCTGTCCTTCCAAGTCCCCAGCATTTCCGCTAAGCTGTTGAAGGGGCAGCCCTTCTACCTCCTCAGGTGCCAGGGTCCCTGGCTTTTCTGGGCCCCCCAGATCCAATGCCTAGCTCCAGAGTTAGAACTGCTATTATTAGGTTCTGCTGAGTCAACATCACCTGAGTTATGTGCTCTCCCACCAGCCCATCAATATGGAGGGTGGGGAGGGTGGAAGACCCTCTTTATTAACTCTCACTAGATCACCAGCATCTACTAGTTCCTGGTGCACCCCAGGCATCCAGTAAACACTTGAATAAACAAGGGGCTCCTCCTTAGGCCACAGGCAGAAGTGAGTAAAACCAGAGACAAAGAAATCTCCAAACAAAATGAAAAGTTAGTGGTAGCTGAAGAAATGAATTCGCAGGCTGCTTAAATTGCAGTCCAAAGAATCTCCATTCAGAGCATTCCAATTGCTTAGAAAATAAATTGGCAAACACTCTCATTTGACACGTTATATAGAGCAGGAGCTTGTAGCCTGAGGCACACCTCCCCAGTGTGCCTCAGGCTACAAGCTTTGAAAGTTCAGAACCCTTAAAATCAATTGCAAAGCGTATATGCGTGTTTTGGGGGTGAGTAGAAGGCAAATACATTTCTCAATTTTTTAACAATCACTGTTCTAAAGACTATATTAAATGGCAAAGTGCATCCTAGACTTGGCCCAGGAAAATATTTTTTTATAAAGTAAAACGATGTGGTTCACTCTAACTGGGGGCTGTTCACTGAACTGGGGAGTTTATAATGTCACCAATGGCATGCCTTTTAAATTCTGTTACTACCAGTACACCTGTGTCCATAGTGTTCTAAAGTTGATTACTCAGCTAGGGTTTGACAGCCTGGAGCCCTGCTGGAGATGGACAGAAAATCACATCAAGTGTCCCAAACATAAAGCACTTTACGAGCAGCCCTCGCCTCTGGCCGCTTGGCAACTTCACCGGCCCCTGGAGGAAAAATGTCCGATTAACACCTGATGCTGCTTTCTTTACCTCTTAGTGCCTCTGCCCCTGCCCCTGCTCTCCACCGCAATGCTACAAGTCCCTGCACACTCAGACCTACAACTGTCCACAAGCATCTTAGATTTAATGATTCTAAGAACTGGCAGGAATCTAATGATTGTTCCAGAAGTTTCCACACTGAACCAGGGGTTAAAGGGTTATATTTTATTTCCCACTCTCATCCCTGCCTCCTCCCACACACACACTAGAGAAATATCGGTGTTCTGTACAATACTTACTTGGGGGAAATAGAGTTATCAGAGGGCACTCATTTCACAGAGAAAGAGAGAAAGCATTAAGCCATTACTATTTTACTCAGGAAACTTAGTAGCAATAATACTAGTAGAATGCCAGTCAGACTGCCTTATGGTAGAAAAAGAGTAGAGGGATGTATGAGCTTATTAAGGAAATGACAAGGTCATGGGGATTACCAGCCTCAGGCCAGGCTGGGCCAGTGGCTCTCACAGGGTGCTCAGTACTGGATCGCTTTCTGTCTATGGGTCAGTTCTCTCCTAGTTGGCTTTATTCTTAGTCAGATCCTTCAAAATGACTGCCGGTCAGCCCCAGGTGTCTACCCCCACGCTTCAGAAATGTCAGCAAACAGCTGAATTTTATATTCAGTCCTGACATTGAATCTCATTGTCTAGGTCTCTGTCATGAATGTGGCCAGTCAAGAATGTGGGCAGAGGGCATGGAACAATCTGATTGGCCAGACCTGAGTAACATGCCTGTATCTAGAACTAAAGCCCGAGACCAGCATCACCCAGACTGTGGGGGCTCAGAGCAAGGAGCTGGTATTTTCTCAGAGGAAACTCAGGGTGCTGTTAATGGAAGAAAATAATTCAATGTTGAGCAATCTGTAATAAACAAGCATACAAAAACTAGACCCCATTATAAATGGGGAGATTAAATGACATGCCCAAAGTCAAAAAGAACTTAGGAGTGACAGAGACAGGACAAAAACCTGCATTTCTTTATCTTTGAATATATTTGACTTGTATTTTTTTTAATTTGCAATCTAGGTGGATTTGCTAGGACTGCCATAACAAAATACCACCACCTGGATGGCTTAAATAACAGAAATTTATTTTCTCACTGTTCTGGAGGCTAGAAGTCTAAGATCAAGGTGTCAGCAGAGCTGGTTTCTTCTGAGGCCTCTCTCTTTGGTTTGCAGATGGCTGTGCCCCCCTGTGTCTTCACATGGACTTTCATCCATGTGTGTCTATGCTCTACTCTCCTCTTCTTATAAGAACACCAGTCATATTGGATTTGAGCTCACTCTAATGGCCTCATTTTAATATAATTATGTTTTTAAAGGTTCTGTCTCAAAAGAGTCACATTCTGAAGTGGGTTAGGACTTCAACACATAAATTTGATGGAAGATAACATGATGCAGAATATAATTTTGAGTTTCATTACACCACACAAATATGTACTTTACATGAGTGAGTGAAGATAAAGACATAAGCAGTGACCGTACACATAGAGGTGGGTACTCTTTGGCCATATATGCATAGGGGATCTATACATTTATATTGTACATTTGCCATCTGGATTCCCTAGTGAGTACACGTGTACCAAAGATGAACTAAACAGGTGAACAGCCCTTTGCCATCACATATTTCACCTATAAAGGTTACATAAACCATGCTTGCAGCAACTTTAACATTTTTTCCCAAATAAACTATTTCAAAAACTAGCAAGTTCTCATGAAATTTTTATCAAGTAAGATAAATCTTTTACCCCATTTATACAAATGTCAGCCTCCACATTATCTTTTTCACACTCCTTATGCATAGGGCAATAAGGAATGGAAAGTACAGAGATTAATTTAGGTAACAATTACCATAATTCACAATTGCATTAGCACCTATTAAGGTTCATTGTTCTGTGGAAATTTTAATGATACATTCTTGAGTGAATAAAAGCAGAAGATGATTGGAAATAAAATTGTTTCTATGTATGCTGACAGGACTGCTGGGTGTAATTATATATTTCAGAGGCGACCTGTTTAGAGTTTACTCCATAATTTTATGTAAATGTTAATAACTTCATGTGTTCTTCCGCCTGGGTTAAATGCTAATTTGTGTTATTCCAACAAAGAGAGTGCTGCAGGGTTATTAACAAACTTGCTCTGCCAATGAAGCCGGCTTCTGAAAAACAGCTCCACAGACTTCAAAACAACAAAGGTGTCTTCTCACTAGGGGGTTGCCAAACTTTTAGTTTCAAAAACAGCTACTCATTCTTAACATTTGTAGCCAAAACCCAAGAAGTAAGAAAGTATTTTCTTAAGTATAATCAAGTACATTCATAATGTTGGTTTGCATCAATTTCTTCAGTCCCAAAGGTAAACAGAAATCTTCTATTTCTAGGTACCATAAATGTAGTATGTGACACAAATGGCTCTCTATGTCCTGGTTTCTTCCAATTCTTAGGGGATTAGAGTCAGCACATAGTAGGTGTTCTTAAATATGTGCTGACTGTAAGAAAACTCCCAATATTTACAAACCCTCATTCAACAAATGGGAATAAAATGTGCTGAAGTGTAGTGGGTCTGTTGTGCATCTGCAGAAATTCTCACTCTTATTGCCTATGTATGCATGCCCTCAAATCAATAGAGAACAAGAACAGACACAGATGGAGAAAGAAGAGGGTGTAAAATATAACACAGCCATTTACGAGGGTTGAAAAACTATAGTACTTCCTTCCACAATTTCATTATCACATCCTAAAGCAAGATAATCAAAACATTCTGCTTAAATATTATAAGGTATTTTGGAGATGAATTGGAAAACAGTCAAATCATTTGCTTTGGCCTCTGAGTGCCACAGGGAGGAATTGTGGGATGTGAGATTTTGAAGGAGACTTGAAGGTCATCTAGTAAGAGAATGCCCCAGGTGGTATGACAACCCCAGCCCAATTCACTAGCCAGACAGAGCAATGCAGGCATTGGATGCCTGGCTTGTCTAACTCCAAGATCCATGTCCCTTTTCTTTCATCAATAGCTCAACCCAAGGATGACCAGGCTAAAATATCCTTCCTGGGTTTTTTTTTTTTTTTTTTTTTTTTTGGTACCATGGAGTAGTGTTTGGGGGTGAAGAAATCAATAGTCTTTGGTTCAGTTCAGTTAGAATGGGTCTCAGCTCTTCTGCTTACATAAAGCACAATGTGGGCCAATTGCTGACTTGCCTAAACTATCCCAGCTCTTCAGCAAGGATGTGTGAATGATCAATCATAGAAGTTCTTGTTCTGAAACAGTAGCAAGGATCTGGTTGAACACTCAGTTCTGTTCTGAACTATAATTAACAGAGGATTATAGGAATTTCACTAATAGCTGTCTGATATTATATGAAAGCATAACCATATTGTTCAACATTTTAATAAGCTATACTATAATTTTTTAATTCATTGGCACATTTTCTAGCTCCACAGAATTCTGGAGGGTTAATATGTTGTGCTTTCTAATTACCTACTCATAAAAATGATTTCTCTCTTAGATATTTTAATATCTAAAGGTCAATCAGTGTTGATTTCGCTACCAGTGTATAACTTTGCCCAGTCAACTCTCATTTGAGAAACATTTCTCAAAAAGAATGTCACCATGAATATTGTCATCAAAATCACTATCAACAAACCTTAGGTGATTTTCTCTAGTAGGCAAAGGCTTTGTTCCTAAGGGAGATGCTAATTTACTTTCTGGGGACCAAAATCCATAGTAAAAGTCTACAGTTGTCTGAACTCCAAGGTGGTTGCCTGAACTGCATTTAAGTTCTTAACTTCAGTTTTACTTTCCTTTGTGATATCTTATTTCTCCAGTATCTCTGCCTTCTCTGTTCTTCTTCTCTCTGTTCCAAATGTACTTATGCCTCCTGTTCTACTAATGCAAAAACATGTTTCATAGATAGTCTCCTCCATAGCAAGTTTTGCCAACTTCATCCCAGTTTCACAAACACATATACAGAGATGTCACATGTAGTGATAACATGGCCTAGAGTAAGATAAAACAGAAGCCAATGGTGGATAAATTTTAAAACAAGGCACTATTTTGGTGATTCAGATAGCAGATGTCAACTCAGAATATATAGTGACACATATCAGGAGGCAACTGCTGTTGAGAATTTAGGAACTACAAATAACTATTGAATCATTTCCCAAACAACTCACCATGCTAAGGAAAGAGTCAAAAAATAGAAGTACATTGAGTACTTCAGTTTGTCTCCAAAGTTAGGGGCACTAGTTACTTATTTTTATTCTTAAATGCTCTTCTGCTAATATGAGCTAAGTCTGTGTATATTGCCACCAGACCTAAAATTGTCTTTTATGTCAATAGCTATCTTCTTACCCAGTTTCATTTCCAAAAAAGTACTTCAATTCTTGAAAATTTAATAAAAATATTTGTAATCTATCTGCCTTCCCAAGACATTAGAATCAAGCTGAATGACAGTAGGGATCATATCTGTTTTGTTTATAGCTGTATCTCCAGTTGTAGAAGAGTTTCTGGCATGTGGTAGGTGCTTGATAATATTTTTGCATGAGCATTTCACTTATTCTTTCAAATATCTGGTACCAACTGCTTAGGAAAGGCAGAGTTTTGGGTGACCAAGTAATTGATGCCATAGGACATTTTAGTGGAAACGAGAAGCATAATGGGACTAGCAAGTGGCTTCTAAGTAAACTAGAGAACTTAGAGAAAGAAAAAAATGAAGTCAGGGCTTCGATTTATCTGCTCAAGGTCTGAGTAAGGGATCAGAATCTTCTGTGATATCCTTACAAGTAATCTTTTTTCCCCCTGTAGACACAGGGCCAAGAGTTCTGAAAAACAAACAAAAACAAACTAAAAATCAAATCTTTCTGGTAGTTGAATTACAAAGCAAATTGAATTCACTATCCTGAAGGGTTTCTTATGGTAAAGTTAGGACATTAAGATATAACAGAAGTATCAATTATTTTTATTCCTAAATGCTCTTCTACTAAAAATTAGAATTGGGACACATAGATAAATTGCAGTGAAACTGGAGACCACGAAACCCTGAATTCTGCTGAGGATCCTTTGCAGGTAGAAGCCCTTCCTCCTGATGGAGGTTGGTATTCTGTTGCCTAAAAACTCTACAATAGCTTTCCTTGAGGAATTTCCCAATCCTCCTGAAGACTAGCACTAGCTTCACCAATACAGGTGAAGGAGGCAGGTAGAAAAGGGTAAGCTGAGTGTGGGTACTGCAATGGTGGTGAGCTGAAGCAGTAATCAGGTAGCTATACCTACAGAAATCTTTGTCATTGGCTAATTTATCATATATTCTTGCAACTGATTTGATTAAACAAGAAAGCTATGTGATTAATAGAGGTCTAATATTGATCACCACAAATGTTGATTCAAATCCTTTGCAACTGAAATCATTGCAGCATTATCCACAATAACCAAGACATGGAAACAACATGTGTCCTTCAATGGATGATTGGATAAAAAAGATGTGTTACATATATGCAGTGAAATACTACTCATCCACTAGAAAGAAAGAAGAAAGAAAGAAAGAAAGAAAGAAAGAAAGAAAGAAAGAAGAAAGAAAGAAAGAAGAAAGAAAGAAAGAAAGAAAGAAAGAAAGAAAGAAAGAAAGAAAGAAAGAAGAAAGAAAGAAAGAAAGAAAGAAAGAAAGAAAGAAAGAAAGAAAGAAAGAGAGAGAGAGAGAAAGAAAGAGAGAGAGAGAGAGAAGGAAGGAAGGAAGGAAGGAAGGAAGGAAGGAAGGAAGGAAGGAAAGAAGGAAGGAAGGAAGGGAGGGAGGAAGGGAGAAAGGGAGGGAGGAAGGGAGGAAGGGAGGAAAGAAGGAAGAAATTTGCAACAGCATGGGTGGATCTTGAGGGTTCTATGTTAAGTGAAGTAAGTCAGATGGAAAAAGAACCATATGATTTCACTCATTTATGGGCTAGAAAACAAATAGCAACAAATGAACAAAGGAAACCAACATACAAAGAAACAAACTAAACTAAACAATACTCATGTATACAGACAACAAAATGGTAGTTACCAGAGGGGCAAAGGGTAGAAGCAGGATGAAGAGCATGAAAGGTCAAATACAAGGTGATAGAAGGAGAAGAGACATCAAGTGGTAAGCACATAATATAGTGATGTCATATTATAGGCTTGTATACCTGGAATTTAAACAATGTTATTAACCAACATTACCCCAATAAATTTAGTAAAAATTCAAAAATATAAAGAAAGCCTTGGGCAGTGTAGCTCAAAAATATGGTAGGTTTGATTCTGTCAGGGAACATATCCTGGATTCAAAATCAATTTTAAAAAATTTTTATAAAAAGAAAACCATGTTCAGATTTCTCAGAACTGATAACTAAGAATGAGATCTCCTTAAGGATGCTTTATTCACTCTTGGCCTTTATGTGACCTTTAATTTATAAAATAAGATTTTCTCTTATCCTGTATCTTAATTTCTTACTTTCTTTATGTGTGGGATTTGATGATAGTGACAAGAATTTATTATTTTCTTTCTTTTCATTTTGAAGATAAAAAGAAATTATCTGTGCACAGTTCAAACTCATGAATTATTATTAGGGTAATAATAGTAATATATAGTATCTACTTGAAATGATTCTATAAATTAAGAAAAATCTAATTTTGATTTGTTTTTAATGGTACTGAATTTGGGTACATTCAGAAAATGTCCATGAGGGTGCTCTGTGGATGGTGGGCTTCATGCTGTTGCTTCCAACAGATTTCTGGCTTTAACATCTCAATTTCCTTTTTCTTCCCCCTTCGCCTTCCCTTTATCTTCTAAGACTATCATCCTACAGTCACCGCCTGCTTTCTCTCAGGTGACATGAGCACACATTATTTCTCACTCAGCACTGCATACTACAGTTTGCCATTAAGTTGAATATCTAATACATGAATGATTACTATCCATCTGAAAGTCAAACCACACTATGAGGCCCACCCCCTACTTCACCCCAAAGGTTACAATTTGTAACAATATTTGTATTCCCTTAGGAAAATTATTATAGAGATTTCTGGAATATCTTCATCCTCGATATTTAAATTCATATGATCATGCAATCAGTTTAGTAGAGAAAATCTTCCTGAAATTTTATATTGTCATTAGAAGTGTAATCTTGCTGAAAGAAAAAAAAAAGTTATTAAATTGGGAGAGTTTTATATCTCCAAGTGAAGATTCTGAATACTGCATTTTGAAGAAAGGAGCTGCTTTGGATGGACAAGTCCACTAGGCCAAGTGCTTGTCATGTTGTAAGTGCTCATAAATACTTGTTGCATGAACATTGTAAAGCTCACCCACTCCTCAAACCATAAAAAGCTTTTCTAATTTTTCTTTTGCCACTTTTAAAGAGCATACCAACTAATTTCCACAATAAAAAGAAAAAAAATTCTTTCTATACCCACCTAAAAGTTTAATTGTAGTGAAGGAGTAAAGGGAGAGGGAAGATTGAGAAAGAAAAGAGGAAAATAAAGAAAAAAGAAGAGAAAGAGGAAGACAAGCGGAGGAAGGAAGGAAACGAAACAGCCTGCCTCCACATTTGGTTGCTGTCCTGAGTTTAAGCCCAACCACACAAAGCTCAAAGGAAGCAAGCATCACTTCACATTCAACTTGCAATTCATTTCGTGACTCTATCTTCATGCCAGCGCATTTGTCTGCAGTTGAAAATGTGTTATAGAGTCAAAACTTAGAAGTAAAATTCTTTCACTTCCTAACACTAGAGTAAGCGTAATACATCTGCCTGTTTTGGTTCATTTCTAAGCATTTCTCAAAGGTTAGTTCCACTTTGCCTAAAAGAGTGTTTTGAACCACTGAAAACTGTTTCATCAAAACTTCATGAGATCATAATTTAGTTTTTAAAATTCCCCATTGGCAGATATTACTATTCAAATGGTTTAACATGAATCACCTTGCCCTCTTAATTTTATTTCTAAAAGGCCTCTTGAATATGTGCCCTTTGCCCATGCCCGAGGCACTCTCTGTAAGTCCTGAACACCTCCCATCAGGCCTGGCATGAGGTCTTGGGTTGGCTTCTGTTCCAATCTTTTCTAATTCAATTATTTCTTTAGGCTGTTATCAGTATTATTTTCCCATGACATAAAATAAATCGAGTTTATTTTCTTCCTAAGCCTTCAATGATTTTCATTTTCTTACAGAATAAACTCTGAACTGCTTCAAGATCTTCTAGTTCCCAAATACCTTACCAGTCTCAACCTCTCCTCCATACTTCTATATATATTAGATTTTTGTACCAATGAGTTCCACAAACATTTTCACATTGCTTTGTCTTTGTTCATGGGAATTCCTCATCCAGAATGTCTTCACTCTGTTTTTATAGTTATGGAAACCCTAGCTCAACTTAAATATTGCCCCTTTATGCAGCCTTGGGTTCATTCCCAGCTGTAGGTCATGGCTTTTTCCTCCAACCTCCTGTAGCACCTGGAGTAAATTAATATAGTAGTGTTGGAAAAAGTTTAACAGTTCAATCAAACTCTGTACAGGGATCATCTTAGTGTGAGAGCAATAACTTCATTCCCAATGAAACACTAAACAAATGAGGGTAAATAAGAGAAGTATGTATCGACTCCTATAACCCAAGACCCAGTTGAAGTGGCTGAATGCAGTACCCACTTCTCAGGGATCTGCCCTTCATTATATTTCTTGGCTCTGGTTTCTTCCATGTTGATTTCAGTCTTCAGCAGAGCCTTCACTCGTGGGTGATAGGAAAGTGGTTCTCAAAAGCCCCAGCTTTACACGGAATTTTTAGCTTTTAATCTCAGAAGGAGAGAAATCCTCTTCCACAGCACTTACGATATATAAACACCCCCTCCCCCCCAACACCACCACCACCACAAGACATGGATTGCCCTTGGCTGGGTCATGTGTCCACACCTTGGCTCTATCCCTATTTCTGGGAAGTTTGGGTCTCTGAAAGTTTGAGATATGCTCGTTTCCATGAGGAAGAAGGTGGGGCCAGTGATAAACAAGTACATCAGAACCCTGTAGAGTGAGAAACAGTCTTCAAGAGGATAGTGACTTGTATGCATTACCTCCTCTGTTGGATACTTGCATTGTGTCCTCTGTTACAGCTCACTGTTTAATGCTAAGCTTCTTGAGAACAAGTTACTATACACATGCAATAAATATTAGCTGAATCCAATAAATGTCATCTGAGTGAAGGACAAATCAGGCAGGTGGCAAATGAAATAGCAACCAAAGTTACCATTTTAATAAACTAAGTTGTTGTTGTTGTTTACATTTTTATTAGCCTCATTAATAAGAGGATATTTTCCAGTGACTAAAGGAGATTAGAGTTCACAGGAAGTGGGGGAAAGGCTAATATTTAAGAAACAATCGGTTTGTTTAAAATATCACATCCCACATGCTTTTAGCTATGATTTGCTAGAAAAAAATATATTTAAATTAAAAATGTTTGACTTAGAAACATTATTGTTTTTTAGATAAAATGTTTATGTAGTTTATTACCATTGCTAAGACAATAGTGCTCAAAACCTCCATTTGTAACTTCTCACAATTTGGCAGTCAGTTTTGTTTTATACTCTTAGAAAGTATGAAGTCTTGCCAACTAGAATATTTAGATCTTCAAAGTGGAAAATTAAAGAATAGTTCCTCATTTCTTTCCTTTTCTTAGTAACTTTAAATAATCTAAGAAAATAACCCTGCTTTACATGTTTTTGCTCGAAATAACCCAAGTGCTTTATGTAAACTAGTCATTTCATTAGCATGATGCTACACAAGACAGGTGATCACAATTGTCCATGACATGGACAGAATAGCACTGCACACACCTAATTTGTATTGTTTCCTTTAAGAAACATTTTTTTCTCTCTCTCTTTTTAAAATTGATTTTAGAGATGGGAAGGAGAGAGAGAGAAAAAGAGAGATAGAGAGATAGAGAGGGAGAGAGAGAGAGAGAGAGAGAGAGGGAGAGAGAGAGAGAGAGAGAGGGGAGGGGAGGGGAGGGGAGGGGAGGGGAGGGGAGGGGAGGGAAGGGAAGGGAAGGGAAGGGAAGGGAAGGGAAGGGAAGGGAAGGGAAGGGAAGGGAAGGGAAGGGAAGGGAAGGGAAGGGAAGGGAAGGGAAGGGAAGGGAAGGGAAGGGAAGGGAAGGGAAGGGAAGGGAGAACATCAGTGTGAGAAAGGAACATCAATTGGTTGCCCCAACCAAAGATCAAACATCTGGGCATGTGCCCAGACCAGGATTTGAACTGTAACCCTTTCGTATACCAGATGACTCTCCAATCAACTTAGCCACACTAGCCATGTTCAATGAGCTTTTAACATAGCAGCTTTTAACATTGTTTTCATCAAATATTTGTGTAGAGGTTAAGCATTCTGAATTTGGAACCAGACTTAATCTGATATTAAATCTAACTCTGCCACTAATTAGTTCTGGGCTAATTCATCTGTACAATGGGACTAATATCTGGCTCAGTGATTTGTGAAGATTAGAGAGGATTCTGTGTCATTGTGTATGAAGTACATGGTACATTCTAAAGGTTCAATATATTATTATGATGGCTAAATTGTACTTCTACTGGTACCTATTGCTTTAGAGAGAACACAAAGCTGGAAATCAAAGGGAATGTGATTTTCTTTTTTGTTTGTTTGTTAATCCTCACCTAAGGATACTTTTTCTATTGATTTTTTAGAGAGAGTGGAAGGGAGGGTAGAGACAGAGATAGAGAAACATTGATGTAAGAGAGACATATTGATTGGCTGCCTCTCAATTAAGCCTACAACCTAGGTACTTACCTTTGACTGGAATCGAACCCTTGACCCTTCAGTCAAAGGCTAATGCTCTAACCACTAAGCAAAACAGGCGAGGGTGGGATGGAATATTTGAACAGTTGTATTAAAAATACACCTGTGTAAAATGGAAAATGTTTGTGATATGACTGTTGGTATTTAAAAGACAGAATGATGTCCTTATTTCATCGCTGATAGGATTGATGTTCTGGTTTCAACTACTGGTGAATCAATGTCTTATTCTTGCAACTCCTCCCCCCAGCAATGCTCCTCTTCCCCACTGGGACTACCAGTATTCTGTGCCTAAAGACACCGCCTCCATAGATAAACCACTAGGATCACAGGCCAGTTCCCATGTGACTTTTCACCTCCCACAGGATAGAAATAGCTAACTCTATCTGAGATTAAATTTAATCTTTTGGGAAAATGCAAAGCTGAAGTACTCCAATTTTTTAAATATAAAGATGTGAGATGAAGCGAGGCATGGCACACAAGGAGATCTAACAAAGCATCCCCGGGCCCTAATGAGGCTGCAAATCATGAAACGTCATTATGATTAGAGTCATGGAAGCATCAGAGTGACAGTGGCTTGCTTAACTTTACAGTTACCTTGATTCTGGACTGAACATACTACCTCCTGTAAAGAACACTTAGCTTTAGCACATGACACAGCAGGTGCCCATTCTTATGCCAGCTCCCCCCGCCCCCCCCCCCCCCCCGTCAATAGAAACTTTTTGTTTTGCAAACATTTCAAAGTTACAGTAATGTTGCAAGACCAGTTAAGAAAGCTGTGTTACTTTTGCTCAGATTCACACATTTTGTTTTGAATGAACACATATTCAAGATGCTAACTCATTATTAATGAGGGAAATAGGTGAATTTGATAATCAGTTCAAAGGTTCATTTATAGATCAGGAATATGGAAATGAATTTGCAAATGGACACAAAACTGGCTTCTTCCACAGTGTGTGTGTGTGTGTGTGTGTGTGTGTGTGTGTGTAGGGGGGGAGGGGAGGGAAGTCCACTGAGCCTCCACTGGACAGAACTCATTTGCCTGCCTTCAGACATGAATTATTCGGCTTTGCCACAATGGTTCACTAATTTTTAACATTTTGCCACATAGCTATGGCCTTTTCCTCTAATTAAATTTTTTCTGAACTCTTTGAGAATTTGCATGCACCATGCCCTATATCCATTCATATCTTTAATTCACTATGAATTATGAGAGAAAACTAATTCCCTTCATAACCACAGCAAGTCATTAAATTCAGAAAATGTAACATTGATACAATACTTTATATTCCATATGGTCAATTGTCCTAGTAAATTTTTTTTAAAAATACATTTTTATTGATTTCATAGATGAAGGAAAAGAGAGAGAAACATCAATGATGAGAAAGAATAATCATTGATTGGCTGCCTACTGCATGCCCCACACTGGGGATCAAGCCCACATCTCACCAGGCAAGTGCCCTGACCGGAAATCGAACCATGACCTTCTGGTTCATGGGCTGTTATAGTAATATTCTTGATGGCATTTTTCATTCTCTAGTACTGAATTCAGTCCAGGGTCACATATTTCATATAGTTATCATGTCTCTGTAGTCTTCTTTATATATTTTAGAAAAATTTGAAATTGGAAATTTAGCCAAAGACTGTGGCATTTCTGTATTTGCCTGTGGGTTTGTGTTGCTTCATTGATGATAATATCCTCAGCTATTATGTCAAAAGCTGACTTTTTTTAAAGAAATTCATTTTGACTCTAAAGTAATACTTGAGGGGGAAGGGGGAAATAGCAAGCATAAATCAGAACATCAAAGGAAGTCCCATCATGCCTACGGTGTACAAATAGCTGTTGATGAGTTTGCCATGCTTACTGAACTGAGTAAGTATAAAAGCTTTTCGTGTGCATTTCTATTTTCAGGCCCCGTACAGTACGTTAACCTCAGAATATCAAAAGGAATCAGGGGTTCTGAGCAGAGATGCCTGCAAAGCAGTTCGATGACACTCTTCATTACACTATCTAGATTCAGGCTTCAGACAAGCAGAACCTGCGCTTTTCCAACCTCTCACCTAAAGTCAGCCACACACAGCCGCCCAAATCGGCGGCTGCCTCCCCACAAGGGCCTCCAGACCTCTGAGAATGTGGGGTCCCCCGAGGCTCCCGGAAAGCTGAGCCTGAAATTGTTAGGAAGAAGCTTTTTGCAAAGATTCTCTTCTTGTGAGGCCCAAATAAACAGCCCCTGCAAGGCTGCTTGCCACACAGTATGTCAGCACGTATTATGCAGTCTGGAGCTGAGGGGATGTGTCAGCTGCCCATTAGACCACACTAAAATAGAATTGCTGGGCGCCTGAAGCATGAAGCATGATATTAGATAAAGTGATGAAATTGCACTCGATTAAAGAGCCAGGTCAAGGACAGTTACCTCAGGAAATTCCTTATTTCCTTGAATATCCTTGCAACTTTGATGAATTTATCGGGTTTTTTTGTGCTTATTTTTCATTACCATCTGGGGCTTTATGAACAATAAAATGTGCCCTCAGCAGGCACTGACATATTGGAGTGATCAGAATCACAGGGTATGTTGATTCAAAGAAGGAAGATGGGGGCGGGAGTAAGAGAGGATTGACATTGCAGCAGGTCAAAAGCCCCTGGAAATGTTGGATAGATTTGCTTAGACAATTGTTTCTCTCTCTCTCTCTCTCCTCTCTCTAATCTCTAATTCATTTTTTTCCCTAGTAAAGGGATAGGGAAAAAGAACAGAAAAGGGTAATCTGTTGTTTTGGGTTTGTTTTTTTTTTTAGGCCAGTCGAAGGATAGGAGAAGCATATGGCTTGGCAGAAATTTTTATTTTTATTTATTTGATTTATAAGGACAGGAGAGAAATGTTTCTTGCAAAGGGCCTCTTTTATCAAAAAGACTTGCAGGCTGAAAGTATATGACTGCATACCTGCCTTGCTTCTTAAAAACTGGGGTGGAAAACTACAGCTAGCCAGGGGAAAGCTGTCTGGCTGTTCCCAGAGTAGAAAGAAAACACATTTTGGCTCATGAGGACTGTACTCTGACTTAATTTTATTTATAACAACATTCAAGAGCAAAAGACAGCCTAAACCGGTTTGGCTCAGTGGATAGAGCGTTGGCTTGTGGACTCAAGGGTACAGGGTTTGATTCCAGTCAAGAGCATGTATCTTGGTTGAGGGCACATCCCCAGTAGGGGGTGTGCAAGAGGCAGCTGATAGATGTTTCTCTCTCATCGATGTTTCTAACTTTCTATCCCTCTCTCTTCCTCTCTAAAAAACCAATAAAATATATTTTTTTAAAAAGAAAGGAAAAGACAAAGAAACGTGGATATCCAGAGAACTTCAGTTGCACCTTTAGAGGGTACTGGTTCTCCTAATCCCTCCCCCATCCCCCATACACTGCCATGGAGATGGAGGTTGTGAAGTCAGAAGGACATCCCTGGACATCCCCAAGGGAGCAGCACCAAGGCCAGCTAACAGGGTCACGTGGAACTCTAATCCAGTTGGTTCAGTTGCTCCTTCTTTAGGCCAGAAAAATCCACCATTGCAAACATACTCATATGGAGGCTTGGGAAGATGTCTGAGGGTAAGCTTTCAGCATCGTTGCAAACTCAAACTCAATACATGATTGAGGAGCCTGAGTTCAAGGACGTTGTGTACAATATTTTAACTTTGGTGCTCAGGTCTGCCCTAGGTCTGTAGGCTGCTGGAGGCTTTTACATTCCTCTTTCTCCCTTCATAAAACAGGGTTAATATTAGCATACTGTTCCTCTTCTAACCAACAGGACTGTTAATGAAGATGAAAGCAGTTCATTTATGTACAAGAATGTTGAGTTCTTCAGGGAAAATGTATTATCTAGATCCCAAACAGTGCCATAATTATATTTCCATGACAATCTTAAATTTTAATATTGGGGGACAAAGAATTTGGGTGACCCACTGCACTTCCTTGGAATGTGAGCCAGAGATACACTTAAAGTTTAGATCTTTCTTAGGCATTGCCTGGATGTCTCCAGGAATCAAACGTCTTTTATAACAACATTTCCTAGGTAAAAATTGATGTTCAAGGAAAGACTAGTATGTTAAATAATAGCCTAGTGGGACAAGTAGAAAATGCAGGAGAACTGCTGGGCATAATACTGGTGCCTCAGAGTCTTCATATCTGATGGGACAAAAAAAAAATTCCTTTTAATTACAGGGAAAAAATGCACAATTACTTGTTATATAGAAATGTTAGACAATTGCTTTCAGTTCTGATCAGCTGTAATCTTTCCTTTCTTTTCCCCCCTTGGAACTAATGGGTTTGGGTGTTTGTTTGTTTTTCAAAAGATTGAAGTGGTTTGAAAGATCAGAAGGCAGCTGTGCTAAATTCTCTATTATTAACATGGGAGTGATAACAGCTTTCTTATCCCTGGGGAGCAGAGGCGGCAGCAGGAGGCTGTGGATTTCTCAGTGCAGTAGACATAAGCTTTTCACCAAAATAAAAGAAGGAGTAACACTAATAAAATGATGGCTCTGGTACTTTCTCTAAGTAGGATGTGGGGGTGAGAGACACACAGATAGATAACAGTGAGGGTCAGGAAATGGGGTGGCGTTTTAAGACCTCCCTTCCACTTTCTCAATGAGTTGGATCCTGGAGGCCATGAACTGCTTGGCTTCATTTAACACGTTTTCTTCCTCTTCACCAAACCTTGGGCAGCACCAGGCAAGAACTGGATTCTACTTCTGGTCATCTTGCTCACCATGAAAATTACAAATTTTACCCTGAGCAACAATAAAAAAAAAAAAAAAATTCCTTTGAAACCTCTTCATTGGCTCTTCCAATGAACATAGTAGAGAAGAATAAGCTTATTAAAAATCACCCTCCTCTCTCCATGATACACTCAGTAAATATTCCATTAGAAGAAGGGGTTGGTTTCCCCCATGGATCGTGAAATCTCCTGGGTTAGACAAACAGAAAACGCAGTTCAAAGTACCTCAGAGCTTCGCTCAAGGCAATGCATGCTTATAATTTTTTCATTCTTCCCTAAGAGGCTCCAATTAGCCCAACGCTCATTTGGTGCAATAATGGAGCAGGAAGCTTCCCACAGGCGACTGCAGCAGAGCCCGAGTGGAGAGTGCTACCCTGGGAGAATCAGGTCATTTTCATATCCACTGAGGAGACACATGCCTCCACAGAAAGGGCAGCTGGCCTCCGGGGCAGGTGGGGACTCCCCCAGCAGGGCATTCCCAAGCAGTGCTGAGGTGAGGTCTTGCCGTCCCAATCAAGTCAACTTTGAGTTTTCTTCTTCTCTTTTTTAAAGCTGATGTGATTATTGCATTTACTTCATCTTAACATTAGAGAACTGAAAGGAGGAAATGCTCTTGTCTTCTAGTCTGAAGGGCGCGGCATTTCAGTTCTGAACACTGATTTCTGTCACCTCTGCCAGCCCGAAGAGAGAGACACGTTTCTTTTTCTCACCCTGATGCCTTCAATGACATGACACACGAATGATGGACTATGTAATGATTTCACCAAGCCTGATCTTTCTGCCTGGGGGCACACACGGCACTTAAAGCCTCAGCGAGGGGGTGGGGGGTGGGTGCATTTATTTATTTAACTATCTATCTACTTAATCTCTCAAGAAACCAAAATATTTTAAAACCTACCTACTCTTTAATTTTTTACATGGATAATTTTTTTTTCCCCCTGAGCAACTGTCCCCAACAACCAAAATGGTCAAGTTCTAGGTACAAGAAAATTATATTACTATTGTAATTGTGATCCGTTCATGTTTTCAGTTGCTGTGGTTTTTGTATGACATACGCACCCCACCTCCCACCCCTGCTTTACCTGGGCACTGTGCAGAGGACAAATTACTTGTCCTTCAATCTTAAGGTTAATCCATCAGTCATGTCACTTTGACTGATTGCTTTCTTCCCCGAGGTACCACATGGCACATGCTTTCTGCGGGATTCAGCTAGATTCATTCCCCTCCGGTTCATGTGCTTCAGGTGACGTGATGTGCCAGGGAGCCTGCTCACAGCCAACGCTGGATTTCTTAAGAGCACTCGAGCACCTCTTGAATGACATGGGATTCCTTGAACACCACTGACATGGTGATTCTTTAGCATACGACATGCCATGGTCTTTTCTTTTTTTATTCTTCCTGCCTAGCTTATCCAGAGGATTTAATATAGGGATGAGTGAGTGAACAGAAAGGAAATGAGGTAGGTCACATAGAACTGGATTTTAGATTAATTATAGCCACACATAACATTAAAAATTAAACTACTACATTTGAAGTGGCCTCAGGAGAAATCTGTCAATTCTCAAGATCCAAGGGCATTTCAATATCATTCAGGACAAAATTGAAAAGTGGCCAGTTGGTCTTACAACCCAACATAAAGTGTGTAAACAAAGAGCATAAAGGAATACCAGGAATAGATTTTTGTTTAGAAAGGCCTTGACAATTGAGATGTGTTCAAAGACATCTCCCAGTGGCCCTGTCTGGAATATGTTAATTGTGATGAAGGTTGATTGAATTTCAGATCCCAAGCAATAAAGGAGAGAAAAGGGGTATGTACTGCTGGTGAGGCGGGGAACAGAGGGATAGAGGTTAAAGAAAGTATCATTGAGAAATGACATTTGATCAAGAACTTGAAGCAAATGATTATGTCAGCCTTATAGAATCTTTCAGGTAGAAATAACAGCAAGTCAAAGGCCATGAGGTAGGTTATGCCTGGTAAAGAGACCATATTTTCATAGACTGTTGCTGTAAATGGGGAGATAGAAGGATATGTAGGGCCATAAGGGAACTCTCTTTAAGATGCTTGACATTGGTAGGCATGACCCAGTATAACTGGGAGAAATTCATAGCGTAGAGAGAATGTTGGGAGAGGGGAGGTTTGGGACAAATAAGAGAGGGTTAATGAAATCTGGTCTATATGTGGAGAGTTGGCTATGGAGGAATTTAACTTTTTACCTATTCATGGGCACTCCTCCAGGGAATAAGAGAGACTTGGTATTGAGAGATTTGAAAGTTCTCTTCTGAGTGAGTGTGTGTTCGTGTGTGTGTGTGTGTGTGTGTGTGTGTGTGTGTGTGTAGTCATTGACTGAGAGTAAGAACAAGGAATAAATGCTAGAGGTTTGAATAAGGAGGCAATGTGGTAAACTAGTCACGTGGGGCAGTGGTTCCCAAAGTGTGGTCCAGGCCAGCAGCAGCAGCACCTGGGCACTTGTTAGAAGTGCAGTTGCTCAACTATCACCCCAAACAGAATGATTCAGAAACTTTGGAAATGGGGTCTAGCGATCTTAGTGTTCACGTGTCTCTTCTCAGTGACTCTGTGGTAGTCTTGAGTTGGAAAACCACTAGTTCTGAGTAACAGGAGAGTGATAATTGTGGAAACATATGATTGGTGGATAGAAGGAAGGACTGCCTTTAGGACAATGGTCAGGAATTTAAAATGAGATCATTCAGCACGTTTGTATGGCTTTCTTCAGCGATGACCATCTCTGTGAGTACCTGAGCAAGCCAAGAACAATTAAATAAGACTGTTAAGAATATATTCAAAGGCATAATATAGTGATGAACCATCACATAGTAGGTAAGGTGAGAACCAAAGGAGCATGAAAATCTATGACCAGTGGTTAATAGCTCCTAGTGGGGCCAAAGTTTCTTAGAGTTAGGGTATTAATGAGAATGGATGGGGAAGAGAAAATGCTTGAAATTGCAATTCTGGAGGAGTTACACTTGCTGGTAATGACATGTCTAGGGTATGAACTTTGGAGTGAGTGGTTGAGGCAGAGTAGAGATATGAGAATTGGAGAAGATGGCATAAAGAAACTGAAAGTCTAGAATATTGGAAAAATCATATATATTGATATTGAATTCACCAAATATGCTAAAGAAGTGGTAGTGAACCAGGAGCTAGAATTTTCAAGGAATTAGAATTTCAATCTGGGGGGGTTTGTAGGTGACTGTGACGAGCTGGAACAGTGATTGACAAAGACCAATGACATGACATTTAAAGATGATAATTTGGTTGTTGTGGTGGTGGTGGTGGGAAGAGGCAATATGAAACAAAAAAGATAACTACCCTCACCTCCAGGCCTAGAGATGCAAAACTCTTGCAAGACACAACAGCCACCAATTCAGGGGGCTGGGTGAAAAGCCAAGTCATTTACTGAGAGGAGCGTCAGTTCATTTGGAGCAAGTAGAAGGAAAGGTCTGAGAACTGTGAGGGAGCTCATGTCTGAGCATGAATTCCAGAAGGCAGTGTGGAAGGGCTCTAGGACTTGGGGACAGGTGGTAGAGTAGATGAGAAAAGGGGAAATATAGAAATCGTTGAGGACAGGAGTCCAGGAAGATGAAAAATGATTGGGAGAACTAGGCTTCATGTGGGGTCTGACATACATCAGAGAACAGGGCACAATGAGGTTTGCCTTGATATTCTCAAAGTAGACATTGAGGACAAGGCTGGGAGTGCTGTGGGAGTGCGGGAGTCTTGCCAGGATCGGTATCAGGCCCTGACTGTATTCCTGTTAAAAGTAGTACAAGGCCAGGTATGGGCTGTCTTATCCTTGGGATCTAGATATCTAGGAGACAAGTAAAGACTGGGTATGAGTAATATTCAGTTGGATCTATAAATGTCTCTCCAATCACAGTAGTTTGGAGGTGTCTTGGAAAATGGTGTTGGAAGTGAGTTGAAAAATAGGTAAGAGGAGACTACTTTAATTTCAACATCCTAAACTCATAAGTTACGAGGTAGTAACAAAAGTTCCACTTATCTATTCTTAGTTTTGTTAAGCCTTGGAAGTGAAAAAGAGAAAATATGTTAAAAAAAAAAAAAAAGCCTGAATATGTATCTACTTTCCCTTTAGTTATGTGAGATCCAGTGATTATACTTCAAGTGGATCCACTGATATAATTTCCAGCAAGAGGGACCCCTTCATCCCACGTTGGTGCCCCATTCATTCCTCCCGGCATGTTTCCACGTGATGAGGTATTTGGTTTGTTTACTGGAGAAGAGATCCTCTTAGGAGTCATTCTGGCTCGGTGGCTTGAGCACAGGTCTTTGGTGTGAGGAGTGTATCTGTGATGTACTAGTACCTGCTTTCCTGGGGATGCATACCTGGAACGCAGTGAAGAGGACTACCAAAACAGCAGTGGTGTTGGATGCCAAACCCTTTCAGAACAGCTAATGCCAGAGGAAACCTCTGCAAGTCTGGCAAGAATTCCAAGGTCTCCCTCCAGGCAGTACGCACTCAGTATTCACAATCTAAGCTGTTGCTTAGTGTGAAAATGCTCAAACGCATTAGAAGTTATGTAATGTGCCTTTCATTGCAGAGTATCAAATGCAGAGAGAGAAGACCCATTTAATGCACTCGCCCTCATAGCCAGGCTTAATGTGTGGCAAGGGAGGGGACTGATGAAACATAATGCCTCAATGAGTAAAGATCAATTGTAAAAGTATTTAAAGAGGGTATTATCAAGGAAATGGGTAACAGAGGAATGTCTGGACAGCTGTTAGCCACTTGGAGTATCTGAAGAGAGCTGAAGGGGAAGACAGAAAAAGACTTGCTTCTCCAAGGTCTGCACTAAGAAATGAAACGAAACAAAACAAAACAAAACAAAAAAAAAGTGTGAAATGACAAACAACCTTTAAACCTGTAAAGGGACTTACCTTTACAGAGGAATGTCAATCCCTTTCTCAGCCACTCAAAAATCAATTATATATATATAATTTTTTACAGAGAGGAAGGGAGAGGGTCAGAAAGTTAGAAACATCGGTGAGAGAAAATCATTGATCAGCTGCCTCCAGCACACCCCCTTGACCAGAATTGAACCCGGGACCCTTGAGTCCACAGGCCAACACTCTAGCCACTGTTTCGGCAGCCATTCACTCACTTTTCATTACTGTTACCACTAGCCACGTTAACAGTTTCCTCTCCTGGTATTTTCTTCATTTAGAAAATGTCATTTTAAAAACACAAATGGAATCAAACTATAAATATTATTCTGTAATTTTGTTTTTAATTTAATGTGTTTTGGCATGAAGATTTACTGTAATTCTTTTTAACATTGTCTAGTGTTCTATATATAGCTATAGCATAATTTATATAACTCATCCCTGTGAATACTGAAATGGCTTTTATTTTGGTCCATTATAAAAAAAAAAAACACACACACACACACACCCTGCAATTGATATCCTTGTGCAAACCTATCTATGACCTAAATTCCTAGACATGTAATTCCTGGGTCAGAGAATGCAGCAAATTTTTTAGCTTGATAAATAATACATGTTATTTTAGTTTCAAGGTGTTCTTATGAATAAGTCAAAGATAAATAAAAAATATGAAACCAAATTAAGAAAACATATATGCTAGACAATTGGTTATTAAGAAATGAAAAGATACTCAATGTCATTTATAAGTAAAGAAATAATTTAAACACAATTGTATTTTACCTATTAAAATTGATAAATACTTCTAAGTTTGATCCTACATGTGCAAGCGGTCATCACTTGTTTGGAAGGCACCTTAGCAATAGCTTTGTCAATGTTTCAGCTCCCTAATGCCCTGCCACCTGGCCTCAAGCTACATACACTCTGCTCACCTGATTAGAAGAAGATCTTTAGTCACTAAGTATAGTTTACTCCTCAGTTTAGAAAGCTATCTGACTTACCTCATCATGGATTGATTTACTAGTCTGACACAGAAAGCATTTTATTTCATTCCTTCAATGAGTGTACATTAGGCATTTACAATACTATGTTCCACTGGAACGCAGTAGGGGGTACAGTGGTGAATCACAATGGATGTGGCAGACAAAGCCTCTGGTAGGCAAGGTAGGCGAGTTAGGTGAGGTAGGCGAGGTAGGCGAGGGGATCCCTCCTGAAGGCAGGGTGGTGGGAATTATCTATCTTGGTAATATAACCAGCAAGTGATACTGTGTCTATAGAGAATTTTAAGACAATAATAACACGAACAAAAATCCTCCCCTGTTTTTTGTTATCATCATGTGCTGACAATTCTAGATAATATCAGTGATAAATCATTTCTCACAGCAAGCATGGGCATCTCCTACCATCTCCCACCACCCACCTTGGTATCCCACTGCCTGGACCTAGATACTGGGAGAGGAAGTGTGAGCCCAGTAACTGTACCCACCAGTTACAATGAGGCTAAAAGAGTATTTCAAGTTCTCCTTATAAGACCAGCAATGTCCCCTTCCTCCCCAAAGGATGAGCAATAAAGGTCTGAATGAAGAAAGCAAAGAAAGCATCAGAATCTTCTTAGCCAACATTTTCCCTCATGATGAGACACAGGTGATCTCTCTTCTGTGCCTGAGATACAAACATAGGGAAAGGTGGCAGGGTATCCCGAATTCACCTCAGCCTTCTCTTCTATCTCAAACCTTTAGACTAGTGGTTAAGGCTACAGTCAGCCAAGGACAAGGCTATCCTCTGAAGGAGGGTACTAGCAGTGTGTCAGGGCAGTCCTGCCTCTCTCAAGCGATTCCCCAAAATCCAACAAGACTCTGAGACTCATTTCCTAGCTAAAGTGAGCTGCATAGTTTAGCTTGTGTACCAAGAGGATATGGAAGGATCATACAAGGACATTAAGTTATTTCAAAGGCTCAAGTTGAACTATAGGCTGAATTCTTATCTCAAACTATATCCCAACACATTGGCCAAAATAGCTCACCAGAGATAATGCATCCAAATCACACAAATTGGTTCTCCAAATATAAACAATGGCTCACTCCTCTCACTATTCAAGTTCTGAAAGAAATTAGTGTTCAAGAGGGAAATCAAACTGGAAATCCCTTTCCTTTCCTTTAATTCTTACCTTCCTCTTCCATTTCCCAATCTGCTCAGAGCCTGGGAATCCCACCCAGCTGCTGCAGGCTATGCCAAAACCTCCTGAGAATGGATTGTCCACCCTCAGAATTCCAATGTCACCCATGTTACTTAAAGACTCAGAAAGTCACCTGACTTAGGAGGTGACTGAACAGAGCATCAGATGCATACAAATAGCATTCGTCTATGATCCCCAGTGGAAGCATATCAGAAATAGAAGCAATGTGCCCCTCTTGCTTCTGCCAGCAGTGGATCAAAGCTGAGACTTGGTGAAGGAAGTAGCACAGAGAGGGGGGAAAGTATGAAGAAAAAAAAATCATCTTGTCTTTGGATTTGCCAGGATGCCAGTTACTCTATGCCAGCTATCTGGAGTACACAGCATGTTCACTTAAACTCAATGGGGAAAATTTTTCATCATGAGCTTCCACATTCTGCCATATGCTCCACCCTGAGCCTTACATAAGGCCAAAGCTTCCTTGCCTGAACCCCTGCTGTCAGAACTTTCTCCCTCAAAATGCTGAGGAGAAACAGGCCTCCATTGCCATGAGCTTATCCCCCAAAACCTGCAGTAGCTGTAGATTCCTTTAGCTTTGTGTGGCTACCAGAATCCTCCAAACATGTACTTCAATGGCCCCTGAGAAATAATGACCCCAAAAGCTTTGTTTTCTCAATTTTTCTCTTGATTTAATGGCTCAAGAGGCCACAAAAAAATCCTTTATTAACCAACCATTTCCTGATTCATTAAGGCTTCCAAACAAATATCGGTGGCAAACCAGGCTACTACTAAATGTGGTGAAATGAATGTTTGATCCTCTAACCCAGTGGTCGGCAAACCGTGGCTTGTGAGCCACATGCGGCTCTTTGGCCCCTTGAGTGTGGTTCTTCCACAAAATACCATGTGAGGGCATGCATGTAGAGTGCGATTGACACTTTGTGGCCCATGCACAGAAGTCGGTTTTCGGCCTGGGCGAGTCTATTTTGAAGAAGTGGTTCTAATGCCGAGCCAGACTCAAGGGGCCAAAGGGCCAAAAGTGGCTTGAGAGCCTCGGTTTGCCGACCACTGCTCTAACCCAAACAGCTCCATAGGCCAGGACTAGAAGTTTGCTGAAACAGGTGTGCACCCAAGTGTGCATACCTGGGCATGGGATTTGAAAGAAGATGCCAGTCTTTTTCCAATGATAAGACAGAGTAACTCCACCTGTTAGTAAAGCATGAGCCATTGAATACCAGTCTCTGACTCTTTGGATTGACTCTTTGCTACTTCTCCAGGAGGAAACAGTAAGGTACAGAGAAAGAGGAGAGAGAGAGAGAGAGAGAGAGAGAGAGAGAGAGAGAGAGAGAGAGAGAGAGAGAGAGAGAGAGAGAGAGAGAGATTGAAAAAGGGAGAACAGCAAATGTTTACTGTAACATTTTCTCCTTTATTCAGAGTGCTAGACTAAGAGGCATGGGTGTGTTAGCGGTCAGAGTTCCAGCAGAGAAACAGCAACGGTGAGTGTGTGTGTGTGGTGTGTGTGTGTGTGTGTGTGTGTAAAATAATACATATTGCAAGGTATTTGCTCACCCAATTGTGAAATCCGCAGAGTGAATCACTAGGAAGGCCAGGCTGGAAACTCTGGGGCAGGAGCGGACGCTGCTGTCCAAGGGGAATGTTTTCGGTCAGGGAAATCTCAGGCCTTCAACTGCCTTAATCCAGCCCACCTGGATTATCCAGGACACTGTTTTGCTTAGAGATAATTGACTACAGCTGATAATCACATATACCTTCACAACTACATCTAGGTTAGTGTTTGCATAACCAGGGACTATAGTGTAGCCAAATAGACACATAAGATCAAGCATCACGAACAGTGAGGCGAAATGTCTACCTTCCTCCAACATCTGGGGAAAGGTGAGGGGGAGAGTTTCAGACAGTGAGAGCAACAAGCACAAAGACGAACTGGAGGAGACTTGGAGAGAGGAAGAAAAAGCTTTCAGAGTTCGATTGAAAAACAGGCAGAGGCAAAATCATGAGTTCTCTGGAATTTTTGAGCTAGAAAGTTTGGATTTGATTCAGATAGAAAAGTCTTGGGGTTTTAAGATAGAAATATGATGAGAAATGTGTTGTGCAAAGATCGAGTGGGTGTCTTATCAGAAAGGCCTGGAAGAGGCAAAACTGGGGACCAGATGGCCAGCAAAGAGATAGTGGAAAGGATCCAGGTCGGAAATGTGTTTCTAGGGGTTAATGTGGGAGAGCAGGGTATAAATTCATCATCTCTTTAGAATACTTAAGAAGTTGAATTTTCAACACATGGTAAGGATTGAAACCGGGGTTGGGAAACAGAGAAGTCCAGTTGGCTGTCATTTTGGTCATGCATTTGCTGAATTAGGGAATTGGGGAGGAGATAGGATTGGCATGCCCTTTGCTCACGTGTCCTGTGTGTAATGGATTCTGTATGAGGGGGTATCTGTGAACATCCATATGTTGATAGTCAATTCTGGGAGCCCTGGGGAGATGATTGAGCTAAAAACTAAAATTTGTTATCTATTCATATATACTTAATAGTGATTTTTTGCAACTGGAAGAGATTATTTGGGAAGTCTAAAAGCAGAAGACTTCAAAGAGAATAGGAAAAGAGGAAATGAGAGCATAAATGAAGAGAAAAGGGCCAATGAGAGAATCCTCAGGGACAGTGACATTTAATAGGTTGGGTAGGAAATGAATCTAGTGAATAACAAAAATGAGATGAAGAGGAAGTGCATGCTCTTTCCAACCACTCCCTAAATGATGGTTTTTAATGAAGTGCTACCTTTCATCCTCCTCTATTGCATTTCACCAAAGATCTGTGAAATGCCCTCTGGTGTGAGATGCTATTCTGGAGGCACAGCAATGAGCAAATTATGACTTCAGCCCTCACATACTCAACACCAGAGTCCTCTACATGGCCACTACTGACATTTTGACTCAGATGATCCACTGTTGGGAGTGGGAAGGCTGTCCTCTACATCTAGGCTATTTAGTAGCAATTCCTCTACCCCAAATGTAAAAGCCCAGAGGATCGTAAACATTGTCATATATCCCCTGCTGAAGAAAAATCACTGTCAGGTGAGAACCACCACCCTCAAATCAAATGGCAGAGATAGACACATAACCAGAAGAAAAAAAAATCACATCACGATTAACGTTATAACAGGTTTACTATAGATCAAGATAGTTGCAAATGACTGAATCCATTCTTGCTATTTAACCAGAAAGAAATGATAAATATTGCTAGATATTAGGTAGCTTATGGAATTCATGAAAGACTGCCCGGAACAACTCAGCCAGAGCATTGCAGCCAGGAAAAACTCTGAAGAACACCTCCACGTCACCCTGGAGAAACACCACCACTCCACCACCTCCACTTGACAGTGAGTATATGAGGTGGGGTGCCAGAGCCCCCACAGCTACCCTCAGGAAACCTGTCCAGACTCCTCCCCGAGAAGTTCCAAATGACCTTCCCACGTGATGCCTACCCACTCCCAAATCTTCCATTGGTATGTCTGATTGGCAAAACCAAAGGTACATGCCAGGTTGTGCAAAAATAGTGCCAGTTATGAAGAAAGGAAATGAGACATTATTCACAATTTTAAAATATAACATCCCTTTCCAGCTTACAACCTTTGAATTTTATGTTCAAATTCAAAGTCATAAATAAATATTTTCTTTATTCCTTTGCATGAGCCTTCTCTTTCTAACTGACTTCTACATATCATCACTGAATGACCCAAGCTGTATTGCAGCTTCACTCCTCTTAATAACCACTCCATTCTATTGGGTGTCTAGTCAAGAAAACTTGGCAACAACTTTGATGTTCCTTTAGCCTGTGTCTATTCAGCTGTCAAGTTCCACGGACTCTACTATCCCATTCCCTCTGTCCCCAGTTCAGGTTTTGGACATTTCTCTTAATTTATGTGAGTCTAGCCAGTTTTCCTATTCAAGCTCCCTCTCTCTCTAACTGCCTGAATGCAGAAAGAAGGAATTAAATTCATTGAAATTCTATGATGTGTCAGATGTTGTGGCAGGAACTTTGCATAGCTGATCTCATTTAGAAGCAACTGGATAGCGTGAGAGGAAGAACTATAAAGTAAGATAATTCTAAAAATCACAAGCAACCAAAAAAATAGACCAATTAGATTTTACAAAATTAAAGTCTTTTGTGCATCAAAGGATACTGTCAAGAAAGTGAAAAAGACAGCATATAGAATGGGAGGAAATACTACAAATCAGATAGCTTATAAGAGATTAGTAATCAGAACACTTAAAGGACTCTCACAAAGAGGCAAACCCAATATCACACAGACAAATGCATTAATTAAAAAAAAATAAAAGATAGAATTTACTCAGTCAAGGATACCTGAACTTTCAGATCTTAAAGAAGAGTATGTTCTTATAATTTCCTTTTTAAACATCATAACCAACTAATGGCTTAACAAAATGATGAGGGAAAGAGAAACTGTAACATATATCGATATTTAATCTTGTGCTTTTGTTAGCAAAACAAATATGGAATGAACGTGTTTTTACCACATCTGCTTAACGTTGGAAATTTACCCTTCTGTTCGCTCTTGTTCTGGAAGTTTTAAATGGCGAAGTCATTCCTGGTTTCATTTGCAGTCTGGATGAGAAATTCAATAATAACAGGGACATCTGAAACATTTGTGGTTTTGTGTAACATTTCCTCTGAGAATTCTAAATAAACCAAAAACACTGAATAATGCAAAGAAGACACTCTTTAAAAACTATAGAAGAAAACAAGACAGTGAAAACAACTTTTTTTTTTAATAGTATAGCCTTATTAATAGTGGAACTCACATGACCTAGACTTGTCTTTTGACCAATCAATTCATTAATAATAAATTTCCATAAACATCAGTGAATTAGCATCTAGCTCTCCTCTTCTAAGCTAATAATAATGTTTGCTTAGTAAAATACAGGTGCGTTGTTTTTTTTTTTAAATTTTCCTTATTTATTTATTTATTTATTTATTTATTGAATCTTTATTGTTGAAGGTATTACATATATCCCCTTTTTTCTCTATTGACCTCTTCTAGCCTGGCCCTGCCCCCAAAATACAGGTGTGTTGTTGCTTTTTATTAGATTATGTAAGTTGTACAATATGTTCATAGAATATAAAATGATTATCAAATAGATTTTTACATATATATATTACTATGCCCTCAACTTAAACGTAAGTCAGGAGGTTGTATGTAATATTCTAGTTAAAAAGATACTCCAGTAAATTTAGCCTAAATCCACTCATGTTAGTGTAGGTATCTTTTTAAGGTGTGCACACAGTATTAATTATCTCCCAAACTGATTGTTCTCCCATTTTTAGATCCTAAGTATTTATAGTAACCATAAATTCTTTATGAATTAATCAGACCACCAGTCAAAATATCAAAATACTTCAAAAGAAACTTCATAAAAATACCATGCTTAAGTTTTCTCTGCTACTTCTGGCTAAATGAACTAAAAAATAAAAAAAATAAAAAAAAAGACAAGGGGAAATTCCCTCTAAGCATAAGGAAGCAAAAGACTTCAGAAATCCAAGAGGAATGACCCACATTTTAAAAATAATATTGGGTTTTAAATTAAAGACTTAACTGAACGTGGATCTAAACATCAATGTGCTCTGCCTCAGGGCCAGAGGGAGAATTCCAACACAGTTCTAAGTACATAGCAGGTGCTCAATAAATCATTGCAGATTGGTAGAAAAGCAGTGACAAAAATCTCAAGTTTTTCTATAAATGGGCTGAGTCAAGGTTTTCTCTTCGCCTGAGGGTCCACTTTTATCCTATGATGTGGATGAGCCAATAGTGTGACAGGAAGATGGCAAAAGGAAATAAGACAGAGACATCCATAGAAAGGTGTGAAAGAGGAACTTTGGAATTGGCAAAGACAAAAAGAGCAGTTTTTTGTTTTCCTATCCCTTCAAAAACAATTTTTTTTAACTGATGGTATTTTCTCTATTTCCACTGTGCGAGCTGCCAGTCACATGTGCCCATTTAAATGGAAACTAATTAAATGGAGAATAAATCTGGGACAGGCCTACATATCCGTCATCAATTGGCCCTCATTGTTCTACAATAGTAGGTGGGTAAGAAAAAAAAGGCTTGCAGTTTTGAGTAATTATTGATTCCTTCATCTCTTCAGGTCCTTCTCAATACCCAAAAAGTACACAAAATGGGGGACAGCGGGACCATCTGGGGAACTCTTCCCCCCCCCCCCCACTGTCTCTTTAATCTCCTATTGAATGACACTTAATGGTGCCCAGATAAATGTTATTGCTCCCTGGGTATGCTGTGGCTGTTTGTACAGAAGGTGTAACCCTGAGGAGACTAAAGCACTGAGAAACTGAATGGTTACTGTTCTGGAGGATGACAGGTGGTATGTCCATGAAAACTAAGGAATATTTTTTCCAAATGCACTGGTCAAGCAATGAGTGTGCATGCACCTTCATCATCCTATGCAAATACACCAGTGCTTCTCTCTCTTAAAGGTGTCACCATTAAAAGGGAATTAGCCTAATTAGGAAAGAAGGCTGTGTGTATTAAACTTGAAAACAAGATTTGACAAGGTGACCATCTGTTTTCCCCTCCCCATTTAATTACAAAAAAAGAAAAGAAAAAAAAAGAATGGTACTTGAAGCCAACCAAAATACGTGGGGAGGAACTGGGATTATGACGTATACATTTTCTCTGCAAAGCGGAAGCCTCAAGCTTGCTCATATGGCCACACTGATGAGCAGCAGAATTAGGGATCCTGAGACTCATCTCCCACCACAGCCCTGGGCTTGAAGCCAGCCAACCTGAAAACAGGGACAAACCCAACCCATTGGGCAAAGCCTTCCCTGGAGAGGGACCAGCGCCCCATTGGATGGCGCTTGCATGAAATCATCTCCACCCAAGGTCAGAGTTTCTACCAGCGGTTTGTTTGGTGTCTATTGTTTTCAAATAAAATATGCTTGAATGCCAATGTAGGGAAATTGTTTCTTGTAATGGAAAGCACCACACAGAAGTAATTACTTCAGAATATTTGCCCTTGTGTAGACATGAGTGTGCAAGAACAAAAGTAAAATCTGTGTCCCTTAACTCCTTGGTATTTTCCTGAAAATATAGTGACCTTCATTCTAGTGCTACACTCTCTAGTGTGGGAGCTACCAGCCACCTGTGCCCATTTAAATGGAAATTAATTGAATTGAAATAAATGTACATTTTAATGCCTCAGTCATACTAACCACATTCCAAGTGCTCTATAGCCACAGGTGGCCAGTGACCAGCTCATTGGATGGTACAGAGAACATTTCCACATTGAAAGTTCTATTGGGCAGCACACTAAAAAACGTAAGGCTGCCTGGCCAGTGTGTCTCAGTTGAGTATCAATCTATGAACCAGGAGGTCACAGTTCGATTCCTGGTCAGGGCATATGCCTAGGTTGTGGGTTCAATCCCCATTAGAGGGCGTGCAGGAGGCAGCCAATTAATGATTCTCGTCATTACTGTTTATCTCTCTCTCTCCCTTTCCCTTCGTCTCTGAAATCAATAAAAATATGTATTTTTTAAAGTAATGCTTTACTGAGATGGAGGTGGGGAGGTACAGATATATTCTTTCATGTTCAAGTTTTGACTTAATTCTGCCTTTTAGTTGGGCAAATGATATAACTCCCTAAGACTCAGTTTTCTTCGTCTAAAAAATAGGATAATAACAGTAATGCTTCCTAGGATAATTATGAAGGTTAAGTAAAATAATCTAGGCAAAATATCTAGCATATTATACCACATCCCATAAATTTCATGTATTACTGCATTTCATCAAGTCTAAGATGCAGAACTTTTTCACATTTTAACATATCACAAATTCACATGTAATTCATAGTGCCAAAAAATAACTTGGCAGAGGAGTGAGTTGTGACATGGATGTCAATGCCTGCACATGTGCCAATTAATATGTGCCTAGAAGGTTATAGATTCATCTGAGTCTCACCTAAGCTCAGATAGAAGCTCAATGGCATGAAATGCATTTGAACTTTATTTTAAATTTGGACTGAAATTATTATTTAAAACTAGAGGCCCAATGCATGAAATTTGTGCATGGTTAGGGTCTCTAGGCCTGACCAGCAATCAGGACTAATCTGTGGGAAAACCAGCAGGGTGATGGGGGGTGGATCACTGCTGGCATCTGCCTTGGCTGGCCTGTAGCTTGCAGGCTTGGGGAAGCTCCTGCATTGAGTGTCATTAATGTTTATTAATGTTTATTGCATGTAACATTATTGCATGTAAGCCTGGGTCCGGGATGCCGGTGGCCAGAGGGAAGCTTGGGTGGGTCCTGGGTGCCAGCAGTCAGGAGAAGGAAGTCCTACTCTTTCATGAATTTCGTGCATCGGTCCTCTAGTAGTTTATAAAAGACAGACTATGAGATGCAGTGGAAGAGGTCACCATGACAATACGGTGTCCAAAATGAGCTCAGGAGCACATTTGAACTCTGAATGTAAAAAGACTTTGGCTCAAACAAACCTTATGAACTAAAAGATGAATATCTATCAGAAGGGAAAAAAAGTTGGAAATTTTAGGTGTTCATTTTTTTTTAAATGCTGTTTCAAAATTAATGATGTATAAAACAACTTGTGGTAACAGGTATCATGAAATGTGATTATCAACAAGAGACACATGAGAAAAGCAAAAAGGTAAATCCCTAAATCTCCTAACATTAGCGTCAGAACACAGTTTTGTTTTTTTAGTTGTTCTTTTTAGTCTTATTGTTAGTAGTATATTTCATCCAATTCAGAAAATTAGTTGTAAAACGCACAATTATTTTAACAACAACTAAGAAAAAAACATACATGCCAACTACTCTCATAAAAGTGCCTTCTTATTATTTAGGGTTTTATGTTATACTATTGAAATGATTAATTCAACTTCTTTACTGAGATTTATGTCATTTACCACTCCTGTGTATCCACAAAAAAGTAAAATATGAACAAATGATTGAGATACTCCAAAAATTCTTCACATAAAGAATCCAATAGGCCTTGTAATCCAGGCTCATCATGAGAGTATCATACCTGATTACTCTGGAGGAAAATTAACAAGGATTGAACACCATCCATCATTAGCCCTAAAACAGTTCTGAGTCAAGAGGTGGTGGGGGTGGAATACACAAAGGCAGATGTTTGTCCATACAGAGCCAGCACTCACCTGGCCACCAGCAAGCCTGAGAACACCCCTTCCCTTACACAAGCCACCCCACAGTCTCGCAAGTCACATTTCTGTCCTGGTGTTTTACAAAAATAATCTTTCCTGGGGTTTCCCCACATCTGCTTTTTAAAAGTGTCCTCTTGCATTAGAAAGAATTCAGGAAAACAATAACAATAGATGAAGAAAAATTACTGTCCCAGAATCTCATCAATATTGGCGGCAATTTGATATATTTCCTCCTGATTTTTTCCCTGTACACTAATTATGAGAAGACTGATTATGCAATTTTGTTTGTACTGTTTTCACTTAGTATTTCCCAAAGCAATAAATGTTCTACCAAAAAAAATGCAGAAGGGAATCCAACAGGAATCACTTTTATATTCAAAGTGATTGATTTCTGTGTTTTCCCACACGATTTTATTGAAGGATAGTGTATATTTTTAATAGAACTTGAGAGAGCGCTCCACTATTGACTATGGACTTTTCTCCCAAGGGGCTGTCACACTGTTGGCAAACGCTAACACTGCTGCTTCTCTGACCTTCTCAGATGATGTTAGGACCTATATTTCTTCTTCAAATGTCTCTACTTGGTTTGCTGTCTGAAACCTCAAAGGATCATAGTGGTCCAGTCATGAATAAATTAAATCCCTATCCTTCTGCTCTGTTTTGGTGTTCTCCTACATACACAATGAGTTTTCCTATCAATGAACAATCCATAGTATAATCTTTTTGGGGGAAATTTTTAGTAATGATTAAACTCACACATGGAATAGTGATAATGCCCACAATAAAATTGAGAACAGTGTAGTCATAACACATTCCAAGGCAAGGACAACATGGCATAACCACCTCCTGAGAAATTACACCATGCTTTTGTTTATGGTAAGGATCACCCTGAATGCAATGTGTAGATAATGGCATCTTAAAAATCAATGATTATCAGTTTATAAGGAAACATTAAAGGTGTGCTAAACTAATTCTATGGGGATCCAGTCAGAAAAACCCAGATCACAGGAAACTCTACAGGTCAAACAAGCTGGTTTCTTCAAATAAGTTACAAGGGAGTGGGGAAAGAAGGAGAACGAGAAGAAGAAAAAAATAGATTAACAGAGACTTAGAAGTCATTAAAAATATATCAATATCAAGTATAGCCATATTCATGAGACAACTGGAAATGTGAACACTGATTGGATAGTTTAAAGTATTAGAGAATTATTATTCAATTTTAGGTGTAGAGATGGCATTTTGGTTTGTTTGTTTTTTTTAAAGAGCCTTTATCTTTATGGATACAGGTTGAAATATTTACAAAAGAGATGAAATGAGATGAAATCTGAGATTTGCTTCAAAATAATGTGGAAGGTGTCTGTGTAATAGGCAGACCTCTAAAAAAAGCCCCCAAAGATCCCCACCTTCTGGTAGTTATATCCTCATGTAATTCCCTCCCCTTTAGCGTGGGCTCAATCTTAGTGACTTTTTCCTAAAGGATAGAATTTAGAATGGATGATGAAACAACCCTCTAATGATTTGGTTGCAACAGACTGTGACTTCCTATCTTATTCATCTCTCTTGCTCTCTTTCTTGCTGGCATTCTGATGAAGCAAGCTGTCCTGTTGTGAGGAGCTCTGTAGCAATACCCACCTGGAAAGAAAGGGAGGGAGGTCTCTTTCCAAGGGCTCAGGGGTAAATGAATCCTGCCAATAACCACCTGAGCAAGCAAGGAAGTAAATGCTTCCCCAGTGAGATTTGAGACGACTACAGCCTTGTGAGAGATCCAGTGCCAGAGAATCCACATTAGCCCTACCTGGAGAAACCATCCTACCTAATAAAAGAGCAATATGCAAATTAACCATCATTCCGCTACACCCACCAGCCAACCAGAGCGAGTATGCAAATGAACCCAACCAAGATGGCTACAGCCACAGAGAGCAAAAGGGAGGCTTGGGTTTCCCAGGCAATGGAGGAACTAGGGTTAGGGTTAGGGTTAGGGTTAGGGTTAGGGTTTAGGGTTTAGGGCTTAGGGTTAGGGTTAGGGTTAGGGTTTTCTGCCTACCCTTGCTGGCCTAAGCCTCCTCTCAAGGCTACAAAGTTTCAATGATTGAAGGTAAACAAATCCAAACAGAAATGGCAGCAGACACAGCCATGGATCTGAAAAGAGCAGGAGGCTAGGGTTGCCCCGGATAATGGAAGAATCAAAGCTTTCTGCACAGCCTGGCTGGCCCAGGCCTCCGCTTAAGGCTAAAAGTTTCAATTATAGAAGATACACAAACCCCAAAAGAAATGGCTGTTGGCCACGGAGCAAGCAGGAGGCTTGGCTCCGCTCCAGGCTACAAAGTTTCAATTGTAGAAGGTAAATAAATTCCAGATACCAGGGCCTCCATTTGGATTGCCAGGGGGCATGGCTGGCCCCTTGCTCAGGCTACCCCATGCCCTAAGAGAATTCCCACCCTGATCTAGGAGACCTTTCAGGGAAAGCCTGCTGGCCCCCCACCCATGCACCAGGCCTCTATCCTATCTAATAAAAGAGTAATATGTAGATTGACCATCACACCAACACACAATATGGCTGCCCCCATGTGGTCAAAGATCCTGCCCCCATGTGGACACAAGATGGCCAGCAGGGGAGGGCAATTGGGAGGCACCAGGCCTGCAAGGGAGGATAGTTGCGAGGGACTAGGCCTGCAAGGGACAGCAGTTGAGAGTGACCAGGCTTGCAAGGGAGGACAGTTGGAGGCAAGCAACCCTGCAAAGATGGGTAGTTAGGAGTGACCAGGCCAACAGAGGGAAGTTGGGGGCAAACAGGCTGTCAGGGGAGCAGTTAAACATAAATCAGGCTAACATGGGAATGGTTAGAGGGTGATCAGGCTGGCAGGCAGAAGCAGTTAGGGGCAATCAGGAAGGTAGGCAGGCAAGCAGTTGGGAGCCATCAATCCTGGATTGTGAGAGGAATGTCTGACTGGCCATTTAGGCCTGATGCCAGTGGGATTGGACCTAAGTGGGCAGTTGGACATCCCTCGAGGGGTCCCAGATTTGAGAGGGTGCAGGCTGGGCTTAGGGACATCCTCTGCCCCCATGCATAAATTTCGTGCACAGGGCCTCTAGTGAGATAATAAATGTATATGTTGTCTTAAGCTGCTAAATTTGTGGGTAATTTGTTTTACTCCAATAAATGACCAATACATCATGCGACCAGGCTGACCATGATTTGTTGATTTTGAGGCCAGTGAAAAGTGTATGGGGGTTCATTCCTTATTCTTTCTACTTTTGTATATGTTTGAAATTCTCCTTAATAAAGAACACTTAAAAAGCAATCAGTGATGCCGAAACTGGTTTGGCTCAATGGATAGAGCATTGGCCTGTGGACTGAAAAGTCTCAGGTTTGATTCTGGTCAAGGGCATGTACTTTGGTTGCGGGCACATCCCCAGTAGGGGGTGTGCAAGAGGCAGCTGATAGATGATTCTCTCTCATTGATTCATTGATGTTTCTAACTCTCTATCCCTCTCTCTTCCTCTCTGTAAAAAATCAATAATATATATATATATATATATATATATATATATATATATATATATATTTTAAAAAGCAATCAGTGAAGTTTGGTGGTAATAATTTACTGTTTTTCTTATCTTCTGCCATTTAATGGCAGTATAGTTATTTCCCATATGGCTAAGGTTAGTCTGTCTCTTCCATTTTGGTATGTTTACTACTCTGATTTGCCTACTGGGCTCTATAAGACAGTAAATATTGAGTATCTGCTAAGTCTAATGAAAATGTGGCCTAATGCACTAATTAAAAAAAAAAAAAAAACTAAGAGAAAAGACTCTTCTTAAATTAATTTTATAATCAATTTGGGAATTGGCAACAGGATAAATGAATATAAACTGAAGTGATTATTAAAAGAATCTATAATAATAAAAGCATAATATGCTCATTAGACCAGACAGCCAAATGACTTTCTGGATGTCCTTCTGGCAACAGAGGCTGTTAGGGGGAATCAGGAAGGCAGGCAAAGAGGTTAATGGCAATCAGGCAGGCGGGCAAGTGATTAGGGGTGATCTGGTAGGCAGGCAGAGGTAGTTAGGGGTAATAAGGCAGGCAGGCAAGTGGTTCAGGTGATCAGGCAGGCAGAAGAGTGGTTAGGAGAAATCTGGCAGGCAGGCAGGCAAGTGGTTCAGGTGATCAGGCAGGCAGAAGAGTGGTTAGGAGAAATCTGGCAGGCAGGCAGGCAAGTGGTTGGGGTGATCAGACAGGCAGGCAGGTGAGTGGTTAGGAGTCAGTGGTCTTGGATTGTGAGAGGGATCAGGCCTAAACCGGCAGTTGGACATCACCGGAGGGGTCTTGGATTGCCAGAGGATGCAGGCTGGGTTGAGGGACCCCACCCCCATGCATGAATTTCATGCACCGGGCTTCTAGTATATAAATAAAAAGTGGGGAGGAGCTCTGGTGTTAAACTAAGGAAACACAGGTAAGTACAAATTCTTTAGTTCAATTTCTAGGTTGCGGATTAATTGGTGTCTCTGCTTTTGTTTTGTTTTGTTTTGCTTTGTTCTGTTTTGTTCAGTCTGCCTTAATTTTTACCATTTCACTTGTTTTTAAACCTCTATTGGCAGGGCAGGAGAGAAAACATGTAATTCAGTAGTCAGATATTCCCCTTTGTCAGCACACATAGAATATGCTAGAGATGATGGGAACAAATAGTAAAAAGATAAATAAATATTGAGTTAATTAACACAAATTAAACATTGAGTGGGGACTTGAATTCCTACCTAGCATGCAGCTTGCAGATGCATTATAGGTCTAAGTTTATAAGGTCACATCTCGATAAAATTTAACAAGTGTTTTAGAAGAGATATAAAATGTTTTTTTTTATTTTATCAAACCCACATGTAATTTTCTTATCTTCTTTTGACAGGGATAATTTTAAATGAGCTATTTGCCACTTTGTTCTCATAAAACGATTATGGAATGTGACTCACCGAGGCCTAAATTATGTGAAAATGCTAGAAAGACATCTGCTGAGCATCAGCAATGAAGGGCCAGTAATACGGCATCCGTGGAAGCAGGTTTCTTTCCCTTGTGATCTAGTCCACATGGGGAGAAACTGTGTATAAGTAGTTCAATGTACACGTTCTGGATGGAATCACCTGGATTTAAACCCAAACTCTGTTACTTACTTGGGGCACAAACTTAGGCAAATCCTTTAAGTGCTCCAAGCTTCAGGGTACTCACCTGATGAGAGTAAATGATAATGTAAGTAACTTCTCTGTGTGTTACAGGGATCCAGTGAAATAGCACATGTAAGTGACTGAGCACAGAGTGAGGCCCCATAACTGTCCCTCATTATTATTATTATTATTACCAAAACCAACAGATCAGAGACTTCAGGCTACCCAAACCCATACTCTTGGGATGTATGAATGTGAATTATGGTATAGAGTACAATAAACCTCCCACTTCTCTTCACTGAATATTTTCATGTGAAAATTGGGGAGGTAAAGTTAGGAGGATAAGTTATACACATAATTTGCTTCATTATGATATTGCAACATAATATACTTTTAAGAGCCTAGTACTGGTGGGGGTTCTCAACCTGGGGCTAGTTTCTGCCCCCTAGTGAGTCTTAGGGGAAATTTGATAATTTGGGACATCTGAAGACATTTTTAATTGTCACAACTGGAAGGTGCTACTATCGTAGCACCTTGGAAACCAGGGATGGTAACTAGGGATGCTGCTAAACATCATACAATGCACAGGACAGCCTTCAACCACAAAGAATTATCCAATTCACGGTATCAGTGTGACTGAGGTTACAAAATTCTGCCCTAGATTTCTCCTTTTAGTTGGCCTTTAGAGGTTTGGAGCAAGAATTTAACAACAGCTAAGACTGCTTTGAAGCTCTCTTGCTTTCAGCCAATGGAACTGCTCAATTCTTTAATTACAATGGCCAAGACTTCAGAAGACCTCTTCCTGATGATGTTAGCTAAAACAGACTTTACTTTTTGAGAAGCAGGAGTAAAAGAATAGTTATACCTTAAATAAACAAAATCTCATATTGTTCCTCATTATTGTGACCTGGAAAAACAAATACATATATTGTATATGTTATAAATGTATGACATATAAATAAAGAAAATGGATCATTTTGTATTTTCCTCTACCAAGAGTTTGTGACCCAACTTACCCAACCCCACTACATGCTAAGGGTGAGTAGGAGAAGAATCAAGCACCACTTATATTTCTTCAGTAGCTCAGATCTTCCAACCATCCCTCCACTTCACTTCAGTCAAAACACTTCTGACAGGCTCTGTGAATATTTCTTCACTAAGAACCAACAATAGACCCCCATTGCCATCAGCTAACACGCCATTTTACACCACCTCTTATTATTTGAAGAGGTTGAAACCAGAAGTCGTATTTTTTCCACACTGAAAATATTTGAATGGGCTGTCAAAAAGCCTCTCAGAAATGTGCCCCATCCAACAGCAACAAACCCTGTGCAAACAAATCAAGTGGTGCAGAAATCCTTTGCACAAGATGATAGGGGAGGCCTCCATGCTGATACTGTAGGCAAGCCAAGTTTTCATGTACTTGGATGGCTGACCTCCAACTTCTGACATATTCATTATATTCCAGCATGTCGGCTGCAGATTGCATTGAAGTGATGACAGCTACAAGACAGCCAACGAGGAATATGGTCATTCTGGCAACAGGTGGCCTTTCACTTGTACTGGGAAAGTTAATCTAGTTTATCATCAAAGTATATTATGTTCAAGGAGTGTCATGTTTTGAGAGTTCTGGTGACAGATCAAATAGAGAAAGCATTCTTCCGTGGGACATGACATTTTGGGGAAACCAATCCTTTCAAACCCTTCATTGTTTATGCTTGATTCAGATCTGTTAAGTGACTCTATTGTCTCGAGGTTTACCTTACAGGTTCCAAATGATGGTTTGTGTCCCCTGTCAAAGACTAATGGAGCATAATTTCACCTTAAATAATCAAGTGCCTCTACTGTAAGGAAATTTTAATGACCTTAATTTGTCAGCAGAAAATCATATTGAAGAAAGGGCCAGCAGCAAAAGAATATTCATATCCAATGCAAATTGACCATCACATTTCCAGATGAATTTTCAAATTATAGATGTTCAAAACCAGTTCTGCCTACCCCCATTCAAAACATAATTTTTAAAAATAATCGTGTTCTATCCAAGGCTCATAATGGAGAAACAATGGCCCCTGGAGGGTACTAACTTCTCTTTGGGTTTAACCTTGGATTTTGGCAGGAAATCCCTCTCCAACCTCTCTCCATTCCCACTACAGCCTCAGATAAATGATGCTACATGGTAATATTTATTCAGTCATCCATTCCATGGCTGCCTTCCAAGTTGGATGATTATGTTTTGCTGCACTTTGGACCTCATTTGAAGAACTCTTAATACTTCTAAAATATAGGGAGGCAATCAAACTGCTCATTTGCCTTGTAGAAAATAATTTTGATTTGCTTGAAAGTCTTATAGCCTATTTGGCTCATTCTTTATAAAGAGTCTTAATATGGGAGAAATAGAGTAATACTATTTATATTTATTTCATTCTATGTGAACTCTTTTTTTTTTTGCCTAGGGCAGTTCAAAATATTTAATCTCTAAAAGCAAATTAATGTTTCCAACCAACAAATACTTTTCTGCCTTTAAAAAAGATGGCAATGGCCCCATAAGCATACATAGAGAAGTTACCTATTCATAATGCTTTCCTCCTAATCTTGGTCTCTAAAAACTAGGCATCAGCTGGCTCATCTCAGGTTGTTGATGATTCTAGAGCACTAACCTTCCATCCTAGCATTATGCCCAGTGATTCTTTGGGTATTGGTCAAATTGAGTACTTCCAGGCCAAACAGTCTCATATCATGTAGTTCTTCTATCCACTGAACACTTCAGAGAAAAAGAAATATTGACACATGTAAAGACATTAGAGTGAAAAGAATTAGTTCTGTTCAATGAGTACCCTATCCACCAATTACTTAAAATATGAATTCAGTGTTTTGTTTTATCTTACTTACACAATCATTTACATAGAACTTAGGATGTGTTGGACATTGTTCTCAGTACTTTTTGTATATATTAAGATATATAATCTTCATAAAAAATACCATGGGGTAGATACTATTATTATACAGATGTGGCAAAAGTAGGTTTATAATTGTTCATTTGGAATATAATACAATAATCCTATATAATAAAAGGCTAATATGCAAATTGTCCCCTTGACCTGGAGTTCGACAGGGAGTCAGATCAGGGGCAGAGCCAGCTGGCCAACCTCTTGTGTGCCCCCCCCCCCAAGCTGGCCCAGCCCAATTGGCCCAACCAAGACAGCCAGCCAGACCCCACCCATGCACAAATTTGTGCACCAGGCCTCTAGTTAATTAAATAATAATACAAGACTAAATTCTGTGTTTCACATAATCACAAATGTAAACCTACTTTTGCCCTACCCTGTATCCTTCTTATTGATGAGAAAGCTGAGGCACAAGAGGATAAGTGACTTTCCATGGACACTTGTGGCAGGCCATGTTTGAGCTTCATTAGCTTTGCTCCAGAGTCCATGTTATTAACCACAATGTTATGCTATCTCCATCAATAGCATAAGAACAATACTAATAATACCTACAATTTAATGAGCCACTATGAATTATAGCTTTAATCCTTACCACAACCCACTGATGGAGATGTGATTATTATCCCCTTTATGCACATAAGGAAACTGAGGACCAGGGAGGTTCAATCACTTACCTAAAATCTCACAGCTAGCAAGTGGAACTTTAGATGGAGATTGTGGAGGGTAAAGAGGTGAAACAGAAAACAGTTCTGTGTCTTAAGCTTCTAACAGGTTATGAAAGAAGATGTTCATTGGTCTGGAAGCAATTGGGGACATTTTTAGAAGTGTGATCATTACTCTTCTAGAAATGGAAAGTGAAGCTGAGATTCTGATGTGCTGGCCTTCCTCGGACATTTTAAGTCCTAGTTCTATAGGATTTGGAGATTTAGTTGTTACTCCACTAGGTTAATCAGATCCTAAATCTTTAAAAATACTCCAAGCTAATTCACTTATGAAAGTTAAAAAAAATGGATCTTTTCACAAAGGCAAAATAGCATTGCCTTTAAGAATCCCAGCATTATATTTCTTATTTTTTTTAAAGTTATAATTAGAAATGTAAAACATTGACTTAGAAAATATACTGATATCAGGAGATAAAACATATTAATACTAGCAAATGTCATTGTTTTATCAGGCAGAATACAAGACTTTCATAAAAAAATAACACAAATAAATAATCAGAATAAAATATTAAGGTTAAAATCCCCACAAATACTGGGATGTTGTGTAATCACTTAAAATTGTGTTTACAAAGATTGTTATGAGATAATGTTTATTTATGTTAAACAACAAAGTAGCATAAAGTCCACATGTAAAGTATAAATCCAATTCTTTTTAAAAATCCTATTATTTTAGTCATTTATATACATATGAATTTCAGGTGGTAAGTGTACCAAAATGTTAACAAAGATAGTCCTAAATTGTAGGATTAAAAGTGGTATTTACACTCTTTATATTTTTAAAAATTTTTATAATTCAGCATATATTACTTTAATAATTGAGAAAAAAAATAACAGCAATTAGAAAACCATGGACTAATGTCCCATTAAGGTATCTATCATGAGCATTTTGCTTCCACAGCCCAGGTCTGAAGGACTGAAGACAGGTTCTCAAACTAAACTGAAACCCAGCTAGAGGGCTATTCAACCGAGGAAAGGCATGATATACAGGAATCATGAAAATCATTGTAAAAAAAAAACAACCAGAGAAACAAATGAAGTCGATTGATGGATGTGACAAGATCCTGTGTGAGAGCACAATAGTACCCACCCCATGGGATAGTGGAACAAAGTCCACAGTCTGGAAGAATGGAGCTGAAGAGGAGAGCTGGAGCAGAAGAGGATTAAATTCAGAAAGAGGACCAGGCAAAGCCAGAAGCTACAGACCCTTACTTTTATGACTTAAGTAGCTTAGGGAAGGCATGCAAGGCTGGACTCCAACCAAAAAGACAGATAAGCTCCCCCACCCTCGCCCCCTTTCCCTGGGCTGGTAAGTTGCTTTGTAGTTTAATGATAATTTTTTTTGGTATCCACTGCCTCCATATTGCTGTCATTTAAAGTAGTTCCTATATGTGGGGATTTCTAGATATTTATTTATACATATAAAGTAGCATATTTAGGCAATTTAAAGGATAAAATAAAACTGCTTTCAAACATTCTGTGAATCATGATAACTTCAAACTATCAATACTAATAATACCTAAAATTAATTAGGGAGGTTCAATTAATCCCTTTGTAGTTGGTATAAATTCACGTGTGAAAAGGCCTTCCTGGTAATTTCTAGGCATTAGGTCTAATAAGTTAGATGATTAGATTGTTATTGTTTTATCTTTTTAAATGGATAAATATGCACTTATATTAGAGGTGGGTTAAATGTCAGCTCTGCAAAGTTCTTGATGTTTGCCTGTGCTTAATTATTGTTTTTATATTTTATCTGGGATGTATTTGCAGGAATCCTTTAGTCCACTTCCCATCTAGAGGTTGAGATGCAAACAAGATTCCCTATAAAATCAACCACTGAAACAGGCTCATCTAGGATATAAGAGGCTGCAGGATGCTGAAAGCAAGAGAATGGACAACCATCTGCCAACATCCCATTTTTTTGTGGAAAACTCCAAAATAAGTCAACTAAGTAAATTAAATACAGTATTAGTAAATTTGATTTCTTTTTTTTATAATATGTTAACAGAATTAGAAGATATAATGATAAGTAGAATTTTTAATATTTTCCCACCAAAGTTAAGATACTTTCATGGAGACATGCTTTTATAGGCTAGACGTAGGGGTGTCAAACTCAATCAGAGAAGGGGCCAAAATCTAAAATCCAGCCTAAATCGCGGGCCGAATGGTTTACTGGACAGTCATAAACTGTCATTGTGATGGAAACGCAGCGGAGTGCAGTGATGACAGCGCGGTGCGGGCCACATTGCAAGGCCTGGCGGGACGGATTTGGCCCGCGGGCCTTGTGTTCGACACATGTGATCTAAACTTTTCTTCTTTATTTCTCTTGGTAATGAGAGAATTTAAACACCAATATCTCAACCATTTAGAGATACCCATAGTGTGCCATCTCTATTTATTAGCAAACTTTTAAAAAATTGTATCTACTTTTTCCCTGATCTATTTTGGGAAAATTCCATTATCATTATTTCCTTCTGCTAACAAACTCCATTTGCTTTTTGGCTATTATCTTTTCCTTGTCATTCATAACAAACGGAGCAGAATCTTGTTTAATTTTTTCCCCATCTATTCTTTTTCTGTCATGCTTTTATTCCCCTTACGTATAGATCTTAAAATAAGTCAAAAGAAGCAGTTCATTAAAAAATTATTTGAATGCTTCTTGCAGCACACAAGCTTTCATTTGGGTGTCAGTTTAGATTCTTCATCTCAATCTTATTCTCCCAACTGGGTCTTTCTCCTAGCATGGAATACAAGGAAACCCTTTAAAATAATCTTCCTTAAAGTCTGATACCCACTGTTATGATCTATAAAACTAATTTGTATGATAGCCTTCAGTTAACCATGGTAACTGGAAAAATATTGCCCTGTTATAATTAATTGAAAGCTCTTAAAAGCAGCCAGATATCATAAGGCACAGCTCTTCACCCTCCACCAAACCTGCTCCAATATTCAAATAAATTATATGCATTTGAGAGATAGGATCCTAAACTTTTCCATCTATTTTCCAGTGGGCATGCTAATAGACATTAAATTAATTGAAGGGAGAATGCCAGAAACAATAATAAAAATGGCAGTATAGAGTACTAATATCAATTCTTAAAAGTAATTACTTCTTGGAAGAAGTGTGTGATTAAGAAATGAGAGACAAGGTGAAGAGGCATTCAATTGCTACTTATACCCCCTTCTGTATCAATTTCATATTTTATAGCAAGCATGTATTTGTGATGGTTTAAAATAATATAAAAAGGGAGAGAGCATATGAAAAATAATCACCTGGTTAAGTTCAATACTTCTTTAAATAGCTGTAAAAATTAATTAATTTTCTGGATAAGTAATTAGGTATTTCCAGAAAATAATATATCCTAAAGTTATTGTCAAAACACCAGTGGTTTTCCTGAGTTAAAAAATAGCTATATTTAAAACATATTAAATTCCCATTTATATTAAGTATACTTATAATATGTTAAAGTGTATGTTTGGAAGTCAAATGTATCTTTTACACATCTTGCAAATTATGGTTTAAGGTCATTTTATGTTTGAGGTCCATACAGGCAGTCGTTGGATGCTCAGGCATTCAGTTCAGCTCCTATCCTGCTCTGGATAAAGAATGAGCACTTTGTCCAGGCCCACCTGATCATTGGGATCCTGCCAAAAGTAGAAAAGAGTGAAGATGTGCAGGTTAACCAGTGATCTCCTGGTCGCTTCCCTGGTTGCCTTTCAGAACAATGGCAGGCAATCTCCTAACCTGCCCCATCCTCACAGGAAAATGGGAAAATCTGGATGACCAAATGAAATTGTCAGCGAACCCACCCAGCAAAGGCCACTTGTTGCTAAAGCCCCATTACACCTCAGAGCTTCCACTCACCTTTATTGCCTTGCTTTTCCATGTGACCATTTTGGCCAAGGATCTCCAGGGTTCACCACCACCAAGAATGAAATGCAAGATCAAAACAAAGAAAGAAAGAAAAAAATGCAGAAAAAAATAAGAGAAGAAAATGTTAAATTTTCAAGACTGTGACCTCTAGGTTCATAGATCCATGAAACAAGAACAAAATGCTAGTTTTATAAAAGAACATGGAAACAATTTAAAAATCTTATAAAATTAAAAATATGACAGAAAGAAATGATTAAAAAAAAAAACAAAACTTAACCTTCTGTGCCTATTTTCTCAGAAATCAACTGATGTATTCAACCAAAATAAATAAACTACAACTGAGGAATACTTGTCAGATAATTCATTTTTGTCCTGATTTACTTGAACCGGTTTATCTATCTATCTAGTGTTTTATGTACGATCCTACAGGAATATCATCATACTTTGCATACTGTTTTATAAATCATTTCTCTCACCAAATAACATATCAACATCCTCTCATAACAAGTAATACAGGTCTACAGGTTTTCATCATTATTTTAAACCCTGTCTAGTAAGGCTTATAAGCATTATTGCATTTTATTAATCCCAATTTCATTTACATATATGAAATAATGCAGTGTATACTTTATGGAAGTGTCTTCTTATGAACTGGAATGTTTGAGGGAATCTTTAATACCTCTGCTCTAAGAGTTCCATGCTGGAACTACAGCATTACAGGGAAAAACACACTCATCAGCAAGGAACCAAAGCCCCTTAGTCATGTGACTGTAACACACCACAGGTGCCTTGGTGGAAGTCAGTTTCAGAACAAAGCCCTACAGTGTCTTGAATTCAGAAGGAAAAGGAGTCTTCAAAGAGCATGATAATAAAAAATAAAATAAGAATACCCAGAAAGCCTGCAAGCAAATAGTCTATGAAAAAGATTTTTTCTGTTTATTTTTATTTAGATTGGATTTTTATCTTTAAGATGAACTATTTGAGGGTCTGTTTTTATTAATACAACACCGATGGGGGTGTGAATTTATGCTGTTTTTTTAGCTCCTCAAGGGATTGGAAGTAAAAGCTACATGACAATTTAAAACTTGCTTTTCTGCACCTTTCCAAAGCCACTACTTTTGCCAATTACATTAAGGTTAGAATTTTCTGGAAGCCAAGAATATGACCCAAAATAAGGCACAGTCTCTGCCCAATATAAACATCACTGAAGATGTCTGCTTTCAACTGCATGAATGGTTTTGTGGTATTTTTCCTAGTTATTCTTCTGGAAAGTCCCTATTAACATTACCAAATAACACCAGTCCAAGAAAGAAGTCAATGGAGATAATCTGAAGTCCAGAGACCTGGCTCCCAGTGATCCAGCACAATCCGTAATGTCTGAGAGCCAAGTAGACCAGAGTAAGATGACACTTCCTGTTCTTCCCTTCTGGCATCGGCCTCAAACAGGTTTCCTGCCATGAACAGCTGTCACCATAGAGGACTTCCCAATTGCATCCGACCCGGTGCAATATGTGTCAAAAGAAAAATTATTTTCTCATCAGTCTTGCTACCTTAATACCAAGGCAAACACATAATTTTTCCACGTTGAGAGGTAGGAAAGTCTGATGGCTCAAGCTGCTAACCAGTTACTTGTTCTTTCCTAAACACCTACTTCAGAAGATATATTTTATGCTAATGTCAATTTATACAACAATATTTGAATTTTGCTGGTGATTACTGCCAGTTGAAAATCAAATTCACAAGCATAATACCACCGAAGATGTAAGCTGTAGCTGTATCGCCAGCCCTCAGAAGAATGCCTGGCACATAGAAGGCACTCAATGTATGTTTGTGGAGTTAATGATTATCCACAATAAATAGCAATTTAATAGCCAAAAGAGGGGATATGATTATGCTTGGGGAGCGTGGGGAGGGAGAAATAAAGAGAAGAAAAGGGAAGAAAAAGAAGGCCTTAGAAGTAACCATGGAAAACACCTAAAAGAAAGGGTGGACAGAACAAAAGAGGCTATAAAAACCTGAGTAGGAGAAGCCAGAAAGATAGAGAAAAACCTTTAAAAAAAAAGTTATGGAAGAGTAAACAGACTCTTTCAGGATAGGGTACTGGAAATGTTAGGGGGAACATGGTAAAGTATATAATTGTCTAACCACTATTCTGTACACCTGAAACTAATACAAAATAATATTGAATGTAAAGTATAACTGAAAAATAAAGTTTAAATTAAATATTAAAAAAAGAAAAAATCCTTCTCCTAAAAGAGCTTACACTTCCTCCCTATTCTGACCCTGATGGAATAAGGCCCTCCTTCCTCAATGCTTCATTCTGTAGTTCTTACTATTGTCCTTACCAAATAGCACTGCAGGGATCTCATGGCTTGTCTGTCTCCCAACTAACCCACTCAAGAGGGATAGTATTTCATCCATCTTTGCAAAATGCAGGTTTAATCCTAACTAATCAATCCTGTCTTGAAAATCATAACACCATAATGACATAATGTCAAGACATGGAGACAGAAAACCTGGATTTCTATGACACAGGCCAAAGCACTCATCTTCTCTGAGCCTCAGTTTTCTCTCCATTAACATGGGGGTATGATAACCTGATCTGCTTATATAACATAAGGATTATTTTGAGAATCAGCTGAAATGATAGGCTATAAAATTACAAGGCAATATTTTCTAAGATTAGTTTCAAAATATAGATCTTTACTCTTTATTGTAAAAGCTTATAAAATTCAGTACTTTGCACTAAATATTTTCTCTGGTCCATCAATTATACCATACTCTGTTGACTTAGTGTTTAGGGTCAGAAATCTAAGCTACATGAGAATATAAATTCTAATGCACTTTAATGATCCAAGCCAGAGTTTAAAACAGGTATATCAAGTGGTTTCTCTATAGAGTATTTCAATTCAAAGCAGAAAAATAAATTTCTGAGTAAATAAATAATTTCTCAGGAGCACAAAAGAAATGAAAAGAGGCCCTGGCCAATGTGGCTTAGTTAGTTGAGCATCACCCCATGGATCAAGAGGTCCCCTGTTTGATTCCAGGCAGAGGGCTCAATCCCCAGCAGAGGGCTTGCAGAAGGCAGCTGCTCAGTCTTTTTCTCCCTCTCCCCTTTTCTCTCTCTAAAAAGTCAATAAAAACATTTTTAAATAAAAAGGTCACAATAGATCGCTATGAACATACTAAAGAAATGCGTAACATCTTCCTAAGATTTTGTTTGGCATTTTGCATTTAGAAATAGTCTTCTTAAAAGTACTTGTTAAGAAAACACATATCAGTCCTCATTCATTGTATCATTTTTTTTTTTTTAGAGAAATAGAACAATTCATCTTCAAATCAATGAGTATTTGCTACTTGGAAAGCAATGAAAATGAAATCATGGTAATAGTCCTTTCAAGCCTCAAATCTTATTTTCTCAAAACAAATACTTACATATAATAAAAATTGTGAAGTTACTTCATTTAACAAAAACAAGAACCAAATTATAAATATTCCACACTAACATAAAATTGGTATGATTTCTCTCTGGGGAAATTTGCAACTCAAACTGTAAGAGAATATGTGATGAGTTAAGTATAATTTTTATATTCATTATCTCTAATGCATAGAAAATGAATGAAATATAACTGAGAAAAATAGACATTAATTAATATTTATGTGCAATTAGTTTTTATATAAAAAGGTTTCCAAACGAATCTTAATCGTATTGAGGGGCATTTCCCACTCATACTGACATGTCTACATTTCTGTCTCTGATGTTGACATGGACCAGAAATTCCCATTCTACCCAGGGAACTAAGGAATATAGAATATCACCAGGTGATTCAAATGGTTAAGCAGGCTTAGAAAACATAACCTGAGTTACATTCCATTTGCCAACCTCTTCCTGCCTCTCCTTGTACCTGTCTTTCAAATTATCCATCCCTTATTTGGCCCACTTGACTCTGTGCCTCTTTCTTCCAGCTCACAAGTGATGCTGGCACCATAATACCCCAATGCTCTCAGGGTTAACCAGTATGGTTTTGACTCTTCAGGACCATGAAGGGCCAAAAAAGGTGATGAAATTGGTTGTGTTGCCAGAGCAGTACTGTGAATCCTCTGAATTGCAACACTTTAAAAGGTCAGGAGTCATTTTAGCAAGAGAGTATGCTCACTTCTCAGCTCTCCCTGGAAGTAGAAACCAGTCCTCAAAGAAAAGTGAATGTCTACTGCTAGTAATGCAGGGGAAGAGAGCATGAGGAGAAGCACTACGAATACGATGGTCCTTAGCCAGAAAATCAGAGTTGATGAAACAGTTCATGTGGTAAATTCACTGCATTACTCTAAACATCCCTAAATCCTTTTCCATGTAACTTGGCAAAGCCTCCCACTGTGGACAAGGTGATTTGCTCTGCCCCTTACTCTGGATTCAGGCATGTGACTTGTTTTACCCAGCAAAAAGGAGGTATTGGTTGCCAGCTTTAGCAAATAAAAAGAAAACAGGACACCCAGATTGAAAAATTATATGCCAGTTCCAAGCCGAGGCCTCAAGAGTCCTTGCTATTTCCTCAAGAGCCTTTGTGCCTCATCTTCCTGAGCCAGTATGGTGGATCCCAAAGGACTCCCTGAAGCATGTGCAATAGACATCGCTAGTTGTAGGCCAATGAGCTTGTGGTTATTTGTAATAGAGCATTATTATATTAATAGAAAGCCGATATAGCCCATAAAGGGAAATAATTATGCAATAGTAGAGTTTGTGAATTTGCTAATTAGAGATTGTGGTTAGCTATTAGAGCTGATTAATGATTTTCTTCTAAATGCTAATGAATATGCAACTCTCCCTTCCCAGCTCATCCTTGAAACACTAAGGGGGGCAGATCTTATTTTCTATTCTCTCCTCATAGACGTGAGCTAAGACCTTCCTACCTGTCCATTACCCTCCCCACCTCAACCTCCAAGAATTGGGTAGAAGTCCTGGCATTGCCTAGGGCAATATAAATAAAAGGACTGGTCCCAACAGGCTTATTGTCCTGTGGCTTCCGAAGTAGTCAGGCCTGATAGGTTTACCTACCATCCCTGGGCAGGGCCAGAGTAGAGGCACATGCTAGGCAATCGGAGTACTTGGGGTAGGATATACAGCAGCATGTTAGAATGGAACTCTTGGAACCTCAGTATTGACTGGGATAAAACAACCGATACCATAGAGCAGAGTGAGAGTAAGAAAAGACCTTCATCTCCTTGTACAAATGGCCAAAGGAAATGGTTTTAGAAACACATCCTGTGAATCCTGAACCTTTAGTCAGATTAAAAATATATATAAAAAGAGACTAGAGAGAGTAGAAAAAGATATTTGGCAAAGGTTTTTTGTTCCTTTTTAAAAAATTCCCTTTTCTTTTTCTTTTTTTAAAGGTGTTGCTGTATTGTGGACCCTCATCCTAACTTTTGTGAAAGAGTGATGGGTGTACCACCTTCTGTCTTCAAGAATGGTGATGAGAGTTTTGAGGACCCCTCCAAAAATGTTGAGGCCCGTTGGGCAAAGGATCCTGGGAACTGATGTGAGGCATGCCAGAGGGAGATCCAGTTCGTCTTGTCCTGCTCAATAAGGAAACACAGCAGGTGAGAAGATGCCAGCAGAAGATGGAAGAACGTCACTGGATGCCTATGGGCTGAGAGAGGAGTTACAAATGACCAACTGCAGTTGAGATGAGTCCTCATAGATCACGGAAGCAGTAGGACGAAGAGCTCAACACGGTACCTAGAAGAGCCCCAGCTCTAGTTTGTTTGGCTCAGTGGATAGAGCATCGGCCTGCGGACTGAAGGATCCCAGGTTCGATTCCGTTCAAAGGCATATGCCTGTTGGATTACGGGCTCAATCCCCAGTGGGGAGCATCCAAGAGGCAGCTGATCAATGATTCTCTCTCATCATTGATGTTTCTGTCTTTCTATCCCTCTCTTTTCCTCTCTAAAATATATATATATAAAGAGCTCCCAAAAGACAGTCATGGAAAAAAAGGTCTGCTTTAATCATCAGCAACCTGAAAAATCTGGGCAGCTTTAGGCCCAGGGTAACAAAGCTGCCAGCCTTGTGAAAACCATAACGTTCCCTTCTCTTCTCCTACTTGGACCTTGGAAAGGAACCAGCAGGTGAGGATATCTGCAAGGAGGAAGAGGTGAGCAAGAAGGGCAAGGTGAGCAGGGTGGGCAGGGAGTAGAGAGGGGACGAGAGCAGAGAGAGGCAGCTGAGAGGGAAGACTAGAGAACCATGCCTGAAGTATGTCAGAGCTAAAGGAAGGCTAAAGATTGCATGCTGTCACACTCAGAGTTTTGATTAACATCTTTACCATGACATTCTAATTACTGCACTGAGATTGTATTTGCAACCTAAAGTGACCGTGGAGTATCTTTTATATATAACGCTGGAGGAAAAAGCTGTAAGATCTGCCAGAGCTGACATCTGGGGCAGGGGATATTAGTCTCATGGAATCAAGTTTACAGGTATGTTGGGTGCACGTGCTGTGTTTTGTTTATGTCCCAAGTGACAGTTGTTAAACTTGCTGTTACATACTGTGGAAGTTGCGTTTTTGATTCAATTATTTATACACATTCTCTCCAGTGTGTTGTCTGCACTTAAGAATGGATGAAATTCTTTTGCTTTCAGTCCCTGGATCCTGCCTGAGGTCAGAAAGAGACTGTAGGTGGTGACTTGTGAGGGATCAGCAGTATTGGATTGTAAACTATGCAAGATAGACTGGAGAGACGAGGGGATGTTTTTCACCTCCTTCCACATTTCTGCTGATCAGGTGGCCTGAATGAGCCATGTCCAGGCCAGCCACCTGCTTCCAAAGATCCCTCTTCTTCCGTGTATGGAAACCTCCCAGACTGCAGATGTGTCCTCTCTCCTGGAGGGTTCCACTGCTGCTGTCCCCATCCACCACACAAATCTTCACACTTTCAGAAACATTTGATGTTGAGTTCAAGCTGGACTGTGGAAGAGTTTTCATCTACTTCAATTCAACAAGAAGTTACTAGGCATCCAGTTTGTACAAAGCACTGTGCAAAGGGACATGGAAAGAGCAATCCTATCCTCAGAGAGCTTTCTGTCAAGGTTAGACATGAACAAAAGCAATAACGATAACTACTAGTCTTTGTTGCATGCTGTTGTAATACAGGGCACGTGAAGGAGAGAGATGCTAAATCCAGCTCAATGCAGGGGGAAACATGCTGAGGAAGCTTATAGTCAAAGCAGCTGCTGAGATGCACATTGAAGGGTAGAGGACTTCAAAAGGTAGAGGCAAAGGAAAATGCCATGGAACACCCTGAGGATGATGAAATCGTAGCATTTCTACCCTGCATTGGACTAGCCCAACCTGAGGCCAAATGGACAGAATTCCTGAAGATCATGGCATTGGGGGTGAATTGGAAACACACAATGTGTTGTCCCTAAGCTCAAGTGATAAGAACAGAGCAGGGAATCAGGCCCTGCTCCTTCTCCACCCTTAAAAATGCCTGTTTTTATGAACAGCTAAGCATTTCTTGGTTCATAATGAGCTGGTCCAGTGCCATCCAGCCTAGGTGGCCCTTCACCTGCCACAATGGCAAATGGCTACTGTGAAAAACAGCGCAGTGGCAACACTTGGGATTTGTACCCTGAGTTTTGACCCACTTGCCTTAGTCAATTCCACATGCTTTCTTATTCACTTTACTTTCATTTTCCAAAATTATCTGCCAGCAAGCTCCCAATAGTCCCAGTTTATCTTTCCACTGCAGGACCATAGGTGCTTTGATAAGACCACCAGGGTTCAACTAGTGCCTGCCTCTGGGTTTCCTGCCCTGCTCACGTCTGCAGGCAAATCTCACACCAGATTCCACTGAGTACAAAGAGCAGGAGTGGGTCTCAAATGCAGCGGGAGGGCTGCTGCCATCCCACCCAAAGTATTCTTCATTGCCAGTGGAGTAACTGGGTATTTAATTCCATTTTTAATCTCCCTTTATTTGTTTTAAAAGAGCCATGACAGAAAATACAATATGCAATTTGGATCTTGTTCCACAGATGGATTCAAATGGAATGGGCTAGCACAACTCCTTTAAAGGGTCATCTGAGAAGGGATGCATGTTGATGCCTTTGCTTTGGAAAGACGTGGAATGTTTTCTTAAGGAAACCTTTGGAGCAGTGGTTGCCAATCGGTGGTCCGCAGACCACTGGTGGCCTATGAGGTACGAAAAGTTGGCGACTGCTATTCTAGAACAACAGGCCCAAGGTCAGAGACTGATGGGAGACCTGTAAACTACAGATGTCACCTAAAGACACGACCACCAGGCCAAGTGCTCCATGGCCTATCCAGTCAGGCCTATCATCAGTGACTCCCCAGTCTCCCCCTTGCTCTGTCTGCACTATCTGAAACAAACATGTAAATTGCTTAGTAAAAAAAATGGTTCAGAAGAGATCATTTTGGGGGGGGGGGGGAATATCTGGAAATTGCCACCTTCAAGTCAATAACTTAAGCTAAAATGACTCCTGGTAACAGAAGGGCATGAAGAAAGCTTCGCCTCTCTCTGCCTCAGTTTCTCCCTTTGTGCAATGGTAATAAAAATGGTGCCTCCCTCATAGAGGTGCTACAAGGAATAAGACTAGAACAACGCTTAAAAACCACCCATGGCACACAGTAAGTGCCAGTAAGTGAGCACACAGGATGAACGGATACAGTGTCAGCCCTGGGGACCGCCAGCCCAAGCGGCATGGCATGAAGGAGGCTGAGCAGGATGCCATGCCCACCTCTTTGCTGCTAACCAAAACCACAAGGCAAGAGGAATAGCAAGGCTTTCTAAAGAAAGAATCTCTCCTTAGTCATAGCCTCAGCGCTTTTCCTCACATCCAAACCCACCCCTGCGCTGATACAGTCTCAACCACAAGCGTGGTTATGTGGCTTTCAAGTGACCACACGCCCCCCCAATGCTTTCCTTGGCTTAACAGGCGTCTCAGGCGGTTGCATGCTCCATTGTCTCAGGTCACAATCAATAAGGAGGTGTCGGAAGCTTGGAGAAGCCCCATGTAGATCCATTCCAGCAACTTCAGTGATCACTCCTGAACAGAATTAGATCAGTGAGTGGGATTTCCCTCTACCCTTTCTGCTTAAAGGGACACACACCAACAAGCCTAGAAAAGAAAACACAACATTCCAAATGACTTGTGTGGAGATAGGATACTTTCACCCCCTCATCCCTGATTTCCTAGGAACACTGCCTGGAATCTGGAGATGAAGATGTGCCCACCAGGCTCCGGTACAAGGGAAGGTGGGCTCAGCCACAAGAGAAAAAGGGAGAGAACTAAATTTGCAGAGTCTCCACCACATGTCCTGCTCTGCTGAGTTCTCTTCTATCAATTAATCCAACTGAACTTCACCTTATTAGAAGATCTCTAGATTTTTTATGCTAATTTCCATTTCTGCTTTCTTAAAAGAATCTGACTTTGAGATTCCCTCCACAGAACATGTGTGGTAAATCATTAAAAAGATGTACAGAGCTGAAGCTGGTTTGGCTCAGTGGTAGAGCGTCGGTCTGCGGACTGAAAGGTCCCGGGTTCAATTCCGGTCAAGGGCATGTACCTTGGTTGCGGGCACATCCCCGGTAGGGGGTGTGCAAGAGGCAACTGGTCGATGTTTCTCTCTCATCGACGTTTCTAGCTCTCTCTATCTCTCTCCCTTCCTCTCTGTAAAAAAAATCAATTAAATTAAATAAAAAAAAAAGATGTACGGAGACTTAGCCTCAGGGAAATCCCTGGAGAAGGAGGTTCTGTTGGCTGCTGCTGACTCAGCAAGGGCATGTGTGCATCCATTTTCCAGATGAAGAAACTGAGTGTAAGTAAGGTCAAATGGCATCTGACAATCACACAAATACTAAGTCTGCACACCAGGAGGATTGATGTTACTATCTATCTGCTTTCAAGCTCAAAATCCTCTCCATTCCACTCCATGGTTCTCCATTCCTGGAGCATCTTTGGTTCTTGCAGGAAGTAAACAGAAGGCAAAACAGAAAGTGGTTACCAGAGCTCGTAGGCAGGGAAGGGTCCATTCAGCAGAAGAATCCAGGCTGGATGCACCTGGCCTGTGCTTAGGTACAGTCCTGCTGGTCATTTCTGAAGCAGAGAGAGGAATTGTTCTCATGCCTGCTTTGTCCAGAGTGAATATAGTTGGAGACTGGAAATGGGCCAGCAACTCAGAGACAAGAAGAAAAAGCAAAGCAATACTACAGAAGCGAATCTGAGGGGGGCGAGGGGGGGGGCCCCGGGAGGGTTGTTCCTGCTTCCTTCCTCCAAGAGGAGTGCACTATAGTTCAGCAACCACCACGAGGGACCCAGAGACCAGGCAAACAAAACCGCCAACTCAGACATGCATTGGAGTCTCTAAGAAGTTCCAAGGGGCCTCCAGATGGGTCCCCAAAGGTGCCAGTCTTGGATGATGAGCCCTGGAAAGGGAGCCTCCTGCTTCCCAGAGGCAGAGAGTGAGGAGAACAAGCCACAGGACAGATGTTCTGGGCAGAAAAGAACCTATAGGTACAGAGTAGTTCTGATAGTCTTAGATAGTCTATATCTATGTATGGCTTACCCTCTGCTAATTGAATTTCTTTCTACAAACTTACATGTATAGAACTGATAAAATATTTTCCAATCCCTGCCCATCTGGAGAAGACATTCCCTGGGAACGAAAGAGAAGGTAATGAACCTGAACCAGGGCCCTGATAGCAGTTCTGGATGTGTCCTTTGTCGCCCTTGCAGCCCTGGCTTCCCCTGGAAGGTTGTTTGGCTGTTTGGTCTAATTAGCATATCAGCTCTTTATTATATAGGATTATTTCTGATTGGCTTGCTTTTTCTTTAAAGAGTCTTGTACAATTTGTACTGCTGGTATAAAAGTATACGAGCCCTGACCCTATAAGTGAGAAGAGAATAAATTGGAGGCCACTTGGGTACAATTTGGCATATTAACTCACCTCTGATTTAAAATGTAACCTAATAGAGTGAAGTCACAGCTGGGTGGAGAGAAGAATGGTTTCCTGCCAGTCAGTGTAGCACTGACTCAGTAGAGAGAGGGCCCACTGGATCCCGGGTGGGTAATAACATGGGCGGAAGGGTTCAAGTTTCCTTTAACTCACACATAGCCACAGACACACATGTGCACTAGCCCTATTGTATTACTTATTGTAGAATGCAAGTTGTTACAAAAAACATCCCAAATTATAGGGGTTTTAAGAAAGCAACTTATTTCTCACACATAAAAGGAAAATTTAAGACTGTCTGGCAACTCAACATTTATCAGAAACTCAGTATGCTTCTAGACTTTCTGTCCTCTGTCATTGGCTGCCATCCTCCGGGTCCAGAATAAGGGACAGGCAATCATTCCATTTCCCAGAAAGTATCAGAGAAGAGAGACTGTTGAGGGAATTTCATATTTACTACTTAGTCTCCGTTTCTGAAGTAATGGAAGCCACATGATGGCCTAGAATAAAGTTCCATTCCCAGTCTCCCTTGCAGCTAGAACTTCTGGCTAATGGGAGGCGAGGGAAGGAGACATGTGTCACTAAAGGTGGTGGCAGTGTGGCACTTCATCCACCCTTTTCTCTATTTGGGACAATGAGGTCAAAGGTCACCAGGTCACAGAAGGGGCCACTACACCAATCTTAGCCTGCTCTGCCTACAGGAAGACTTTTATATGGGAGCAAAATAAACTTCTATCTTTTCTGCCCCTGCTATCCAGGTCTCTGTTAAATGCTGCTGAAACTAAAGCCTACCTAATACATTCATCTTAAGGGAATTTCATGGAGAGAAAAAGGTCAATATTTTAATTTACTAGGGTGCCAAAGTCTCACCAATAGCCCTTTCATTTACACATTTAATAACATTTACCTAACATCTGCAATGTTCCAGAAGGTGTTTCAGACCCTTAGGGCAATGCAAAATGAATGTGCCCTGCTCCTTCCCTCAAGGAACTTAATATCAAATAGAGGAAAGAATTAAGGGAGCCAATACGGTGGAATGCTAATGTGCCAGGCACTGCTGTCGCCGTTCTCACGTATTTTTTTTTTTTTTTTTTTATCAATTGCATCATTTGCATCTCACTCCTCATTTCATAGATATGGACATGCAAGCTCTGAGGACTTACGGAGTTTTCCCAGGACTACACCTATAACAAGTGAAGGTTTCAAGATTTAGGTTCGGAATTCTGACTTGTGAGTCAGGCAAGCTAAGATGCAAGGTTCCTTGTGACAAGGGCCAGTACTCCAAATGCTTCAGCTGATGTGCAACTAACTTCTTGAGAGGCCACGAGCCATTCCAGTTTCTCCAATGTCACTGTGTCCTGGATCAAGCACAGCTTGGTCTTGCCCTTCTATAAGGGAGACTAAACCCACTCAAGGCCATCCCATCTTGTTTTTCTTAACCCTTTTACACTAATTTTATTCAAATGGAATCCTATCTTCTAGAATTGTTATCTTCTCTCGCATTATGTTATTAAGATTCATCCACCTGTATGCAGTTTTGTAGCAGTTGCATGAATGAATATCACAATATGAATGCATCCCTTCTATTAGGTGGCCATTTTAGTTTTCTGTTGGAAATTTTTGCTATTAGAAACTACACTGACGGGAATATGCTTAAGTATTTCCTGGTGTACATATGCAAGAATCTCCATAGGGTACACGCCAAAGAAGGGAAATGCTGGGTTGTAGAGTATTTAAACTCTCTGCTTTGCTACATTAGGATCAAATGGTTTCCTAAGTGGCCATACCAATTCACACTGCTACCAGCCTGTATGAGGATTCTTTCTGCATTGTGTCTTCACCAACACAGTGAGACTTTTTTTCCCCACTCTGACGGGTGTATAATGATATCTTATTGTCCTTTTAATTTGCATTTCCATCAGGACATGCTTTCATCACACGTGGATTCAAGAAGCCAAGATGAGAACACAAAGCGGATTGTCAGAAATATTCTTTCCCACTGGGTAAATTTCACAAGCTAGGCCCCTTTTCCATAACGGAGGTCAAATAATTGGAAAAGGCACAATGACTCATTCTGGGGCCTTAGGAAATACCAAAGGGCTTATGCTACTGTTTGTGGTGTAGGTTAAACAACTGTTTCTTAAATGGCTCCTTTTAGGGGGTTAATGTTATTATCGAAAGTCATGGGAAAAGCAAGTACATTTCAGGGAAATCATAAACATTTCTTTTATCTTACCAGATAAAGAGATTTAGTATAAATCCTAATGCACCCATTTGACTGTACACAATTTATAGCAGATGAAGGGTTTGAAACACTTTCATGTAAACAATCCTGGGTCTTTTCGAAGGTTGCTAAAAGGCTGTTTGACACTTTTTGTAAGTGGGGAGCATCTCAGAGTAAGAACCGGTTCTGGATAATATCAGAATTTATTTCCCACTAGCAAAGCAGCTCCATTAAGCACTGTTTTCATCTCCGAAGCCTTTACTTTCATGTAATGTTTACATCATTGACACCTTCTATTACTGAATCCCTAATATAAACAAGAGATGCAATAAGCCCTAATGTATTTTAACGAGATTTTAAGAAATGTGGCTATGGGATGATGACAACCAAATAGAGTACACATTAAAGCAAAATTTTTATAACACCTCAATCTCATGGGACAAAGACAACTCTATCATTTAAGTCCAGGAGAGAAACATTCTCCCTGTGTTTACTCATCAATTAGAATTTGATGGACTCCAAATGTCAACGAACCTGCCAAATTCCCCAGCACAGCCTTTTAGCAGAAAATTAGAAACTCGGTTCTATTTGGAAGAGAGACGTGAAAATAAATTTACTTTCCTCCATAACATCTACATACTCATGACAATCGTGAGTTTTATGAACCACAACAGTAATACATGAAAGGCAAATCTTTGTAATTTAACATCTTAATGCAATAACATGAGACGATCCATCCATGACTAAAATTTTGCCTGATTTATTTTAGCTGAAAAGGGTTATTCTAAAGAGGGTTTAGTAACCGTCTGACAAACCTAGATGGAAGGGTGCTTTCTAATCAGTTCTCATGCCCTTGTTCTTATTCTCGGAAGGCTCTGGGGTGCTTTCTGACAAAGACCCATGAGTCCCAGGCAGTGACAGGGTCATTCTGGAGGGAGAAGGCCAGTGTACATGCCTCCGACGAGGGCCTGAGTGTGGTCTGCGGACTGGCATCAGCCCATAAACCCTTTTTACTAGTCTTCAGTAAGAATGGAAAGCAAGTGGAGTGTTAGTGTTTAAAGCTTTTATAGCAACCACCCACCGAGCGGTTGCTGGATTTATCTCCCTGAATAGGACATTTTACAAAAGAAAGGGTTAGTGAGAAATTTATAAAAATAAAAATAAATTTATTAATTAAAAAAAAAATCTAATCCTTTCCCTTCATCATAGATAGTCTAGGGGTAATGTTAAAAGGCAGATTCTTAATCACCATCCCAGAGATTCAGATTCAGTAGATGTAAGGTGAGGCTTGAAGTTGCATTTCAAACAAAATCCCAGGTGAGGCGGCTGCTGCTGGTCACTAGTACAGGTTAGGTGGCATTAATTCTCCCCTCTTTTCACTGATGATGGACAAACCTGGATATTTTAATTGAGTGGTCCCAGATATCACACCTTTCAGGTATTTATATTTGGCGCCTCCTGTGCTTTTAGGACAGCATGGAAGTTGCCATGTGTCCGCCTCTAGGGTTCTGCTTTTCAAGACCTCTCCATGTTACCACCCTCCACCCTCTCGTACTGGCCTACGGTGACATTCTGAGCTCCCTCTTCCACTGTGTGCAAGATTTGCCAATGTGTTAACAGCACACAGCAGGCTGGGTCTCAAGACCATGGCAGGTAATGCCTTCCAGAAATAGACATGGATTTTTAACTGGCATTTGGAACTTTTAAGACATATTCATGAAAGAGGGTAAAGTCTAGGTCAGTGGTCGGCAAATTGATTAGTCAACAGAGCCAAATATCAACAGTACAATGATTGAAATTTATTTTGAGAGCCGAAAATGGGCTTCTGCGCATGGGCCACGAAGTTTCAATCGCACTGTATGTGCGCATCCGCAGGTGGTATCTTGTGAAAGAGCCACAGAGCCGCATGTGGCTCGCGAGCCACAGTTTGCCGACCACCATCCAAGCTAGTCAAGTCATTTTAGTGACTCTTCTGAGTTTCTTTGTTGCAGGACTTAGAATATCAGCCAATTCAAGTTCTCTTCCAAATGAACAAAGCACTTAGGACAGTGGTCGGCAAACTGCAGCTCTCGAGCCACCTGTGGCTCACGAGCAGCGGTTTGCCGCTCTGTGGACTAATGAGTTTGCCGACCACTGTCATATACTACCCTTTACCTCTTTGCACACAATATGCCACAATTGCCTAATCCTCACAGCTTCCAATTATATCGTAACATTTAGTCTAGCAGTGGTCGGCAAACTCCTTAGTGAACGGAGTGGCAAACTGAGGCTTTCGAGCCGCAATTTGCCGACCACTGACTTAGGAAATGAACAGCCTCTGAAAGCAGTGGCCGCCTTCTCTCCTTCTGTGACTATCGGGAGAGAACAACCCAGCAGCGCCTGGGCCTCTTTCAGGCTTCCGGAGGCAGCACTGCTGAAGCAATGCAGGCGCTTTCCGAAAGCCAGGGCAACTCCATCACTAAGTCCACGCTCACAGGGCGTGGCAGGCTTTTAGAGACATTGAACTGCCCTTCCCACTGCAAGAAAACGATGAACTCCCCAATGGGACCCCTCTAATCGTCCATTTGCTCTGTTACAGTGTACTCCCACTGGCCAATTATCTAGCTTGACCCACATGTCTGAATCAATGCTTTAGAATCTAGATTCTGGGAAGGGAGGCACAATTCAGTGAGCCACTTGTACTGAGAAAGGGGCCAGGCCTCTCAGAGGAGGAAATGTCTCAGGAATCTGAGAGAGTGAAACCAAATCTCTACATAAAGCCATTTGAAGGAAGTTCCGAAGGACTACGTTTTAAATTCTGAATATATTCCAACTGAATTTGGTACTACTAAATATCTGTGTTTGGGTCTCTGCACCTCAGTTTTCTGGTCTGCAAAATGGGAATAGTGATAGTACTTACCTGATAGAGTTTTGGTAAGGATGACATGAATTACTGAATGTCAAGACTTGGAAGTAGCCCCTGGTATATAGTGTTACATACAATTTCCTAGAACCTCACAAAGGGTCTTATTGCTTTAGTGTACCCCCACCCCACTCTCAGTAAGTAGCCTAAATATGAATATTAGCCATGCTGGAGTACACTGGAAATAGTATAGACCGACTCTGCCCAATAGAAATATGAGTCACATATGTAATTAAATTTTTTTTAAGTGAAAAAGGGTTGAAACTACTTTGAATATTTAAAATTTTAAGCCAATCCACCCAAATATTATAATATAAACATTTCATCAATATAATATTTTTTTACAATAATAAGATATTTCATATTCACAATAAGTTTCACAATAAGTCTTCGAAACATCTCTATTTTAAGTAACAGCACATTCCAGTTGGAATGCTAAGTTTCCATTGGGAATACTTGATAAGTATTTTAGATTTCATAAAGTTTTCAACTGAAAAAGTAGATTCATTTACCAAATTGTTACAGATACACTTAAACTTTTTTCTATAACTACCTTATTTTCTGGCGTATAAGACGACCCCCTAATTTTTACAGTTAAAACATAGGTTTAGGCCTATATTCGCTGTATAAGACTACCCCCCACTTCAAAGAAAAGACTTACTTTGCCGTCAAGATCTGCAGGTAATTTTTGTGCAATTTTGGTCTTTTGCCCCTGATTTTCGGTTGACTTTTTTTCGTTTCAAAAGTCATCTTATACACCAGAAAATACGGTAAATGGAGTTTTCCAATAACTAAATTCAGTATGAATTTTTTAAATTTATGTTAAAAAATTATAAATTTAGTTTCTCAGTTGCACCCACCCTATTTTAAATGCGTGGGAGCCACACATGGCTAGTGACTACCGTACTTGGATGGCACAGGAGCACACTTTGAAAACAGACAGTCCTGCCACTTCTTCATACAGTTTTGGACATGTTATCTAACTTTTCTTTGCTCCATAATATCTTTTGAGAGTAAATTTCTGATTTATAATTTACAAATATACAACAGAAAAATATAATGTCCTCCATATATTATCTTCAAGAATATTAGAAGTACTATATCTAAAATGCATAGCAGTGATAACAGATTCTGGAATTTCAAGTAAATAAAATCATACAATATGTAGTCTTTTGTGTAAATTTCTTTTTCTCTGCATAATGTGGTGTTTGTGTGTGTGTGTGTGTGTGTGTGTGTGTGTGTGTGTGTGTGTGTGTGTGTTTTCAGCCGACAGCACCCGGAATTCCCAGGGAGCCTTCCATCCAAGTACTAACCAGGTCCGACCCTGCTTAGCTTCCGAGATCAGATGAAATCGGGTGCATTCAGGTTGGTATAGCTGTAGATTGCATGATGTTTTTGAGATTCATTCATGTTGTTGTGTATTTACTCCTCTTTATTACTGAGCAGTAATGTGGCTGCTTTTAATCAGGAGAACTCCTGACCTGACTCCACTGCCCACCCCCCAATCAGCTACTCCATTCTTTCACAGCTCAAGAAATTCTTCATCCTGTCAATCTAATAGGGACCTCCCTAATGTTTCTAGCTTTTGATGCTAACTCAACAATTAGTGAAAGTACTTTACAAAATTTACTCCTGTAAATTTTATGTGCAGTTACAAGTTCTCCTGAGCCTTCTATGGAGAGGCAAAGCCTTCCTAATTCCTTCATACAACGTCTTAGTTTTCACTTCCTGGTCATTTTCTGTGTTCACTCTTTTAGTACAATTTTCAACTCAGATTTATTTGTTTTCTTGTTTATTGAATAGCTCCTTTATTAGATTCTAAGTTCCATAGGACAATATCATATCTATTTTAAGTACCAGGGTCCACCTAGCACTTAGTTCAATGCCTGGCAATTGGAAAACCCTCAAATATTTGTTAAATTAGCGAGTATATAAAGTACAGAAGGAAGTCACTTTTGAACATGCTGCGTTTTTGTCTATATGTGAAGTATACATGGGACAGCAGGCAGTGTTGGAGGGTGGGGGATGGCAGGGCAAGCTGGAGCTTGGAGAAAACACTAATTTCTATGAGAAACATCTCTGGGAATGCCCCAGCCAAATGCACCGACTTCATTCCTGGCAGGAAGGATAAACTTGAGTCTCTATCTGCATTCCTTTTCCAGGGACCCAAGAGTAGCCTAGACCAAAGTCTGATGTTTCCCTTAAAACCTACAATCAATCATATTAACCTGGGCCCTGCTTTTATTTCCAGCCCTGCTTAGGTCTCCAGAATTAAGTAGGACACTGTCCTCTTACCATCATGCCCCAAAGTCCAAATGTGGGAGAGGATTTTTAAAATATTAATTTGTTTTTCTCTGCCTGTGTTTTTCTTCCCCCACTTTCAAGCAGAAAGCCAGACCTTTGGATTTATTTCCTCGCTTTAAAGGAGTTTGTGATCCATAAAGGCAGAAATTGCCTTTAGGTGATTTGCGTCTCGGGCTTGTTTCCCCAAAAGGCAGGGATCTTGAAAGAAACATCCTGGGGATGGGAGGGAGGGGGAATGGGAGGGTTGTAAAGGAAGAAGAGCTATTTCCCCAGACTGGAAAGGGGTTCGGGTTGGCACACCCCTCAAACAGGGTGACTCACACCCAGACTCCCAGCACCATGGAGGGTGGCAGGACCCCAGAAGGAAATAGCTGTGGGCCCAGCAGCAGTGATGACTAGAGGACTCCCAGCTCTGCAAGGAACGCCCCACCCCCCTCCTTCAGTAGGTCCCATAGCGTGGGACATACAATTTCAGTGGTCAGTCTGACATCCTAAAGTGAGAGGGCTTTCTTCTGATTTTTGTTCGATGTCCCCAGAAAAAGAGAAAGAAGAGAATTCCATCCTCATGTTCTCCTTTGTAATGGCTAAGATTGCATTTTCTTGCTGTCTAGAAGAGGTGGAGAGAGACTCAGGGGTGAAACACTAAGGAAATATCCCATTTATTAAGCAGTTGATAGTTTGCAGTCAGAGTATTAAGGACAGAGAAGAAAAGAAGGAGAAATAAAGCCATAACAAAGAGAGGAGAAAGGGAAACATCAGAGAATGAGGGACAAGGAGGCAAAATGTGGCAAGAGTTCAAATAGCGGCCCACCCACCATAGAGCTGGATAATTGTGAAATAAGTTAACAAGCTGCTAAATCATATATCCTGTCTCATTCCTTGACAAATGAATAGACACAAAGATAGAATGAACAACTTTGTTTAAAGCTATGGTTTTTATATGACTGAAAGTCAACAAACTCTCAAAGATGACTGGATTTAATTACATTGTGCATGTCTGGGTGTTTACATGATGGGCTAGTAATGTTTGATAAGTAATAAAATAGCTCATTAATTCACAGATACATTCCATAATTTTTTCTCTTGCCTTTGTTTCAGCAAAACACTAATTATGCTACCATCAACTCTCCCACAGATTTTATATTCTATTGACAGTAATGCTAAAACAGACATTTTCTTGAAATATTACACTTCTCAGGTAATTTTTTATTATTAATTTCTACCTGGAGAACATTTATTCTACTAAAGCAGTAGCAACTGAAGTTGCTAATCAAATTCCTTTGTACGTCATGTTCAAACATTGTATTTGAGTTGCATGCAATAGGCTAGTGTCAACACAAAAATATACAAAGTATTTTAATTTCAATATGTACATTCTCATCATGATTTCCACCATTTTTTAATGTAATATGTAGAACCATATAATAATGTGAAGAAAAATACTTTTCACATCATATCTAGATCCGCATCCACACAGATTTAGCAGTCATTTGGATTATTTTAGAAGACGTTTCTAAGACTCCATGTGCTAGTGCTCTGTGCTAATTTGTAAATACCTCTGGAACCACAAGAAGAAATAAAAAAGTGGAAGCTCAATACTACTGGGAAATGATACTTATCACAAGAGACCCTGTTACATTCACACTATTAGAGAGTGATTTTACAAGTTCCTTAATTTGTCTTTTCTCTTACCTGAGCACTTCTGCTGCTCTGATCTTTCCACGCCTATCAAGGTAGTGTCCATCTCTGGTGCACGTAGCAGCATCACAGCCCAAGGTGTTCATGGCATCTGGAGTCACTTTTTCCTTTCTAAAGACAAAGGACAAGGACAGAGAAGCAATTCCTGGGGCCTGAACAGTGTCATTTCTGAAAGTGAGCGAGTTAGGGTCACATTGTCCCAGCACTGCACACTGGGCCCCATGTGACAGAAGTGCCCACGTGTCCTTTCATTTTTTGTGTCTCTTTGTGAAAAGTGGAGCTCTCTACAGTGTGAGGCCAGGGAAGAGTCCTTTTTGTCTGGTTTAATTCAGTACTGAGAAGGAGAAAGGGAAATGAAGAGAGGGAAGGAGGCAAAAGGAAAGAAAGGAACAATAGATGATAATCTCAAACTACTTCCCACACATCCAAAAAACAAAAACCTCTAACCTAATAGGCTCTGTCAAAGATACTCCTAAACTCTAGAGTGCCCAAGGGGAACCTTCAATCACGTCAGTGGCCGGCAAACTGTGGTTCGTGAGCCAAATGCTGCTCTTTGGCCCCTTGAGTGTGGCTCTTCCACAAAATACCATGTGCGGGCAAGCACATACAGTGTGATTGAAACTTCGTAGTCCATTCTCAGAAGTTGGTTTTCGGCTCTCAAAAAAAATTTCAATCATTAATATTGTTGATATTTGGCTCTGTTGACTAATGAGTTTGCCAACCACTAAGCTAGGATAAAGGACATAAATAAATATATGCAATTATGTGAACCCATGTACTTTATATAACTTGCATATAACTACATTATATATAATTTCAATATGTAAATACAGTATATATATCCTCTTCTTGTGTTTTGATATATATGATACATATATATATATATATATATATATATATATATATATATATTGCAAATGAAACTCTTTCCTTCTGCTTTACCCTTTTTATAATCTCTTCACTAATGGGAATTTGGGGGTGTGGGTAGAGGATGGTGAAGACAAATAAAATATTCAGCATTACTGGTCCCCAGATTTAGGACTTCAAGGAATAATAGGAATTTTTTTTTATTTTGGTAAATTTAGAAATTCATAAGGAATTGACCATTTTCTGAAGAGGAAGGGCAAAATAGGATATTGAAAATAAATATCAACCACTTATAATTTCCATCAATTCATGGAAAAGACATTTCTAACACATATACACACAGTCACAAAGAACATCAACTTAGAATAAAGATCATTTCTTTAAATGGGTTCATTTTTGAAAAATGACTTACCGTATTTTTCTGACCATAAGACGCACTTTTTTCCCCCCAGAAGTGGGGGGAAAAAGTCCCTGCGTCTTATGGTCCAAATATAGCCTACACATATACTTTAAAAAAAAAGTTTTTTTACTTGGCTTGCTCTGTGTGGTCTGTGTGTGCCTGCCCGGCTCTAAAATGGTTCTAAATGCTGCTGTTTACTTTACAGGGTTGATTACATGTGTTTATGACTGTGATGTTGGGTTTTAATGCACATAAAATATTTTAGGACACTATTTGTTTCAGAATCTTTTTTTCTTCATTTCCCTTCTCTAAAAACTGGTGCGTCTTATGGTCCGGAGCGACTTATGGTCCGAAAAATACGGTACTACATTTATTTATTCATTTGTTTGTTCATTCATTTGTTGAAAAGATCTGGTGAAAACATCATCAGGAACATGATGTTGTCCTTGGACCGACTTTTGGGATCCTGCACCTGGGTGTGCCCAAACAAGATGGGCCCAAGAAGCTCTTATAAGATCTTTGCTGAAAGACAGCAGAGCTTGGATACTGTAGGACACATTTTTTTTGTATGAATAGGTTGTTGAGGAATTTATCACTTATAGAAGTCTAGAAGTCATTAGGTATTTTCATTGAACTGGCTTCAAAATATCCCTACAAAGGTCCCAAGTCATCAAGATGTAATTGGCTTATTTAAATGTCAAGCATAAGAAAACCAACAATATATCCATCTAAATTGAACCAGGGACTAGGGAAGGATGGAGAGAGCACCAGATGTCACTGTGAAACATACGACCAGGTGAACGGCACAAACACATGCCCTCTAAAGGCCCAGATGACAGCTGGATGACAACCATCCCAGAGGAATGAATGAGGACTTCTTACTCACCCTGAAAATTGAAAGGCTCACAGAGTGTTGACAAGTGGCGTTTTAATCCCCTCTGTAATGCAGACCTGGTGCTGAACTACGATATGTAACCTCTCAACAGAATTGCCAGAGTGGCTGGCCTCTGAGCACCCCCGGCTCCCCTGTAAGAGTGGGAAGGCACAGTCACACCCCAGGCTGCAAAGCAAAGGCTCACTGGTCTCCTAGGATAATCAGGCTTTCTTCTCAATGCAACCTACAGGGAGCTTTCCTCACAGGAGGAAAAGACAAAGCAGCTGATCATGGGCCATCAAGCTCAAGTTGGGCAGCCTGAACACACCACTTACTGGTTAGACTCTGGGCCCATCCCTCCATTTCCCTGAACCTCCATTTCCATGCATTTAATTTGGGCTGATGCCACTTACATAACTGTGTTGCCAAGGGAATTAAATAACATGTTGTAAATGCAGTAACCTACTCAGCAGACACTATTATCTCTCTTCTAATGATGTTATTTTCCTACCTGAATATGGACATCCCATCATCTGCCCACATTTCCTACAGGCCCATCATTTCATAAAATGACTACCACCTTCAGAAAATGAGGAGGAGGAAGAGAATGCCTGTCATCTTAGAGGATGCGATGTCACCAATTACCTGTGGGCAGCCCTGAAGCTCTGTGACACCCTCGGCCTCCTCAGCTACCCTCCAGCCAGCCCAGCATCCTAAACCAAGCATGAGGTTTACTGCTACAGGAAACACTCCAACTTCTCAAGGAGCACATTCAGGAGAAGAGCTGTTTGCTGAGCCCCTTTCTTCCTTCCGTCACTACTTGCCAGCTCACAACAGCTGAGCGGTCCTGTCCGATACATACTAGCTGTCTTCACACACATGCTGAAAAACCACAATGGAAGTGCCCCCTCTATGGCATGAACCGGATCCCTGCTATTTATAAACAACAGCCCACAGGCAGGCTTTCTTCTGTAACTTGCATTTCTCTGCAAGCTGCACCAGAATAGAGATGTGTTCATACTTTCCAGTCACCTGGATTGCCACTTCAAAAAGGGAGTGATAGACAAATATGGTGCAACTCATTTACAACATTTTCCCATGTTTAACTTCCAAAGTTGAGCGTATTAAGCACAGTTGCCAAAAACAATTTTTTTTCCTAAATGCAATTTTTTTTTCTTAGTCTCTTAGAGACTAAGAAATCCACCCCCCCCCCCCCCCACACACACACACACTGTTTCTTCTTAGAGGCCAAGAGTTTTTCACTCCCAATCTGTAATACCCTGCCTGGGCTATCACCCAAATGGCTTTCACACTTAAAGTGGAAAAAAAAAATTAAGTGCTCCTGTAATAAAAAAAAATTAAAAAAAAATAGTTCTGTCTGCCTTGGAGTCAAAAAACTCACTTTCCTGAACTACTGCTTTGAGATCCCAAAGCTAAATGTACCAATGGGTCTACAATGGTGCCAGGAAGCTAACTAGAGAAGGAAGAAAATTCCTTCGTTTCTCTGTCTGGAGCACATCCAGGTGTGTTCTCCTAGTTTTAACCTACAAATGTTTGGGGGGTTAGGAGTTTTCACATCTATTCTCTCGTTTTCCTACAAAATGAATTTGGTACAACTTCAGAAGTTGTTATCATTTCCACATAGTAACAGGCTAAGCTGGTTGCTGAACAGATTTTTCTAAGTTAGTTACAGGGAGATTTCACCTGCACTTCTAATATTTATAAGCAGCGGCTCAACAGGCAAGCTTTATTCTAGAACTGGCATTTTATCATATTATCATCTAATATGATATTGAATTTATCTTAATGACAGGAGGAAAAAAGCAGTTAAACCAATCTCCATCAGTGACTCTTCTCTTTGAAGGGCTAAACAAATATCTTCATATCTCAAAAGTATATGTTATCCTGTAATCTGTGTGTATTTTTTACAAGGCAAGCTTGCCCAGGGGAAGAAATTTGAATCAATTTGCTTTAAACATCTTTACCTACATCACTAAGCATTACTTCTTGTCAATCCCTTATAAAGGTAACTTTGTAAATCCCAGTTTTATTTAAGGCCAACCTCAGAGTAGTGGAGGTGGCCTAGCAAGTCTTTGAGGATTTTGCCAATTCATAAAACACTAGATTTCAGTTCTTCGTACCCTGTGTTTTTGTTCCCCCCCCCCCCCCCAATTAACTGTACATGTTCAAGTCATTATTTCCTTTAAGTGTTTACCCTTACATCACTTCTAAGCAAGTCTAATGGCATTTTTCAAAGGCAATTTTAAAAAAATCGAAGATCAGTGAGGCCACAAAAAAATAGAGATAAGATCTATATTTGAGAAAGGGATAGCTCTGAAAATCATAGAGTACTCAGTTTAGCTTTCATACTTTGAAAAATACTAGAACAAATCATCAAAAAATCACTTTGCAAACACCCATACGATTGCAGAATCCCAGGTAATAATCAACAGTGCTTTGTGAAGAGCAGTCTTGTCAGAACCATCTAATTCCCTTCTAAAACAGAGTGAGAGGCCCAAGAGATCAGAGAAATGAAATAGATGTAATGGAACTCGAATTTTACAAAGCTCTTGATGCCATCTTCCGTGATATGCTCATCAACAGATGACTTCACAGGAAATTTGTTGTCAAGACACAGCTTGAAGTTGGTGGGTAGGGTGTTGGTAGAAGCTATTTGGTGTGATATTTGGCCCAGAAATGAATAGCTTCTGGATGGTCTATTAGGCTCATCAGTCCCAAACACAGTCCTAGTATGGGCTCAATCAACACTTTCCACTTGTTCAGTGAAAAGATGATGAGTAGGAGAGCTATTGCTTGGTGAGTCATCATGACTTCCAAGTGAATGGGTAGGTGGGCGGGGACAAGCATATTAGGGAAGAAGAAAATTTTGCCCCTCCTTACGCTAACCAGTCCATTTGTGTTATCTGCCCAGTTCTCCATTGAAACATTTTCTAATTGATTTGTAAAAGCTAATCATATATAAAAATATTAAAACTTTGTCATATATGTTACAAACATTTTATACTATGTTGTTATTTGCATGGTTACATAAGAGTGACTTGAAGGTTAAATAAAGAGCTATGGTCCCTATTCCTTCTTTTTTGAGAAAGTATTTTAATTGTTCTTTCAGGGAATTCTCTAATACAATAATACCCACCAGCTCTTAAGAATCATTAAATTGAGTATAATGAGAATATAATCACCACTTAACATTTTCTTGAAACTTCCAGATTTCATTTAACTCTCTGCCCTCCTAGGGAGAAATTGTGCCACTGCCTTTAAGGGCTGACCATTTTTGCATAAAGGAAATGCTAAAGTACTATCGGCAGGTTCTTTCCAATCTTGACATCTCCCCATCTTGACAACTTTCCTTTCTTATTTCTATCAACTCAGTTTTCTTGGCCTCTGTCTTCTCCCTATAACTAAAGAAAGTCTTCTTTGTATAGTTTACTCCTTCAATGTTAAAAAAATACGTTCAAACAGTAAAAATCCCAACAAATTACAGGTATAGGACTTTATTATGCTTACAGAGAAAAATAAATAGATATGGCTATAAATGAACAATCAAACCCTGAAAGTCATTATTGGTTTAGTAATAATTTGGAGGGAGATCAGAAATAAAAGGTGATGTAAAGAGAACTGAATAATGGAACTGGATTTATGTTGGAGGAACAACAGTTACAGACACTATATTCTGCATATTTATTGCTGCATAAAAAATTACCTCAAAACTTAGTAGCGTAAAGCAGCAGAAGTTTATTATCTCATAATTCCTGTAGGTCAAAAACCCAGGAGCAGCTTAGCCTGGTGATTATGGCTCAGGGTCTTTCATGACTCTACAAATGAAGTGTGGCCAGGCTGAGGGTCTGCTTCCAAGCCCACTCACATGGGGCTTGGCCAAAGGCCTGAGATGCTCAGCACACTGCTCCCTTGGATGCTCACAACAGGGCAACTGGCAGAGTGAGTGGTCCAAGAGGGAGGGAGAGAGAGAGAGCAAAACAGAATCCAGTGTCTTTCCTGAGAGACAGAAAATGACTCATACCACCTCACTTGACAGCAGCACTCTAGAAAACAATGGCACCTTGGGCTTTTGAAGTTTCTGAAGAGAAGAAGCTCTCTGCTTCCTGGATCCCCAGGCTGCTTGTTCACTGGCTGTTTGATTCTGTAGCTTATCCTCAAGGCCTTTCAAGAGATGCTCCTTTCCCTTCTCTCTCCCAACACCCCCCTTTTTTTGTGCTTAAATCTTTGAAGTTGCCTTGCTCTCTGCCATCTCTTGGCATTTGCACTGGTTTCCTCTCCCATTTATATAAACTCCTTATAAGATCAATCCCTACACATTCTCCAGGTTTCAGCTTAGATGTCATTTCTTTCTAAAATTTATCCCAACTCTGCCTTCCAAAAGCCAACCCTGACCCTCCAATGGGCTATGATCCCTTCTGTGTGGTCCTGTAGTGCTCTGAACTCTCCTAGCATCCTACCCATCCAACTACGTTTTCATCAATTACTTAGTTACAGGAAGTCCTGTTCCATCCCAAACTCTGTGAGGACAGGAACCATCTCTGTTCTGTGGATTTCTGTGTCTGTGTCTAGCTCATTTCCCTAAGATTAAGAGTCTTAGAAAACATTGGAATAATACAGAATTTTATTTTTAAAAAGTTTCCTCCATCTTCATTGTAAATAGTTATGCAATATTTTATTTTTGAACACCATTGCCAACCTGCTTGATTATTGCCACATGGCAGTTTCTATGCATACCCATTAGTCAAACAATAGTCTGGAAAGAAATATCCACTAAAAAAATGCTCTCTTACATAATAGCATGTGGGAAAGTGGGTGAATCAGGGAAGGAGTTATCATTTCTCACTGCCTGGTGTGCCAGCCACTGGCATCATAAAGAACCGTTATCGCCAAAGAGAGAGTGACATGAGCAGAGCATCACTGCCCAAATCTGGACAGTGATACTCCTGACTGTTGGAGATTTCAGGAAAGATTTTTCAGAATCACAGATGAACACATCCCTAAAGTATGATCCTTAAAAACACTCACAGCTGCTCACTTCTCCTAGAGCCATGGTCGGCAGACTGTGGCTCGCGAGCCACATGCGGACCTTTGGCCCCTTGAGTGTGGCTCTTCTACAAAATACCACAGGCTGGGCGATTCTATTTTGAAGAAGAGGCATTAGAAGTTTAAGTTTAAAAAATTTGGCTCTCAAAAGAAATTTCAATCATTGTACTGTTGATATTTGACTCTGTTGACTAATGAGTTTGCCGACCACTGTCCTAGAGGAATCTAATTACATACTTGTCTAAACAGCCATGCATCTCTGCCCTGGTTCCAGCAGTCCCGTTTTTCACAGGAAAGCAATCAGATAGTAAGTTGACTGGTCCGAATTCTATGATGAGATCTTAATTAAAATTCTACAAAGTCATCTCTTCGAACACCTAAGAGTTCCTTTTTAGGTGATGGGAGAGAATTGACCTTTTCAATAGAGGTGTGTGTTATCAAGCACTTAGTACATAATCAAACTATCCCTGAACTGGAGCAATCAATCAAAACGCCTTTGTAGGCCTAGAATAGTGGCTCCTGGGATTTCAAACGACCTGTGTCCTTTGCCTTGAAGCTTAATCTGTCCTGTAAGCAGGGCCTCCTGTCACCTCGATGAAATTTTAACATGAGTGAAAACACTTGTTTTAACCACCATGGTTGGGCTTTTATGAGCTCATACATCAAAACACACACTAGTAATCAAAGAAAATCTTCCCATGTGATCCATCTTTCAAATAAGACTATTTTTTAAGCTACAAAGTGCTTTACAAAACAAACAAGCAAACAAAAAGTCCCAAACAAAACAAGCCCTTTTATCAAAAGAGTAATACAAAGTAAAAAAAAGAAATTTAAAGTTTGGAAGAGAAAGAAAACACGTGAACTAAAATACTTCCAATTACAAATTGAAAAATATCACCCTAGCTGGTTTGGCTCAGTGGATAGAGCATCAATCTGCGAACCGAAGGGTCCCGGGTTTGATTCCGGTCAAGGGCAGGTACCTTGGTTGCAGGCTCCTGGCCCTGGTCGAGGGCATGCAGAAGGCAATCAATTGGTGTTTCTGTCTCTCCCTCTCTCTAAAAATCAATGGGAAAAATATCAAGGATTAAAAAAAAAAAATTGAAAGGTTTTTTTGGTGCCACATCCTTCTTGCTGATGTTTTGATTACCATTAAAGTAGCCAAAACTCATAACAATGCCTGTTGACTAAAGATCAGACTTTTAGTCATATAGGAAATAGTATCACCAAGAAGCAAGCTTCTCAGAGCTGAGACCACTTGTAGCAAAGCCCAGGCTGAACTTTTTTAAAGAAAATGTATGACAGTTTGGTTGGCCCATGGTGAAAGAGAAATGTTCAGTAACTGATTAGAAGAACAGAGCAGAGAGCACATGGAGTGAGACAGAGCAATATAAAAGAGGGAGCTAAAGGAATACCCTGGACAACCGTGTTCTGGTCACTGACCTGCTGACCGAGGGGAGAGACGGAGGACACGGGCTCTATTCAATTCACTTGTCATTCAAGTCATTTGACATGTGTGGATCCAATTTCTCACCTGTAACATGGGGAATAGAGATCCACAAATCTCTATTTACAATGCCAAGATGGACTATTCAAAGAATATCAGTTTTTTCATGATGCATTTGGGGCAAAACTTCCAGCTATAAGATAATTTCTGGGGAATCTTATATATAGCATGGTGACTATAGGTAGCAATACTGTATTATATATTTGAAAATTACTTAGAGTAAATCTTAACTATTGTCATACACACAGAAATTGAGGTGATGGATGTGTTAACTAAGCTTATTGTGACAACCATTTCACAATATATACATGTGTGTATCAAATCGCCACCATGTATACATACCTTCAGTTTACATACTATGCCATAACCTATTAAAGCTGTGGGGAAAAGACAACTTTATAAACCCGAGCACCAACATGCTGTATCTTCTTTCCCTTGCAGGTCTGTGGTGGGGTTACAAGTTTATATGAGTTTTACAAACCTAATAACAACTAACAGGAAAGAGACATCGAACACTGCTCTTTGTAACTTGTGCAAAATCAAATCTTCGGCGGAAAAAGTCAAAGGAGCACAAAATTCCACAACGTGGAAATGGTGTCTTCCAAGGCTGAAGGAACTGAACACAAGTCCTTTTGGTTCTTCTGGCTCAAAGCGCAGCCACAGAAGGTCTGCAAGGTCCAGCCCAACCACTCAATGAGAAAGTAAGTCCACCCTCTCAGAGACTGGGGCTAGATCCTTCATGCTTAGCTTGAGTCGCCACTGAAAAATCTCATTAGGGACACTTCACCCTTTGCTTTTAAGACCATCTCTCAGGAACCCAGTGTCTGGGAACCAAGGCCACTGGCCTCAGAGACATCTTCACAACTGCTTGGCACCCAGGAAGCTGTTCTTGTCCACACTAAGACTTCGATGCTTAAAGATGTGCCTGGAGTCAGGTGGACCCATTATCACTGAAGAAAGCCCGAGTTTCCCAGGTCAGTCATAAAACTTGAAATTACATTTCATTGACACTGATTACTTGGAAAATAAATACAAGGGGCTGCGAAAATCTGAGATTTAAGAACAAAGTTTAATACAATTTCTTGAGTGAATCCAAAGTCTTGTTTTCATTCACCAAGGAACCACTGACAGGCTTGGAGGTGGGGATGCTCTGTACCCTGCTGCACCAGCCTCTTCTGCATTGGATGCATGGTGCCAAGACTTGACCTAATAGATGTTGGGGGAAAGTAGGCTTTATAGTGAAGTCCTTCCACGAATGAGAAGCTGCCCAGTAAGGAAAACTGCTCTGCTTGCTGCATGGCAGTTCCAGTCTCACTCTGTCAGTGTCTCTTCCTCTGTCCCCGTGGTGCTGGCCCTGGGAGAAGGCAGACACATGCTGACCTGGTTGCTTTCTTTGTTGGTGCCTTTGTGATTACAAGGCCGGCAGCATTCTATCTTTGACACATTCTGCTACTTCCCCAACCCTGGGGAGGAACAAAAATCTCTAGCTCAAGTCCAACTTTCTGCCACATGACACAGGATATGGCCAGGGTACTCCCTATGGTAGTTTCTGTTAGAAGAGACTGAATAGTTTGGGAAATGGCCAACTGCTACCTGGGGAGAAAAGCTGGGCCACCAAAAACCATTTGGGCATTAGTTTGGACTCCACCGTAACAGAGTCCAAATATGTACCCAAGAGGTTTTCTGATGTGCTCAGGTTAACAAAAATGTCATTTCCAAGGTCAGTACTGAAAACATTCTCAAAACTCAAATGCTTCACAAGTGCCTTCTAGTGTGTGTGTGTGTGTGTGTATCTTGCTAGGCTCAAGTCAAATAAAGCATGACATTTATGTGAGTTTATTCTTCCAAAATAACATTGAACTTGTTGGTTCTGGATGTTCTCATCAAGCCACAGGATGAAGTTAATGGGGGAGGCTCCCTGCCTGTGGTGATGCCAAGGGTCACCAGGGTCACATGTGGGGAAGCCCACTCACCCCCGAGTGGGTTTTTGCCTTGTGTGTACTACGCACATGTATCACAGAAACTCAGAATACAATTTGTCATGGATTTAAGTTTTCCAGACGTTCTGTGATGCTGACATCTCAAGCCAGCTACGTTGCATGAAACAGAAGCCAACAGCGGGGAGGAGGAAGCATCTGGAACATCCTCTCGTTTTTCTCCCAACCTGCCAAGTTGGGCAACCGGCATGGAATTTCAACTGCAATTCAGAGCCTTGGGGTTCAGGTCAGCTAGTTTTCCAAGGGAGGGAAGGGAGTTTGGTGAACCAGTTTTCTCATACTCCAATCCTTTGGGCGCTCTGTGTAAATTGTGTTCCAGCATCCAGCTTGTGTAGACCTGCTGTGACATCAAGGGAAACTTCTGCAAAAAGGCTTGTGCTCATGATTTTCCACTGGACACAAGCAGCCCTGTGGGAATCCTCCTTCCCTGCAAGCCAGTACCTAAGATTCCAGCTGGAAATTTCCCTACTAATTCTACCTGAGACCCATACAATTCTGTCACTTGCTGCCAAAAGCCCCAACAAAACCAAAATAAAATGTTAATGGCAGCTTAGAGCCAAAGTTAGTTCCTACCATCATGATAGCATCACTGATAAAGTGTTGTAATACCCAAGAGGTTTTCTGATGTGCTCGGGTTAACAAAAATGTCATTTCCACTGTCAGTTCTGAATAGGAGCTAGCATAGAAAAGTAAATCAATGCAATTAGCTCAAAACAACAGGACTGGTCGGTAGCCTATGATGGGCAGCAGGCCCCACAGCTCACTGGTGAAGGTCACTCTACAGGCGGTCCAGGAGTGGTGGAGCTACAGAAATGAGCAGCCAGAGTGTGAAGGAATTAGTCTTTTTGTACCACCAGCTTGGCAATTTTAAAATTGCTTACTTGATGCAGTAAAGATTTCCTTATAACAGCCAAAATTCTCAGATGACACACAGTGTTGGAACTTCTTGTTTCTGTCTCCAGCCTTCTCACTCTGGGGTGTCAATCCCAAGGCTATGAGAGATGCTTTAAAAGTTTTTATACCAGGACTGTGCAATGCCAACCACTTGTAGTTGTTTCAGGGCTTAAGTTAGTATCAGCATTCACCATTCCAGGACTCAGCTGGTTTTTTGCAGTTCACTAGCCAAGGAGCCAACCTGGCTAAATAGTGGCCCAAAAGTGAGATGTGTATCTGCAGACACTTGAAGATCTTTGAGTTTTTTCTCCATTTCACCTGCCAGTCTTAGGAAGGTCCGATGGCTTTGGTCTGTATTTTTCTTTTTTCCCCCTATTTCTTGGTAATCCCACGTAATTCAATCTTCCAGTCCTATAACATTCTGTTTTTTCACTGGGACTAATTTTCCCCGGAGTGTTTTCTATCTGTTGATGTTCACTCTGCAACACCATATTTTGAAGTAAAAACTATGGTAAATCAAGTTATGATTACATAAACATTAAGATTTCTTCGCAGGTCAATCCATGCCTGAATATTCTATAGAAGATACTAGAAGTCAGATGCATGAACATTCGTGCCAGAATGCGCCTTCCTTCCCCTGGCTGCGGGAACCGCCATTGCTCTGGCCGGAGCCACCTTTCCTTCCCATGCTGCCCAGAGGCCCAGAGCAGCTGGGTTGGTGCAGTATGCCTACGTCGTTGCCATGGCAACAATGCAAGTGTTCCACCCCAACCCCAGCCACTTGGTGCCTGCATATGCAAATTAACCCTCCATCTTTGTTGGGTTAACTTGCATTCTCATTCCTGATTGGCTGGTGGGCATTGTGAAGGTATGGTCAATTAGCATGTTACTTTTATTAGGTAGATAAAAACTGAATCTAATAAAACCTCTGCAATGAGAAGAGACAGATGCCTATTTAAAGAGGTAGACTATTTACATATTCATCTCAATTTTTATTCCAGTACAACAATGCTTGGATCAGAAAAAAACTGAAGGACATCCAGATTTGACATATCAAACACCAAAAGGAATTAAGTTCCTGAGGGTGGCACTTCCTCCTTCTGGAAGCGTAAATGCAAGTATGCAAATGTTCTACTGTTTGTGCCAAAATGATTTTACTCCAGATCTCACTTTTTAAGAAGTTTTAATAAGGATACACTGCAATTAATTGAGCTAAGAATACTTAAAAAATGTCATCATCTGATGTAGCAGCTCTCACAGTACTCACAGAAGTGCTGCTTCCAACCCTGTGTTGATGAACACTGAACTCTTAGCACAAGAAGTCAACACTCTTGCCGCTGAGCACTGAGCACACTCCACACCACTGTGGGGATCTCGTCTCCCAGGCTTCCACCCAGTGAAGCCTGAAAATATCAGGTGTTTGAGTCCCAGGAATTTAAAATTCTTTAAAGCTCCTCCTTATACCAAATGTTCACACCCAACCAGTAGCAGTCCAAGAGGCCCTGTGCTATAAGAGACTGATGCTCTATGGTTGGGAATGTTTCTTAAACCCACACGGGTGGAAATGGTATGTGTGGGTGACTCGACATCATAGTTGGCCTCACAGACCTTACCTTAATTATGGAAAGGTTCTATCAATTCGTGTCATCCCATAGTACCTGTGACTACTGGACACTTGAAATGTAGTTAGTGTGACTGATAAGCTGAATCTCTAATTTTAATAAATCTACTTAAACAGGCACAAATGGCTAGTGGTAACCATACTAAGCAGCAATTCTAAAGCACCAAGGCTTTGAGTAACATGACCACTTTTTGATGGACAGTATTTTTATGTACCGGAGAGGCATGCAATAAATATTTGGTAGCAACCTGTCATTGATAACCTCTCCCCCCCCTAGCTCTTCTCAAGTAAATATAAAAATAAAATAGCAACAATAAAAAGCCCACATTAGTTTAACACTAATCTCCTTGAATAAAACTAATAATTTTTAAGTTAGAAGTGGCGTAGTCCAAGACAAAAATAAACTGTTGCCAGCAGAACAAAGAATTAGAAATAAGCATACTAGAAGTTATTTATGTTTAATGCTTAAAAGTCTGAATGCACAAACAATCTACCATTATAGAAGTACTGGTGGTCAATACAATGCATTAAAACTATGTACAATGCACAGTTTAGTATCAAAATCTTTCTACACTGTAGGGTTTTACGAAACTGTTAATGACATCAAACACTAAGCACTTAAGACACCAGTTTTTTTTCTGCTACCACATTAGGAACGTCAATGGACAGCCCATTTCAACTTGCAGCATCCATCCATTTCTAGTATGAAATTAAGTAATTTTCTACGTATACAATAAAATTTATCTACACGGTTCTCTTGATTTTGATCCATAGCAGCAAAGGCACTGTACATCAGCAGATCCACAGACTTAGAAGATTTTTAAAGCATTCAAACAAAAAATAATAATAAAAAAAAAGGAGTCACATATCATAGTTTAACAGCAACGACGACAACATAAAAGATAACACAATTATTTCTGGCACAATGGCACAGCCTGTGTCCATTTCAGGGACATCCAACTAAGACATGGAAAGAAGCGGACGTAAGGAAATAAGTCCTCATCCCAGGTGAGAGTCCATTCTTCCTGGGGGTCAGAGGGAGGTCCTTGCAAATCCTCCTCTGCTGTCCTTGTTTTGTAAAAGACTTGACCTGCACAGCAGGAGGAATCTGTGCAGTTTGTGAACATGCCAAAAAATAGCTCATCTCTCCTAATGACAAAACTGCCTCAAGAGAAACATCTCCCTTTGCAAAGAAATGTGGCAAAAATATTCAGAGGGATCCAGTTCTCTCTTTGAGGCCAAATTTAACTTGTTCATTTGTTTATAATACAATAAAAAAAGGAATTAAGAACATATTACAAAGACACTTGCCAACAAGTCAAAAAAAGAAAAAAGAAAAAGTCCGATTACTTTATTGAATATTATCTTAAGCTATAGATATACTGATTAAAGTTGTCCAAATAGACTCAAATGAATATGATGTGGTCTGTCATGTCCTAATTGTTCAAATTTCCAAACAGCTTGAAAGTAGAAAATAAACCTAACAACACAGCAACATATTGCTTCAATATGTAATTATACATTTCACATCTCTATACAGTCATTAGTCTACATTTAGTGACATTTTTAATCAATTATTTTAAACCTTCCTTTCCCCTCCTTTGCCAAAAAAAGGGGGGAGGGGTACCAAATACAACGCATCTTCATTATCAATGCAGAAGCAGACAGCTTTATTTAGTCAGTCATTGTTAGAAAGCCTTCTTTAAACAAAATAAATATATTACAGATATAATACATAAAGTTTCCATTCACTGTTAAGTATGATTATTCCATGTTCTTCCAAGTAGAGAGCTGAAGATTTGGTATCACAGGTTCTTAATGACTATTCACAATTCCATAGCAAGGAGGAGGGGGAAGGATGGGGGCTAGATGCCACTACTGCAATGAGTATTTGAAATCCTTGGTTTTAGATAGGGTGGGGCCCGGAGGGGCTGACAGAACAAAGTGCTACAAGGAGAAGGAGTCCAGTCTGCATGGAGATTTGTCCTTAATAAATAACTTCGTAAACCGTGGCTTTCTTATCCCCAGAGCCAGTGACAATGTATTTGTCATCCACAGAGATGTCACAGCTGAGCACCGATGAGGATTCTTTGGACTGGGAAAGAAACATAAAAATAAAACGATTAAATACAAAAGAGAAGTCCATTAGTACTGCGAGGCAGGACTGGAGAACTTAGAGCAAAAAGAAGCATAGTGCGTTTCGCTGCCCAAAGAGGAGCCGAAGCAGGAAGGGCAGTCATGTGCTTCCTTAATGCAGCGGAGCCAGGCGCCCTCCGGGGACACTTCACCTGTTAGTCTGCAGGCTCTGGCCCTGGGTACATGAGATGCCAGGCAAGTTATCTGAGGAAGCCAGGCCCTATTTCAAATTCTGTTCTCCAGACAGGTCAGAGCAGACTTAGTATGAAAACCCTCAGCTTCACTCCTTTGACTTGGATTTAGGTGGAGCTACAACCACAAGACATGTCATTTAGCCTGCCTGAGCCTCACAATTCCTGTCCACTTGTTTATATCTTCTTCTAACTCTTTTTTTCAATGTCCTATAGTTTTCTGAGTACAGGTGTTTTGCCTCATTGGTTAATTTATTCCTAAGTCTCTTATTTTTTTTTGGTTGCAATGATAAATGGGATTGTTTAGTTTCTCTTTCTGAGAATTCATTATTGGTGTATAAAAAAGCCATCGATTTTTGGGTGTTGATTTTGTATCCTGCTACATTGCCAAATTCATTTATTAAATCTAGTTTTTTGGTAGAGTCTTTAGGGTTTTCTATGTTCAATATCATGCCATCTGAGAATAATGAGTTTTACTTCCTCCTTTGCAATTTGGATGCTTTTTATTTCTTTTTGTCTGATCGCTGTGGCTAGGACTTCCAGTACTATGTTGAATATGAGTGGTAAAAGCAGACATCCCTGTCTTGTTCCTGTTCTTAGGGGAAATGCTTTTAATTTTTGCCCATTGAGTATGATATTGGCTGTAGGTTTGTCATATATGACCTTTATCATGTTGAGATATGCTCCATCTATTCCCACTTTGCTGATAGTTTTCATCAAAAATGAGTGGTGAACTTTGTCAAATGCTTTTTCTCCATCTATTGATACAATCATGTGATTTTTGTCTTTCAATTTGTTTATGTGATGTATCACGTTTATTAATTTGAGAATATTGTACCAGCTTTGCATCCCTGGAATAAATCACACTTGGTCATGATGTACAGTTTCCTACTAAAGGCACACAGGTGAAGACATCTTACTTGTCCTGCCCTCTCTTAGAGGATTGCTATAGTGTTCAAGTAAGGTAATACATGGGCTAGGGCAATGAAAACATTGGGATTAGCCAAAGGACATGTATGTAAAACCCATGGACACAAACAACAGTGGTGATGGCCAGAGAAGAGGGCAGGGGTAGGGTAGAGATGGGCAAAGAAGGGGGAAATGGGGATATCTGTAATAGTGTCAACAATAAGCGCATAAAATTAAGACAAAACACTACATTTTTTAATGGGGAATGAAAAAATATTTCTAATTTTCCCCTGTGAAAAACTGGAAAAACAATTAGCAAGGAGGGAGGGGGTCAGTAGTTAGAAAGAAAAATGTATCACACTTTGAGCTCTTAGATAATTTGTTCAATTGTACTAACTACAAAGGGGTTAATGTTAACTTTTAACTGAACTGTGCTAACAAATGATCAAACAAGCAAACAAAAATACCCTCAGGATTTTAACTAGGACTTTGAATACTTAAAAAACAAACAAATGTTTGACATGCAGCTGCTAACCTACTACCAGTGTTTCTCAAACTTTTAAAACTTTTTTTTTTCTTTTAAAACTGATTTTAGGGAAAGAGGAAGGGACGGAAGAAGGAAAGGAGAGAGAAACATCAATGTGAGAGAGAAACATCGATCAGTGGCCTCATGTACGTGGTCTGAACCCCCAACATAGGTGTATGCCCTGACTGGGAATCAAACCAAATCCTTTCTGTACACAGGATGATGCTCCAGCCTACTGAGCCACCCGGCTGGGGCCCTCAAATTTTTTTGATCACGACCTGAATAAATAAATTTTACTCCACAACTCAGTACACACATAAGATATATATGTATACTTGCTACAAAACATGCACTCTAATATTGTTGTTACTTTTTAAAGGCCTAGTTGGGACCATATAAAAGGTTGTGACCCACAATACAAAACACCTGCCACTGTATTAGATTATAAACTTATGACAGCAATTTTTCTTCTATTGATTACTTTGCATAATATTTTCACTCAATCTATGTATTTTTTGATTCACTTATAATCTAGGAAGACTTAATATCATCAGGTCAAAAAAGCTGCAAATCCATTATGTTATTACTATAAAAAAATAACTAAAAAAAAAAAAAAAATAACATCCTATGTAAATAGGGTTAAAAAGAGAATCTTCTTTAACTTGCCTATAAAATTCTCCATACCAATAAGAGAGTGAGGAGATTTTGTATGTGTATCATGTCAAAATTTAGTTCTCTTACAAGTAATTTCACAAACTACAAAAAGTACCACTAAATCAGTAAGAATAAAAGTTTATAAAATTAATCAAGATTTATTGAACTTTTTCCCATAACACTCTTTTTTTTTTGGGGGGGGGGGGATTCAAAGAAAGAGCAAGAATAATAGTAATCAGCAAAATGCTAAATTATTCAACAAAAATTTTAAGTAAACCATGAAGACAAATAAGAATTAGCGAAACAAAAACCCTCCATGACAGAGTCTAAAGGGGTTGAGGCATAAAGAGCTGGCCATGCAGCGGGCAGAGCACCTAGGCTCTGGGCACAGAGAACCGGAGAGGCTCCCGGAGCTGCACAGCTTGTGGCTGTGACACTAGCCTCCCCAGGCACAGTCTTCTTGCTCTGTGCAATGGGAATCACACTTGCTCCTACTTCCTAGGACACTACCTGCCCATTACTCATCTGAAAGGACGCTCAGAAAGAGCTTGTTAAACTACTCCCATGCAGTGAGCACAAGGGAAGTGAAGGCTAACCCAGATGTTACCTGGAATATACTGGCTCCATACGGTGTTCTCCAGGCGTTGAGAAGGTTGTCCTTTCCAGTGCTCACAAACCATTTGCCTACAGGAAGAGGATTTTGAAAAAAGCAGTGTTCGTGATACTCTCTCAGACACTGAGACCTGCTTAACAGAGCTTCAAGCTATTCATAGGAAACTCGTCTAATTTGCAACAAACAGTAGTTGTTTTCACTGAAAATTATAGCTCCTACATTAGTTGATTATACTATGACAAGGACAAAGTGGCTGAATGCCAGAAAACTGCATGGCATTGGGGAAGTAGGCATGTATAATGAAGTGGTAGTTTTGAGGAGGGACATGTTAATGAACTGCAGGGCCTGACTTAAAAAGCGTCAGGAGGAGGTCAGAAGGCAGGATTCTGGCTGACAGAAGAGGACAGAGGGCTTGCTTACCACAGTGGGCAAACTTGAGTGACAGCACGCAGCTCTCGTGCAGATGGAGCTGATACTTGTCCGGCTTGGTGACGTGGAGCACTTCCACGTTACTGTTCTCCATCCCCACTGCGAGCCACTCTCCAGTTGGGCAGTAGCCCAGAGAAAATATCTAGAATTAAAACAGGTGACAGTTATAATGGCTAGAGGACACACTTCCTTTAACTGGGAGGCACTGTTTCTTCTGAGGATACGTCTTAAATTATAAAGGAAATCAAGATTATTTACATTGTACAGGGCAAAAAAAAAAAAAAAATCAAAGCCAAAGAAGTGATCCCAAATCAATGAGACAGATCTCCACAGATATAATTTAGTAATAAATAATGTACAATTCAAAAAAAATAGAGTAATGGACTTTGAAATAAAAACATGCTAAAAGCTTATAATAAAAGAGACTTATTAACCCTTCAATAGTATATAAACTGTTTTATGTTGATAGAAAACAATGGAATTTTCAGCTATGTAATCCAGAGCCAAAAGTGACTTTGTCTCACCATAAAGGAAACCCACTTCTTAAGCATGTCACATATTTCACAAAACCAAGGCTTCTGAAATGTTTTGGCGCAAGACTGCACCTGTGAGGTGAAGTCGTGCTGCTGCAGCTGCCGCCCTTCGCGCAGGTCCCAGGATCTGACCGTGTTGTCCAGGCCGCCCGTCCAGAGCTTGGTGCCATCGTTAGAAATGTCAATACAGCTGGCCCCGTCTGTGTGGCCCTGGAACTGCCTAAAAATGTCAAAATGAAGAGAAAAATTCTTGAAAAGTTAGTTTTTAGGTGAACTGGCTTTAGAATTCCTCAGCAATCAATTTCATTGCAGGTCTTATTTGTGGATTTCATTATGTTTTCTGATTATTCTTAGTAATGACAAAGCACATATGTAAGAGAGATTAATGTTAAATTGAGAGGTTGTATTTTTATTTATCTTTAAACACTTAGGAAATACTTGAAATTACTGTTAAATAATAACTGATAGGAAAAAAACTCCAACTGAATTAAACAATTAAAACACACCGTGGCATATGTATGGACGATGTAAGCCATAGTCGAGGCCTATCCTCCCACTGAGATATGAGGGAAGGAGAAAATGCAAGAGGGAAGAGGGAATATCTCCCTTCTACAGACTATGGGGAAGGGCGCAGGGAGAAGGAATTCTTCCAGGTGAAGTGCAGGTGGCTGTGCTCTCAGGTTAAGTAAGGCATACGAAAGAAACTCGGGGTGACTCAGCTGCCGCGGGAGCTGGTACACTGTCAAAGACACCGGGGGAAGGAGACTCTATTAGCAGTTCCTCTTAAGAACCTTACCCAAAGGGAACACGGTAATGACTATTTTGTTACTGGAATCATACACAGAGCTTCGTCCTGCCACATATCTTACAACAGTCAGCAGAGGCTTCTTCCCCTGCACATGCCCCTGACTTGTAGCTAGGCTTGATTACAACCTTCCCACACCTCTTGCTTCCTGCTCTCTCTGGTGCTGACATGTGGAGACTTGTTTCAGGGCCTTACATATCAACACCACTTTCTACAATCTCATTTCTAAACAGACATCTTAGTTATGTCTATCCACCCTTAAAGGTGGGACTACAGATAATCCAGACTTTTCAGGGTGAACAGAACCAAACGCATGCCTGGCCCATGGCAGGTGCTCAACAGTCACTTGCTGAGAACGACCATATCAGATGCATATGACACCAAAAGCACCACACACTGTGAGTCTTCTCAGAGAGCGTCTATTGACAATGGCATTTGTTAGCAAGCACAGATGGCAAATTATGATGTTTAACGAGCTCATGAGGTCATGGGAACCTTATGTACATTACTTATGTAAAAGTGACCTCATTTTTTTAAATACCTGAATTGATACCACTTAGTATAATGTCAAAAAGAAAAAAAGGAACAAAGAAGGCAACCCCATTCATTTAATAAAGTTTATGGCAGAAAACAAAGCTTTTATATAATAATGTTCCTAGCATCTTAAAATGGGCCCATTTATAACAATTTTTAGTAAGACAGTTCTATTTCCTCTTTTAGGCAGACAGTCACGCATGCAGATCTCGGGTACAATGTTGTACAACAGCTCCTCCTCCTTCCCTGGTGAGGGATCCTGCTTACCCACCTCACCAGCGTCTGGTTGTGCAGGTCCCACACGGCGATGTTGCCGTCGCTGCAGCAGGAGAAGCAGACCTTGGAGTCGGGGCTGATGGCCAGGGCGTAGCAGGCGGGGGCCGAGGACGTCAGCTCCGCCTTGATGCGAGGGGTTGGCGCGGCCAGGTCCCAGATGGACAAAGTGCTGGCCTCCCCTCCCACAATTAGGGTGCGACCATCAGGGAGCAATCGGCAGGAACGGATGTAGTTATCCCTGTTCTGTAGAGACAAAAACCATCAAGAGATTAGCCATGAGGAAAGGAAAACAGCATTAACACGAGAGCAGAAATCCATAAAGTGTTGTGTTCCCTCCTGGTTTTAATGAGCCATTTTTACTTATGACAATGATAAAGTGGATTAATGCTAGAAAATTACAGGAAATTAGAGAAGTACTTAAACTTGATCTACAAAATTTAGCACTGAGATATTTAATCTTAATTAGCATATAAATGCAAAGATCTAGACCTACTCCCACCACCACCAAATCAACCAGCTGCCTGAGTCATTTGCACACGCAGGCGCGCATGCTCATTAGTGCAGCGGCCCTAGCAGCCCTAAAGCAGCTATGCTTGGGGACCGGGCACACTCGACCTGGCAGGGGAGAGGTCCCACCACTGCTGCCAAACTGCCAGGCTGCTGAGGAGACCTAACAGTCTCCTCCTTCCACCTGGCCCTGCATTACCTGGCTAAAGGCTTCGTGGGTTTGAATGATTAAGCAGCATCAGCTGGAGGCAAAATATGATTAAGGAGCATTTAATGACAGAAAAAAACACTTTCTTCTTAGTTCATGAGGTCACAGGAATCTTGTGTAAGTTAATTATGTTAAACTGACATAGCATCGTACCATAGATAAAATCTGATGCTGGTCTAAGGAAGAAAATCAAACTAAAATTTCCTTGAAAACTCAAGAACAAATAGGAAACAGCCAAGGGGGTCTGCAGTGTTGGCCAAAGGATATATTAAATTACTCTTGTTTCGCAATAGGACAAATTGGGACAGCTAGGTGCACTCTCTCAGAAACCACATGGGCTCTTTTCCTACACCCCTTTACCAGATAGAAAAGCAAATGGTTTGCAGGCTCCTAGGCACTGCACCAGCTGATGACAGCTATCCTGGCGCAGTATCACATGAACAACTGGATAATTCCACCCTAAGGAACTGAAAGAAGACATGCATCCTCGCCAGCACTTTAGATCTCCACATGAAAGACTACAAACCACTGAAAACAACTGCCCATTTGGGATCAACACCGTGTGTGGCTCATACACCCTGGTCTCTCACTGTCCCACACTGTTTTCTGAGTGGAGGTTTAAAGCCCTATGCATGATGCTCACTCACCAGACAGTCAAGCTGAGAGACAGGGCTCTTATTGCCGGGGTGGCTGATGTCCCAGACCTTGACACAGCCCTTCCCACCTGTGTACACGTGTCTGGTGGGGTTGCTGATGGTCACTGCGCACACCACCTCCCCGTGGTTCAGGGTGTTGATCTGGCGAGCGTGTCGGGGGATGCCGGGTCCGATGAGGGCGTCGGGGGGGAAAGGGACAGGCTGCATCTGCCCGTCTGCCGTCACATGGAAGGAGTATGCTCTAAGGCAGCGGAGGGGAGAAAAGACAAAGAAGGGAATGTAAAAGGTGGTACTTAACTGATCAGTGCAATGAGATGAAACATTCTCAGCGCTACTTATAATGTGCCAACAAGTCAAAGTTACCTAGTACAGTGGAAAGAATATAATTTTCAGTCACAGCTAGAACTTTAATCACTTCTCAGGTCAACTCTTTACTAGCCGCTATATAACTTCAGTAGTCACTTAGGGCATTGCCTTCCACTCTGGATGATTTAGAAACCTGTGATGAGATTTTGCCTATAGATCATTCCACAGCAGTCAAGACTTATTGATTGAAGATCAATCAGCCAAAACGAAAAAGCTTAAGAAGGATCCAGACCTACTTGGTGAGATGGCAAATGTGCTGAAAGAAAGAAAGGAAGGAAAAGAAGGAAAGGAAGGAAGGAAAGAAGGAAGGAAGGAAGGAAGGAAGGAAGGAAGGAAGGAAGGAAGGAAGGAAGGAAGGAAGGAAGATAGGAAGGAAGGAAGTCCTATAGGAATTGAACAATAAATCCCAGTAATTCTAAATGGAATTAGAATCTGAAAGTGTCCAGAGTGACTGCCCGCAGGCTCCATCTCCAGTAAAATACCTGTTTTGCAATGTAACTTAAGTTAGAGCTTCTCCCTCACAGACCTCTCTATTCTGAGGGCACTGAAGTTAGCAGGGATGAGAGTGGGCTGTTATGCCTCTGGAGGCAGGAGGTGTGGAGGGGGTGAGGGTGGGCATGGGCGTAGGGCTGGGCCAGTCTTGGGGGCATAGAGCCCATTTGAAATGATGCCATTCTGCTTTGCATGGAGCTTCGGAATATGCATTTATATAAGAAGTTGATCAAAGTCATACCAAGGGAAAGCATCTGTGGGTGCACAAAGGACAAGCACTTGGAACAACTGTAGAGAAAATTTAAATCAAATTAAAACAGTTTATGGTTCCTTAATGCAAAAATCTACAGGACAGCCACATTCATCAAAAGTCAGCCCATCACTGAGGAGGCCCATGAGGATGAAGCAAGTATGTGGCTATGGAAGATGTGGGCGCCAGAAAGAGGGGAGAGCTTTCTGTCCCTGCAGACCTCAGAACTGTTAATAGAAGAAAAGCAGCATGTTAGACTTGCTGAGGGGAAGAAGGGGGGAAGCTAGGAACACAACAGATGCAAGGTATTTCTTTGGTCAAATCAATAGAACTTGGAGAGACTGTGGATATGTGGCCTGACACAGAGAGGTACTGAGGTGGACTCAGGCTTGAAGCCCAGGTGACTAGGTAGACCACAGTACATTAGAAGGTTTGGTTTTCTTCAACTCGAGGGCCTAGGGGAACCTAAACAACTCAACCAGAAGTTGAGCACTGTAGATTCAAGAGAGAAGTCAGGCTAAAAGGTCAGTCTGGTCATTCACAAAGAAGTGATAGTGAAGCCAAAGAGCAGGAAGAATAATCCTTGAGCAGAATATGTCATGAGCAGAACAGATGCAGAATCTAACAGCAGGGTACTTTTAAGGAATCTACAACAAGAACAATCAGGGAGGCAGATAATCCGGAGAGAAGATGCATGGAAAGAAAGGAGAAGATGGTTCATTACATGACAACCAAGAGATTCATTCTTTCAGCACACATTTCCTGGGTACCCAGAGTGCCAACAGGGTACTATGCTAACAGGGCTGGGATACAACAGAAAGAACCCACATACCCCTGTTCTCCTGAAATTACAGCCTGGGGGTGGGTGGCAGCAGGTGGGTACAACAGCAATTTCATTAGTGAGAGATTCACATAAATAAGTATTAAAATGTCAGATGGTCAAGGCTGTGAACAGTGCTCATACCATGGCTCTCCGGCAACTTGACATGGTGAGAGGACAGGGATATGGCAATGGGGCAGCAATCTAGGAATGGATGTTAACTTCCCCGGCAAGGGTAGTATGAGGAGAAAGAGCATGGGATACTGAAGAGTAGAGTGAGATACAATGCTTATCATTTAGTCAAAGAATATTTATTAAATGCCTCAGGAGCCCAATTCTATCAGGTGCTGGGGAATCAGAGTGAATACGACAGACAAAGCCCCTATCCACCAGAGCCTACATTCCCAGAAGGGAAAACAGATATTAGATTAGCATAAAAATAACCTCAATGGTGGTTAAACACTCTCTCTCTCTCTCTCTCTCTCTCTCTCTCTCTCTCTCTCTCACACACACACACACACACACACACACACACACACACACACACACACTCTTCTATTTTCAGATAAAAGACTAAAGATGCAGGGAGAGGTCTGAGGTGTTGTTTGAATGAGATCAGAAGGAAGGACACAGGCCTTCCACATGTGAAGGGGAATGTTATGGAAGAGAAGCAGCAAATACAAAGTCCTTAAAGCAGAACCAAAGGAGAAGGCTAGGCCCAGTGGAAAAGGACAAGATGAAGAGAGGCAGGGCCATGTTCACAAAGGCTTATTAGGTTGTCATGAGGAGTGTGGACGTTATTCAGAGCAGAATGGGAAGTCACTGAAGATTTTGCACACGGGAGTGACAGGATTCAGTTAACATTTTAAAGGATTGTTCTGATTGCTGGGTGAAAAGTGAAATGTTGGTGGCAGGATAAAAAAAGGAAAAGTAGCCAGGGACTACTGCTGTCATCTAGGGAGAAGCAGCAGCTAGGGCTTGGGAGACTGTAAGAAAGCTGGGAATAAATTTGCAATTCAAAAATTACTCTGGCTGGGTGAAGGTAGAGGAAGCTGTGTTTTATGGGGCATTTGAATTCTGAAGGTGACCCAGTGAGGGGTGATGACAAGGTCTTCTTTGTGAGTGTGTGAGTAGGTAACAAAAGTTTAAAAAGGCAGCAACTCACTGGAGGTGACCTGGTCCAAGACCCAAGATGCAGTTACTGTGGGACTGACATTGTGAATGAACACCACGTCACCCAGGATGATGGTGGACACTGCTGGAGGGAGACCTTAAGCCAGTGCCAAGACCTTAATGAATTGGAGAAAGTCCCCCAACAAGGTGGAAAAGCAGGTAGAGTCCAAGGGCATGAGCCTGAAAGGCACAGGGTTTTCACAAAAAAGGTAAAAGAATTCGATTCTAGAAGAGACCAGAGCAGCCAGTGGGGATGGTGGACAATGACAACACAGCCTTTATCACCCCACCATGGCCCTGAGGATTGTGGGTATGAAACAGGGCTGCAGTGGAGGGGCCCCTCAGGAGAGAGCCAGGTGTCAGTTCAGGCAAGAAGATGCCTCTTGATGCCTGTAGAGAAAGGCTGAGATTCTGAGAGATGATGACCGAGAAAAAGGCTAATTGATTTAGCAATTAAGAGGTCATGAAGACTAAATCTTAAAGACATGGAAAGAAAGGTTATTCCAAGTTTAGTTGGTGTTATACATTCTTAATGATAATTTGCTTGAAAAGACATCCCTTCTCTCCTCTTTAGAATCACTAAGTGGTTTTTAAAGAGCTTTGAGAATTTAAATAGTTAAGAAACCAGACATACAATTTCTTCGGAGGTTTTCAATAGGAGAAGTCTTCAATTTAACCACAACCACTCTGTGAACACCTATGATGGTCCTGGAACTCCCTTATTAAGAATTTCAAAAGTCTATTTGCATTAAGGACATAATGTGGTCCTCTGCTGCAAGTTTGTGTGTGATACTTAAGATTGAAAAAAAATAAAAATAAAGCTCTAATACATACTATGTATCAGGTTTCAACAACTCTTTGATATGTACAATGCAATAAATACTGGCATGAGTACTAAAAGCCAAACTTTCTAGATATCAGAACTACCCAAGCTTGAAGAACTATTCTTTTTCTATCCAATTAGATGCATCAGAAAGCACACTCCAAGCCACATACTCTGATATGTCATGCTAAGAATACAAAATCAGGCAGGACACTGACCTTATCCACAAATGGTTTATCATCTAGGAAGTGTGAGAGGGTGTGGGGATCCAGAGAAATACTAGGTGTACCGGTTAATAATGCGGATTTTCTTCAATAGAGGGAGTTACACATATGTTGACATATATGCGATTTGATATGTATTCTATTTTATTGTATTGACAGCAAGCTTCAAAATTTCATATGTCAAATTTGCTGAAGATGTTAACATCATAGATATTTTTACACTTAAAAATGTTGAATTTCGTGCCAAAAAAAAGCAATTGCAGGAAGTTTTAATACATTAATTTTGAAGAAAAGTTATCTTATACTTTGGGAAGCTTATGGTGAAAATGCTCCATCTCAAGATACTTGTGAACACTGGTTTAAACACTTTAAAAGTGATGATTTCACCCTTACTGGTTTGCCTCAGTGGATAAAGCGTCAGCCTGAGGACACAAGGGTCCTAGGTTCGATTCTGGTTAAGGGCATGTACCTTGGTTGTGGGCATATACCCAGTGGGGAGTGTGCAGGAGGCAGCTTATTGATGTTTCTAACTCTCTATCCCTCTCCCTTCCTCTCTGTAAAAAATCAATAAAATACATTTTTTTTTTTTTAAAGTGATGATTTCCATGTAAAAGACAAAGAACATTCAGGTCAACAGAAAAAAATTTGAAGACCAACAATTACAAGCATTATTGGATGAAGATGCATGTCAAACTCAAAAACAACTTACAGAAAGATTAAACGTTGCTCAGCAAACAATTTCCGATCATTTACAAGCTATGGGAAAGATTCTAAAGGAAGGAAAATGGGCACCACATCAACTGAATGAAAGACAAATGGAAAACCATAAAGTCATCAGTAAAATGTTATTTCAACAGCATGACAGTCTTTTTTGCATCGAATTGTGACTGGCGATGAAAAGTGGATTTATTTTGAGAATCCCAAATGCACAAAATCATGGGTTGATTCAGATCAACCATCATTATAGACTGCAAGGCCAAATCACTTTGGAAAGAAGATAATCCTCTGCATTTGGTGGGATCAGGAAGGTGTGGTGTATTATGAGCTTTTAAAACCAGGTGAAACCATTAATACTAATTGCTACCAACAACAAATAATCAATTTGAACTATGCTTTGATCGTGAAATGACCAGAATGTGCCAGAAGACACGGTAAAGTAATTTTGCTTCATGATGACGCACCATCACACACTTCAAAGCCAGTTAAAGACACATTAAAATATCTTGCCTGGGAAGTATTAACCCACCCACTGTATTCCCCAGAACATGCTCCTTCAGATTACCACTTGTTCTGATGGATGGCACACGTACTTTCTGAGCAGCACTTCAAAATGTATAAAAAAAGTGGAAAATTGGGTCTCTGAATGGTCTGCCTCAAAACAAGAAAAGTTCTATTGGGACGTATCGACAAATTACCTGAAAGATGGGGGAAATGTGTAGCTAACAATGGACATTACTTAAATAAAGCACTTTTGATGTTTCTCTTGAAATTATCGCCTTTCCTTTGATTACAAAATCCAAATTATTAACCGATATACTTAGTATATAGTGACCAGCTGTGCACAAAGGCAGGTGAAGCTATTGTACTAAGAGCTAAGAATGGATCTCTAAAGCAGATGGTGAAGAGAACATAGGAAGTTTGAACTTTCTGACAGAACTGTGCTTCAAACAGTCAAGAAATCTGCACATCATTCTTTTTAAAACATGCGCATCACAATTATTTTATTTGGATCATCACCTTTTGATGAAATCCTAGCTTAAAGAACGTCCTTGGCCTTCACACAATCCACCTCCTTTACCCTCACTAAGAGGTCCAATACTGTAATGTTACATTCTCCCTTCTCATACTTTGCAACACCTTTTCCAATGTTTTAAGCCTGAACTAGACCTTGAATTCACAATTAAAGATCTGGCTATTCTACTTTATAAAATATGATAGAAAAGTAGGTTCTGTAAGGAGCATATGAACTTACTAGTAGGTTAGCCAGTCAACAAATACTTGAGGATTTACCATGTTTCAAGCATTGTTCCTGTTTTGAAAAATTTTGCTTTATACCCCCCCCCCCCCCCCCGAAAAAACAGCAAGAAAAGACTTCTGAATTGTGAGCAGCCTAAACCCCATAAACCTGAGGTCTTTGTTATGGCTGAATTCACATGCCATAGCCTGTAATACAATTAGTACCATGGTTTTAATCGAATAGTTTCACACTATTTATAGAAGCCTCATTTAAGCAGAGTTGAGAGAGAAAGTCCATTTTGGCTTATGTTGAATTTAAACTATGTTGTCATTCCAATTATATACTGAGTGGAACCCTTGCTAATTCACCAGAAGAGACTAGAGCACCCAATGTGAATTATCAAATAAATGCTATTTTATTCATTAGTTTGGAACATGCATTTAATTATAATTTTTTATAAAATCTAGCAATTCATTTTATAAAACTAATTAAGACAGAGATGCTCAATTCTTAAAGTCTTTCTGGGGAAAGGCTGTTACTGGGGGGGGGGGGGGGGGGGGGGAAGGGGTGACCTTAGGTAATTTATTATGTTTTACTAGTGTCCTGGTACATGGATTTGTGCACATTGAAAGAAAATTAATTATAAGAAATATTTTAATATCACTATTCGCCCTTTCTCTCTAATAGAAGTGTCAACTAAATTCACAATTGACAATGACAGATCAAAACATATGTGCGATTGGCACCAATGAGAGCTTTATATGAATCGTGCATTCACGAGTCAACAGAGCCTTTTATATATAGAGAGATAAAATTGCTTAATTAGACCTGATTTCTGATTTAACTAAACTTTTCCAGCCCAGTGAAACACACCAACTTCTCTTTCAGGCAATTGTCAGAAACACAGCAGTAAATATCAACACGAAGCAGGTTATTATTGTAGATCACACAGGGAGAACAAAGGGTAAACTATTTAATTGCAGCATTGTTTGACTATATTCTGTGCAATGAGAAAACCTGAATTCATTTTCAAGTTCCACCATTTCTTACTTCTTTTCAGTAGGTTCAAGTTTCTAAGCTTTCTAAATCTCCATTTTCCAGCTAATGAAAATAGGATTCCACCGAGTCTCCTCTGTACCTAGTCCAGGACTTCAGTGAAGATCACTTCACAGACATTTGGTTAAAGTGTAAAATGTTTTCATCTGGCTATAAAGCAAGTAGTGTTCCTGGGCTGAAGAAACTGCAAGGAGGCTATTCGTTAGGGAGAGAAAGCTGGGCATTGCTACCTGATGTCATTACCCAGATGAACATTTAGCATATTAGCATTTTATATATTTATAGATGTTCTACCACAAAAAGTATTTATTTTTTTCTGTTGAAAAGTATGCACAACACAAAGTTTTACAATTTTGTATCTTATCATCTGAAAAGTCACATAATCAGTAAAATCATTTCTTTTCTAAACATATTACCTAATAGACAAACATGTAAATTGACTATTTCTCCGATAAACCAATAGCCAAACAGGAGTGAGTATGCAAATTAACCAAAGATGGCGATGACACCAAATTTTTGGAATGGAACCCAGATTCTTTGTCTACTGGAATCAAAGAATGAATCCATGGACAGAAAGTGGTATAACAAAGATGGAGATTTATTGAAGAACAAGTACAGACTCCCACGTAGGGAGGGAGAAGAGTCCCACAGAATGGACTCCCATGTAGGGAGGGGGCTAGAGCCCCACAGAACTGACTCCCCAGTAGGAAGGGGAAGAGTCCCATAGAATGGACTCCCATGTAGAGAGGAGGAAGAGTTCCACCGAGTTCTTTTTCCCCAGGGCTTATATAGGTTGCAGATACTGGTGCCTTGATATCCCTATCACTATTTCCTTAGACTGGTTACCATAGTAACTCCTGGGCTCAAAGGTTGAACCTCACATAGGACATGTGAGGTTTTCTCCCCTCCTTCCTTATTGTTGTCCTATTCCCTTTGGGCTTTCTTCTTCTCCTTCTGAATGAAGGGTTTCCTTCTCTTTATTTTGTAAATATAGACCTTTTGCTGTTCCCAGCACCCTCATTCTATGAAAATGTACATGTTGCAGCTTTCTAGCTCCCCCATTCTAGGGAAATATACCTTCTGCTGCTCTGCAGCCCTGTGCTTCCTCCATGGTCCCCATAATTTCCAAAATTTCTAATATTTCCTAAACCTGTCCTATTTTACCCCAGAAAATTTGTTTCGGTGGGTTAATTTGTATATGTAGGCGTGGAGCGGGACAACTGCTATGAGGAAGAGGGCAGGTTCAGAGGGAGCTACAGGAGTGGTGCTCTCGCTGGGAGAGAGGACCTGCAGGCTCCTGGACGGCCAGGAGCGAAGCCAGGGGAAGAAAGGCCTATTCTTGCACATATCTCCGTGCATCGGGCCTCTAGTCTATAATAAAAGTATATTATCTCTATACACATAAATGAATGTGAATTTATGCTTTGATGCCCTGTTATAGAAAGACATCGCAATAACAGGAATATGGAACTTAATGTACTCAATCTAAACTTCTTTGGCCACTTCTGCACCCTACAATATGAGGCTGAAAAACTGGGGCAAAGCTAAACAGAAAATAATACTGTAGTTGAGTGAATAGCCACTCTGTATCAAACAGGGTACTAAACATGTAACATATTATCTTATTTCATCCTCATATCCTCCTTGTCTGGTGATGCAAGCCCTAGTTTACAGATAAGCCAACTGAAGCTCACTAAATTAAAAAACTGAACAAAGTCACTCTCTTCACAATTGTAAATTGGCAGTCAGAATTGAACTTGCATGTGTCTCACTCCAGAAGCCATACTTTGTGGACCATACCACATTCTCTGGGATTCCTGGTGTCATCTGCCAATTACATTAGTTGTGACTCTTAGCACTCCTAGGAACAACATTTCTCAACTATCCTCCAACCCATCAAGCCTTCTAAAAGGCTTTCACAATGTTTATAATACTGAGAGTCAAGGCTGGGGGAATGAAGGGAGCCACTGGGCAGCAGTTGAGAGAAGCACCACCTCATCTGCTCTGGTGATTTTACTATAGCTGTGGATGCAACTGCTGTTTAAGCAGTGACTGCAGTACCTGAACACTGGATGATGCCTCTTTCCTAAGGGACCCTTCCATCCCCATGGCTTCATATAGAACTCATGGGTATTTGAGTTATTTGATTAATCCTTTGACCTTGTTATTTAGTCACTGCTTGCAATAGACCAAACTTTTCACCTTCAAATACATCAAAGTTCTTGGTCAACAAGACTTGTCAGTAAACAACTATTTGCAGAACACACATACATACATAGAATTTTATGATAATTGATTATACCTTTAACTCTCAAGGAACTTGAAGTCTAATTTGTCTTGCCTCCCTTAATAATCAGTCAAATATTTACTGAACAACTTGACTACGGAGCCAGCACGTGTCTGATCCAACAGAAAAGAGTATGTAAAGCAGTAAGTTACAGAAGGAAGAATCAAGAGTTCGATATATCAGGGGGAAAGTGAAGAAAAGGGTCATGGTCAGGGATGATTAAGACTGAGGGGCAGGCAACTTGGGGAGAGAAAGAGAACACTTAGGAGATAAAAAGGTGACCAGTCCCTGAGTGTATACTTAGTAAATAACTAAGCAATGGGAAGTCAGAAAAGGGAGAGATTGGCACATATTTTCTTTCTTTTATCCATGCACCCAATAAGTATAAATTGTGATCAACAACGTGAACCAGGTACCATTCTAGGCACTGGAGCTACTTCTGTAACTGAACAGCCAAGAGCTCTTCTGCTCTGTTATCATGGAACTTACATTCAAGTGGGGAGAGACAGATAATGGCTATAGACAAGTATGAAAATGGCAAGGAACAAAAAAGAACAATGATGGGGAGGAAAGACGAGCAGGATGCTATTTTAGATAGGGCTGTCAGGGCTGAATACTCAAACTGACATCTTAGCAGAGACCCAAGTGAGACAATAGGCCACAGAAGACATGAATGTGCACAAAGGATCAGAGAAAGCAAATGCCCCAAGGTAGGCAAGCCAGTAGGGAGGCCTCTGTGCCAAGGGGATTTGGCTGCTACTAAAGGCCGAGTTTGGAAAGCAGAGGGCAAGTGAGAAAGTACTAGTGATTGGGGAAGCAGCATGTATACGGTGTGTATAGGTGACAGACAGGATGCCAGAGGAAAGAGCAATGAGGATAGAAAACACAAGTGACTAATAAGGTAGAGAGGGGCTGACGGGATGCTTCCCAAAAGAGAGGAATCGAGCTGTGATTTTAAAGGAAAATCCAGTGTTATTTTATAGTAAACTAGAGGCCCGTTGCACAAAGATTTGTGCAAGAATAGGTCTTCCTTCCCCTGGTTGCTGGCACTGGTTTTCATCCAGCACTTAGGTCCTAGGCCTTCGCTCAGGCCTCTGCCTTCCACCTTCATTCTGGCCAGAGCCTTCAGTCTTCACTCCAGCCAGAGCACCACTCCTGTAGCTCCCGCTGCCTCCCCCCGCCCCCATCCTCTTCATCATAGCAGGCATCCTGCCCCCCCCCCCCCCCCCCCCCCCCGCTGCTCTGAGTCTATGTATGCAAATTAATCCATCTTTGTTGGGTTAATTTGCATACTCACTCCTGATTGGGTGATGGTCATCATGGAGGAAGGGCCAATTTGCATATTTCTTTTTCATTAGTATAGATGTTTTGTATCTTGGATTATGAAGCCAAATAGCAGAGAGACCTGTCTATGGTTATATTAATTGAAAGTTATACTGGATTGAAATGAAGGATGTGGAATGAGATATGGCAAGATCAGAATGTATAAGAAGAGGCTGAAACAATGATGTGTACAAGTTTCGCATTCATGACTCAAGGGGTGCTATGAATAGAGGAACTCCAAATATCCAGATCCCAAGACAAGAAGCCAGCTGACAACAGAGCAAGCCACTTTTCCGGAAACACAATTGAGCATAAAACCACACTTCTTTCTTTTCAGCCTTTAAAGTCTGGCATGTCTTTTCCCAACATGCTCAAATTTTGAGCATCCAGGTTTACATATGAGACTTTTTTTTTTTTTAAAGGCAACAAAAGAATTGCCTCGAAAACAGTAACAGATGTAGAGACAACCTGACTGCTGGAGACGCCTCAGCAATTTGCATTTTCATATTAGCAGCTCAAGATTTTAAATTGAAAACACAAACCTCACCTCATTACCTCTTTTCTTATGCTAAGAGAAAATGGAAAATACTTCACAAGGAAAAAAAATGCAAGCCGCAGGAACTGCCCTACACTGTCTAGCAGTGCCCAAAGTTTAAAGGGCCAGCAGAACCCAGAGCCTGGTGCACAGTGAGCTAGGGGAACAGAGGTACTCACGGTTTTCCTCCTGGAATGCCTGTCAGGTTTGGAGGTATTGCTGGGACACGCATGTGATGGTGTGGATCAAATCCAACCTACATTTTTTTTTGCAAGCAAAATAATAAAAACAGACAGTTACATTTACTAATTTTATCTTTCTCAATATCTTTTCTAAAACCTGGGAGACAGATTCTTTAAAAATAACATTTTAGAAACATATATGGAATTATCTATTTATTGATGAAATGATGGGATGTTTATGATTTCTAGGTAACATAATTGGGAGTGGCACATACATAAAAATATACTAATAATTATTCATGCTTATTATGGAAAGGAAGCACTCACAAAATTATTGAAATAGTTGCTATCCTTTGGTAGATTTAAGATTTTTTTTTAAATGGAAAATAAAAAAGAAATTCCCTCCTTACAAAAGAAAATAGATATCATGATATAATTACATATAGTTTAATTTATAAATACACACTATAAATAACTCAAATTATACAGACCGCATTAGAAGAACATGAATTATTATCCTCTGTGCCCTGAAATGTTTATTTTGTAAAAACCACAGACATACCACTGGTGATCTCCCATAAGCAGCCGCAGCGGCGGCGGCAGCAGCAGCAGCACTCATCTGCGGGGAGATGTTGTGCAGCCCTGCATAGGCAGCTCCAGGGCTGGTCAGCTCCCCATTCATCCCAGCATGGGGCACGATCCCAAAGGGGGTTGGATATGGACAAGGAACTGCCATTGGGGTCCTTAGGCTTGAAGCTACAGACCAAGGAAAGAGGAAAGAGAAAAACAAAGAACATAGGTAACAATAATGAAGTCAGACATTCTTATATACATTAAAAATAGGATGATTCAAATAAGCTTATTTTTATATTCTCAAAAATCATCCAGGCCTTCATCAGAATTCGTTCATTCACTTTATTTTATTAAACATTTACTATGTGCCAGACTTCGTGCCTGGTCGGGTTAAGAAACTTTGTCAAGCCGAGACAGGTTTGGCTCAATGGATAGAGCGTCGGCTTGGGGACTGAAGGGTCCCGGGTTCGATTCCGGTCAAGGGCATGTACCTTGGTTGCGGGCATATCCCCAGTAGGGGGTGTGCAAGAGGCAGCTGATCCATGACTCTCTCTCATCGATGTTTCTAACTCTCTATCTCTCTCCCTTCCTCTCTGTACAAAATCAATAAAATATATTTAAAAAAGAAAAAGAAAAAAAAGAAACTTTGTCAAACAGCCAAAAAATGCTGGTTATTAACTCTTAAAGAACTGCACTCTTTAAGCTGCTTTAATTTCTGTAAAAATCAAGCAACATATAAATATGGAGAAAACTTTTTTTTACTAACCCAAGGGGTCGACGCCTGGTGGTTTTCCAGCTACAGGCCTCAATCCAGGAGTGGAATTACTGCCTGGGGTGGGTGCATCGGTTCGTGGAGTAGGGGTATTGGACTTTGAAACAGGAGTAGTAGATTTTTCATTCTAACAAGAGATACAATAAGATACACTGGCAATGAGAACACAGTTTTAAGAATTATGTTTAAAAACAATGATGTTTTACATTTTAAAAGAAGGTAAAGAGAAAAAAAACAATAGGAAAAGGTTCTTCAGCTTGGGCCTTTATTTTCATTAATTAAAGAAAGCTAAAAAGAGTTCCCTGAGACCACAAAACCAATGTCCAGGAGAACATACAAGGAAGGTGAATTTAGAGTCAAGTGGACTACTTCCAGAAAACTGGTGAGTGTCCTATGGATGCGAACAGGTCATGCGTTCTATGACCACCACTTGCTGGTGATTTTAAGATTGAATGGTTTGAGTTGGGCTCCTGGTGGATAGTTTAAGTCACTGAGACTTCCAGGTTAACAGATCCCCTTAGAAAAGATCCAAGCCTGAGTCATCATACAGATCAGCACAGAGGAGTTGCCATTCCGAAAAGGCAAAAAGGCCAGAGAAACAAACAAAACAAAAATTAATCTAGCTCCTGGTCAGACATAGTCCATTAATTTGCAAAAAAACTGTTGATTTTTTTTTTTTTTCCTTTAGCAGTGAATTCAAAAGGTTACTTAAAAACTAAATTTGTACTTTTGTTCTTGTTAATGTTAGGTTACAAGGAAATAACGGGGGAGAAAAAGAAGGGTGCCACAAAAAAAAAACAAAATTAACTGCATAGCCACAGAGGGGGTTATGAGGAGATCACCCTGACTTGCCAGCAGTTTCAATTGCATTTCTGATTTGTAGTATGAGTCAAGGTGAATTTTTTTTAGATAGAAAGATTATTTTTTAGATAGAAAAGGAATATTATTGCAGTCATATATAGCATGGTAATTCAACCAAAACTAGCAACAAAATCACATCCATGCCAAAAACTAAATTTACCATAAACCACAGATGACAAAACTGTGACCCCAGTGTGCATTTCTTCATCTTCACTAAGACATGTATTACTCAACGTCCCCACCTCCCACTCTCGCCTTGCAGAAAGACTCACAAAACAAACACCCATCACTGACAAATCGGTAAACCCATCTGCTCCAAAAATGCTTGTCAATTAAACTTGAATGCTGAACATATACATATATTTGGAAATAAATGTCCTATAAAAAAATGTGAAAAGGAAAAAAAATGTCAAACCCAACCATCCTGAAATAGCAACACTGAGAACTGCTTACAAGGCTAAGTTCTTTGGATTTGGAGGAAGGAGTACTGCTGGAGGATGCAATTGAGGCTGGGCTGATGGGGGCATCTTTCTTGAGCAGGCGAGTCTTGTCCAGGCCATTCTCTCTGGGGGAATGTGCTGGGCTCCCTCGAGGGGAAGAGGGATCCTACAAAGTAACATCTCGGGTATTAATGCAGCACAGAACATTCACAATGCTGGAGTACTTGGGTGTGGACGTTTCTAACTGTAAGTATTTAATAGCTTAGAAATGCAAAATATTCTGGAATAGATAACAGTCACTGAATCACTGAAGAAAATATTCAGTATCGAGGTCAAAGAAAATACTACACATTTATAGTATTTATTTAAAACAAAAATCCAAACTCTAAAAATTGGCAAGTCACTTGTCAATAACATCTATAGGCTAACACAGAGGCAGAGGTCTGGTGTGCGTTTGGGGTGGTAGCAAAACACACTTGTACATCATAGAAAATTATCGCAATAACAAGCACTGGTAACACAGAAAGTCAGTAATACGCAAAATTTCCAAGTAAATATAAAGCAGGTACTTTTAAAAATTAAGAAAACAATGAAGATACCAATTGTTAGGACACTAGTCATTGTTAAAGCTGGGTAAAAATAAGAAGCTAAATGAGCCGTAAACATACCTCATTGGAAACGTCAACCACCAAGTTGTCATCACTCTTCTCACCATCGCTGTCCTGTATTAACAAGTGACAAGTATTATCTCCTCCACCCATTAAAAAAAAAATCATACTAGTTAAGTCCAGATTAACTGGTCATGTCTTACAAAAATGAACTGTACCAAACGATGCTAATCACTCTACAGTGTACTATGTCCTTTAATCCTCATGCTGGAAGCTCTGAGGTAGGTAGTATGATGATTCTATTGTACAGTTTGAAAAACTAGAAGCTTATAGCTTCCTTGTTACTCTATAGTAGGGGTGTCGAACTCAATCAGAGAAGGGGCCAAAATCTAAAATCCAGCCTAAATCGCGGGCCGAATGGTTTACTGAACAGTCATAAACTGTCATTGTGATGGAAACGCAGCGGAGTGCAGTGATGACAGCGCGGTGCGGGCCACATTGCAAGGCCTGGCGGGACGGATTTGGCCCGCGGGCCTTGTGTTTGACACATGTGCATAGTATCAGCAGCAAACTGGCACACCCACACTGAATCTGCCTACACATGGGTATGATGTGTTCTGTTAGTGTTTTAGAAAAAAACTGGGTAAGTAGCCATAATTTTAACATTGGCAGTTTTCAGATGAAAACCCTTATTTTCAGGCCCTCCACCACACCCCACCCCCATCTGCCCCTCAGACCTGCAGTCCTGCTAGGCAAGATCACAGGAAGTGAAGTGGGGACTGCTTGCCTCCATCCCTGTCCCATCTGGCTTGCTCCCTTTGCTATGTTACCAAATGAACCAGTCACTGAAGAAAAATGAGTGCCAACCAATACCAGGGACATACTGGATGACTCTGCAAGTCCCAGGCCATAGACTTTCTGTACTCCTCAGCACAGGAGGTCATCTAAACATTGTAATAGGTTTTCTATGATTTTATATTTTTCTTTGACATTTCTAGCTGACCACAAAAAATTCAGCCACCTGGAAATATATGGAGGGAAACAAATACATCTATAGAAATAATAATATGGAATACTCAAGTTTTCAATTCTTTGCCAGATAAAGTACTCTGTTCTCGTCAATACATGTGTGCACTCCTCACTCCTGCACCCATTCAGGACTTCAGGCTAATCAGTTAAGACAAAACTTTGACCTCCCACTCCCCTCCCACACACACACACACACACACACACACTCTTAGGACGTTATTATCCTGTATTCTAGTTTTGGCTGGTAACAGTTAAAGGGTAACATGGCCATAGATAAAAAGCAAGGTAAACTGGCCTCCAAAGCAAAGGTGAATGAACCTACATAACGAGCTGCAATTTCTTTTTCTTCAGTTTTCTGCTTTTTGCTATCAGAGGAGTAGTCTGTGGAGTTTCTGTGCTTCTCAGCACCTCGGAAACTGGCTGACGGGGATACTGAAGAGCTCTGAAATCAGAAAGGGAAGCTGGGTTGAGAGACCATCAGCCATTAAACAATGTGGGGTTTTTTATTTTATTTTTTCTTTATTAAGGTGTTACATATGTGTCCTCATCCCCTCATTACCCCCTACTCTCCCCAGCTTGTGTCCTCACTCCCCAGTGTCTGTGTCCTTTGGATATGCTTAAGTGCAAGCATACAAGTCATTGATCATTTGAGACTTTATCTCCTTTTTGTTCATTAGTACACACTTGCAAAGCTGGTAACAAGAAATAGAAGAGAGGAGGAAGTGAAAAGAAAACATATAGAGAGAAAACAAAGGAGGAAAAGGGAAAAGGCGCATCCATAAAATTAATTCTTTAGCAAAATAGCAGACATTTGTAGCAGCAATGTCTTTACCAACACCACTCCTAGGGAGATGGAAATTAAGGAGAAAATAAACAAATAGTACTACATCAAAATAAAAAGCTTCTGCAAAGCAAAGGAAATCATCAACAAAACAACAAGGAATACCACTGCATGGGAGAACATATTTGCCAATGTTATCTCCAATAAGAGTTTAATCTCCAAAATTTATAGGGAACTTATACAACTTAACAAAAGGAAGGTAAACAACCCAATCAAAAAATGGACAAAGATCCTAAATAGACACTTTTTGAAAGAGGACATACAGAAAGCCAGAAGACATATGAAAACATAATCAAAGTCACTAATCATCAGAGAGATGCAAATCAAAACGACAATGTGGTACCATGTCACACCTGTCAGAATGGCATCAACAAATCAACAAAGGACAAATGCTGGAGAGGATGCTGAGAAAAAAGGAACCCTGTTGCACTGCTGGTGGGAATACTGGTACAGCCATTGTGGAAAACATTTTCTAAAATGTTTTAGAAAATGTACAGCATTTTCTAAAAATAAAAATAAAAAATGGAACTGCCATTTGACCCAGTAATATCACTTTCAGGTATATATCCCAAGAAAACAGAAACACCAACCAGAAAGAATATATGCATCCTTATGTTCATAGCAGCACAATTTATAATAGCTAAGATTTGGAAACAGGCCTAAATGCCCATCAGAAGATGAGTGGATTAGAAAACTGTGGTACATCTACACAATGGAATACTACGCTGCTATAAAAAGAAGGAATTCTTACCATTTGCAACAGCATGGATAGAACTAGAAAGCATTGTTCTATGCTTTCTATTGAATAGTTCTATCCATGTGCCAAATGAAATAAGCCAGTCCGAGAAAGATAAATATCACATGATCTCACTCATTTATGAAATACTAGAGGCCCAATGCATGAAATTCATGCACGGGAGGGTGTGCCTCTCAGCCCAACCTGCAACCTCTCCAATCTGGGACTGCAAGCTCCCAACTGCTCACCTGCCTGCCTTCCTGATTGCCCCTAACCACTTCTGCCTGCCAGCCTGATCACCCCCTAACAACTCCCCTGTCAGCCTGATTGATGCCTAACTGCTCCCCTGCCAGTCTGATTGCCCCTAACTCCCCTCCCCCTCACAGGCCTGGTCTCCCTTAACTGCCCTCCCCTGCCAGCCTGATCACCCACAACTGCCCTCCCTTGCAGGTCTGGTCCCTCCCATCTTTCCTCCCCTGCTGGCCATCTCGTGGCAGCCATCTTGTGTCCACATGGGGGAAAAGGAAGGGATGGCCCCTCAGCCCAGCCTGTGCCTTCTCACAGTCTGGGACCCCCTCACTTCTTACCAGCCGCCTGCTTGTTGTTCCTTACTGCTTAGCTTGCTGCTCCTTAGCTCTGCTGTGGAGGCGGGAGAGGGTCCTGCCACTGCTGCTGCACTTGCCAGCCTTGAGCCTGGCTTCTGGCTGAGATTTAATATAATCCCTCTGTGGAAACTTAATGATCACCAGGGGGCAGCTCCTGCATTGAGTGTCTGCCCACTGGTGGTTAGTGTGCATCATAGCGACCAGATGTTCTGGTGTTCTGCCATAACGGTCACTTAGGCTTTTATTATATAGATTACAAATCATGTTTATCTCAAAATAAGAAAAATTATAGGTCCTAGTTTGAAATCCAACCTAGACTTAGTAAGGCTGTTTGACAAGTTGGCTGGAAAAGTGATACCTCCATAATCTAAAGAGATGACTCGACCCTTCACTTTATTCCTCTGCCACCTCATGATCAAAGATGCCCTTGTATAAGAAAGAGTTCTATAAAAATTATTACCCTTAAAAGAGGTAGTATTGTTATAATTAGCTAATTTTAATAACAGGGCACACACAGACTTTACTAACAGACAAGAGCATCCTCTGAGTCAGACTGCCCGGGTTTGAGTCTAGAGTCTCAATTTAATAGGTGTGTAGCCTTGGGGATGCTGCTGTTTCAACCAGTCTGTGGTCAACAATACCCCATCCTCCTCCTCAACTGCATTGCTTTGAAGAACTATGTGAAAAAATCCACATAAGGTACAAGATACTGTCCCAGGCAGACAACTGAACCCTCTACAGTAAGCAACTCAGCACTAAAACTGTGGATTGCTATTTACTATAGAGCTGGTTTGGATCTTCTATTTTAAGCCTCACATAAGGACTATTCTAGGTATTTGTGTAGCACTACCCTTCAGCATAGATATACAAATAGTCCATAATGATAGGGTTTCAATAGGCTGCTATTAACCAAAATATCTCCTTTCGACGATCACAGTAAGCTTTTGGTTCAATACTACAGGAAGGACTATAAATACCACCTCCACATTGGACTTTCTAATTTCACTTCAAATGCACATCAAGCTGATTCTGCTTTCCCTTTGCATAGGTGCAGCGCTCAGACTTCCCTGCTTACTTACAAGATTCCAACCAGAAAAAGTATGCTAAAAGGCCAAGTGGACAACCAGGATCAAGAACTATAAACTCCTTCATTACTTGTGTGTCCATCAGCTATTGCCTTCAAATACACCATCTACTTGGCACTAAATTGTAAATCTGTTTTCAAACAGATAAAGGGGATGATGACAGGGCAGAGGGCACCATAAAAATCTACTCTACCTGTAGTTTATTCTGTACAGGAATTAGTTTGATCAGGAACAAATTTTTATTATGTTTATGGCAGTGGGAATGGGTAGGATGGAGAGGACAAGGTCATGAGTCTTGTAGACCCTTTATTGATGCTATAACCAAAGTATCCAATCACCATTTCCTCTGCAAAAGACCAATACCTAGAGCAGAGACGAATATTGGTGACTTTCTTGAATTCAGAAAGGCCAATATACTCCTGGAGTTCCACAGGGACTCAACCCATTCCTAAGCAGAAACAAACTCACAACCACAATCTTGTCACAAGTCCTCAGGCATTTCAGTTACAAAATACTTTCAACAAGTCCTGAAGAAAAAATATCCTGAATAAACCTATGTACACCAAACCCCATCCCAGTGCATTTCTGATTGAGATTTTATGTAAACAAAATGTTTACATGTTCCTGTTTATAGAGCTCTTTTTAACTAATAAAACATTTTAAAGTTTATTATCTAATTTATAAGGGAATAACCAGGAGAGATAAAAAATAATAATCCTCAACTGAGAAAAAAATATAAGAACTTTTAAAAAATTATTTGGTCAAAATGCACATCTCTTATTGCCTGATAACACATGCAATTATGTGTAAGTTTGCTTAAAATGTTAGTGGTAAAATACTTGACTATAGTGTCAATTTATTGCTCATTACAATAAAGCTTTTTAAAATTAAGGAAGTCAGCCGGGACTGGTTTGGCTCAATGGATAGAGCGTCAGCTTGGGGACTGAAGGGTCCTGGGTTCGATTCTGGTCAAGGGCATGTACCTTGGTTGCGGGCATATCCCCAGTAGGAGGTGTGCAAGAGGCAGCTGATCAATGACTCTCTCATCAATGTTTCTAACTCTCTATCTCTCTCCCTTCCTCTCTGTATAAAAAAAAAAAATCAATAAAATATATATTTAAAAAAATTAAGGAAGTCATTAAAAGCACAATCTGTATATAACCCTCAAAGAACTCACTTTTTTTCAAATTAATGTAACTCAAAATTAATCTTCAAAAATGACTGGGACTTTCTGCAGACCTGCCCTTGCTAAAACAGGATTTAATATGATCTCCATATAAAGTAATGGGCCTGTTCTTAATAAAGGTTTCACCTTCTATAACATTTCACGAACAGCAAGTTCTTTAAAATGTCCCATTGTTGTCGTGGTCTTCCAGCTTCTCCCCGGGTAAGAGACACTTGGTTTACGATGAATTTCTTTTGCAGGTAATAAAAATTCCATCAAATCAGAAAGGATAACTGGAGTACTTCTTTGGAAGGCTGCTGCGAGGATTCAGGAGTGCTTGCATGCTATTAAGCACAGCATCCAGCACCACGAAGAGCTACTGCTCATGTGGAACCCACCACACAAACGTAGCCCACTTATTGGTTCACTCAGTATTTACTGAATACCCTTGCCCTCCAGTAAGGATCCCTGAGGTGAAAATACTTACTGGTAGAATACAGAAGTCCTACATAGTTTTTTTCCTTCCTGTGGTACAATATACAGCACTCCAGTATTCAGTCACTCATGTTTTGTTGCCATGGACTCAGCATTATGTATTACTTGGTCAGGATAAAATGCTGTAATAATTTATAAGGCATCAATAAAATTGATTTTAAATTAGAACATTATCTTAATGTTCTCTTGGGGTTTCTTGACTGTTATTTCCTCTTCCTGGAATAAAGCTGTTGGCTCCACCCCAGAAATTTCATTAAATACTGTTACTTTAGCTGGTGAGCTGAGCAGTTGGAACAAGATGCTCTGACACCAAAGATACAGGTTTAAATCTTGTGTAGATGCCTTAGTTTCCTCTTGACAGCTATTGGCTGCATGTGGTCCAAACTGTGGTTCCCATGAGGAAGGAACTAGAGGAACTGAGAGAGGACAAGTATATTCCCAAACCACTGATGGGAAGAGCCCAAGCACTAAATTAGTCAAGTAATCTCACTCCTGAGTTTAGAGATGGCAGAAGATTAAAAGCCTCCCACAAACTGTAAGAAAAAAGAAAGAAAGAAAGAAAAGCCAGTGCACACAAATGTAGCACAGAAGTCACATCTTTTTACTAGTAAACTGTCTAATCACCCAAGGCCACTGCATGCTCTCCAATCCAATTGACCTTCTCCAAGTTTGCAAGACCTAACATTCCTACATGCACTTGTACTCCTCCACCAAGAAATCCCTTCCCTCTACAAATCTTGTATGCAGACACTATGTATATTAATCATATAGACTCACCACCTTATTCTGAGATTACTTTTTTCCATTTAGCACCTATAAAATATATCCTAAATCATTCATTCACCTACTGCTTTATAATCAATTTTACTAAGTCTCATTGACAAATATGAATCACTACATGAGTTTGATTGCCCTAAAAATAAGGGGGCTAGAGCCCAAAAATTTCCTTCCTGAATTGATGTTAGATTTATTCTTATACTGTGTGTGCTCTGTTCTTGAATCAAAATATGTACGTACTTTTTCTAACAGCTACTTTGAAAGAAGCTGAAGTAGGGTAGCTAGTTGTTCAGAGAAAATAAGTGACTCAGCTTTAAGACTTGGCAAGCTGTATCTTAGTGGACCAGAATCCTCATTTTAGTAACTATTAACATTTATTGAAAAAGGAAGTATTTTCATATTGCTATTTTTCCCCCCAGTAAACTGTTTTAATCTATCTGAAAGGCTAACATTTTTTTTCTTACAAAGTGTTAACTCTACAGAGCATCATATATATCCTTATGTATTATGCATGCAAATATATTCTATAATCTTAGAGGGTAATTTCGCAGGAACAGAGAAGGAAATGACAGTACATCAATTTAAAGGTAGATTGCCTAGCTGTTTTAGGATTGCTAATCCTTAAAAACTCCAGGTCTTCTTTTTGCCACCACAAAGGGTTAAATAGTTCTTAGTGATCACTTAATTATTGTGGGTTTTAAGGCCTTTCATTAAAGTACTGACTTGAGTTGTGTTCTAGAACAGAACTGACAAACAGAAAGAGAATGTGAGCTACATATGTATTTTAAATTTTTCTAGTAGCCAGATTTTTTAAAAATTAAAATAAACATGTAAAATTTTAATCAATTTTATTTAGCGCAATGTATCAAAAAAACAACAACAACAACAAAAAAACACCACCACCGTCAACATGTAATCAATATCTAAATTATTAATGATATATTTTGCATTCTTTTTTAGTACTAGGTCTTTAAAATCTTTGCTCTTACAGCACATCTCAATTTGGACTGGTCATATATTTCTGGTGCTCAATAACCACATGTGGCTTGTGGCTACCATATTAGATGGCATAGGCCTAAAATGTCTTGAATAGGAATCAACCCCTATTAATAGAAACATCTAGTGCTTTACAGAGGTACAGGCTTGATGTGGCGGCTGCCTCTTTCCTCCAATCTCAGTTGAAAGCCTCTTTTCCTCAGAGTGCTGACACCCCATCTCTTTCACCTCTCAGCACAGGCTTCTGCCAAGAACTCTTTTTCTAAGACTCTGAGTGACTAACCTCTTTTCACCTTTTATATCTCAGCTTTAAATGCCACCTTCTTAGAAAGATCTGGTGAATTATGCTATCCAAGATTCCTTCTGAAAATCTCTATCAAAGCCCCCTTTTAAAATGTCCTAGCACTTATATCACAACTATTATTTTGATTAGAAGTTCCTGGAAGGCAAGGTCTATGCCTGGTTTCATCACATGAAAATCCAGTAATTGCTTTAATGCCTCAATGAACAGCTGCTGAACAAACAAATGAGTACAACACTTGATTGCTCATGCACCAATGCTTATGCATATGTCTTCCTTGTGCCCACCTTATTTTCATTATGTTGAGATTAGAGATTAGGCATTCCTAACAGGCATGCACTATTGTATCTTACTTCTTTGTATTCTTAGCACTCAATATGATTGCCAAAGTCAGAAGAATAGCTGTGCATTGTGTGTGTGTGTGTGTGTGGTATATGCAGGGGCATATATGTAGGCACACCAAAGGAAGGAGTCAGCCTTCAAAAGTGGTAATTTTGAAAGTGATATAGTGGTAAAACATTTTTCAGGACTGTGCTGATATTAAAAATACAAAAAATAAAAGTGAAACAAAGATCAGAATGGTATCAGGTAGAGAAGATGGTCAATAGTGGTGCCTTTTCCCTGTTTGCCCCCTTAATCAAATGCACAGGCCCCTTCTCCCAAGGTTAGCATAGGCTTGATCTCTGGGTAGGCATGCAAGAAATATGTGTTGTTGCATAATTGTATCAAGGCCTCCAATTTTTCTTTATTCAAAAAGAGATAAATCTTCAGCATAAGGGAGACACTTTTCAACTAGTTAGCCCTTGTCCTCATCCTTCATCATGTACTCATCACCTGTGTGTGACCAGGGAGCAACAAATCTCACTCAAGTCTGGCCACTGAAAAGGTAGGATTTAAATGAATCCTGCCTGACTGACCACCAGGTGAAGAGTGCAGCGCCAGCAGTTTTCCTGTGGCTGCTCATTTGGAGAATGGGGATCCCTGGAAATGTCTATCCCTCAAGGAGGTATGCGGTAAAAAGAAAAAAAAAATTCTCAATACTTTTTTCCCTGGATAGTAAATCATCACCATACAGTGATGAAAGGGAAAGCCAAATATAGGGCAGACAGATATAATACTTTTTGTTTTGTTTTTTAAAAGAGCTTTACATTGGTCTATTTTTAAATCATAGACCATCATCTAGAACTCTATGTGAATTTTTTGTATATAAAGCATTAATGTCAGTTTAACAATGACTTCAGTATATGGAGGAATGAAAACAAATGAGACACAGCTACTTAGAGACATAATTTAAAATCATTCCAAAGAAATGATTTCAACCTACAGCTTTCATTTGAAAACTTAGATCTAAAGTTGCGAGGATCTGAACAAAATAAACAAACATTGGAAGAACAGGTCAATTCGTCAAACGTGTGCCACAATGACTCTGGTCGAACCATGGCTGAGTTGTTGAAAAGGAAATCAGGTCAAGGTCAAATCTCCCTGCTCCCCTCAAATAATCCCAGGACACTAGGGAAAATGTTCCAGAGTTCTGTCTACTTGCCATCCCAAGCAAGTGTGAGTGCTGCTCTGCAGCTCCTACTCCTCTGACCTTTCCCTCCTCCATCTCCCTCCCCTTACCCGGCCCCCACCTGCCAGCAATACCTCTGTCAATACTTAGTCCTGCCAGTTGCACTATGGGCTAAAGAGGTTGTTGACCCTTATTCTAACATGTCCTTTTAGGTTAATTACTTTTGTATACTCAGTGTACCCAGTGACATTTAATCATTATAGTGCTACTCGAGTAAACAGAACTGAATGGAGCCAACTGCAATTTGGCATCGAGCTAAATGGTGCAGTAATAGCGACGTGCTGAAAATGGACTAGAAGAAAATACTCTCACTCACCACACTGAGAAACGAGGTGAATACCATTCGATCAATCACTATTTTATTAAAAAGGAAGAACATCAGCTCAGTGGAATGCCTTTGCTATTTAATAGGAAATACGGTTGGAAGGACATCCTGCACTTTGTAGCATAAGTGCAATCTAGTAAGTATTTGCTAAATGAATGAATGAATGAAGATAAAAATAACTACAAGTGTAGATATGATTTTTGTGGCAAGTCAGTCTCTCTCTTCACATGTGCGTGTGTGTGTGCACACACACAAACACACGCATGCACACACACGTGTACACACATTCCATTACAGGACAGCCCTCTGCTGTCATCAACAGTATACTATCATGCTCATCTTTTAATTTATAAGCATCCAGGGAATAGGCACCTTGAATGCAGAAGACCCCACAACCTAGTACATACAAAGAAGCATCCAGGAGCACAGGATTAATAAATATGTCATGTCGCAGAACTTTGAACCACTGACAAAGTCTGCTAGAACAGGTACCCATGGCCTGCCTTCCACGGGGAATAGAGAGTGGGTCAAAAAGGCCATTAGCAGCCTTGACAAATCCATCCAGACCACTGCAAGCAGGTGACTCTCCAGTAATTTCAATATTAGTTAGTAAATGAAAAAAATGAGGCTTTACTCCTCTAGCTGAAGAATAATAGGCTCTGTAAGCAAAGGCTCATGTGGTGACGCCAGTCCAGTCATGTAGTATAGCTAAATGGTTACTCTGTTGCTAGATATTGGGGACACCAAGTGAATAAGGCACCAGTTTCACAGCTCTGTGGGGTCTAGAGAGAAGGGGATGGAATGGAATAATAATTATAGGCTCAAACGGCAATTTTCAACCTTGTTCATCTCATGGCACACATAAATTACTAAAATTCTGTGGCACACCAAAAAAATATAGTCTTTGCTGATATGACAAAAAAGGAGGGGGGAGGTAATTTTGATTCATTCACACTGGATAGCTATTGTTGTGCTGGCTGTTACCATTTTTTAATTTGATAATCTAAGGGAAGAGAGGTCAGTGTCCCTGACTCAATAGTCAGATACTGCATACTTCACAAATCTTGCAACACACCAGTTGAAAATTGCTGCTCCAGAGTGAAGAGCACTCAGGTTTTAAATCTCAACTCCAGTACTTATTAACTGTGTACTGGCAATGTTAACCCCTCAAGGACTCAATTTTCATACCTTTAAAACAGAGATAAGGATATTTATCCTACTGAATTGTCATAAAGTCTAAATGAGATAACTACAAGAATTGGCACGCACACTACTTTCCTTTCATGCTTATTTCTGGAATCTGCCCTAAAAGACAAAGGCCAGGCCTCTACTAGCAACTCAACCCAATCCAGGCACAGCAGGAGGCCTGGGGAGCAGAGGAGAGGCTGTGATTGTTTTCTCTTGGCCTTCCTTTGAAAGAGGTCAATTGGCACTTCCTCAAGCCTTGGATTCTGGGCAAAAACCACTGTCCGGATTCAAACATTTCAGACTGCATGTTCTTCATTCTAGGCATCTTTCTGCCTTCTTGGCTTGGTGCCCCTTTCAAAGTTCAGCTCTTTCTTCTTATCTGTAGAATGCATGTCAAACCCACCTTTTAGCATGACATTGAATTAAGAGTGACACTGGAACCTGACAAATGATTCCAAAGTGAGTGAGGCATCAGGACTAATGGGGTGAGGGAACACAGCATGTATCTCTTCTTAATAACTGAATACCGTCAGATGCTGAATGGAGTCCCAATTGTACCAGGCAGTCTGCTGGGCCCTACAGCACTGAGATTCAGAACACAATTAAAAGGTGGAGGAGGACCCTGCCCTCATAGAGCACTTGTTCTAGTAAGGGATGAACAAATGAAGTCAATTAAATTATTGTTAATAAAATTAATTTTTAAAAAGTACAAATGACAATGTGGTACAAAGGAGATAAACAGAATGCTAACACTAAGACAACAAGGTGGTCAGCCGTGGCCTCTTCAGAGAGACAACATTCAGTTTGACACTGCAAACAGATGTTGGAGCCAATCATTTGAATAGCCAGAAAAAGAATGCTGCAGACAGAGGGAATGGCCCATGCATAGGCCCCAAAGGGGAAAACTTAAGGTGATAAGAAGGGACAAGAAGGCTAGGTGTGGCCATGGAAGGAGAGCATGAGGAGACAATGCGGGGAGGAGACAGGGGCTAGGAAGGGCCCAGCAGGCCATGGTGAAGTTTGTGTTTTATGCAAAGTGCCACCAAAGGGGAACAATGAGATGACATATGTGTGTGTATTGAAATCTCCCAAGAGATCTTTAGAAAGTTCTAAGACCAGAGTTGGCGTCATACTTTTAAAAGCACTTCAGAACAGAAGAGACTGTGTTGCCCAATACGATGCATACACTATAAACCTTAGAGGTGTGTTAAAAAAAAAAAAAAAAAAAAAAAAAAAGAGTAAAATTTCCAATCAGCTCATCCAAGTTGAGCTGTCATCACTTTTGGTGTCCCTGCTTTACAAGAGTGGGCCTGCAAGGTAACAGAGCTTTGGAGGGAAGCAGCATGTGGGAAGATGCTGGTGTTTCTGGCTGGAAAGGGCTGCTGGAGAAGGGAAGAAGATGGATTGAGAGAGAGATAGAGGTGTAACCCATTGGCTCATACAAATATAGATATGTGTGTGCACATAAGTATGCATGGGTGTGTGTAAGTATATATGTATGTGTATAATTAGAATGGAATCAAGTGTGTCAACATAGTGATGTCATCTTCATGTATCTGAAATCTGATATAGGCTCTTACTGGAAAAAGAAAGGGCAGTAGTCTGAGGTAGCCCACAAGAATGCTCCCAACGTCAAGTGGCTCATGGGACCCATATCCTTTGGGTTTATTACAGAAGGGAGAAACACAAATGGGAGGATTAGAACTGATGATCTAATAAACCTGAATTGTATTTCCACGGAGTGATAGACCAGGTATCTGAGATAGATGCTAAAGCATAAAAGCTGATTCTTACGCAAAGAAACTTGGAAAAAGGGAAAGGAAAACACATTTCTGTGATCAACAGTAAACTGAATTATACTAGCATAGGGAGACATGAATAAGAAACAGTGCTCTCAGGTTTCAGAAGTGGGAGTTATCCACTGAGACTTCCCATGGGAGACACAGGCCCAGGAATTATTGGGATGGGGGAGTAACCACTGCAGGGCCCACACCTGGACTGCAGAGTTTCGGGCAGGTGTGGAGGCTGTTTTTGAGGAAATGAAGGAAGAAGAAAGGTGAAGAGCAAAGCCCCCCAAAAGGTGTCCTGTCTTGTGGGACAATGGACAAGGTCATGAGCTGGGAGGAATAAGACAAATTGGCAGGTTTCAAACAAAATTCAACCTTGGCTGCTTGTCAGAATTACCTATGGAGCTTAAAAAACAAACAAACCCCAAAACAAAACAAAAATAGGCCAGCGTGGGCCCAGCCTGACTCTTTGGAAGCCCCCAGATGATTCAGAGACTGTGAGCCTCTGGTCTTGGGTATAGTGGGAATGAGCAGGCACTGTGGCTGCTGTCAGGTATAAGGTCTCATCAATGAGACGCACCTACCCATTTGCAACCACCACACGTCCAGCCCTTTCAGAGGGCACACAGTTAGCTCCGTGTTAGTGTGACTACATCTCAGACTTGATCTCTATGTGGCTGTTCTCCTCAGGATGAACTACATTTAACTAGTAAGAAACAGCATATTCCAAAATCAAAGTTTAGAGTTGGGAAAGAGAACAATTCAATCACAACTATGTCACAAAATGAGGCACGATGCTCTTTATATGCTCTCTGATTGCTTGAATGTGGTGTTCCTATGTGTGACCCTACAATGCTGACAAAGTGATGTATTCTGATTGTCATAATTAAAACAATAACCTCAATAAAGTGGGCATTATGAGATAATTGGCCCTCCTCAGGTATTAAGCAAACTGTGGTAAAAGCCAAGGATACTCATCGCCAAGGTCAATTACAATAATTGCTTATCTGAATTTCATTATTGCTATTGTAAACCCCACTTGATTAAAAAAAAAAAACTATAAAAACTGATATAACACACACCACAGGGAAATACCTGAGGAGTTCTTGTTGCTTGACTACTGGTCATTTAAGAATTCCGGTAAGCAATCATATCCCTTCAAAGTATGTTTCCTCAGTTTTACAGTTTGAGTTCACTAGGGAAACATGCCTACCAGACATTAGAAGTGGCTCAGAAGGACAACATGTATTAACATATAGAAAAATGAAGAGGCTCTAAGCTAATCATATAAGCAGTGGGTACAAGAGAAAAACAAATGCCGCAACTCCTTGAGTTGCACCCTTCACCCACCATTAGCACATTACAGGAGAGGTCTTCACTGCCTTTGCAAAAACGGAGTTTCAGTTAGCCTGGTGGGAAGGTATCTTGCCCTGCACATGCCATTGTTAGCTTGTCTGCATTTCACCAGGCTCCAGTAACTAATGGTCTACCAGAAAAGAATCAGGAAAAGCTTTGAAGGCCAGAAGAGTGAAAACAGAAATTTTGACCTTCCTTTGGGTAATTGGAATGTATCTGGCAATCGAAGAGTATAAAACTTCTTTTTAAAGCTATGATTAAACATCAAGACTTTGATGTTTTATACAGTATTTTTCCCCAGTAATTAACTGAGCTAATGAAGTTAATTAGTGGGGGAAGAATGCCGTATAAAACATCAAAGTCTTAATGTTTAGTGTCACCATCAGTTCAACTAAACAGTAATAAAGAAATAATTTCTTAAGCGCATTTATGCATGCTCAGCATTTCTATTTACCAGCTCAAATTGTCTGACAGAAACATTTTTCAAAATACCCAAAGATGCTATCCACAATGCAACCCAACTGCACTGACAGCAACAACATACCATTTAATGTGGTGTAATTAAGTGGCCAAGAACGCCACATAAAGCAAAAGAATTGAGACATTTAATCATAGTTAGCAGGATGATTATAAATCTACCATTACTGTGTGATGAAGGAATGAGGGAAACCCAAGGCAAATAGCCACAAGAACTATGTAACCTGAAGGAGAATGCTAATTATGCATTGGATAGTGGGTTTAGCTTTAGACTGAGGGGGGGGGGGGGGGGGGGGGCGGGGAGCCAAGCTATAAAACAAGAAGTTCAGACAGCAGGTCTATGGAGCACTATGGATGGCACCGAGTGCTCTTTGCACTCTCCTTTGAACACAGTATGCTGGGATGGTAAGAATCCTGGAATGTGAAGACAGCAAGCAGTGGGGCTTCTCAATGTGAAGGTCACAGCTACTAATAGGCTCTCAAACAAGGCAAGAAAGTTCTCATCTTTTGCTGGGAAGGACCAGAGAAGATATCTAGCCCCTTGTTACACAGTGTGGTGCTTGGTCCAGCAGCACTGAGATGTGAGCGCTTGCTCAAATTCTGCATCTCTGGCCCCAACTCCCCAGACCTACTGAATCAGAATCTACATTTTAAGTCACACGTGTGCTTCTTATACTCATTAAAGGTTCGAGGGGCATCTATCTGCTTCCATTCCTTCACTTCATATAGAAAGAACCTGAATCCCAAGGAATTACATAACTCACACAAGGTTACTTGGGTCTAGAAGACAATCCAATCCTCTGACTTTAATAACAGGCACATGAAATGGTGCCTGGATACTGTGAAAAGAAACAAACTGGTTTCTAGAGCAGCAAAACACCATTAATAAAGGAGTACACAAAAGAGGTCAAGGGGATGACAAAGGGGCCTGCTTCATTAAGTCTGACAGATCTGGGTTCATATCTACTTAACTTAGGCCAAGAACTCTATCAAACACGTATGAAGTGAAAACTTACAAATTCTGTAAAAGTGAAAGATGAAAAGGACCTTAAAATGGAAGGAAGGAAGGAAGGAAGGAAGGAAGGAAGGAAGGAAGGAAGGAAGGAGGGAGGGAGGAGGGAGGGAGGGAGGAGGGAGGGAGGGAGGGAGGGAGGGAGGGAGGAAGGAAGGAAGGAAGGAAGGAAGGAAGGAAGGAAGGAAGGAAGGAAGGAAGGAAGGAAGGAAGGAAGGAAGGAAGGAGAAAAGAAATGTAGGCTATATTTTTTGGAGAGGAAGAAGAGGGAAAAAAAATGTGACAAATGTGGCATCCAAGGATCCTCTACATTGACTGCAAAGGATGTGGATTGCACAAGTCAGGACTGTGACTGTGCCCTGCACAACTGCATGGGCCACCAAGCCCATGGGCAAGTTTGTTGCTTCATTTAAGATTGGACTGAAAGGTCAGTTAGAATTCCAGTGGATGAAAAAAAAAGGGAACAAGAATGCAGGCTATATAGAAGCCAAATGAGACAATTTCATCAGACTTGTTAATTATATATGTGTCTCTCCCTAATGAAATGTAAGCTCCATGAGGGTAGAAAGACTTTATTGTCTCTTTTAACCATTATAGCCCCACAGCTATAGTTCAGTGCTTGCACTTGGCTAGGCATGGGATAAATAAAATTTGAAAACATTTAACACGTAACAGTTTTGTGGCTTGTTGTGTATGTATATATATATATATATATATATATATATATATATATATATATATATGCTGACAGATAAACTTAACTCTTGGGAGCCATATTGTTTTCCTAGGGCTGACTTAACATACTTCCAACAAAGCAGGTAGTTTAAAATAATATAAATGTAGCCAAAACCGATTTGGCTCAGTGGATAGAGCATTGGCCTGTGGACTGAAAGGTCCCAGGTTCGATTCCAGTCAAGGGCATGTACATTGGTTGTGGGCACATCCCCAGTAGGGGGTGTATAAGAGGCAGCTGATCAATGATTCTCTCTCATCAATGTTTCTCTCTATCCCTCTCTGTAAAAAAAAAAAAAAAAAATCAATAAAATATATTTTTAAAAATATAAATATATATATGTAAATGCATTCTTCACAGTTCTGGAGAATAGAGGCCCAAGATCAAGGTGTCTGCAGGGCCACACTGAAAGTTCTGGTGATTGTCTCTAGATTCTGGTGATTTTTGGCAATCCTTGCATTGCTGGGTTTGTGGCAGCACAACTCCAATGTCTGTCTCTACCTTCACATGGCCTTCTTCTTTCTAGTTTATGTACTTCCCTGTCCCCACACCAACTCGCAGTAATGGTGACAATGTCACTGAAGTATCTCAGTAACTACTTTCTCTAGATGACTTTCTCACCATATCCATATGGCTTCAGTGTCAAAATGGAGGCGCTGGCTTTATTAAAACTATCGATAGAATCCCTATACAGAAGTTCTCCTATCCATTTCCTATTTCTTTTTGACCCTTGCCTCATCTCTACCTAAGAAATTCAACCTGTAGCCCTTCTCCAAAGAACAATATTTACAATACAAAAATGACAAACATGACCATCCAAACCTTCTCTGATTCAACTTGAATGAGTGAAGGCAGCAACAAGGTGTGACGGATCCACAGAAATGCTCCTTATGCAATATATGGTGGGTCCTTTGAGACACAGGGCTACTGGGCTGAGGAAAAGCTAAAAATACATGAGCTATTTCCTTGAAAAAAATTTTTTTAAAGATTAATGATATGCCTAAATAATGTGAATGACACATAAATATTCTTTGTTACTTAGGAGTCAGTATGTGCCATCAATGAAGTTTCAATCATGAAGTTACTTTTGATCTGAAACTACTTTTTGGGTAAATAATAAGCAAACTCAAGACCTTTTCAAAATTCAAGCCAACATAGCTAAAAAGCAGAAATCATACTCTCTTACATCCTATTATTCTGCCAAGAAGTTAAGTGTGATAATTCACATCCAGACATGTGACCTTCTGTTCAATTCACATGGGTTATCTTTAGATATTTTGTGATGACTATTCTTGGAATTTAAGTACCTCATAATAAAATCCATCTTTCGTTTTGCTTTTGTTTAGAAAAGGCTTGAATAATCTCCCTAAAATGTCGTTCTGGCAAACACTCTTAAATTATGTAATTCGCCAGGTTCAGTTCTGCTGGTACAATCACTTTCAAAGAAGATGGCTATAATACATTATCATTACAGCCATACAACCCAAGTTGAATTTTCCTTGGCTGAATTCCTAACATTTTAATGCTGAAATCGATCTGTTTTAAAAACATCATGTGAAGGGTTTTTAAATACCATACATGCACAAGCTCTTTACTTTAAATGCTTTAGAAATGAGCTTGTATAAACAGAAGGAAAAAAAAATCTGTTCTCTAATCTAGCATTAAGCGTATTTTAAAGAACAACAGGCATGTTTCCAAACAAACTCCTGCAGTATACAAATTACCCAGCAGGGATGAGGATAACCTAGAGAAAGCTGACATTTCATCAAAGTTGTCTTGGAAACAATATTCTCTGTATTATTTATAACACAAGAAACGTGTATTTGGGCATGGGCTATTTCTTTCCCAGCAGTCACATTGTGAGGCTTCCAAGGTTCTAGTCTAGTGATGAGGAATGGGAGTGTATGGAAGATCTGAAATTATGCAAGGCGTTCCTAAGAACATGAGACCACCATGAATCATAACACCAGACTACAATCTGGTTCCCACTTGAGCACATTTTTCTTTACCTGTAAGAACACTGTGTAGGCAAGCTTCAATAGTGACCACAATTTTTCACACCTCCCTTTATCTACATTTGGCAGTGCTGTCATACTGATGTCAGACTTGGTTATGTGACTTGCTTTGGCCAAGGACTCAGTAACACATCTGATGCAGAGAGGCCCTCTTGGGCACTGCCACTGTCAAAAGAACAAGTCTGCTGGAGGGTAAGGAGATCCATGGGGAAGAGCCAGGTTACCTGAGCTGAAGACATTCTAGAACACCCAGCTGACTGAAGATACATGAGCAAGTTCAGCCAAGATCAGCCAAGCCCAGCTCAGGGAAAAGGACTTCCCCTGACAGCTGACACAAATACTAATGAGATATAACAACTAGCTTTCATTTTATGCGTACTAAGTTATGGAAAGGTTTATTACACAGCAATTACTGGCTGATATAACCATTTACTTGAGAATATGCACTATTCAAATAAATGTCCCCTCCTCTTTTTAAGCCATCCATATTAGGAATAGATGAAAATAATGTAGATTAAAAAGCAAATTCATGCCTTTCCTGGTTCTCAGCCTCATGATTTCTAATATTTTAAGAAATGAATCAAAATATATAGAAATGATAAATGATCATACACTCAAACCAAGTAACATCTGAAAACACTCCCCAATTTTCAGATTATTTCCACATATCATTGTATATGCCCTCTGCCCTAAAAGTCTGTTAGGATAGTATTACCACCATGTTAGTATTGAGCAAATAGAACTTTTAGCAAGATTAAGTGACGCTAAGGTCATACAGATAGAAAGAAGTAAAGCTGGTATTAAAATATAGGACACCTGACTGTAGATCTCAACTGATTTTCACTAATACCCTCATAAGAAATAAGAATATGGCAAGGTCAGGGACATTACCCACACTTTATCAATTCATAGAGTAATAAAAGAAGATATATTTATGTACCTGAAATAACAGAGGAAAAAGAATATCTCACAGTATGCACCCTAAATTACCTTGATATTCTAGGATTATATAATTTATTCATGTAGCGTAAGTTTAAAAAAGTCATTTCTTTTAAAAAAGTGACTATTTTCCCAAATCAGTATTTTTAAAAATATTTTTATTATTCAAATTGTGTATACAACTTTGTGAATCAAAAGAATTTTTAAGATAAAGGGATGAAAGTAATGAATACCATCGTAAAATTCTTCTCAACAGGCATTGTGGAAGTTCAATAATTGGTTCTCTCCACATTTTATTATTAAAAGAATTCTCATGTTTATGCTCAGCTTAATTCTACATATAATTTTAATTAAAAATTCTTCCGGAAAAGAATTATAAAGAGGGATAAAAAGCATCCATCTTTTAGGTTTAGCATCTCATGAAAAAAACTACCAACTAAGCCCTAAAAGAATGACTATGACTGGAGTCAGTAGATCAAGGGGAAGAAGAAGAAAGAATGAGAGAATTTACCTAAAGACAGGGAGGAGTAAATTGGGAATTAAAATCAAAGGTTGGGCAACTTTTTCTTTAAGGACCTTGATTGTAATCATTTTAGGCTGCAGGCCACATATGGTCTTCGTTGCATATTCTTGTTTCTTTGTTTATAACTCTTTAAAAATATAAAAACTTAGTCTTAGCTCATAGGCAACAAACCCAGAAAATGGACTTAGCCTGTGGACTATAGCTTGCCCACCCCCTCTTCCATGTAGCTAAAACAGAATGTGGTGTATTCCTACAATTTTTATCATCCAAAAACTATCACCATGACAATCTTATCAAGAATCTAGCATTCGCTCCCCAGGGTGCACTACATAGGACTCCAGAAAGGAGAGATAAGGGTCTGCAGATATGATATCCAGTTCCACTCAGGAGTCATTTCACCACTCTGAGATGCTTGAGTAATTTAATTTTCATAATTTTAAATGCAGGGGAAAGGTCCTAAGTCATGATTTGATAACTTCAGTTATTAGTCAACTCAGTTTCATGGTTTAACTATGTCTAGAACCCTGGAGAAAATGTTAACTGATTGATTTGGGGTAAAATGGGCTAAAGCTGCCTGAACATTCTCCCCCTTCACTGAGTCATTCAAGAGTATAACAAATGACTTCTGTAACAGGTTATAGGAATACAGGGATATTCAAAGCTGCAAAAGACAAGGTCTTTACCCTAAAAGAGTCTTGAAAAGTTAGAGATAAGATAAGCACATAAATTCCAAGGCTACAACTAGAGACTGCATGTCAGAAAATCCTTTGAGCCAGATGTGCTTTGAAATTCAGTACTTTGATAATCAGAGAAAGTAATGATACATTTATTATAGCAGTGTATAAGATAACACCTGGACAGTCGAGCATTGATATTTCTATAGTCAAGTCAGTTTTGTTATCAAACAAAATGCAAACAACAACAAACAAAAACAAAAAAACAACAACAAAAAACAAACTGCTTTCAGAGCTTTGTGTTTCAGAGTAGTGGTAAGGGATTGTGGGCCTGTCTAATCTTAGAAGAGATGGCAAATTTATTCTCTCTCTCTCTCTCTCTCTCTCTCTCTCTCTCTCTCTCTCCCTCCCTCCCTCCCTCCCTCCCTCTCTCTCTCTCTCCCTCTCTCTCTCTCTTCCTCTCCCCCTCTTTCCCTCCCTCCCTCCATCCCTCCCTTAAAATAAAATGTGGTGATTTCAGATCCAAATTCTAAGCAATTGCCAACCTCTGCTGAACTAATGTGGCCTTCTTTATGGCATCAGATCTTTATAGCAACAGGTCACATGATACACCTATAATGTGAGTTCAAGCTAATTAAGACTTGACTTTTAGTAGCATTTTCTTATGCCACACAAGTAATAAAAAAAAGCAGATAAAAAAAAATACATCTAGGAGATAGTTAAGAATCTTTGGGAATTGTGTAGCATGGCTTTCTTAATAAATTACCAATCAAATCACTAAATACCAAGGGATCACGCTCAAACACCCAATAATAAGAAAGCTAGAGATCTTCTGACTCTCTTAGTATATATGTCCTGTCAATCTATAGGGGAAAATTCTGTGTCCAATTCACCTTTTCTTCTGCTACAAGATCTGTAGGCAGCAAGCACCTTATCAAAATCTAACAAATACATGAAAGCCATTTTCATTGGTACACCTAACTATGAAGAACAAAACATATCATTAATAGAACTGGCAAATGGCAAGTTTCTTTTACCAGACTGGATAGAGTATATCCAAGATTCATTTTATTTCAATACATAACTTTGCCCCAGATTGAATCTTAACTTAATGTTTAGATGTAGACACAAGCTTAGAGAGCTTTCATTCCAACTACTTTAATGTTACTACTAAGTAAAAGCAAATGAAGGGACTTGTCTGAAGTCCTATAGTTAGTAAAAGCAAAGCTAGGATTAAAATAAGGTATCTGCATATGGTTTCAAATTCAAGCTGGCAATGAAATTCTGTTGATAAACTACTACATTTATTGAATACAATATGTACAGATTAAAGTCTACAGATTGTTTTTGGTCTTACTACACATTAGGTTCACAGAGTCAGAATTAAGAGGAAATCAAAGGGACAGTATCATATGTAAATTGATGAAGCTCATTATCCCTGGACCTAAATATCCTGGATCCTTGGTAAGCCCCTGCACAATTCCTTTTCTGCCTCATTAGAGTTCACATATTTCCTACTAATTTCTGTAACAGACACAGGGACTGTATTCAGTATTAAATAGTTTCCCGAACTTGTATAGCAGTTGCATCACTCATTACTTGTTTTGCTAACAAGATTCTGATTTCATACTCACCTTTACACACAAAAAAGAATTTGACTAAGAATACCTGGGGTAAGATTAATCTTTCAGTAATGTTCCTTCTGAAGTTTCTGAATTTGGTAAGTGTAAATAATCTTTTACATTGCCTACTTCTGATTCTTTAAGTTAAAGAACACTCACAATTAGATCACATTTATATAGATAGGAGATTAATGACAAGCCTAAAAAATCCTGATGGTTGTGAGGATGTCACATCCTAAAACTTCTAGGATAGTGCAGACTCAATATGTTTGTTCTGGTTATATATAATTTCAGAATACATAAGTATCTTATAAAAGAGCTTAATGAATAGTAACTATTAGCAAGTTTACAGAACCCAGGATTATCAATTTAAAAAAATTAAAAATGTCTACTATCATCTCGTCCCTGCTGTTATCTTAGTCCAGTACTTACAGAAAATTAAAATTACCATATTGAAGAACAAGGAAAGGACACCCTAAAATGTGACAAGACACAGATCCACAACATGCGATCCAGATGCTTAATGAAGCTATTATTACTGTTTCTACTGTGGATGCATCTTCAGAAGAACAGAAAATCATGAAAATGCCACAAACTGAAGTAATCTAGGCACCACAATTTTTAGCATGCAAGGAGTGTTTTGAATTAGCCAGAATGCCATTTTAAATACATGATGTTTGTATTTACTGGGAACTCAGACTGATTGCCAAGAACTTTGCAAAGTACTTTACAAACATTGTCTCATTTAATTTTATAGTAAAACAATGAAATGGATTATATTATCATTGTTGTCATTATTATGAAAATGACAACATTATTGTTGGGAGAAACAGTAATTTGCTAAGTCATCTATCCCTGGTCTATGAAAAACTATAATTTGAACCTAAATTTATCCAATTCCAAATCTAGGCTCCTCCCATTATACCATTGATCCCTGGCTAAATCCATAATTCTCACTGAATTTTCAGGGGGAAATAAAGCTTCAAACAAAATAAATTAAAATGTATTTTTAAAAAATCTTTGAAATACATGCCTGAGTCAGCTCCAGTACTCCATTTAGAATACCTGAACGTACAGAAAAATAACACCTGGTTCTAAAATACTGGGGCTTCTGCATAGTAAAATACTATTATTAAATAAGAAAAATACTTCAAAAGGTTTATCATAGAATACATCAATAAACTCTAGGTTCAGAGAACCTGACCAGTCATGCAATATAATGAGAAACCTGCAGCTGAAAGAGAATAGAGGGCACACTGGAGGTCAGATAGGGTGATAGATCTGATTCCCAGTCCAGAGCTCTTTCTACAATATCCCTAATTGGTGCCCCCTCCCCTTTCTACAAAACAAACAAACAAACAAACATCTTAATGAGTTAGACTACTTAACCAAGACAGTGTCAGTGGTAACAAAAGCAATAATTTATTTACTCTATCCCCTGTGCCCTTTGCTAGAAAGGCCTTGGGGAACAAAAACAGTAAAGATCCCATTAATTAAAGTATCTAAAACAAACATCAGTGGCAATTAACAGATCACCAAATATGACAGGAGAATAAAATAGGTTCCCTTACTGCCTATTTTCGCCAGGGCACACTAGGTTTAAATATCTTGCATGATGCTTATGATCCAATCAGATCAAATTGGCTGGAATAGGATTCAAAGACAACTCTTTCACCTCACTTTATGTCCCTAATGTAAGCTGAAAATGGTATTTAAAAGAGGAGCAACTTAACTAATCACAGTGACACTGACAGTGCTTAGTTAACAAAAGAGGAATCTTGAAAATGATAAACACCCCCCTCCATCACAAATAGCTGTTAATGATTACACATTCTGGATTTACAGGAAAGCCTGGTAGCATGCTTTATTTGTTTTCAATAAAGGTGGCTTCTTAAATGTAGAATAAATGATATTTAATTTCTCTGTCTTTATTCTTTTTAAGTGGATTCACAAATCAGTACAAAAATGCTTTTGTCAAGCAATGGGGCCTAATTTGGTATTCTAAAAGTATAAATCATCATCATATGCAGCCCTCAACTTAATTCCTCCAGTTATCCTCAACAAACTGATATAGCTCTGGAATCAAGCACTCATTCCTCTGTGACTCCCACCCAAACATCCCACCTATTCTATTCTAAAGGTATTTAATTGTCAGTCCCTCTCAATCCATGTCATAAATCTCCAAAAGTCAGTTGATAGGTCAGCAGCCAAAACAATGAAAGCATGAGCATTTGCTCATCAATTAAAGATCAGAAAGCATAAATAAATTTAAAAATTATAAATTATGATATTTAGTTTTTAAATATCACCAAATGTAGTGTTTTTTAAAAACAAAACAAAAACACTACTCTTGCTTCTCCGTAAAATGAGAATGACAACGATAAAATCCAAATTAGAGAATTCTATTATTATAAGAATATTCCTATTAACCTCCAAAAACTGATGAGACTGTAAGTTAAATTCTTTCTCAGATATTTTAATCTGCATAAAATTTAATTAACCAGATTCTGAGCTGTAAGAGGAAGAGGATACATCTGCTAGATATGAGACATTTAACACAAAACACACATAGAACTATGTGTGTATGACGACATTCCAAAATGTTGTGAAATAAAAATGGTCTCAAGTCACCATTTTGAAGGCATACAAAATATGAACTATTAGAAATATGCCACCTCTTCCCTTTGCGCAAAGCTTATACTCCAAGTAATATGACAAGTAAGTCACACAAAAGAATACATAACAACAGCATTGCTACAGATATACAAAATCAGCATCTACTTAGTTTGGATTTTTGTGGATGTGACAGACAAGAAAAGGAAGCAGCTCATGTATCACTTATTAACCAACTTCCTGAATGGCAGGCTGTGTCTCCTCTCAGGTGGCTCTAATATTTACTTGGCCTACACTAAGTAAGGCACATCCAGATGAAGTTTAAACTGACCCTGATATAGAGATTAAGAGAATGGGCTTTAGAAATTAGCTTTGTTCTGAATAGCTCAGTTGATAGTTTACATTCTCAGTGACTGTGCACAAGTTGCTTTAGCCTGTTGCTGTGTCTTATTTTCCTCATTTGCAATTTAGAAATAACAATAAACTCTACCTTAGTGGGCTCTTATGACTGAACTAAAGGACGGCGGTAAGGACCTGGCCAGCACACAGTAAATGCACCCTCAGTGCTAATCATTTTTATTGTTGTCCAAGGTCAAAAAGCTAGCAGGTAGTAGAGTTGTCTCTAGAACCCATGGCAGCAGCCACAAAGCACATGCTTTTCATTGTGTACTAAGCAGCCTTCTAGCAATTCTCATAAACATAGAGAAAAGCAATAAACTATAATACTTCTGAATTTTTCTTATCTGGGAAGGAAAGTCTGAGACAAGTGTCATGTGCTAAGACTAGAGAAGGTGAGAGCAATTATGAGGAAGAACCCAGGGTGATAGGCCCAGGGCCAGCCAGAAGCAGGAGCCATCTGGCACTGACCAGAACTGCCCCTCTACAAAGTGATTCCACAGAGGAGGGCATACACAGCCAGGAATGGAAGCAACTGGGCACATATTACTCACACATGACAATGACCGATCACTATTAACTATTCAGAGCCTATGTTTTGTTTCACATTTACTACATTTGAACAAGTTGTGGACTGTGGTTTTGGTGGATTACAATGAATGAAATATAAATTATGCTACTACTTTAATTTCTTTTTAGGGAAAAGTTTACATGAAAAACTTTCTTGGTATTAAAAAAAACAAAAAACTAAAACATGCAAAGTAGGGAATCCACAGGAGCATTTCATTTGGGGTTGACTCCCCCCACAAAGTTCAATATGGAAAGTAATCTGTAAGGGAAACTACAATTTAAAAATCATATAGTATATTCCAAAGGTAGACAAACATTTTTGAAATCAATTACCACCAATCCATGTACATGGATTCCAGGAGGTAAGAAAACATGAAGGAAAAACGTCCTAGACTAGCCCACATTGTTTTCTTTTCATGGAATTGGGTTCCATTTAATATTGTTTTAAGTAAGTGGACAACTGGTTGGGGGTCTAGAAAATGTTTGGTTATAAGGATATTTTTGTTGTAAAGATATTTGTTATAATCAGATTTGATTTGTATGTCTTCCAAAACAAATGTTGTGACAACCATTAAAAAAATTTCTAGGATCTTAGGCCAAACAAAACTAGATCTTTAAAAATTTCATTCCTTGTAAGAATGTGTAATGTAAAATGTACAATTCTCTCTGATATTTATTCTGAATATTTCAGTGATGTAGCTCCCACATTTTGAAAGCCAAGGGCAGATAATTTATAGCATGGTTTCTGAAACCGTGCCCTTTTCACTGGTTGCTGGCATTCAAAGCATGTTTTCACACATCTTGCAATGTTCTAAGACTATCCAAATTGATTGGAATTACATTTTTAAAGCATTTTTAATTGAGTCCCTGGGCTCAGAGTATTCTACACCTCACCTGCCCTCGCTTGCACTTGTTTCTTTACCAGAACTCTAATAATGGTGGCGTAGAAAGTTTCCACTTCTTCTAATCCTTTTTTTCTTTGAGTTTCTAAGTTATATTAATGCATATTCCCTTTCCTTATCTTTTAAATAAAATAAATCCCCACCAAAAAAACACACACAGTTGTTGTTTAGTTTGATAATCAGAAAAATCTTAATTCCTCTTCAACAGATTCCCAACCTGAGCTAAAAAACTTTCCGAAGTGACATCTCAGGCAGGAGAAAGTAGAGGGGTGCAAAGAGCCAGGAATTCTCAAGTACAGCTGACCCCAGCAAAACTTCCTGGGCCTTTAGTGGAGATAGCACTTTCCAAAATACAAAGGTTTGGTGGTTGTTGAATGGGCCACACAATGGCTCCTAGGTACTATTCTCAAAGAAAACATCATCCAGGGAGATGGCACTTAACATCCAGGAGGTAATTCTTATAAAAACAATCACCTGAAAGACACGTGTAAGGCTTTGTCAGGTGGCCCTGGCACCGTGGAGAGCTGACACATCCTGTGTGCTCAAATGCCCTGGGATACCCAGTCCCTGTGGGAAACCTGGCTCTGTCAGCATCCTCCCCAGGAGGACAAGCCCCATCCTATGCCCAGGGTGGATCCACTTTCCAGAACTCTGGCCCTCTCATCATTCCTATTAAGATACTAATATGGAAATTTGCTAGAACCCTGTTGGTGTGACAGGAATGCAAATTCACATTCTGCACAGCCTCTCCCCATGACAGGTGACAGGAGGGTTCCCTCATTTGGTAAGCTCTGAGAAAGACAGCTTGAAGTAAGATTCGGATCACTGAAATGGCACACGCCAAAAAATAAGCAAAGACAAGCAACGTAATATTCCGACAGCCTAGAAAGCACAAGCAGTATAAAATCTCTGATTGTCATTTTTTAGAGAAACCGAGGCTAAAGTCTACTGAAAACACAGCAACCAGGCTCTCACCCTATGGGAACCCTGCTCTTCTCACCATTCACATTTATGAGAGCATTTCTCAAACAGGGCTGTGCTCCGTCCTTACCCTGCCCCGCTGGGCCCGGGCTGGCTGTCCCCAGAGCACCTTCAATATTGCAAATGTCCTTTTTTCCTCAGAGGCACCCCTGCCAAAACATGTTTCCAGTCTGCTTGTCACTGCCTCGTGAGATTCCTGTTAACTCAGCCTGAAGGGAAAAAAGGAGCTGCAGATAAATCGGTGTTATAGTGCAGGGAAGTGTGTTCTTTTCCAAAACAGCCAACCTTACTGACAAGGGATCAGGCGTCTCGGTAGTAAAATAATGGAAAGCAGCAAGTCTCTCTTCTGCTCCAAAAGCATCTGTTGGGTGTATTCCTTTCTCCCCACACAATTAGGGGGGCGCCAGAATTGTTATAAGCCCCACAATTAGGGGGGCTTACCAGACTGGTGGGAGAAGTCCATTTTACAGATAATCTGACATGGCAAATAGGGAGGCTCTCTGCAAAACACAAGGTACACTGAGACCGTGGTCGCAGGCCACTCCCTCAGTGCCTGTATGGCTAGTTAGTAGCTTCTCCTCCCACCAGAGGCATACAGTGCCAGCACAGCAGGGCAATCACTTTTAAAAAGAGGATTTAGATTGAGACTGACAGGAACCCACGAGGTTCTCCCTGTTTGGTCTCCAATTTCATCTATTATGAGTGGCAAGTGGTTTTTGCTGTAAAATACATAAAAGTCACGTTCTCGGCAGAGGCTGAACTATCCCAAAACCTGAAATCCCTTTTGGAATTAAATATGTGCTCAGATCAGCTAAAGTTAATTCTCAACCATCTCCACGTACGAGATCCATTTTGTAGATCTTTTTTTTTTTTTACAGCAAAATTTTAATCCCAGAATAATTTTCCCCACAGCCTGGCACATTTCTACTTTACTTCTTTCTGCTGTCAGTCTGGTGCTTGCCTGTGGAATGCAAGTTAATTTAAATATTAAATCCCAAAAGAATAAATGAAAAATAAGTTATTTTAAAATTATCCATATTGCATACTAAAAAAACACACACAAAAAAAACACACAAACAAACAAACAAAAAACACACAACAGTACCTAAGTATTAGGCACCTTTGAAAACTTAATTTTACTAGCCCTGTTAGGAGTAAACAGAATGTGAGAGAAGTAGCTCACAAAAGTCACAGGTTGGTAAATATCGAAAGACAAGAGTTGAACCCAGGCCCCCTAGCTCCTGAGCTTGAGTTTCTAACCAGTATCCCAGCACTATCTTTCAACTGCAGGCTGGCTAGAGATCAGAGGGTATCACATGCACAGATGTGGATAGGTCATCACACACACCAGCTTCTCACTTCAGTAATGTGGTTCATACAGAGTGTACAAAGAGCCATCCTGAGTCACCCTTTTCAAGCATGTTATTTTAGCTGTAAGAGCATAGTGAACATAATAATACACATTGAGTAGTGGGAAAGGAGGAGGAGGGAAGATAGACCCATCTATCTATAAAACCGGCCTCTTCCAAAATATGCTTATCCTTGTGGCTCTGGCCACTGCCTCAGGGGTGCAGGTACCAATCTATTTGTCTTGGCTAAGTAAATTTCTCCTGAACTCATTCTTTTCAATTGTGAGCCTTTTATTGCATTTTTGCCCATGGTCTCTCATAATTTTGGAGTCATGCTGAGTCAAGTCTGGAGTCTCAGCTCAGTCTCTCTTTTCTTCTTCTAACTTGTTAACAATGATAAACTTCTTGCCTCAGTATCTTTTCAAGTTTCCTAACTTGTATGATTTCCTCACCTCTTCTCTTGAGGACAAAACCCCGGAAGACACCAACTTCTCAGTCACAGAGATGCATTTGTCGCCACTCGGTAAGAGACCTTTCAGGGGCTTCTTCCTTACAAACTTCAGATCTAGGTCCCTACACTTGATCATCTAGTATTGAAATAAGCAAAATGTCACCTGTGAGCTGAAACCTGGGGAGCATTATTTTGTGTTTCTTTTTAGCAAACTATAGAGCACGGTCTGTAATATATACTACCATTTCTGTTTACCCATAAAGTCACCACCTCTCAATGGACTACTAATCTCTAGGACCAGAGATGCTGAAAAGATAAAAAATAGTCTACCACTCCCACTTTTAACATAAACAACATATTCTTATTATTTCCCACTATAATTCCTTAGGACTTTGCCATATGAGGTACTGGAACCAAAGAACAATGACACAAAGGTACAAGCCATCCTTCTTATCACTAGTAGGGGAGGGGAATGTAACAGAGGAGGTAGGAGAACAGAACACATAAAGAGGAAGCACCAGGCTTCTCCTTGGTCCAGCACTGGGACGCCCCAGTATTCCAAATCCTTTCCTTGCCAGGGAAGGCAATTCTGTGGCAGTTATCCACCTACTACAAGGTGAGCTATGCTGGTTAGTGCCTCTAAACAACTCCGGTAGATCTATTCAAATGAAATCTGCAGAGACCTTTCTCTGAAGCCTGCCCACATCCACTGACCATCTGCACACAGAAAACACACTCTGTAGCTTTTAAGGCAATACTCAAAGAGAACTTTCATTTCAAGAAATTTTAAAGGGAGAAATATGCACACAATCCTCAGCCAAGAAGACTCTATATTTTGGTTTCTGCTAGGGAAAATACATGCACAAATGAAGCCTGCGGAAGGACTAAATGCAAAATGAAATCACCAAGCAGAAGGACAGCAGCTTCCCCGACACTCAATCATTTTCAGTCACACTATGCTGTCCGGTAACCTGCATTGATAATTCCTCATGAATAAAGTGCCAGCATTATCATCTGCAGCTATGTTGTTGACATGCTTTTGCTATTTCACTAAAAATACCATTAATTTTCTGGCTTCACAACAGCTGAGCTACTCCCAATTTGAATATACAAAAGAGTATTTTGTTTAAACCAAATTAAAAGCGTTCCAGTAAATGACTTCCATTTTGCTAGCTATACTATTTTAGCGTATACTGTTTTTCTTAATCCTCCCTACCTCAATGTCATGCCTGTCATCTCCCCAAGCCAAAATACTTCCATTATTTAAAAAAAAAAAAAAAAAAAAAAAAAAAAAAAAAAAGCTTTTTTCCCCCCCTAAGTTGGGCAGGGGGAGTCCAGAAACTATTTCTGTTACAGCATTCCTGGCCAGCAACACACCTGAAGGGCATGAGTATAATGTGGCTTTTTAAAGGCTATAAGACATGGTGGCTCCTTAATTCTCTCACCTCTTTGAGCCAAGGCAATAAACAGCAAAGGACTTTCCAGTTTGGTACCTGAAAAGAAAACTGCTACACACACACACACACACACTCACACTCACACACACACAAACTTTATACCTTCCATTTCCCATCTAGATAAGTTCTGACATCCCCCATTTAAGTCAGAATGAAAACCACAACTGCTGCCAAGCCCTCTTGGCATCTCACCACTTTATTTGTTCCCATTTGTATCTAATGCTTTTGTCAACAGTTCAACAAAAGTCAAAGCAAACAACCCACTGCAAACACTGGGGGTAACAGCAACAAGCATGAATCCTTCACAATTATCCAGCCCAGCTGCTCTGAGCTCGCTTGGGCTGCTTTCATTTACAACAGTGTCAACAAAAGACCGAAACCCAATAACTAGATGGGTCAATCCAGCCACAGCATACCGGCTGCAGGAGGAAACACAGTGTGCCTCCTCTGTTGCGTGGGCAAACAGGTACAATAATTCAGTCAGATGGACAAGTGCTTGTCTAATCATTTGTTATGTAAATTATTCAACAATGTTCCATGTAAACTACTAAACAGGGCTCTTGAAATATTTGTGACACTTCCAGCTGTCCGGCTGCCCGTGTGGAAGCACATGAAAGGAACAAAACCATGAAAACAGAAATCATGAACTGAGTTAGTTCCCAGGGATAATCTCAAGCCCAGCCTCTCCATCTAATCCTGTTAAATTTAACCTAACCACCACAGGCTGAAGCTTCACTATGGATCAGACTGGGTCAGAACCACAACCATGGCCCTCGGCCATCTTTTACTTTGTTCGACTTTACAACTTAACTCCTCCCTTTCATAAGCACTGCCAATAAGTACAGTATGTGTTTATGACTTTTAGAAGCATTTTTAAAATATAGTTAGATATGTATTAACAAGTTACAAAGCGTAGTTTAAAAGTACCTGTTTCTAAAGACTGTATTTTAGAATATCAATTTATGAACTAATTTTGATTAAAATGATGTTCCTTTAACAAAGAATTATTTCGAGATGAAACAGTTGCAAATTCCCACTTCCCTTTCTTTCCTCTTAAAATGTATGGCTCGTGAAATCATATACAAACCAAACAGCCTGGCAAGGGGGGCCCCTGACCTGGGGTCTGGGCCCTCATGCAGCTAAGCCCCTCTTCAGGACCAAGGGAACACGCCCACACTCTGCCCACCTGCTGTAGACCATGATGGGGATACCACGACCCTGAAGTTCCCTGCCCAAAAGCCCAAGTTCAGGACTGATGAGTGTTTTTCCTAGGATTTTCAAGGGGTAAACTAAGCTGTTGGTCTGAGCACACCTAGACCTGAGGGCAGCCACTGGGGTGAAAGGAAGCTTTAATATGAGAAAGAAAAAAAGAAAAAGAAAAAAGGTGGGGAAAGGGTATAGGCCCATGATGCCAACAATAAAAGAAAAGGAGCCTGAGAAATTAAAGTTCAAACCTGGCCTTTCAGATCATAATGAGGGTATATTTATTAAGTGGATTTATAACTTTTAAATACTCAGACATATATGAGGGCCTTCACTTTTATTCTTTTCCACTTTACAACTTAACCCCTGGACCATAATTGCCAGGGGTGGCCCCAACGGAGAGATATCATAATAGTTTTAGGGACCCCTCCTTTTGAGATGAGTCCTATCACCCAATGCACTATAATCTGCATTTAAGAAGACCATGCAAGAATTTTTCCTCTTGAATAACTTTTGTTTTTACAGGTCCACATATTCACATCAGTAATGAAAATGTTCATTTTATTTCAATAAATTATTTAAAAATACAGTAATAGTTAAAAATAAAAGTCAAAGATTATTGCTGTTTGCTGGGCAATCACATATAGTAGGGATTAAAAAAAATCTGAATGCTAGAGATCTTTTTTCTTCTAGATTATTTGTAATCTCCCTTCCCAGCCTTTGAACATCCAGATTACAAAATCACTACTTTTAACACAAACACAGATGAAGGAAACAATAGAGTCAAACTCATTCAAACTAATTTCCATTCTTCACCATAGCCAATTTACTCACTGCCATTTATCACTATGGTAGAATTTTCCCTTCTTACTACAAGTGTCTAAAATTTTTCAGTTTGGGGCATAAAGAATTGTGCTTTTAAAAAACCAAATACTAATCCAAGATACGAAAAACACAACTTGAAAATTGTACTTCCTTCTAAAGGACTCTAATAATGCCTTTAACTGTTGTATTTCTGAAGCTGTATTTCTAAAAAGTTAGTACCTGAAAGAATAAAATTTCATCTGAATAGAATCGGGGTTATTTACTGAGAGCAGCAACAGAAAACCTTTCAAAGAACTGCCTGTAAAGCAAGTGAGGGACACCCACAAGTCCGACATGAGTATTTTATTTTGCTGTTTCCTACAAAACACTAACTGAATGCCATCAAAAGACAAGGTCAAGATTGGGAGTCTACAGAAGGGCACCACTGGTACTGTCAATGTTTGCTAAAGGCTCCCTGTTTGCATGTATTTGCATATCAGCACTGGCAGCTTCCTGGGAATACTGCCTTCATAATCAAGCCCTCCAATCATCATAAGCTAGTTTTAAGGAATTCAGAACTAACCAGAAGCTGAGAGAAACGAAGAACAATCCATTAATATATTTTACTTTCCACAGAAGGCAGCATATCTCAGTTCCATACTTTAATAGGAAAATGGTTTGAGACCAGGAATTGAATCTAATCTTTACTATGTGCCCCCAAGAATGCAATGCAGACCTATTTGCCGTCTGGTTGCCAAATCAATACCTACTAACTAACTTTAATATTTTATTTAGATTTTATTGCTCAACTTTTAAGCTCATCTATCAATACCAACAGGTTTCAAAGTCAGAAACCATTAAAATAATCATTATTGGTTAGATGTCTAACAGAATATCAGGAAAATCTCTCAGCTACAAAGCTACAATGGTACCTTTTTAATGTCCAAAGCAAAGCATGCACAGATCAACAAGTAGTTCTTCCTATTTAAATGCCCTTAATATTAATGACAATCAAGCAAATCGAATGGATTAGCATATACTCACACTTTAACCTTAATACATTTATTAGAGAAATTTCTCATTCCAAATAGTAAACATACAGACTAAATCCAGCATGAGTGAAGTGTCAAATATAAATAGTCTTTCTTTCTTCCCTTGAAAGAAAAAGCGTTGACCCCTAAAGAACAATGCAAAAATAGGGGGAAAAAAGAAGAGGAGAAAAAGGGAAGAGAAGGGTAACCTATATACAATAATAAAAGCCTAATATGCAAATTGACTAACCAGCAGAACAACCAGTTGCTATGATGTGCACTGACCACAAGGGGGCAGACATTCAACACAGGAGCTGCCCCCAGATGGTCAGGGTGCTCCCACAGGGCTGGCCAGCGAAGCGGCAGTGGCGGGAGCCTCTCCTGCCTCCGCAACAGCACTAAGGATGTCTGAGGCACAGGCTGAGCTGAGGGAACCCTCCCCCCAGAGTGCATGATTTTTGTGCACCGGGCCTCAAGTTGAAAATAACAAGTGTGAGCAAAACAGGTGACAAGTGAGCATCTTGCAGGACAGGAGAAACTGAACTGGCTGCAGAATGGTGCTGCACTCTGGAGGAAGGGGCGCCAGTCTCAAGAGGGAAGGGGAAGAAGTGAGGAAAATCCTTTGAGGAGAGGGGGAGTAACTAACCAAAGGATTGCTCCTGAATGCTTTTCTATTTAGTCATTATTAATTCTATTCTCCCTAGGGCAAAAATGTCACCAGTTTAGTTTAAAATTTCTCTAAGTAAGGTCAGTCTAGGATACTACCCGATTTATGAAAACATCCCAGACAAGGCAGTCAATTCTGGAGTCTCATTCCAGACTAGTCCAATATAGTTTGGTTATAATCCCTGGGGGGGAAGATCCCCAGGGTGGAGGATCCCCAGGGCACAGACTGGGCCTGGGTTTGGGGCTGGGACAAAGATGTAGAATATAACTCAGAGAACTTTCAAATCCTGACAACTGTGGTATAAACACAAGTGATTATTTCAATTTTCTCTAAAGATTATTTTTTTCAGGGCAGCCCAATAAACCCAATAATGCTCTGATTTACTAGAAAAAATTTTATTCATTTCCCCATGTACCAGAAAGTAAGCTAATAATGTCCTACTGAGAGTGTTGTCAGGCCCAATCCCTCCACTGCTGAATGCACTACCATGATAAAGCTCCCCTTACTTGCCATTCCACCATCCACTTCAGGGCAAGGCCCTGGGGACCGCTCCAGATTACCCCTCCACACACCATGTCACAGGCACAAGCAGGAGTGGCCCAATCAGTGCCAAGAAAAGAACAAACTAAAAGAGATTAATTCACAGATGTTCATGCATTTCACATACACTGTGCCCCATGGTCGGTTGCTAGGGCAACGGGAGACCACCAGTATGCGCTTTATTGGCTTTATGAAGTGCGTCGCGGGGACTATAGTCCGAGAATGCTGCATAATAATAGTGTAGCTTTACTGAAGCCTTGTTTTGTGTTTATCCACTTTTAACCTTCTGAGTATTATCAAGAACATCATTATGCATAGCCTTCAAACCCCCTACCACCACCACCACCACCACCACCACCACCACCACCACCGCCTCCAAACTGCCACAACTTCTTTCTATCTAGGAACATTAAAATGCATCTCCTAGGGGTCCATTTTGGGAAGATCCATGTTAAACTGCTCAACCAGTTCCGGGGGGGGGGGGGGGGGGGGAGAACACACCTACAACCATTTAAAGATTGCTATATTAGTGCAGCCAACCATATCAACCATGCCTGAGCAGCACTAAAGCTATAAAACCAAAATACACACATGCCCCTTACTTCCTCAGCATCAGGAAGAACCTTGCTTTGCCCCCCCCCCCCCCCCCCCAACAGATGGAGCAGCAGAAACAGCAGGCTTATCAGCCCCAAGTCTCTTCTTATCAAACAGAATGTCCAACAAGATGGGAATGTTCCGCCTCTGCCTTGATAGGGCAGTTGCGACAGCCACATGTGGCTACTGAGCACTTGAAATGTGGCTAATGCAACTGAGAAACTGGGTTTTCAAATACCATTTCATTTAAACTAATTTAAATTTAAATAGCTTCATGTGGCTAGTGGCTACCATATTGGACGATGGGGAGGTTTAGAGGCTTACCAGTGAAGGCTTTTAAAAGTTCATAAAAAGCTGTCTCTCCATGCCTTTATAGTTTCTGCTTAATTCATTTAAAAAAAAACAACTCCAAGTAAATGTACACAGAACAGTACTCAGGACTGTGGCTGCCACTCACTGTGCCTATTCCAAACAGTTCTCAGCACTGGGCCTCAGCGACCTGGTTCTTTGTCCAAAAGGCCCAGAAATAAAGACTGACTTCCCCGCTTCCTCCCCTTCTCCACTCAAGGTGGGAGGTTAAAATCACAAATGTCACAACTCTCAGAGCAGTAGCACAAATCAAGTGTTAATCTAAAGGGAAGGGGCGGCTGAGGGGGAAAATACAGGCTGATGGGGTGAGGGAGGATCTGGAATGAAGAGAAAAAAAATAAAGCCAGTGAACAGATCAGTAGAAGCAACAGCTTACATTCAGATTCACAGGAGAAAGAACACACCGAGACAATCATTTCCTGGGAAAAGCTCAAGCCTAATGAGAATTTACTCTGCTCCTTTATGTGACAACCAGTCCTTTTGTGGCACGGGCTTCCTGACTGACAGGAACCCAGGGCCCCTTAATAGGATTTCCATATTATTTCCAACACCTGCCCAGAAGTTATTTGTTTACATTGAAGGAGGCAAGATTCTCAAATCAGACATCTGCCTTCTAGTTCAGGCATATCTTAGGAAACCATCTAGAAAGCAGCTTTGTTACCATGGTGACATTTTTATTTTCCTCCTTTAGTTGGCTTAAAACATTAGCATTTTTATTTTGTTGTTCAAAAGGCCAAATGTCGCCCAAGAAAACAGAAGTTTAAAAAAAGATAAGTGAATGAAATACTCAAAATTTTCTAGAATGAAAATGATCAAAAGGAAAAATGCATAAAAATGAGGTGGTATTATAAGGCTGCTCTCATTTTGTGGCATCATTAACCTGTTTACCTAACCACCTCGTTGGTCCTTACATTTGAACATTTAGCAACTTGAAAAGTAAGGATTTGGGGAAAATAGTTCAAGAATCCTTAGGGTGTGCCACAATTCATTAATGTGTCTTTTTCATAAAAAAGAATTCCTTAGGCTCACCTTATTTCCTTATCTTTGTAAGTTCACTTACAATACTTAAGCCATTTTCATGTCCATCTTACTGCCTTAAATTAAGTCCAGGAGAGGGTTATAAAGAACAGGAAAGAGTAAGCTTTTCATGAACATTCAGTGGTTGAAAAGGAGACAGAATATCAAGCAGTGTGAGGGAAGACAGGCAGACTGTGCGTGAGTGGAGTGTGTGAGTGTGTGAGTGTGTGTGTGTGTGTGTGTGTGTGTGTGTTGATGCTGTTGTTTTCCTGCTTCTCAGGAAGCAAAACCGGAGGCCTCACAGAACCTCGGGGAGAGGGGACTTGACCACTAATTACAACTATTACACATAAACAATATATTAAAGTTTTAATACTAATACTTAAAGCTTAAAGTGTTTTTAAAGCAGTATGCTTTATTACATACAGAAATAAATGGATTGGTTCTGCATAATGAATCTGATCAACTTAAAATAATATTTTATTCACTATTTAGATCATTTCTAAGATTTATAGTTTTGATTTGTCATATCTAAGACAGCATTATTTAATCTTGAAATATGATTGTATTACTTTCATTTAAGAGCAAGCTTATTTAAAAGAATTACACAGAAAGTATTACTCAGCAAACTTCTTTCTAGCCCTCTTTCATGAAGCCAGAATTCTGCTTAGTCCTGTCCCAAAGTAGTTGCCATGGTAATAATTAGATATGACTCCTCATCATGTCCAAAATTATAACTTTTGTTAGCAGTGGCCCCCAAGTAGAGTCTTTAATCCAGAATTACTTTAAACCACTGTAGAACAAAATATTTAAGTTGGATACAGGTAGTTGTCACAGCAGAAATTATTTAAGAATGCAAGAAATGAGAGAATAGTTTATGGGAAAATGTTAGTATAAGAAAACAGAAAAGGTGAACAGTTCTTCGGAAGAATTATTTACATTTTGAGAAGCAAATGTGAAATTCAAGTGCCAGTTATATAAAAGTTTATGGTGTAGTATTTTTGCAAGACATGAAATACATTCTAATTAAGAAAATTAAAGACACTGGACATCAGGATGAAAACGTTTGTTATAACTAAGAGGGTTCATTTATGGAGGAAAAGAATTAGACCACACTTGCCAAAAATCAGCTTGAAAATGCAGACCCCACTACCAGCCCACCCCTGTTAATTAATATTTGTTCTGGTACAAGAGGGCACAACAAACAAGCATGTCTCCCCCAATCATGCTCACTGCTTATGGACTGGCTATGCCCTAAAGATATTTATTCATCTATTGGACAAACAATTACAATGTATTTTCTGGAATTAAAGCACCTGTTACATTTCACTAACCTTACACACCCAGAGGCAGGTATCAATTAATACTAAACAAAGTACTGCATCATAAACCCACAGAATAAAACTTCTTGATTGTTCTTTGATAAGGTAACTCTAAATAGTAAAATACATGGTAGAAACAAATGTCTCAGCAAACAATTAAAAAGCAACAGTGGTACCAAAACAGTGAACTTCAAATAACCAGTTAAACATTAAATGCTTAAAAGGCATAATTTAAAACACTATTCCCCTACAGCCTAACACCCAAAATGAAATATAATTACTGTTGTATTTATTTGGCTAATAATATGGCTAATTTTATTGCTGAAACATACCCTTTGGTATAAGATTTTTACTGTAAAATTCATTTCTAGGATTGCGTTGAGTAACATAAGAAAATATCCACATTCCAAATGTGTAGAGAGTATCTTGGAGATCCAGCAAGTTAAGTAACTTGCCCATTGACACACAGCTTGCTTAAAGGGAGAGAGAGGATATCTAGCACAATGTCAGGGTTTTCCTAATTCTATTATAATTCCTTCCTCAAACTAATCCTTGATTTGTCCTAAGAACTTCCACAAAGAAGATTGATTCTTGCCCTCAAGGAGCTAAAAATTTAGTGGGAAAGAACTTTACTCTGTGGGAAACAGACATCAGGGACACCACCTTTAAGGAAATAATTTTGCTTAATATATTTTAAAAACCCTACTTAAAAATGTACTTTGAAAGCATATCTTAATACTTATGTTTGGGAAGTGGACTTGAATTTTAAGCACATCACAGTCTGTGTTTAAACATTAAAGGATGCAAAAAGAATTCTGTTTATGATCATTTACTGGTGATCAGCATACATTTCTAGATATTTTACTCCCTTAGTTATTGGTAAACTTCATTAAACTAGTCATCACTAACATTTACATACAAATCTAGACTTAGCTCTTCTACCAACATGGCTATCCATCTCCTACTGGCTCCCCTTTCCTCCAGTGGTTTCTCCTCTGGTATTCTTCCACACAGTTCATGCCAAGGGGTAAACGTACTAAAGGCACCTCTTCCTCAGACTGATCTTCCTCTGAGGCAGGAAAAATGGGGGTGGTGGACCAAGTTACACAGGTCACACAAGATCCTGGACTATAACCCTGACCATTAAAAGTCTGAATTTACAAAGAGAAGAGACAAGAGATGTAATCATTCTGTTAATTCAGACTAAAAACCCACTTTTACCTTAACACCAATTAATGAGAGCAAAAGTTCTTTTTTTGGTCTGAAGTATACACTTCAATTTGTACAGAAAAACAGCTTTAGTCTAATTTCCCACTGATAAACCTTTATTGTCACTAGAAAATAAGTGAAGAGACAAGAGTAAAAGCAATGCATGATAGTTTAGTGATCTACAAAGAATTTACACCAAAATATAGCTGATGTTGAATAAATAGGCATTGCCTTGATACAAGTAATGAAAGGATTATTATTGAAACACTTAAAAACAAAGAATCCACATAGGAGGAGAAAAAGCTTAACATATACACACTCACAGAAAAATATTCAGCTTTAAAAATAACTGTGTACAGGGTGGGGCAAAAGTAGATTTACTGTTGTGAGTATGCAAAAACAGTTTATTCTTGAATTATTTATTAATTATTGTGTTATTTTTTCTACAAACTGTAAACCTACTATTGCCCCACTCTATATATTAATTTTTTAAAGCACACAATTCATATTTATCCTAGCAAAAATTGCAAAAACTATAGAGTTCAATATTAGAGGATTGTGTGGAAACATACTCAAACAGTGCAGGTGGCATGTTAAAATGGTAGTGTTCCTGGAGATAAATTTGGTAATGTATAAGTCACTAAAAATGATCATACTATTGGATGACCATACAGCATTTTGGGGAAGATATTCCAATGAAATAATAAAAATATATAATACCACTTAGAGTTAAGAAAGTTACTAATGCTATATTTTACAAATAGAACAAGGCAAATCCCTCACAGACCTGACTTGAGGAGGTTACTGTGTTCAGGAGGACCATTTAGATACATATAAAGGATTTATGAAGTAATAAATCATACAAAATAATACCAAGTTAGGAGAGGCCATAAGGGTAATCAATAGCTGGTGATAGTGAATTTTGCTCTTTATATTCAAGCTGGTCTTGATTTTGGTGCCTATTTTTTGCTCGAAGGTATTAGAACTGTCAGACATTTGGAGGGAGGTGGATAATTAGACTAATTTCTCAACTTCAAATTCGTACTGAGATTTAGGCAATTTGTCCTTCACAGCTCTGAATCATCACCCTCATTCCAGCCACTCAGATGAAAACTGACAGTGATGTGAGGAAACAATCACTCCTTCATGAGCTGGCACCTCAAGCGAATGGGAAGCAATTGGCAGCAGGTGGGAATGTCCTCTTGGCCACCACTTGTAGCCAAACAACTTCTACCTCTCAGCCCTCAGTAGGAGTGATGGACAGGAGGAAGGGGAAGGTCCCATCACTTCAGAACAGACTTTCTTGGTTTTCACCTATGTCTTTCATGGGATGGATGAGAGAAATGGTTTATTTTGTGTGTGTTTTTAATATATTTTATTGATTTTCCACAGAAAGGACGAGAGAAGGATAGTTAGAAACATCGATGAGAGAGAATCATCGATCAGCTGCCTCTTGCACACCCCCTACTGGAGATGTGCCCGCAACCAAGGTACATGCCCTTGACCGGAATCGAACCCGGGACCTTTCAGTCCGCAGGCCGACGCTCTATCCACTGAGCCAAACCGGTTTCGGCGAGAGAAATGGTTTTAAAGGCTCACTCTAGAAGGCTGTGAGAAGCCCCCACCCAGAGAAGAGAAGTGGGAACCTATTTGGAGGCTTTATAGAGCTTTGGGCTTTCTACTCTACCACTAAGCATGAGAGTGGATCATGGTCTGTTTCTTGCCATTTTAAGCTCTCAAATCTGGGGCTTACTGTTGGGCATACAGAGTCACTGGATAGCCAAGTGACAAGAAGATGTCAACAACCCTAGAACACACACCATTCTGGTTTCTTATCACCAAATAAGTTGATTCTTGGGCTCCTACAGTGTTTTCTCCTTTGGGTCCATATTTACATTCACCACCAGTGTTGAAAAACTTCAGATACAGGCCTGCAAATAACAGGCTTAGGAATGAACTTGGCTACTGGAGATATAGAAAACAAGATCAATAAAGCCAATAGCATGTGGTCTAGTGTCCACAAAACTTTTAAAAAAGGGGGAAAAGCTCAACACTTTAAAAGGAGAATTTTATTCATTTTATTTGACACCTAAAGGTAAAGCACTTTAATTGCCTGAATCTTTACATTGTTTAAATTTATATTTTATGAGCTATTCTGACATCTGCACTGTTTAATAATCTGTAGCATCAAGAAAACATTTTAAAGTGTCTTTCACAATTAAACCTATCCACAACCTTGCATAAATCAAAATTTTGCTACCATATCAAAATGTTACACTGGGGCTGTATAACACTACCCACATCCTCATTACATGCAACACTAATTACTACCAGCAGATTCAGAATTTTCTGCACATTAGAGGCTTTTAGAGGAGCTATAAAAAATTTCAGGCACCATTAATTTAAATTTGTATTGAAATTTCCTTTTGACAGATGGCCAAAAATTACTTATTATTTAGAATACCAGAGCTGCCTGTTTGCACATTAGAAGAGGAAAGGGAAAAATTAAAAGCAAGAAGGAAATTTATGTCACATTCATTACCTGTTAAATGTTAAGGAGCATTATCCTGCATGAATAAATTATTCCATACAAGCCTGACTACAGCTGCAGGCAAGTGGCACGCTCTGGCTGATAAAAACCATCTTAAGTCACACTGCAGACAATCGTAAAAAGCCGCTCTTAACCAGGAACCACTTACAGGATGAGAACGATGGATGGAACAAGCTACTAACTGCTTCTTTGAGTGTCACAGAACACAGTTATGAAAATTAGCAAACTATTTCATCTTGCAAAGCCATAGGACAGCTCCAAAGGTTACTCGCTGACTTCAAATTTTGGAATGATACCCCCTGCTCCAATCTATTTGTGGCTACCATTCCATAACAAATCAAGAAAAATCATCCACCTCTATTTCCTTTTTGTTTTTCCCTGGTTTCTAGCCATTTAGAAACTCACTCCCAGACTCAGACTGAGTGATTATAGATGATTTCAAAATGCACCCTACTCTAGTGTGAGGGAATATCAAATGTAATTAACACAAAAGTGTGCACTGAAGTGTAAATATTTTCACAGTCTTCTGGGAGTGGGGCAGGAGAGGAGGTTTTTGTTTAGTTCACTGGCCTGATTAAAGGTATGTATTTATCATAAAAAGGCAGGGACTGTTTATATTATAGCCTCAGAATAACTAGACAGGCTTTCCAATGGCTGCTACCAGCAAATCTTGGTCAGTGTATTTACTCACTACTGCCTAAGCACACATGGGTGGAACATTTACTATAGACTAAGAATGCTTTTTAATCTATGTATTGATATGCATATTATATAACAAAATACAACTGTAAATGCATTAATTAAATAATTCAATGTGTGTTCTAACTGTAAATGTTGACATTTCTATGGGTGGGCAAATGTCCTTTCAAATTACAAAGATTCTTGAAGAGTAAAAGTTATTAATTTTTATTTTCCATTATTTAAGGCCTTTGGTAAAAACCCTATTTCCCTTTGATTGAATAAGGACAGAAATAAAGAGGCATTCCAAGTGACAGCACAAGTGGCTCCAAGGGAAAATTTCATTCTTCATTCATAACTTCATTAAAAACTGCAAGAGATCTCACTGCCTATGCTCCTAAATATTCAACTGTGAAATGCAAAGTAACTGACAGCATCTATACTTTGGCCATCACTTGAGAACTGACATGTCCTTCCTAATTTACACAAAACACAATGGCATACACAATACAATTATACATAATCAGTACCATATTTACATTGTGCCTGGCTCAAAAGTGATCAAGCAAATTTCATCCTATTTTACTCATTTCCTGCCATGGTAGCCTGTTTTTCTTATTTGCTTACTATATAAAATCAAGGATCTTTAGCATATCCTATTCTGGTATTACACAAGCATATCCAAATCATTAGGTCCTTGATACTCTTCATCTTTCCTTAAAATTTGTTTTCAGAGATACAGAGGCAAGTAAGACAGATACAAAACTTAAGGAGAATAACTTGCTATACTGGAAACCAAGATGTTAATGAATTAAAAAAACAAAACAAAAAAAACCAGAGGCCCAGTGCACGAAATTCGTGTTAAGGGGGTCAGCCCTCGCAGCCATGGAGGCTTACCTCAGCCCTTTCAGCCACATTTTAGAGAATGATTTAGTGGGCCTTACCAAATAGTGGTTAGCCGCATTTTTGGACTACTTCCAGTTGGCTATATGGTCTAATTAGTAATATTACGGTTTTATTTTTATAGATTATTTCTGGTGAAGAAAAATGCTTTTAAACAAATGTTTGGTAAGGAGTTTTATAGGATGAAATTATTTCCCAAAATACGAGACTAATGCATATTTCCTTATAAACTAATTTATTTACTTCATTATTTATTTATCCTATATCCAAAATCTGAAGAAAATCAGCTTTTGCATTGGTTTGTTTTTCATATGTCAAGACATAAGAAAATGAGCAATGCAAGCCAGATCTCATAATTCAATCTTGGTATATAAATCTAATTCTGATAGAGAAATGGGACTAATATTTTCAAAAAATTTAACAACACAACTGAAAGTAATCCAAAAATGCAGCTAACCACTATTTGGTAAAGCCCATCAAATCATTCTCTAAATCTCAAATCCATTACTCAATATACTCAGATCACTCTGAGCCCCTTATAATCATTCCTTCGCCTGTGAATTTGAGTCCTACCTTGATGGAGTCTCTGTCTGCAGGCAGAACAGCAACAACACATGTAGATCAAGTGGTGGGAAGAAGGAAAAAGGAAAAGAACTAGTTAGTTTACATAAGAACATACATTTATCAAACCTGATCACTGCTAAATCATAAATGGCAGAGATGTCAACTTTGCGATAAAGTTAATTATCAATACTACTCAACCAGATTCACAAAGGCCAATCTACCTCTGACACAATTTCGGAAACTAAAGCTGGATATTCCTATTCATATTCTTATCAACTTCCCCGCTTGTGAAAGTGTTTATAATTATGCCTTAGCTCAGAACCATAACAGTGAGATAACTGGCTGACAAATATTGCAGTGCTTCTAACATCAGAGATGGGAAATTTATTTCATGTGATAAATATCTTTTACCCCGGATTATAATTCATGGTAATGACACTGCAACAAGAGGAGGTAAGAGGTTTTAATTATGAACCACCCTGGTGCTAAAAGTAAATTCCCACAAAGGAAGGCTGGGAGAGACCTTTTCATTTGCTTTTCTACCATTAACTAATAAAAGCTATTAGTAAGCACCATACAAACATATAGTCACATGAAAGGTATCTGCACCATCATTTACTTTAGTGGAGGGAGGAAAACAACCTGAAGAGCAGAGCTGGTCTTTAAATCAGATATGCTGCACAAACAATTGTGTTTTTATAGAAAGAAGTGAGTTAATTTCATGCTTGTAATCAGACTGGATGAGAAAGGTAGTTATAGCAACAGATTCACTAATTTGGGCTATATTTCCTTAATTACTCAGACTACTAAAACTGTTTTCATACCTGTGAGATTTTTACTGTACTATATAGGGTGATCTGATTTATAAATAATAATTGATTCTATCAAACAATAAAGTAAGCCTTTATCAGTAAGTCTTTCCCCAAAATAGATTTGATGAAAATAAGCTATTAATGACACTCACTATTTCAAACACAGAGCATTGTGGGATTTCATTATTGATTTAGACTCAGGAAACATAGGGGATAGTAGCAAGAGATCAAAGGTAATAACTAAGAAACAGAACCCCTTACCTAGGAGGAGTGCATTAACTCTTGTCAACCACTAGGGTATCTTTTGGCAAAAGTCTGCTTCCAATAACTAATTTACCTTCCAGCAGAAATCCTTTGTTTAGTCAATGGTAAAATCAAATCCAGAGAGAAACAGAACAAACAATGGCATTAGCAGCAGGTAGGTAATGTCAGACTGACATCTCACAGAGAATGGCTCACCTCTTTGGTGATCACTGTCATGGTGCTTCTTCTCATCTTTAATTGGAAGGTGGGACTGGCCTCCCAGGGCACTGGAGAGGGCCAGAAGGCCGGCACTGCTACCAATGGGTGGAATGGTAGGAGGCGGAATCCCCGAAGGGTGTGGGGTCAGAGGCACAGGCAGAGCATGTCCATGTGATAAATGCTGGGCCTGGAGTTGTTGCTGCTGTGAGAAATGAGACAAAGATATTGAACTTGTTCCCTAAATCTGCACCTGTCCCCACCCAAATAAAAGGAGAGAAAAGACATACGATAAGATCATGGAAAACTCAGCACCCATGAAGGAAAGATTTAACCTTTATATAGATTTAAAAGAGGAGGGAGAAAGATGTTTAATGGAGAAATGTTGTCTTTTGACTTAGATTTGAGGATTTTACAATGCAATGTAAATAACTTAATTTTTAAATAGTGAAATTATCTAAGTAACTTTTAATAGCCAAAATTCAGCTTTCTTTAATAAAGCATCTGTGTTTTGTTCTCCAAAACATAAGGCCACACCAACATGCATTTCTAATCAAAACATATACGTGACTAACTGTTAAAGCAGTTATGTTGAACAAAAAAAGCTGAAAACTGAGAAAATTAGTGTTAAACAGTTCTCCCAGAATCACTGCACAGCATGCAGTGTGAGTTAATTTGAAAGAGAAAACCTGAATTAACAACCCAGAGAAGGAAACTGGTTGCAGCCACCGTTTTAAGCCCCTTTAAGTGTCCTCAGAGGTACTTGAGCAAATTACTAAAGAAAATCTAATGTAGCAAGGCTTGGGTCCTCCTGTAGGCTTGCTCAATAATGCTGAAATAATTGGGCACTCTGTGCACGTTTAGTGATGCTCGAATGAAAAGCTAGAGCCTGCCCTTGTACTCTTCCCCGGCAGCCGCCTCTGTGTTGTGACAGGTTTATCTGAGTGGGACTGTGAGGCATGCACCAGTAACTGTGCTGACAAGAGTTTAAAGTCATTTTTACTAGCACACTGGCAACACACGAAGAAAGCCCTTGAGAGGCTGGAATGGGAGTGCTTGACCTTAGCAGAGACCGCATCTAGATTGAGGCTGCATCAAGCTTGGCTGTGGGCAGGCCTTGCTGCCTCTTCTAGTGGAAAGGGGGAGGGGAGAAATGACAGGAGGATGTTGAGTTAATATGTCCCTCAACAGAAATCCCTTCAACTTGAGACCCTGCTTAACAATGTTCTATGAGAACAAGTGCTGAGAAATTCTCTAACTTCTGTAGTGATTACATTTTAATTAATGCCTTTAAATAAATTACCTGCCAGGGCCATCCTCTGATAGCCAATATAATTTCCTATAATTTTCTAAGCAGAATTTCACAAAATAGCTTATTTAAAAATATGTAGGGTGGCAAATTATGCCTCCCTTCACTGGTAAGAAGGATCCTGAAATAGAAAGTACTTGAAAGAAAAAAATAAGAATTTTTTTCTGCTCCCAAAATTACTTCTATTTCCTTCCTCTTCCTCTCTATATGGCTTCCTGTATCAGACTACAAAAGCGAAAGCACAGCACTAATTACTAGCTCTTTTCTCCAACTGACCTGCACCTATATTCTGGCTTCGTTAGTAAGGTACTATCACTTGTAAGACAAGTTGACATACATAAGACAGAAAAATCAGTGCCATGCATGATCCAGATACTCTACCCTGCTATGCCCACACCCAAGAACTGCCAAAGCAATAACTAGCTGCCTAGTTCAAAATAATGTATTTCTTCATTTGTGTGGCCAAATTCATGTTCATAGTTATTTGGTTGGGACCAGAAAGTATGAGCACACAATCACAGTTTCTAAATGTGTTGAAAATAATGCCTATGAAGAAAACAAGGTCTTCAGGTAAATATATGGCAAATTTATTTCAAGACCTTGTTCAACTGAAATTGCCAGAAAATTGCTCCAATTTTCTTTCTCCTCTAAATCCCCTAATACTTTGTGTGTATGGATTGAGCACGTAGCTACTATCTCAGACCAGAGTTCTATTGGCAAGCATTTATTAAGAGCCAGCATGTATGGCTCTCTGATCATCTTTCCTAGACTCTAAAGCTCTATGAGAACCTACATCTGACACAAACTCTAGATGACTAAAGGGCACTGAGACACTCATATAATATCTGAGCTATTTAAAAAGATACATCTATTTCTTCAGACATTAAAAAACAAACAAACCTGCATCCAAAAGCAACACCTTCAGAGATACAGGTGTTTCACTTTTATTCTTTTCTTATAGCACAAAAAAATAAGCAACAACATTTCCATTTTTCCATCTGACCAGGAACTTTTCAAAGGCAAAAACTATACCCTATTCTGTCTGTTGCACATGCCATTCGTAGTGAACACTTCCTGGGATCCTCACTTGTGCTCTATTCTACCTCAAGAGAGCTCTAACACTACCTTACCCTCTTCTTCCCTATGCCCTAGAGAAGGAGGCCCCCTTTCCCACCAAGGCTGACCCTTCCTCACCTGCACAAGTGGGGTCATCTTTCCCCCTCCTTGTCTCATTGCTCCATCAGTTCTACATCTCTCTCCCCCATCTTCATTGTTCTGCCACTGATTGTGTCCTTCTGCTTGCAAGCTTAATACCAGGGTCCCTAACATTTTGCTTAAGATGAACTGCCTATCTAATGCCAAAAGAACTTGGGGTAGCCTTTTTCCAGGAGGAAAAAAAACTGTATTTTAATGTAATTTTGTGTCCTTCACTGCCCCTAAGAGTGCCTTACACATTAATTGGCACATAAATATTTTTAAATTTAACTAAAATAACCATCTTTTGCCCTCTCCAGTTTCTGCCATACACACACACACACACACACACACACACACACACAGAGGCCCAGTGCACCAATTCAGGCTGGTCTAGCTGGAGGCAGGGGATGCGGGAGGTTGGCTGGCCAGCCTCACCCCTGATCAGAGTTGGCCAGTTGGCCTTCCCCCAATGGGGGAGCAGGGGAGGAGGTGGGTGCTGGCCAGGGAAAGAGGTCGAGAATGGCTAGAGGAAGGAGCCTCCGGTGTTTGGCCAGCTGGTCCTGTCCCCTGGTCAAACTCCCGATCGATCTCCCAGCAGAGGGGACAATTTACACACACACACACACACACACACACACACACACACACACTCTAGAAGGCCAGTGCATGAAATTTGTGCACTCGGAGCAGGGGTTGGGGGGATCCCCTCAGCCTGGATTGTGAGAGAGCTCAGGCCAGGCCAAGGGACCCCACCAGTGCATGATCGGGACCAGGAGGGATGTGGAAGTTGGCCAGCCAGGGAGGGACTATGGGAGGGCTCCAGAGCATACCTAGCTCATCTTGTTCAGTCCTGATTGGCTGGACCCCAGCAGCAAGCTAACCTACTGCTTGGAGCATCTTCCCCCTGGTGGTCAGTGCACATCATAGCAACTGGTTGACCAGTCAACTGTCTGTCCCCTGGTGGTCAGTGCATGTCATAGCCAAGTGGTTGAGTGGCCTTAATATATCATTAGCATATTATACTTTATGTGAATGGTCAACTGGATGACCAAACACTTTATCCTTGTCTTTGCACAGCCAAACTTCTTTTAAAAGCAGATTACACTTTTCAACATGCCACTTCCTCTCTAACTCCCTGTAAACTAGATTTCAGGCCCACCATTCTCATAACCCTGATGACCATTCAGACAGCAATTACTTCAGTTTCCTTCTCTCTGACAAGCCTGCAGCCAAAGGCAGCATGTCCTCCTGCTGACTGGCTCCCTGACCTGCCTAGGGATCACTGCCGCCACCAGGACAGCTCTGCAAGTCTCTGACTGGGCCCCTTACATCTCCCATTTTCTTCTCCCATTAACTAGAGGAGAAGAGCTCTAAATCTTTTGTTCGTCTCCCATGCTCCAGTATCTCTGGTCTAGTTTCTTGCCAGACAGTTCCACTTGGCAAGCCAGCATTTTCTGAAAATGAAAATGTATAACACAAATCCCCTAAGTAATTTCTACTGGGTCAAGATATCTATCAGTCGCCATCAATTCGTCTTTCTTTTGTGCTCCTCTACTCATAAACACCGACTCCTGTCCATTCTAAAATAACCTTTTATTTCTACTGCCACCACACTAGTAGTCAGCTCCTTATCATCCTATATTTTGATTACCACAAGTCTCCGTTAGCTCATTTCCATTCCAATCCTGCATTATCATGGGAAATTTCTTTTTCAAAATTCATGTCATCTTTCCTCTTAGAACAACCTCTCCATTACTTATCTGAATTAAGTTGCACTCACCGATCCCAGCTCAGCTCATGTTTCATCTGTTCTGCAAAGACTTTTTCAAATACCCCAAGTGTCTGCTGTTTTACAGGGCTCCTGGTACCATTCACTGATATAAGCTGCCTTTTAATGGCACAGTTATCCATCTTTTTAAGAATAAGAAGACCTGACTTGCCAATAAGATTGCAAGACTCTGAAATGAAGAGACCAGTATCAGGCCTCTTTGCACCCCTGGTACCTAGAGCACCACTATTTGGTCATATGAATGTGTATTTAAAGCATTTGATGAATTAAATTTCTACTAAATATGAAGAGAGTTCCTGATTACCTTGTACCCAGCTAATGTTATCATTTTATATAAGCATATATTTTTATCAAAACTAAAAAATTAACATAAGTACATTACTATTGATGATCAGATCATAAACTTTCTTCAGAGTTCCCCAGTTTTTCCACTAAAATCATGCTCGAAGATGTTCCACTGCATTCAGAGAGGTTCTGAGTTTTCCCTTATCATTCCAAAATAATCAAGCCGTTTTTAAGATTTTATGAATGGCAATATCCACATAGTGAAATTGCTTAACAAAATACTCCTTGAGCTTAGGTGAGAAATAAATTGAGAGTGGGCTACCATATATCCATTCTACAAATCATCCATTATACATTAAAGATATCAACAAACAAAAGCACACTCAGTTGAGAGACCTATAGAAAAGAGCAATATCATATAAATTTATAAGATTAAATAGGTTACCAAAAGCACATGATAAAAATTAATACAAATACACTGAAATACTATAATGGGTTTTTAAATGTTTACATCAGTAAAAACAAACCACTTTCTGTATTCAGTGGTCATTTTAAGCTTCTTTGTAAGTTTTCACCTTAGAAATTACCTTAGCAGTAGAGTGGCAGATGCACTTATAATTGATAATGACTCCCGATTAGTCAGTTAAACCAATGTATTAAAGGCAATCTGTATATATAAAAGGCTAATATGCAAAGTGTTCCCTCAGGAATTCCACCAGGAGATTGGGAGTTCAATCACTTGCTATAACGTGCACTGACCACCATGGGGTGGCGTGAAACAAAGGAAGGCCCTGGCCAGCAGATGATTGCTGCTCAGGCCTAGGGACCCTACCTGTGCACAAATTTCATGCACCCAGCCTCTAGTCTTTAAATAAAAACACTAATGTCACCAACAGCTAACCTGACCTTCACCTTTCCTTCTATTTGTAATAATAAAAGTGTAATATGCTAATTAGATCCTTCCGGACAACCTTCCGGATGAAGCTGGGGCTGCAAGAAAAGCCTGGGCCCCAGGTGCCTGCTGGCAGCCAGAGGGAAGCCTAAGTTCTGGGTGCCTGCCGGCGGTGGAAGGGATGCCCCGGTCCCGGGCACCAGAGGGAAGCCAGTGCCAGCAGCCGGGGGAAAGAAGGCCTACTGTTTATGGAACTTTGACCACATGGGGGCAGCCAGCTTGTGTGTTGGAGTGATGGTCAATCCCCATATTACTCTTTTATTAGATAGGAAGGAGGCCTGGTGTACAGGTGGGGGCCAGCTTGTTTGACACTTGAAGGGTGTCCCTGATATCATGCATCAGTCCTCTAGTTTTAAATAAATGGCTTTAACTTGTCAGATTAAAAATAAACAAAAATCACACAAGAATTCAATATATATTTTTAAAAATCTCTATCAAGTCTTCTCAACAAGAGAAAACAACTCAAAGCAGACTCTCTGGAAATGGAGTCAGTTCTCTGTGGCTATTGCTGAAGGAACTGGGAGGAGTATCACCTCAGGGACTGTCCTACAACATAGGAAAAGCTTGCTCACTTTTCTCCTGTCCTCTAATCTCTGCCTCTGCCCCATCAGTGTTAATTAGGAGCAATTAACCTGCAAAGGTTTACCACTTTATCCTCTAGTCACACTCACACAAGAAACACAGGCAGAAGGAAAGGAAATGGATAAGAGCACTGATTTGTTACTAAAATAACCCTATCTTATAAAAGAGTAATATGCAAATTAACCATCACTATGCTCAAGCCATGCCCACCAGCCACGCCCACCAGCCCATCAGAGAGAGTATGTAAATTAACCCCAGCCAAGATGGCCGCAGCCACAGAGAGCAATTGAGAGAGGCTCGGGTTTTCCCGGCAATGGAAGCCCAGCTTTCTGCACACCCTGGCCAGCCTAGGCCTTTGCTCAAGACTACTAAGTCTCAATTAAAGAAGGTACATAAAACCACACAGAAATGGCAGTAGCCACAGAGCGAACAGGGGGCTTGGCTCTGCTCCAGGCTACAAAGTTTCAATTGTAGAAAGTAAACAAATTCCAGATACCAGGGCCTCTGCTTGGGTTGCTGGGGTGTGGCTGGCCTGCAAACCACCACAGGCCCCTCGCCCAGGCCACCCCATACCACAAGGGAACCCCACCCTGATCAGGGACACCCTTCAGGTGTCAAACAAGCTGGCCCCCACCTGTACAGCAGGCCTCCTTCCTATCTAATAAAAGAGTAATATGGGGATTGACCATCACTCCAACACACAAAGCTGGCTGTCCCCATGTGGTCAAAGTTCCTGCCCCCATGTGGACACAAGATGGCCACCACAAGATGGCCAGCAGGGGAGGACAGTTGAGAGGGACCAGGTCTGCAAGGAAGGGCAGAGGAGGCAATCAACTCTGCAGGGGAGGGCAGTTAGGGGTGGCTAGGCCGGCAGAGGAGGGAAGTTGGGGGCAAACAGGCTGGCAGGGGAGCAGTTAGACATCGATCAGGCTGGCATTGGGTAGTTAGGGGGTGATTAGGCTGGCAGGTAGAAGTGGTTAGGGGTAATAAGGAAGGCAGGCACGCGAGAAGTTGGGAGCCAGCAGTCCTGGATTGTGAGAGGGATGTCCCACCGCCCGTTTAGACCCTATCCCAGCAGGATCGGGTCTAAACGGGCAGTTTAACATCCCTTGAGATGTCCCAGATTGGAGAGGGTGCAGGCTGGGCTGAGGGACACCCCCCTATCCTGTGCACAAATTTCGTGCACTGGGCCTCTAGTGTAAGATAAATCCCCACTCATAATAATTATAATTCTGCAATTTAAAAAGTTTTACTTCGGAAGAAAAAAATCAAAACTACCAAGCCAAAGAATCAAAGAGGAGGGCACAGACCAATTAAATATTTAAATAAGATACACTCTATGTAACCAAAATTGAGAAACTAGGCAGAAGTTTTCTTTCCACCACCCTGAATTTCTTCTACACTATCAACATCAGAAGAAACCTTAAAATCCGGCTTAAAAGCAATGGTACCCAGTAGCAATGAGAATACTTAGTGCCATATCTCAGTTGCTTAAAAAAAAAAAAAAAAAAAAAAAATAGGCGAGCAAGAAAGCTGTGTAGTCTAATGAGGAGTGACAAATAGGACAACGAACAAAATAGGAGTATTCATTGGCAAAACTTGAGACAATATAAGCATCATAAATAATAATAACTGTAATAGATTATAACACATTTCTAACAAGTTTCTAGGTCTGAGCTGCTTTAGCAAATTAATCAAACCAAAGAAGGGGTTTGTTGGCAGCACAGATGACAACCTGGACTTGCAACTGGCATCTGAAGTGGGGGTGGTGAGCTATGTCGTAGGGCTAAGCCCTGAACCTGGTAATGCTATTGCCAGGTAGCATCAGAATTGAGGTGAATGGTAAGGTTCCCAGATAGTGTCAGAGAATAGCTTGGTGGTGTGGTAAAACCACCCCACATTGGAACTGCAATTGAGTGCAGAATTTTACAAACCAACACCAGCCCATGTGAGGCCCAAGAAAAAGTCATGGGAGATCTATCAGCATTGAGAATGGAGCACAAGTCCCTACCATCCAGTCCAGTGGTATACTGGCTATACCATCAGGACCTTGCCTAACTAGGGAGGTCTTAACCTAAGAGGTAAACAATCATTTATTCATAAGAATCAATAGAGGCAGCCACTCTGGGAAATGAGTTGAACTGCCACCTGAAGGATGAGAATGAGAGCACCTTGCAGAGAGCAGGGAGAAGAGAATCAGAGATGAGAGAAAAGCAGTTGCAAAGGCCCAGAATAGGAAAGGCCCTGTAGCGACCAAGGGAGAAAAAGGAAGTCTAGTGGGAACCCAGCGAGCAAGAGAAAGTGTGGTACAATGCAAATATAACGGAAATCAGATTATGGTTTCAGACTCACCTAAGAATGCTGAGACCTTTAGGCTGTGGTGAGGTTTTTTTTGGTTTTAAGATAGATTTTTAGTTTGTAGTTACTGGTATAAACTGGGTCATAATCAAGTGTTGGCTATGTGTTACAAATATCTTCTCTCAGTTTCTGGCCTGCCTTTTCTTTTCTTTAGGATGTCTTTTGATAAACAGATGTTTTTAATTTTAACTGAGCAATATTAGCAATCTTTTTTCTTATAGTTTGAGCTTTTTGTGGCCCAATAAGAAATGCTTTTCTACCCCAAGATTTAAAAAAAAAGGTTCTTTTTCTTAAAAGGTCTTTTTTTGCTTTTGACTCCTGCACATGAGATAAGTAGATCTAATTACACTTTTAGCACAAAAATAACTATCCCCCTGGTACTATTTACTATTGTCCATCTTTCCCCAAAACTGAGATGGCCTTCTGACATTCGAGTGGACCTATTGCGGAGTACTTTATTTCATTGGCCTACATAAAGATTAGTAAGTCTTCAGCTGTGAGGAAGGCTGAACAGAGCTCCTGGAATGCTTTACCTTCCATAGTGGGAGGTAGGCCCTGTTCTGCCTGCAAGAAAATACATCCCCAAGCCTGCCCCAACACTTATCTTTGGCTCCAAAACCATTCTGAGGTTATTAGCTGAAAGAAACCCAAAAGTAACCTCTGAGCTTTCAATCCCAGTAGACAGCAGCTTAAGCTGTCTTTCTCCCCTCAACAGTTTCTTCTCCCAGATTATTACTGTGTCTACAAATTGCTTTGGGTCAACTCAGAAACACTCTGGGGAAATAAGTAAATAAACATACAACATGACTGCCACTTTGCTTTGGGACCATAGCGACACTGCCCTTATTGGTCACACAAGACCATCTGGGCCAAGACAAAGTCTCCCCTTTTTTATGAATCTAGCAAAGGGGAAAATATATGAGAACCACAAAGAGCAGACTAGCTGTGGAGTAAAAGGGGTTTAAGAAATGTGCTATTTTTAGTTTTTCTACAAAGTGTATGGTGGGGGGGAGAGAGAAGGGGTTCCTCTAATTCTTGATAATTATGTGAACCTTGTTATTTAAATTTGTAATATTACTACCCTGTTTCCCCGAAAATAAGACAGTGTCTTATATTAATTTTTTCTCCCAAAGTTGCGCTAGGTCTTATTTTCAGGGGATGTCTTATCTTTCCATGCACTAGGTCTTATTTTCGAAGGATGTCTTATTTTTGGGGAAACACAGTATATCCCAAGAATTAGCTGTTAATTAGACTGGATTAAATAGGGTAGACAAAATTTTCTCAAGATGGAGAAATGGAGGCAGAGGAAAAGTACAGTTTATCAAATGGCAATGAAATAATTTTAAAAATATGCTGGCAATGCCTATGGTTCTAAACTAATAATCATTGACTGGCCTCTGGTGTGAGCCTTTTATTGCTCTCCTCTACTAGTCATCTCCCTCCCTCTCTCACTGCTCCTCATTCACCTAGTAACTGCTACCCCATTCCCATCCCCTTGTCCTTGGATCATAAATTTATATAAATATGACTTAACCATCTATGTATGTATCCTTCCCAAGAAACTAGAAACACCAAAGAGGCAGGGACCAGCTCTCAGTAGTCATTGTGCCCAGAATTTTTAAGCAGTGATTTTCATCTCATGGATCACATATATTACTAAAATTCTGAGGCACATCAAAAACTTTATTTTTTACCAATCTAACCAAAAAAAAAAAAAAAAAAAAAAAAAAAAGTACAGCTTTTAATTCATTCATATTGGATGGCTATTGTCATTTTCTTTATTTGACTAGAGGGAAAATAGGTAGGGCTTGACTAAATAGTCAAGTATTGCATGTTTTTAAAATACATGCAGTACACCAGTTAAAAATCACTGCTTTAAATGATGACTCCATGAATAGGAACAATCAGTAACAAGTAAAGTGAAGGAATATTTGCTTGCATGTTTTCTCTTCTGATTACGTAAGTTGCTGGCTCCAATTATTTCTTCTTAATCTAAGCATAATCTTAACCAGTCATTATTATTCATTGTAAGTGAAAGCTTAAAAGTTTAGTGTGGCTAACTTATTTTCCATAATACCTCTAACAGTAAAAACAAAACATAGCTTTGTTGTGTGTGTGTGTGTGTGTGTGTGTGTGTGTTTGTGTTTTAATCTGTCAACAATTTAAGAAACTCCCCAAGCCCTGGGCAATTATTTAGAAACAAATTCAGTGTAAACTCAGGATTTTCAGGCTTCTTAACCATTGTCCAGTATTATCTCCTTATAATGCTATGGACAAGTGTTTTCTGTCTATGTGTACTCCACCAAATATTTTATTTCACATCTAGATATTGTATAGTTCTAGTCCTGTAAAGCACGGATTCAAACATTTTTTTATGTCATGGGAACCTTTATAATTCTAAGACCAAAATTTCTACTCCAGAAAATGTGCACCACTACCATCTCCCCACAGACACTCAATTTTGCAAACATTTCAGGGAATTAATGGACAGCCTAACACTCAAGCATGAAATCTGAGAAGATCCATGGACCTAGGTTTAAAACATCTGCCTTGCAGTGGTGTTTATGAAGACTCTTGATTCTTACATATGAGAGTAAGTGACAACACACAGGAAGAAACCTATGAGTCAAGGGTATCCAAGTAAACTATAGAACTAATATAACTTAGACAATTTATGCTAACCAATTAGTATGTGCATCAGGCACACCCAATTTCCATTTTTCTTGCTGAGCTCTGAACACTAAACACTGGGCAAACCTATTAGCAGATAGGGATGAAGAAACTACCGATCTTAGTGTAAAAGAAAAAAAGAACACGGAGTTGAGGGAACAAAAAAGGACAAGTGTTAGTATGTGAACTCTAAAGTCTGTCTAAGTTTAGATCCCCATTCTGCCACTTTGTCCCTGTGTGGCCTTCATAAAACTACTTATCCCCTCCTTCAGGGCCTTGGTATCCTTATTTGTGAAGCTGGAACAATAATCCTATTGACTTTCACGTGGGGTTGATTTAAAGATTAAACAAAATAACATATGCAAATGTTTAGAACAGCATAGTATCTGACAAAGAGCAAGTAGTCAATAAATATTTTTCTATGTTTTGTTAACCATTTTGGGTGGAGAGGGAGGAGATATAAGCCTGAAGATATAGCAAATCTAGAGAAATAACTGACACAAAGGCTCCCAAGCAAAAAAAAAAAACACAACTCCATAGTCATCAAAATATGTTTACAAAACCATACAATATCAGAAAACTAGGTAACACTTTAGAAACTATTAGCTCCATCCTTGAATTATGCAGGCGAGAAAGTGAAATCCCTAAGATCATACTGTAAGTGACACCCAGGATAATGTATTTCCTACTAGTCCATGTTTTCTTTCAATCTTGGTTTCAAATTGCGGAGGGAAAAATCCAAATTTGAGAATAGTTCCAAATAGAATATCTGTTCCTTTAATAAATACTGAACGTATCTTCATTAAATATTATAAACACAGTACTGTATGTGTATTGAACAAAAGTTACTGAGTACTCATTGTACAAATATTTAATGAAATTAATGAGCTACAAATTGTTCTAGGCACCATGGCTATAAAAGTGAACAAGATCTCACTTGCTAGTGAAGGGGAAGTGACACACACATCAATAAATGGCAAGTGCCATACAGAAAATAAAATGGGTTAATGGGATAGAGAGTGAACTGAGTGAAGGAGCTACTAAAGTCTGCCAGCCAGGGAAGTCCTTTATCACAAGGTTATAGCTGAGCTGGGACTTTATGGATGACAGGAGGAAGACCATGTCAAGACACAGAGGATGAGTTTCTAGAGGTGGAATAGCTGATGCACACACCCTCAGTCAAGAAGTTGCCTGGGGTGACCCAGGGACAGAAGAAAAAGGCTAATGTGGCTGAAGGGCAGTCAAGTGAAGAGAGTGGTGTGTGAAGTCAGGCAGGCAGGTGAAGGGTAGGTTCATGCAGTCGTGAAGGCCATGGTAAGAAACTTAAGCTTTATTCTAAGCAAAATGGGCAGCCATCAGAGAAATGTTTTAAGCAGGAATTCAATTTATATTTCAGAAAAAGATTACTCTGGTTGCTGTGTGCAGAATAAAGTGCAGAAAACAATGCACAAACAAGCCTCAAAAGGGGGAGGCTACTAGAAACTATATTTAAAAAATTATGTTGAACAACTGAACCACATGTCCATCTGAAAAATGGAAGGGAGGAAAAAAGAGAGAGGAAGAGGAAGAAAGAGAAGAGAAAGGAAGAAACTCAATCGACATTTCATACCATAAATAAAAATTAACTGAAACTGGATCATTATGCTAAGTGAAATAAGCTAGCCAGAGAAAGATAAATATCACATGATCTCATTCATTTGTGGAATATAATGAATATAAGCTAATGAACAAAAATAGATCCAGAGACATAGAATCAAACAGACCATCCAACCTCAGAGGGAAGGTAAGGGAGGATGGGGGTAAAGGAGTGAGATCAACCAAAAGACTTGTATGCATGCATATAAGCCTAACCAATGGACACAGACACCAGGGGGTTGAGGGCATGAATGGATTGGGGGGGGGGGAGAAGGGGGGGGGACACAAACAATAACAAAAACAACACAAATTCCACTACTGATCTGTAGGAAATGGCTAAAAACCTACAATTCCACCTGCTGATAAGGATTATTGAGCGAAACTCTCTCCCACATCTTAGTGAGACTACAAACACTGTGGTCACATTAAAAAACAATACATCAGTTTCTTAGAAAGTTAAATACAGACTTACTATATAACTCAGCAATCCTACTCCTAGGTAATGATCCAAAAGAAATGAACACATTCATTTACAAAAACCTGTATATGAATATTTATTGGAGCATTATTTACAATCACCAAAAACTGGAGATAAATCCAACTGTTCTTCAAAAAGTGAATGGCTAAATAAAGTGTTATATCTGCACAATGGGATATATTATTCAGCTATACCATGGAACTCATTCTAATATAAACAACCAAATAATGTGTTGTGTTTAATGCAAGATAAAAATTCAAAAGACTACATATATGGTATATAATTCCATATATATGACAACCTTAAAAAGGCCTACTCTGGGCCCCAGTTGGTGTGGCTCGGTTGGAGTATCGTCCTGTGCACTGAAAGGTGGCGAGTTTGATTCCCAGTCAAGGTAGATACCCAGGTTTCAGGTTCCATCCCAGGCACTGCAGGAGGCAACCAATCAACATTTCTCTCGCACACTGATGTTTCTCTCTGGTCCTTCCTCTCCCTAAAAATCAATAAAAATATTTTAAAAGGCCCCCTCTGCTATAGGGAAAAGATTTGACTACAAAGAACAAAGGAATGTGAAGGAGAAAAGCAGGGCAGAAGAGATATATTCTAGTCAAGCATGTAAAACTCGCAGCTGGCAGGTTGCATGCCCACCAGTCAAGAGTTTGGCATGCTTGTTCTAGATCTTGATAGTGGTGGTAGATAGTTACATGATTGTGTTCAATTGTCAAGTCTCACAGAACAGTATGCTAGAAGAGGTACATTTTACTTTATGCAAATTATACGTTGATAAATACGACTTTAAAAAAGAATTTAGAATATATCAGCAATGAATGTGTGCTGCTAAATTCCTAATTCCACACATTCACAAGTATAAAGAAATATACAAATTTGTGAATGTATGGAACCTCATTTTTATTATTTTTATAATGTTTCCCTTTACTCTGCTATTGTTGAAAACTAAAGTTTTATTGAAATTAAAATGTGTTAATTAAAAGTTGATTTGGTATAGTAAAATGTAAAACCTGAAATCTTACAACTGCCAAGACTTTAATAAGATTATTTAAATATAATATGAAGATCATTTCAAAATACATTTCAGAAAACATAGAAAAATATCATTCTAAGTGAAAATAAAATGTGCCCCTTTAATAGGATGTGGTAAAGGTACTTAAATATTTGCTGAATGAATGAGTAGATGTAATGATTAAATCTCTTACTATTTCTAAAAGATTCTACCTTTTTGCAAAGGTGCTTAGAACATTCAAAATCACAAATGCATTTTTTGGGTAAAAGAATTCCCTGACTGATTTCCAAGAGAGATTTGAGGAGGACACACACCAGTCCTGCTTAAAACTTAGCTTAAGCCATTAACCGTTAACTGGCCTATCTGGAGTGAACCTATCTCATTTTGGACACAAGGCAGGCTGGGTCCACAAGGGAAAAGGTCTGACTAAATGGAAGTTGGTGATGTGGCTTGTAAGAACACTACTGGGAAGCAGTCAGTAAGAAAATTAGAAAAGATGTAGCAAAATGGAAAGAACAAACAAAAATGCTAAGCAATAAAAATAAAAATAAAAAAGGATAAAAATGTACAAGCTTGCAAACTGCTATGAGTGTAACTTGTTTCTCTGTAGCATTTCCATCAGGGTCCCATTTCCACACAGGCCTGGAGTGAATGAAATGCAGATTCTCAGACCTGGGAAACTGCTTTCTCGAGTAGAAGCTCAATGTCCACAAGCCTTAAACAATGTAAGATACACCCACCTGGACACACTAGACAACTCTTGTAACACTGTGTGCTGAACTCTACCCTGATCTGTGGAAATACAGTAATTAGGAGGAAGGAGGGAAAGAATGGCTCTTTATCATACCCCCAGCCCCCACCCCTGCCCCAACAAAAATAAAAATAGTAGCACTTCATGGTAGCAACAATTAAAAAAAGCCAAACTTGAAACTAGGTTCTAGAAATGTCTTCTAGATAAATTTTTCAATAGAAATTAATAAGTACAGGACATAAGGGCAAATTAGAAATCCTGTCATTTACCTAGGTTTTTTGGGAGTTCTGAAATGGATGCAGAGCTGAAAAATGATTTAAACAATATGAGCCTTTGTTACGAGAAGAGAAATTACAGCCTCACTGACTTATAGCACAAAGATTAGATTATGAGTACATCACTGATCGACAGTACATGACCAGTTAAAAATGAGGGTGAAGTGCAGACCTACACCATAAAACTGCTTCCTTTGGCTTATGTGCAATCACAGCTTTATCATACCCCGTGAGAGTGGTGAGCAAAGCCTTACAATTGCAGAAAACCTGCCTTTGGCCCCCAACTCCCATCCCAGCAAGCTGCATATAGGAAGCAGCCAGTGGCCAGAATATTTTATATATTTAAGCTTCAGGCACATTGTTCAGTAAAGACAGTAACAAAGCTAAAAATAACAATCTCTGATAAAATGCAAATCTAGGTGATAGCTCATTTTTAAGTTTATCCTATATAATATACATTTTAAAAATAGCAGTAGTAATTAGTTGGGAGAAGAACAAGAAAGGGAAGCTCACCTAATAAGTTTATTGAAAAGTATTTAAAAAATAATGTAAAATTGAGCTGTTCACAATTCATGCTTCTAGCCCGTGAGATGAGTTTAACTGCCTTCCTACACCAGAAAACCTCCTTACAGAGCCTGGGGCCTGAGTCCAGTCTCCAGTCTCAGTTCCTCCAGGAAAGCAGAGGAGGAACAGGACTTAGCTGCAGGTAATTTTGAGAGATGATCCCAGAGCAGGAATAGAGGTCTAGGGAAAATGAATCAGAGGAGGGAAACACAAAACAAGGATGCATTCTTGATCACTATACCAAGAGTTAGTTGATAATTACCATGAGCAACTTAAGCTCCACCCCGCTGGGACCCTTTGTGGAGGAATGTAGAAAGCACTTCAAAATTGTCCATCCAAGGGGCAGGAGGGGCACATTCCACTGCCTATTAGCCTATAGATCCAGGATTTACCCTACAGTGTGGTGACTCTTCCACCTTGCAGAGCTACATATGCATAAATGAAGAACCAAGACCCCAGGAAAAGCACTGTGGCTGAGCAGAGCTGTCCAGCCAGGCCATAGGAAAAGGCAATGTCTAGAGAGAAAGGGAGATGAGTGGGTCCAGAAAGAACAACATTTGTGTCTCAGAAAGATAATAGCACAACTACTGCGAAAAGAACAATACCTCTGGAAAGCCCTTTATTATCTATCAAACACAGAAGAGACGAAAACTGGGCTCTTGGATACTTAATACATTTTTACTTTTGTTTAAAAAAGTAGTTCTATTTTTTATTTTATTTCACATTTTGTGTTACTGGAGTCTGTGTTGTAAGGGAGGGGAAAACACACACACTCATTTTTATGTTTGCCCAAATATTTATATCTTTTAGTGTGTTTTTTTTGCCAAATGTTAATCATTTTTAAAGAGATTACAAGGGAAATTACCACAATGGTACACCTAAATGCCTCTGCAACTTAAAATGGCAGCTTTTAAATCTACAATGGAAAAAGAGTGGCATATATTTGAAAACTGTCATACTGCAAAACCTCCTGCCAAAATGCCAATCTGGAATGTATACATATATAATTTAAGGGCCAATCATATGACAAGGACAATAAAACAAAATACTAAGAGGAAGGAAAAACCCCCAAAGGTATTGTCTTTCTTTTTCTTTTTCTTTTTTAAATAACTCCAACACATAGGGTAGTAAAGGCAAAGTCATTTAAATCATTTCCTTAGTAATACAAGTAATATTTAAATAGATTTAATAGTGCTGCTCCAAACCAATGAATTATGGGTTTAAAACCTATTAAAATGTAATGTTTTTTTCCTGAGCTGAGAGGAGAGAGATTTAAATCCACTGAATTTTAATATTTCAGCTTGAGCTGCAGGAGGTAGAGAAAGTCCAAATGAACTATTCCATCAGCACCATTCAAGCATGAACATTTTAATCAGTTTTACTTCCTTGGAGTTCTCTAACACAGTTTACGCTGTCATTCTGAAAGCACTTAACACAGAGAGTGTGAAAAACCACCAAGGCTTGTTATTGCCTTCACAATTGATGGCAAATAATTTTGCAGACTTCCTATCATTAAAATGTCACTGCTAAAAATTGAGGTTCAGCATTTCTTGTGCTAAACTGCATTTTCCTACAACACCACAGCATACCTGTTCTGAAGGATTTTTTAAGGGGTGTGCTTTTTTTAAAAAAATGCTTTATTTCTATCCTATTTTATCTCCAAAGAATTAGGTTTAAAAAGTGGGGGGAATCCACAGGAGCCTCATTTCCTATTTTTACAAACTAAACATATTCTTTTCCAATGTTTATCCCTAATAAAACTTTTTGTTTCTTAATGGTAGCTTCTTTGGTGAAATTTTATGACGTTCCTATGTCAGCCTCCTTTACTAAACATAACCACATTCACACAGCATGTGCTGATTATATAGTATAATAGATTTAAAAAGCATTTTAGGATAGTCAGATGACTCAATTTAATAATATAGGAAATGAAAACATCATTTCTAATTAGATCATATTACTGATTTAAAACTACAATTTGTGTGTTGTTCCAACAGTGTGATCTTGCAGAGATTCTAATTTAAAAACACAGTGGCTAGTAGGACACATGAAAAGATCAAGCTAAATGCATAACACTCCCTTAGCCCATTTGGAGGGAACTCCAGGAAGGCTTCAAGGAAACCTGAGCTACAACGAATTCAAAACAAAACACAAAATATTTTTTGTAAACACAGGAATTTTCCTGTTTGTTTTTTTCCTTATAAATAAAAGACAAATAATATTTAACTTATTTCAATCTATCAACAGTTTTAAACTGAACATGACCTGTGAAAGAAATCATTATAACTGTGTTTCATTCCATTAAGCACAACTAGCTTATTGTCAGGAGAACAAGCAGCCTCGGCAGGTTCCGGGCTCACTTCAGCATTTTGCATTTAAATGGCATGGATCACTGGTTTGGCTCATTTACCAATGAAGGTAGAATAATATTGCAGAGTTAAAAAGGTGCTTCATCAGATTTCATTAAATCTGGGAACATTTGCACTTGTCTGGATGGTGTGCATACATATAAAAAAGATACATATGTAGTGATAAATAAATGAAGGTCTGGAAATGCTTAGATCGGTCTTTTCAGGAGAAAAACTTTCATCCCTTCAGCACAGAAAATCATTGCAGACTACAGTCTAAGACTCAAGTAACAATCTAAAATTGACCCCTCATCACTTTTGCTTGCAGGTCAAATCACCTCACAACTCAGCCATGCCCAAGGGTAACGGCAGGTGCATTTAAAATTCTACAATGTTACACCTCAGAAAATCCTACACACAAGGCACTACCAGGGCTGAAACAAAGACCAAGGAGACAGAACAGCAGCAGCAAAAATGTATCATGTGAGTTTATTTTCAAGCTTTTTCCTTCTCCCTAAAACTGTGGGGTTTGTTTTCCTATTTCTGCAACCTATTTTTCAAAAGTCAGACTATGTGATTTAGACTTCATTTTCTGCTCAGATACAAATAATCTGGAATTGCCACCAGATCCACCAGTTCTACACATACTGCTACTGAGTGAGTTCTTCAAATAAGTTTTCAGGTCACAAAATTAAATTAGTTTTATATTAATAATTAAATCCATATATACACAGTCTATATCAGTTATTCTGCTAAAGTCCAATAAATCACCTATTCCCTGAGAAAAGGCAACTTTGCCATCCCATTCAAAGCAAAGTATGCAAAATGAAATAGATACAAAAGAGTAATAAAATATACTTTATGTGAAGGGAAGGGAACTTCGTTCTGATTTTTATACATTCCCTCATATTTTTAAGCAACATCCAACACAAAACAATGTTTTTTATTTAGATTAATCTCTCCACTGTACAGACAGTAACTAATAAGACTCAAAAAAGAAACGAAATAAGTGTTCTGTTTTTCTAGAGAATACTGCCAACCAGACATAAGGTTAGGATGGATACCCATATTTTAGTAGTTCCTACAAACAATGAACACTAAGCCAGAAGTGACCCAGTAAGCTCTCATTCCACCCATTCTCACTCCTTCACCAACAAACAGTATAGTACCTGACAAATGTAGGTTTTATCCTTAGTGACTTAATACTATAATACCTAGTGACCTAATAATACATCCCAACGTGAACACAGCACACATTTTAAGCAAATACAGCTGGTATCTATCCTATATAATAAAAGCCTAATATGCAAATTGTCCCCTCAGGTGGTCGTTTGACTACCCCTTATGCTGTGCACTGACCACCAAGGGGTGGCACAGAACATGGCATACATTTGCAACGCAGTGCTGGCAGCAGACAGCAGTAGAGGCGCTGCTGGTCCCGACTGTCCCCGATGAGAGTGGGACCACGATGGGATGGTGGATAGGTGAGTGGGTGATGCCAGACCAAGACAGGTGCAAGCAGGGGCCTGATCATCCCACAGATGGCTACCCAGTGATGGCAGCAGGGGTCAGGGCTGCCTCCTGGCTCCCAAGAGCTGAGGAAGCCAGGCAAGAGGCCTGGCACTGATCGATCACCCCTCAGGAGGGATGGTGGAGCAGGTGAGGGGGCAAAGCCAGGCTAAGGTGGGGTGCCAGAAGGGGCTGCAGGGTTGTGAGGCTGTGGGCGCAAGCTGGGGCTGTGAGGTTGGGGGTCCCAATCTCTGCAGGCCACCTGGAGGGACCCCAGATTGCAAGAGGATATAGGTCACACTGAGGGACTCCACCATGCACGGGGCCTCCAGTTTTACATATAATTCTAACAATGCTCTGAAATTTTAGGAAATAACTAATTGTGAAATGTATTCCTCTCTCATCTCTCCCCTAAATCCTGAGGTCAGAAAATGTGTGACAAATGAGTCTACATGGCTTGTTCTGATTCAGCCTCTTCTTTCCAAGGGCACTTCTGAGGAAATAAAGGTCACTTTATTCCATGTATTACATCTTCTAATTTACTATCAGTATTTTCGTGTGGTCAGAGGAACAGAAAATAAAGCTCAAAACAGCTCATTAAAAAACAAGCTACAATCACACTATCTGCTCAACCACCATCGCAGTCATACCAGTGTTCTGATTTCCTTGTTAAAAGACAGAGGCATAATTGAAGCAATATCTTCACTTCAGATTGATTATCAAGCGACCCTTATCTGCATCTTCATTCAGCAATTTGAATTTTAATGAAAGTAAATGCAATAATTAGCATTTCAAAGTGTGTTTGATACACTGGGGGGGGGGGGACTTTTGTGTATAATTCCTACACAAAAGAAAAAATTTGGGAGGGGCAGAAAGAGGCAAGTACAGTTGTAGAGTCTTTATTATAATAAAGAAGGAACTGCTTGTACCAGCCACATAGAAATGTGAATACTGTGCTCTTTCAGCTACAAGTTCTCACTTGATTTCTAAGTTTTAGCACCTTATTTTATCACTTGTTACCTTAATTGGGGATAAACAAAAATACAAGTGGAGTTGGAATGACTGCCCAAATCTATGAATTCCAGCAACATTATTAATGCTACTATCACCAGGAAAGATTCTATAACTGGGCCACTGATTTTCTAAAAGGTGTTGTTCATCTATCATTTCTACTACAAATGGACGCTAGTCCATAAGAACCACTCCTCACAGAATAGAGCAGCAGGGTGATGCAAAATTTTTATTTCATTAAAAATGATATTAAAATACTCTGTATTTGAGGAAAGATAAAAGAAATCAGGTCATTCTAATATCACGGATATATGAATCATTTTCTGGCATAGGTTAGTAACAGAAGCTGATTGCAAAGGAAAGAAATATTATGAAAACTATCCAGTCTCTTTAGGGGAGAGTTTTCAGGAATATGTGAACTTGAATTGGTGAGAGTATCATCCAAAGTTTCTAAGGTAGCCACCAAAATTCACATGAGATTAAAGGTAAAGTGTTTAATTTCCTTTTGTGGTCCTCTACTGCCTTTTGCCCTTTTGATGGAATGGAATTTAAAAGAGAATGAGAGAACTGAAGACAAACACCAAGATCAGAGCTAAAATGGAAAGGCCACGTACCCCAATGATGGCGTTCAGTTCTGCCATGGTCACCTGCTTGGCCCGTTCCACAGCCTGCACCACTTGTTGCTGGTGCTATAAATGAAGATCAGAAACAGAATACAATTATTTGCTTTCTAACAGATCAAGAATAGCTTTCCCTAGCATATCTCTAACTTCAATTACATGCAAAACAGGATTTAGGGGTCTCCACATTTCAAAGAAACGCCCAGGAAATAGATGACTAAACATCTATAGTACATTTGGGTCTAGACTGCTGAGAAGCAACTGGGCATCCACAATTGTGCCCCCATGAAGAATGCTCCCTTACAACTGGTAAAAGCAGCTTAAATTATACTTTCATTTCAATGGTTCATTTTGACTCAACCTCTTCCCACCAGTTCTAACAAACAAAATACAGCAACCCATTTCATCTGCTTTTTTTGGTACTCTCTTCTCTACCTACCTACCTACATAAAAAAATATTCAAAATATTTCCTAGAAACACTTATTTTTTTAATTTTCTCCTGATTTTGTTAAACACTAGAACAGTGGCTCTCAACCTTTCTAATGCCATGACCCTTTAATACAGTTCCTCATGTTGTGGTGAACCCCAAACATAAAATTATTTTCGTTGCTACTTCATAACTGTAATTTTACTACTGTTATGAATCGTAATGTAAATATCTGTGTTTTCTGATGGTCTTAGGCAACCCTGCTAGCAGTTCTCAACCTGTGGGTCTCAATGGTCTTAGGCAACCCTACTAGCAGTTGAGAACTGCTGCTGTAGAGCCTAGAGAGGGAGGACTAAAATGGATAGTATACTGTCATTTCTCTATCCAAGATTCAGTTCTACAAAGAATGATCTTGATTTACTATTATCTTACTCATATTAGTAAACTGTATGATGTTAGAAAAATTAAATAGCACAGAGGTCTCCACATGGAGGCCCTCACATCTGGACATACCCAAGTGCCCTAAATACAAATACCTTTCCCACCGAAATACACAACATTCTAGGATCAGTCTAAAATAGGTCTCTTCTGCAGTCCTTTTAACTTGGTTTAGTGAATAAAGAGCCAAAGGGACTGTGCTGTGTCCCTGGGAACAGTCTTGTTTTGGTTGATCCCAATTGAGAAAAGTAACTAACTTTCTCCACTGCTTTGAAGTGAATATGAAGCTCAGATATCATACTAAGTAGTACATACAAAGAGCTAAGCCATCGTGAAACATGAAATTCCCCTTGAGCTACCTGGTACTACACATTCCAAAACCCTCAAATAAATAATTACTGAGGTTAACTAAGGTGACCACCATTTCCACCGCCCAGCTGTATAGGGGTAGTGGAGGAGGTGATGTGGGAGAGGAAACTGCTTTAAATCAGTTATCTACATGTGGTGTGTTTACCCCTGGTTTCCTAATAGTAATATGTATTTTGTGCCTATCAGGGAAAACGTCAAATAATAGATCACTGCATTTGAAGCTTTAAATAAACATTAAATGTACCTTTGTTTTTAATTGTAAGACTTTTAAAACAAGGGCTTAAGAAGCAATCCCAATGTCTTTATAGATATCCCTCCCCACTCTTACTTTTTAATAATATATCTGCCAAAGTGAAATAATTCATTTCTCTCTGTCACTGAATAAAAGTAAAAATCCCGGCCGGGACCGGTTTGGCTCAGTGGATAGAGCGTTGGCTTGGGGACTGAAGGGTCGCGGGTTCGATTCCGGTCAAGGGCATGTGCCTTTGTTGCGGGCATATCCCCGGTGGGGGGTGTGCAAGAGGCAGGTGATCAATGACTCTCTCTCATTGATGTTTCTGACTCTCTATCTCTCTCCCTTCCTCTCTGTATAAAAATCAATAAAATATATATTTAAAAAAAAAAAAGTAAAAATCCCGAAAGTTGCCCAGCTGGCGTGGCTCAGTGGTGGAGCATAGACCTATGAGCAAGGAGGCCACGGTTTGATTCCTGATCAGTGCATATGCCTGGATTGTGGGCTGGATCCCCAGTGTGGGTGTATAGGAGACAGCCAATCAATGATTCTCTTTCATCACTGCTGTTTCTATCTCTCCTTCCTTCTCCCTTCCTCTCTGACATCAATGAAAATATATTTAGAAAAAAGAAACTAAAAATTTATGGAAACACTAGAAGGAGGGGCATAATCAATAAAATGACCAGTTATAAGTAATTTTCCCTTGAAGCCAACCTGACTATGTATGCTTACTGAGTACTTACTTACTATGTGCCCAAGTACAGAGCTCGCATTTAGATTAAGATATTTTGGTTATCTGAGTAATGAAAACGGAAGTACTTGGAAAGCAGAGAAAAATACAACATGTAGAACAATTCTAGGATTCATTTAATACCCAAAGTAAGTATACAGATAGAGATTTTTATGAACTCTTCCACATTTTCGATAATGGAATTGTTGAAATTCAACAATGGCCACTCTAAACTTCCAAAAACCCGAAAGCACAGGATCCACATGTACACATATCCAACACACATATCATTCATTCTACTCATGTATCCATTCATTCAGCAGCTTTCAGGCATGTCTTACTATCTGTCATTTCTGAATGTTACTAAAATATCATCTATTTTATATTAAGCATTCAAGGAACAGTTCCAAAAGATAAAAATGCAGAAAATAAATCTAGTTAGGACCTTTCTACCATAAAGATCGTTCAACTCTTGCTTCTTAAACTGTATTCCAACTGCCAAGATAGGCAAAGCTGCCTAGGCTGTGGGGATAGCTTTCTGCCTCAGTATTAAAATCAAATGCATTGATTGAGAAAGCCAGAAACACACCAGTGAGCCATAACACTGACATCTGATGTTCCTTTAGAAACGTATTAAAAAGCTAAAATGACAATGGAAGTCAAGACTCAGCTTCTTCCTTGTCTCTCATAGCCATGGCCACATAATGCCACATCTGAACTTTACTTCTAGTTAGAATTTTACTTCCCTATTTCTGTGAATCATCTGCTATTTAAGGAAAGGGCCTTTGAACAGAAGCTCCCTAAGGCAAAAAAATGCCTCCTCCCCTGTGTACTCTGAAAGGGCCAGAAAACCCCCACATTGCTCACTCAGCAACACACTACCATTACACCACAGACTAAAGAAGTGTGCACAAGGTGTGAAAATTAAAACGAGAGGAGGGGCAAATGAGAAGAAATAACATAATAGTAGCCCATAATACTCTCATAAACTGACCCAAAAGAAGCATTTTTTTCTATGTTCAAATTTTAACAAATAACCTCTCTGAATCAGAAAATACAGCAAGTTTTTCACATCTTCTTAGAAACAGAATGGCTTTCCCATTATTTCTGCCATCTCTTCCCCTTTTCCTTCCCTTCCCCATCTGTTCCTCTCCTCTCACCCCACCCCACATTTCATTTCCTCTCCCACTTCCTGCCTATCCCCTCTGCCACCTCACCACAAGTGGTGAAGCCACTCTAGATCCAGTAAATCTGCATTAAGCAATAATCCTTATGGCCTCTTTTATTGCTCAAGCTGCTCACTCAGATATAAGCTCCTAGTTTAAATTTTATACCAGCACCAACAAATAAAATACCACTAAGAATGTATAAGTCAAAGGTAAGATGGGAGTTCCTCTAACCAGAATTTGGATATGTGTGTGTGTGTGTTAGAGAGAGAGAGAGAGAGAGAGAGAGAGAGAGAGAGAGAGAGAGAGAGAGAGAGAGAGAGAAAGAGAGAGAGGGGGGGGGGGAGAGAGAGAAGCCAAATTATTCTTTAAAATACTCTGATTTATAATTTTTAAAGAATTCTTATTTTAAAAACAAAAACAAAAACCTACATTGTGGTTATGGTTATACAACTCTAAATTTACTAAAAATAATTTAACTCTACACTTAAAAGAGTAAATGTTATGATGTGTAAATTATATCTCAATAAAATACTGTGATTTAAGGAATACAAGCATCTTTGGGAAACACAGTCACTAAATGAAATTCTATATAGTAAATCAACTACTTATAATACTTTGATCATAAAATTATCTTTTGCATTTGTTAAGAACAATTATTGAAAATATAAATAACATAAGCTCCTAAGTCCAACAAAGCCTGCTAAGAAACAGACCTTAACAAATCACAATGGACAGTGTGTACAATGGATGTTCAATCCTCTCAGGAGATTATATGGCAGTATCTGCCATGCAGAAACTTTTCAAGCACGGCAATAGATATGGCACTTCTAATAAAAAGAGTAATTTAAAAAATACCACTCTGCAACAACTCAGAAATTATTAATACCCCCATTTATTGATAGGTATAGTAAAGGGAAAAGTAAGGGCAATGATGTAAAATGAAGGAGGGTTCTTATAATGAACAATGTTCCTTACACATGGAGATCCAAAAGTGAGCAACAGATAATGGCCCCACTCCTCAAAGAGTTCGCAGACATACAGGAATGCAGGATATAAAATACTAAGGGAGGTTATAAAAAGAAATGAGAAAGCATTCTTATTCATTCATTAAATATTTACTTAGCACCTACTATGTACCAGGCACTATAGTAGGAATTGAGATAAAAGTAACGAACAAGACATTCAGTGAATTAATAATACTCAAGAGGTTTTATAATTACAATTAGAGGATCATTTTCATGAAGAAAATTACAGGATGCTACGTAATAACTTACTAGGGAAATATCTAATTGAATCTCAAGCTTGGGGGAAATTCCCTAGAGAAGCTGACCCAACAACTGAGACCTAAAGGATTTTCAAGAGTTTTGTGAAGAGCAAGAGAAAAGAATTTCTGGGAGAGGTCCCTGAAGGAGAAAGGAGCTTGTCTGTCAAGGCAGAGAAAGAATATGTATCTGGAAGAGGATGTAGGGTACAGGAAAAGTTGAGAGAGACAGGCAGGTTGGATTTTGAGGGCCTTCTTGGGAATGGCAAGACACAATCCCAAACTCTTTCAAGTGAAAGAACAAAGGCAAGTGTATCAAATCATTGGAGTATGGCATACACATACTCTACAGAAGCACATACTAGTGGGAAGTGGAATCCGCAAGGCAAGAGGGGGGCAAACAGAGAAAAGCTTCAAATGTACAAAGAAGTTGGGCCTGAACCAGTAAAACATTTTTTATTAAAAATGTTTTAAGCGCCGAAACCGGTTTGGCTCAGCGTCAGTCAAGGGCATGTACACTGGTTGCGGGCACATCCCCAGTAGGGGGTGTGCAAGAGGCAGCTGGTCAATGTTTTTCTCTCATTGATGTTTCTAGCTCTCTACTTCTCTCCCGTTCTCTCTGTAAAAAATCAATAATTTATATATATGTTTTAAGCAGCTGAGTGCTATCAGTTCTGCATTTTAGACAGATAAATCTGGTAACAGTAAGAAGGTGGATGGCAGGGAAGTGAACCAGACTGGAGGGAGCACAGTTAGAAGGTTATAATCTAATAATCCTAGGGTGAAAGATAGTTAAGCTTGAACTTAGACCAAATCTCTTCCTACTAATAGGAATCACTAACCACAGGTACAAAAAGCCACTCAGTCAGAACTAGAAAGGATCTTTAGAAATCATGACATCCAGAATCCAGTAGTGCCCAAGCACTGTAACAACCAATAAGTCTCTCCATATTTCCAAATGTGCCTGGGTTGAGGGGATTGGAATGGCGGCACTGCCTTAACCTAACAGGCCTAAGGCCATTACTATTAATATATCCAACAGATAAATCTCGCCTGTCATACCCTAAGGAGTAGTCAGCCTGTCTCTGCTTGATCACATCCTTTGAAAGAGAATGCCCTACCTCATGGATAAGCTTTTTCCATTTGGGGACAATGGACTCTAATACTGAGTAGACACTGAGGTAGATAACTTCTTCCCACTGGACCCAGTCTTTCACCTCTAAATTCTCCTCCATTGGAGGGCACTTTGAGTATCTGAAAATGGAATAATATGTGTTTTCAATTTTCTGTATTCCAGTTTGAATATCCCCAGGTCACTGGCTCTGGGCCTCTCATTCTTCTGGCTATTCCTCTGGTTTTCCTCAATGCAACTAGACACAATACTTCAGATACAGCTGAGCAGATCAAATCTGAGTGAAAAGTGTCACTCCATATGCAATTAAGTCAGGCTGAAATCCTATCAAGCCTTTCTTCAGAAATTCTACAAAGTTTATAGACACAAATAAACTTTAAACTTAACCAAAACTCAAGTCAGCCTTTCCTAAATGATATTCCAAGTCCCACAAGAAATTAGGTATTACAAAAAACAAACAAACAAACAAACAAAAAAACCATCATGTTTAACTTAGCTAATACCTGGTAAACTGAAGGTCTTCTCTGAGCTTCAAATCTCACAGAGAGTGAGTACACGTGCAAGGCTTTATAAACAATTTTGGTTCTGGAATTTTGGGATTAAAGCTCTCAGCAGACAGTGGGATTTGGATTTGGCCCTGCCTTCTCCACTCTCACTCACACAGAGACAAGGCATTCTTCACTGATATATCCAATAAGCTCCACAAGTCTGTGCTTCCAAGAGAACTTTCTGCAATGCTGAAAGTGTCCTAGGTCTGCACTAATATAACCACTAGCCACATATTAGTGGGCACAGAGCAGTTCAACTATGGCTACTGGAGCTGGGGAACTTAATGTGTAACTTTATTTAATTAAGTTTAATGTAAATCTAAATAGCCATGTGTGGCTATGGCTACTCTACTAGACAATGTTGCCCTACTTAAAGTATTTTAAAGCTTAGGTCCAGTAATAAACTAATCACTACCTAACTGAAAGTCAGACATGAGTCAGTTTCTCAAATATAGATTAATTTTTTTTAGACACACAGATAAGGATTGGCACTGCTCTTTGGAAGGAGGCCTACACTGAAACCCCTCCTGAGAAGTATCTTTCACTTACGGAGGGCAAACAGGTCATCACGTCACCTTAAGGATTTTACCAAACATCCAATTGCCACTGTAATCACATACAATAAGCCAATTAATCAACCATGGAACATGGGACAGGATTATGCTCTCTGATCCCTCATTCAGCATTGTGAAAGGTGGAGGGAAGGAGGGGAAGGGGAATTTTAAATGAAAGGTTATCCTATGCAAGAATCAGAAAACTGAACCAAATCCCCTAAAGCCCCAATCTAGGTGTGCTTACTCATTTCCAGATATTCCTTAGATATACAGAACTATCATGACACATTAACCAACACTGACAAAAATGACCCTGACTGGGAAGCAGATGACACTGAAGGCTGCTACTACTTAATGACTTCTGAAGATCATCTTCCCGGTATATCACTGCATACTTATCAGGAGATCTCTGGTGATTTCAGCCAGCCTCTCCTACATCAAATCATGTTATCACAAGCCATTGATTTCCTTACAAAGTTAACAAGCAATAAGAGACGTTAACCTGGTGCCATTATGAAGCGAGAACACTGCCACCAGTGCATGTAACCACTATATTTTGTTCATTTCCTCCCTGAGGCTCAATATGAAAGTGGCTGATCACATTTTTCAACTTCCATTTTATAATTATTCCATACATGCAAAATGTGGTTCAGAGTAATTCAGCACCATTTTAAATTAACCCAGATGCCAAATAAATAGCATTTAAGATACACCCATATCTCATAATGTAGAAGGGGTGTATTTTCCATCAAATTAAAAGGATCAAATCAATAGTGTGTCTTATATAGAAATTCATGTATCATTTCATTTGACTAGTTATTCTAGCCTATTGGAATTAGAATTTATATAAATGCATATTATCATTATTATGTGATTCTGTATTATTTTCTACATTTAATGTAATGTAGAGCACCCAAATAAATCTACATAATTCTGAAGCAAAACTCTTTTAACTATTTGGTACTACTCACTGGAAAAGCTAACGGGGCAATAAATATCAAATTTGGGATTACTTTAAATTTGCACCAGAAAGCATTCAAAGTTGTGATGTTCTCTTTCCCTAGGTAAATATAAGAATAAAAAATAAATAAATAAATAAATAAATGTTCACTTCTAATTTTCCTTTTATATTCCAAAACTTCTAATGATCATAGAAGTATTGTTAAGTGTGGTCAGAAGAAAGATTTGCATTTTTTTTTTATCCTAATCAAGGATACGTTTCCATTGACTTTTAGAGAGGAAAAGAGAAAAATATCAATATGAAAGAAACATATCGATTGGTTGCCTCCCACATGTGCCCGGACCAGGGTCTGGGCCAGAGAGGAGCCTACAACCTTGGTATGTGCTCTTGACCCGAATCGAACCCTGGACCCTTTGGTCAGGCTGACACTTTATCCACTGAGCCAAACAGGCTAGGGCTAACTTGAATTCTTTATTTCATTTGTAAAGTCAATATTTACAGATGCAAGGAAAAATACCTGCTCTCTGATAAACTCAGGCCTCTAAGGTAGGCCCCACAAGGTCTCTCCTCCCCTGCCAGCCTTTAAGCAGCCCTGCTTCCACTTAAGTAACTCAATCACCAAGAAACTTAGCTATGGATTCACAGAGAAGTGGGGGAGGTGAGGGATATCTATCCTCTTTGGCATGGAAACAAGTTGTAACATTCTGCTGAAAACAAGGTTAAAGATGAATGCTATTTCTCCAAAGGTTACGATGACCAGGGGTTTAATAAATGGGAATTAGAAAGCCACTGGTCATAAGGAAGTGCTTTTATGGTCTTTTGCTCTCTCCATATAGTACACACATTTCAAGTTACTTTAGGCTGTGGTCTGGAAATAGTTTGAGGCCCAAGACCATTAAAATGGATCAAGTCTGATGCTGCAATATGACCAACATGAGCTCATTTTTCTGAGCTGTCTTATAATTCTACAAAACAAAACAGTGATCAATCCAAAATATCCTCCATGATTTGGGGGGGGGGGGGGGGGGGCGTGAGGAAGGAGATTGTAAAAAATTTTAATTCCATTTTCCCCAGATCAAAAGCAATACATATTCACAAGAATATGCCTGATGTCTGAGATATGTGAGGAGAAAGTTCTAGGTTAAAGACCTGTAAAATGTTCCACTCACCAGAAGAGATTTTCTTAACATAACTTCTCACTTCAATTAGCATTTTTCTTCCAGCCAGTCTACTACAAAATAGGGCAGATCCATGGTGCTCTGCTATATCCTACCCTTCAAGTAAGAGGTCTTCAAGAATCTTTGTACTTTAAAAAACACAAGTATAAACATAGTTGTGAATCTAGAACAGGGTGGGGAATGTCGGGCCGGTGGGTTGTTAAAAGCCCTCAAAATCATTTGGTCTGGCTGTGACAAGGCATTAGGGGTGAGTTAATTAAATATTTGCAGGGTAATTTTTAAGTTGATAGTTTTGCATGGCCTGCCAATTATGTTATAAATATCCAAAAGGCCCTTGGCAAAGAAAAGGTTCGCCTCCACTGATCTAGACCTAGACAGCCTAAAGGACCCATAACTGTTCTTCTGGGTTGCTTTCCACCTCCTGTGACTATATAAAGGATAAACAATCCCTGAAGGGTGCTTTCCTCCTTATAATTCATACTTTGGAGGAGACTTCTATATTCTATAACAAGACATATGTGTTTATATTTTATGTGATAGATTAAAATACAAATTGTACTAATTATAAAGTCAGAGCTAGAGTTTTCATATAAAGACATACCACTAGCTCAATATACAATAACTTCCCTTCATATCAACCATGACAATAATAACAATGGCCACTGCTTTTATTTATATGTAACATGATGTCTAGAAGAAACTGCTAATTGTCCCCTGATATCCCGTCTCTTAAATTAGTTAGTATAAGGTTTAAGTGAGCATAATGGCCATTCAGCCTACATTTCCAAGTCTTCCTTGCAGCTAACTGTGGGCAGGTAATTAGGCATTGATCATTGCAAAGTAAGCAAAACATCTTTAACATCGTATCATTAAAAAAAATAATGGCATATGCTCTGTCTTCTCCTTCCTCTGGCTGGGGCAGGATATGATGCTACTAGTGATGATGGTAATCAATACAAGAATAATACCAGAGGCTGTCAGTGAAAATTTATTACATTACTAGAGGCCCGGTGCACGAATTTCTTGCGGGGAAGGGAGGGAGGAGGTGCACCTCAGCCCAGCCTGCACCCTCTCCAATCCGAGACCCCAAGAACAGGCCTCAACCAGCAGTCAGACATCCTACTCACAATCCTGGACCACTGGCTCCTAATAGCTCATCTGCCTGCCTGCCTGGTCACCCCTAATTGCCCCTCCTGTCGGCCTGGTCGCCCCACACAGCCTGCTGTTCAGTCGTTTGGTCATCCCTCACTAACCCCCCTGATGGTGAATTATTATATAGGATAGATGAGAAATCTTCTTAAACTCAGGGCACAGTTACATTTTTCAAAATTCACTTAAGTCACCAAATTAGCTACAGCTGTTTCTATGCAAACTGTTCTGTGAGAGAAAACAGCTTTTATCTTAACTAAACTACTACGCCTTTGGATATTAAGCAGCCAAATATCCAGGTAGGTTCTTTACACTGTCACAAATCCAAATATAACAACCCAATAGTATAGGTTTCCCATTACACAGATGGGGAAACTGCAGCCCAGGAAGTGAAGTATTTTACCCAGCATGATAAAGGAAGCAAGTGGCTGAGCCTGAATTGGGCTCCAGGTATGCCTGACCCTCAGGCTCTTATCACATAGCATAACTCTACAATGAACTCTGTTCCTTGTTAGAGGAGCAGTGAGTTTCTGAAAAATACAACTGTGCCCTGAGGAGAGATTTCCAAGTATAATGTAATAAATTTTCACCTACAACCTATCAGAGGTTTGAAGTTCTCAAAGGTCTTAGGAACCCTTGTTGATCACCATGAAACATATCCTGCTTGTCTCAAAAGTAAACAATTTTATAATCTAGGAAAAGAAGAGTTCAAAAACACAACTGTCCTCCAAATCAGGTCCTCAGCTACTGCCTAATTTAATGCTTAATCTAACAGGTTAAAACCGTACTTACTTCTTCAACAAAAAACAAAGTACCCCCTCCTTCTGGAAGATAATCTGTGTGGAGCTACCTGCCAGCTGCTCAAAGCAGCCCCTAAAGCTGCAAGGCCAACCTACCTTCCCAGGAAGGCTGCCAGCCAGTGTTCTGAAATACTACTGTGAACTGTTCCCATCGTTTATTAAGTCCTTCCTCTCCAAATGGCTTAGGACTCAAAAAAAAAAAAAAAAGCTGGATAGAAGCCATTTCCCAGGAAAAGGAAAAGAAAACAATAAAAATCCCAAGTGCTTTACATTTCAGTACATGTGACATATATTATAAAGATGGGGTTATTCCCACCATTCTATAGGAATACTAAGGCTCGGAGAGATCAACTTTTCCAATACAAAGCCAGTAAAAGGCAGAGTTGGTCTGATTTCAAATTAGCAGAAACATTGCACCTTGCTGCCAGGGTGTAACAAATGCCTTAAAGGTATGTTCTTAGGAAAGAAGGAGGGGGACACTGGTGGCAAGTCTACTTACTGGCATCCTCCAATTTTGCTCAAAGCCCTAATGTCTAAGGGTCTACAAAAGCTATATCCTAAAATCGCTGATGAAAAAAAGACTCCATCCACATAATCTACTTATAAAACCAAAACCAGCTTCAGCTAAGCCATCAGGAGTATTTTGAAAACAGCCAGATCTCAACAGGACTGAGAAGTTTATTTTTCTATATAACTTTGTGGGTAAAACACAGATCCCATCCAAAACCACGAATCCTTCTGAGGTGAGCGCTACTGGTTGAGCACCCTGAATAGTTACCTTATGGGTGGAACTTTGCTTGCTGACTGGGGAGACACAGGTGTTTGCTAAATGGGAAAATTAATTTTTGGAGCTAGAAGACAATCACTTTGGAGGCTACCTAATGCCTCACTGAGATTTTCAGCTAGTGTCAGCCACAGGTTTGTTTTAATTCACACTTTTCCTTTGCCAGAAGGACATTAGAGAGAAAATAACAAATTCATAATTTCCCAAAAAACAATGACTACAAAGAGGAGAGAGGGCTGACTCCAGGTCCTCTAACAAGGAAATCTAGCACTTCACCCTGCTGTAGCTAGTACTGATGCTAGTAAACATCAGGAGGTGCTTACTGTGTGCTAAATTTCATGTACTTAATCCAAGTAATCCCCAAAGTGACTGTGTGTTCCATGCTATTATTAACCTCATCACACAGATGAGGAAACTGAGGCTTAGAGAGGCTAAAGGTCACCCAGCTTAACTCGGTTACAGAAAGCCACTCAATTTGTAATAGGCCAAGAATTGACTCAGATCTGATTGCCATCATCCTGGCATTTCTTTCTATGGAATTGCCAACTGGGAGCTGATTATTTTTAGTTCCTTCCCTGCAAATAAGGCCCAAAATGGGGTAGAGAAGAGCTTCACTACTACACATTGAGGTTTGCCTTTTAGAGAAGAAACTTGAGGGCAGCTGACTATAGATTAGTCTTTACTCGTTCCTAAAAGCCAAAAGAAAGGGGTAGGAAAAAACAGCTTTAGATGGGTAAAGACACACAAGCTTTCATCATGATAGTAGGAGTCCTATAAAATTCTAAGAACTATAATTGACAGTTACTTTAATGACAAGAGTTGGCAATATCTTTGTTTAATGCCTGGACTTTGGAAGCAGTTATATGTGAGTAAACAAGCACATCATTCAAATATATGTTGACTATAATTTTAAAATTTTTCAAAATATTTTAGTGAAATGGGATAGAAAAATAACTTTCTCTGTATTATATACATACACTTTAAGAACTTTTTTGTTTTGTTAATCTTCATCTAAGGATATTTTTTTCCATTGATTTTCAGAGAGTAGAAGGGAGGAAGTGAGGGAGAAGTGGGGTGAGAGTGAGAGATAAACATTGATGTGAGAGAGAGACATCACACACTGACTGGTTGCCTCCCTCACACAACTCAGTTACATGCCCTTGACTGGGAATGTGCTCTTGACCTTTTTGTCCGAAGGCTGTCACTCTAACCACTGTATCACACTGGCCAGGATCCTTCAATATTTTTTATCTACACTTATACAACTTATTTCTAAAATAAGGTCTTGCAGTTGAAACTAAATTTAATAATTTCATCCAATACTCTGTGTGTGTGTTTTTTAATTTCAGAAAATGTGGTACACTAGACACAAGCACTAAGCAAGTACATTAATAATCTCATGGGAGCTAACTTAAAAATAGATGTTACTTAAATGTATATAAATTTGCCTCTTGTTCCTATCAAATTCCAAAAAAAAATCTCTCCAACCATTGTTCTGTACCTCATGTACTAGTCCTTCAGAGGTGTTTTGTTTTTTCTTTCTTTTCTCTAAATACAATCATTTAATTTTAAAATAAAAACATTTTAAAATAAATTCTAATACCGCAGCTGCCGTTTTGGCAGTGAGACTGTCACACAGAGAGCTGGTGTTAAAAGATCAGATTAAGAGCCTTCAGTCCTGGCACCAGTGAGGCTCGCAGCCATGCAAGAGTGATTTTCCATGCCTCTGAAGAGACAGGAAATAGAATTCATCTTCCTCTAATAACCTGCCTCCTCGCCTCCCTCCACATTACCGTCCATCTGGCCTCAGGGTAAAGGCAAGGAGTCTGATGCTCACAGAATGCCCAAAAGGGGAAAGAAGGTGGGCAATGTTCACACACAAAACATCAGAGAGGAATGGATTGGTCAGGAACAAACGTGTCTGTGGCCCACACATTAGAAGATATAAACACACCTTAAGAAACTGAAAAAAGATGAGCAATTAATCCAAAGTAAGCAGAAGAAAGATATACTCAGAATTAGGATTTAGAAAACCATGACATAGATCATTCATGAATCAAGGATTTCAACCAAGAAATGTCAAAAGTAGCAGGGAAGTAAACAGTAAGTGATGAAATTGTGATGCCTACTCTCACACCTAAAGCAGAAAAGGAGCTGCCAGTATCGCCCCCGTGGCTTTCCTCTACAGGGTACAACTTCTAGCCAATTAATTCCAGTGCAGTCTTGCTCAGCAACTACCATTACACATTTTGCTCCTACTGGGCCTGCTTACACAAACAACATAACTCACGTGGGAAAACAACCTACTGGTAAATCAGCTCCACCAACACCCTCAAGACCTCCTTCCACTTCTAAATATAACACCACAGATCCTGCAGTAATGCCATGGGAAGAAACTGTCTAGTGATTATATAGAGGTCTGGGCCTGCAGAGTTCCAATACCACCCAGGGATAACTCAAACTTCTGCCTTGGGTTATGTCACCTCAGTCTGGTTACAGCTCTGTGGGTTACACATTCTTCCTATTCTCCATAAAGCAGAGCTGCTTCAAATCAGAAGAAACGCACACTGGTCTGGAGTGGGCAAAGGGTACCCATGCTTCCTAAAGGAATGCCTACAGGCCCCTTGACTCTCCTTCACCACCCCATCTAGTTACAAGCAAATCCTGAGTGGAAATACATAAATGGAGAGACAATGGGTGGAGGTTCTGGGGTAACAGCTAAAGGAAGAGAAAGACAATACACCCTTTATTGTTTGTGATCCAGAAAAACATTTGAATTCAGGATTTTAACTTGCATGCAGGGTTTGTGAATATGAGCACCAGAAAGGGATATATACCCAATGAAAGGTAGCCATGGTTACTCAAGTCTAACACAGTTCAGACCAAATAAGAAGTCACAGAGAATCCACATCTCTGTAACATACATGCATATCGCAAATACCCTCTGCACACTAACATCATCAGATTGTGCCCACTGGTAGGCAAGCGACAAAACACTCTCCTGCAAAGCAGGGACAGACACACTTAAAAGAACTGAAGGGTAGGAGGAAAGTTTCCCGTGCTTTCTATTCCACAACACATGGCTCTGTGGCTGCAAGACATGCAGGTATTTCATTAGCTAGCTTTTTCTCACAGCTGATCTGCCCTGAGCAGTAATACAGAATCAAAAAAGCATCCCTTTCCAGCATGCTCACCTAAATTTCCAACTACCCAAAGCAAACAAGCAAATAAAACAAAAAGGAAAAAAAAAAAAAAAAAGCCAATGGAAGCCACCGTGCACTAGAAATGCACCTCCTCATTCCAGCATGTGTGGATCTGTGGACAGTGTGCACGCCAACAGGTGGTGAGCAAGAGAGAGCGAGAGCGCTGCATGCCCCCTGGCCTTGGCAATGCATGAGGACCATGGCGTTCAGAGCAGTGAGTCCACTGAGCCCATCTTGCATCTTTTCTCAAATGCACAGGCAATACAAAGATTCATGAGGTAACAATAGTTACCTTTTAAGAACATCTAGACAAAAGTTACATTAGTTTGTGTTTACTACATAAAGTACTTTATATTTGATACCTCTTCTGACAACTCATTGCCCAATGACACAAACATAGAACAAGCTTTTGTCTTCTGGGCAATTTTTTAAACTACCTTATTAGATGTCACTAAGACAGTCAGTCATAATTATTAGTAACACTAAATTGTCCAATGACAGAAAATATTTTAACAACTAAATTTTTTCCTTCGCATATTAGAAATATTCTATTGTATAAACACAACTATTTTCCACTGAATGTAAATAATTTGTAGAAGCTGGAATGTAACACTGTACCTTAGAAATGTGCAATACAAACACCAAGAGCAAGGGCAAAGAGTCAGTCCCATAATCCCCTTCTGCAAAACCACTAAAACGGCACCTTCTAGCCCAGTGCCTGAAACCAACTGCCTTACCTCTTGGGACAGGAAAGGAATGACTTGTGCACAGATAGCATTCAGCCTCTTGACAATCTCTGCCTGTAAAAAAAGGAAAGGAAAGCAATGAAGAGGTCAGCGGTTACAAATTCCCAAAATATTAACAGGATGATATTAAAACACACTTTATATTCTGGCTAGTATGTTTCATAAGAAAGGAAAACGCTCATCAGCTAGCCCACTAAAGGACGACAGTGACAACATTGCCACATTAATAGCACAATTTATTAACCAGAATTCATCTTTAAAAGTCAATCTTCAAGAATCAGGACAACATAAAAAGAAATTTAATTTTCATAACTGGAAATCAGTTTTCAAAAGCTTCAACAGGACCCTTATTCAATCTGATGTGGGTTTTCATAAAAAACCCAAGTTTTTAGAGTTTAGATAAGTATGCATTCTTCTCTGTATCTCAACTTCCCTCAATTAGTACTCCTAAGATTTTATAATTAAGTCTCCAACCTCCCCGCAAAAATAACACCCAACGCAACTCCCAAAAATTGATTAATTCATATCCTTAGCAATAAATTGTTGAAAAATGGCATGTTTTCTTTAACCATAAAAATTCCCAAGGGTATTAATCAAGATTTTCTGTGTGAAGAGGTGTAGAACATGCTAAAAATCTTTCTATACATGCAATTTGTGTGTATATGGAAACTAACCTTGGGAACTAAACCACTGCACTATTTATCTGTAAGAATCCCAATAGTGTCAGATAACAGATTTTTCTCTAATAGTTTTTCTAAGTATACACATTTTACAAAAATAGGATGCTACAGTAAGTTTGAAGGAGGGAGAAAAGGAAGGAAGGTCACTACTATGTTTTATTTTTTTAAATATTTTATTGATTTTTTACAGAGAGGAAGGGAGAGGGATAGAGGGTTAGAAACATCAATGAGAGGGAGAAATCAATCAGCAGTCTTCTGCATACTCCCCACTGGGTATGTGCCCACAACCAAGGTACATGCCCTTGACCAGAATTGAACCTGGTACCCTTGAGTCTGCAAGTTGATATTCTATCCACTGAGCCAAACTGGTTAGGGGACCACTATTGTTTCCTTTAAAAGGCTACTCAAAGCTTCACCAATGTTCATCTTAATTTGTATAATATTATCAGAGTAGAAGCCCAGTGCAGGAAATTCTTGCAGGAGTTTGGGGGAGGCCTTCAGCCTGGTCTGCACCCTCTTGCAAACCGAGGACCCCTTGGGGGGATGTCTGACTGCCGGTTTAGGCCCAATCTGGCAGTTGGACATCCCTCTTGCAACCCGGGACCACTGGCTCCTAACTGCTCACCTGCCTGCCTGATAGCCCCTAACTACTCTGCCTGACTGCCTCATTGCCCCTAATCACTTGCCTGCCTTCCTCATCACCCCTAACTGCTCTGCCTGCCTCCTTGATTACCTCTAATACTTGCCTGCTTGCCTGATTGCCCCTAACGGCCTCTGCCCCAGCCCCTACCACTAAGGCTTCATACAGATATCTGGAATGACATCCAGAAGGTCATTCAGCTGCCAGTCTAATTAGCATAAGCTTTTATTATTATAGATGGCTCCTTATAGACTTTGGCATGTGACAGGTAAACACATTTTATATACATAAATAAAATAATATATTTTTTACTGATGAGGTGGGCAAAAGGAGAGGAGTACTGAAAGGCAGATGACATAAAACAATTATTATTTTTAAAACATCCTATATAATAAAGAGCTAATATGCAAAAGGTCATCACGCTCTCACATTGTCATATCCTAATGGCTCAGACACTTAACACTGAGAAGAATGGGACTAGCCAGGCACAAATGAGCTTGCAAGAGAGGAATGGGAAATATCCAGGCTGCAGTCCTAGGCGCCTGCAGCTGCAGCCCTAGCAAAGCAATCTGTCTACGGTCCCCTGCAGCTGGGGCCGGCCTGGGTGAAGCCAGCCAGAGGGAGGGAAGCCCGGGGTCCTGGGTGCCTGTGACTAGCCAGAGGAGGGAATCCTGGGTCCCGGGCACAGGGCGAGGCAGAGGCGGTTAGGGCTGATCAACCCAGCAGGGGAGCAGTTAGGGGCAATCAGGCAGGCAGGCAGGCAAGCAGGCAAGCAGTTAGGAGCCAGTGGTTAGGAGCCAGCGGTTAGGAGCCAGTGGTCCCGGATTGGGAGAGGCAGTGGGGACATTCCCTGAAGGGTCCCTAATTGGAGAGGGTACAGGCCTCCTGGCTGAGGGACCCCCCCTTCCCCTGCATGAATTTCATGCACCTGGCCTCTAGTTCTTAAAATAAATTCCATCTGGGTCGGTTCCTCATTTTTTAAAAGAACAAAATGCTCTTTTTTTTTTTTTACTAAGTCATTACCAGAACGATAGTGACATGTCATGTGCATTCTAGGTTTCCTTCTCTCATCAGCAACCATTGACTTGACAGCAAAGCATCTTTTAAATGCCAGCACCTTACAAACTTTGCTAGCCAGGAGAAAACACAAATTCACCAAGTTTCAAACCTAAAATTTCCATTCCATTTCTGCATTCCTAACAGGATGGACAAAAACCTAGCACTAACAAGAGCAGCAGTGAATAAGGACCCAACTGTGCTGACCTGATTTAATTTATGGCACTGGCCCCATGGAGCATTTAGCTATCCTTTAAGAATGTTTAAACCACCATGAAAAGCTGCAATGGGAATCACCAAACCACTCTCCACCTGGATGAACATACCACAGTGGTTATGGGGTGAAATTCCAGTGTGAGCTGAGAAAAGAGAGTAGCATTCACCAGACTGAAAGCAGTGTCTCAAAGGCATTTGGTTGTTAAGCTTTCTGCATCAAGAGGTGGAGAGAGAGAGAATAAAAGATAATGAGACACTTTGGGGCAGACCAAACTGATGATTCTAATGCTTAGAACCATCTGCCAAGCATATTTTCCTCATTATGTTGTTTACATAAATAAAATAGTCCCTTGCTAGGAGGGTTGAAAAATGTGTGGGCACATAAGAAAACGGAGTTCTTTAGTTTGCCTATAGGCAATAAAAACTACTCTAAGGAAACTTAGCTGACAAAACAAAGACTAAGAGGTATTTATTTGGCTTCTTTAACTTTGGACCTAGGCTATTTCAAGTCTCAACAGCTATGAATAAGAGTCGGTGTTTTCTTTAAAAATGTAAAAAAGTCGCTTTATCGGTTCATACATGTGAACACACACATTTAACAGAAAAGGCAGAGGGGGTGATCTTCCAAACGTTTTCTATAAGGCCCCCTTTTGTTTAAAAGACTTCTTAATTTCTTTACGTTGTCATGCCAATGGATTTTCATGGTCAGGCTAATTGGCAGCAGGAGGGTAGGGTGTGTGTGTGATTTCATAAAATTAAGCCGGTCATTCTTCACTTTGAAAGCTAAAGTTGCCTCGGAAACACTTCTGCTTCCATGGTCATCTAATTTTGCTTCTTTTGTCCCATAGGATCCAGCTTTAGGGAGGCATCATTTATTTACAGGCCCTTCCACTGGGCTTCAGTGATCAACCAATAATACTGTGGACACACACTTCTAATGGCCTATGTTTTGAAACTGAGTCTAATCTAATGGCGTGAGGGCCAAACTCCTTTTCCAGCACAGCCATTAAGGGATGTAGGTTATTGCTGTTGTCACCATTGATATTTGTCATTGTAATGTAATTAGGGCCCTAAAATGATGCATTACAGCCCGTGGCATAGCTTCTATTAAAATCTTTTCTTCTGCTCACTGAACTGCGACCTGCTTTCTGATGAATAACAGACAGGCAGCTTTAGGGTAAGGAGCAGATTCATCAAAGAAGTATTTTCAGCTTTGGGTAAAGAGAGGGGGAAAATAGGCAACCTAGGAGAAAAGCATTAGGGGAGAAAAAGCCACAATACACACATTTGAATTTCATCTGACCACTTGAAATTCTGATTGCATCTGATGAATCTTGCTTAAACAATATATTCCATCTTCGAATCACATGGTTAATCAGGGTTCTAATCTGCTATCCATCAGCCTGTGCCAGCACTGTAGCTTCCAATCAAATTTATAGGTGATGTGGCTCATGCATCCCTGAGCAAGTATGTTCACAGATAGCCCATTTAAACAGACAAAGATTCTGAAATACTGCTGTTAGGGTTACTGGATGTTATCATGGTATTCGATGCTTTATGGATGCTGCTAACTATTGTCTTCAGTTGCCCAAGACATACCAAAATAGCATTAACGGCCCCAATAAAAGAACAATTGTTCAATTGTCAATATATAACAAAAAGATTGTTTTTACATCCATAGTTTGTCAAATACATTATTTTTGACACTTCTATTAGGTCTTCCTCTAATCATCTAAATATTCATTAAAAAAATAAGTTACATATATTTTCCCACCCTCAACTCACTATCATTCTATTTCTTCTATAATTTCCCACCTTTAACCCACCTCTCCAATAAAGAGGCAATAAAATTGATAACCATCTCTAATTTTTAAAAAAAACTGTTTGAGCTATATATTTTAGAAAAAAGTTAGCTTTAAAAAAGGCATGCTATGAAAATCCTTTACTTATACACTTCATACCTGGCACATGAATGCTGACAAGCTAACTCCAAGTGGTGATGGCCAGTGGACTAGCAGCATAACCAGTCAGTAACGAAAAAGAAAACTACTGAGAAGAACCTTTTATCCCTTTTATCTTCACACTCCAAATCAAGAATCATTGAAAATTATTAACTACCTTGCAACATGAAAAAGCAATGCCATGCATTGAAAAGAATGCCACGATTTAATCACTAGATTACAAAGCAACAAATACTAAGACACACAGCATCAAAAACATATTTTCTTTATCATATGTAACAAATTACATTAGTCATTTAAGACAAAAAAAAAAAAAACTGGCTAAGCCTATGCTTAAATTAAATTGCAACCTCTCAAATAGTTCTAATACAATAAATCTAAATTTTATTTAGATTATTTCCACCTACATAATATCCTTTAAAAAAATAAATTTTATTTTAAGCACATAATAAACTTGAGAGAAAGTACAGATGACTTTATTTTAGTAACCAAAGAGATATATCAAAATCAATCGTTTTAAAATGTTTCTTACAATTTTTTGCCTCTCAATGAAATAGGAAAAACACTATTACACATTTTTGAAATAAAACAGAATAACAAAACATTAGAAAACCATTTTAGCAGCCAACCAGAAAAAAAACAAAAAAGAACAAAAAATGTCTAAACAATTATAGTTTCAGAAAACATTCCTTATAACAGCTTAATGTTTTCTACAGCAGTTTCTTTGCCAAAATTTTTCCCAAAGATGAATCTATTTATTTTATTATGTGCTTATCAAGAACATAACACCCACTATGTATAAACACTTTTTTTTTTTTTAAGTGAAGAATAATTCCTTCTTATTCTGTCTGAAATCTGTTTTGGAATAAGTACAAATAAATCTTGCAACTCTCTCCTTCACCCTCCCTTTACCACTAACAGAACCAAGACTATAATTTTAATTCAATCAGAAAATTATATCCATTTGTTCATCAACCTAGTCCAAATTTTCTGAGAAACAGTACAACTTTTGGAACTGATCTTGCATGTCTCTGGATTAAAAAAAAAAAAAAAAATCAGAGATCTAATGAGAAATTTTTCCCAACTTAATAAAACTCCATACTAAATATAATGAATATATTCAAGTAGTACTATTGCTCTACACTGACAACTCAGATTTTATCTTATCCAAATTCAACTTTACAAAAGATCTAAGAACATATAATGGATAACACAAATTTTATGGGGTTTTGTTTGTTTGTTTCGTTTTATTTTAAAGCCCAACTGGAATAAGGCTTAGAGATTTAGATCAAAAGTACTGTCATCATAATTCAAGTGATTACTTTATATTACTAACTATAGGCCCAATCCAGGAAGTTCGTGCAAGAGTAGGCCTTCCTTCCCCCAGTTGTCAGCACCGGCTTCTCTCTGGCAGCCGGGACCCGGGCTTCCCTCACAGCCCCAGCTTTGTCCAGAAGGACATCCAGTCTAATTAGCATAGTATGGTTTTATTATTATAGATAAAGCAATAAAATGAAGTAATAACATATTAACAATCAATTCAATAGGATAACTATCAGTTCCCTAAAGGACTGATTCAAACTACCAACACTTTTTTTTTTTTTTTTTTTTTTTTTTACCAAGACTATTTCTCCTTAGTACCAAGAAGAACGTGGTACTAAGGAGCACTCATTTAGAATTGAAAGTGTCTATGTTCAACCATTTTTTTTTCCCCTAACCCCAAAAGTTTAACTAAAGCAACATGTTTTGTGTTTTGAACTCATATATATATGCAATTTTCCTATGCGCTGCGTGTACACAGTTCAGCTAACTGCACACACTGAAGTGCTCCATTTGTTTGTCCTAAGAAGACATATGAGTGCTACAGTAGGAATATGCAGGACAATATCTTTCCCAGAGAATTATCACAGTACACCTGCATTTCGTGAAACTATTCCCATCTGTTGTCAAAGGTGAAGAAGTATTTTACTAAAGCATTTTGTTAGAAAAAAAGGACCCCTATTTCTCACCCCTGAAATCCCAGGTATTTGACTATTATTTTACCTACATCTTCTGGGCTCTTGTTACTGTGGTTAAATACTGTTTCAAATGTTAAGAGTGATATAATATCAAGCCTGAGAATGATTGATGATCATTGTGCCTGATATCTAGTTACTCCTAAAAGGTCAAATCATTTCAGTTCTCAAGTCTAAATAACACTGTAACCAATGTAATCACTGTTATACTCAGCTCTACCACAGAGGTAGGACAGGGGAAATGGAAAAAAAGATGGGAGAGAAAAGTGGGATGTCAGGAGTAGGGAGAGAAAATGTTTTTCTCTGATGAGCTTAACTTCAGCCTTCAGGGAACAAGGTAGGGTTGGTCACAGCCCCTGATCATTCTGTATGTACTAAAACACCCAAACCCAAGTTGTGCAAATGCTCATTTACTCAGTACTCCTGGGCCAGCAAGCACTACCAGCTACGTTTTGATGTCTCTTCTCTCCCTCCATCTCAGAATCTCTCTCTCTCTCTCTTTCTCTCTCTCTGAATCTGAATCTGAATCTCCTTCTCTCTCTCTTTTCCCCCTACTATTTCCTATTGACAAAAATGTATAGGAGCCTTCGAATGCTGATGTACGATTAAGCATTATGATAATTAACCATAGTGGAGAGGACAAATATTCCTGTGCCCATCAAGATCATTCACTGTGTTTTTCCCCCCACATGATGTATGTGATTAAAATGTATATGATAAAATACCTTAAAGACGAAGGAACTTTGAATACTGGAATAAAACCAAAAAGAAAAACGCTAACTTTTTATCAAGTTCTCATCAAGGATAGCTATCACCAGGAAAATAAGACACCTCATAAATGCTGAGAAATATGCTGTATTCCTCACCCACAGGCGAAGCTAAAGACTTTGTCTCTTTTTTTTTTTTTAATCTCCATTTCTCAACAAAACTTCATCAATATCCAAACCCCCTCAACACTCCCTTTCCTCTTGTCCTTTCAATTCTAGCTTCTATTGCCCTTCCTCCTCCCAAGTATAAATAATTTCAACTCTCGGAAGCCATCTCTGCCAAGTTACCCTTCCATTCCTTTGGATTGTGTTTGTGCCTTGATAAGTAGCCAGCTTTTATTAAAACAAAAGTGTTGCTCTTTTGCTCTTTACACTTGCCAAATAATATAATTACCAACCAGGTCCAGGCACAGTAACAAGTGACTCCGCAGATAGAGCACAAAGAAGAGGGAGAAGCAAAGATCTGACCCCAGCATCAAAAAAGACAGGTGTGGACAAAGCATGGCAAGGATGACGGAGGGTCCTGCCTTTCCCTGATCTTTCCAGCGCTAGTCCCTACTTATCATATAAGTCTTAGTCCACAGGACACCTCTTCAGACATCCTTTCTCACCCCTCCTCTATAACTCTTCCCATTTATCCCACTCACTCTGCCTATTAGTCTTTTCTTCACAGCATTTATAATCATCTGAAATTAGCTAACATGTTTTTGTTTTCATGAACTATAGTAGTACTTCTACAACTTAAATGTACACACTAATCACATGTGAATCTTGTTCAAATCCAGCCTGGAGTGGGACCCAAGAGTCTATACTTCTGACAACCCTAAGGTGATACTATGCTGTACGGTCCACAGGCCACATCCCGAGAAGCAAGGTTCCAAAGAATTGTCTGGTATATAGAAGACTCTCAAAAACACTGGTTGAATGAACAGAAGTAACTGCAGCTCAGGTTAGGTTGCAATCTCCTAAAATCTTTGCAAGCATGCTAAAATTGGGAAAGTTAGAGCAAGACCTGCTTTCGAGTCTGATTTGGTTTGTTAACCTTCCTAACACATACCTTTTCTGGCATTTAGGATGCCAAGAAACTCAAAAATAATAAGTGATCATAGTGGACCCCCAAAGGAAATACAAATTCACTTGAGACAATTCCTCACTGATAAGTAAATGATTAAAGTTCCATTCTGAAACCTTTGCAGGACATGTTTTAAAAGACTATTTTAGAAATGCAATAAAGGAGATGCCACTTAACCTCCCTCCTGAGATAACTCACACCAGACTGCCATCACCTGATTCACTAAAATTACGATAACCATTAAGATGGCACAGTGGATGGGCACCTTGTGTGCTGAGTCACAATAATCTCCACAATTATATCTCCAGAGTGAACCACAGGGATGATTCCAACAGCCCAAAAAGGCACCAACATCCCTGATGTCACAGGAAATAAAAGTGGTTCTGGATACACTCAGCACCTGGACAGTCAGAAACAGGTGTAGGGAGCCAGGGACACAGCTGTAGCATGAGGACTTCTAGAGAGAGCATGCCATAGGAATTCCTTCCAAACGAAGTCCAGGAATGCTGCAGCTCCACAGGAATGGGATTCCAAGTATGGATTCAGGTACCCTATCCATTGGCCCTGACAAACCTGTTTAAATACTCTCACTGCAGAGAATTCTAATAATTAGAAGTTTTTACGTAGAGCCTACTAATTCCTTGCCTGCTTTTATTTTTTGTCATTGATACTAGATATCCTACACAAAAGCCCACTATTGCTCACTGATTCCTCACCTGATCTCTTATAATTTCTCACCTAGGTATGACGCCTGGAACTCTGGTTAAAAATTTTAAAAAGAAAAAATAACTCCCATACCATAGACCAAGAATTCTCTCTAAACAGTAAAGTAATATTATTTAGTATTCTCTCTACAATCATGCTAAAACATATCTATCTATTTTTCCATGTTTTCTTCTTTTTTAATACTTTAGTAGGCAGGTTGAGAAAATTATAGGTATAGAAAACTACTGTCATCTATATTTGATCCTGTATTCCTAGTTACTTTTAAAATGATTTTCAAGCTTTTAATTAAATTGTGCAGGCAGTTTAAAATATTTAAACACATGTACATTAGTAAAAGCCAAAAACATGACGGTATTGCTTTCTGTGCATTCAAATATTAAGCCCATACTATCTATCAGGCCTATTACAGGGGATGAATGGAGACACAGGGTGAACAAGGCAAATAAGTTCCTGCTGTCATGGAGCTCACATCATAGAGTAGGAGAGAGAAGCAAACATATGAGTATGTAAAGAAGAATTTCAGATGCTGAAAAACGCTGAGAGAAGCCTAGGGCAGATGGCGGCATAGTTTAGATACAATCAAGGAAAGACAAATAAAGAGACTGAAAAGCTGAGATGTGGCTGGGTACAGCATGGCCCAAAGCAGGTTCTATACTAAGTTTAACAGATGTCATTAACAGGTATCATATACATAAGAGCTCTCTGATCAGATTACCTACAGAAGTTAAACAAGTTTCTTTCTTGTTGAACATCTCAGAGCCTCTTACTTGATAATGTTATAAATCTCTAGAAATAAGCACATAAAATGCAGTCCTAATCAAACTTCTTTGACTATAAAATCCTTTCTTCTCAACACTCTTAGAGATTTTATTTTGTGGGCAACACTGAGTCAGTCAATGGTGTCCAGTCCTGGCTTTACACTAGCATTACAAGTGTGTCTTTCATAAACACCAACACCCAGGCCTCACCCCAGACCAATGAACACACACTCTCAGAGGGTAGAACCTACCCACCAGTATTTTATATTAAAACTCCTGGGGTGATTCTAATGTACAGGAAGAATTGAAAACGATTAAGCCAGAGCACAGGATGCGTGCAATAAAAAACCAAGTAGAAAATAAGGACAGAAAGAGTTCACTAGGGTCAGACTGTGGAAGGTCTTGAATGCCACACTAAAGAGCTTGAACTTTATTTGGAAGGCAGCAAGGACCTATCAAGGACAATTCCTAGGAAAGCTGTGATAAATACCAGACAGGAGATTAAGACACTCCAGTGCATTTCTGCCCTGTACCCCCCTTTCTTGCCACTGATTGTATTTAAATGGCTGTGGAAGGACAGAAAAGATTTAAAACCACAAAACATACCACAAGAGGAAAGATGGAGGATGAAAGATAATTTCAGAATAGAAACATTACGAATTCCCATAACACCAACAGACTTAGGAAATTCAACAAGATGCTTTCAGATATCAGCTCATTCATTCACTCTTACCCTAAACTAGCAGCTATGGTAGAAACAGTAATGAAAGCCCAATTGATCTGGGCCTTGAAGTGTTTATAATCTAGTGAACCAGAAGAACAAATGGAAATAAGCACAGTAACAGACTCCATTTGGTATTGAGGTGGTACACAGAGAAGCCCTAGAAATGCAAGTGTGAGGCTGGCAGAAACTCCTCTGGCAGAAGTCATTACAGTGGCTTGGGGAGAGAGCAGCATGTAATTCATATCAATTCTGGTTTTCAACAGTTGTCTAAAATACTGTAGGCCAGTATAACAGTCTGAGAAAAAGAATAGGTGAACAAGAAAGATTTATAGAGCTCATAATCTAGCAAATGAGATAGAAGTTTAAGTAAAATGTAGAGTAGTTTTAAATGCTTAACAAGGTACTGTTTCCCTGAATAACTGATGGTGAAGTGAGTCTACTAGACAAAGATCAGGGAAACGGGGAAAACATTCCAAAAAGTGAAGACATTCAAATTGGACAAATGGGACCAAGTGAAAGGGATCAGGCAGCACAGAATGAGGCTGGAAAAGCAGATCAAGCAGAGCCCTGTGTACCAGTATTATCTCCACCAAGATTAGACCAGATAGGAGATGAGAGCATTACTAATGGTCAGAGTCATTTTAATTATGTCTAAGGGTGCCAGTCATCATCATTGTTGCCATCATCACCATTATCCTAAAATTCATGGAAAGCTCCTTAAACTCAGAACAATTTAAAGAGCATTACTTCTGTCCCATTTTACAGATCAAGCCAAGGAAGTGTCAACTCACTCACCATGACCAGACAGCTGGAGAGAAGTAAACAAATGGAGAAGTAACTGGGAGTAGATTCCAAGAAACCAGATGATGGCCTGTGTGCAGCAACGGAGTGAAAGGGAAAGGCAATCCTCACTTGCCTCTGGATATCTGGCTTGAGAAATTGGGTAGATGCTGCTGGCATTTCCTGAGATAGAGATCACTGGACCAAGAGCAGGCTTGTGCAGGAGAATATCTTTTTAGGACATGCTGAGTTTAAGTACCCATCAATTCTCAGTTGCATATAATGATCTCAGAAGAGACATTCAGGCTACCGAAAAAAATTGCTGAGCCATCTACTTAGCAGCATGGACAAGGTCTCCTATGTAGCGGGTAAAAGGAGCAGAGAAGAGCACAGAGGCATGTTGAAGATGTTGGCTGGATTTCCAGGAGTAGAGGGGCCCCAAAGAATAATCCAACATAAATAGGTAGAGAAGTATACCCTGACCTCCTTCAGCCCCCAAAAAGGAGCAGAGAGCAAAGGCTGCAGATGCAGTGATTAGCCGGAGGCCAGCACAGCAATTTAGGCATAATAATAAGAGTCTGGTGGAACGACGGTGAGGGCAAGGAAAGGAGACATGCTGCACAGGGAGATCAGCAACAATGAAAGTAAGAAGTCCATGATTCCAATGTGTAAAGCCTGGGTTGGGGCTACCAGGCATTAAAATAGGAAGTCACAGGCTGGTTTCAAGGTTTGCTTTTGGGAACAGTAATAGAAAGGCAAGGGAAAAATCCAGACTCAAGTAATAAAACAATTTGGTGAGCACATCAGATATTGTAAATGATACAACTGTGGAGTCAATTCCCACGTTGACCCTAGTACTAATCCGGCTAAACCATAACTCTAAGCAAACCCCTGTGTGGTTTGGGACTCCATTTCCACAACCATAAAATGGGAAGAATAATAGCTGTCCCATGTCTGGTTGGCAGAAATATTTATGAGGGTACACTTATTAATAAAATCCCTTAAAGTAAGTAGTTCTTAGAACTCAGCATGTTCTAAGACAGAACTGAGATTAGATAGTGCTACAAATTGAGTAGCTGTATTGTTAGGTATCGATTAAAACTTAGGGCTCTTCCTGTCTCTCAATTAAAAAGACATCCCTGGGGTGGGGGAGCAAACTCACTGGCACAGTAACAGAGGACAGTAGGACAGTACTTCCAGACTGATTGGAAAGAGAAGTGAAGTCACAGTCCCAGAAAATTTGCTATTTCTCCACTTTCTTGAACTGTGACCCAAAAAAGACATTCTCAGTATTTGTATTTCACTACTGGCAAAGAATCTCTCTTCCCCTTTTCTTGGCAAACAGATACTTGCCCTGGTTGCAGTAAATTTTATAAATAGTAATAAAAAGTAAAGAATATAAGGCGGGGGAAAGGGGAGTGGGGGAGAAGAGAGGTGGAGGGGAAGTCAGGCTGAATTTCAAAGCTTGCAATTTAAAACTACATAAAAACAGTTGTGTGAGACTTGTATAAATACTAGAGGCCTGGTGCATAAAATTCATGCGGGGGGGGGGCGGGGGGGGGGGCTGTCCCTCAGCCTAGCCTGCACCCTCTCCAATCTGGGGACCTTTGAGGGATGATCCTGGTAGGATCGATCCTAAATGGGCAGTCGGACATCCCTCTCAAAATCCATGACTGCTGGTTCCCAACTGCTCACCTGCCTGCCTTCCTGACTGCCCCTAACCACTTCTGCCTGCCAGCCTGATCATCCCCTAACCAGTCCCCTGCTAGCCTGATTGATGCCTAAATGCTCCTCTGCCAGCCTGATTGGCCCTAACTGCCCTCCCCTGCAGGCCTGGTCACCCCTTACTGCCCTCCTCTGCAGGCCTGGTCCCCCCCATCTGCTCTCCCCTGCAGGCCTGGACCCCCCCAAGTGCTCTCCCCTTCAGACCTGGGTCCCCACCAACTACCCTTCCCTGCAGACCCAGTCACCCCCAACTTCCTTCCTCTGCCGGCCTAGTCACCCTTAACTGCCCTCCCCTGCAGGCTTGATCACCCCCAACTGCCCTCCCCTGCTGGCCATCTTGTGGTAGACATCTTGTGTCCTTTGTGCTTCTACCACAAAATAAACTGCAAAACTGGAGTTTTGCTTGCTCTTTAAATTATATTTAATATATTTTCTGGGGGCAGCCATCTTTGTGTTGGAGTGATGGTCTATTTGCATATTATTTTATTACTATATAGGATGTGTTTTCCATCAAGTAGATGGTAAAATAAAAACAAAAATTCTGTTTAAGGCAAGCTATTTAAAATTTAGAAGTACTAAAAGAACTTAAATGAGTTTTGCATTAACCAAAGCAAATTGTACTATCTCTTACAGCTTCCTACTTGCAGAATCTGTGTAAACGGCCTTGACTGCACATGTCCCCACCACCTTGAACTGAATCATAACTTTAACCTAACTTGTCCTTAAACTTACCTTTTAATTTTGGGTTACATTTCCCTTTATTTTACTAACTTTGACTTCAGTCTATTGCCAACTTATAAAAACAACTCTAATAAACCTTTTGGTTGAGTAAATACTCTATTGCAGTGCTACTGGAAGTAGTCAATCCCCAAATTGTTATCCATTGACAAGAAGATAATGCGCTTGTACTGGAATTAAATAACTATTGTTTTATTCAGCTAAGTGGATTTTTTAATTCTTTTTAGTTTCTTAATAAAGACATTCTTGATGAAGTAGTTTATTGACATATAGACTGGCACAAGCTCCTTATCATATCGCCCCCCTTTAAAAAATAGTTCATAGCCGAAACTAGTTTGGCTCAGTGGATAGAGCGTCAGCCTGCAGACTGAAAGGTCCCGGGTTCAATTCCAGTCAAGGGCATGTACCTTGGTTGCGGGCACATTCCCAGTAGGAGGTGTGCAAGAGGCAGCTGATCCATAATTTTCTCCCATCGATGTTTCTAACTCTCTATCCCTTTCTCTCCCTCTGTAAAAAATCAATAAAATATATATTTTTTAAAAATAGTTCACAGACCTGCAGCAGTCCACACACCTCACTGAGTAGCACTGCTCTAGAGCAACATTTCTAAATCATAAACTGCCTGGGACTTCAGAACAGGTGATAGGGATATCCCTTCAGGGCAAGAAACTCTCCAACACAACCCTAATAAATAGTGCAGTACATGATCCCCGCACTGGTTTATGCAGAAAAGGGAAGTGTTCAGAGTTGTACTTAACTACTTAAGGGTAGATGACAGCCTAAAAAAATCAGCTCTGCAGACACCCAAGCTAAGGTCTTCCCACTCATCATGCTGCTGCTAGTCTGTTGCTGTGCTACACCAAACACAAATAAAGGATTACACAGTTCTAAACAATATTTTCTTTTTCCCAAATGACAGGGTTAAAGAAGAGCATGAAAAACATGACAGCATAAGGAAGTTTGTGCTTCTACCACAAAATAAACTGCAAAACTGGAGTTTTGCTTGCTCTTTAAATTATATTTAATATATTTTCTGCAGAGAATGTGCTCGAAGAGAAACCAAATTGAAATAAAATCACTACTTCATGATTCTTTTTGTCCCTTTAACTAAAATACAGCTCAGGAATTAGAAGGCACTATGGGTAGGGTAGCCATTGGAGGATGAAAAGAAAAGAGTCAGAATTTGAAAGTGTAAGTAACTATTGGAGTAGGGTCTCAGTGAGCAGAGAAAGGAGGAATGAAAAGTATAACTCAGAATTAGTGTGCCAACCCTTCAGCCACCAGCTGGAGCTCAGGCAGGTTGCCTAAAGCAAGGTACAGTACTATTAAAATTACTTGAATTGACTGAGTTATTCCAGAGATGCAACAAAGGTTATGCAGATACCACTTTATGTATATAGACAACCTAATCAAGGGTCCCATTCAAGCAGCACATGGATTGCCATCTCTACTAATAAAAGGGTAATATGCTAATTAACTGGAAGACCTTCTGGACGTCCTTCCAGACAAAGTCATGGTGGTGGGGCCAAGGCAGAGACAGTTAGGGGCAATCAAGCCCGGAGGGGAGGGCAGTTGGAGGTGATCAGGCTGACAGGTGTGTGTATGGGGGGGGGGGGGGGGGGGACAGTTGGGGGCAATCAGGCTGGCAAGGGGGAGCAGTTGGGGTGTGAGGTGGCCAGCAGGGGGTTAGTTGGGGGTGAGCAGACTGGCAGGCAGAGTGGTTAGAGGCAATCAGGCAGGCAGGCAAGTGAGCAGTTAGGAGCCAGTGGTTTTATATTTTGAGGGGGATGTCCCAGATTGGAGAGGGTGCAGGCCAGGATGAGGGACACCCCCTCCCATGCATGAATTTCATGCACCGGGACACTAGTGTACTATATATTATAAATTATACCATGGAAATAAGAAATGACAGATTTTTTTAGAATTTTGGAGATTTCTGGCTCCTTGCTACTCAAAATGTGGTCAATAGACCAGCAGCATTAGTATCATTGGGGCATTAGAAATGGAGATTATCAGGCACTATTCCAGGCCTGCAGAAATAATCTGATTTTAACATGATTCCCAGTGGCTTGTATGCACATTCAAGTTTGAGAAGCACTGCTCTAGATCACTGATTCTCCACCTTGCTGTACTTTTGAATTACCTTGGAGCTTTCAGAAAAATACTGATGCCCAGATCTCAGGTTAGGGACCCAAGAACCTGCGTATTATAAAACACATTGATTGAGTACTATTCCCTCGTTTTATGGCTATGGATAAGGAGCTGAGACTCAGAAAAGTTAAATGATTTACCAAGATTACAGGGAGTTAGTGGCTGAATTAAGTGTAGATCTAAAATGTTGAAGCAACCATAGTTACCAATAAACCAAAATTAATTTTAAAGATCTAAGGTTTCACTTTTGTATATACTATATTGTACTTTTGTACTTTTTAAAGAAATAAGGGCACATTATCCTTATTTTATGTGCTACCCTTTGGAATGTAACCTGTTTTTTCCATAGAGGGTAAGAAGCACAATTCTCCATCTACCACATCGTTTAGGTCAGGGTAGTAGAATCATGGGTGAGTTCTACTAAAAAAAAAGAAAGAAAAAATTTCTTTTACTTTCTAAAATGTCTTTAATGTAAATACATTATTTTTTTAGCAAAAAATAAAAAAAGGCACTTCAAAACTACCTTTTAAAAGCAATCTCACTTTAAATAAGATTGAAAAGTGTAAAAAACAAGGACAAACACTCTTTCTGATTATAAAAATTTCCCAAAGCAGAAAACTAACACCTAACACACCTAAGACAAGAAACTTCTGCCACAACTGCTGACCCTTTTGGTGGTTGACGATTATGCCATTACATTTAAATTGCCCATAAATTGAGCACTAGATACATGGGCATGTGGTGGGAGGTGTGGGTGGAGTGAAGGAAATTAAAAGCTGCGGTCAGACTTGAAAAAAAAAATACCCCATAAAGCAACGTATGTTTCTCACAGTTGAAACAGACTGCATGACAGACAGCAAAACCACATTTCCGTTTTTTTGGGGTTTTTTTTGGAATGGATCTGTGGCTTCATCCACCAAGCAATATTTTGGTTTACCAAAATATACTCTTATGGCCTTTTTAATTTCATGCTTACTTTAACTTTCCTTACCATCACTGCTGTTCTCACTCAACTACAGCAGCTTAAGACTAGCATCTAAAGGAGGGAAAGTTTAAAATACAGTTTAAAATGCCTGACATTAAGAAAAAAGGACAAAAATTAACCACACACTTATAATTCACATTGACTAACACATCCATTGTCATTTTAGTATTTAACTTATACATAATGAACAATGAAAATAATTTTTTTTTTCAAAATATAGAATGTCTCAAGAGAATTACAAACTTGGCCTCATGTTTACATGAAAATTCTCAACACAAAAAGGATAAGGAATCGCTGACCTGTTCACAGCTCTTAGCCAATAATATAAAAATTGAAAAAGAAACAAAAGAATGACTGAGCGAAGAGTTTCCATAACTGATGAATAATTCAGAGCACTGGTCACCAACCTTTCGGACCTCATGAACCACCAGTGGCTCATGGGCCACCGTTTGGCGACCGCTGATCTAGAGCATCTTTTGTCTATTTCCAATGTCATAAAAATGTTTAAAAAGTTTAAAAAAAAAAAAAAAGTAATTTTATATCTAATATGCAAATTGACCGAATGGCAGAATGACCAGAACACCTACAGCCCCTTGGCCCCTCCCAATTGGGCTCCCCCACCCCAATTAGGAAAACTACTCACATCCCCTCGCCCCAGTCAGCCTGCTCCTATATTTGCCCCCAACAGGGCAGACCAGCTAGACCCCACCAGTGCATGAATTTGTGCACCAGGCCTCTAGTATCTTTATAAAGGTAAATGTAGTAATCAAGCAAAATGAAGAGAAACACTCTCTCTCATACACTGACAAAGGTCAAAGGTCAAACACCTTTCTTAAAATCCTAAGTTTTTAAATCTACTGCTCACCAAGGGCTGCCTGGCAAAACCCACTATGGTCTGAGGTACAGAATAAAAGCACAAATATAGGTCTTGCTGAAAAAGAAGCTGAGAGATTTTTGGCAAGAGTACTGATTTGCCAGGAGATGAAGGGAAAGTACTGATATGAAGACATGAATGAAGGTGAAAGAAGCAACAAACCCACTTTCATTCCCTCCTCGTGTTTCTATCACGTCTTAGGGACCTCACCTGCTAACATAACCAAGACCAAGTTTTCTCATATTAATGGTTTTATGATTCTGCCAGTCTGCAGAGGTCACTGTCTTAGGCCTTTTTCCTATGCATTTACACACCATCCAATGAGCTGTTGGGTAACTTGGGTTTCTCCTTCCCAGCCACATGTCACCTGTTCAAACCCTGTCCCTCTCCAATATTTATTGAAGATTTGCTGTCAGGTCCCAAGCTAGGTGCTGAGAAGAAAGCAAATTAACCAAACAGACATGATCCTTCCCTACTATCTGATTAATCTTCCCTTTGCTTTCCTTCAAAACCAGAGCTAGTATTCAAGGCCTATTATAATGTATCCCAAATGTATCTTCTTACCTGTTCTCTCCTGTATCATCCAGCCAAGCTGGACATGCTAACCACAGCCTGAATATGCACAACAGTTTCCTTCCTTTGTGGCTTCCATTTGGAATCCTCCCCTTTCCTTTCCTCCCGCCTAAGTGACTCCCTGCTCTCTACAATGTCCCTAAATCCCCCATAACAACATCCTTAATCACTCCTGAGCCAGAAAGACTTCTTCCTCTTCTGCCTATGTCAAAACAGTGTCATCACCCCATTGCCTGGCACTGTTCACACTAGGCCAAATGCCATAAAAAAGAATGGAATCTCCCTGCAGGCAAGTGCTCTACCTCCTAGCCCTCAAAGCACCCTGCAGATCATATGAATTAACATTTGTTAAATGAATGATGAAAAGCCACCACTGCCTTTACCTTCCATCTGAGGTGTCCACCATTCTCTCTTAACTAAATCTCTCTCTCAGTGAAGGAAGACGACAAGAACCTCATGAGGATTAAGTTCTTTTTCAGATTTCATTCTTTAGGTTATAATCTTCTTTATCTTTGTAAGTCTAGCTCTCGATATTTCAGTATGAAAAGCTAAATATTTTCATTTAAAAAGATAATTTTGGAGGTAAGTCTCAAACACACAAAAATGACCAAAGCATACTCCCAAACTGTAAAACTGAATATCAAAGAAAGAGTGAAATTTATAAACCTAATCTAAGAAAATGGCATGAACTCCATCTCACAATCCAACAAGGATCTCACCAACTTGTTCTGTATGCATTCTAAACTGATGCAAAATATCCCGAGTTTTTGCTTATAAGGAAATCCTATTAGCTCTCCTTAAATCGGGTTAAAGCAGGCCTAACTATGGGCCTCCTTCTCAGGCCAGCTATACTGAGCATTTGGAAATGAGCTGTCATGTTAAAAAGCAAGGTTTTTTTGCATAGATGTACTATGCCTGACCTAGACTCTCCTAAATCTCATGAATGTAAGAAAAAGCTAACAAGGAAGTAGAGCTGTCATCCCTACATTCCTGGAACTTACATAAAAAAAAAGCTCGCTGGAATTTTGCAGGACACAATTTCTCCATTACAAAACTCAAACAAGCATTTTGTCTTTCCCAACTTAGCCAAGAAAATGTTCAAACAAGTAACTGTAGAATTACCACTATGCTTTTTATTGGCCACTTTAGGTGAACTATAATATTTTTTGAGGTTAACCAAGGCAGGCACATTTAGAGGTAATACGCCACGCTCTAAAACAGTTCTGTTCTCCCCCCAAAAATCAAAAGCCTTTAAAATAGTTACCCACATTTATAGCAGAGCACAACAGAATATGCGGGGGGGGGGGGGAGGGGGGGGAGGGGGGGGAGATCAATAAAATGTATTAAAAAATCAATAAAATATTTTTAAAAAGAAAAAAAAAAAAGAATATGCTGGGGGTGGGGGGGGGGTAGAGGGGGTAGTCAGCCCAAGTAAAATGAAGGTTCACTAATCAGTGCCCACATATGTTTCTTAGAAAAGCCAACATTCCATTTTGTTTATTTATTACAATGTGATCAGGGCCACACAGAGACAAACACAATGCACTCTGACCTAACCTTAAAGCCAAGCATGTCAAACTCAAAGGCTAACATGGGCCAAATAAACAAGGCATGCAGTCCATGGTCCATGAGTTTGACATGCTTGCATGAAGCTAACTGAAAGAGAAGAGGATTATTTTGCAGTAAGATCTGCCTTGATCCCTCAGCTGTGACATATCAGACCAAGGTGTCATGTTTATTTCTCAGGTGGCCCAGTTTATCATCTTTGTACTAAAAGCACTGGTATTATATATAAACTAGAGGCCCAGTGCATGAAATTTGTCCCTTCATCCCAGCCTGCACCCTCTCCAAACCAGGACCCCTTAGACATCCCTCTCATAATCCTTGATCGCTGGCTCCTAATTGCCCACCTGCCTGCCTGACTGCCTGGTCACCCTAACTCCCACCCCTGCCGGCCTGATAGCCCTTCACTGCCTCTGCATGCCAGCCTGATAACCCCCTAACTACCCTCCCCTTGCTGGCCTAGTTGCCCCTAACTGCTCCCCACTGCCAGCCAGGTCACCATCAACTGCCCCTCTCTGCTGGCCTGGTCACCCCTCACAGCCTCCCCACTGGCCTGATTGGCCCCTGCAGCCTGCTTATTCAGTTGGTTGATCGTCCCTCACTAACCCCCCTGCCAACCTGGTCACCCTATGCAGCCTGCTTATGTTCAGTCGCTTGGTCGTCCCTCACTAACCCCCATGCCTGTCTGGTGGTAGGCAGCTATCTTGTGAGGGCGTGATAGTCAATTTGCATATTACCTCTTTATTATATAGGATATTATTTTTGTTACATGTTTTACAATGACTGCTTTAGTTCTACATTATTGTTACTTTAGTCTGAATGCTGGCCCTAAGAAAATCACTTAATTCTAACTATCTACTAATTGACTGTGGGACTTTTAATACCTGAGTCATCTTATTCATCTACATGTAAGAGGAAAATCCTTAGCAACATTATGAATTAAAAAGTACCTGATAAAATGCAAAGTACTATACCTATTTATCTATTTATATACAGGGTAAGACAAAAGTAGATTGTTTGCATGAAAAATAATACAATAATCCTATATAATAAAAGGCTAATATGCAGACAGACCAAATGGCAAAACTACCAGTCGCTATGACATGCGCTGACCATTAGGGGCATGCGCAGAACATGGTGGGCAACAGCCGCAGCGAGATGGGGAAGCAGGTGAGTGGGGGCACCAAACCAAGACAGGATAACAGTCGCTGTCATTGGGGCAAGTCTCTGTGGTTACGGAAAATTCTTTGCTCCCCCGCACTGTGGTCCCACCCAGCACTTGCACCTGCTGCTGGCTCCAGAACTACCACTCACACCTGCTGTTGACACGTGGCAATGGCCCCAATCACTCCTCAAAGCTTCTCCACCTCCCCTGCTCCTGAGGGGTGATCAGGGCAGCAGCTGCCACTCACACCTGATGCTGGCTCTTGCCCCAATCACTCTGTGTCATCAGCGAGTGTGAGCAGAGCTGGTGCTGTCAGTGCCTGGGAGCAGCAGTGGCAGTGGGCCTGGCCACTGACAGGAGACCGTGGGTCGAGGCAGGAAGGGGCAGGCGGGTGTGCAGCAGATGGGCAGAGACCAACCCCTGTGCCTACAGCAGACTCTCAGCCCACAGTTCCTTTCAAGGTGCATGAATTCATGCACTGGACCCCTAGTTAATAAATAATACAAGAAATAATAAATAATACAAGAAATAATAAAACTATTTCCCATACTCACAACTGTAAACCAACTTTTGTCCCACCGTGTGTACATAAAATATAAAATACTATATATAATGTAGACAGATATCCATTTATATTCATAGCTTTACTAGGTTAATTTTGGACTTGAAAAATAAAACCTTGGAAAATAAATTTTAATGGGACTTTCTGAGACTAAAAGAAGTGATAGATGTCTCAATTTCTGATCTCTAGGTCACAGAAAATAACAAACTAAAATCAAACAGTCACCTTAGACCGAAGGAGCAAAAAGAGATCTTGGTCTTCACTTACAATCTAATTTTAAGTTGAAAAAGCAGTCCTAAGAAGTTAAGGTACGAGGCAATATCACACAGCTGGATACCACCAAGTTCAGAACTAAAATCTGAATGCTCTAACCCAGTGGTCAGCAAAGTCATTAATCAACAGTCAAATATCAACAATACAACAATTGAAATTTCTTTTGAGAGCCAAATTTTTTAAACTTAAACTTCTTCTAACGCCACTTCTTCAAAATAGACTCGCTCAGGCCATGGTATTTTGTGGAAGAGCCACACTCAAGGGGCCAAAGAGCTGCATGTGGCTTGAGAGCCGCAGTTTGCAGACCACAGCTCTGACCAATCAAGTATTCTAGGGAAGGTAGTAGAGTATGCTGGTAATACACAGTGTTCCAAACAAAGCATTTGGAATAGAGCAGAAAAAAACTATCCTATCAGTGATCTGAAATTGAGTAAAAACCCAGGAACTATTTTACTGGCTGGTTGATCTCACATTATTTAATTTAGCTACATCTTAGCCTCCTCATATATAAAATAGAAATATAATCAATTATCTCAGAAAGTTGTTGAGAGGCTAAAATATTACCTGCACGATAAGCTAAGCTCTCTAAAATAGCTTTTTGCTATGATTATTACTCATTCAACAACACTATCCCATCTTCATTAATAAAAAACACACGTCTTCAAAGTTCCCTGTCCCTTGAAAATAACTAGAAACCTTTACCGATTTGGAGGGAACCTAGCGAAACACACCACAGTGTAGTTAAGATCAATATTTCCCCACACTCACTCAAACCACATGCACACTGACCTGTTAATAGTACAAGAATTCTTCATACACACTGATTAGTGATAGAGTGATGTTCAAACTGAATTTTAAATTCAGCTAGGAAGGATTCATGTTTGCATTTTCAAAAAGGCAGATTCCACATGCTAAAATAAACTCTACTGCAGCTAGCCTAACTCTCTCCTGAAAGACACACCACACACCAAGTTCAGTTGCTTTTATTTTATTTTCTGCCTTGCACTTTCCCACAATTTTAACAAGTAGGTACCACAGGCCTATCTAAGCTTGGAAGCTCTGCATTTGTTATCCAGCAACTGATATATATCCTTAAAATTATTAAACCACATATATTCTTGGCTAGCTCAATTTGAATGTAAGTATTCACCAAATATTTCCTGAGCACCTACTGTGTGAGAGGCACAGGTTTCAGCACCAGGTATACAACAGAGAACAATCAACACCCCTGTTCCCATGAAGCTTACCTTTTAGTGGGACAAAGGAGACTGGCAAGAAACAACTTTATATCTAGTACATTGTGTCTGCACAATACACTTTAGGAATGCAGGAATAGCCAGTTTTATTAAGCACTTTGCTAAAAGGGGGTCTAGACTTCATATTTTAAGTTGTGGGTCCTAGCCTCCCTTTGGGCAAGGCCAAGACATTGAAGGAAGAAGACAGAGGCTTTATACTCACGCACAAACACACAGATCAGATCTCTAGCTAGAGATGATACTGTAACACCTCCTAGACTGCCAGTAGCACCCTTTGCTCCTCATATTGCATAGCGTCAAGAACATCATAGAAACAAGTACACTATTTGCTGTTTGAAAACAGTATGATCAGTGAAAGGAGCCCTGGAAGGGAAGTCAAGAAACCCATTTCCTTTTCTGCCAGAGACTCTGGCTATGCAACCTCAGGCTGTTTGCAGACCTACATAAATCCTGGTGTCCCCGCTAGCATGATGATCCTCCAATACTCTTGACACTGGGCTAGTCTAAGCCCTTAAGCCTCAGTGTCATCTGTTTAAGAAGGCCATTGGAATGACACTGCTTGGCAAACTGTCGGGTACTCCACCAACAGAAGCTATTTAAATAAGTACATGGATCCAAGCTTGCTACTTGCTTTATAGGTACATCAGGAAGGTTAAGAACATATAAAATGCCTTAAGCTCTCTGTAAAGAAAAAGTACTAGAGCTCATAATTTCTCTGATTATTATTCTTTTCAGTTATATGTCCTTGCATTTTCAAATTCTTTAACCAAAATAATCCATACATAGGACACATATCAAAAAATAAGAACAGAATCCTAATTAGTATAGTAACTGAAATAAGCTTGCTAAAAAAATAAAAACAAAATAATAAACCCAGAAAGTCAATATCCATCTCCCTTCCTGAACCTCTCACTGCCTAAGTTGCTGCAAATACCAGGTCACAGCAGGACCTGAGGCACACGGGGACCAGCCAGGCTATGAATGGAGCCCAAGGCCTGCGCCAGCACAGCAGCCAGCCTTTCTTTCCATGAAACACAGAAGCTCCCCTCACAATACAAACTGTAAAGTACTTGTGGGCAAAATCCTCAAAAGTGAAGACAAACTGATCTACTCACCAGAAAACAGAATACTGAGGCGGCGTCAGGAAGGATTTCTCTTCTGCTTCTTTTGACAAGCCAGCTAAGACAAGTCACACCTTGACCTTCGTCCCCCTGGATTGAGCACAGATTACACACTGCAACTCTCTGAGGAAAGTTTTGGCTTGGTGGTAAAGCAGCAGCAAGGGCTTGGCATAAGCGCTGGGTCAAGTCCAATGAAAACAGAGAGGGTATACAGATTTGTGTTGATGAATGCCAGCTAAATCCCTCTTTACAGACATAAAACAACTACCACGAGCAGCTGTTACTAAGGCAAAGTCAAAACAACTCCAATTTTTGTTTGACTGTAAGTTTTGAGGCCCTTCCCCCTTGAAGTAGAGCAATGATTTCATGAACTGTTTGCAGTGCACTTATTCCACACAAGCCAGGTCCTAAGCCTTACAAGACTGTCATCACCAGTGGAAATACTCAGTTGCAGGAACCTAAGAGCTACTCTCACCAAACTGATGATACCTTTGCCACAGGGCCCTGGGTGTGCTACCACTGCTACAGTGCTAGAGTTCTCTAAGAGGAAGTGGGGGGAGGGGTCGAGGGAAAGGACCTTCTACAATAAATATCACACTCCTTTCACTGGCTCCATAGCCATCAAATACACTATTGCTAAAGTGATAAACCAGACTAACCAGTCAAATCAAAGGCAATAAAAATGTTCTCATTAAAAACAAATAACTCCTAAGTGCACATTTTAAACATTTAATTCCCAAATGATTTTACCTATTCGATTGTGCAAAAAGATTTTTTTTAAAAAGGAAAATTCTAGGAAAAATTAAATGAAGAATGTGAGTTAATGCCGGTACCTGCACTGTCTCGACTTCTCCAAGGAGGCTACAACAGTACGACTCTTCTTATTCTCATCCTATTACTCAGGATACAAAGAACTTTGCCCAACAAAACAAAACAAAAAATAAATAAATAAACGGCATCCAGCAGGAAATACGGGGCAGTGAGAAGGGAATATTCCTTTGTTTGCTGCAAAGCAAATCTTTTAACAATAACAGCAAAACATTTGCCTTCATTTAAGTTGGAGTTGCGTGTGATTTTCTGCAACTAAAAACCTCTTTCTGAACTACAAAGAGGCCACAAAACATCACATTTTCCCCTCCCAGCTTCCCCCTTCAAAAACCCACAAGATGGTGATTAACAAACAGCCTCTTGTCTTCAGGCATAGTTTTAGAAGCCACAAGGAAAAGATAAAAGTTAAATGGAAGAGCAAGTTTATAAACAAATGAGAAATAGGTTGCCCAGGGAGGAAGCAAAGGAGATCTTGATAAGCAAACAGTTCTTTGCCCCATCTGTGGGGAAACTCCATGTCAAAGAAAGCATCCCCTGCCTTCTTAGCCACTAAAAACAGTCTGGATGGAGTCCAGGCCCAACTTTCTCTGTATAGGCAGAGCTGCAGAGAATGCCCATCAACCCAGGAGTTCAGTGACTCAAGGACAAACCCAAGGACTCTCCCAGCCTTCCAGAATCTCTCCATTCCTGAAATGAACAGAGGCTGAATCTACACCCTGCGCAGACCGATCTCTTAGGAGACATCCTCCCAGGTAAATTCATCCTAAATCCTGAGTCTACTACCTAATAACTGTATCACCCTTATATACCGTGTTTCCCTGAAAATAAGACATGCTCCAAAAATAAGACCTACTTACAGGTTTCCTTCTGAGTGAAATATAAGGCATCCCCCCAAAAATAAGGCCCCCCCTAGGCTAAACATGAGAGATTTGGTCCACTGATTCTGAAAGAAATGTAGTCACAAGAAATTCACCATGAAATTCAGGAATTGGATTGCTATGATGATGTTCCAGAAGATGATGACATGATTGTCATTGAATAAATGAGTAAATTCTTGATACTGTAGGATTCACAGTTTGTCTGGTTTGTGTTGACAATTACCGTACTACCGTACCATATACAGGTAACAAATTTCCTTTATTTTCATTTAACAATAAATGTGTACCATATTCTTCTTCATGGAAAAATAAGACATCCCCTGAAAATAAGACCTAGCGCATCTTTGGGAGCAAAAATTAATATGAGACACTGTCTTATTTTCGGGGAAACAGGGTAGATTTGACCCAGTATAATCATCCTTTACTGTACATAATCCCTTTCTTAGAATCATTCTGAGAAAGAATCTTGGCAATGTACCCCATCAGTGGTAAGTATATGCTAGATATACCAGTATCATAAACATTCACTTCCATTAACGGGAAATTCCAATTCTACTCCACAATTACTGCTGTAGATGAAATATGTTCAGATATCCTATGAGAATTCAAGAATGAGAAAATTCAGAACCCAACATGCAAGAAAAAAGGGGGGGAAACCTATGACATCCAGAAAACACTCTTAATTATGCACACACCCTAACAGGTAAAATGTCCTCCACCAGATCTGCTTCTTTTGAAGATTCTGTGACAAATAAAATGACAAGTCACTGGGTCCTGCCCAAGGCACTGTCACTTGGTATCAATTGTCCTAATACTAGCTCCTCTCTCAGTTTTGTAAGAAATATAACAAAATCTACTACATATATTTAGATTTACCAAACAGGGCAGAAGTTGTCTTCCTACCCCAAAAAATGCCCAAATCAGAGCAGCAGTAAGAAAAAAAAACAAACCACCAATAACACCCAGTTGGTTAATATTAATTGTGGAATACTATTGAAGTTCTAGAGGCACAGTGCATCCCTAGGCCTGGCTGGCAATCAGGGCCAATCTGTGGGGTGATGCAGGGAGATGGGGGTGGGGGTGGGGATGGGAGTGGGATGGGGGGCCACTGGCATCGCCTTGACTAGCTAGTCTGGGGGCTGCAGGCTGGGGGCAGCTCCTGCATTTAGGCGTCTGCCCCCTGGTGGTCAGTGCACATCATAGTGACTGGTTATTCCGCTGTTCGGTGGATTTGCATATTAGGTTTTTATTATTAAAGTATGAGTAATCTTAAATTGGAAATAATAGCTGTAAACCTTAATGAAAAACAAAAATGCAAATAATCCCACATCATACATGGGCATGATCACCTAATAATACCTGGAGTTTTTCTATAGTCATCAAAATTTCACTTATAATCTCTCTTTGGGAATTTTCAATCTAGTAGAGTCTACCCACTCACTGTTCACCCCCTCTAGCTTATTTACCAGTGTTTATACAGGGAAAAAAAAAAAAAAAAGTTTCCTCAACTAAATTTTTATTGTTTAAGTACTTTGAGATAGAACACCTGAGCTCTAATAGTTCACTTTCATTATACAAGTTTAATCATATCCTTTTCTAAAAATCATAGTCATTGTGTAAGAATACAAAACACATTTTTGCCTACTTTCTCAAACACCTACCCCTGCAAATCTAACCATATACAATTTAAGACAGGAGATGTGCAAGAAATCAGTAATGCTCAAAAGAAAAGTTGTATTTCAGGAAATCTGGTTTAAACAGAACTTTAAACAAACTGACTTCCATTGCAAGCACTGGAATAAATTTACTGCACCCTAGAATCAAGTACACTCAACACTGCAATGTCATGCCAGTCATATATTACTTCAACCTCAATAAATCTCTTTCTACTCTCCAAATCCTCAGCTTCTTTCTAAAATAGTTCACGAAAAAGCACCAACCTAATTAACAACAGCTTCCTCTGCAACTGTGGCCTTGATTTCACTTATTTACACATTAACTGCAGCCTCATTTTGGCCAATCCAGTCTATTCTCTTTACCATGCCGAGCCTTTTATCTGCCCTGGACAGCATTTTCTCCAGCAGATGAAGTAGATGCCGATTGATTTGCTGTCGAGCATGGTAAATTAATAGCAACAAATTGCTGAGGGCCCGTCTCACTGCTCCACCATGCTTCGGCAGTTTTGCTTTATTTGCTCCATGATGGGCAGCAGTCGGCCTCTTCAAGTCAATTTCTTCTTAACAACCTGCAATACTTTTCAATGGTGAAAATAGAGCTGTTCCTTGTAAGTCAGAAATCAATATCCTATTGCCCTTAGAAAATGCTAAACAAGCAGTATTGGCAATCCACTTGGTACTAGAGGGTATCAGATATAATGCAAATCCATACTGCTTCCCTCCTTGTAGTTATTACAGTTTGCTAAAAGGTTCCTAATGTCATTTATCATCATTTACCATCGACCAGAGAGGCTACAATTATGATATCCTATCAGTTGGCAAGGCCCTTTCATTTCTATTCAATTAATATTTTAGCAGCACTCAAATGGTTGCAGCCCAAATCTCATAATAAAAGTTATATGGCTTGGAGTGAAATAATTTTCTTGCTCAGATTTTTTAAAAATAGTGATTTTATGTATACACATATACATGCATACACACATGCATTTATACATACACATGCACATATAAATATGTAGTACTTTTTTTAGGTTCTAAGTGTTACAAATTTTAAAATGTTCTAATTTCTAACATTCAAATACTAAGCTAAATTTTTTTAGAAGCAGAGAGTTTCAGACTATAGAATATTAACTATGAAGAAGTCACCGAGATGTTCTCAAAATGTGGTAAGTTCATCTCCATTTACAGTTCCTAGAGGATAAATTCACATACTACCTATTTTGCCTAATCTGCATCTAATATTCACTTTTTAAAGTCGTAACTACTGTTGTCAGATTAAATCAGGGCAGTCTTCTTTAATTTCAGCATTACAGGTGAAGGTTGGGAACAAGTAGCATTTAGCAATGTTATCAACTGCACGCATCACCCTGTTCTGCCCACGGTCACTGACCCATTTAGACGCCACACTGTATTTATAAAAAGGAACAATCAGCAAAAAAAGTAACTAACAGATGGGTAAAATGCCCTATCCACAAACAAAACACTACAACTCCACACTTAGGAAAATCCTTAGGGAATAACACCAATGTTCTTTCACTATTAGAATCCCATTATGAAGACATCACAATAAAACATGTGTCATTTCTAACCATGTCCCATTTGTCACCTTCACTTTCATACCAGAACTTAAGACAATGGCGAAGCATTAACTCAGCCTAGAACACTCCTCCCTAACTTTTCTGGGGCTTTTCCCCAGCTTCATCTGCTCAGCTCTATCAATCCTACTAAAGATTGCCAGAAATTAGATTCATATTTTATGCTCTAATTCTATGTCATGTCACCAAGCTCCCCTTTAAAAAAAAAAAAATTCAACTAATTCTACCAGACTAATGCTATTTACTCAGTTACCAAAATTTAAATTAATTATGTTCTCAAACATAATTGTTAAAAATTGGCAACATTATGCAGGCTTAATTAAGATTAAATCCAATTTACTAAATGTACTTTAATTGGTACTAATTACATTAGCTTTCATTTCAGAATGACAAATTCCCCATAGGTTTCACTTTATAGTCCTCTATCAGAATCAACATAGGGTGACTGACAATGAGCATCATACAGAAAGGGGAGGGGCCATAATACCAGACCCCCCCCCAACCCCGTTTGTCACTGCTTTGTGCTTTTATCCTCTGATCAATTTGCTAAGTCATAGAGTCATGACTCCATCACAGCCATCATTTTCTGTTCCAATGAAAAATTCCTCTAAAAATAAATACTCTGTGGCTGGCAGCAGCCAAGAAGAACAGGAGCATTAACCAAAAAAAATACACAAAGGTTTCAAATATCAGGGCCACCGATTACTAGGGTGCTTCCAAGGACTCCAGGGACTCCTGCTCTTGAACCCTTCAGAGACTCAAATCTAATAAGTGAATAAGCCTAACCCGATCTTGAGAACGAGGCCCAATTATGCCGCAGGGCAACTTCCCTGCATTATTGCTGCTTTCCATTACGAGGGCATCCAAGGAGTGCATCTGGAAGAGAGGCCAAGAGGAACTAAGGCTGTCTGCCTAGGAAAACAAATAAAGACAGATATGCCTCTGTGCTTAAGGGGGAAAAGAAAGAAAATATAATAAGTAGGTGGTTTGCAGGGCTGTCTGTATTTCATAATGTGATAAACTGCCCTCAGGATTCTTGATATGATTGAATTTAAAAGCAAGAGGAAAAAAAGGGAAAATGTACTCCATTCTCAATTTTAAATAGATGGCATTTGAGGTCAGCTGGGGATGAAAATGACAGAATTACAAAAAGTATGAAATGTGCAAAATTAAGGGATCTCCCATACAGGCCCTCCCCCACAAAAAAAAAAAAAAAAAAAAAAAAAATACATACAGCCAAATACTATCAACTCTGTGCATCCTGTAAATGGTACAGAAAGACCTGGAAGCTAACTGGCTATGGTAAATAAGATACAGGAGGGCAAATAAAGGGACATTAATCATCTGGTCCAATCTTTAAAAAGACACCAATTAATCTTGGATGGTGGGGTGAGGACAAAAAAAGAAGACAAGTTGTATACAAGATTCAGACCTAAAATGACATGTAATGAGGATAATTAACAAATAGTATGTCTCATGTAATTTATTCCTGTAAGGTAGAGCTACGGGGGAGTCCAACCATAAGCTTCATGGGTTTTGTTTAAGCAGGAGATATTTACATTACTAATCTAAACAGAAATGGCAAAGACGCCAAAATAAGAATCTAATTTTAACATGGAGCAAACTATATTATAATGTTAATATTGACATAACTAAATAGCATATAAAGTAAAAAATGTATCTGTAATAAAAACTCCTCAATGTAAGAACTCATTTCCACCCCCCCCCAACTTTTTCAAATACTGCCTATTTGATCACTTATTATCCAACAGTTATCTTTTAAAATTCTGCTGAGTATATTGAGTACATAGTAATTGACTACATCCAAAAAGGAATCTATAATAAAAGCCTATTAATGTGTGATCACTTCATATTTTTTAAACCTAGAAGGTAGTGACATCCACCCTGAATATAATAAGAGATGAAAAGCATTAAGTTTCCCTCGTCTTATCCCAGCAGGTAACACATACACACTTAACTCGGAAATGGTTGAAACAGACCTGAAGCACTTTCAAAAAACAAATGTCTCCTAGAAAAATTATTATTGCCAAACAATATTTTTATGTATATCCTGTTTTTCTATCCAGGAAAAATAAGCCATTTTATACATACACATACACATACACACACACACACACACACACACACACACACAGGCACACACAGGCTGTTTGAATTACACTTCTCAGTGCTTTCTGACTAATGATTATCTTTTTTCTTTTCCTTTTTTGGCTGTACTAATTAATTGGTTTCAAGACCCAGTGCTGAACCTTATATCCTCTTATCAGCCGAATTTATGCGGTACAAATTTTGGAAGTAACAAAAGGTAAGACCCAACTAAATAGCCTCAAGGGGCCCAGTACAAAGATTTTACATCAATTTCTTTCCTAGCGCCACAGATTTCATTTTGATCCTCCCAGCTCACCCTCTATCCATTCTTTCACACCAAACTAATGAGGCTACACACAATTTAGTTTTCGTTTTTAATATTTTCCAAGAAAAACTCTTAACAAGTTTGCAATGCCCGAAATACATAAAATTAACTCTTTCAACTGAATAATAAAATCTATTTTAAAATTTAGCATCCTACTTTCAAAAGGGTACAAAGTTGAATATGTAGCAGACATTTTAAATCACTTTTTTTAAATTATTAAAATTAAAATAATACATACAAAAATGGGAAAACCACACCTGAAAAAATAGCATTCTCACCAATAGTCTTTTAAAATACTGTAATTACACAAATGTGCAAAACATACGAGCTTATTCCCAAAATGTCATTTAAAATGGTTATAAAGAAATAAATAACTCACCTGCTTGTGCATTTCTATATTCAACCCATAGGACATCTCATAATACTGTCAAAGAAGAAAAAGCAATTAACTTTATGTCTTTCACCAAACAATCTCTCTTGCTCAAAATGCCCCCAAGTATGTTTAAAACAAACATAAAAGCCTCACCTAAACCAAATATCCATGCTTATGCTGTTAAATGAGAAGCATCCTACCACTATCTTGAGCCTAATAAACTGGGTACCACTCTAAAACATGGACTCTAAGAGAATAACTCACAAAACTGAGAAAATCAAGTTCAAACAGAGCATTCTAAACAGCTCTGGTTGTCTTTATATATTACAAGAAGGTGAATGAAAAAGGTCTGATGAAAATCTGGTGCCACAGAATCTCTATTTCCTAGGCACAGCAGGCAAGTTAATGGCAAATATGTGTCTCAGACAAATGCAGATGCTTTGAAAGAACTGTTCAAAAAGGTGATGCTACTTCAGAGTTCAGTTTCTCAGACCTGGTGCACTGCTAATATTCATACATTAAAAGAAAAAAGGCTTGACAGGAAATGAATGAGTTAGTACTCTGGATCTTTATGAACAAGCATAAAAATATGCTTGGTAATACTTTTGAAAAAGCAGATCTGATTTTTTTGAACATGTGGTATGACTGGCATTATAGAAATTTGGTTATACAAATGACAACACTCTTCAAACCAATGTGGAAATTGAAAACGCACAACACGCATACTAGTAACATAGAGTGGGGGAAATTTAAAAAGATATCTGGTGTATTTTGTTATCCCTCATTCTTAAAAAGAAATAAAACATTAAAATTGCAACAGTTTCCAGAAAAACTGGTTAAAATTGTTTGGAGCAGAAGCAATAAGACAACAAAGAAAACCACTAGCAAAAACATTTTGCTGTGACTCTAAACAAAACGGTGTTGTATTTTTTCCTAATCTGTAGAAACAAAGCACAGAAAATTATACCCCGTGCAGGTGAAGTTTTTGAAATTCCAAATCAAAGCTGGTTATCAGAGGCAAGTTGTAATGTCCTGGAATTACAGGTTGCTAATGGTCACAGCCCCACAACCTCAACTTCACTGACACTGAGACTGTGATCTATCCTGCATCCTCTAGCAATGTGAAGGTATTCTTGCTTTCGGTATCAAAAACTATTAGACACTATGAACCTATGACACAGTTTTCTTACCATGACATAATGCCGCTGCATCTCAGTCTTCTCACTGGCCAGTTTCTCACATTCTAGCTTCAGGCTGTTCAAGACATAAGGAAATCTAAGTACAACACAGATCTTGACTTACATCCTTTGAATGTAAAGACACAGTCTCTCTTCTAAACCATCACCGACAAAACGCCAAGTCAACTATCTTAAATACCACCCTCGTTATTCAAGGTGAGGCAGGAGAGAAAGGGGATGATTGGAAACAGCCCGGATATGCCCTTTCAATGAGAATCCACTGTAGGGTTTTTGTTTTAAGAAAAACAAACAAACAAAAACCCTCCAGCCAATTTAATTCCGGAACCTCATCCAGACTTGAATATTCACTAAATTCACTTAATAAAAAACAAGAAAATAAACATCAATGTCTACATATCTGAGCACAAATAGGTCCCCCAAAATGTCACAAGGGAATTTTTCCTTTAATGTTCCACGGTGAGATTAATGAAAGTATGCATCAAGCCATCCCTTATGAATGATGTCTTCTTTTTTTCCCTCCAAAACAGAGACAAGTTGAATACCACCACCCAGGGGGCAAAGTGTGGATTGGGTTCAGTGATTTGTTTTGGTTCTTGCATTTATAAAATAAGAATTACACGTCACTTAGAAGCCAGGGAAAGAAAAATATTTCAAAAGCAATCTGAGCCTACTGATCTTTTCTTTAAAAAAAAAAAAAATTATTTTTTCATCTTAAAAGTAATGAAATCGCTCACTTGTGACTTCCAAGAGCTCGCGGCTCATGGTATTTCAGCGAAATGGCAGAAAGAAGTGAGAAGGAATCAAGCCCAGAGTAATAAAGAACCAAGGGAGTCAAAAGGCCCCGGAATCTTCCCAACCTTCCATTCTCCTGGCCCCAATAATCAATACCGAAAGTTTAGCCTCAGCGTTTTTCCAAGTCTCTCCAGTTTCAATTGTTCTGCCTCTTTTTTTCTTTTTTCTTTTTTTTAATTTACGGGGAGGGAGAAGGGAGGAAATGCTTCATTTCTTTGCACCTGCCTAAGAAAAAGAGGCCTTGACATGCCCTTTCTGCCCACAAGGAAAAATTATAGTAATGCATTTGTAATGGGGGGCGGGGGACCGATAGTGGTGGTGAGGGGGGTGGTGTTTGTGTGTGTATGTGGGGGAGGGGGGGGAGACAAGAGCTAAGCAAACAGGAGGATCAGCTAAAGTAAATATCATTACCTGTGATACTGAGCCTGTAAAAACTGAAACTCTTCCTTAATCCGATCACAGGACTCGGATATTGTAAATTTAAAGGGTTGAGCAGGCTGATGCGGTGCCTAAAGAACAACAATAAAATATTTCATTAGCCCACATCACAGGCGAGGCCGGGGAGATGGAGAAAACACACCGCGCGGCGCTAGTGGAGGGAGGAGGGGATAAACTGGGGGGTGGGGGGTGGGGGGTGGGGGGGAAACACCGCTCAGGCCGGCAAAGAGCGATGAAAACTCTCCTCCCGCCGCCCCCCCCCCCCCCTTCACCGCACAGCCCTGCAGCAGCCGGTTTCGGGTGACCCCGGGCCCCCGCGTCACCCTCCCCGCCCTCCCCGGACGCCGCGGGTCGGAGACCCCGCGCTGCCCTCCCGCGCCCGCTGCGTGCGCCCGGGGCCCGGCGCACCCCGCCGCTCCGTCTCCCCACCCGGAATCGAAACTGGCCCGTCGGGGGGACGCGCGCCATGGCGTCGGGCCGTAGCCAGCCGGGTCTGGGGAGAGCGGGATGAGGCCACCGCTCGTGAGTCCCCAGGGCCCCGAAGCGTTCGGGGCCGGGGCCCCGCACTCCCCAGCCGCCGCCGCCGCCGGACCCGCCGGACCCGCCGCGCCGCCGCCGCAGCCACCGCCGCCGCCGCCGAGGGCGCCCTCCTCCCCGCCCCGGCGCGGAGTCGCGCCTCCTCCATCGCTCGCACCCCCACCCCCCACCCCCTCCGAGTCGCGGCGCTGGGACGACACACGGCTCCGCACAGGGGCTTCCAAGACAACAATAAGAAAATGGCTACAACTCAATTGCCTCTCCGCACCCCCTCTCGGAGAGTGCCACCGCGCAGGGGGCAGGGGATGGGGGAACAGGGGTGGCCACGGGCAGCTTCCCGAGCAGGACGCGCGGGGTCCGAGCCGCCCCCCTCCACACGCCCCTGCGACCCAGGAAGCAACTCGGCGCGCACCGGGGGCGCCGCGGGGAGCCGCCCGGCGAGCCCGCCCGCGCCCCCGCCGCCCGCACTCACCGGGTGTCTGGTCTGCGGGTACATCTTGCTCAGGTCGCGAATCATCCAAACCGATTTAGTGCGCTGCGCTGGGCAGGGGCGCGCGGCTCATTGGGTTGAATGGCCCCGAGGAGGCGGGGGAGGAGACGGCGGCGGCTGCGGTGGCTGCGGCCGGCCGGGTCCGAGGGGCGGCTCGGGCGGTCCCGACCCCCGCCGGGTCTCGCGTGATGCGGGCGGCAGGAACGGAGAGCCCAGGCGGCGGCGGCGGCTGGGTGCGGGCGGGCCGCCGGGCCGCTCCACATTCCCCGCGGGCTCACTGGCCCGCCGCGGGCATTGTCCGGCGCGCGTCTCTCCCGGCGGCCACGCTCCGACGTTCGCTCCGTCCGCCGAGCCCGGCGCCGCGGCCGCGCCAGCCGCTCTCCGGCCGGAAAGTGAGGGCTTTCGCGGACCCCCGCGCCCGCCGGCAGCGACGCCCGCCTTGCTCGCTCCTCGCTCTCGTTCCGCGCGTCCCACTCCAAACTTTTTTTTTTTATTTGTCTTTTAATGGGTTGTTATTCCTCCGAATGAATGATCGCTCTCTTCGTTCCTGAAAGCAAACACAAAACTCCTTTGGTTCGGAAGAGGTCTCTCCGCCGTGCTTTTTGGTCTCTGGAGATTTTTTTTTCGTTTTTTTTTTTTTCTCACTTCACAGCAACGATCTTTTTTAAAAGGCACCTTTTAGCTTCTTTGACCACATCTCATTTCCTTATTTTTCTTCCTTCCTGTTTTCTTGTCTCTTTTTTTTTTTTCTAACCCCACATGGAAGGGGATTATAAAAAATAAGAGTGGAACGCTTGCGGCTTTTTGTAAAAAAAAAAAAAAAAATTCTCTCCCCTTTGAAACTCTGCGAACACCACCTCAAAATAATATACAAGTGAGTGAGAGAGGGGAAAAGACAGCAGCCAACAGCCCAAACAGCCGCTCAGAACAGCTCTAACAACACGCTCTGTGTAGGTGACTTCTATGACCAAATTTAGCATCAGCTAATCATTAACATTCTGATACATATTCACCACCGTCCGTGGGGTGGAGGGGGGGGGCCGCGGGGCATCCCGGGAGATGTAGTGCGCCCCTGGCGACTCCCAGCTAAGGATTCGGCCAGATGGACTACAATCACCAGCCCGCTCTGCGACCGTTCCGGGGCGCTCTCCTAGCGCCCCGCCCACTCTCGGCTCAGTTGGGGTCTCCAGCAACCAATCAGAGACGGCTGAACATTAATCGCCGTTCTGTGTTACTGCCCATCATTTCACTGCTGACAAATGGCAAGCCGGGGGGGTGGAGCCGGCCGGGCTGGACCCCACGTGGGGGCCGGGCGTCGTCCTTGGCTGGGACCAATGAACAGAGCGAAGTGGGGCTGGCGTAGGCGGGGCGGAGCCGGCCTGCCCTAGGCGGAGCTGCGCCAGGGCTGACGTTCCGGAGCGCGAGCGTTCGAACCCGGCAAACATTTGTTCAGCTGTCAATCAAAGTAACGTGGGCCCGGGAGAAGCGGCGGCGGCGGTGGCTGCTGCTGCTGCCGCCGTGGCTGCCTGCTGCCCTGGCTGCATCCTCCGAACGGGTGTTGGTGGCAATGGTGGTGGCGGCAAAATAAAGAGGGTGGAGTGGGCGGTGGGACCAGAGGTTAGTCTCCTTCCGAGTCTCGGACTCCCACCCGCCCGCCCCCCACACTCCTGCAACCCAAACACTCCATCCCCAGGCTCCACGGTCCTGCCAGAAATGCGGACTAATTAGGGTCCAATGTCTCCTTAAAGAGACAAGCTCGGCCTTGTGTAACGCGCCGAAACCCCTGTTGAGACAAGAGAGGGAGGATCAGGCCGATCCCACTTCGTTCGGTTCACATCAATTTTACGCGCCGCTGGAGCCGGCATAATGTTCCCAGTGAGCGCAGGCTCGGCCCCTGTGCTTGTTTTGAGCGGGCGGCGGAGCTGCGAAAAGCAGACCCGGACCGGAGTGGAGGCGGGGGATGGAGAAAGGGGGGTGGGGGGGCCTCTCTGAGCCCCGAGGGGGCTGTGATTGCCGTTTAACCCCCGAAGCGGAGCCGCCTTCCCCAAGCCACTTTGCAAGGAAAATGCTCCAGGATGCTTCCTTCGCCTGGGAGTCCCTGGGAGGATGCGGGGGAATAGTCCCGGGGAGGCGGGGGCGAGGGAGGGGCTGGAGGCCTGTAGCTGGGGTCGCTCGATTTCCAAAGAAACTTTGCGGCAGGAGCTGCCCGTACCCCGCAGACTGAGCCGGCCCGCACTGAAGCAGAGCCCATTGAGTGCCAGCCCCAGGCACTGGGAAGAACATGCCACTGCCCACCTTGAGATGCTCCCTTCCTCCCCCCCGCCCCTCCCCCTCCTGTTCAGGAGGAAGAAGACTGCCCCTCTTTTTCCTGATTTTTGGAGGAACTAGGCAGGTCTGTCGTGGTTGAAGAGGATGCGTGCCTGGAGATGGATGGTGTGAGGATCTGGGGTCCACCGCCGCGGGGAGCAGGGCTGGGAAGATGGGGGTGGCCCCGGACAGAGGCTGGGGGAGGGGCATTTTTAGGGGAAGGGGCACAGTAGGTGAGCCAGGACTTGGTGGGAAGAAGGGTCAGCCTGGGGCTGGCACGCCTCCACTCTTAATCTTCCTCCAGAGGAGGCCTGAAAGCTCGCAGCCTTCACAGGTGAGCCTATAACTTTGCTGGGAGGAAGGAATTTGGAAAAAGTCAAGTCACGCATTGGCTAATAATTTAAGATTCTGGCTGGGTTTGGGACATTCATTTCTGGGCATCCTTTGCCTACTCTTAACCTGAGACCTTGGCCAAGATGGTTTATCATTAGTGGAAAACTATTCTCCTTAATGAATACCCCCTTGCCTTAGTAGACAGATCAAACAATGACCTAGCACCATGGTGGGCAAACTGCAGCTCCCAAGCCACATTCGGCTCTTTGGCCCCTTGAGTGTGGCTCTTCCACAAAATACCTCAGCCTGGGCAAGTCTATTTTGAAGAAGTGGCGTTAGAAGAAGTTTACGTTTAAAAAATCTGGCCCTCAAAAGAAATTTCCAACATTGTACTGTTGATATTTGGCTCTGTTGACTAATGAGTTTGCCGACCACTGACCTCATTACATGAGCCTTTCTCTCTGTTGTGCATTATGGAGGGCAGAGGCAAAGGAGGGCTATGGTGGTCTTCAACTTCCTCTAGAAAGTTTTTTTTTTTTTAATTATTATTAAAATCTGCCAAAACCGGTTTGGTTCAGTGGATAGAGCGTCGGCCTGTGGGCTAAAAGGTCCCGGGTTTGATTCCGGTCAAGGGCATGTATTATACCTTGGTTGCGGGCACATCCCTGGTGGGTGGTGTGCAAGAAGCAGCTGATCAATGATTCTCTCTTATCCATGTTTCTAACTCTCTATCCCTCTCTCTTCCTCTCTGTAAAAAATCAATAAAATATATTTTTAAAAATTATTATTAAAATCCTGAAACTTGATATCACAAAACATTTCAATTAAGCAATTATCTTCTCCATCCCCAAAATAAGAGAATAAAGGGCTCCGTGGGCAGTTTTCTGAATCTTCTTTGTTCAATACCCCGCTCATGGCTGTTGGGCACTTGGAATGTTATGTACTGTATACAGACACCAATGTGGAATTTAGTACAAAAATAAGAAAGTGGAATAACTCAATAATTTATAATAATTGCATGTTGAAATTCTAATTTTTAAAATATAATTGATTGCATGAAATATTTTACTAGTATTAATTTGCATACTTATTTTTCCTTTTTTTGCCCAGATACTGGAAAAGTTTAAATTACTTTATGTGGCTTCCATATTCCCGTTGGTCAGCACTGTTTTGAAACCTTTGCGAGAACCAAAAATTAGATTAGTGATACTATTTCTACACAAGAACAGCGAATTTTCTAAGAACATCAGCAAAGACCACGTGTTAGTCTACAGTCGGTAATTCGTTGCCACTGGAGCTTTTCAATAGTTTCTTAAGTCACTCACGGTGCCTCAGTAGAAAGTTCCATGTTATCTGTTCTTGCCAGAATCTTAGCAAGTTCCATGAGAAGAGGGACCTGTTGGGTTCATGGCTGCATTCCAAGTTCCAGAATGATGTCTTGCGCATAGTTGGCCCTCAGCGGATATCTGAGTGAATGCCACATTGTGTCAGTCTAGGAAGCTTCCTCATTTTGGGGGCCACACTTCTTGAAATTCTCTGCAGTCCTTTCCCAGGACAGGGAATGAGAATCCTAATAAAAGATCCTGAAGAGCTATGGAAAGGGTCAGAGGACAAAGGGGACACTTTGCTCTGTTAGGAAGTATCAAATCACTTGTAGCAGGATCATTTCTCCTAAACTCTCTCAGCAGTCTGGGTCAGCGGAAGAGTGTCTAAAGAAATGAGGATGTTTTCTTCATTTTTTTGAAATAGTTTTAAAATACAGCACTTAGATAGGTTTCACATTTTGCCTGCAAGACAGATCTGTATCATCTACCGTGATGGCTCAGCAAGATGCCAAGTGAAGCAACCGGTGGCTCAGCCTGGGCCCAAACATAAAGTGGTGCCCATGGTTGCATTTGTCTCTTCTCTATGCTGGTGTTTCTCTCACTGTGCTTCTCACAAACTGTGGAGCGGAGATGTGAAGTCACTTGGGTGCTTGTTTTATCCCTGCCGCACAGTGGGGAGCTTCAGAAGTTCCATAGGGGAGAACTTAGCAACAGCATTCTTGTTGGAAGCTAGGCCTGACAGTTTCAATAAAAAGAGGAGTATACAAGCAAGCATTGTTTTTGCTTATGTTATATGTTACAAATCATTTATTCATCCATCAAATATTTATTGAGCACCTAATATGTGCCAAAGTAAGGGACCTGAACAGGCTGTTTTTATTTATTATCTGAGTTCCAAATGCATGCTTTTTGCCTGCTTTGTGAAAAATGGACCTGGGCCTATTTTTTTTTCTTTTTCTTTTTTTAATATATTTTATTGATTATCCGTTGAGCCAAACCGGTATCGGCTGGAGCTGGACCTTTTAAGTAGTTTCCTTTGCCAGCTGGTGCCAAAGCTTTGTCAATAGAGGCACTAGAGAAACATGACAAGAGGAAAAGAGTTTGGCTTCTGGGTTCTGGTATGCAAGCCAGGCAGGTTCCTATAGCTCAGGTGGCAATCAGTGGCACCCAGCAGCCAACAGCTTCCTTAAGTGGTTTTGGAGTTGAATACCTCTGATGACACATCTCCCTGAATAGCTTTCCCTGGTACCCCAGAGAATGGATTTCCAGTGAGTTCTGGAGTGTAGATTTCTGGCACATTCCAGAAGGCCAATTCCAGCAGGGTCCATCTGCTCCAGCTGTGAATCCTTAAAAAAGACCTGGATTTCAGACATGGGGGTGGGTAAGTCTTGGGGAAGTGCTTTCTTGAGTCCTCTATATTGGCCCCAGAGGTGGCAGCTGCTCTTTATATCTGCTCTTTCTATATTCTTTAGGGCTCTTCTTACTTCTTACTCACCAGTCCTTCTTTATTCTCATAATTCTGTATGTTGAACTTTCCTTGCTCAAATTACTGTGTGCTCTTTCTCCTAATTAAACTTAGACTGATATAGGAAACAGCATAAGCAAAGTCTCTTCCAGGTTGGGCTTACATTCTGATAAAGGAAAGTAGACAAATCGTTAAACAAGCAGCATAATATGAAGGCGGCAGTATGTGCAATGAAGAGAAATAGAGCATGGGAAGGGGATAGAAATGACTAGCGGTGGATCTTGGACAAATGGGGAGTGTGGAAATCTCAGAGAAGTTGACACTGAGCAGAGGCCTGAATATCAAGAAAGAGCCATCATGGCAGAGCTCACTGAGAAGCACATTTCAGGTGGATGCAAAGGCTCCATCTCCAGAAGTACTGGTGATTGTGAGGATTTTAAAAGACATGTGTGCTAGAGTCAAAACAGCATAAAATCAATTCCCAGTCATATCTATGAATCCAAATCATTTGGAACTTCTTATACCTGATAAAGGCATTTGTTTTATACTCTGAGTGTAGTGGAAAGCCATTGTTGGGGGAGGGAGGATTGTAAGCAGGCAATAACAGGATCATTACAAATATGTGGTGTATGAGAGCCCTTATTCACATTTGGCCTAATATTAAGAAACACCTTTTTCTATATTAAAGAATAGCCATTATTTTTATTTTGAGCAATGATAGTGCCACTGCCTCTTCCCCACTAATGAGTGATGGGTACATTTGAATTTGCAATACAGACATGTCAAGCTCTGCTTTGAATATACAACTGGAAGAGCAATGATCTTAGAGAGTCAAGGACATGATCTACTTCCAGAACAGTAATGGACTTGACACCAACTTCCCTTCAATGAGAAGATGGACATAACTGTATCCTATACTCATTATTTTAAAAGATTTAGCACATCAATGTCCACGAGAGGGCCAAATTTCTGAGCTTGTCTGGTTACGCTGAGCCTTATCTTTGCCAACTGCCTCTATGTTTAGTGGTAGGGATTGTCAAGCTGTCTTTTTGTTAAGATATCTATCTCTTAATAACTTGATGAATAAAAGGCAAGTGGGCACCCATTGTTTTTTATTGAATGGGGGCACTAGACTTGGGAGTAGGGTGGACAAATTTGCACAAGGACCAAGGAGGTTTCTGGAAGAAAAGAACTCTATTTAAATGCTACATTGTTTGAATCCCTTGAGATGGTCCTTAATTAAGTCTCCTGGCAAGAGGGAACACTGAAGCCATTTTTCCCTCTCCCCAGGGTTGGGGTGCAGACAAGGTGGGGTGTGGAAGGTTTTCTATAACTCACCATGAAGTCAACAAAAGAATGGACCTGTTGACCAGGCTCAGCCTGAGTAGCTATAGGCAGGGAGTTGTAGATCTTTCTTATTCTGAAAACTCATGGTTGTGGATAGGCATCCATTTTGGGGGCTTACTCATCTGGCACTAACAGTGTGCTTAGGGATAAATGGCTGAGTGTGTAAGGATGACAAAGGTCTTATAGGACTCCTATCTTCAATAGTCACACCTTATATCCGCAATCATCCTGAGTGTCTAAGAGGAATCCAGGACTTCTAGCTAATCTGAACAATTAATTGTCAATATTTAAAGCATCTTTGAAGTTATTTATACTTAAAACTGATAAAGCAAATCATACATAAAAGATACATTATGAAAAGTAACTCTCATGCTCAAGAAAAACTCATGTTATCTTTACTTTTCTTTATTCTAGAAGGTATCATTAAGAGTGCTTTTCTTTTCCATTATCTTACCTTTAAATAAACAAGATAGTCTTATTTCCACTTTGAAGATTAGTCAACTGAGGCTCAGAAAGAAGTTTACTTGCCTAAGGTTATATAGCTTGTAAGTACAGAAGCAGAGATCAGAACTTCTGTCTCTTACCTCCTTATTTCATTCCCGCATAAAACCAGAGTTCCACAAGTGGATATTCAATTAAAGTAAACAATGTAAGCATTGCCCAACTCTCCTGCATGCTTTACTCCTTTTCAAGCAGATGTTTTATTGCTTAAGTGGGGGTAGAGGATGAATCAGGGAGATGACTGTGTTGCAGCTGCCACTGGGCAAAAGCTCAACCTGAGGATCCCCAAGGCCGCAGGAAGCAAACCTGGTTCTCTTCTTCCTTCCCTCCCTCTCGCCCACCTCCAACCTGGGGGTCTCTGAAGGTGTGATAAGCATAGTTCAAGAGAGATGAATGGTGCTTAAGCTCTAGTCCTTTCCTTTCCATTATCAGCAGGGATCACACCTATTCAGCAGCTCTCTCCATGCCTTCACACGGGCTCCCACTCCTGCTAACTACCACAAAAGCCTGTCGGGCAGATATTACAGGAGACAAACTGTGTATTTACTTTCTGAAATAGGTAGCGTGGGAATGGGGTAGGTGTAGGAAAGAATAACTAGATGCCACACTGCTCTGTGAGGGAAAATTTATGTAAGTCCAGTATTATTTTCTCTGAAACAGGCTCAAACTATAACCTACCATGACATGGTTAACTTTGGTTAGTTAGTCCCTTTAACCATTCTAATCTCATTCATATGGTATCTCACCCATAAAGGAGGTCTGATCTTTAAACCCATCTTTGCTAAATGCAAATATTTGTGGTTCTAAAAAGGTTTCATTTTATAACCTGAGAATGTTACAGAGAATGGATTTTTATTCAAGGTCATCTGTTAAGCTTGATCACTTCCCCCTTCCCCCTTTTAATACCAGAAATGAACTTCTGGAATGAATATCATTTGGGGAAAGTGGAAGCAGACACATTTTGTTTAAAATTGATTAGTTCTCTTATAAAGTGATCAAAACAGAAAGGATCTATAGTCTTGATGCTAGGATGTGGGTTCCCACTGCTATAATTTAATTCAGGACTTGTCCTCAATATTATGTGGCCTGGAACAATTCTGGTAAATCACATGACTTCCTTTAATAGAAATCCAGTAAGAATAGTGTGAATGAGCCATCATTCACAGCATTATATCTAGCCCAGTGCACTATTACTTTTAGAAAAGATTATAATATTCTGGGAAATTTTCATTCATGTAGACACCCTATAGCTTCCACTGCTTAATTATTATATATAGAACAATATTTGAATGCTTTTATTAGACTAGAGGCATGGTGCACGAAATTCGTGCACTGGTGGGGGGGGGGCGGGGCATGGCCTGTGGGGATCGGCCCACTGTGGAGCGCCACTTATCCCGGTCAGCCGAGCAGCTGTGAATCTACCCTCTGAGCGGCTGCAGCCACTCATCCTGGTCAGCCAAGTGGTGCTCCCCCTGTGGGAGCACACTGACTACCAAGGGGCAGCTCCTGCATTGAGCATATGTCCCCTGGTGGTCTGTGCATGTCATAGCGACTTACTTTTGTTCTGCCGTTCAGTCAATTTGCATATTAGGCTTTTATTATATAGGATTTTTACAAATATGTCCACAAAAGAGACCATTTGATACCTTATATCTGCATGGATTATGAGTGTTTATTTAGTGCTGTCACATATTATTACATCTGGTGAAATGTAAAGGCACTGAGAGGGAGCAAGAATGGGTATTAAAATCCTCATTTTATAGGCTAGGAAACTAACAGTCAGAGGAACCAATGGCCTCTTCAAGTATACAACTATTATAGTAAGCAAGCATGTTGGAAATCAAAGCTGAGCTTTCAGATTCCACTTCTTTCCACTACACTACAACTTCCTTTAATGACTCACATCAATTATAATGCTTTGTGTTTTACAAATTGTTTCCATGTGCCTCTTCCTTTCTTACAAAACCCTGTTAGGTAGGGAGAGCAAGTATTGCAAGTGTCTGACAAATGTGACACTGTTAAGTCAGCAAAGTGACTGGTCTGACTTGTGTGTGTATACAATATAGGTACACATCAACTCTATAATCTATATTTACATGTACAGTATATTGATATAAGATAATAATAATAACTAACATCCTATAATGTATGTAGTCAGAAAGGTGTTATCAGTATATCCCATATATCAGCTAACTGGACTCCCTCATCTTCCAGCAGGATTCCTTGCTCTTACAACTCTTACAGGATAATTCATCATCAACTATGTACCTTCAGAGACCTGACATCCTTCTCTGTAGCTCAGGGATTCTGGAGGGGCTCTCTTTCTCTGAATCATCACTGGCTGTGATCTCTTGCTTCTAATGAAAGCTTGATCTCCACTCTGTGCCTCCTGCTTATCTGTCTCTTTTCTATACCAGGCTACACTTCAGGATATTCTTCTACGCTTCAGAAATACCCTCGATACAAACTGTTTATGGAGCACACTTTTACTGAAGGTTTGGATGATGGAGAAAATTAACTCGGAAGGGCATCCAAATGAAAGTAGACTATTAACCAACCCTGTCTCTTGGTTATCTCAGTCCTATTGAACTGCTCAGTCATGGACACCACCCAGCTTTGTTCCATCTAGCTAATCTTCCTTCATCTCCCCTCATTGCATAGGAAAGATCCTAATAAGTGCTTGGCAAACCTCTCCATTATACAGTTCCTACTTTGTTCTGCTTTTGTAGTTTAGGATTAATTTCTGAATCTGATGGATTTTTTCAACATCTGTATATAAAAGAGAAATGCAAAAATACCTCGCTCATTCTCCATTCTCAATTTGTAATCCAAATCAAGATTTAAAAAAATAATAATAATTAATCCAGTTTTTCATAACCTAAGTGGAAATTAAGGATTTTTAAAGGGAAGCAATGCTGGAAATCATTTTATAATCTCCAGGAATGACATTCATCAAGGACTTAAATAACAGCACAGACTCTTTTTCCTTTGCAGGCTTAAGAAATTTGGCACTTATGCTTTCTTAAAAGCAAACGGTTTGTTTTTAAGTCCTTAGAGGATTTTATATTCTTTGAAAATTGTAAAATATATAATTAATCATGTGGCAAATGATTTATTATGATGGTAATTGTCACGTAGAAGTAAAATTTAATAAGACATTTAAGATATAAAATGAAAAATTGTCAAATGTTTAGTGCATATTGTATTTAGAAACCTTTTGATAACATTTAGACTTCTATGTAGCAATCAATGTTCTCTAACAACTTGCTCCCAAAACAGTAAACATGTGAATCATGTTGTAAAACTTAGATTCAGAAATGTACTCTAAGCTCTAAAAATGCTACCTAGTAATAACTGTACTGGCAAAAGGTTTGCTAACTGTACATTTTCTGTCTGTTCTAGAATGTTTACAATAGCCTAACACATACCACCATATTTAACAGTTAGCTTTTGAAAGTTCGCTTTTTGTTGAATGAAGTATGTTAGTCACATACATTTTTGAATTATTTATGCAATGCTTAGGAAAATTTATCATCAAAATTGCATCAAAGTAATTTAATTAAATTTTCATTATCTGTATAGCTACTGCATGCACAACTAGAACTTTACTAATTATTAAAACCAAATATATGTGAAGTCTTAGCTTATGGAGGAAGAATTGCCAAATGAAGTACTATCTGTCCATTCAGCTGGAAATTTAAATAGTGGTTAAAAAAATGGGGAGGGAGGATGCGTACTTTTGGTTTTAATCTTTTGAGTATCAAGACAGGATGTTGGAAAGCCTCTGATTTCTATTATGAACCTTGACTCACAGCCTTCTGTTTTATCTTAGGAATGAACTGTACTTATTCTACAGCTCAGTTACATGTAATCAGTCCCACCGGCAGCTAACATTTACTGGGTGTGCCAAACATGTCAGATAAATGAACTAATAGAATATCTTAAACTTCATCTCATCTTCATTTTAAAGGTGAGTCCATGGACCCTTGGACAGTTTCCCTAATTTGCATAAATTTCCCAACCTACAAACTGAAGAGTAAGATTTAAATCCAGGACTGTTTTACTCTAAAAAGTTTTTTTGTTTTGTTTTGCTTTGTGTTTTTTTTTTATTTTATTTTCAGGGCATAAGTTGTGGTTAATGATACGTTTTATGTATCTCTCAATGCTGTGGGATCTTCTTTAGAAGGATTTTGATATGACCCATTGAGACAATAAATGGTTGCTAAAATTTATATTTCCTCCATTGAACAAGATTAAAACCTAATTCAGATCGTTTTCATGTTATGATGAATAAACAAATGACCAACTCTATATGCCTATCTTTTTATTTTTTAATTCTCAACAAAGGAATAATCACTGAGGTTAATGTTTAAACAACAGAACTAAGAGCCATACTCCAGTAATTATTCAGAGCCCATCCAGCATGTTACTCTGGGACTCTGGAAATATTTTCCAAGTTTCAGGCATGGTAACATGCAAAAATCTGTACATACACACACACACACACACACACACATACACATACATACACACACATACCTATGAGTATCCACATTTGATTTCATAGTTACTGTTCTGCACTCTGATGATTATGTCCCAAAATCTTTAGTTACAGAGGAAAACTGATAATACTTAGTAATATAGTTAATTAGCTATATATCTTATATGTAGACCATACACAGTGTTCTAATGTACTTGTTTTGACTAGATGAATAATAAGTAAAGCGAGAACAAGACACCATATTGTTTGAGAAGAAGATCCTTGACACATTTTAGGTTGACTATTTCATAAAGATTCTTTTTCTTAGCAAGGTTCACTTGAGATAGTAATCTAATGTAAAAAAAAATAGAAAAGGAAAAGAAAAAAAGAATATCATGTTATTAACTATTATTTTGCTAACAAACTTAGATTTATGAGCACTATGTCAGAAAAATCAAAATTTTGTATCAAAGTGGAGGACAGAAATAAGCCGAATTCAAGTGTTTGTGTTCTGAAACGCTGCTGAATTCATTGTCCGGTTTGTACCACAGAAGGCTGAAAGCAAAACACGGGTGGGTCTGTCAAACAATCCCTGACTCTGTTTATAACAACTGAAGCTGTGCCTTTCATATCACAGTCCCATCAGAAAGGGGAGGGGGAGGAAGAGATAAGCCCATCAGTGAAATAGTAGCCTTTAACAACAACCAGTCGCTTCCTGCAATCAAAACCATGCTAGCATGTGGCTTGTTCAAATAAAAATTACTGGACTGGAGCCAAACAAGAAAAAAGTAATTGATAATGTGGTTTTTCAGAAACCATCCATCCATCAAATGTGTCAGTCCTTCATAATACTTTATTTCCCTTCTGAACAAAGATCTTTAAAATTCATTGTGTGCACTTAAAAACAAAGTGTCCTTGTGCTGCTTTATAAAGATTCTCTTTTTAGTTTGGGTTTGTTTTGTTATTTGATTACATTCCCTCCCATCCTGCATTTTTTTTTTTTCTTTCCAGATAGTTGCTGGAAATTTCTGCCATTCTTAAACAAAGCATCTTTGTGCTGTATCAGCTTGCATTTTCCTTGGATTGTATTTGGATGATGCCTTTTCACTGACTTCAGCACTGGAGTATTGTAGCCACAGCTTTAGTAAGTAGACTGTAACAAACAGATTCACTGGCCCTTTTTGTGTGTTGCATCCTATTAGCCTGCTGGTGGGAAATGCTACTCAGAGTAAGGCACAGGAGCAATTGCAAACAGGAGAAAAAACTGATTAGGAAATACTGGACCATACTTGCAGCCGGAGAAAGCCATTAACAGCCCATATGTACATATAGGGTGGGCAAAAGTAGGTTTACAGTTGTTCGTATGGGAAATAGTATAATAATAAATAATACAAGAATAAAATCACAACTGTAAACCCCCTTTTGCCACACCTTGTACAGGTAAGTTCCACCTCTAATAATTCTTCCAATATATATAAAAATCTCTCAACTAAAACATTTCATTTATTTTAGGATCCGAAATATCAGTTTGCAAAGCTGATGAGAGTTGAGCTCACTATCAGAATCCTAAAGAAATGTCTGTAATGTGAATTTCAGCAACATTCACTCCCGCTCTTGACAATTTCCTTATTCAAGTCAAGCATTCTAGAGATTAAGTGCTACACAGACCACACACACACACACACACACACACACACACAGAATTTTGTCTCAAAATATGGTAAAGATCACAATTGAAAATGCATATTTAAAGAAATATGATAGTTTCCTAGAAATTGTATTTTAAATGATGGTTATGTTGTTTAAGACACTGAAAATAGAAGAAATAATGAGGTTTTGGTGAAGAAAAAATAGGAAAAAGTCTGTGTGATTCTGTATGTTTTTCTCTCCTTTCATCTACCAGTTTGCAAAGTTGGGGCAATTATATTATAAACTCTTTTGTATACTTCTAGTACTATCAGCTGTTGACCTGCAAATTACTTTAGGTTTATATTAAAATTTTGTCATCACTGACAAAAGACAGGCAAGCCAGGAGAACGGCCCTTAAGATAATTGTTTCTCATGCATCTAGCTAAGCCCTGGCCAGAGAAACCTACTTCCACCTCCTCACTGGGAATCTCAATAAAATTTATTTTTAAAAATGCAATGAAGAAAAGGCCTCAGCAGTAACACAAATTTCTACATTGCAAGTCCTGCCCTTGGAATTTATCTTTTGGAATGCTCCAAAATAATAGTTTAAAAAAGTTACATTTATATAAGATAATAACAATTTTCATTTATGATCTCTATTCCACCTATGAGATACTAAAATCGAATATATATATATATTTGCTCCTCATCCCAAGAATACAACACAGAGAAATACAAACTTGACTAAGGCTCCAGAGTTATTTTTGGTGGGAGAGATATTATCAACTTGAAAATGGCAAAAAGGTCAACTACTAAGTCAACATCCACAGATGGGTCCCTTGAAAATTAGATCTTATTTATTTATTTATTTATTTATTTATTTTGGGGATGGGGGTGTGGAAAATTGCCAAGAAAGTCAATTATACAAATTCTGCCTTCAGTGGTACTCACACAAAAAGTTTGTGGGAACAAGTAGAAGTATTTTCATTCTTTGTTTTTTGCTAGAATTTATTACAGGTCAACCTTGCCCATTGTTCCATGGTAGGCCTTATGGGAAAGGAAATTGAAACAAGATATAATTTTTATGTGCTTTGATTTTTCTTTTTTATTTTCTTCACTGAGCTCCTCCCCATTCTGCCAGAGGCATCCAAAAAGCATGCTTCCTAGAAGTTGAGGATTTTTATATAAGTGGTTTAAAAAAAAAAAAAAAAGAGCCATTATTCAATTTCTGATACCCAAAAGGATTTTGTCACTGTCAGTGTAGTCTTGGAAGCCAAGTTGGTTGAAACAGAAAGGACTTTCCAAATTCTTTGTATCCTCACATCAAGACCTAGGTCTGACTGAATGAATGAGTTTCCTCCATGAGCAGGGGATGCTGGGTGGTGAAGCTTGCTGCCCTGGGGTAGCAGGAGGATGCAATGACAAGAAACAAAAAGCCCAAAGCTTATCTTTCTTGACCTAGGGGATTGTGGAGAGAAGGAAATGAGAGAGGAAGGTTAGTAGTGATCTGGCCTGTGTCTCTGTATTTCTTCTTGAGTCCAACATTTGGTGGACAGGAACATAAATGATTCACTGATTTGATATACTCATATTTTCACACTTTTGTATCCCTGAAACCAGGATTCACGGGGATGTGTCATAGTTTCCTAGACACTGTTATTTTCTTGATGCCCAGTTAGTCATTTATAAAGGGGGTCAGTTACAATAAAAAGGAAAGAAACTATGTTTTCTATCAATACCTGATTTCTACCAAAAGTGAAAATGTGATTTGAGGATCTCAGAATAATGAAGAGACTACTCTCAAGAAGTCTGGAATATAGAGTAGTAATATGAGAACCTATATAAATATAGCATAAGTTACCCATTAACCTAAGAGCATATGAGAAATCATCTTTCAACTATGCATAAATTAGCAAATTGTGATTCTATGGCCTGTACTGTAGTAGTAATGGTGTTTCAATTGCATCAAAGAATACTGTCTCTGTTAACATTGTTTCTACATTTTAATAGCTCTCCTTGATCCTGATTAAGAAAGAAGCAGATGCTATGGGTGGGTTACCATCCTTTTGATGGTAACAGTTAAATACATGTGAACACAGAAGTATCAGAGTTAGGAAAAATCATTGTCTGCTTGCCAAAGGGCCTTTTCAAGATATAATGCAAAACAGTAAAGGAAAAAAAAAAAAAGAGCAGATATCAAGGACATACAGATAAGTGCATTTTGAGGGCTTGACAAGACAAGTGCTTTGTGGAGAAGGTAAGCAGGAGTGGGAGAGGGATAGAAATGGCTCCCTGGTCACTCTTGGACATGTCAACTCCAATGACTTGCTTCTGGTATCTTAAGTCCTTACCTGTGCCCCCCTGATGGCTGTGGCTCAGGGAGGGAAAGGTAGTGGGCACCCCCACCCTTGCTTTGGAGTTCAATACCAGGGTCTCATCAGCTACTGGGAAATGCTTCTTTGGGTGCTGAATGTAATCTGCTTTTATTCTTCCTTCAGCCGGGTACTCCAGATTCCTGCAGCCCGGGGAGGTGGGTGTGCTGGGAGAACAGAGTATCCACTGAGTGGATGGACCATTCTCACTCAATGAGAGAGAATCCGTTGAACATCCCTTTTAATGCAAATGAGTCCCCTCTTTAGAAAGCTTGGCTTATTGACTAAAGACCATTATCACGGTGAGACCCAATGAGAGGAAGCAGTTAAACATGCTCCTTTTCCCCTTTTGTGTTTATAGCTGCCCAGAAATGAACATCAATATTTAAATGTCTGAATTATCTTAGGCTTGTAAAAAACCAATTAGCTACTCCCTGGGCTCAGTGTCTGGGGCTTCCTCCGGGCAGAGTATGGGACTGTTTAGCTCTTGCGGTCAAAGGCGGGGAGCTCAGGAGAGGTCAGAGTGGCAAGGGTCATTGCTGGGTTAGTGGGGTCTCCTGGGACCATCTATCCTGAGGGGGGCAGGCCAGGGCAGGGTCAGGACTCTGTGGCAGCCCTTGTAAGGTTGTCAGGAAGGATTTAGCAGGATTGTTGGCAGGGCTTGGAATGCTTGGCCAGCGTAGCTGCGTTAGGAAAAAACATTACAGCCTGGAGCCTCTTATTCTGGGCAGTTTAGGGCCATCTCTGCCTCCAGGTATAAACCTCTGGGCTACCTACAGCAATCTTGGTTCCTCTGAAGAAGTAAGTCCACCTCTCCAGCCAGAGCTAATGTGTATGTATCGAAGAGGATGTCTCCATACTCAGACTTAGCATTTCCTCTTGCTTGGCATGGGGCAGAGGGAGTGCACCATGGGGACCAAAGCTTGTGCTCATTAGGAAGGTTTCCCACTTCCTTTGTGGTCCAGAGTCCCATGGTTTCTAACTCTCAGAGGGCCATGATTATTATATCTTTTGTGGTAGATTTTTTTTTTTCTGGAACACATCACTATTTGTCTGTCCAATTCTTCCTTACTAAGAGAACTCCATATCTGTTGGTGGCAACAGAGGACCCAGCCACAAGTAGGATACGAGATTCCCAACCTCCATGGCAGCTGGCAGTGGTGAAAGAAGAGTAAACAGAAGATGCCACGGCAATGGTTTCTGGGGAAGATTTATGTCTCTTATCCAAAAGGGCGGACGCAATGGGCCTGGCTCTTCCTGCCTTGACCTCAGACTTGTTGTCTGGGGCTCTGATGGGATCACCACGTGGCTGATTAGAGTATAGAGGTCAGAGGCTCGTTCTATTTCTTACTTGCATTTATTCAACAATTATTTTCTGAGCACCTGCTACATTTCCAGCTCAGTGAACAAGACACAGACACAGGGCCCATATTCATTTCTCCTATCAGGTATGGCATCACCCAGGGCTCCTGTCTGTACCAGAAATTACTGGAATAAAAATGTTAAAATAGAAAATATTTTATATTTCATAGAAGATACTGGATACTGGAGAGTTACACTGGGAGATGGAGAATGTGACTTAGAAAATGATCAGAACACAGGGAGGGAAGAAAGACATCAGGAGGCACGGTCCTGGTCATCCCCAGGAATGGTCAAGTTAGAATCAGGTCAAGGCCACCATAAGGTATGGGCCATTTCTATTGCTGCTACTGACCTCCACTCTTTTTCTAGAGCCAATATCTCAGAAGCAAGCTTCTGATTCTAATGAGCTTTCTCACAGGCGTGCACAATGGCAAATTCAGAAATGAGAGGAAGCAGGATCTGATGCCTCCACCCTTGCCCTACTTTTTGTGGATGGGAGTATTGCATTCACCCTCCCGCCAAGGTCACATTCCCAGTGCCCAAGGACAACCCCCAAAGGAGATAGTAGACTCTGGGAAGAAGGATCAATGTTAAGTAGCCAAAATAAAAGAAAAAAGTGCATGATAGCAAAAATAGTTTAGATAGAGTATTACAGTTTTCAAAGTGGAAGACAGTAAAAATAACCTCCATACAGTATTTTAAAGGTTTCAAAATACATCTAATTTTTACAAGAATGAGATATAGACAGAGCAGGTAATTATATTTGAGCCTCAAAAAGATGATATTATTTTTGTAGCATATAAAGTGCTCAGTTATTCTCTGACTTTTTATTTTAAAAAGAAAGAGATGTAAAACCTTAAGTCTGGGGCCATTTGGAGGGCAAACACATGTTTCTGTAAACAATGTTGATGTATATCTACAAATGAACTAATTTACCAACAAGTGAAGGTATTCTGTTGGAATTTTAGGTGGTTATTTTTTTCATATTAGGCTCTTCTTAAATTTTATTTCAAATTCTCAAATTCTTTGCAAAGAGAAAGCCACCTAGCAGACCTGATCTTATGCCTAATTGGTAAAGAACAAAGATGGGGAAACATGGCATATGTCTTGTTACTCTTCTCTCTCTTGACCTTTTCAGACACAGCTAATTAATCATGACATTCTTTCTCAGGAGCCCAGATGTGGCCTCAGAATCCCTCTCAAGGCAGCACTGAGGGCAGCCCCACCCATCAATCAGAGTTGGCAACCCTACAGGAGCAGTGCTCTGTGTGGAGGCATAGGAGTCAGGGATTTATTTTCTTTTCCCAGAATGTGGGGTGTTCTGGGAAGAGCACCCTGCTTCCTCGGGTGAAGACTTCCAAACATGTGGTTCAAACCCTGGGCTGTGAAGCAGATGTGAAGTTATTGATTAGACTGTCGCCTGTGGTCTTTGGGCACCCAATCAATGTCTAGGAAGGATGTTGAAGGATGTGGTAGAAACATGTCATGCTAGTAGAGTTCTTAGGACATTCAGTACGGTGCTGCTAGAGAAAGATGTGCTTCAGCAGGTGAAAGGCAGACCTTCAAGAAGGAGAAATGGCTGTGTTAGGAGAATCCTGTTTTTATCCCTCAGCAGTAGTCCTGTTCTGCAGAAGTTCTAACACTGATGCAAGTTGCAAAAGTCCATTTCTCAACCCAAGCTAAAGTGGGATCCTGGGAAAGCTCAGGGGAATTGGAAGTCTGATTTCATCAAGCCCTCCCAAGTGTTAGCTGGGGTGAGAGGAGAGGTTAGTTTTAGCTCCCTTACCCAGAGATAGAGGCAGAGATCTAATACTTACTTACTTACTTACTTACTTTATTTATTTATGGGGAGCACAGTGGGGTAATTTCCCATCTCTCTGCACATTTATTTATTTATTTACTTACTTATTGTTAATCCTCACCCAATGATATTTTCCCACTGATATTTATTTATTTATTTATTTATTTATTTATTTATTTTTAATATGTTTTATTGAGAGGAGGAGAGAGGAATAGAGAGCTAGAAACATTGATGAGAGAGAAACATCGACCAACTGCCTCTTGCACACCCCCTACTGGGGATGTGCCCACAACCAATGTACATGCCCTTGACCGGAATTGAACCTGGGACCTTTCCGTCTGCAGACTGATGCTCTACCACTGAGCCAAACTGGTTTTGGCTCCCACTGATTTTTAGAGAGAGTGGTCGAGAGAAGGAGGGACAGAGAGAAACATCGATGTGAGAGAATGTTTGCCTCCTGCACTGGCCCTGACCAAGACCCCGCCAAGGAGGAGCCATGCCCTTGACCAGAATCAAACCTGGGACCGTTTGTCTGCAAACCAACACTCTATCCACTGAGCCCAACTGGCTAGGGCAAGATCTAATACTTTAAACTAAGACTGGGCAGATAGAGGCTTGGAGGAAAAAGTGACAGTGGTGTTTAGTTCAAATATCAGTCTGGACTACATTTCTGGTGCTGGTTAACAAGCAGTTATGATATTGCCAGAGAAATGTCAAATCTGGACACAGGAGCCAGTGATAGTGTAGGCCCTAGGAAAACCCTTAAATCTCTAGATCTACAACAATTGTAGGTGAGCTGAGTGGTTAAAATGTCCAAACTTCCCAAAGCCTCTGTCCCTTCTTTTAAGGTTTGCTGCTAAAGATAATGGAGGAGGAAAATTACCCAGCTGGCAGAACCTGAGCTACCAGATTGGCCAATTAAAGAACTCAGCATAGTGCCAGGGAAATGATTCAACAATGAAACCTACCAAAGTCATCATTTATCTTATTATCCCTGACCAGAGGATTTTCTTTTTTGGGGGAGGGGAGCGTGGGTGGTTGGGGGTTGGAGTGAAGGTGAGGAATGCTGGAATCCACCTCTTGCGAAAGCCACATAGATATGCTAGGTGTACCAGTTAATAATGCGAATTTTTTTCAATAGATGGAGTTACACATATGTTGATATGTATGTGATTTGATATGTATGCTATTTTGTTGTATTGACAGCAAGCTTCAAAATTTCATGTCAAATTTGCTAAAGGTGTTAAAATCATAGATAATTTTAGACTTAAAAATGTCGAATTTCGTGCCAAAAAAGAGCATTTGCTGGAAGTTTTAATTCATTACTTTATTTTGAAGAAAAAGTTATCGTATACTTTGGGAAGCTTATGGTGAACATGCTCCATCTCAAGATACTTGTGAATGCTAGTTTAAATGCTTTAAAGGTGATGATCTTCATGTGAAATACAAAAAATGTCCAGGTCAACAAAAAAAAGTTTGAAGACCAGCAATTACAAGCAATATTAGATGAAGGTACTTGTCAAACTCAAAAACAACTTGCAGAAAGATTAAACGTTGCTCAGCAATCAATTTCTGATCACTTACAAGCAATGGGAAAGATTTTAAAGGAAGGAAAATGGGCGCCACATCAACTGAACGAAAGACAAATAGAAAACTGAAAAGTCATCAATAAGATGTTATTTCAACAGCAGGAAAGAAAGTCTTTTTTTACATCTAATTGTGACTGACAATGAAAGCAGATTTATTTTGAGAATCCCAAATGCACAAAAGCATGGGTTGATCCAGTTCAACCATCAAGATTGACTGCAAGGTCAAATCACTTTGGAAAGAAGATGATACTCTGCATTTGGTGGGATATGGAAGGTATGGTATATTATGAGCTTCTAAAACTAGGTGAAACCATTAATACTGATCGCTACTGACAACAAATAATCAATTTGAACTATGTTTTGATCATGAAAAGACCAGAATGTTCCAGAAGACGCAGCAAAGTAATTTTGCTTCATGATAACACACCATGACTCACTTCAAAACCATTTAAAGACACATTAAAAGATCTTCCTAGGAAGTTTTAACCCACCCACTGTATTCCCCAGACCTTGCTCCTTTAGATTACCACTTGTTCTGTTTGATGGCACACGTACTTTCTGAGCAGCACTTCAAAACATAAGAAGTAGAAAATTGGGTCTCTGAATGGTCTGCCTCAAAACAAGAAAAGTTCTATTGGGACGGTATCCACAAATTACCTGAAAAATGGGAGAAATGTGTAGCTAGTGATGGACATTACTTTGAATAAAGCACTTTTGATGTTTCTCTTGAAATTATCGTGTTTTCTTTTATTACAAAATCCGCTATTATTAGTACACCTAGTAATTCCTAAGGGCAATTCCCAAAAGCAATTGGAGCAAGGATCAATAGCAAAAATCAGAACTGTGTAGCACTTGCACTTGCATGTGGCTTCCCTATCTCTCATTTCTAAGTGGGAAGCTTTGTTTGAGTGGAATCATTCTAATTTTATGCCACATTAAATATTAATATCAGAAAAGTCACATTTGTACCTAATGGCCAGGAACAGACATCACTCTGTGATACTGGACAATCAGCTATTGAGTGGGCTGGATATATCTATGTTTATATGTGGGATTATTGCATTTGTAAACTGGAGGCTATATTGGTTATCTATTCCCACAAAAAATGTTATGAACATGTAACCACAAAATCCAGTGGCTTAAAACAACAACCATTTATTTATATCATGAGTTTGTGGTTTGGTTGGGTAATCCTTCAGTCTTGGTTGGGCTTGACTGATCCTGGCTGAGCTCACTCATGTCTATGACTCAGCTGGTGAATTGGCTGGGGGCTGTCAGGTCTACAATAACCGCACCCAACATGCTCTGCCTCCAGAGTTTTTCATCCTTCATCAGACTAGCCCGAGCTAGTTCTAATGGTGACAGGGTTCTAATGGAAACAACAGAAGCCTAGGTTCAAAACCAGCCCTGTCACTTCTGTCCTATTCTATTGTCATAGCAAGTTACAGGCCAGCCCAAATTCAAAAAATGGGGAAATAGACTCTACCTCTTTTTTTGTTTTTTAATCCTCACCCTAGGATTTTTTTCCATTGATTTTTAGACATAGTGGAAGGGAGGAAGGAGGGAGTGGAGAGAGAAACATCAACATGAGAGAGACACATTGATTGTTTGCCTCCTGCATGCATCCTTCTGGGGCGGGGGATTGAACCTGCAACCAAAACACATGGTCTTGACCAGAAATCGAACCCTCAACCCTTCGGTTCGAGGGCTGATGCTCTAACCATTGAGAAACTGGCAAAGGCTAGACTCTACCTTTTGATGGAAGTTGCTGCCAAGTCACATAGCAAAGGGTATGAGTAAGGGGCAAGGTGGGGGATGGGAGCCACTTTTGAAATCAATCCACCACAGTGGTTTGGGGGAAATTACCTAAAGTGTATGAGAGAGTTAGATGGCCAAGAGAGGGACAGTGGTGGAGATTTATCTCTAAGATCTGCCCAGGACTCTTCTTTTATAAGTAGCACACACCTCCTGTCTTCTAAGAAATGCTTATTTTAACCACAGGCTTTATTTATAAGGAAGCTGATATCTCCCTACTGACACTGTTCCTGGCCATAGTAATTAGACAGAGATGGGCACCTGAGTCCTCCATATCTTGCCTTAGTGCTTGGTCTAGTTGTGGATAAAGCCTCATTCAAGTTAGTTAAAATGCTTCCATTAGTGAGAGAGCTGAGAACCAGTAAATTCAGGAATTAACATCAGCCAAGGTAGCATGGCTGATATAAGACTGCAGCAATGAAATTGATATCCAGAGAGGAACAGAGAAAAAAGGAGGTGAATAAATGCTTGGGGCATTCCAGTTTCTGGTGCAGTTATCCCTGAAACATGTCACAATATCACATCTGTCCTTCCTGTCACCTCTGTCTCTCTTTAAACTTAAGTTGGAAGTTGTTCCATTGCAACCAAGTAGCCTACTATAGATTTGATTTGAAAATCCTGCCCCCAAAACATCCTCTCATCTTCCTACAACTAAGATCTGGGCAGGTAAACTTGCAGTTCATGCTTTGAGTTAGGAAGGTGTATGAATTAAAATGAGCCATGCATTTTGATACCACCATATATAGCCTGGAAAGTCTCCCCAACCCTGACCTTGCAAACCTGTTTTCACCTTTCAACACTCAGCTCAACATCACTTCTATTTTGAAGCTTTATTTCTCTTTTTCTGCCATGTCCAAATAATTGGGCTTTTTGCCTTCATGCTCCCAAAATACTTTAAATATATTTTAGAATACCACTCATATATCACACTCTATACTCCCAGCTCCATAAATGTCTCCCTAGTTAAATTATGATTCCTTCTTTTAGTTAGACATTTAAAAATCTTATTGACCTTTGTATTGTTGGGCATAGTATTGCATTGCTTTTAATAAAAATGCAAGTATTCTAAAGGTTAGTCCATTAAAACTTTAAGCCATTAATATCTTAGCTTGAATTCGTTGATAAATATTATTTAAGAACATATTCAGCCCTCAGTAGTTCTAAATCTTGGTTGCACATTAGAATCACCTAGGGAGCTTTTAAAATATATTGATGCTTGAACATCACCCCAGACCAATTAAATCAGAATTGTTGGTATAGGGGCCCAGACATCAATATTTTTAATAGATTTTTATGTGGTTTCTAAAGATAGATTTTTAATGTGGTTTCTAGCTGCTATGAAGAGCTAGAGCTGAAGGAAGGATTCCATCTAGTTAAAAGGAAGCCTTCATAGAAACAATGACTTTTGAATTAAATCTTAATGTGTGGTAGAATTTCAGTAGGAAAATATAAGGGTAGAAAATAGAATGTATACAGATGGGGAATACTGCTTATGTACAGGAAGCAGTATATCCAGCTTATCTGAAGTACATGGGTGTACCGAGAGATAGTATGTATTGAGTACTCTGTGTTAAGCATTTTACACACCTTTCTCAATTAATCCTCACAATTACTTCTGAGGAAAGAACTACTTTGTGGGTGAGAAGACTGAAGCCTAGACAGTTTAAATACTTCCTAAAGATCATATCACTAACTGGTGGTGGATTTGAGACTTAAGCCCAGATCTAGGTTGGTTTCCAAGCCAATGAATACAAACCCACCTCAGGGCTGGAACTGGGCTGCACCTGTTGGCAGCTTCCTTGTTTCTCTGCCTCTGTTTCTCCAGCTGAAGCTACTAAAGGACTAGTGTGGCAGACTTGGGACCATCTGAGGATGTCTTAAGTAAATATCAACAGTTGCTTTCCAGAGGGCATTCTGGTGGCCCAACCACATGGGTACCAGGCAGAACTAGTGGACTGAGGGAAACTCACCCAGCCCTTCAGCTTTAGTGTCACTGCTCTTCCTTTTGATGACTCAGATTTCCCAGAATGATATATCTGAAATATTGTTATTATCTCCAATTATCCATACTTATTTTACTCCTGATTTTAGAAATGACCTAGGGCATTGTTCTTAGACACCACAATTGTCCTCTCCCAAACAGGCTAAAGGCCCCCGATTACTTCTGTTGAGGTCCTATTTGTTCTTCTTCCACTGGCCTCACGCTGCTAAACAACTTGCCTGCTCCAGCTAAGGTAAGGCAGAGACTAGATGGTGCCTATCAGACTAAGTGCTGAAGATTCATTGTCAAATGTTCTTTAAAAGGAGAATGTTAGGTCAAAAAAGAAGATCAATTGTGGTATTTTTCTAGAACTGGAATGTGAGACTAAATGTAGTTAGAAGATGGATTATTTAAAACTTTCTTGCTGCATTAAATGAGTTTAGACAGAAAACTATCTAAACTCTTTTAAGCGAGAGAAAAAAAAGGATAAATTAACAAATATCACTAAAAATCTAGTACTCATATCTTCAGGCATGTCATGGTCCAGGGGCTCAAAAAGCATTATTAGTTCTTGGTTTATCAGTTTTGTCTGCATTACATCATGGACCTCATTTCTGAACACCATACAGGTGCCCTATAACAATAAGATTATATTATTGTTATATTCTACCAGAAAATACTCTTTTTTTCAGTGTAACTTCTTAACACTCTAAATGAACTGTGATTGAACTATTTTGGGTTTATGCTCATCTCTAAACAAAACATTGTGCCCAGAAGATTGGAATTTTCATACTAGGGCAGGCCTGGTTCATGAGCTCATCACTTGAACCAATCAACATGGCTAAGGAAATTTAGTGCATTTAGTGCCTGAGCATGGGTCACGTGGTCCATCTTAAACCACATGATCTGAGATTTGGGATGGGGTAGCTTTCCAAAAGAAATTTGATGTAATCTGGGAAAAAAGGGAGTAGATATCAGAAAGGCAAAACAACAGACGAGCACTACAGAAAACTGTTTCAGAAGTCCAGGTCCAGACCTAATAAAGTCTCTTCTAGCAAATGGCAAAGATGAGGGATAAACAAGATCGTCTTCAGCAGGCTACAGTTCACACATCTGCACTAGCACAGACTGGCACACAGCCATGAGGCAAATCAGATCAGTTTGGAGTCAATGAATTCTTTCTTGTCCCCTTCTCTTTGCTAAATATGGTTTAACTATGAGGCAATCCAAGCTTGAGGAAATTTACAACATCTTAGCCTTCCATGCTAATGGATATCATGGGTAATTGAATCCCACTGTTAACCTCAATATGTCATCTTACATAAATATTTTAAATTCATCACCAACCTTTTTGTCAAAACTATTAACAAGTCATTACATTAGCTTACTGAAGGGTTCCATATATATATATATATATATATTTTTTTTCTGAACTATCATCTGATAAATAGAAAAATAGGCCAAGCAGTCCAGAGTCAGAGAAGTATCAAGACTCAATAATCTATAATTGTCTATTTATCCCTTGATATTCCAAATTGAGAATTGTTATTTATTTCTTGATAATGTTTTGAACATTGGAGTCTATAAATACTTTATTTGGTGGGTTTGGTTGGCCAGTATGTTTTACAAAAGCAGCTTAACATGTTAGTAAAGCAACTTTACACTGTCAGATGCAGTGTGCCATATGCACATTACACAATTGCTTCACATCTCTCAGAATTTCACTGAACAAAGCTGACCCGGGACAAATTTGAGTCCTATAGCAAAACCTTTTTATTAAAGCTTTGTATGTAGGACTTTCAATATAGGTTCAACAAAATGATCAAATGTGGCCCACAAGTTCTCACTGAAATCATTTAGGAAAGAGAAGAACAAATATTCCATTTTAGATAGAAAAGTTTCTGCATGTGAATGGCAGAAACCAGCAAGTAAATCAACATAGAATCTTTCCCATTCTGACAGTTCCCTTCAGTTCACCTTGGCTCTGATATCTTTTCTCATATTTACTCTCCATTTTTGCATTTTATTTGGTTAGTTTTCAAGCAAAAAAGTTAACATTGCAACAGCTTGGATGGACCTGGAGAACATTATACTAAGTGAAATAAACCAGTCAGAGAAAGATAAATATCACATCATCCCACTCATTTATTGAATACAATGAACAACATAAATTGACGAACAAAAGTAGATCCAGAGACATAGAAGCATCAAACAGATAGTCAAACCTTAGAGGGAAAGCAGGGAAGGAGAGGAGTGTGTGTATGGGGTGGGGGGTGGGGAGGTAAGTGATCAACCAAAGGACTTGCATGCATGGAGATAAGCATAACTAATGGGCACATAGAGTAGGGAGGTAAGGGCATGTGCTGGGGGGTGGGAGCAGTCAGGAAGAGGTCAATGGGAGAAAAAGGAGACATATGTAATATTTTCAACAATAAAGAATTTAAAATTTTAAAAATATGAAAGAGCACCAATTATCTTTTCCAATATTTAAAGAAGTGCATAATGCACTGGAGATAAGGAAGGGAGGGAGGGAGGGAGGAAGGGGGGGGGGGAGGGGGGGAGAGAGAGAGAGAGAGAGAGAGAGAGAGAGAGAGAGAGAGAGAGAGAGAGGGAGAGAATGGTACGTAAAATTTGGGATTCTGTACTCTATTTCTCCAACACCAGTCATTTATTTTTGATGATGTGATATGAAGAAGTTAATGAACTTCCTTTAGCCTCAATTCTTCACTCACACAATGTTAAAATAGAGACAATCATATTATAGTACCTAACTTATAGATGCTTTGACATATAGTAAGCATTCAATAAGTGATAACTATCATTATCATCATCATCATCATCACCACCATCATCATTAATTTATACTTCTAGCAAAAAAAGGGGGGTATCTTTTGGGGGGAAATTTGGAAGTCAAGAAAGTTGCAATAAGGGAATAAGGGTGATTAATGCATACACATACATACTGATCAGGAGAGATTTTTAAAACAAAGGTCTGACTGAGGTTCTTATTTTCAGATTCATTATCCTTTGCTATTAATGCAAAGGAGAGTGCAAGATGTCTTGGAACAATTTATTTCAACCAAGCAAACACAGCATGGGCATTCTTGTACACGAGGAGAAACAAATATATTAATGCAATGCTCCAAGTTTTCAGAAATGCTATTAGTCATATTTTCAGCATTAGCATTAGCCTGAAGCACTTAGCGTGCTCTCATGTGAACCTATGTAGATCCGGTTCCTGCCCTGTGGTCTAGCCCCTTGTCTACTCTCTTCCACTATTCCTCCAGATCCCAAGTCCACTATCTCCATTCCTGCTCTGGGCTTGGGAAGCTGACATGCACCACCCAGGTCCCTTTGGCTTTGGCTGGGATCTATGATTAGAATGCATCAGATGGGATAAGAGGGCAGGAGGCACGTGAGGTTGGGGTATCTATTCTTCAGACTCCCCCAGCAAGGCTGCTGTGCTTTAGCTGCCTCCCTTCTTCGGTGGCCCTTTCCAATCAGCTGCCCAGCCTGGGTCCCAGAGACTGCTCCATCTTTGTTTCTTCAAGCCAAAAGGTAAAAACAGCTCCTTGCTTACAACTCCCAGAGGAATGGCCATAACATTATTGGTTTCCCTACATCCTGCCCACACTTTTATAAATAGTCTATTAAACCTTCCTCAACTGTTCACTTTTTGTGTGCCATCTGTTTTCTGTTGAATTTCTTATATGTTCCTTGTGTATAGCTTAGCCTTATATACTACATTGATGGAAAGTTCTGGTCAATCAACATTCCTCCCACTCCAACATGTTAAAAAAATTAACAAAGCATGGTAGTTGTCCAAGTGCCATTGATATAACTAATACTGTTTCCACAGAGCCATCAGCAAGAGCTGTCTTAACAGACTTATTTAAATAAGATAATGTCTACTAATAGTGGAAAGATAAAATTAGCTAAAATCAAAATGATAGAAAAAGACATTAATGCTTTATCAACCCACATGCTAAATCACTTTCATTTTCTTATCATCTAGTTAAAAGAAAAGTAGACCTTGTTTATTATTTTTTCACATGTTGTATCATCAATTTTTTCCAGATTCTTACAATTTTAAATTTAAAAAAATATGTTTTTATGTATTTTTAGGGAGAGAGAGGAAGTGAGAGAGATAGAGAGATAGAAACAGAGAAACATCATTGATTGGCTGCCTCATGCACATAACCTACTTCCAAAACCTGGGCGTGTGCCCTGACTGGGAATTGAACCAGTGACCTCTTGGGTCTACATTCAACCACTAAACAACACATACTAGGCAAAATGTGTCTTGTTTTGTTTTGGTCTTTTTCCATTGAGAGTTTGCAGTGTATCTTTTTTACATTGTTTCTCTCACTATCATGAAGATTACAAGTTATTTTTATTTAGGGATTGGTATAATATTTAATTATAGAACCAAATATGTTACATTGGAAACAGGTTCAAAGAATTCATTTTTGGACTCAGATCTCCTAATTGGAAACATATTCACACATATCAAATTCCTTAATTAGCACATGCCAAACTTTTTGTTTTGTTTGTTTTTACTGGTGTAAGTAACTTTGATAATAATAAGTTTTTATGCTCCTGTAAACTCATCTTATTATAACCCTTCTACCTGATCTCACATGCCTTTATATTTTGTTGGAAAAAGTCTGCTACAGAACTGTTAGAGCAAAATGGGGAAGTAAATCTTAAAGCCTAGACTAAAGAAATTCAAATCTGAGTTTGGAAAAAGGAAAGAAAAAATTTTCTGAAGACAAAAATATTTAATAATCTTTAATCCAGACCATAGAGGTAACAATCTGATGAGATTAATCCCTTCTTCTGGGTTAAATCACAAACTATTTTTTCAGTGTAGATATTTTTTCCTTTATTTATTTATTTATTTATTTATTTATTTATTTATTTAGAGAGTAGAAAGGAAAGACACAGAGAGAGAAATATCAATGAGTGAAACATTGATTGGTTGCCTCTAGCATGAGTCCTGACCAGGGTCTGGGATCAAACCTATAACCCATGTATGGATTATAAGCCCTTGCCCAGGAATTGAACTGGAGACCTTTTGGTGCATGGGCTGACACTCTAACCACTGTGCACACTGGCCAGGGCTGTTAGTCTTTATGGAAGATCTTGACTCTGTGTTCAAACATTAACATTGGGAATGGACTACATGATGTTGCAGAATCCTAAACTGATACCTTATTCTAGTAAGTAAATATGTCCCTTGTCTCATCAGGTGATACTGAGAAATTCTGAAATTATCCCAAATTGTCTAATATGAAGCCCCAAAATGGGCTTTTAAAATATGTATTAGTAATAAAAACTTATGTGCAGTAATATATCCTTATCTACCAATTTCCTATATGCCTTAAAACAATCATTGTTTAAGTGTGACTATTATTTTTTTCAGATCCTTTATTGTCTAGATTAGGGGTGTCGAACTCAATCAGAGAAGGGGCCAAAATCTAAAATCCAGCCTAAATCGCGGGCCGAATGGTTTACTGAATAGTCATAAACTGTCATTGTGATGGAAACGCAGCGGAGTGCAGTGATGACAGCGCGGTGCAGGCCACATTGCAAGGCCTGGCGGGACGGATTTGGCCCGCGGGCCTTGTGTTTGACACATGTGGTCTAGATCCTTGCTACTTGAAAAATGGTCTATGGACCCGTGGCATTGAAATAACCTGGCAATTTGTTAGAAATGCAGAGTATCAGGTCTTACACAGACAGTCTGAATCTGCATTTTAACAAGCTTTCCAGGTGTAAAAGTTTAAGAAGTATTGAATATACTCACACTTGTCTTATAAATAAAGAAATGTGTTTCTTACTTGTTTTTCAGACCCTTGAATCATAGATGCATAAAGGGATTTTAGAAATTATCTAGCCCTGCATTTCCCCCATGTATTTCATGGAACTATTACATGAGTGTCAATAGACTCTAGAGGTTATGTTGAAAAAGTTAGGAAATACTGTTGACTAAATCATGCAAATAATTTTTTTGGCTACAGGATTCCTCAGTATCTTTAATAAACTTCTGTGCATTGTGACTCTCCGAGGGCGGGGGGCGGGGGGGAGATAAGATTTAAACAGTGAGTGTTTTGCAAACATATTTGAATATAGAACATTATTTTCACCAGATATTGGATAGGGCTAGTTTACCCCATGGTATACTTTGAAAATGTCTAATTCAATGCCTCATTCGTCAGATTCATATCCTTTATTTTTATTACCTTATTTGAGAGAGAGATATTACCTTATTTGATAAAAATAAGTAATTTATTATAATATCCTACTGATTTTCCAATAAGAATGTGACTGCTGCTGTATTGGTTAAGTCTGTAAAAAAACAGACTCAAAATGTAATGGCTTGCTCACATAGAGTCAAAAACAGGGGTTTTCTCTGGTGGGAGGGTAAGTGGGCATCAAGAACAATGAATATCTGAGGTCTTACCCAATCTCAAGCTCATGAGTTAGCCCGGAATAACGTTCACAAGTTTTAAGGAAGCTTTAACAGAAGACACTAAGTATCTGGGTTAGAGACACGTGACTTTATTACTCATGCCACAGCAACAAGGTAAGTAAGATTCATGTTGCCCTAGTCTTACAGGGGCAATTTGCAGAGCCCAAGTGAACTCTGTGCATAGAGAAGGCTTGAGTCAACGCTAAGGATCCCTGAGTTTAGGAAATCACAATCTTTTATAGAGAGCTGAAAGTAAAATGCCTTTATTATACTGGGTAATAAAGAAACATTCCCTCTGCTTCTAAGGGAAATAGTAGCTCTGTTTTGTAAAGCTGTTCATTGTACCAATATCCTTGAAAAGATAGTCTGAAACAAAGGCAGCCAATGCCTGTGCTCACAGGACATGCAAAAACATACAAGACCCTTGGAAAATTGTCTCCTAACATTTCTGGGATGAGAGAGAGAGAAGATGATCTAATGTACAAAGTTATTCAAAGCTCCAGTGACTCTACTATGTTCAACACATGGCTTTTAAGGTGGGACATTTCACCATCACAGGAGCTGGAAAAGGCATGATTTGGAGGAGTATCCATGGGAGGTTTTATGAGTCAATCTTGCACACAACTTCCTAACATTCCATCCCTAGAACTTGGACCCATGGCCACACCTCACTGTAAAGGAGGATGGGAAATGTCACTTAACTCTGTGCCCAAGAAAAAGAAAAGAACAGGCTTAAGTGGAGACAGAAGTCATTACCACATTGCCATTGTTGATAGTGATCAAACCACAAGTTTCTCATTTCAAGTAAAAATGTATAAACATATATACATTTCAAGTAAAAATGTATAAACATATATACATGAGTGTCAATAGCGGTTATGTTGAAAAAAGTTAGGAAATACTTGTATTATATATATTCTATCTAATTAAAAGTAATACACACATATATATATTCTATCTAATTAAAAGTAATACACACATATATATATTCTATCTAATTAAAAGTAATATGCAAATTGGCCATACATCTGCTACACCCACAAGCCATGCCCACCAGCCAATCAGGAGTGAATATGCAAATTAGCCCAAACAAGATGGCTGTGGCCACAGAGCTGCAGCAAGCAGGAGGCTTAGGTTTCCCCAGCAATGGAGGAAGCCAACCTTCCTTGCCACCCTGGCCTGCCCAGTCCTACACTCAAGGCTACAAAGTTTCAATTATAGGAGATAAATAAATCTCAACAAAAATGGCAGTAGCTATGGAACTGGAGAGAGCAGGAGGCTTGGCTCTGCTCAAGGCTACAAAGTTTCAATTATAGAAGATAAATAATCTCCAGATACCAGGGCCTTTGCTTGGGTTGCCTAGGGGTGTGGCCGGCCTGCAAACCACCACAGGCCCCTCACCCAGGTTGTCCCATGCCCCAAAGGAACCCCCACCCTGATCCAGGATTAAATGAGATGAGGCACCTGACATTTGGTTCACAGACATTTGGTTAAAGTATACAATGTTTGCACCTGGCTATAAAGCAAGTCATGTTCCTGGGCTGAAGTAATTTCAAGGATGCTAGTCACTAGGGAGAGGAAGCTGGGCGTTGCTATGTGACATCATTTCCTGGTGTCCACAGCTACCATTTCTGGGTTGGACTGGCTGTGGGCTGCATTTTTTGCCATTGGGTCTTGGCAGCATCTGCTGTGATTTGATGGGGTGTCTCTCCGAGGTGGTGGTGGGGCCTGTGTCCCACTTGGGGGAAGCTAAGTGTTGCTTTGTTGGCACCAGGTCCAAGGTGCCATTTCTTTGTAAATGGCCAGTGGGTATCATGGCAGCTCCTGCGTTGAACATTTGCCTCCTAGTGGCCATAGCAACCAGTCAGTTGGTCAGAGGGACACTTAGCATATTAGTCTTTTATATACTAGTATACAGATAGTTGACTTTTCATTGTGGGAGACACTATGGCTAGTTTCTGGTATAAGTTATTACATATTAGGATTTAAAACAATTTACATTTTCTATTGCCAGCTTAAATCAGATAGCAAAGACTCTGCAGCTTTTAAGTTTCTTTACAATTAGTTCATAGCAAGATTTCTTTTGTGACTCATATAATAACTTTTTAAAAAAGCCTGATGCATTACTTATGTAACAAATAAGTTATTATTTTGTTGTTGCCTTTGGGCTAACAGTTTTTATTGTGTTAAAGATGGAGCTTTGTTTCAAATCTCAATACAGATTGGAAGGTTTTTAATAGAATTCTCATTTACATGTTTTGATTTATCAAAGCAGTTTATGTTTACATATAAAAAAATTTCTTCCTGTTCCCTAGAGAGGTCCATAATGTACTCAGTGCAAGTTGAGCATCAGAAATATAATGCAGTCAAATGACGGAATAAAATTCAAGAGAAACTGCTGAAGCTTTGCTCTTTAAAAGAAAAATCTATGTTTCTACCTTACAGTGTGTGTATGTATTATGGAAATATCTAGAAGATACACAGCACCCCATGCATAAAACTATTGTTTATGAACAAGTATATATAATGCAGTTTGTTGAAAAGGGGTTCGATTTAAAGCAATAGTGCATGAAATAAGCATAATCTGGCATATGGCAAAGAGGTATAGACTGTGAGTCTCAACCATCAGGATCTATTCATGATGGTGCTTAAAGAACTATACAATATAAATATTTGTATAGCATTTTATGGTTGAGAAAGCCCCTCTCCGCATTTGATAACAAGTAACATTTATTGAGCACTTGTCATGCGCCAGATGTGGTGATGTCATTTAATTCTTATAACACCTCTACGAGGTAAGTGCTCAATGCCTCTTCAACCTCTCACTTCTCGTTGACTTGATCCACTGACTTCCTGGACACCTCTCACCCAGCCTAGGTCACTAGGGAGAGCTTTTGTCTTCTCCTTTAGTATACAATTCTCTCCTTCTAAAATTCGAAAATGGTTCACAGTATTAATTATTTGGTGGAATGGGGGAGGCGACCCGGATACACAATCACATTATCTATTTATTTCTGTACCTCGCCAGGATCAACTGGAGAATTAAATAGGCTCAGAGCAGAGTTCCCCCAAAGTAGTCAGACATTCACACTTTGATGCATTTTGAAGACCTCACAAAAACCCTTTCTTATTTTGTTGCTTCTTTTGACTTTGCCCAGCTGTATTTCCTACCCAGCCTGGTTGGTCCCCAGTGCTGCCTACCTCCATGCCCGATTTAGAATTGCACGTCTGTGCCTACTGTCAATCTGCCATTCAATGTAAGACAAAGGATGGGTTTCAGTTCTTGGCCTTATTATTTGACATCAGTGCATGTCTTCCTGGGAAGTAACTCCAATTATATTTTGTTTATGTTTTTCTTTTTGGTTAATTCCTTGTGTACAAACTGTCTATGCTTTTTAAATACAAACTATACAAAGACTGAGGCATTTACTTCCCATTATATTTTTATTTTGTTTCTTGTTTCTTCCCATCTTTCGAATGTTGTTTTCAATGGCAGCCTGATTTTTTTCACTTATGTCTGCTTATTTTTCAATTACCATTGGACCACCTTGTATATTATATATATTTTCCCTTTGGTAAATATTCTCACACAAGATGCACATTTTTTTTTCCACATTAACATCTCTGAAATCAGCATGCATCTGATGGTGGTTGCCATCTCACAATTAATTGCAGCACTTAAAATTCCTTAATGGAATATGAAGTAATGATGCATTTTAAATAATCAAGGCTTCTACATTTGATAAGATAAAGTGAATACAATCATAACAAATGAAGAGTCTGAGGTACAAAGAAGGCAGTCCACTTGCCAAAGGTCATGCACTGTGACAGGTGAAGCTGAGCCACGTTGTCCCTGAACAAGCTGACTCCCAAGTCCTTGGTTTGTAATCTGTACTGTGGTGAGGGAAAGTGATGGGTAGAGAGGCAAGTGACTTGCCTAAGGGCATGAGGCTGCTATGGGATAGAATTAGGATTCGAATTCAGAGACCATTCTTTTTCCAAGTAACACACTAGTTGGTATATGTCCTTAAAGGTCACTTAACTTCTCTAGTCCTCAGTTACACCATTCCAAATTCAGGAATGTTGCTTAGAAAAATCTCTATGGTCCAAGTGACCTCTATTATTCTGTTTTAAAATAGAGCCGCTTTTTTAATGTTTAAATATTTAAAAAATATCATCTGGTATAGGTAATGTGAGCACATGACACACAATTTAAAAAAGTAACAAAGGAAGCATAAGAAAAAAGTAATTTTTTCCCATCTCATGCCCCAACCACCCAATTCTACCTCCTAAAGGTAAACACTGCTACAAATCCCATGTGCATATTACAGATATATTATACACATATATTTATATGCATATAAAGTGTGTGTGTGTGTGTGTGTGTGTGTGTATGTGTGTGTAAATTTCCAAATATCAACCATGACTTCACAATGATATCTCTAATCCCAATACCACAACACAGGACTCATTCTAATTTTTTCTCTTTCCAAATCTGTGACTCACATCTCCAACATAATCCTTAATATATTTCTTTATTGGATCAATTTCCTTGTATACAAGCAATCTCCTAGGCCATCACCCCTCTACTTTAGGAATATCCTTGTCATCTCATCTGACCCTGACACCTTGTGCTAACCTGAAGCCCATCCCGTCCCCTCCTCCATGTCAATTCCCTCTCCTCATCTAGGCTGGGCTCTGGCATCTCACACTGGTAGGGTTGGCAGATAAAATATAGGACATCCAGTTAAATTTGAATTTCAGGTAAGCAATAATTTTTTAAATATAAGTATGTCCCAAATATTGCATGGGATATACTTATACTAAAAATATTATTAATTATTTAATTAAAATTAAAATTTAACTGGGATTCCTGTGTTTTTATTTGCTAAATTTGGCAACCTCACAGGCTGAGATACCTACCAGGACCTAGTGTGGAACCTTCTTCATCTCACTGAGCTGTTCCCCTCCACTACTGTTTCTGCCTTGATGGTACTACCTTATAGCTTTTGGGCTGACATGTTGGATCCCAACACTCATCCTCTGATGCTTTGCAAGTCTCTAAGACTCCTGTTAAATGTCACCCCACTGGCCCATGCATCAACCAGCCAACTCCTGAGACCCTTAAAGGGAGGTAAAGGAAGCTTGCAGGAATATTGTTCTCATCATCTGGCAGACACCATCTGGATTGTGACATTTCCTCTCTCTCCATCTATCCTCCTTATTGCAGACAGGTCATCTTCCTAATTTAAAAAGATCTGAGCCTGTCTCTCTTCTACTTGCTAAAACCGTCTCTAGCTTCCATAAGATTTTGCCCTTAAGATTCAGCCAAACTCTTTAGCGTAACATGTAAGGCAGTTCCCAATCTGACTCCAAAGGACCTCTGCAACCTGATGCACCTCTTACTTCCTGTGTACCCCTGCTCTCTCAATACCTTCACCCTCTTCTCCCCTCTCCCAACACCCACAACACACACATGAACATGTGGGACTTGGACGGATGGGAAAGCCAGTGCTGAGAGGAGGCTTCCTGGTAGATGCAACCTTTGAAGTATTTCAGGCTAGAGGAACAGACATGTGAAACAGCATGGGGAACTACAACGTGGTCTTGGGACTATTTCTAAATTGTAAATTAGTAGGAGAGGGTGTGGAGACAGGGGTGAAAAGCAGGCTGAGGGCATATCTTTAATGATCTGCTCAGTAAGGTACCCAACAAAAGTCAAGCCACACACTCACATGCAAATTTCATCCCAATGCAGAGGGGCTACTAGTTAGATTAAGATGTTTTTGATAACAAGTAGGCTTCCTATCTCTATGAAATAGCTGGGAAAAGTGAGACTGAGAGAAGATACACCGTGATCCATGAGATGCTCACACTACCAAAATACTAAGGCTATGCTTCCAAGCTGTCCCTCTGCTCCCAACCACGGCATTGTTCTGCAGCTAGTCTTTGCCTGGCCCTTTAAAAACCAGAGGTTGACTTCAAATTTGGACTGTCGCTCTAACTCCAACTCAAATTCTTTTCACCAAGGTCCTTGATTATGTTTTGATTGTAAAAGATTTCCTTGTAATTACAGCTTTAATTGTTATTATTTATTCCTTAACAACGTGGCGAGGAATAGTCTGAGTTACACAATTATTTATTTTGAGGATCTCCTTGATAAATTCTTGATGGAGAGCCTCCTCTGTCTGCACAGCTGGTCTGAATATCCATAGAAGGCTATTTATGCAATTTGTCAGCTCTGTAAGTGTCCATTTCTCAGAGTGGGTGTCTTTAGTGGCCTCCACTTATGTTAGAAAAAATTTTATGAATGTATTTACTTCTGAATTCTTTTCTGAAAATATGTGGAAAAAACAACCTTGAAAATAACATTTTGTTCTTGAAGAGATGGCTGTTTTTCTCCATCTTTCAGAAGGTGATTGAAAAAACTTATATCTAAGAAGCACAGTGAAACAAAGTATAGGGGGAAAACACACACACACACACACACACACACACACACACACACACAGAATCAGTGTGTCAAAATGGACTTAACTGAAATGACCCTAACAATGACAATGTTAATAGCCACACTAAGGCTGATAAGTGATTTTAGTGAAGTGTCTAAAACTTTTTAAGTGTTTCCTTTCCATGCTGACCAATTTTATATATACCTTAGGGGGGAAAGGGTTATTGACTTCTTTTGGCCTCCATTTAAAAATTGTCAATATTAAGACATATCTTAAATTGGAAACTATTTAAATTATAGCCTGCTGAATCTCAAACTTTTATGAACTTTGAAGGAAAATATTTAGTTCGTAATTTATTATCACCACAGAGCTTATTCTATAGTATCAAAGAAAAAAAAAATCTGTTGAATGAATGAATGACAATATTAACAAACCAGATCAATCAGCCTAAAAATATTTAACAAATATTTCATCCTTTTGCACTGTGCACTGTATGTCTTGCAACATGGCTTCCACTTAAAATTAGTTAAAATATACATTTTTTGTTTATAGATATTTATTTTAAAATAAAGTGGCATATGAGCAAATTAATCTAAGAACAGAAATATTTACAACAGCATAAGTTGTAATATAATAGCCAAAGATTACACTTGATCTTAGCCAAAAGGCCGAGAAGCGATATAATAGCCAAAGATTGAAGCAATCTAAATGTCTGTCAATAGAAAACTAGTTACAATGGAATACTCTTCAGCCGTCACCAAGAATGAGCATCTGTATACAAGCATATACTCACAGATACTGTGGGTTTGATTCCAGACCACCACAATAAAGTGAATATAGCAATAAAGTGAGTAACACTTTTTTATTTTCTAGTGCATATAAAAAGTATGCTTACATTATACTGAGTCTAAAAAGTGTGCAATAGTATTACATCTAAAACATGTAAATATCTTAATTTTAAAGTACTTTATTGCTTAAAAATGCTAACCATCTGAACCTTCAATTAGTTGTAATCTTTCTACTGGTGAAGGGTCTTACCTTCAATGTGTAAAAAACAAAGCAGTGTCTGTGAAGTGGAATAAAACAAAGCAAGCCTGTATATCACTAAATTAAAACAGAAGAGTGCTTTAATTTTGAAAATCTCAACTTATAGAATGCTTGCATGGATAATACAAAATTCTTTTTTTCTGTATTTTTTTAGAATAAGTTGCAAACATAATGCTTTATCACATCTGATTCCAACGTAAAATCCTACAAAATAGGGCATTCTCCAGCATACCATTAATGTAAACATCAAAATCAGAAAATTAACCTCAGTATATTCCTGCCAACTACTCCTCAGATTTCTTTCCAGTTTTGTTAATTGTCCTATTTTTTTTATTGCAAAAAGATGCAGTCCAGAGTCATGCATCTCATTTAGCTGCCATTGAGTTATAATCTCTGTGCTCACTCTTGGTTTTCTATGAACTTTTATGACCTTGACACAGTTGATTTGTAGACTATCCTGTATTGGGGCTTGTCTAATGTTTCCTGATTTGTATAGGTTATACATAATTGGCAAGTTATTCTTCTCATTGCCTCCTATCATGGTTTTAATTTATCTCATTACTAGATGTTAATTTTCATCCTTTAAGGTATATCTGCCAGATTTCTCACTGAAAAGTTATTATTTTTTTCCCATTTGTAATTAGTAAATATTTATAAGGATAGGGCTCTGATATGTATGTTTTTATTTAAATCCATATGTATTGTGTAGTTTAGGATAGCCTTAATGGAGCACAGGTTTTGTATTTTGACATAACTTCAATCTAACCAGGTATAGAAGCCCTATTTTTCTTTTCTCTAAGAAATTAAACCTCCTAATTCTTTCATTTTCTGTTCTCATGTAATTTTTCCTCATAATTTGAAAAAATATACATTCTTGAAAGAATATATTAAAGCAAGGGCACCCTATAAAACAATGAGTGTAATATACTCTTGAAAAATAATAGAACACTCACTATTCTCAAAATACTCAATTTTACAATATTGCACAGAGTAGCCGCTACTTCTGGTGACTGCTAGTGATAGATACTGTCTGTTGCCCACCTAGTAATCATTCCTGACCCCCTTTTTTCTTATTTAGGTAGAGACTAAAGATCCCTGGATTTCTGGGAAGAGAGCATCCTCCCCTTATTCCCTAGGATAATTAGTTTATATGGGGAAAGGTGACTTTATTCCCCTTGGCCTATGACTGGTCAAGGAGTGGGCATATGACTCTGATCTGGCCAGTAAAGTGGTAACAGGAGGGCTAGTAGGGAAGACTTTCCTTCCTGATTAATAATACAAAGCTACTTGAGAACAAGGTCTTTTAATCCCTCTCCTCCCAACATAGATAATGCCTAAAGGCGCAATAGCCTCTCACAATTGCAAGGAGACAGCAAGAGGATAAAAGCCAACTTTCAAGAATAAGAGCATGGAAAAAACAAGATCCAGGTCCCTGATCTATTGTTGAGCGGCTGACTCAATGCCAGCAACTACCTACCTCAGGGATTCTTGTTATAAGAGAAGAATAAAATGTCTATTTGTTCCAGTCTCTGAAAGTCAGGTTTCTGTTATCTGCAGTCAAACGGCAGTCTTTCCAACTGAAAGGCTGATTAAAGAACTGTTCCACAGTCCCAATTTCTGCTAAGAAAAGATCACTGCTAGTATTCTATCCTTCACTAAAAGATAGGAACTGGAGAATTTAGGTAATAGGTAAAGGCTTTCTTTAGAGTAAATGAAAGTACAGTTCAGTCTCTACATGTTAGTTTTGTGTCTAAGGGATTACTAAATGGTGTATTCATATTTTCGTGTACATACATAAAAAACACTTAAACGATAAATACATGCACAGCCACAAAACTAAAGACAAGAAGGAACAGATGGAGTGGGCATGCCGAGGGAATGAGGAATAAAACCCAAACAGAAAATCCTATATAATAAAAGCCCAGAAACCGAAATGGTGGAATGACCAGAATGACCAAAGACCAGAACAACCACGGCCCTTGGCCTGACGGGCCCCGCCCCCCAGTGGGGCCCCCACCTTGATCTGGAGTCCCTATTAGGACAGGCAGGCTGGCCTCCACCTGTGTACAGGGCCTCTATCCTATATAATAAAAGAGTAATATGCAAATTGACCCAAACACCAGTACAACCAGAACGACCGCTCGACTAGTCACTATGAAGTGCATTGACCACCTCTTGGCCCCTTTCTCTGTCCAGCAAGCTCTGATCGCCCGATGGCAAACAGGGAACTGAAGGTGGGTGGCAGCGGACCTGGGTGGTGCCAGGCTCACCCTCAGCTTGCCCCACACACAGAGGGTGACTGCAGCAGGGAGTGGGGCCAGCAAAAGGGTGGGAACGGCTGACCTCTCGGACCCCTCCCCCCAGCCTTCAGGTTCTGATCGCCAAATGGGGAATGGGGAACCAGGGGTGGGTGTTGGCAGTGCCAGGGCTGGCTTCAGGCAGCTGGGGAAGATGTTCCTGATCACAGGCCAGGCCTAGGGACCATACTCACACATGAATTTTATGCACCGGGCCTCTAGTAGAAGAATAATTTCATTATGGAAGATTGTGTTTACAAAAAATATGTGTATTTTTTCTTGGATAAAACTATGTTTTGGTTTTTATTAGACCTTCTGGCTGACTAATTCTGGGCAAATCCCTTAAATTCTCAGTGTGTAGTTTTCTTACCTACAGGATGAGTAGCCAACAGCTGTGTAATTAGCCTTTTTAGCTCTAGAACTATACAATTCTGTAATGCACCATTTAATAATATCAACATATACAATAGCTAAATAGTTAAGCTTAATTTAAATTATTCAAGTTATATCATTTCAACTAGAAATTCTCATCTGGATAACTTTACAATGGTTTCGTCGCAGCACCTTTGAAACAGCCTGGAATGGGTCAGGTTAAACAATTCTGACTTGTTCCCATTACTACACATTAAGCTAAACATGCTAGTTATTACTGCAGCCTACCTTCCCTCCCCCTTGTCTGCCATTCCTTATCCTCTTTACTCAGCTCTACTTTTTTCTGTTTTCCATATCACTTAAGTCTCCTAACATCCCAAATAATTAACTTATTAATTATGCACTGTGTTAATGATCTCTGCCCCCACACTACAAACTTTGTTCTTAGTGTATATCAACTACTTGGTGAAGAGTAAAAACTCAACAATTGTTCTCTGAATGAGTGAATGAATGAAGTCATGGACTATACCAGATCCATTTAAACATCAAACTTTTATATATATTTGGGAAGAGCAACATAAACGATCAGTTGTCACACTTGGATGGTTGGCTGGTATGTCATGAAAGTACAGACATGCAAGTTGTTTGTTTGTTCCTGGCTCATCTTATATAATAAAGAGATAATATGCAAATTGACCCTTATGCCCTCATAAAGATGGCTGCCTATGACTAGGCCAACAGGGAGGTTAATGAGGGACGACCAAACGACTGGACAACAGGCTGCGTGAGGCAACCAGGCCGGCAGGGAAGAGGCAGTTAGGGGTAACTTGGCCAGCAGCAGGGGGCAGTTAGGGGCGATCAGGCGGGCATTGGGGTGGCCAGTTAGAGATGATCATGCAGGTAGTCAGGTGAGCAATTAGGAGCCAATGGTCCAAGATTGTGAGAGGGATGTCTGACTGCCCCAAGGGTTCCCGAATTGGAGAGGCTGCAGGCTGGACTAAAGGAATCCCCTCCCCATGCACAAATTTCATGCGCCAGTCAGTCCTCTAGTATTTTATAACAGAAAGTTATGCAGTAAAAGTTGAGATCTTAAGAACTCAATAATAATAAGCAAATCTAATAAAGTCAATTGTTCAATATTAGTGTTTTGATGTCCTTGGGTACTGAGATGTCCTTGGGTACTGAGAGCGTGTGGGTGTGAGAATGAGTCACATTTTAAGGCTACTCCTAAGGCTCAGAGCTCAAGAGCTCCTTGCCTCTTAAAGAGAGAAATTCAGTCCTTTTGCTTCCTTGGGTATCAGTTCAAGCTTCCAAGAGAGGTTTCTTCCCTTGAAATGCACCTCACCCTGCCCACTCCTCTGCTCTCCTTGGCCATAGTTCTTGCTCAGCCTGAACCATTGGTGGCTGAGTGCTGAACTGCTCTGAAGCCACCAGGCTGCTGTCACCTTAGGCTACCCAGGCAATGGTGCTGACCCATGCTGAACCTCAAATACAATTGGGGTCAGTACTTTTCCCATTGCCTTCCGGATAGTGCCTGCCCCCTGAGGGTAGTGCTAAGGGTCCCCCTATTTAGCGGCAATGGGCATGAGAGAGGGGCACTTCATAGAGTTGCTTGAACATTCAGTTGCATTTTTTTTTTTTTTCAGTTTTCCAATTTCATCTGCATCTTTCCAGGGCAGAAAGACTTGATATTAGGCTGGATTCCAGTGCAGTAACTTTTATATTCTGAACCACAGTTCTCTTTCTTTACAAGCAGTTACTGAGGCTGCCTTCACCTATGAATCTCTCTCTCTCCCTCTCTCTCTCCCTCTCTCTCTCTCTCTCTCTCTCTCTCTCTCTCTCTCTCTCTCTCTCTCTCTCTCCCCTTCTCCCCCCCAAACACAAGCATCTTGATTGATATCTGTACAATCTTGTCTCCATAGTCCTCCTGCCCCCATAAGTGTGTCAGACATGTCTATATATGTCTGAACTACAACAGTGGAAATGCTAATACTTTTTCTCATTTAAATTCTGGGTTCTATGAAAATTCAGGGACTATAACAGGTGTGTTTTGGTAGAGGGGGACAGGACTCCTAATTCAACATTTTAGGGTGAAAGAGACATCCTGACCTTCATTTGGAGTCTGGACCCACTTTTTGTTGTTGATTCTGTGACCTCTGGTAACTCACCCGCCTCTCTGAAGATCAGCATCTGCATTTGTAGGTTGGGCATGGGGATAATACCTACCTCACAGGGTTATTTTAAAGACTATGTCAAGGGCATATGAGGCACTAAAAGAAGGTTCTAGGTTTAAGTGTCTTAAAGGAAGGTCTAAATTAATTCTCAAATGTTAGCACTTATAACCATTATCATCTATATTTTATCTCCTTCCTTCTCTTTCTTCCTTCACCACCACTATCACCATCATAACTACCACCATCACCACATCATCCCAATCATCATCATCATCATTATCATCATCGTCTTGGATCTAGCTGGGATCTCTGCAACACTGGATTTCTACCAGAACTCAATTACTGTATCTTCCTAACAAGGCAAACACACAATTTGATTTTTTTTGGAGGAGTTCTTTTTTAACTTCCTAAAACACAATTGTTAATTGATCAAGAATTTAAAAATTTAGAAAAATATAACAGAGAAAATACTGCTTAATGTAGCTTATAATGTAAATAAATATTGAGAATTAAAAACCCCCTTTGAAAACCATCATACCTAAAAGATAATCTTAATTTTAGTTATAAAACTCAGTATCTAGAATTAAAGAAAATCACAGAAAAACAAACATGAAATTGGCTATATTACAAAATTCTTACCCCTAAATGAAACAGAGAAAGGGTATAAGATATTCTGCCACCTCAAATACAATTAGGGTCAGTACTCAATTGTATGCCCTCTCCTTTAAGTCCAAACTCTAGGGGAGAAAGAGATAATTTTGAGACCCAGTACCTCAAATGAAAATATGAGGTATTGTCTAGGAATGTAAAAATATCTCTGTTTTTCTATAAGGGAGAGATATGATAGGTGGTCATATTGAGAACATTTATAAAGCTTTAGACAGGATATTTGGAAGAAATATTGGAAAGGAATGCACTTTGCCAAAATGATTCTTTGAAAAACTAAAAATCAATAAATTGAAATAGAGAAAAGTGGACATAAATTTGGAACTCAAATTTTGATATCCATCTCCTGGAAGACAGAACTGGGTGCAATAGACAACAATCTTTCCTTGTTATATTTTGATAGTTTAAAACTCTTTTGTAGACTCTCTGGACCATTATTTCTTATGTGTGTGTGTGTGTGTGTGTGTGTGTGTGTGTGTTTTAAAATCATGGCTCCATGCTCTTTTATTGAGGGGTGGGGAAATTAAAATTTTTTAAATTAAATTTTCATTTTGAAATTATTTTAAACTTACATAAAATGTACAAAAAATCAAAGACCTCTGTTATACTCTTCAATCAGGTTCCCAAATATTGGCATTTTAGTATATATATATTTTTTACCATTCTCTCTCTCTCCCTCATACACATACATGCACACACTATACATAGATGTGCATATTACAATATGTTTTTGAAGCATTTGAAATAAAGTTTCAGATAATCTACCCCATGGCTTTTTAATATTTCAATGTGTATTTTCTGAAAGTGAGGACACTCTCCTACAGAATCATAATCAAACATTGGGTAATTGGCATTGATAAAATATTACCATCTAATCTACAGTTCCATTTAAAATTTTCCAACTGTCCTAATAATTTTCTTTATGAAGTCCAAGATCTAACCCAAGATCACAGGCAGTGTTTAGCTGACATATTTATTCAGTTGTCTTCAATCTAAAAGACAATCTAGTTCCTTAGTCTTTCATGACCTTGATATGGAGTACAAAGCAATTATGTTGTAGAATGTCCCACAATTTTGGTTTGTCTGAATGAAACATATGGACATCAATTTACCTCTAGTAATGATGTGCATCACTTCTATGATACTTCTGCCAAAAACCCATAATTCCTTGCAATAAGTCTCATTAACATCATTAACATACAGAGTTACAAAAATATTTTTCTTATGATAAGGACTTTGGTTTCTTTTAATAGAGAATACTATTTACAAATCAAGATCTGAATAGCTTGGATGCTTATTGCTACAAAAAGTTATTATATCTAGGCCCTTTGTGCATACAAAGCTAAGGAATAGTTGCATGTATACATATACTCACATATGTACACATATAGTATATCTATTTCTATTTATGTACATTTGAAAACCATGATTCTACATTGACTCTTCCAATTCTAATTCAGAACTACAAGGTTAATCCCAGCATTCCCTCTTTTTATATTTGTAACTCCCTCTTCCTTGGTGAGAAATCTGCTTTCTATTATCCTCCTTTTTTTTATTTTAATTTGTGTATTTGTTCAATACTCCTAAGTAGCCAATATTCTGATTTCATAGGCTTTCCCCTTTACCCTAACTCTGTCAACTAATTGCCCCTTTCCCACTGAATGTGTCAATCAACTGCTTAACTCCAACCAGAGAGAATAAAAGGGAGGCTGGATATGTTATACTCTCGCATTATTAACATTACATAGAGGCAGGACGAAGAAAGATAAGTTTGAAATGCTAATAAAAAGTGTTCTGATACATCAAATATTAAACTAAATATTTTTCCTAATTTATGCTAAGCATGATATTTTCCTCATTATATAGACTTTGGTGCTAGTCTACATTTATATAAATCTCTATTAGTAATTCAAATGGGAACTTAAATACATTTAATTTTTCTAATAATTTTATAATTCAATTTATCGTGCATAATTGACAGATGGACATATTTGCGGCATATCCATAATTTTATTGTTGTAAGTGATTATGAAAACCAGGCCATGTAGGGCATGCCACTGCCTCCCAGAAATGTGTAAGAACTGTCAGATTTGACTGGTTCTTTCTTCTCTGAAGCAAAGGTACTTATATCATAAAGCTGAAACTTGAAATTCTACTCTTGTCTCTTTTTTCCCTCTCAGAAAGGTGTTTTTCTTTCTTAGTATATATGTACTTAAGAATAGTAGATCTCTCTGTAGGACATCTGGATCCCAAATATGATCTGTGAGCATCTCTCTCTCTCTCTCTCTCTCTCTCTCTCTCTCTCTCTCTCTAACTGGGGGTGAAGTCAGTGTTTGCTAAACTTGGTAGAAGATTTTAAAAAAAGAATTTTCACATTTTCTCCTTTTCCTTTCTTCATTTTAGAATGACATTATCAGCAAAATGAAGATGGGATATAGAAATTTTGGGGGAGGAAAGGATTATCACATGCCAGCAAATCTGTGAAGTCACTATTTTCTGCACTGGCTCTGTCTCCCTTTACAAATCATAGTCACAATGAGCTAAGAAGCTTAAAAATATTAAAGTGATATGACCAAGGGCCTCCAAATAAATTATCACTTTATGGAAAATTTTGTTGACAAAATTTGTATTCATGTGTTCATAGTCCTTAACATAATAATTACACTGAAGCAGTTTCATCCTACATGATATTTTTTTAAACTCTTATTTATAGTCTATTTCAAGGAAATGTGTAACAATTCTACATACTCACATCCATTGGACATTATTTTCTAGTTAAATGTGTTCAAATAAATTGAGTCCTCAGAGCAGGAATGATAATTATGAGTTTGCTATTCTACTGCTAGATTTTTTATGTTTTTTTTCCCCTCCTAAAATTCTAAGAACCTACTAGCTCTCTGAATTGGAAAATCTAACTCTGGAGAATGTATCAATGAACTCAAAGAAATTAGAATAAATAATCTATAGAAAAACTTAAGTGACTGTCACAACTGAACAGATGATTGAACAGGCTGTGTGGGGCAACTAGACTGGCAGGGGGGTTAGTGAGGGACAACTAAATGACTGAGCAGTGGGCTGGGTGAGGTGACCAGCCCGGCAGTGGCATTAGTGAGGGGTGACCAAATGACTGAGCCGCAGTCTGCATGGGGCAACCAGGCTGACAGGGGGAGTGGTTGGGGGCAATCAGGATGGCAGGCAGAGGCAGTTAAGGGTGATTAGGCTGGAGGGGGAGGGGGTAATTAGGGGCAATCAGGCAGGCAGGCAGATGAACGTTTAGGAGCAAACAGTCCAGGATTGTGAGAGGGATGTCTGACTGGTGGTTTAGGCCTGATCCCTGGGATTGGGTTTAAGTTGGCAGTTAGTCATCCCCAGAGGGGTCCCAGATTAGAGAGTGTGCAGGCTAGGCTGAGGGGACCCTCCTTCCCTCCACCCAGTGTATGAATTTCAAGCACCGGGCCTCTAGTTGTAAAATAATGGTGAAGGTTGGTCATTGTCTATTAGAACATCTGCAAATCATTATTTTGTTCAAATATTCAGGTACATAGAAGAATGAATATTACATAACTTTGCTAATAGAGAATCTTTATGGAATTGATTAATTAATGTCCAAGAAGGACTGAGATATCTTTAAATAAAGAGGGTTCCAGATTATAGATTGATTACTTAATAGCATGTATTTGAAAAGGTCAGTCTAGAAATGTTCCATTAGTCAAGAAACAAGAGGCACTGTTAGGGATCAATGGAGGGGGATTAGATAAAAATATTGTCAATATCTTTTTATATAAAGCGATCATATTTAATTTTATTCTTTTACTTCCAATACTAATCTAGTATATAAGTATACATTTTATGTATAAAGCACTTTTCACATACATTATCTCATATAAATTTGCTTAAGCATTTTTATAACATGAAAAGTCAGAAACTTGCAAAAGGTTAAATTCAAACAGAAGAATTCTCAAAATTATATGATGATTTCTGCTTGAAAATCTGGCACAAATATAAATGTTTCTTAGGGTTCAGCCCATTAACTAAGGCTATAAGAAGAGGCCTCAAAATCTGCCAATTGAATATATTCTGCTATTTTCTCTTTTGGTGGGGTACTTTCTTTGGTTGCTGAATTCTTCTAGTTTAGTTTCAGACACATAATAAAACATGCATGACTTTTGCAAAGAGAAATATATTACTTGTTCTGGGGGGGCGGGTATGACAAAAGACTAAAATTAGGTTTTTTACTGTTGTTTTTTGATTGCTTGTATGTTTTTAATGAATGTTGAAGAAGCGTTTTCTCATAACTGATCTCTTATGGCTAGTATTTGTGTTACTTTTAGATTTACCAGTAAAAGTAATAATCAGACTATAATACGATGGACATACTGCGCCCTGGTGCCCAGGGAGTGGGCAGAGATACGGAGTGAGTGAATATTTTATAGAGTCAAGCTTGATAACCTCGGACAATGGCTGAGCAGTCCTGGTCCAGAGTAATTGGGTTGGAGAGATGTAGAGGCAGCATTTAGGAAAAGGTTCCAGAAGTTTAAATTGATTTAAATTTTTATTTCACTTACAGAGGCTGGTTTTCTATAAAGAAGAGGCTGTAAATTTTCCCAGTTAAAACAGAAGATGCTCAGGCTGGGTTTATGAAGCACTAAATAACTGGATGAGAACCTCTCTCACCATGGAGCCCTGCCCATGTTCACTCAAATACCCAGAGAGGTTAGCCCCAAACCTGCTAAACATTGGATTTACAGGAAGATTATAGATGTTTGACTAAAGGCCTCAGTTTCCAGGCAGATGCTGTCTGTCATTTTGTGTCCAAAGTTGGAGTGTTAGCAGGGATAATTATATGTATATACTAGTATATAATCTTGAGTATCTTCACTTCATCTTTTGAAGTTAACTCTGCCACCTAAACCAGAGGTTCTCAATCATTTTGGTCTCAGGACCCCTTTAGGTTCCTAAAAATGCTTGAGAACTTAAAAGAGCTCTTGTTTATGTGGGTTTTATCAAATGATATTGACTATATTAGAAATTAAAATAATAAATAGAGAGTGAAGGTGCTATCAGGAGAAGCCGCAGTCTCCAAGGTGAGTGAAAACCTGGTATATTGAAGAAACTAAGGAAGTCAGTATGGCTGAATCATTTAGATTCCAAGAGGATTGCAGTGGGGAGTTAGGAAGAAGACTGACATGTGAAACTAGAAAGGACTGTAGATCCTAGGACCTCACGTGGGTTCTGTATTAAGGAGTTTGGAATTTATCAGAACCTTACAAGGTTCTTTTTTTGTTGTTAACCTTTATCCAAGACCATTACATGGATTCACCATACCCACCTATAAGAGAAAGTTGTGGGCTTACAGACATATCCAAAAAGTACAGAGCCTCAAATCGCTCTCCTGCTATGCAGATCCATAGCCAAGGAAGACTCAAAACTCTTATCTGTATTTGTATCTAGGCATTGTACCTTAGTATTTTATGAGATATAATACCAAATGCCAATTTTCTAATTAAAACAAGCTATTGTGCTTAACAGAACATCTGTAGAAAGTTACTTGATGCTACTAATTCAGAAGTAGGGACTGATTATTTTGCAAATTTGTATTTGTTAACAGAGGCAAAAATTAAATACAGAAACATAAAAAGAATAATAGAAAGAGTTTTCCAGCAATAAAGTTGGAAAATGAATCTATGAAATTCACATTTATAGAGTAAAGGAAAAAAAATATAATCATCTCAATATAGATGTATTAATAACACTTGATAAATCCAGCATTTATTTATAATAATAATGCTTAGTAAACTAGGAATAGAAAAGAACTTTTAAATTTCATAATGGATATCATAAAAATATTTTAAAAAATAATCAACTTTAGTTTGAAGTACTGAAAGTTTTACCCTGAGAATGGAAAAAGTATAAAGATGTCAATGTTCATCATTTTAATTCAACATTTAACTGGAGATCTTAGTCACCAAGGAAAATAAATAATTGCAAAGAGAGGAAGGAAAGCATTTAATTTGCAGATGGTGTAGCTGTGTATATAGAAAATCTAAAAATAGTCAATCATAAAATTATTATATCTCTATATTAGAAAAAATTATTAGATATTAAAATAAAAGTACAATAGTATTGAAATGTAGTACTAGGGATATATTTAACACAGAATGAATAAAGTTTCTGCACAAATAATAAAAAAAATTACGGAAACAATTTAAAAGGCCTAAATAAATGAAAGAGCATACCATTATTAAGATTAGAAAACTTGTTATTGTTAAAATGTGAATTCACTCAAAACTTATATAAAGTTCCTTAAAATTTAAGATATTTTTAATGTGAAAATTAACAACTCAATCCTAAAATTTATATGAAAGTGCAAATGGCCCAAATTAGTAAAGATAATATAAAGAAGAGGAAGAAAGAGGCATTATATAGTATAGTCATTTATTAAGAGTATATTAATCAAAATAGTTCAACCAATTTGATATCCCTATTTAAAATAAAGTGAATCTTGACATTTAACAACTCACACTATACACAAAAATCACTTCCAGAAGCATCATAGAACTAAATGGACAAATTAAAACTAAACTCCTTAGAATATATAGAAGAGTTTTTTTTTTTTTTTTTTTTTAAACCTTCAGTTAGGCTGTTTTCTTAAATAAAATTCAAAGAATGATAGCTATAGAAGAAAAATGTTATTAAGTGAATTGCATTCAAGTTCATCAGATGACATCATTCAATAATGAAGAGACTAGTGAGAGAGTGGAATAAAATATTTGCTATCTATCTATTAGATATCTATTAATATCTATCTTTCTAACTATCTATCTAGTATATATAAAGTGATTAAAAAAACCTTACATTTTATATATCAATAAGAAAAAATAGACAACATAATATAAACAGGCAATAATTTAAATAAGCATTTTATTAAAAAAAAAAAAAGGATATCTAAAGATCAATAAACATTTGGAAAGATTTTCAACACCATTAAGTATCTGGAAAAAATGCAAATGCAAATAGAGCCATGCTGAGTTACTATTATACAGTCACAAGAATGACTAAACTAAATCCACATTAAGAAACTTCATAATACCTCGAGTGTTTGAGAGATATAGAGTAATTTGAACTCACATACACTTTGGGTAACTGTTTGGCAATATCTTCTAAATATTAACAATCTGCTTATCCTATAACCTGATAAATTTCCTTCTTGATATATACCCAATGGAAATGTTATAGATGTGCACCAAGACACGTACCAGAATGTTTATAACAAGCCCAAATCAGGGAAAATTCAAACATCCATAATAAAAAAAAAAAAAAAGAGAGAGAGAGAGAATGGGTCAATAAATTGTGATACACTAATACAATGGAATACTCTACAGCAGGGAGAATGGATGAATGACAGCTATCTACAACAACATGGATGAATCCCAGTGATTAAAATTTGCATGAATAAAGACAGACACAGATGAGTCCACACTATATAACACATTTATAAAAAGTAAAATATAGGAACACTGATCTTTGGTAGTAAATACCAGAATTTCTTTGCTGTTGGTGGAAATGAGGTAAGTAATACCTAGAAGGGGTATGAGGGAGGCTTCTGGTTTGCTGGCAATAATCTATCTGGGTTATGTGGGGGTTATGTCTCTTTTGTAAAGTTCCTTAAAATGTTTATGTTAAATTTGTATATTTTATGGTATGTGTGCTATATTGCAATAAGATAATAAAACAAAACAAAACTGTTGTTTTCTAACTAGAATGCAGGCAAATATTTAGGACTCTCTCCGTTACTACTGATTTGGCATGTTTCTCTGTCTCAGAAATACTTTTTATTAAATATGTCTATACTGTACAATGTAATTAATACCTAATTTTCTTATGCCCGGACAGACAATGCAGAAAAGAGCAGCGGAATGCAAGATTCTTTCAAGGCTGGTAGCCGGCCATGAGATGCTTAGCTCCCTGTGACTGGTGTTTGCCAGACAGTGTTGACTCTCTTGAGAATCTAATTGCTTTGAGTTCAGCTGAACAACAGTGACTCAGAATAGCTAATAATAGGTGTATTTGTAAACATGCCAGAGGAGGCCAACCGTGCCAGTAAGACTATCAAGCAGGTCTTTAAAATATGAGGTAGGCAATGGCTTTAGGGACCTTCAAGGGATGAGCTTGCAGGTGGGAAGAAAGAGGGTAAAGATCAGCTGGCACCCAGGATGGGCGGAAGCCCTCAGACGAATAAATATCCCTGCAGACAGGGAGACAGGCTACAATGGTATGGCTAGTACCCAGAAAAAACAATGTTCAAAGGCATGTGATGACTTCGGGGAAGCTGAAGTGAATGGATAATCCATTCACTCATTCAACAAATATTTATTGAGTGTCTGCTCTTGAGAAAGGACTATTTTCAGCACTGTTAATGATTGAACAAATGCCATGCAGGAACTACAATTTCACAGGGGCAACCTATAATGACATAGCACCCAGAGGATACTGATTCACTGAGCATTCCCATTTCCAGGAATGCACTTCCTGAGCATATCCACATTGACCTTATATAGCAGTCTTTATTTGTAAACATTATCTATTGCTGACTTATACAGAAGATGTGGTAAGGAGTAAGGGAATTTTGACTGATTCATCCCATTCTTCCCTGGTCCCTCTCTAGGTGACATTATGCATTTGTCAAAAATTGGGACAATAAATAGTGGCCTTGAGTTGTAGGAAAATATATCAGCTTATAAGTGACTTGCACCAATGCCAGCTGGATGTGGATTTGTCTATATAGCACAGAATATGTTGGCCTTTTTTTGAATCTGTATTTTTGAGGTTTTTGTATGTTAAGTGCCTATCTTTGTATCAGCTTGGTTATCATCTTTGTAAGGTTTAAGTGAGAAGACAAGGTATTTTTGCCATGACCTAATCTATTTAATTGCCAAGTGAACTGATAAAATAGATGGAAGGGGGTACAGGCATTGTGAACTACAGTTAATCAAAATATATACCCATTGATGTATTTGGTAGTTAAGTTTGGAACATTTTAGGAGACAATTATATATATTTTTACATTTTTAAGAATTTATTTCTGATTCAGGATTTATAGTTGAGCTTATATGTAAAATTTAATCAAATCTATTTTTCTGGAGCTGAATTATGTAGCCCAAATACTCCATTCTATCCTATGCTCTTTACCATTTTGCCAGTATCGTTTAAATTATTATACTTAAGATGAACATTTAGATCCTAAATGAAAGAGGGGTGGGGAGAAGTCTATTTTTAAAACGAATTCTCTTAAATTTATGTAAATAGTCTATCTATATATTTTTTGTTCAATATTTTAAATATAGTTCCTTTCTTCTTGATGCAAGAATTTAGATACTTCCTCTTCTAAAGTTAAGATTGTTCTTCATTAAAAAAATTCTTAGAAGTCCTTGGACATTGGCTGAAATTTGGAAACATTACTGAATCTCTCATCAAAAAAAAAAAAAAAAAAAGTTTAGGGGAATATCAATAAGTATTCCTGGCTTCTGGCTTCTCTAAGAGTATCTCCATGTCAACAAAGGTCATTAGGAACATAGTTCATGCTGCTATAACAGAAATACCATCAACTGCATGGCTTACATGACAAGCATTTATTTCCTCAGGTCTGGAGGCTGAGAAGTCTAAGATCCAGGAGAGGCAGATCTGATGAGGGTCATTTTCTGGCTTATGGACAATACCTTCTTGCTATGTCTTCACATGGGAGAGGAAGGGGGCAAAGAAGAGGGAGAAGAGAGACTTTTTTCTTATAAGGGCACTGATGTGATCAAATAAGCCACTTTGGGGACTTCAGCTTCACACAAACATGCAGTTCATAACAGGAACATTATTGCCCTGCTTGCTTTTTTCAAGTTTCCACTTCTTTCTGGTAAAATAATCAAGATTTGAAGCCACCCATCGCTAATACCACCTATGGACAAAAAATGTTAATACAATTATTAGCTGTACCTGCTTGCTCTTTACAGCTCAGCTTGTTGGACAGTGGGGAAAGCAGGAGGCACAGAAAAGTAAATTATGCTCGCAATGAAACTAACTTTCATCTAGCCTGGCTTTGTCAAATTTGGTATATTCTTTCTCTTGCTGTTACCCAGTCTTCTTTGCAGTCTGGAGGCTATCATTTGAAACACAATTTGAGTGACATAAAGTCAGCCCTGGGATCCAAGTAGCTTTGATATTTGTCAGGAAAACGCTGGCACACTGGAAATTTAGCCCATTATGGTTGCCACAGGAAGCGAATTACTCTAGGTAACCTTCCCCAAAACTCAGAAATTAAACATAAAAAGAGATACCATCGATGAAACAAACAAAAAAAATGGATAGCTTTCTTAAAGGCTCATTTGGAAGATTTTTTCGACCTTCCTTCCTTAAGAAATATGTAGGCATTAAATTCAGTTCTTATTTCAAACAGAACATTTATATGTCAATTGCAAGAAATATGTAGAGGACTGCTGTTGACTTCAATATCTTATTGAACAATGTGACAAGGATTTTTAAATGTACAAACTAACCAAGGTATGACCTTTCAAAACTGAAATGCATAGGTGCGGATGACATTTTCCCACTCAGTTACTTATTTTGAAGTCTAAATTAAAGCGCACACAGCACAAATTAAATATCTCCTCCCGAGAGTGAATAGCCCAATCATTTATAACTAAGCAACTTAAGCACCCAGCAATCAACAAACATTAACATGTAAATACTTTGTTTTAATAAGCCATCAACATTAATAAGCACATGGCTGAAATTACTTCTGCTGAAACGACTCATCTGCAGCCTAAAATACCAATAAGGACTGGGGAGAAGTTAAAACTGTTCAATTTGATTCTGAAACATTCATGCAAGTTTGAATAAATCCTCTTTATTTTCAGGTGGATTTTTTTTTCCAAGATTTTTTTTCCCCTCCCTCCTCCTTGCTAGGAGACTTATGAAACTGAAATGTCAAGTGAGGGTTGCTTTATATCATGTTCTGTCAATCAAAGGAAGGGAGGCTTTATGCATCTGTTGCTAGTATATTGGCACTTTTTGAAGAGTGTTTCGGTGGGAGTGAGAATAAATAAAGATCCTTCAGGCACTTTCTCATTTATGGATGAGGAATCAAAGCAGTCTGAAACTTCATTTTCAGCCTGATACCCTGAAGATTGTTGGCTGATAATTCTTGATGGAACAGCTTATCTCCGAGGATTAGGGAGAACATGGCCTACCTATTACTTCTGCCCCAGCCTGCTCAGCTGGGGAGACTTTGTCACACCGTATCTGGGCCTTTACATATGTCGCTAATCTTATCTATATCTTTTCAGCTCCTGCTGTTGGAGCTGTGGTTTCCCAAGCCTAAACCTCCCCTTTCTTCATTACCCCATCTGTGGAGGCATGAGCCTTCACTAACAGCCTTTCTACACCACGCCATTCAGTGATGGCGAGTTTTGCAAACGTGCTGCTTTCCTGTGCAGGTTGAGGGAGGTTTTTTTTTTTTATCCCAAATCTTGATACTCTCTCATAAGTCATATTAAATGCTCCTCGTAGTCCCCAAACACACTCTGTGTTGTTTTTTTTCCTTTACGAAATCCGCTTAACACAATGAAATAATCTCCACAATACATTATCTTTGCAGCCGTTAAAGATAACGAGGCCTCCCTTGTGTGCCAGTGTGACTGTGCCAGGCTGCCACTTCTTTCCCACAGGTCATTCGCTCATGGAGCAAATATCGACCCTCTCCTGTGCGTGAGCCATTGAGGCCACAGACGTGATTTCAAAGCTTACTCTGTCCTCAAGATGTCAACAGTCCAGGGGGTGGGGGGAGCAGAGCGGGAGGGAATGCAAACTCACACAAATAATGAAGATGCAAGATAACCATGCAGGCCCAAGAAAGGTACATAGAGTGCTTGGATAGTTCGTAAGGGGTAGATAAGCACGAGGAAGAAGCTAAGGCTAGGTAAAGGAGGTGGCCTTAAAAAACAACAAAGGTTTGGAAATTCTTCCAGTGTCTGTTTTCCAGTTACTCTGAGAACAAGGGTTAGAAGTCAAAAGTGTTAGTGACTGAGGCTGGAAGAGACCTGTATCAAAGACTGCTCCTTTGCCATCAAATATTTATTCTCCACTTGCTTTCAAATTAACCTCACATTTATGTGGGCACACTTCTCCCTGAATACAGACCACATTGTCAGTTTCCCTTGCAGCTGTGTGTGGCCATTTGTCTGGGTTCTCATATGAGATGTAAGTGCAAGAAATTGTCTTTAAAGGCCCTTTGAGTTCTTGGAATGTGGGTGCAAGGGTTGGATCTCCCAGCAGCCATTTTGGAACAGGAGGAGGAAGGTCACACGGTATGGATGGTAGAGTGATAAGATGGAAGAAGCCCTAGTCTCTGACTAGGGAGATTTTGCCCTGCTTTTTCACAGCCTTGTTTTAACATAAGAGAGACACAAACTTGTGCTTTGTTTAAGGGTGAATTTTTTTTGGTCTTGGCTTATCCTAATCAATATACCAAGTAGTCTATACCCACTGCTAAAATCTGGGTCTTATGTGCACTGATCATGTAATGCTACCTGCGGAGGTTTCTGGTTTTCCAGCATAGCATTCAAATGACATGATGCATTAGCCAGTAAGTACCTGCAATGTCCAGGGCACTTCTCTAGCCCAAAAGAACAACAGCAACAAGGGCTGATCCTCATGAAACTTAGGTTCTACTTTGGGGTCTAAAACATGCTTGCTAAAGGACGATTTCTCAAATACTGTTATTAAACACAGTTCCAAGGGAGGAACAGAACCCTAACATCACAGGAATTGAGAGGAGGCAGCAAACACTTAACACTGGTTAGGCAGGGTTGCCAGATAAAATGCAGGATATCCAGTTGAAGTTGAATTTAAATTTAAAAAGGAATATTTTTTTAGTATAACTATATTCCAAATATCACATCAAACACACTTATATTTAAAAAAATACCTATTTATTTAAAAAATTCAAATACCAAATTTAAACTAAAATTCTAAATTTCAGTTGTCCGGACTATTGTATGAGACATATTATAAATTATTATTTTTCTGAAATTTAGATTTAATCAAGGCACCCTATATTTTTATTTGTTTCATCTGCCAACCCTTAGCTGCTGGCTTCTGTGACTTCTTCACAGAAGAGGTGGGAACTGAAGTGGAATAAGTGGTGAGGCAGGGATGGGGTCATGCTTTTCAAAGCATGGTGTACTGCCTCGGGCCAGAGCTCAGGCCAGGGCACCAGAAAAACATGATCCCATTTTCTTTCATTGTCACTCAAAGAAAGATACACCCATGTAAATATTATTCCCAACATTGATTACAATGCACAACTTGAATACAATTTAATACAAAGCAGGGCTTCTCAACCTCGGCACTATTGGCATTTTAGGCTGGATAATTCTTTGTTGTGGGAACTGTCCTGTACATTGTAGGATGTTTAGTAGCACTGCTGGCCTCTGCATACCAGTGGTGTGCTCTTCCCCATTGTAACAACCAAAAGAGTCTTCAGACATTTGCCAAATATCTCCTGGAGATGGGGGGGCAAAGTCACACTTGGTTGAAAACCACGGATATAAGCATGACATCTTCAAATATTTTTGTGGTTGTGATGGGCCATTTGATGCATTGTATCCAAAGTGTCAGTGATATGCCTTCATTCTCCTCATCACTGTGGTCCTTCTGTGGACAGTGTTGAGATATATCCAAGAGGGCATTTCTGATAGTGAGAGAGATAAGCACCTGAATGCCAATTTAAGCCAGAATGTTCTTTCTTCTTTATTTTTCTTTCTTTCTTTTCCTTCCTTCCTTCCTTCCTTCCTTCCTTCCTTCCTTCCTTCCTTCCTTCCTTCCTTCCTTCCTTCCTTCCTTCCTCCCTTCCTTCCTTCCTTCCTTCCTTCCTTAAAATATATTTTTATTGATTTCAGAGAAGAATGGAAAGGGAGAGAGAGAGAAACATCAATAATGAGAGAGAATCATTGATCAGTTGCCTCCTGGATGCCCCACATTGAGTATCAAGCTCATAACCTGGACATGTGCCCTGACTGGAATCAAACCATGCCTTCCTGGTTTGTAGGTTGATGCTCAACCATTGAGCCATGTTGGCTGAACTTACTTTTTTTTTTCTTCTAATTTATTAGTTCCTTTCTCTAATTTTCTAAATGGTACTCTCTTTGAGGCAAGCACAATTCATTTCCCAAAGCACCTAATACCTATCACATGACTGATATTCCATCAATGTGAATTGTATTATGGAAGTTTTTAGCTTCTGTTTGGAAAATCCTGCAGAGATCAATGAATGTGAAAGGGAGCGAGAACAGCCTTTAAAATGACCTCAGGTAAATTGCTAGGTGTGGGCAGCACAGTCAATATTAGCAATATAGAGGATTAATTTCAACCGTAGGACTTTAATGCAACCTTGCAAATAGATTCCCTAGACACTTGCTGTTTGGAGTCACTGACATCGTCTGCCTGCTTATTTCTTGCCTCTCTCCCCCTAGTCAGGAGCAATATTCCCTCTCAGCTTTGTGCTACTGTGGTTGCACCAGCCCTCAATTACCACTGCCTAAGGCCTCTATTTGTAATCTGCCACCTACTCTGCTCTCCTGGCAACACACACACCTAAATGAAAATAAGCCTCTAGGTCAGTGCTGCATACTGATAAGAAACAGCTTTCAGCTCCTGGGCTGCACAACCAATTCCTATGTGATGACAGGAGAATCCAAGAGAAGGATAATGTTTATAAGAAGTGTGAAGATCCATGTGGGAGCAACTCGAGTGGTGAAGAAGGCTTAAGGCCCTATGCGGGTGGATGGGTAGCACTGCTCTCCCATTGAGAGACTGGTATAGCCATTAGATATTTTTCCTCAGACCTAGTTTAGTTAAGAGCTGTTCCCATAAAGGTACTGGGCATAGAGAATGGATTTCACAGATATGAGATGTGCCTGAAGCAGTTCCTCTTGCTTGAATGGTTTTCAATTCTTTCCTTGTTTACACTTCTTTCTTAATTCCACCCCCATGCTTGTTTTCAGCTCATTCTTTGGCCATGCTCTCTCTTTCTTTGGCAGGATGCTCTTGCTGGCCTGGGCCATGGCAGTCTCATGTCCTTGGTTCTTGCTATCTCAAGTTCTTCAGAGGCTTGATGCTGAGGACAGGTCCTCCTTAGGAATGGGAGGATCAAACAATACCTTCTCAGAAGCACTGGGCTGCAGGAAGAAAGATACTTGGCTCTCTGTATGTCCAGAGGAAACACTGCTCTCAGATGTTCTAACTACAGTTCTTCTACCAAACAGTCCCAAACAGTTGAAGTTGGCACCACAGATTGAGCTATTGATACTTTGTAATCCCTGTCTGAAGTCACCAAGCATATGAGATGTGGGGAGAATAAGGGGCTGCAAACCTGGTTCTAAGAAGGTGAAGCACACAGAAACCTCTAGCTATGAAGGAAGCAGACCTCAGAAATTGGCCTGTAAATGAGCATGCGTGATTCTTGCTATGAATTGTGTTGCTGTGTAAATACACGTGCTGTTATGTGTAATGGGGATACTATATAAAATGTTGGCAAAGGCAATAAGCATTGACATGGTTATAGATAAGGGTAAACTAATAAAGAAAAGATAAACTGTGGAACTCTGGCTTTGTTACATAAGATTAATAATAATTACAACCATGTATATGAACTGCTTACCGTCTTAGTCTTCTTACTGTGCAGCATGACAAATAAGCGTATTACTGGTGGTGTAAAAAATTCACTTTGTTGTACACTTTATTTATTTTTTTAATTATTATTATTTTTTAAATATATTTTATTGATTTTACACAGAGAGGAATTGAGAGGGACAGAGAGTTAGAAACATCGATGAGAGAGAATCATTGATCAGCTGCCTCTTGCACACCCCCTACTGGGGATGTGCCTGCAACCAAGGTACATGCCCTTGACCGGAATCGAACCTGGGACCTTTCAGTCCGCAGGCCGACGCTCTATCCACTGAGCCAAACCAGTCCCGGCTGTACACTTTATTTGATGACAACATTGAACATACACAATTCATGTTCTCAAAAAATTAGTAAGTAAAGGCATTTACTGTTCTTTGTTTTCCTTATTTGCTAGAGACAAAGCTTTGCTTGCCTAACTCACTAGGGTATTACCATCTGCTCAGAGTACATGGCCACCAATTTACAAGTTAGAAGAGACTATAACACATCATAATACATCTCTCATAAAATGAGGGAACAGAAGATGAAAAACCTCATTTTCTGCATTTGGAATTTAGCTTCCAATTGTTACTGGCGAAGCACCCATACTAAGAGTATGTCTTCTCATTTTCACTGAAATTTCTTTTACATTTATTCAAATTTTCCTTGGCCCCTTCACAGTGGGACACTGATAACATTTCTTGGCTAACTCACCATGATGCAAAAGCACTGGATCTCATTTTCTCCATTCCACTGAGGAGGCACCAGGACTAGGAAGCTGTGGGAGGGCTTCTGTCTCTCCCACAGGCATAATAAATAGTTAAGGTCATATAAATTTCAATTCATGAACATTCTTCTTTCTTGTTTCTATGTCTTACTCCTCCTCTCTGATTCAGATTCTTTTTTTTTTTTTTAACTTGAAGTTTTCTTTGACACTGTCTACAAGCTCCAGTGTTTTAATTTGACAAATATTGACACTGAGAGCACCCTAGTCAACAAGGTATGGTCCTGGTCCTTCACAATGTCATGGTCAAATTAGAAAATAGAAGTATTTATTGTTACTTTCCATATTTCATGATATGAAAGAGATAGAGGATTTTATGGGAATGAAGAAATTTCTCCCTGCCTCATCTTGGTGTCTAGATCAAGAAAAACACTGCTTCTTTAATTAATGGGCAGCTCCTGTCAGTGGCATATCCAAATGTCATCACTCCACTTCCTCTTTATTAATGGAATCTTAATTTTGTCTGACCAATATGATACATTATTACTATGGACTGAATGTTTGTGTCCTACCCAAATTGATATGTTGAAACTTAAATTCCCAGTGTGATGGTATTTGGAGGTAGGGCCTTGCGGAAATCATGACAATGGAGCCCCTAGGAAGGAGAAACACAACAGAGATGATTATTTTCTACTCTCCATTGTGTGAGGACACGGAAAGAAGATGGCTCTCTGCAAACCAGAAGGAAGGTTCTCTCCAGATGCTGGGTCTGCTGGCACCTTGATCTTGAACCTCTTAGCCTCCCAGACTGTGAGAAATGAATTTCTGTTGCTTATGCCACCTAATCTATGGTATTCTGGTATGGCAGCCCGATGTGACTCCAGTAAATGATCCGAACCAATGACAATTGCATTTTCCTCTGCAGTGCAGTGATGTGGCTATGTGTCTCAATTTAAGCCAATAGGTAGTCTTCTGCATGCCTTCCCAGAAAGCCTTTGCTTCCTAACCAAAGATCACTGACATGGAGAGAGTTTGTTGGTGAACAACCTTTCTCTTCTTTTATGCTGGTGATGCTACTAAGAGGACATGATGTTTGGAGCTGTAGCAGCAATTTTAGCACTATGTAGCCTCAAACATAAATATGGGAAGTCAACATGCTGGTAATGGAGGAGCAAAAGGATGGAATGAGTCTGTGTCACTGATGACAGAATTGGAACAGATCCTGAAATCCCCATCTTCAGGTAGTTTGTTAACTGTACCATGAGATTCCTTATAGTCCAAGCTGACGTTAGTCAGCTTTTTTGGTTTCTGTGTAGCCCAAAGCACTCCAAACTAATATAGTTTGTAATCCTCTTGGAAATGAGCTGTAGTGACATTGTGTTGCCTATTAAACACTGTCTGAAAGAGTCTGCCACTTCATCAGTTTTCATAGCTTTGGAGGAAATCTGCAAACTATGCCCTGTGGGCCCACTGCCTGATTTTAGATGGCCAGTGGTTTAAAAATATTGTGTGCTCTTTTCTTTTTTTCATTTAAAAAATAATTAAAATAAAAACAAGAACAATAATTTTTGATATGTGAAAATTACATGAAATTCAAATGCCAGTGTCCATCAGTAACATTTTATGTGAATTGAGACACATTCATTTATTTACATGTGGTCCATGGCTGCTTTCATGCAGGGTTGAGTATTTGAGACAGAACAGATGGGCCACAATGCTTAAAATATTTGCTCTATGGCCCTTTACAAAAGAATTTGCAGTCCCCTGTTCTACCACATGGATTCCCACTCAAGTCAATGTGATTTTGACTGTATTGTAGGTATGTAATCTCTCTTCCCATGCCCTTGACCATGTGATTTCCTTACTTGGAATTAGTTGTCCTTCCCGTCTTCTCTTGAAAAATTTCATGTTCATTTATTATTATCTTGAGTTTGCAAAACACTTTCATAAATATTAGTTCACTGACTCTTACAAAAACTTCTTTGAGAAGGTAAAGCAGAGGTTATCACTACTATTTTATGGAGCAAACGCTGATGCCAAAATGAAGTCTAGTATCAAGGATTTTATAGCTAGATTGATTTAAGTCTCATGTTCAATATTTTACTCAGTTAGCTTTGTGTAATTTTTCTAAGCCTTAGATTCTCATCTATCCATCATGGGTAAAATACTAATGTGTTCTATGGTAAACCATTATGTGGCTGGCACAAGTTCCTAGAACAGGAAAAAGCTAAGGCTAGAAGTTAGAATCCAGTTGGTAATCTCAAGCTATATAAACACTTGCAGTCGGCTTGGAGAAATAGCATTAGGAAGATAAATGCCTGTTCAAAGATGAATAGGAAAATATGTTGCAATTTTCATTTCTTAGACCCAAACTAATAAAGCAGTTAGGAAGCTCACCTGCTTGGCTGGAGAAAATAGCATCTTAAGAAAAAGAGAAAAAGGAAGATAGGAGAGAGAATATAGTGTGCTCGTTCAACCCAGATATACATGTCTCATGTTAACCAATCAGTGGTCCTTAGTGGTTTCGAAATGATGTGTGTGCAAGACCTTCCCAGACTTTCAACATTCCCTCTTAGATGGAATTCTAGTTAAAATACCATAAAAGAGAAGAGCTATCTCTTTTAGTGAACTCCTTGGCCCTGAAATCGCCTTTTTCCTGCCCAAACTACCTTTCTCTCAGCCACTGGCTCTCTCTTAACTCCCACGGCATACTTTGAAATTGCATATTTCAATCACCTATATGTGCTAACCGAAGCTGAGTAATGAGTGTCTGGAAGGTTTACACAAGGTTATTAAAAGTTTTTTAATCTGCCACCAACTTCTCTTTTAATATTGTTTGTAGATTTCCTAAAGCACAGAAATAAATTCCCCTGACCCTTTTACTCATTAACTGAGAGAGAATGGCAGAAAATCAAAGGTAAGGCTGGTAGGGTATTTGGTCCCTTTTAATAACCTCAGGACTATAGCATTGAAAAGATAAGGCTGTCTTGATCAAAAAAGACAAGAAAAAGGCAACTACAGCAACACATACATCATTATGCAAATAGTGGTTTTAAAATCACTGTCTCTTAATTCATTTTCTGAACATCATCTTTTAATTACGAAGCATTTTAACTAAAAAATAGAATAGAGAAAATGGCAGACTATCTTTTAAACGACATATTTTTATTGTCCTAGCAATAATATATTATTGATTTCAGAGAGGAAAAGAGTGGGAGAGAGTGATAGAAACACCAATGATGAGAGAGATTCATTGATTGGCTGCCTCCTGCATGCTCCCTACAGGGGATCAAGCCTGCTTGCCTCCTACTGGGGATCAAGCCTGAAACCCAGGCATGTGCTAGACCAGGAATGGAACCATGACCTCCTGGTTCATAGGTTGACACTCAACCACTGATCCACACTGGTCAGGATAGATTGTTTATTATACTGGGGACTCTGAGTTGACAACCTAAGAAGGGTGACGAGGACGGATTCATCTTAAAATATGTGTACAGCAAACACAAAGTTTTTACTTTGTCTCTACTGTAGGAAGAAGTGAATTTTAAGGTGAAAGAATAGGGGTTGTTTCTAAATTCCACCACTCATGAGCTGTGAGTACTTAGGTCATTTACTTTCTTTGGGATCTGATTTCTTCATTTATAAATTGAAAATAACAATTACTCCTTCTTCGCCGCCCCTCCCCTTTCCAAAATAGTATCCACCATTGCTTGAAAGATGCCTACCCTGAACTTTAAAAATTTAATCCTTTTAATAGACTTTAAGCTACTACCCCAGTGAGGCGCAGAGAGTTGGGCTATTGAGTCAAAGTTTATTTGGCCAGTAAGTTCTGGGGTCAAGCCAAAAGCTCCTGCGCCTATAAAACAGGGCTGTGGTGAGGGTCTGGTGAAAACAACAACAACACAAAATGCTTTTCCAGACTAAAAACTGGCAGCCTGTTGACCTGTTTTCAGAGGCACCCTCAGGAGGATCTTGCCTGGAATGTTCAAAGAGGAGGTGGTTCAGAAGGATGTTCTAAACACATTCATATTTGGGGGAGTGAGAGAAGGGTGGTCTGGGTATTCTTTTAAATGTGTAAGTAATAAAGAATAAATAGAACATGTCCTTTGGGTTTGTTTAATTTTCAAATCATTCCAGTGCAATTTTGCAGTAAAAGCTGCTTTCATTTTTTAAGTGATCAAAGCGGTGCGTGATCCAATCAGGTCAACAACTGCAACAAGCCAGAACAATGCAAACATGCCTGCGCTCCCTGTTTACTAAAGATGTCCAGGGAAGATAATGATGTGCGTGTCCCAGGATATTTAAAGAAAAAAAAAATACAGACCGAGGAAACCAGTTTGAAGATGACTCCGAGGCCGGCGGCGGTGCTCACCCCAAATGAGCAATTGTCATTGACTGTGCTCCTTTTTAAAAGGAATACTCGAGGGGAGTAGTTGAAACGTATTCTTTCTTTTTATTCCTTTCCTCCTCTGGAATTTCTCTTGCTTTTCCCCACAGGGCAGTTTACTTCTGAGGAACCTAATTTTCTTTGAGTCATAGAGGCCTTTTCATGGCCCTCGGAGGAAATGCCTGCATATTAACAAAACGCTCTGGCTTCTTCTGCGTCCATTGGGGTGTCGGCGGGGCAATGGGACTCAGCCAGAGGTTAAGCAGGCCACCAAGAGCTCAGCTCTCAGCACTTCATTTCTTAGTCACACCAAATCCACTGGTGGCTGCCCCAGGACAGGGATAATGGCTGCAGTGTGTACACTTGCCAAGGACAGACAATGCTGCCCTGTGAAGAAGAAAAAGTCAAAAGGAACTTTGGGGGGAACTGTATGATTTGGAATTTTTAATCCAACTCTTTGAAGCAGTCACATTTTTGTGTTCTCATTTGTCCCTTTCAAAAACAACTTAATTCATAGAGAGCCTATAATCACGGAAGGGTTATACCTAAAATGGCATGGGAGATTGCTTAAAGCCAATGGGTATAAAAGGCAAGTATAATGCCTACCACATAGTAGGCCCTTAGTCACTGATCACCATTGTCATGACGAGCTACAATGGTCTCCTATTTACATAAAGAGTAAGACTGAGAAAGGTAAGAGGTTGACCAAGATTACAGACTGATACTGTGTCTTCGCATGGGCATCACATCTCCTACTATATATATTTTTTACCTGTAAATCTTTTATTTTAAAATTGTCCTCTGTAGATGTCATAAGGGAGTCAATATGTGAATGGATTTCCTGGGAAAAATGAATAGGAGGGACTATCACTCTTTCCCACTCTTGAGTGCTTTGAGTCTTTGTTAAGAGTACCCATTAGCAAGTACCCTTGACAAGTAAGAGACAGCTAGTGGTTTGAGCCACAGGGTCTGGAGTCTGATCTGATTCTCAATACTGCCACTTGCTGTTAGCTTATTAACCTCTCTCTCTGATTCTTCCTCTATAAAGTAGAAAAAAACAACAACTACATTACAGGGTTGGTGGGAGCATTAAATGAGATAATACAGAGAACACTTTATATAATATGTGAAAAGCAGGAAAGCACTGATCACATACTATGATAAGTTATGTTGTTATTTTCATCATTATTGTAGAATAATATTGGTTAAGGTGGGTTATTCCCAGGGTTTGATCAGATAAGTTTTACCTGTAGCCTGGTTCAGGGCATCAACTTATTCATGGCTGTCAGACTATCCAGTGAGCAGCAAGAAATAGTTTCAAATGTGACTAAGGCCGCTGAACAAATGAAATCAAGAGAGGAATCAAGAATGTATAATCTGGTAAAGTCTTACTAAAGACTCTATCATAAAGTTTTTTTGTTTTTTGTTTTTCTTAAAGGATGATGTGGTGGAATTTATTGGCTACCATAACTGAGGAATCCAAGATGTAGGTATGACTGGTTCTCAGTGATCAAATGATTCCATGAGATCCTGGATGCTTTCCATCTCTCAGTTTATTTTATTTTGTATGTTGGTTTTTATTTCATGCATCCTATTTATGGAAGCTCAGGCTAACATGGTCATAGCACCAAATTCAGCAGAAATAAAGTGCCTCTCTTCTGTTTGTTCCAGCAAAATTCTGACATTCATTTGTCTCTGATAAAGGCATGTGTCCATTGCTGCTCCCTATACTGAGTCCGAGGGAAGTCAAGGTTGTCCTGGGTCAGGTCTGCGTTGCATGCCTTCCCCTGAAGCCAGATATTAGATATTGGCTCACATAAACCAAGAGAGTAATAAATGTAAAATGTAGGTTCTGTTTTGAAAGGATGTTGTCTGAACAGACAAGCCAAAAATAACTCATGTCCACTCTAGTGTTTAAGCTAAGGACAGATCTATTTTGTGGGCATATTCCAAATGGGTACCATGTCTATATATGTTGTTTCCATTCATAGTTATTCTTCTATCTTTAAATAAATGAATTCTTTAATTTTCTTACCTCTACAAGACCTTAATTTTTCCAATTGCCAGGCCTTTAGCATCCATTACTGTAACCATCACCATTTCAACTGTTTGTTATTAGAGCTGGTATGAGGAGGAAGAGCTATAGCTAGTCAGTAAACCCAGCTGGCCATTAAGCATCCATGTCTCATGCTTTCTTCATTATATATAATGTTGGAACTTGAGGGAGTCCCCCCAAATAGTAACCTTTCCTACCTAAGATTATGATAAACACAGAGAGACACTAAGGACTCAAAGCAAAAGGAGATTAAAATGTCCCCTTTTATAAACTAATAAGGATTAGGGAATGCAGATATAAGGGCTTGCTCTCAGTCCCCTGAATTGAATGAATACCCCCAAATTGAAATTCTGCCCCGTGGGTGGTAGAAGCCACACTAAACTTACCCCATAGAATAGTGCAAGCTGATGACAATGTGTGTTCTCTGTAAGCAGGGAAATCACAAAAAGAAAAAGGAAGGGCAAGGGACTTATTTAAGAATCCTCAATCATTCCTAAGTTGAACATTACTCTAATTCACTCTAGATCAGCATTACTCATACTTGACATGACTGACACTTTGGGCCAGGTAAGTCTTTGTTGTAAGGCAGTAATTTTCAACAGTTTTTCATCTCATGCCACACATAAACTACTAAAATTCTGCAGCACACCAAAAAATATCTTATATTTTTTGCCTATCTAACACAAAAAAGTGGGTATAATTTTGATTCATTCACACTGGATTCATTCACAACATTGTAGTGTTGGCTGTTATCATTTTTTATTTGACAATCTAAGGGAAAAGAGGTCAGTGCCCTGACTAAATAGTCAGGTATTGCATGTCTTAAAAATTCTTGCAGCATACCATTTGAAAATTGTAAGATGTTTTAGGAGAAAGAAAGAAAAAAAGAAAAGAAGAAAGAAAAGAAGGAAGGAAGGAAGAAAGAAAGAAGAAAAGGAAAAAAAAAGAGGGAGGGAGGAAAAAATAATGGATTCTTGAACAATAACTAAGAGTTTTAGGAAAATAATTAAGTGCAATATCTTTTTGGCAGTGACTTAAGAAAATAAAATAAACAAGACCATCATAAACTCTAGATGGAAATCAGGAAATTAGATTCATGAAACTGTTCAGAAAAATGTGCCAGTCACTGCCAAAATTACTGGGTAAGATCTAAACTTCAAATTTGGAAGCAATGTTTAATTTGATATGAAGATATATACAAGAAATGTATGATTCTCAATAGGAATGTCTGTATTAATATTTCTGAATTCACAAATTTGAGGATTCCAAATATCTCAGTCAGTATCCCTCACGAATGTTAAGTGTCTACTCTAGTTCTATCTAATAAAAAAGGAATATGCTAATGGACCTCACACCATTGCAAAGATGGCAGATCCCACAGCCAATAAGGAGGAGATATGCTAACTGGCTGTCACACCCTCAAAGATGGCAGCACCCACAGCCACAAGATGGTGGTGACCAGTTCCCTCAGCCCCCGAGCCACCCAGGGCCAGCCCAAAGAGCAGGCAAGCCTCAGATGACAGCTGCCCAGCTGCCCAGGGCCACCCAAGGCTCAGGTAACCTGGGCTGGCCAAGGCTTGTGCTGCTGCTAGTGGCATCAGCAGAGGTGTGATGGGGGAGTCACCTTCTGCCTCTGAGGGCTCCCAGACTGTGAGAGGGGGCAGGCCAGGCTTTGGGAACCCCCTTCCAGTGCATGAATTTTCATGCACCAGGCCTCTAGTTATATATAATTACCTCTATATTTGTGTTAATTTATTACTTAGGTCTGAAACACTGCTATTATTTCTCCTTCACTTTTATTCATGTTGCCTTTTAATCAAGTTTCAAAGCATTTCACAAGATCAGATCTGATTAAAGCACAATAAAAAGTGATATCAGGAAAAAGATACCATATAATTCTAGTTTGTCAACAATGTACTATTTTAAGTCAGAAAATTACTCTGCGGTTTGCTACCCCTGGAAATTTCTGAAGAATTTGGAAATCCCAGCAAGAGGAAAGACTTTTGTTCTTTTAGGGAAAACATTGGTGTTGTCTTTAGGCCTGCCACCTGAAGGAAAATGAATGCCTAGGGTTTCCATTAACTTTTCTCTTTAATCTACAAACTTCATTTTATAGACTTACTCACTATTTGGAATGGGTAATACAGAGTTGGTCAAAATAATAATTATACCTCATATTTTCAATGTGTTATTAACTTTTCAAAATGCTTTCGTATCTATCTGAGCTTCCTGATACTCAAGAAAGGGAGTTATTAATTTTATTTGGTATATGAACAAATAAACTCAGAAAGTTCTAAAATTTGCTGGAGAGCTTCCAAGGCTTTCTATTTATATCACCCTTTCAATGAGCATTTTGAGTACCTCGAACACTCCTGTCAGCCATATCTAAGTCCTGTGGCATCCATGGTGTGAGCATTGGCTACGTGCTCACTGCTGAAGCCCGGGGTAAGGGGATAATGAGTGAGATAAAGGCTATTCCAAGATGGCTGGTTAAAAAGAAACATTTTGTTTGTATGCATTCATACATTTAATCATTTTTTCACTCAGCAAATATTTACCAATGGACACCATGTGTCAGAAACCTTCTTGGTATCTCAACAATATAGCACCATCATCTTCAGTCTCATTATGAACAGCAGAAACTAGTCTTAGCCTGTAATCTAAGTATATGATATCAGTGGCAGGTAACTTACTTTGCAGCTCATGAAGTTGAGAAGTCTCACAGAACACATACATGACTGTATGTTCACCTAAGACAGTGTAGAAATATATTGCTGATTGTATAATTGTTGATTTTTTTCAGTCATACTCAAATCCAAGAGCAGCAGTGATTGTCCATTGTGTCATAAATGACTCTGCAATGAAGTTATATTTGCCAAAAGGATATTTAACACACTGGTGAAGCAACTGGAAAGCAAATTTGGTTATATGTAGCAAAAATATACAAGGTTTTCCACTTCTTTTATTTTGTTTTAATTTCTGCTGGAAATTAGGCTCAGAAAATAATTCTAAATGTAGAAAAATCTGGTTGCACATGATGTTAAAGTCTTATTTATTTTAGTGAAAAATTTCTTACATCATAGATATCCAACAATAGGAAACGGTTATCCATTGTTTTCCAAAGTGTGCGCTGGGAATACCAATGTTGTACAATGTTCCATGGTGAACTGGTTCCGTGTTTAATTAAGTTTGAGAAATGAGCATGGTGAGATCCTCTTTGGGAGTGAAAACTTCATAGGGGGATGTTACAAAAGAACATTTTTAAATTTTACAATTAGGTGTATTCCAATCTGTTTATTTTTGGACCCCAGTTATTGAAATAACATATATTAATTTTCTATGGACTTATGCTAGATTTAATAAGTTATAATCCACTAAGAAATAATATGCAGTTATTAAATTTTATTTATAAAGCAAATACATGAGAATGATGAAAATATAATTTTATGGAAAAAAGAGGATAGAAAATTTGTATATATATATATATATTAATATATGACATATGTGTGAATGATTATAACATGATATAAAAATTCAAGGTAGACATAAAAGAATGAAAAAGGCAAAAGGCCATACATCAACATTCTTAAGGTGGTCATGTGGCTATGTTTTGGATATTTTCTGGTTCTCATTTTCACTCCTTTATAATTTTTTTGGAATATGTTTATGTTACTTTTATGATAAAATTTTTCTTTTAGACTCAAGAATAAAGGAAAATATGCAGGTATAATAAATACTCTGGTCAAGCTCAAAAATATAATTTTGTGAAGTTGACATCTTTCCATATGTATGAATAATAAACACATCAGTAGACCAAAAGTTAAATGCCCATATCTCTATGATATATAATCTTGCTTATCCCTGATTGAAGATCAGCAGATTTCAACAAGTGAAATTTAGTATGATGTGCACATAGAGCACAGTCAACTAGCTCTAAGTTGAGCTGATATTCACTCCCACCTAAGGAACTACAATCTTAAGTGTCTATTTTATTCTCTCTTCATTCCCTGCCCCCCCCCCCCCCCCCCCCCCCCCCCCCCCGTTATCCATCTCTCCTCCACTTCTTTCAGAATCAACAAGCCTTTGTTACCAAATGCTCACACCATGGCATTCCCATCAGGATCCACTTGACTGTACTTATCTAGTTCCTTGGAAATGTGCACCCTTTGTTTTAACTTTGCACATGCTTGGTACTTATAATAGAAAGAGACAGGAAGCAAGATGTTTGCTTTTGCTAGTGAGAGAAAATAAAACAAGAAGACAATCCAAAGGAAGCCATAGTGAGATCACCAGTAGATAAACATTTCACAAGAGAAATGATAACCACTATTATGAGAAGCAAATGCAGTTTTTTTTTTTCTCTTGGCCACAGAACTTTAAAACAGTCTCTGAAAACATCCCGTTATCCCTCAGCTAGCAGACACACATCTTCCAATATTTGACAAATACCATCTTGAATCTTTCTTAGTGCAGGTGGTTCTAACCATGTCATGCTGTTACTCTCTTCTCAGTTAAAGTCGAATTTCTTTTTCAAATTCCTTCTGCACAGCAGAAGAAAACCCTAGCAGATGGATTAGGGTAGAGGAAATAGTACATAATGAATCACATTTGAAACCACAGCATGCAGATCAATATATACATACATATAGTCCTCCTCCTCTCTGCATTCAGTGAATCTGAGTGTCAGAGACTCAGGAGGCCAGAACCCTGCTATGTGCTGAGAAAGCATCTCTCTGCAGCTGTGTCTTTCTCCCGCAGCCTGACTCTTTATTTCCCTACCATTGTGCCAGAAATGCATAGCATCTCCTACTAGACTAGGCTCTCTGAGCACTTGCAGCTACCAAGGCCAGAATTCTCATCTTGTGAAATCCTAGGGAAACTTTCCAGTGATGCATTTGCTATGGACTGAATGTTCGTCTCCCTGCCCCCACCCCCTGACCTAAGCCAACCCCCTTCCTCTAAATTTGTTGTTGAAACCTAATCCCGAATGTGATAGTGTTAGGAAGTGATTAAGTTATGAGAGTGGAACCTTCATGAATGAGATTAGTGCCCTTAGAAAAGAGATCCCAGAGCTGAGGCCGGTTTGGCTCAGTGGATAGGCATTGGCCTGGGGACTGAAAGGTCCTGGGTTCGATTCCGGTGAAGGGCATGTGCCTTGGTTGCGGGCACGTCCCCCGTGGGGGTGTGTGTAAGAGGCAGCTGATTAATTGATGATTCTCTCTCATCAGTGTTTCTGACTCTCTATCCCTCTCTCTTCCTCTCTGAAAAATCAATAAAATATATATTTTTAAAAAAAGGTAAAAAAGAAAAGAGATCCCAGAAATCCCTTAGTCTTTCACCCTGTAAAGACACAGCAAAAAGACGGCCACCTATGAATCAGGAAGCAAGTCCTCCCAGCACCTAATCTTTGGCTTCCAGCTTCCAGAACCATAAGAAATAAGTCTCAGTTGTTTATGTCACTTCGGTATTTTACCATACATATAAATTACATATGGTATTTTCTTATGGTAGTACAAGCAGACTAAGACAGTATTATTTTCCCCTTTCACAAAAGGTATGACAGTGGGTGAGTTAGAGACTTGGCCAAAGTTATAGAACATACAGTCTAAAGCCAAACTCCAGAATAGAAATTGCTCCTTCGACCAAGTTGAGTTACACCAAAGCACATTGTTAATTTTTTTCTCTCTAAAGTTTTACTGCATGAATTCACTGCTTATTTTTCTTCCAGTTCAATTGTAAGGTGAATTAACTACAAATTTTCCTTAATAAAACAGCACAGAATAGCATAGCTTGGAAGGTCAAAACTTCCGGCCCGCCAACACCTATGTTCCTAGCATCCTGTTACCTGATTGGAATTTTGACATATTGAATTTAAACACTAGGTGAGAGTGTCATTACCAAGTCTATGTGAGATCTAACCTTGCATTATAGTATTACCAGAACTAACTTATAGGTGGAAGTATCTGTTTAGTGGATAAATTTGTAGAATCCCACAGCTTTTGAAGTCAGCAGTAGACTTGTGTTTTTGAGCAGCTACTCTTTGAAAAATAATTTATCCCTAGTCCAGCTGAGGAGGAAAAAATATATATATTTTTTTCCTTTGATAACAAAGCTTTTGGGAAAGTTAGGGTGTGATTTGTATCTAATTGCAACACACCAAACAATTTCATTTATGAGCTATCTGTGGGCCTCTGAGTCAGGAGTGAGGCAGAAACTTGTCAGCTTCTTTCTATCAGAAGTTACCAAACAGGCCAAGATGTTGATGACGGTACGCATGAGGGAAGTATTTGCTGTGACTAATAATTTTGAAGAACTACTCTTCATGCCAGAGTAGATAAAGTTGTGAGAAAGCCATGACTTCCAGGATCAGCGGCAAAGCTGAAGGTAATTCTTGGTGCATACGGTACCAATAACGAACAAAAAGACCGAAATGTGTCAGGAAGTCACACAGGCCCTGTCAGGAAGTCAGGTTTTGGGGTCACCGTTTAAAGAGCTTTGGAGGGTGTGGGTGGGATAAAACATACTATCAGTGGAGTTGCACCCACAGAAAAGTGCACATTCTAGTCTCATTCACACACAAAACTTAAATAGCAGACACAGCTGGTAAGATGATTGAACATACATACACATGCAGAATGACTTAGTACTTCTTTTGTGAGTGTACTCACAAATAATGCTAAGAAAAGGAGAAATGGAAGTGGGTGAGCCCCTTATAATTTCACCAGACTTATAGTAGGTCTCTCAGCTACCACTTCACTTGATTCCTTCCTTCTACATCAGCAAGGTAGTATTGCATAGAACTCAGTTACCCTTGAGTTAGTTCCCAATTGAGAATGGCATAGAGGACAGACTCGGCCAGTCCAATACCGGATTCTCTCAAAGCCCACGGAGCCTGAGGCTTGAGCTGGTGCTTCTTTGGACATCTGTGTATCTCCCTCCTTTTCTCATTTTTAATTCGGTTGGCTTTATGTTGCTTGCACATTGAAATCAAATGGGAGTATTTTGGCTAATGATGGAAAACACAGTTGGTGGTAGCGATGGTAAGTCCTGAAGAATGGTGAATGACACCAGTAAGAGGGCAGTTTGTAAATTCTAGTGATTGGGACTTTTTCATAAATTCTAGTAATTGGGACTTTTTTCATAAACAGAAAGTAAATAGTTACTTTTAGGAGTACTTCTCTGTTTTCTGGGGTTAGGAGATGGTGAGGAAGATAGGCAAGGGAGATATGGGATTGCTGTAGCTGAGTTTGGTTATTTCTGGGGATAGATTTGCTTAAATTGAATCTCTAATTCTGGATGGTGATGTGTTGGCAAATGCATAACAACTGGCTCTTGGGGGAGGGGGGTGAGGCAACTTAACTTAAATGTACTTAAGTTGTACCTTATTCAAAAAACACAACAAATATACCAACCACGCACCAGCAGTCTTTATGAGTATACAGGATCAGGGGCAGGTAAAAGGCCCGCTAAAGAGAGAGCTATAGAAACAGAACTTAGGAGAATGGGTTTTGAAATCAGAAAACACTTACTGTGGAACTCTACAGACAAATCACTCTACAGACAAAAAGTACTGAACTTTTCCAAGACTTAGTTTCCTGGTGGGTAAAATAAAATAGTATTTCCTTCAAATATAAGGAGGGGCCCAAAACATAAATCAAGTCCTGGTTTGCAGTATTTGCAATTTCTATGAAGCTAATCCTGTCATTATCGCTGACTGCAGGCCATGATGTCACTGAATGTGGAGCTGGGAAGACACCATTGTTCTCCAATGGGCTCTTGAAACTCTGTGTGGCACTGAACCCTACGTATACCATGTTTTTTTCCTGTATATACATACCAATGCTAAAGTTTAATTTATAAATTAAGTACCACAAAAGATTAACCACAACAACAATAATAAAATAGAACAATTATAACAATATACTGTAATGAAAATTATGTGAATGTGGTCTGTCTGTCTGTCTCTTTCTCTGATAACTAATCTGATAAACAAGACGGCTACTAAGTGGGTAGTGTATACAGTGTGGATACACTGAAGAAAAGGGATGATTCATGTCCTGGGCGAGAAGGAGCAGGACTGCACGGGATTTCATCACAACACTCAGAATGGCACGCAATCTAAAATGAAACATTGGGAAGCAAAACCCTGGTAAGGGGGCATGACTGTATTTAGTGTTTTCCACCATACACCTACACTGGACACAAATAACCTCAAGAGCATAGACAACAGTACAACGAAGTCAGAAAAATGGAATCCCACAGCCAAATCACCACGCAAGAATGAGTAGCAAAATATTTATTTTTGTAGTAAAATATAGTAAACTATTTAAAAAGTTATGAACTACGAGTATTTACCATTTAAAAGTTTAATGTAATTAAATGTTTATATACTTTTATTTTTAATAATATTCCTACCTAACTAACAGTGTATAAAATGCCTGAAAAATTGACTCGACTACCACGAGCCTGGAGCAGGCTTCCATACTCCACCATTTCTGGTTAAATGTGAATCTGCTTTCTTTGTTGAGGAATAGGTTGTCTGTGGAAGCATCACCGGGCTTGACTTGTTAGACACAGAAACTACTGGTGCTAGACCTAGTTCCCATATGTTAATACTTAGACAATTAGCTTCTTCACTTTAAAAACAACAACCCTGTAATTCCCTCAGGCTGTACTTAAAATCCCAGATCTGCCAAACCCTACCCAGACGGCAGCAGCCAATAATTTATGATGGGATTAGGAAAGAGAGCGAAGAAAGGTTACTTGTTAATTATGACTGTGAAGACCACACACACATGAAAGGAAACAGTATGTACAAATGAAAGGATTCCCAGTTAGCCCAACTTGGAGATAAGTGGTCCACCAGCATTTCCTCTGCTCTCTGCGGCTCCACCTAGGGGCTTCCTATTTGCCTTTTTCTAATCGAAAGCCCATCAATGAAATGTCTTAACAAAAACCCTAGCAACTCTGCAGTTCCCAGGAACAAGCAGTCAACAAAGGCATTTACAGTACCATGTCATGCAGGCTGTTAAAGAAATCTAGCCCTGGCAATGATGTGTATATTCATTCTGTGTAAATGATTAAGTTCAAAAACCATACAATGAATCATGGTAGCAAGGCCAGACTTGCTTTGATTAACTACACTGGTATAATGAAACCCAACAGAGCAATCACTGAAACATTTAGCTCCAAATGTAAATCTTCTTGAACTATCAAAAGAGAAAAAGAAAAAGAAAGCATGTTAGGCAATGAGAGGTGGTGTAGAATACAGCCATGTTTCATATAATGAAAGTAGAGGCAGTTGTAAAGAGAAGAGAATGTTAAAAAGTTGTTATGCTGTGTTTGGCAAGAATGAGTCATTTTAAAAGTGTCAATCATGATAATCCAACACATCTTTAATCTAAAGGTCAATAGAAGACATTTCTGAGGTGGTACAATAGTCATGCCAAATATGAAAGCAAGCAGTTATAAGATGATTTCAAGTGTTAATACTGAACCATTATGTGTCTTGGAGAATTAATCTCAGCTTTAAATTGTAGAGCATGGATTGATCAAGGTGGGAGAATTTTTATTAAAAATGTACTGAGATAGCTGGTGACAGTGTCATTCCAACCAACGTGCTCTGTAGAACTCATAATTCAGATGTGATGTTTTCTACAAAGTCATCATTATTTTTGCTTGAGGTTAGATCTGCATCTTCTAGTGCCAGTGTCCACAGAATTAAAATACTTTCCTTACAAAAGCAAGAGAAACGCATGTTTTTGAGATGTAGTAAAGTCAGCAGTCTAAGATGGAATGGCCAGCCCTTTACAAAACACACACAAACAAACAAACAAACAAAACAAAAAACAAAACAAACTACAGAATCATTCGATTCTCTACATATTTTCATTTTTGTCCTTGAAAAGCTTTCAAATGCCTCAAGCCCAGCCAGCATGACTCAGTGGCTGAGTGTCAATCTATAAATCAGAAGGTACAGTTCGATTCCCAGTCAGGGCACGTGGCCGGGTTGTGGGCTTGATCCCCAGTGTGGGGCGTGAAAGATGGATGATTCTCATCGTTGATGTTTCTATCTCTCTCTCCTTCTCCCTTTCTCTCTGAAATTAAAAAAAAAAATTTTTTTTAATGTGCTTCAAATATGTTTGGACACTAATGCATTAGAAATATTCCATAAGAGAAAAGCAAAATAATGTTCTATCTTCAAAGTTTATGGGGAACACATGTTTTTCTTTATGGGGCAAGCACTTGCTACCTTGGCAGTATTAGGCTTTTATCTCATGAGTTTCATATGTGCAGGTTAAACATATGAAGAAGTTTTAGAAGGCCAAAGGAACTGTGGTAGAGAAAACAATCTGTAAGAGGTCTCAGTTAAAAATGACTGGATACGTTCAGTTTCATAATAAAGCTCTTTCCTAAGTTATTTGTTTGCATAATTCAATCTATGTTATCACAGGGAACTCAGAATCAACCACTGCTGCAGCAGGCTGTAGTAATAATTCCATACACACACACTTCGGTTACACAAAAGCTCTCACAGAATTGGTTGTCGACTAGCACTGGGATATTCTCTTCTGCTAATCCTCATAAATCTCACTGATAATTTGTTTCTGTTACCACATGAATGAAAACCACTTCCATGCTTAAAAATACCTAGCATAGGTACATATGCCTCAAATGTGTTTGGACACCTATGCGTTAGGAATATTCCATAAGAGAAAAGCAAATGATGTTCTGTCTTTCAGGTGTATGGGAACACGTGCTCTTCCTTATGGGGAAAGCACTTGCTACTTCTTCCTGCTAGCCTTTTAAGAGCATATTTTGCATGATTCGTGATTTTACAAACATAATGAAGTATTAGTTTGTTTTCAGAATGCTTTTGGTGATATGGGGGAGGGGAGACAAATGAAAGAAATTAAAGATAAGGGAAGGACTCTATCACGTTCTGTCCTTTCCCTAGGATCTTTGTCTGAGGGATTATTATAGAATACACTAGAGGCTTGGTGCATGAAAATTCGTGCACTAGGGGTGGGGGTGCGGTGGTCCGCTCAGCTCAGTCTGTGCTTTCTCACAGTCTGGGACCCCTCAGGGGATGTCCAACTGATGGCTTAGGCCAGCTCCCAGGGGATCAGGTATAAACTGGCAGTCAGAAATCCCTCTGGCAGCCCGGGAGCCTACGCCATTAGTCGGACATCCTTAGCGCTGCTGCAGAGGCAGAGAAGGCTACTGCCACCACCACTGTGCTGGCCAGCCATGAGCCAGCTTCTGGCTGAGCGGCATTCCCCCTGTGGAAGCTCACTGACCACCAGGGGGCAGCTCCTTTGTTGAGCATCTGCCCCCTGGTGGTCAGTGCACATCATAGCAACTGGCCGTACTGGTCATTCCACCGTTAGGGTCAATTTGGATATTACCCTTTTATTATATAGGTTTAGGAGACAGATGTTTGCACCCTTTGGTACTTCTTGTTATTCTTCTTTTTCCTTTACTTCTTTCCTTCCTAGATTCTTGAAACATGTCATTTATCTTCAAAGTATTTGTCTCACAACCATTATTCCAACGTGTGTTTCATAGAATTTATCTATCGGTCCTTATATGCATAGTGGACATGTTGACATATAGCCTATTCTATTGTTGTTTTATTTCTATTTTTTTCTGAATGCAAAAGTAACACATGTTAGTATTAGAAATATTAGAAATATCAAAGAAAAGAAAAAGAATAAAATGGTACATAACCTTACCTCACAGAGAAAAACACTGCAAAAATGTTCATGTATATTTTTCTTGTGTTTTAAATATGCACACATATATACACACATTAAAAAATAAATTTGGGATAATATTGTGCAGGATGTCCATAAAGACTGAAAACATAGGTGAAAAAAGACATTATCTAGTTAATATCTCTAAAGGCATACCTTATTTTATTGTGTTTCGCTTTATTGCACTTCACAGGTTTTGCATTTTTACAAATTGAATGCAAGACCCTGCACCAGCAAAATGATTACAACTCACTTTATTACAGTGGTTGGAATCAAACCCACAGTATCTGTGAGTCATGCTTATATTAATATTACTAGATTGCTGATATTAGCAAAGATATGTTAACATTATTTCATATTATTATTTTTATTGCAAATCGAAGATGTCATTGATAGTGTTATATGTATTCACATGTTTCCATGCACTTACAGATACCCTTTGGTATATATTTCTGAACAGTTTGTTTTTTTGTTCTGTACCATCCCAAGTTCCATTCCTGGCATGACTGTTAAAGGTTCTCAAATGGGCAATGGTCGTAAATGTAGAAATATTTGTACTTGCTGTTCCAGACAAGGAACATTTCACAAATATCCTAGATTGTTTTTCTAAAAGGCCAATTCACAAACTCTGCAAATCTATCCATTTCAGGCTCACTGACCACAATATAGAAATGTATTTGGCTAAAATCCAAGGACTGGAGACATTTAAAAGTAGCGTGTTTTTGTTGTTGCTGTTATTTTGTTGTTTATTTAAATCACTTACCTTTTCCAAACACCACTTATGGGAAAAATTAGAGAAAAGGGAAAGAAGGTATGGGAGAAAGTATGGCCTTAGTGATCTATTACACAGTCAGATTTGGACAAAGAGGATTGCAAAAGGAGAGATGCCACAAAACCTACCCTTTAGCAGGTGTTCAGTTATATTGAGTTTCCTCAACACATCTGCCCTGTCATACCAATAAAGTCATTAAAATTATAATTTATTCCAGGCTCTTAAGAAAACAACTGCAGGACAAGACCAGTCTCCATGGCTTTCTGGGAAAAGCCTTCACTTACTTCATAAACACCATGGGTCAAAGTGATAACAGACTTCAAGTACACATGTCTCAGAGCTCTACCTGCCTCAACATTTCTATTTTCTAGATATTTCTCTTTTAAAAAATTATTACTGAGTGGCTGTAGTTATAGTTACAATATTTGGGCTGTGTTTTCACCTGGCCTGGTTTGTAAGCATTACAAAATGCATATTGGGAAAAATCTTTAGCATGAAACGGATTCAAATGTTTAGTGCTATCCTAATGGTGGGAGGTATACATTTTATATGGAATTCCTATCATTGCTGAAGCGAAAGATGTGTTTCTATATAACAGGATCCTATTCCTATCTATTGTTCTAGGGTCTATAGCCTAAAACAATGAGTTAATATCTTTTCTACAGGTTGATTACCTAAAATATGAACAGGATGCAAACGTGAACTGGGTCCCATTGTAGTGCTAAAAGAGTAATTTTTCAAAGTGCTTTGAAATTACACAATAAGAACCCTCTGTTAAATTTATATGCTTTTGTAATATTTTAAAATTATCTCTCAATGTATAGTCCTTGGTGGGCAAGCCAGTTTCTCTTACTACATCTAGAGGTCACTACGCAATGTGGTGATCTGAGAAGGGGAGAGAGGAGACTGAGGCAATGAACATACAGAGTCAGAAGTGTGCCCGGCCCTCCCATCCTCCTGGCTCTATTGGATGGACTGAGAAGTCTGGTTTGGCCTTTGAAAGGATAGAGATGCTGGATTGAAAGTTAGGGGCCTCTGTAGTAAATTATCAGAGTCCCACCTCTTAAATAGTTATTTTTAGGGACTTTTTTCTGACCCACATTCTTGTGACTATTCTGAGCATGCAAAATTTCCTTATTTGAGTTATTTCATTCTATCTAGCATACATCAGTTAGAGTTGGAGATATTCACCTGGAGATGTTCTTCCTAAACTAGAGTGATCTCAATAGTAGGAAAAGCCATGATCTGAGAATCACCTTCCCGCTATCTGAGGCCCAGACATAGAGGAGATTTTCAATAAACACACAAATGAGCAAGTGACAAAGGCATGGATCTTAGAGAAGTTACCCATACTTTAGGTTAGATATGTTATATTTGTTATACAAATGACTTCTTCTATCATGGTCTGACAGCTAAGAAAACATAGCTTAACCCACAGAGCTTTCAAATCAAAGAGTCTATGAGCAGTCTGACACATAACCTGCATTGCTCTTCTGGTGTTAAACACATGTTGTGTGTTCAAAGGAATAGAGAGGATGCTTTGGAGCATAGTAAATAAGACCTCTGATATGCTCTAATATCCACAAGCTTCATTTAAGCAGCTTAATCCTCTCATCAATTTTTAAAAATAATCTTTACCTTCCTGTTGATCAGATCAATGAAAAAAGAAGGAGGAGAAAAGAAGTAAGCAGTAATTGAGTATAATTCAGGAGGATTATACACATTATCTTTCTTATGCCTTGGGACAATTCTGAGAAGTAAGAAATTTTCAACTTATGAAAACTTTGTCTTCCTTTATTCTTGTTATTATCCCCCGTGCCCCAGAAAATTAAGCAGGGTCAGAAAAGTTAAGTTACTAAACATCACACACAAAAAATGAAAGAAAAATTGAAAATAGAACATGGATCTCCTAACGTGGAGTCCAATTTTCTTTCCACTGGACAGGGTTTCCTGAGACTAGAAGCATCATAGTAATTGAGACTCAGTTATGCAACCTTTAAATAAAGTCTTCATATCCTTCACTGATGGTAGATACTTGAAGAAGTAGATACTTGAAGAAACCGCTTCTCTACATTGCAAAGCCACTGAAGTACATCAAATAAGAATGAATTGGAAACTGGCATGTTGGGCATTGCCCAGTACACCAAAGATTTCCAGTTCAATTCTCAGTCAGGGCACATGTCCTGGTTGCCAACTCAGTCCCTGGTAGGACACATGTAGGAGGCAATCGATGGGTGTTTCACTCTCATATCAATGTTTCTCTCTCTCTCTTTCCTTCTCCCTTCTTCTCTCTCTAAAAATAAATTTAAAAAAATGAGTTGGTAGTGAGCACTGTTTGTTTGGAAAATACATCTATACACCTTCCTTCTTGCTTTGGTGACAGTTTTCATCTCCAGCAGTTTCATATGTTTGATGACTTACTTGAATATGTTGCATAAAAGACCAAAAATGAAAGGGAAGGAAAAAAAGGAAGGAAGGAAGGAAGGAAGGAAGGAAGGAAGGAAGGAAGGAAGGAAGGAAGGAAGAAGGAAGGAAGGAAGGAAATAAAGGGTTTCAATGATTTCCAAGGACCCCAAGTTTGTGCTGGTGAAAGTCCAAACAGCAAAGCAGATGGCTCTGAGCAGACAGTGAGATAGATGTTCGTTTCAGTTCCCCTGGAGAAGGAAGGTGACACACAGGCTGTGTTTTATGCTGGGGACTGGGATGGGAGAACATAACCTCTTCATCAGGACAATGAGTGGGCCCTTCTCCCTCATTGGTTGATCTAAACATACAGTATGTTGTGAAGTTGACAGTCTAAACTGGAACATAAGTACAACTGGTGCCAGATTTCCTTTTAGGCTTTGAAAAATTTTGGACAGAAATACACATTTGCAAGCAGGCTACACTCATCCTGAGAGAACTGGCACCCTCCCAAGGGGGCATGAACACTCCACTATTGTGAGTCTAACAGGGACATCTACTGGCTGAGTCCTGTGCTTTCAGACTGGTTCCTGCTGGACCCTATGACTGACCAACTCTCATCTCTTGACAGGTTATAAATAAATAAAAATGATAATAATAATAATGATTCTGTTTGTTTATAAAGAATTATTAGTTGCATATTTGGCATCCATGCAGAAATTGAAAAATTCAGAGAGGTCTGAGTGGACATGGTAGATAAAGAATCGGCCATTTGCATGTTGACTTTTAAAATGTCTTTACCACATCTGACCAAGGAATGGCAAAGACACTTCAGTCCCCCTATCTAAATAATTAAATCAAAAGTTCACATTTGAGAGTACAGTATCACAGATTAGAGTTTTTCTGCCTTACAGAACCAGATTAGAGGAAGAGAAGTGTGTGTGTAACAATACAAATTCCAGTAAGATAAATCCTGCAATAAGTCCCGAAGTGCCCCAATTTATGTGCACATTTAAGATGCTGATGGATCTGTATTTGGGGGGAGAAGCAGTTCCCATGAGCAGATCCCCCCAGATAATGTTGATTGCTAGCAGCTGTGCTAATGTGTCTGCTCCTCCACTGCTTCTGGCGAGATCAGGCCAATATTGGCAATGGGAGGACTGGGCCCCTATTAATCAAGATGAACGAGCCTCCCGATCTTTACTGGGAAGGCTCATGAATTGGAGGACTAAATATAGGCAAACAAGTCCAATAACTAAACCCTCACAGCCAAGACCTAAGCAAATATAAATCCCACTTGTGTTATTATAATGCCTCCCGACCTAATTGAGAACATTTATTTTAAGCTAAATAAATTACTGCTACAATTATATAACCTCGAGGTCACCTCCTTTAGGAGATGGCCGGCACTTATATTAACTACTCCACACTTTACTGTAAGTGGCCTCAGCCAATCACTGGCAGATAAATGCCTTTAAAATATGCATTTAATTAACTCAGCCCTTCATTTATTTTGCGATTTTAGCCTACGGATCAAGAAGAAAGTGAAGTTAAATTGTGTGTGTTCTCAAACAAGACTTTAGAATGGAGGATTTTTTTCTTCCCAGTCAAGCACTGTGTTCCTTGGTAACTGCTCTGAGAGAGCATTTCTTAGACTTGAACAGAGTGGTATACCCACCGGAAGTGTGGGGTTTGCCTGTACTGTTTATAACCCCACATTCAAGGAAGACACTCCTTCAATTTTCCTTTGAGAGATGGTTTGCTCCCTCTTGGCCTGTGAGACATTATTTTTTAAAAACATATTTTTATTAAAATTAAATATGGAACTGCCATTTGACCCAGTGATCCCACTGGTAGGAATATATCCTAAGAAAACTGAAACACCAATCAGAAAGAATGTATACACCCCTATGTTCTATATGTTCATACACCCCTATGCAGCACATTTTACAATAGCTAAGATATGGAAACAGACCACATTCTTATTAGTAGATGAGAGGATAAAAAAGCCGTGGTACATTTATACCACAGAATACTATGCAGCAGTAAAAAAGAATAAGCTGTTACCCTTCAAGACTGAATGGAGGGACCTGAGGAGAGTATCATGCTAAGTGAAATCAGTCAGAGAAAGACAAGTATTATATGATCTCACTCATATGTGTAATCTAAGTAACAGAATATACTGATGAATGGAGTGGATCCAGAGACATGGAAGTATGGCACAGAGGGCAGAATCTTAGAGGCGGGGTGGGGGTGGGAGTGAGAGAGTGGGGGGAAGTAATTAATCAAGAACCTTGCATGCATATATGCATGGTCCCTGGCCACAGCCAATCGGGTGGTGAGGGCCTGGGGCAGGAGGCGGGTGGTCTGGAGGGGGTCAATGGGAGAAAACAGGGGATATATGTAATACTTCTAACAACAAAGAATTATTTTAAAAATAATAAAATAAAATAAAATATATATTTTTATTGATTTCAAAGATGAGAGGAGAGGGATAGAGAGATAGAAACAATGATGAGAGAATCATTGATTGTCTGCCTCCTTCATGCTCCACGCTGGGGACCGAGCCCACAGCCCAGGCATATGCCCTAACTGGGATCTAACCATGACCTGGTGGTTCATAGGTCAATGCTCAACCACTGAGCCACGCTTGCTGGGCGGACTGTGAGTAATTATTATTGTACCATTTCAGCCACAGGGATACAATGGCAATGATATCACTAACTTATAGATTTATGAATTACTGTTTCCAAGAATCAGGGCTGTTATTGGAATAATCTGCTCTTTCTCTCCTCCTCTCCTTCCAATTTTAACCAAAATACACTGAGTAGCCAGATTATTATGATCTCTGAATGCATAATAATCTGGCCACTCAATATATATATGAGGCCTGGTGCATGAATTGGTGCCTAGCCAGGGGGAGGGGACATGGGCAGTTGGCTGGCTTGCCTGCTGGTTGAACTCCTGGTCTAGGGGACAATTTGCATATTAGCCTTTTATTATATAGGATATACATTGAGTGGCCAGATTATTATGTGTTGAGAGATCATAATAATCTTGCCACCAGTGTATATCCTAGCATTCCTTACCAGGTAGGTAATATGCTTTTCACTAATTTCTCCTCTTGGTTTTGATACTGCTGTTACAGGCACATTAGTATTCATTGAATATTCATCTGCTTTCCCCACATATCCCAGATGCATAACTTGAAACCATGTGACATTGGGCTGTGAACAGAAGTGATGGGTGTCACTTCAGGTTGAAGCATTTCAGGGTGGCTGCACACCCTGCTGCCTGTCTCTTTTTGTTGCCTGATGGCCCTAAAGGCTAAAATGGTCTAAAATGAAATGGTCTAAAATAGAAGCAGCTGACCTTGCTGCATTACTGCTAAGAGAAGAGTTGTTTTGAGGGATACTCCTACTGACATCATATTTTGCATGAGTGAGAAAGATACCTTTGTTTTATTAAACCACTGAGATTTCAAGGTTTGTTTATCATAGCATAATCTAGCCTATGCTGACAAATATAATTGGCTTCTATGGTAATAAACAAATCCATAATCTGTAGTACTAAGTAACTACTAAGCTGTAGTAATTTGGTCTTAATTTGCATGAATATTAATTTTTTTAAACAAGAGAGGAAAATTATGGTATTCCACAGACTTTATGCCTTCAGAATAAGCCACTTGCTCATTAATGTTTAATGAGAAACATTCATTATTACAAATTCTTTGACAAGACTTTGATTTTTTTTTATAAATGATAACCATAATTAAGCTCCTCATAATGAACACAGCAATTTTTAAACAGTACAATTTATATAATGTTTCTCCTCTGGGATGCTTTGTTTTCTTAATAAAAAGCAACAGTGGATATATGTCTAAGTTTTCATAATGCATAAGGTTTGTACTTGTTATTACATTCATCGCTGCTTTCATTCATTTGTTCATCGTGTTGATTCTATATCCTTTCTGAACTTCTTTGCAGAACAGGGTTGTTCTCAGTTGAAGACCCAATTTGGGCCAGGTCTATTTGACATTAAGCCACTGGTCCCCTTTTATCTTACCAATTATACAGGTCACATGTCAAATAGCTCTGACCCCAGTGAATTTTTACAAAGTCCTCGTTTGCATTCACTGTTTCCTTAAGAACTTTTACTAATTGAGTCCTTCACTGTCCTAAAGCTTAACTTTACAATCCTTCTTCTATCCACTCTGTTTTGCATTCCGGATGCCCCTAAGCCTACTCAAACTTTTTTGCCATAGCACTTTAAAAATACTATATAGTTATTATATTTGCTATCTCTTGTCACTATCAAATTGAAATGTAAGTTCCAAAAGGAAGGATAATGATTTTTTTTATATCTTTGGCTCATTAATGAAAATTCTGGCACATAGAATGTATTCCATAAATATTTTTAAGTGAATAAATGAGTACATATATGAAAGTTTCCCTGGTCTAGTAAAAAATACTGTAAGACTTATTTTCCTAACATCTTCCTCCCCTTCTGAATTCCATTTTGCCTCTGGCCACCTGTTCCTGAAATTTGTTCATGCTTCAACTGACGTTGTCCACTTGATATCTGGATGACCTGCCTGACAGCCCTCAAGCTTTCCTACTTTATTTCCTGAACTCAAGTAGCTTCCTTTCCTGGCATAATGTCTTTCTGCACAGAAGACCTAGATTCATTCCTAGTATATTCCCACGGGCAGTCCTGACCAGAAATATGATTTTTTACAGCGAAGAAGAGAGAGGGATAGACAGTTAGAAACATCGATGAGAGAGAAACATCTATCAGCTGCCTCTTGCACCCCCCCCTCCCGCACCGGGGATGTGCCCACAACCACAGTATATGCCCTTGACTGGAAGCAAACCAGCCTTTCAGTCTGCAGGCCGACGCTCTATCCACTGAGCCAAACCGGTTTCAGCTTAAAATCTAACTTTAAAGTTAATAAAAGATCTTGTCTTATAAAAGTAATATATGCACAATATATTAATAATTTAGAAAAGAATAAAAATATCCATAATTCTACTATCGAACAAACCCACTGTTAATATTTTAAACTGTATTATTTATTATTTTTCTTTTATCTGAACTGACTGTTTGAGTTAAACCCAACCAGTTAATTTATTGATATAAAACCAGAGTTCAAGTAATCACATTTAAAAAAAACACATCTATTTTTTTTTTAATCCTAGTTTGAGAATATGTTTATTGATTTTGGAGAGAGGAAGAGAGAGAGGAAGAGAGAGAGAGAAACATCAATTTGTTGCCTCTCAGACATGCCCAACTGGGGACTGAACCCTCAAATTAGGCATATGCCCCAACCAAAATGAACCCCTGACCTTTAGGCATACGGGACCATGCTCCAAACAACTGAGCCAAATTGGCTAGGTCTCATGTGACCACATTTTATAAAATTCTCCAAAGCTTACAAATGGATGCAACAAGAAAAGGGATAAAAATAGGATGCTGGGAATGAGAAAAAGAGTGTTTCATAGATGAAGGGCAAACTTGCAAAGAGTTCTCTGACCCCAGATCACTGTTAAACAAGTGGAACTTGTTCAGATACAGCATTGGAATTTATAAAGAGAGCTTTGTGTGGAAACGATCTCAGAGCAAGTTAGGAGAATCTAAATTTAGGCCAAATTAATTACACTGTTCAGTAGGGCTAGGAGGACCCACATCATGGCTTTCCCGGGACAGAGGAATTTCTTGGGATGCTGCCCCTCAGTGCTAACTAAAACCAGGACAGTTCCAAGCAACCCGAGACAAGCTGGTTGTCTGACCAGTATCTCAAGCTGGGTGGGCCTCTAGGGAAAAAATCTAAATGTTTGTATGCAAGGCTGGCCTGAAATAATTATTTAGTATTCGATCAACAAAGGTGATATGATTGAAAATAAAATAAAGTAAAAGCCTCCTTAAAAGAGGTTGAAATGAAAAGACAAGGAGGGCCGAGCTGATGTCAAGAGTACAGAGTACCTTCCTCATTAAACGGTGGAAAACCAGTCAGTGCCTGTCAATGCCCTTGCAGGGGACTGCCAGTCAGAATCAGCAATCAGGGAACATGCCATTCTAGTGATGCCATTCCAGTGATGTGGATGAACTGACAGACAAGGAGAGTCTCCTTTCCTCAAGAACCGGAGAGGAATGGAAGAGTCAGCTGTGGCATCCAAAGCAGGCCTCGGATGGAGTCAATCTTAAGGCAATTTTAAAAATGGCATATTTTCTTCTGAACTTGTTTAAGGCTGTGCTGTTGTCCCTGGGTGATGTATGATAGGAAGGCAGTGGAAAAAGAAAATTCTGATCCCACACAATGCCTCCCTCTCTGTGTTTGTTTACTTATTTCTATATAAAAAAAAGTGACTTTCAGAATGTTCTACCCATGAAGCCAAGTTAAGAGCAACTAAGGAAAAAAACAAAGCAAGGGAAAAAATCCTCCAGTTTTTGGGAGAAAAAGATAGAACTAAAAATTGTAATTTAGAAATCCTTCAAAAGTCATAATTTCAGGAGTTAAAGGAAGAGAAAGTTATAAAGTTATAACACTGCCATTACAAAGATGGTGGTGTCCACAGCCAATAAAGAGGGAATATGCTAATTGACTGTCACACCCTCAAAGATGGCAGTGCCCACAGCCACAAGATGGCGGGGTCCAGTCCCCTCAGCCTCACAGGGTCAGCAGGCGTGCTGCAAGGCCAGGCCTGCCCTCAGGCAGACCCAGCTGCTCTGAGCCTGCCTCCAGAGTCCCCCAGTCTCTGCAGCCCCCCAGCCACCAAGGGCTGGCCCAAGGCCCAGGCAAGCCTCAGATGGTGGCTTCCCAGCCGCCCAGGGCTAGCCCGAGGCTCAGGTAACTAGGGCCAGTCTAGGCTTGTGCTGCTGGCAGTGGCAGCAGCAGAGGTGTGATGAAGCATTGCCTTCCCCTGATCACCAGGTTGCCTCCCACCCCTGAGAGCTCCCGGACTGTGAGAGGGGACAGGCTGAGCTGAGGAACCCTCCCTTTAGTAACTCAATAAAAGATAAACAGGAACTTAAAGACAATAAAAAGGTTCAAGTCAAATAGATTACCCAACCCTGTTGAGTCAAAAATACCAGTTTTCCCATGTAAGTAATAATAATTCATAGTGACTATCACTTTCAAATTTAATCTCCCAACCACTTTGTGGTAAAGATGTTAAGATTATTTCCATTTTATACACAAGAAAACTGAGGCCAAGGATATTTGTGGCTTATTCCAGCTTTTACTGCTACTAAGTTCAGGGGCTGAGAATGTACTCAGGATCTTTAGCTTCACATGTTATCCTATAAAAATAAAATGAACTCTCAGTTTAATTGTATAACCTTTTGAATAGGAAGGAGATGACACCTTTATAAAAATGATCTCTGCCTTACATTCATAGGTGAAGAAAGTCCTGGTTACCCCTGCTAGCAAATGCAGTGACCGGAGACTTATTACTTCCTTCATGTTGAGACACTCAGGAAATCTCAGGGGTTTGAGCTGAAAAATCAATGCCAGATGGCTATAGGATAGATATCCCTGAAGATTCGGCTACTGTCAAGTTCCTCCCAACAGAAATGTCCATGAAGCTGATAAAGATGGAGATAACACATGCAGGCCATCTGTTCCAGCCACATGGCTTTTAACAAGGAAAATCTCTTAGGGTAAAATGAATGATGCAGGCAAAGAGCATCTAGGGTACATTCTTGTGTATCTGCTGGTCATTAGCTAATTATGGATGAAGATAATTAAGACGAGTCTCCAAAAGTTGCCCCATTTGTCAGGATAAGCTACTATTGCTAAACACGGAGAAACATGTTGAACGATGAGAAATCAATTTTGTTGACAAATCTGCATCAAGGAAGTCCAAGTAAGTGTCACCATAATTTTTTTTTTACTGGAATTTATTACTCTGCCTCCCCCCCGCCCCCCAAATTTATTTGAGGTGTCTTCTAGCAAAAGACATCAGAGAGAAAAATTGGACCAGAAAGGGCAAACCTGAACATGGTCAGGAATGATCGCTGCCAGCAACAGATGTATTGCAACCAACTGGTACAGAATTGTGATTTTAACAGAGGACAGAAATCCAATTAGGGGGCATTTCAAGCATTTAAATCTGTCTTAGAATTAAGAACATGCTGAATAATAAGAAATTAGAAAGTCTGAAATCGCTTGGCTTTTCTTTTATATGAAAGCTATCTATGACTTCTGTGAACTTCATCAAGACATTGTAATCACACTTAAAATGCTGTGAAAATTTTTGCCTCATGGTATTTACCTGGAAATGTATCTCAGTGAAAGAGTCATAGTTACAGGTGCCTCCTTGTTGTTCATTTGCTGATATCCTTTAGCAGATTGGGAATGTCAAGGCTAAAAGGAAATTTGTTTAGGGCCCCTGCCCTTTGTTTGCTTTAAAATAGAATGAGAACATCTTAGGATAAGATTCCAAAAACTGGAGTCCCTGCTAGCTAATTTAAACAAAAAGTCTATTTAAGCCCTAACCGGTTTGGTTCAGTGGATAGAGCATCAGCCTGCAGAGTGAAGGGTCATGGGTTTGATTTTGGTCAAGGGCATGTACCTTGGCTGCGGGCACATCCCTAGTAGGGGGCATGCAGGAGGCAGCTGATGGCTGTTTCTCTCTCATCAATATTTCTATCTCTCTATCCCTCTTCTTCCTCTCTGCAAAAAATCAATAAAATAGATTTTTTATAAAGTCTATTTAAGCTTCAGGTTGGAAGCCACATTCAATTGCTTAGCAGTGGTATTTCTGCTTTTCATCCCCTCCTGTTGTCCAATTTTTTAGTAACAGAATTCCTCCTTGTCATCATTGTCACAGGGTGTGTTGGAACATCAACAATCTGGCAAAACAAAACAAAACAAAACAAAACCAACCTTTTACAACAACTCATTGTGGGGACTCAAACTACTTCAAGTTTCCACAATATCAACCCTAATACCTCCGAGAGCAGAGTTTTTTTAACTTTGTTAGTTCTCAGTGACTCTAGTGATTTAGTAATTTTTTTTTCATGATGTCCATTGGCTAAAAGAAATACTTAACAGTTATATATTAAGTACTTAGGTCCAAACAACTCAGTATGTATTTCTGTCCTAACAACTTGATAATCATTGGAAAATAAAATAATACATATATGTTGAAAGACAAAATTACTATTTTAATTTTCTCATAGGTAACCACAGTTACTAACATGGAGGGTATACCTGTTGTGCACTGTACAACTTCTCAAACTTGGAATCAGATTGGACACTGTTGCCCTCATTTGTTGATTCACACTGATTTTGCACAGTACTTGCTTTATATCACAGCAACCACTAAATAACCAGCTACATAAAGATAAGACATCATTAAAGTAATGTATGTGATCTAATGTCAAAACTGACAACTCAATGGAGCTAGCACTTTGCATAGTGACCAAGATTCTATTTCCTTGATAATTTAAAATATTTTGTGGTGCCCTCTGAGATTACTGCAGATTCACAGGTCTCCTGTGTGGAGAGGCGGGCAGCTGTGGTTCCAAAAAGTTGAGAGCAAAAATAATAAAGCTATTATTGAGATAGTGTGCTCCAGAGACTGACCAAATTAAAAGTAAAAGCCTTGTTGGGCATGTATCCTGAAGTCATAAGTTGTCTGGTTTAGAGAGAGAATGTAGGTGTTGTAAATAGTACTGGTTGTGAACTTTGGGAATTGTTTTTGTTCTCAACAGGGTAATGGAATTATAAAAATTTGTGCTTCTACATGGCCTGGCTTTCTGGAAGGCCAGACAGGGAATGAAACACAGGTGGATTAGACCCTTGAGAATGTGAATGCATAATTGAAAGTTTCTAAGTGATAGGGAGGAAGCTCAAATCTTTATATTTTGTGTCAATCTCTTTAGGTAGGTATTCTGTGCAAATAATTATGATTATTCATGACTCTAAAAATGTGGCCTTCTAAACAGGCTAGTCGTATCTCTCTATAGGCCGTTTTTGATGTTCTCTAAAGGAATGATTCAGCAGCAATTCACATCAGTGTTGGAGAAGATCAAAACCATAATAGCAGAATTGCTAAAGTCTAGACATTCAGAGAAGTCATATACTAATGAGACCTCATTATTTCTACATTTTATTCTGTTTGTGAAAGAGCGTTGGGGCTAGCCATCAATGGATGAAACGAAGATTTTGACATTTATTTACACCTAATCTGGTTTTTCATTAAAAATAAGAGGTGCCAAAACCGGTTTGGCTCAGTGGATAGAGTGTTGGCCTGAGGACTGAAAGGTCCTGGGTTCAATTATGGTCAAGGCATGTACCTTTGTTGCAGGCATATTCCCGGGAGGGGGTGTGCAGGAGGCAGCTGATCAATATCTCTCTCATCGATGTTTCTAGCTCTCTATCTCTCTCCCTTCCTTTCTGTAAAAAATCAATAAAATATAAAAAATAAGAGGTTTTATAATACTAACATATTATTCAGGAAGCTTTGCTGGGTTACAGATGTGTACAAGAAAACAGAGTATTGTGTTGTGAAGAGATTTAATTTTTGCCCCTACCAAACTGCCAATTAACTTTATGATCTTAGGTCAAAGCCATCTTGCCTCCCTGGACCTCACTCCTCTGACCTGCATGTACAATGGTGGGTTTCGCTGTCTGGGGATGTGGGTTAGCTGTCTCTAGGGCCTTTGAGTTCCCACACTGAATACTCAATGAACTTCCCAGACAAAAATGTCTTCTGAAGAACATAAATATCATTGAATCAACTAGCCAAATAGTTGAATTAAAGGAAGAGATTATTATTGCCTAGTTTCAAAAAAAAATTAATTGTGATAATAAACATGTAACATAAAATTTACCATCTTAACCATTTCTAAGTGAACAGTTCAAATAGTATTAAGTATATCCCCATTGTTGCTGAAACTAATCTCCAAAACTCTCCATCTTGTAAAACTGAACCCTATATCTATGAAACAGAGTCCTCCCCTCTTCCTTCAGTCACTGGCAATCACCCTTCTACTTTTTTTGTCCCTAGGAATGTGACTTGCTACCACACATAAGTGTAATCATACAGAAATTGTCTTTTTGTGAATGGCAATTTCGCTTAGTGTAATATCTTCAAGGTTTATTCATGTTGTTACAATTGGATTTCCTCCTCTTTTAAAAGGCAGAATAATATTTTATTGTATGTATGTATACTACATTTGTTTGTACACTCATCCGTTGATGGACACTTGAGTTGCTTCCACCTTTTGGCTTTTGTGAATAGTACTGTTATATGAATGTGGGTGTAACTACTGCTGAGTTTTAAAGATGATTGCATACTTATTTTTCCCAAGTCCCAAAGGTGTTGCAGTACTGTCAATAGTCTTCTGATTTCATCTAGAGAATTTCCAGAGGTAAGGGAAGTAGGCCACTGTGGTTGCATAAATTCAGGGGCCCATGAGAGGATTATTTGAAATATCATTTCCAGATGGGTCTTAGGGCTAAATGTATTTCCTTCTGTTTTATTGCTAGTATTTAAAGGAAACAACAGGGAAAGAGAAAACCAAAGATATGTCTTCCAAAATATGAAAGGTCGTAGCCAGTGGGACAGTTTTATCGTGAACTTGAATCTCCATAGACAAGACTAATTTTTAATTAGTTACAGATCCAAACCTTTGTGGAAAAAAAAAAAAGTCTCTCAGGGCTTAAAAATATTTAGCCCTGCATATTATTACATCTGTCCATGTCAAACACTTTACACAAAGGACATGAATACCTGTGGACAATTTATGTTTAAGTCAAGCCTGACATTTATTTAAGCAAGGGGCTCAGAACTTTGCAAGGAAGTTTGTGATGTTTTTTTTTTTTTGAATGTCACATTAAGCCAGATAGAGACTCCTTCTTTTAGGTGTTCAATTGCTGATTAAACGCAGTCTGTTTTTGACTTAGAAGCAGCAAAGTGTTGCCTGATAACTAAAGCCTCTTGGGCACTTCCTGTATTTGCATTATTTGTTTGTTTTTGGACATTCTGTTACCTTAAGCACTTTTTTTTTCTGAGCAAGTTCTGTAAACTTCATGTTACATGCATCTAGAAAATCTTTTAATCAAGAAGGGCTTTCAACATCACTGATGGTACTTTTAATTTTTTTTGTCACAGTCACAACTAAAAACTTGGGAGAAATGCATCAGGGAAATCCATTCCAAATTAGATGTTCATTTTTAAAGAGGAAAAGAAGATTTTACTAAAATAAGAAAACAAACGCCCGAGAATCCATAATTACCATTTGCCTGTACCTGTGACACATTCATGCAAAGAGGTTCCATGTATGCGTCCCTCCAGGAAAACGCCATATTTTAAGGCCTATACATTAGCATTGTCCATAGAAATGTAATGTGAGCCATATATGTCATTTTAGTTTTGCTAGTAGCCACATTAATATTAGAAAGAAATAGATGAAATGAATTTTAATGATATATTTTATTAACCCAACTTACCAAAAATTTCACTTCAAGATGCAATCAGTATAAAATTGCTAATAAAAATATCTTACTTGTTTGGTATTAAGTCTTCAAAAACTTGGTGTATGTTACCCTTACAATATATCTCAATTGCACTAGCTATATGTTAGTTTTTAGTTTTCAGTAGCTGTGTATGGCTAGTGGCTACCATGTTTCCTGATATGGCAAAGCAGTTTAGATGACTATTATCATTTGAACTGTTTTGCCTTTCATAACAGTTTTATGTATATTTATATTTATAAGTGCAATTTATGTTTCCATTTTTATACTTATATTCATATATGCATTTATAAATCTCCTAAACTTTTAACAAGCCCAGTATTCAGATATTGATGAGTATATCCTACCAAAACTTTTGTATTTTTGTTCACAAAGCTATTTATCACAGTTTTCCTTTGAAGAGAGCTTCTGGTTGAACTGGAATAGAATCCTGACCTTCTGGTTTATAGGTCAACACTCAAACACTGAGCCAGGCTGGCTAGGCCTAACTTGTTTTATTGACTTAACTCATCCCTCTGAAAAATTATGAGTTTGGTAATTTTGTTCAGTTTTCATAAGATCAACTATATGGTGAAAATGTACAAGAAGAAACCAGTCAATAAAACACCAAAGAATTCAAGGTGAAGTCCAACATGGATAATTATTGGCTGCCTTAGACCTGATTTTTGTTTAAAAAAGAGGGGCACCTAATTGTTTGAGGGCTTGCATCTATGACAATCAATTTGTTCAAGTTGAGCTATATGGTAAATTATGTTAAAAATATTTTTTTTTAAAAAAAGATCCCAAATAAAACTATAGTTCTGCCAGAGCCAGCTTTACAGTCTTTAAAGGAGTCAGTCCTGTAGTGGGCACAGAGAGGATTATTTCAGTATAAATCAAATTTTGAGTGAAACCATTATTTTCAGGAACTTGCCTTTGGAGGCCAAGTCCTCTTGCCCTCGCTCAGTGCTAACTTCTTTGTCTGCTTTTCCAGACAGAAGTTTGTGCACATTTGGCTGTGTTTCTGTTATGTGAGGCATCCAAACCAGACTTCTGTCACAGTTGTCTTTATTTTATGAAGATTTAAAGCCAGTGCTGCCCTCATGCCCTTTATCAATGACCACGAGAAAGATTGCCGCCAACAGCAAGAGGCCAAGACACAGCTAGGCCACCCAAACTCTGCCAGCTGCCTCCCAGTGGTGAAAACACACTTCGGTCCAAGATTTACTTCCCACCCAGGAGCATAATGGGAAATGCCTTGGGCTTCAGGGTAGTGCATTGTGTGTGGGTATGTAAAGCAGCCTGTGCCCTTTCTGCCCCAGAAATGACCCTTCTGAACCTTTCCTTTTTTGTAGAAATAAGATGCAAACAGAGAGAGCTGAGTTATAGGCTCACGTGTGTGTGACTTGCATAATTGCTCGCACCTGCTCAGGAAAGAAACTCTTAAATATCTTTTAGGACCCGTGCTCTAGAGAACTCCAACTTTGGTTCTACTGCTACCCTTGTACTCCCAACTTGGTGTTTAAAAATAATAGTTGTCACTGGTTCTAGGATCTTTTTCTTTTTCCATGAGGGTTTTGCTAAAACTAGAATTAAGTTAGTTGAGATGAAACTCCCTCATCTTCAATGAGAAGAAAGGAAATGAACCAAGTATTTCTATTTTTTATATTATACATATATATTAATATAATCTGAGAACACAAGGTTATTTGCTGTAATAAAACAATATAAAGTTAATGCCTGTGCCCAATGCAAATCACTCTTACAATAAACCCTCTGTTGGCTTTCCAGTTTGTTAGCTCACTGCAATATTCTTGTCTTTGACTGCCACCCAAATCATCTCACTTTGAGCAGTATGCCTCCTTTACTGTTCATCTTTCCCATTCAGCTTTGGAATTAACTTGTTAAATTAATTTCATCTTCATTTATTTTATAGTGTCTTTGCGTTTAAATGCTGATTTTATGAACATCTGTTTTGATCACAGTTGCAAACCCATTACTTTAATGAGCTATACATATTTTAAAGATTTACGGCTGACCTTTATTGGTAAATGGAATGTTTTTGTTGTCAGTAACATTTCTGTAATTGATGCCATAGTTCCTGTCACTGGAATTACAGTTTCAAATGAGATATGTTTTGGGAAATCATTTTACTTAAATATATTGAATCAGACAGGTATCACTTTAAAAGAGTGTGACTTTGGGGAGGTCGAGGAGGGGTTCGGGAGAGAAAGGGTGTTAAATCTTGCACATGAGGTGAAGTAAACAGCCACTCAATTTTCTTCCACTTTTGAAACAATTTTAAAATTTCATATTTGCTAAAAGTGATTTTTTTCTTCCCTGTACTTGTCACTTAATAATACAATCGGGGAAACTAAACTACTTACAAAACTGCTATGCAACTATCGATATATCCATCAATCAAATGAAGATGAATTGTGTGTTCAGTTCTCCACCCCCTTAGAAGAAAATACTGTTTTTCAGAGTCAGATAGTAGAGCCAAACACCACCTAAGTGTTCAACCTTTGGTCTCTGGGGAGACGTTTTAAATTCTCTTGTGTGTCAGGGATCTAGCAAAAAATGAAAGAAATTTTGTCTCTCATAGCAAGCTAATGAAAGTGGCAGGATGTTCAAAATATCTCCCAATTTAATGAGTGTGTAGGCTGAATCCTGCCTTTTAACTGGAGAAAGTAACCAGAGTTGGAGTATGTTGAAGGAACAGGGTGGAAAAGCCAGACCTATCAAGATGACAAGTTTATTCTCTAATCCATTTTAGAGAAAACTTGCCTCTATTTGGTTATGATCATCCCAATTACATACACAGTTGCTTATTTCTAATTATGGAACCAGAAGAATTTGGTTTATTTTAAAACTTATCCACAATTATGGGTCAGATTGTCCAAGTGAGTCAGAAGTACGTATCCAAGCTCCTCTGAGAGACAATACATTTTCTTTGTTTCTATTCTGGTGCTTTGTGAAGCATCACATAATGAAAGAGTCTTTGATTAGCATAGAGTAGGCTATTAATTGTCAGCTCAAGACCTCGCATAATGAAATAATGTTATTAAATTCCAAAAGTACATGGTAGTTATGTAAATTTCATACAAATTATATATTTGAGTTAATTTTTCCATATTAATAAAATATTGCTTTTTTATTCTTCACAGTAAAAAACATAGTGATGCTATTTTCACCCTGTTAAGCACAAGAAACAGTTGTAAATCACAATTATTATAATGTCTGTTATGTGTCTTTAACCATTTGCATTATTTGATAAGAAAAAAAGAAGAGTGCATTGATCTGACCTTTTTATTATGCTGACCAAAATGCTCTCCTTTCCCCCCACTTCCTCATTATAAAAATAATACATACTTATTGTATATATAGAAAAGTGTCAGGATTACATCAAATTACCTGTTGTATAGTGTAATGACCTCAAACATTAAAAAATACTACCTTTTGAACATGGTTTTGTATCTGGATATTATTACTAATATTATGCTTTTTATGTTATTAAAAAATTACAAAAACGTAAGTTGTGAAGTGTCTACATTTTTCAAAATAATAAATTTAACAGTTACCTAATTTTGCACATATAGGTAGATTCTGAGTTTTAAAAATACCACAAATAACATTGTAATAACTATTTTTGCTTGTAAATCACATAGCTAAATTTTTCTTCAGGATAAAGTTCTGAAAAAATTTATAGAGTAACTAAAGGCCCGGTGCACAAAATTAGTGCACTGTGGGGGTTGTCCCTCAGCCCAGCCTGCAACCTCTCCAATCTGGGACCCCTCACGGGATGTCTGACTGCCTGATTGCCCCTAACCACTCTGCCTGCCATCCTGATAGCCCCTTAACCACTCCCCTGCTCAACTTGTGAGCACAGCATTTTTTGTATCCTCCCTGTGCCACCTGCCAATCAGAAGTGATGGTGGGTAAATTTGCATATGCAGGTGGGGCCTGCCCAAGGCCCTGCCTTAAAATCCTGTTCCATCAGGGGCCTGATGAGGCAGGGCAGGCAGTTCCAGGCTCCAACAGTGGGGTCCTGGTTCATCGGGGCCCGGGGAGGCACATGGAAGTTTAATTTTCAAATATTCTTATCATACTGTTGTACATAGTCCATCTGATTTTGGAATTACTACTCATCACTCAAGTGACCCTAGTTCTTTCTTTACCTAGATTACAAAGATCTGCCAATAGTCAGACCTGGTGGGGAGTTTGTGACCCAAACAGTCATATTTTGTGCTCAAGAGATTAATGCATAATTTTGCCCATTTGATAATTGCTAATTCAAAAATAAATATTTACCATAGAAGATAAAATTGTTAATATCAAAAAGCAATTCCCTGAAAGAAGTATAAACACTCAGAGCAGCTCTGAGTTACTGTAAAGCTAACCCTGGTTTATCCCTGAGCTTGATGTGAATGTTTTCTCAACTTAAACTTGTAAAGTTGGATTCAAAGTCTCCTTGGTGTATGTACGTGGCCAAGGATTTGGGGCTTTGCTGTCTTTCAAAGGAAAGCTTTGCCTGCATTCGATAATTCAAAGGCAAGGCCAGAGCTTTCCTTTTTAACCTTGCTACTTAACAAACTATTACTTTAAAAGGAAAGATCATGTATGTTACTGGTGAGACAGGATAAAAGAAACAAGTTACAAGTGTTTTCAAGCTCTCCCCGCCCTCAACAAACCTTCTTGAAAAACAAAGAGAATACTTTTTTTTTTTTTTTTTTTTTGATGGCTGTATGAGTTCTTAGACATACTTTTGCTCAACAGAATCTTGGTAAAGGAGGAACAGGGATGTCAGAGAGGTTAAAATGAACAACATATTAAAGAGGCTGCACCAGAGACAGATGAGGAAGGAAACAAAAAATGCTGTGCTCACAGGTTGAGCGAGAGTTTCGGAGAGTTGAACTATGGGGAGAAACAGGAACTTTTGGGAAACTACCTTAAGTGAAAGCATTTGACAACATTGGAAAGAAAACATTGCCCAAGTTTTTCTGCATGCATCCCTCCTTAGGTTTTTATTATAAATGGCTGCAGTAAAAATGCACATTGTTTTTCAATGATTTTGAATGCCAGACTTTGCTTCTTTAACACGAAATTATGCCCTCAAGGGGTCATAATGGCTGGGCTTTGCGGGAATAATACATTTTATAAATGTTTTGTGTGTGTATGTGTGAGCAAAGGACAGAACTGACTCTAAATAGCTTTCATCTTTAAATATCTTAGACCTGTTTGTGATACTTCCCTTACCAAGTGTTGTCATATTCAAACTCAAGAGGTAGCCAATGAAAAAACAATGTGCAGATGTAAGGGAGCAGCCAAGTTTGCCTTTCCAAGTGGCTCCATTTGACTTTTCCATTCCGCCATGTTCCATGACCCCTACTCCATCTCTACCTGTGCCTGCTAGTCTAGCCCTAGGCTTTGTGACTTGATAATGTTATTCTGTCTCCCACCATTAGTCATATGTCTGCTTTCTTCTTAACACTACTGGCCTTTAGCTTGGGATTTGTAGCTAGGTTCCAGTTCCCCTACAGCTGATCTTATCAGCCATTTGTATTGTCTTGGTTCCATCAGTACGTGGTAGGGCTCTTAGGCTCACTTTTAAAGGCTGCTATTTCTAAGCAGCCTTTGAAAGTGCTTGTGGTAAAAGCAAAAAACAGAAACAGTAATTATTTTTCCTGGAAATGCAATCTGTTAAGATAGACTTTATCTTGGAACATATTATCTGGAAATAACAAATAAATAGAACTTTATAGGGTTTATAATAGAGATGCATAGTGTTGTCATTCAATCATTTATCTTCTAAAGTAAAAAATATCAGTAAACATATCACTTGGTACATATTTGTGTATTCAGTTAAGAGCTAATGTTTGTCATTTGTCAGAAGGCTCAGTTAACTATTGGCTTAGAACCACACATCCAATTGTCATCACATAAATTTAGCACCAGAACAATGAGTATGGCCAAGTGAATTAGATTATGATAGAAAAAAACAAGAAAAGTGTTTTATTTTATTAACATAGGTTGTCTAATAAGCTAAAATAAATACTAATTTCTTAGTAAAAAAGCACTAATCAAAGATAAAACTTATCTCATTAAGATGCAAGTGACATAATAGTTAAGTTTTCTTAAGAGAATTTCCACCAAAAATTGAGAAGGAATGTACATACCTATCTTTCATAATTATTGAGTTTCAAAGTTTGTGAGAAATTTATAATAGTATATGGTTAAGTATTTCATAGAAACAAGTGCCAGTTATGTATCTGAGAAACTCTGAAGGTGTTTTGTGATTAGGGTGGGGTTAATAATATAAGACATATTCCTGATATTTTTATTGCAATACAGAAAAGATGATTATTCAAACCTTGCCTCTTTATTATAAACTAGAGGCCTGATGCATGGGGGTGTGGGGCAGGGGCTTGTCCCTTAGCCCAGTCTGCACCCTCTGCGATCTCGGACCCCTAGAGAGATGTCTGACTGCCCATTTAGGCCCAATCCCACTGGTTGGTAATTTACATACTCACTCTGATTGGCTTGTGGGCATAGCTTGTGGAGTGGAGTGATGGTTAATTTGTATATTACTTTTTTATTAGGTAGGATAACTCACTACTTGGTTTTTTAAAGATATTAAATTGGAGCAATTAAAAAATAATAAATGAATGCCCTATAAAACATATATAATTTAATTCCTTAAGACCTACAAAAATTTCAAACAAAATTTCATTAAACTTGACAATCTTTCTCTGCATCCTAAACTCACTATAAGAGTTTTCATGTAGTTCCTGGCTAAAGGAATATTTAGAATATCTCAAAATTTAGATGAAAGCGATATATTGTGAAAGAGATAGGTTGTATGTGCAAGGGTGTGTACTGTGTATATGTGTAAAAGGAAGAATGAGAGAGAGAGAAAGAGAGAGAGAGAGAGAGAGAGAGAGAGAGAGAGAGAGAGAGAAGAAGAAGAAGAAGAAGAAGAAGAAGAAGAAGAAGAAGAAGAAGAAGAAGGAGGAGGAGGAGGAGGAGGAGAGAGGGAGGCATAGGTGGAGAGGGGATGGGAGGGAGAAAGAGAGAAGGAAGAATCTCCATAGGAGAGGGAAATGGAGCTGACTCTCAATTACCTGGGCTAATGAAGTGTGGAGAAAACAAAATGGCATACAATCAGCTAATCAGCTTGAGGGTTTCTTTCTCACATAACAAAGATTTCTTACTTTCACTGATAGAAATCTCAGAACAGAGGAGAGGTAAGCCTAAGAAGCACTTTGGAGAAAGATTTCTAGACTGGTACCAGATCAGGAATCAGATTTTTTTTCTCTCTTTTCAAAACTTTTACCCATTTAAAGATTGCTAAATAAATGTTCTTCCCTAGGGAAAAACATTATAGCATGCTACAGTAACACCTGCCAATCCCTATCAAGTATAACATAAAGGAATGAGTGAGGCTAACTGATATATTTCTTGCATCTCTTCTAATCCTATATAATAAAAGCCTAATATATTAAGTGTCTGGTTGTCTGGTTGGCCATTCAACCAATCAAAGCATAATATACTATTGATATCCTAAGGGTGCTCAACCAACCACTCACTATGACATGCACTGATCATCAGGGGAAGATGCTCTGACTGGTAGGTTAGCTTGCTGCTGGGGTCTGGCCAATCAGGACTGAGCGAGATTGGCTGGATACACCCTGGAGCCCTCCTGTGGTCCCTCCCCAGTTAGCCAACCTCCCATTGCCCCAATCAGGCTGAGGTGGGGTCCCTCGGCCTGGCCTGTACCCTCTTGCAATCAGGGACCCCTTGAAAAATGTCAGGGGCCTCTTGGGGTATGTTGGAGAGCTGGTTTTGGCCCAATCCCCTGTGAGCCAGAAACTGGGCAGGAGCCCTTCCCACATCCACAGCAGTGCTGAGAATGTCCTGCCTGATGGGGAGTGGGCCTAAACCATCAGTCATACATCCCCCAAGGGCTCCCAGACTGTGAGAGGACACAGGCTGGGCTGAGAGACCTCTCCTTTCCTCTCAGTGCATGGATTTTGTGCAATGGGCCTCTACTAACAATATAATTGTCACTATTGTTAGGTTCCTTTATTAAGGTATTTAGAAGAATACAGGAAAACACATTTAGAGAGGATGGTAGCTGAGCCTAAAAAATGTAATTCTAGCCCTGCTGGTGTGGCTCAATAGTTGAATATTGACCTATGAACCAGGAGGTCATGGTTTGATTTCCAGTCAGGACATATGCCCAGGTTGTGGGCTTGATCCCCAGTGTGGAGTGTGCAGGAGGCAGCTGATCAATGACTCTCTCATCATTGATTTTTCTATATTCTCTCCCCTTTCCTTCCTCTCTGAAATCAATAAAAAATATTTTTAAAATATTATATAATTCTAAAATATTCAATGAGAATGAGAAGGGGGGAGCAACTACAAAAATCAGCATGAGGGCATAAGAAATTCTGTAGTAGATTCAGCTTTTAAAACAAATAGTAGATAAGAGAGGAGGGTGAGATAACCAAAGAATACAAGAGAACACCATGAATCTATTGTATAAGAAAGGCATCATGATAACTGGAGCTAGAGACAGTCAAGAAGTACTTGAACCACTTTAGTTGAAACAAGAAAGTGAATCCATATAGTGGACTTTTATTTGTTGTCTACATAGCATTTACTTCCTAAGGTTCCTGCCAATTGTACCCCAATATTCCTTTACCCAGTTCATCTCCTACTTGAGGTTCGTGTGGGAATGATCTCATTTTCAGTACCAGAGATGGGGCTTGAGTCGCTTAATCCAATCAATTTAACCCCTCCCACAGAACTTTCTGGTCTCTGGGTTTCTGCTCCTATCAGTGATTCTCTGCATCTTCCTGTCTGTCTCTTCAATGTGGAGGCTGCAGTTTGCTCTATGACTTCATTTCTCTGACACATTTAACAAGTTTTGTTGAGTTTTCAGTTCCTTCAAGTTTTTACTTGTTAGGATGGAGAGGGGACTTCTAAGCTCCTTTCATAGCCAGACCAAACACAGGAAGCCCAAATCTGCTTTTTAACTAATTTGATGGTATAGAATCAATATCTCTTGTAAAAAAGATTCACTTACCCAAGTTTGAGAAATTCCTTCTGTTTCTTTATAGATTATTATTTTTCTATTAAATTTTAAATAAAAATGTTTAGTGTTGACTTTTATGAAATTTTCTTGTCCATTCAATATTCATTTCTATTTCGATTTGTGAAGGAAAAGGGGTATATAAAAAATGCTTCTGTTTCTGAAAGATAGTATTTACAAAGATTTCTTGCTTTCTCTTTTTTCTAAAATGCTTATTTTTAAAAGTTGTATGTTTATAAAGACAAATGCTTTTAAAGGAACACCTCAATAGGTTAGATTTGTGGGTGCACAGGATGAAAAGTAACAAGGACAAATGTAAAATTCTGCTTTTGGCTGTAAAGAATTATAGAGCTAATTCATAAATGGCACTCTCAAAGCATCTTAAGGTTTCTGTTTCCATGCTCAATGCCACCTTTCCATCCATAACATGTTTCCAGCAAAGACAGTCTGCTAGGTTCTTGACTGGAGTTCTGAACCTCCCGTAAGGTTTATCATCCATTTTTTTCCTTCAAAATTACAAATGTTATAAGTAATACTGTTATTTCAAAGCCATATTTTTATTTCAAACATTGAGACAAAAATAGAAATGATATTATGAGTAGCTATGCATTTGCCACTTATAAAATCAGCATTTTGCCTCATTTGCTTTTGATCTTGTTTTCTTTAAAAATTTTTTTAAATGTTATGGATACAATTGTAGACTCTTGTGAACCTGAACCTTAACCAATTTACCTATGCTGCTCCCAAGAATTAAACCATATTTGTTGTGTCTCAACTAATTTTTGGTAGAAATTACATCCAAACAGCATTTTAGTGATATCTTTTTGAAACTTGTAGGTTGTATTGAAATTATTTAATCTTTTCTCACTCTGAGCAAAAGTGTTTTGTCTATTTATCCAGTGTAGTTGTGGTTTGTGACATATGGCAGCATCTGTTGTAAACACTGAAAATACTTGAGAGATTATTAATATTGAGTCCAACCTTAAAAAACTCCATTGTTTATTTTCATTAAAATTAAAAACTTTGCATTCAGTATTAATAAAATTCATTCCTGCTTTGCAGTTAGCATAAAAAGCAATGAATTTCATTTGAGGAAGGAGAGCAGGATCTTATTTCCAGGTATTAATTGCCCTCCAGGACCACATCATCTTGAGTTTTGTCTGTAGAAATCCCACTCAGAAAAAAATCAGGTTAAAAACAATGTCTTGCTTAATAATATCTGAAAAATAAAACTGGGCAGAGATGACAGGCTTAACCCACTAGGCCACAAGTGACCTGAACAAGTTAGACATTTGTCTTCATTTCAGAAGGGCACTGTCTCAGCCTTAATGACTTATCAATTTCTTTAAAAATCAAGGGGGTCTAGAAGATTTAGAGTTACGAATATACCATAGAACCAAATCATCAATCTGTCTTGCATGGACTAAAATCCCACTGGTACCCATTAAAATGTAAAATTGAAAGTTCATGGGAGTACTAGGAAGACCAAGCTGTCTCTATGGTCTGAAACATCCTTTGACCAAAGTCCTCAGTGAGCAAAGAAAATGCATCAGAGAATGTGATGAATGAGAGACATAGATAGGCTGAGTGAAGGTCAATGCACAGACATCCAGAGATGGAGAAAAAGAACAAGAGACTGACTCTTTCTTGTAAGAAAGATCAGGAGTATCTGAGGAGAAAATGCTGAAAGTTCTGCGTTACACAGGGCTGGCATATAGATAAGTCAGAGAAGAAAGATGAATTAATAAGAGGTCTGAAACTGGTATTTATATGCTGAGAAGTTCATAGTGCTCTATGGATAACATACAATTAAACTTTACAACATGCTTGGAAATGAGAAATCAAGTGTTATTTTCTCGATTTATAGATTAAGAAACTGAGTCTGAACCTAGGCTCCCAATGCTAGCAGTATATTTGTCTTCTATATTCATTGTCCTGTTTTACTGAAAATATCATGAATTTGAATAATGTCATAGGTATTAAAAACAGTATAAAAATCTAAATGAATAATTATTTCCATTTACTAAAGATTTCTCCTCAAATGGATGGTGAAACATTCTAATTTGAAAAAGAACTATGTAATGTATGAAAAGAATTTCCATTTCACAGAATGGGCAATTGAGGTTCAGAGTTTGAGGAATCATTCACTTCACCCATATTACATGGCAGAGCCAGAATCTAAATCAGCACTTCTCAACCCTAAAAATCAAGCTTTCTTAATACAGTACAGGGTGGAGTTTTGACCTTCTATACCCTAAATTCGAAATGATGAGGCTGAACTGTATAAACCCTTGTAGAAAGCTCTTCATTATCTGTCCCTTGCCACATCTCTGAATATATTTCACTCCAGTGAAACTGGGTAACTTTCAGTTCTCCATTGTACCACGATTCAGTTCTCCACATGCTAAACCTTGAATTTTTTCTTCTCTCTAACACTCCAATCACCCTTTTATTGGCTGAACTGCTCATTACTCACAGCTCTCAGTTTAGGTGTCACTTCTTGGAACATTCATGAGCTCCCAAAGATTAGACTGGGGCTCTTGGTATTCTATAAAGTCTTGGACTACCACCACTGTAGCCCTTTTCACTTGGCATTTATAATTGTTTTTCACTTTCTCTTTTGTCCACAACTGAATGCGTGTCAACAGCAGGTGTTAGTTAAATTCCCGTTAAATAAATGAATCCTGAACTCTCATGTATTTATATTATCTCTTTCTCCCTACCCCCACCTGCACCAGAACTCCACCTCCTTTCCTGGAACCAACCCACAACTGTCAAGCAGCATATAGTCTTAATTGTCTTTTTACTCTTAGTCTGAGAAGTTTGAAGATAGACTTAGCTTCTCCAAGCTGCAAAAGATACCCCTAGTATTTTCACAGAGCTACCACCATAGGAAGTCTAGGCTATCTGTAGGGTCCCTTGGCCTGTATTTCTTTGATGCCTGATTAGATTACTCACACCCACAACCTCTGGTTCATCCCCCATCATGGACACTAAGTGAGACTACCCAGTGCCAACCAGCTTGGCTGAATGGCTCCCGATCAGTCTAGTCCTCATTCTCCTTAATTTTTTTCAGAAATCCACTTATATGACTCATTGGGAATCAAACAGATTAAGTCTACTACACTGCTCTTTATTGCCTCTCCTCATCAGACACAACTTGAAGATCTCCATGTTACTGGAATGGTATCAGTTGATCTCTGACTGTTGTTTTCACCCCATTATTCATTGCCCACCTCCATTGCTTCTGATTCTACCCTAATTTTACTGTTTATTCTGAATGACTTCCTACTAAAGACTCTTGTACAAAACCTCCATGTTACTGAAGACCCCAGCTGCTACCAGGCACTTTCCCTCCCTCTCCCAAACACCCCATTTCAGCAGACTCTTCTCTGCTCTTGATATCCACTGGTAAGGTATTAATCCAACCTCAACTTAGCCATCAAAGCAGACAGCTTCTTTTGGCTCAACAGCCTGAACAGAATGTGTGCCAGACAATGTTGCCACAGCTAGTTTTAAACCATGAGGCCAGGGTGAGGAGAACTGACTGAACAACTGATGAAGGCCCCTTTCTTGCCTGCTTTGATGATCATTTCAGAACAGCCAAAGCTAACTAACATTTTTATTTGTAGGAAAATAAAATCTCTAAGAATTCAGTGGTCACAATGTTAATAAAATATATTAACAACATCAGTTTTTACATAATGTATTAGTATTATTCACAAGGGGAGAAAGGTTACAAAAGCAGTGATGAAAGGAAATTAATATCTTAATAGAAGCTTCTCCCAACATATAAAGTAAAATCATGAATGCAATCTTTCATTGTCTTGGGGAGGAAACTCCTTCTTAGACAACGCAGAATCAGGTAATAATTACAAGTTCCTTTAAAAAAATGTTTAATAGATTTTTAGAGAGAGAGAGAGAGAGAGGAAAGAAGAGGAATAGAGAGACAGAAACATCTTTGAGGCAGGAACATCATCTATTCTATTGGATGCCTCCTACATACCCTCTACTAGGGATCCAGCTCTCAACCCAGCATATGCTCTGACCAGGAACCAAACCAATGGCCTCTTGTTTCCTGGTTTGATGCTCAATCCCAGAGTCACACCAGCTGGGCAATAATCACAAGTTCTTTTTTTTTTTTTTAATATATTTTATTGATTTTGTACAGAGAGGAAGGGAGAGAGAGAGAGAGAGTTAGAAACATTGATGAGAGAGAGTCATCGATCAGCTGCCTCTTGCACACCCCCTACTGGGGATATGCCCGCAACCAAGGTACATGCCCTTGACCGGAATCCAACCAGGGACCTTTCAGTCCCCAAGCTGATGCTCTATCCATTGAGCCAAACTGGTCCCGGCAATCACAAATTCTGAACAGGAGCAGAGACCAGTTTTGAAACTGCCCCATGCAAACTACCAGCATCTCAACCAGAAGAGTTGAGGTTTGTGTTGCAATGTGCAGAAGCATATAAGAAGGACTCAGAATTAGACCACCTCTGCAGAGCTCAGAGAGAGCCAGGATGGATTTTCCTCTCCATTTGATTTGCTAGAAATGAAACCCAGGGAGATTTTATAGCCTTTTAGTACTCATAAGCCTTTCATTTTATCCCTGTTTTATGGCCCTTCTTGCTGAGACTGTAATGCACAGGGGAGACCTGCCGAGACACCTGCGCTCATCCATTCCGCGTGTGCCTGTTGACAGAACCCATTTGGTTGTCAGGTGCCACTTCTGCTTGGAGAAGGAATCATGGCTTCAGAATACTAGGCAGCACAAGGTGATGAGACAGACAGACTTCAGAGCCCAAAGACCTGCTACCAAATTGATGTAACCTTTACCTGACACCACGTAATTTTTATGAGACTCAGTTTCCTCTTATGCAAAATGGGGAGATAATAAGGTGCATCTCACAGAACGCGATTGGATGCTGAATGAGGCAGTACAAGCTTTTTGTTTGGATCTTGACTGCTGTGCACCTCTACATTTGTTTCTGTAAAATGCAGCCAATAGCCCTGGCCAGTGCTGCTCAGTGGTTACAATGTCAGCTTGTACAGGGAAGGGTTGCAGGTCTGATTCCTGGTCAAGGGCACATTCTTGGTCAGGCGAGTGCAGGAGGCACCCAATTAATGTGTTTCTCTCACATCAATGTTTCTCTCTCTCTCTCTCTCTCTCTCTCTCTCTCTCTCTCTCTCTCTCTTTCTCTCTCTTTCCCCCTTCCTCCTTACTTCCCTTTCCCTTCCTTTCACTCTAAAAATCAATGGAAAAAATATCTTAAGGTGAGGATTACTACCACCTCATGGAGCTAATAATAATACCTACTTCATAGAGTTATTGGTAGTGTTAAATGAGTTATTACGTGAGAAGTGCTTAGAAAAAAACAGGCATACCATAGTCCCCCATAATAGGATATGTGAAGTCTCTAACAGGGGGTCTGTCACACAGAGGATGCCAACCTTATTAGCACCATCCCACTCCTCCTCTATTTTAGGTAAGGACTTTTACTTCAGGTGGCATTTTTTTAGAGTACGTGGCTTAGCACATTGCAGATCTTGTGGTGAATCTTCATAGAGCAACCTGCCTAACTTAGAAAGAGTTCTAGTTTGGTCCATGGCACCTAACCCTCCAAAACCAGCCCATCTGAGTCAGAATGTTCATTAACCCTCAAATTACTCAAGCACCCCTTTTGCTCTGAACGAGTAGCTGTGGTTTCTGCTATTATGGGCTGTGGAGAGCAGCTTAAACTTTCACACACACTAAAAATATGCTCACCTCCACAATGGGACCACAGTGGATGTTTAAAAATATCTCCCCAAGCTTTGTCACAAGGGCCCAAATTCTCAGTATGAGAGCCATCAGCACTGGGTTAACAAGAAAATAAATTAGCTGGAATAGGACCAAGAATCAGGGCTCATACACATGCTGCCATCTAAGTGAACACAGAAAACTTAGCCTATCTTGAAAAACCCAGATCCTCTCCTGGTTTTTTCTCATGTACTTCTCCGCTGACCCTTCAAAGGTTTTTACAATTCCTCCAGCTAGCCATCTTGAAAAGAGGTTAGAAAAAGCAAAAGAAGAAAAATACTGAGGCTACTCAACTCAACCCAAATTGTTCCTAGCTATCATCACCACATTCTATCTCTTTTAAGAGTAGAGTCTTAATGTCACAAACTCTGTCACTCAGTTCCTGGTTCCTGGCCAGACTTAAGCAAATGCAATCTAGGTGGCTATCTAATATTCAACTTTTGAGTTCTGCTCACATTTATTGACTTTGGGCACCTTTTGGAGACTGGGTGATGGGCTTTCACAAAGTTTTTTTTTCCTTTTTCTTTTTTTTCTTTTCTTTAATCCTCACAATAGTGAGAGGTTTGCAGGAAGTGAATAACTTCCCCAAGGTCACACAGCAACTATGTGGAGGTCCTAGATCTGCCTGACCACAAACGCCTTGATCTTCCCTTTAAAGCTGCAGGTGTGGCCATTTCCTGGGTGTGGGGAGTATACTTTGGGGTGGAACCGAAGGCTTGAAGAATGTGGAAATAGAAAAATTGTTATGAAGGCTGTAATACACTGAAATAAGACACCCAACAACGAAAGCTTAGTTGAAGTTCAAAAGCTTAATTTCTCGACTTTGTTCAATTGTTCTTCTTAGTAGTGGAGATGGAGAAAATAGTGAGTGACTAGAGATTTATAATTTGTGTGGAAATATGAAGTCAAGATGAGATTTCATAAGCAAAGAAAATTGGTAATTATCAAGGAATTGGACATTCTTTAACTATGAGAGAATGAATAAGAGAAGTTAAGGAGGGGTGGTTATGGAGTAGAGAGAATTTTTAGTGAATTTATTGGATTCCAGTTGTAGCTTTACCAGTGAGTAACTTTGGTGACACAGAGATTAAGTAATGAGTTGAGGAGGATGACAAACTGATAGATTGGAACGTCAAGAGAACTGTCAGTGTAGATATATTGAAATTTCTGAGAATTATAAGAAGAGAAAAACAAATCAGAAACTAAAGATGTTGCCTCATATTTCTGTCATATATTTCACTATATATTTATTATATATAGTTCTAAGAAATATATCACATATTTTTTTTTTAAGAAAGACAGGAAACATACAGCTATCTATTTAATTTGGGGATTCTACATTGCTGATTATTTAGGCATATGTGCTGAGCACAGCCAAATTTATTCCCATCAAATATTTCTCTCCTGTTCTATGTGCCTGAGATGAAAAAAGGTGGCATTATTGTTATTATTATTTATATTATCTGTGGGGAACTAAAGCACGAGCCCTTTATCTATTTTTTAATATATGTTTATTGATTTCAGAGAGGAAGGGAGTGGGAGAGAATAGAAACATAATGATCAGAGAGAATCATTGTTCAGCTGCCTCCTTCATGCCCCCAACCGGGGATTGGGCCTGCAATATGGACTCAATCAAACCATGACCTCCTGGTTCATAGGGTGATGTTCAACCACTGAGCCACGCTGGCTAGGCAAGATGGCATTATTTAAACCACTTTGGTGGGTAGACCTAATTCCTTAGTTATCTAATACAACCTAAACAACTAATAGTCATTTATTATAAACTAAAGCTGTTTATTCATAATATGCAATTTTTTTCAGCTTAGGGCCAAAGAATAGGTTATTTTCTTTTTCTTTTGTCCCCTTACCAAGAACTGAGTGATTTTTGTAACTATCATCACAATTAAACTACAGATTTAAAGCTTTTCACTTAAAAAAGAATGCAGATTTGCATTTGTAGTATGTTCATAGTTATTTTTCAAATTTATACATAAAGACTGGAAGGAGTTACAGGAAGATAATAATAAGATATAGGGAATGATGGGCTATTATATTATATTTTTCTATTATTTTTTTACTCTTCCTGGCAGAGTAATGGCAATGTGTAATTTTTACAAAAAGAACAAACCAACAATATTTATATGTGGCCTATAATAAATGTATAAATAGAATAATACTTTTACTTTCATCTAGATTTATTGTTTTGCAAAGGACACTATCAAGAATTAAGATATTGTTCAAAGAACAGGAACTGGAATCTATTTGGAATCCTTGCTGAATTAATAATTGTTCCTTCAGGGCAAGACTGCATATGTGAAGAGCAGCCAATAAATCTGTCACTTGGTGTATGGTATCACATCTGGAAACAGAAATGTTTGAGAGTGACACACCTGCACACGCAGATGAACTACCTGAGATATACCTCTCACAACAAGGATAATGCATTCTCTCTCCCAATTAAGCATGGCTTAAGTCTGCCAAAGTAGACAATTAGCACTGTCTCTAAAGCTATGTTCCCTGGTGATATGGGTCGAATTGTAATTCCCTAAAATGTATGTTGAAATCCTAACTCCTGGTACCTCTATGAATCTTACTTTATTATCTTTGCAGATGCAACCAAATTAAGATGAGGTCATTAGGATGAGCACTAATCCAATATGACTGGAGTCTTTGTTTAAATTTTATTTTCCAATTACAGTTGACATACAATATTGTAATAGTTTTAGGTAGAACATAGCAATTAGATGTGTATACCTACAAAGTGATCACCTGCAAAAGTCTAGTACCCATCTGATTGGTGTCTTAATTAGAAGAGAAAAGGAGACACTGAGACAGACCCAGTGGGGGGAAAGCATCATGTGACAACAGAGACTGAGATCAAAATCTGACAGCAACAAGTCAAAGAACCCTAAGGACTGCTGGCAAGCCACCAGCAGTGAGCAAGAGGCCAGAGATGAGCCTCCCCTGTGGGTTTCAAAGAAAGCATTGCCTTCTAGATGCCACAACTGTGAGACAATAAATGTCTGTTGTTTTAAGCCACCCAGGCCCTGGTACTTTGTTATGGCAGTCCTAGGAAATGAATACACTATTAAATTACAATTGTTCATTTAGAATTCCAAACATTTATTTAACAAAAATCATTTTCTATCTATGCTCAAAATTGGAGTGATTGCAAAGATGTAGAAAGGTAAAGTGGTTAAGTGAGCTGGGAATCTGCCAATATTACTAGTGTTGTCTCAAGTTCCTATGTAGATTTAAATATTCAAAGTGAAATAAGGTTAATAAAAAACTTGAGGCACAAAAGGGAAGTCATCAAAGGAGAAGTAATGAATGAAGAAAACTTACTAAATTGAAATTAAAGTGATGGGTAGGTCATATTGCCAAGCTCTGTAGATAGAAAAGATTGGATTCTTAGCAAAAGGCAACTAACATGGTCTGGAGAAATACTCCAGGGATTTATCACAGGTAGCTGTCATGGTGGCAAAGGACTTTTGGTTCTAGCTGGGACTAAGAAAACAAGTTAATTTCAGGTTCTGTGCCCAGATTGACTTTCTTCAGTGGTAAATTGCTATGGGGAACACTGTGGAGAAGTATTCTAAGTCTGGTTTTAGGCTGGAAGGAAAGAAGGTTGAGATTGATTATTAATGCCTGACATGGATATGGTTTGGGGAAATGATGATTATAAAGGTACAATATATCTCTGTTAAGAGTTATTTTAGTAGCTGAATGATTATGGACCATTGTTGGACAAACATACTTCGTAGATCCTAATAGCACATGGAGCCTGGGGCCTTTTTACAACTCTAATATAGTAAGTAAGAGAAAGAGTTAAACATCATTTCTTGAGTGGGTAAAGGAAATAAAAATTTTTTTTTCAAAATAATTCCTTAGGGGTGCCCTGGTATTTGAGTTTATTTAGATCCTGGTCATTTTTTTAAAATGAAGGAGAATACAATGGACATAAAACTCTGGGGAGGGAGGGTATGTATGGGAGGGAGGAGGGCAAAAAAAAATCAATAAAAGATATTAAAAAATAAATTAAATGAAGGAGAATAGGCTAATGTTAATAATTGTTGGTATTTGTTGTTTTAATAGCTGTGTGGGTGAGGTTTTTTTTTCCTGTTTATTTATTTATTTATTTTGGAGGAAACAAATCCTTTCTGATGAGGTTCACTGTCAATCTGGGAAGCTAGATTATTTGGAGTACAAGCCTATGGTTTGTCCACCACCATGTACTTGATGGCAGTGTGTCAATGTTTTGATTATGATATTGAAAAGGGTGGAAAATAATGTCTTGATGGGCCATGTAAATTGAAGGCCCAGCATGGAAGATTGGAGTGAGAATGAATTTCAAAATGTTGGCACAGCAGGATGAAGGAAGAGGGTAACAGATCCCAGTTAAGCATGAGGAGGCTCACAGTCTCCCATTTTCTGTGTCCTGCATCGAAACATTATCTGTGCTGGGACCAGGTGGAAGTTCTGTAGTTGTGTTCTTGGCGTGAGACCTTTCCTAACTCTATTTCACTCTATTGTTCTCCTTTCTATGTGTCAAGTTTAAGAGCAGCTTTATCAGTGGGGAATAAAAAAGACTGTTTGGATACCAAACAGATTAGCATAAGGGCCAGGTGTTTATAGCAACAAATGGAAGCTATTGTAGTTAGATACCTAGTCCATGAAAGATGTGTGAAATTTCAACTTCTCCTACTTCATGGAGGATATCGCTAGTCCTAACAAGCAAATGCCAGACAACTCAGAAAGCTCTTGACTACAGCATTACTTAAACAAAGTCATTTGCCAATTAAGGTAGTTATGAACTATCTTCAATAATAAAAGGTAATATCAGGAATTGAGATAGAACCAAAGGGGTAGCAGTCAACAAATGGAAATTAGGCCTTTAATTGGTGATTCCAAGGATGAGTATCCAGAGATAGATATCTAAAGGCTGATCTCAAATGAGGAAAGAAGGCTTTGAGGGCAAAAATGAAATATTAGACATTATTGATAATGGAGTTCAGTGCTGCTTAACAATGGAGATACATTGAGACACGTGTTGTAAGGTGATTTTGTCACTGTGTGAAGATCATACAGTGCACTTGCACACATCTAGATGGCATAGCCAACTATACACCTAAGGTATATGGTATAGCCTATTGCTTCTAGGCTACAAACCTATACAGCATATTTTGTAAAAACAGCATGAGATTAAATCAAGCGCAAGAGTAAATGATGCAATCAAGAGTCACAATAAACACAAGTTGCCAGTATAACATGGGTTCCTTTTTTACAGTAAAAATGTTTTATAAGTAGAAAGAATACTCTAAAATAATAATAATAATAATAATAATAATAATAATAGTGTAATATAGTAAATACATAAACCAGTAACATAGATGTTTATTATCATTATTCAGTGTTATGTACTGTGTATAAATTGTATGCTATGCGCTGTATTTTATAAGACTGGCAATGCAGTAGGTTTGTTTACATGAGCACCACCACAAACACATGAGAAATGCATTGCACTACGATGCTAGGACATTATGAAGTCACTAGGCAATAAGAATGTTTTAGTTTTAATATAATCTTTTTGGAAACAGTGTTAAATATGCTGTTTGTTGTTAACCAAAACATCCTTATGTGGAATGTGTGTGTGTGTGTGTGTGTGTGTGTGTGTGTGTGTGTGAGAGAGAGAGAGAGAGAGAGAGAGAGAGAGAGAGAGAGAGAGAGAGAGAGAGAATTTAAGTGGGTCCCAGAAGAATTTCAGATTAGTTGGCTTAGTAATAGTTTGTTTTCCAAAGAAACTGGAGTTCAAACATCTAATAATCAAATTAAATGATGAATAGGGCAGTGATGATTCCACTTAAAGAATAAAGGAATCTACTATTGAAAAGCTGTTCATGGGAAGGGGACCTAGGAAGAAATGTAATAAAAAGGAAGTATGAGAATGGAACTGATTCACAGTATTTGGCCAGTAAGAAAGAAGGCTAAATTTGATCATTAGGACTAGACCAGAACCCAGAAACTGAGATGCCAATGTTAGAGAAAAACCTGGAGTAAAATGGATCAGTAGTACAGCAGTGAGGTACCCACAGCTATGAGGTACTGAATTTATATTTTTCTTCAGGAAGCTGCTTGGAGCCTGAGTGGATCAGAGGCTGTAGACAGAGTTAAGAGGTTCTATCTGTGCAGATTAAAGAATGGAATTATGATCAATGATCTTATGTGAAAAGATAAAGAACCTGGCTAATGATTATGTCCATCTTTTAACAGAGGCTAACAACTCTCTGTTTTCTTAACTTAAGGTGAAATTTCCCAAAGCTTTGGGAATTCTGAGTATACAATTCAAGATGGCTGATGGATAGAATTGTTTTTCCTTTAGTCTACAGATTTCTAGAGCCAAATATTCTAATGTGTAATGTGGCCTGATTTTCCCCACCCCCTCAAATGAATAACCAGAGCTTTTTGTAAAGATTTTTTCTTCCTTTGTATTTCCACATAAATGGGCCTTTACTACTGATCTACTTTGAATTGAAATTGCAGTAAATTCCTACACAAGGGATTAATCATGTTCAAAGAAAATGATGCAGCAGAGATTGCTATTTGTCCTAATATCCATTCTCCCCTTCATCTCATTGTAATCAAATTTCTAATTTTTAGCTAGACACATAACAACACTTAAAACAAATGATACATTTCTTAGCCTTCTTAGGGTTTGATGTGGGCACATAGATATGTTCTGGCCTGTAGAATGTAGGGGGATGGAGGTACACAAGTTCCTATGAAAGAAGGAACATTCTTCCCATTTCCATTTCCCCACTCTCACAATTTTCTGGCTGGACTGTGGATAAGGTTATGAGCCATTTTGGACCATGCAGTTGAGGGTAACGCCCAAGAGGTGAAACAAGACTGAATAGTTGAGTCCACAGCCAAGAGATATAAATGGTTAGTCAATATTTCAGTGACTTTTCTGGGGAGCATGCTACTGGATGAGTTAAAGAGTTAAAACTGACTTTGGGATAGATATATCCCAAGAGAAGGAGATGCACAACTGGAGATTTAGTCTTCTCTATCATTGAGGTGTGGACAGAGGAAGAGGGAAGAGCATGTGTTAGAAAGACTGTTTTCTTTTACTGCCTTCTTTTCTGGGATGACCACTCCATTCCTGATCATCATTATAGAGCCAGAGTTTGCCTTCATAGGACACCTAGACTCTGAGTTTTATTATCAAACTTCCCATTTCTTTACATTGACAGAAGCCTGAAGTACTCACCCAAATTTTCCCACTTCTTTGTTATAATTTCCCTCCTCCACAAGAAAAAAATTCACCCAACACATTCAATTCTGCCTCTTTCCATCTTCGTCAACTCCTAATAATTCATCACATGGCAACTTAATCTTCCACAACGGAGCGATATCTGATTGAGCCTAGACTCCTGCTATATCCTATCACAGTAAACTCTATGTCCTCTATCAAAAACTTATCACACTTTATTTGAAATGGCTTGACCCTCAAAGGGACTATGCACTCCATGGAACATAGACTTGGTCAGTTTTGCTCTCCATTGAATTGCTAGTCTCTGGTACAGTACCTGTACACTTGTTCCCATTATTTGAATGAATGATTGGGTAAATCAGATGGTTGGTTGTGAAGTAGGTAAGGCTAATCTGCTTATAGGTTCTGCCTGGTATCTAGTGTTTTTATGATACATCTTAGCTACCTAATTCACTATCCTATGATGCTCTATCCAGGAGTGATCTACTAAAAGCAAGCTTTGAGCCTGTCTTCCCTCTTGCCTTCTTATAGAAAATTTAACCTGTATGCTGTCCCACTCCCTCAGATGCTTGATTTATACTAATATGCTAAGGGTTATAAAAGGCAATTTAGATGCTACTAAGCTAATATGGTAATCATCGACTTGGTTTTTCATTTCTGAATTTTTAATGAAGAGCTTGATAGTGAAATAAATTATCTTAAAAATAACAAGGTTTAAAGATATATTGCTTTAGGTGGCAGTAGTAAGCAGCACTTTCATCTTTCCCTTTCATTTACCAAAGATTCAACAAATATAATTTTCATCATAGGAGGCTATTTTGATTCTTTTCAGAATCATTTAGAAAGGGAAGAATTGAAATAATGCTAAAGTATCCCCCTGGGCTCTGACAAACTTTCTTGTTTGTTGTTCTTTTTAGCAAGTGGTGTGCACCACTTCCAAGCTTGTCTCATAAAATTCTCCCTTTCATGCTTCTTCTCCATAGTCTTCCCCTTCCAGCTATCTGAGATCTTAATCCTACTTCCTCACCAACAGAGTGGTCTTAGAAACCATGTGTTGAACATGGTAGAGCTGTCATCAACCTGGATCCCTGAATAATACCTGTGTCCATTTCCACCTCTGGAATGGTGGGAGAAAATTCTCCAGGGGTCCTGTGTTTCTGCAGACCTTTCAAGCAGAGACACTGACAAAGTTATTCTAGACTACATCTTTTCCTTCCTTTTCTTTTCTCTTCTTTTGTTTATTTCCATCACCATTTATTCTTTATACCTTCTTCCACCTCCATCCACCCTTCTGCCTCTCACAATCCTCCCTCTCCCTCTCCCTCTCCCTCTCCCTCTCCCTCTCCCTCTCCCTCTCCCTCTCCCTCTCCCTCTCCTCTCTCTCTCTCTCCCTCTCCCTCTCCCTCTCCCTCTCCCTCTCTCTCTCTCTCTCTCTCTCTCTCTCTCTCTCTCTCTCTCTCTCTCTCTCGTTTAATTCCTCCATGACCCCCAGCCCAGTAGACTACATAGTTTTTAAATTAAACTTTTATTTATAGGTAACTGTAGATTTACATACAGTTGTAAAGACATAATACAGAGAGATCTGAGTACTGTTTACTCAGTTTTCTCCAAATGATAACATCATGGAAATCCACAGTGCATATCACAACCAGAACACTGATATTGATACAACTCACCAATGTTTTTCCAATTCCAATTTTATTTGTACTTGTGTATGTGTGTGAATGTGTTTATGAGTGTATTTGGTTCTATGCAATTTTACCACATTTGTAGGTTTATGCATCCTCCACCAGTTAAGATGCAGAAACAGTTCTATCATCACAAAGATTCTTCATTTTGCCTTAATGACCCCATTCACTATTCTTCCTCCCCGACTCCTACCACCTAGAATTCTAGCAATATGTTCTCCATCACTATACTTTTGTCATTTTAAGAATGCTACTTACTAGTAAAATGCAATCAGATAGCATTTGGATTGACTTTTTTGATTCAGTATAATTTTCTTGAGATTAATCTAAGCTATTGCTTGTATGAGAGTTTATTCCATTTTATTGCCAAGTAGTATTCCATGGTATGGATGTATATCAGTTTGTTTAACCACTCACCATTGAAGGGCTTGTGAGTTCTTTCCAGTTTGGACTATTACAAATAAAGTCACTATGCACATTCACATATAGGTTTTTGTGTAAACAAATTTTTATTTCTCTGGACTATACATCCAAGAGTGCAACTGATGTGTGGTGTGGTAACTACATATTTAGTTCTGTGAGAAACTGCTATACTTATTTCTGGAGGGGCTATGCCACTTTATATTTCTACCAGCACGGAGTGACCCAGTCTCTTCAAATCATTGCCAGCATTTGGTAATACCACTATTTTGGATAGTAAGCAATCTGATAAAAATGTGTGATGTTTCATTATGGTCTTAATTTGCATTTTCCTAATGGCTAATGATGCTGAACATCTTTTCATGTGATTATTTGCCATCTGTGAATCCTCTTCAGTCTAATTTTTCACTTTGTGTCATTTGCTATTTTCTAATTGGATTGCTTGTTTGTTATTTTATACTGTTGAGTTTTGACAGTTCTTTATATATTCTGGATACTAGTTCTTTGTTGGGTATATGGCTTGAAAATATTTTCCCCAGGTTATAGCTTGTCTCTTCAGTTTTTAATATTTATGTTTTTATTTAAAACTAGAAGCCTGATGTACAAAATTTGTGCAAGAGTAGGCCTTCCTTCTCTGGGCTGCCAGCACCAGCTTCCCTCTGGTATAAGGCACCCATGCTTCCCTCTGGCCCACTGGCAGACACCCCGGGACCCAGGCTTCCCTCCCAGCCACTGCTTCATCCAGAAGGTCACCCAGAAGGATGTCTGGTCTAATTAGCATATTATGCTTTTATTATTATAGATTTCTTAAAATCCATAGTTGAATGAATGAAGACTCCTTTAGTGGAATGAAAGACCTTGGCAGATCAAAAGTGAAGATATTTAAGAACTTTCTGTTTTAGATAAGCCAATTTCAAGGCATACCAGCAAAATAATATTACTCAAATTATAGACATTGTATATTTCACTTAGCTAACTTCAGTATATTACTTCCTCATTTGGAAGTTTTGAGTGAATGAATTCCCATTATCCACAAGATAAATGTACTGTCCCTAAACCTAAACACTCCGTATTAATTATTCAGATTATTTATTTCACTGTCCTCTCAACACACCATAGGGATTCTGAACATTTTATTTTTTTGCTGTTTTCCTTGCCCTTGGCAAACACAGCTTCCTTCCTCCTCTCCATTTGTCTACCCTTCCGTTTAGAATGAATTCAATGTCAATGGACTGATTTGGAGGTACAGCGTGAGTGAGGAAGAGAAGAGACTGGGTGTTTGGCCAGGAACTCACTTTGGTCACCATTTGAACTCAGGAAGTGGCTTTTGGGGTGAAATGAGGAACTAACCTCTGAGAGGAAGTATGACTGGCAGGGCTATGGGAGTTTGCCATGAAACTCCCGGACAAAAGAAAGGAGGGCCTCACTTTGAGAGAAAAAAGGGTTAATGCTACATTTTTAGCTCAGTTTCTTTCCTCCTGTATTTCCCTTCCTGGTTATGGATGCCTTAGCCCAGACTTGGACTAAGGAGTCTGCACCACCCTCTGATCCATATGCTCTTCCATCACATGGTAATCCCTCTGCCTTTCCATCTGGAATGTCATAGTGGCACTCAATGATGGCTAGGAAGAGGGTATGGAACATTCTAAACTCACCTACCTTTTCAGTTCTAGAAATGGACAGCATTTTCTTTGCTACTTCTGGCTCTCTAGGCCCTATTCCAATAAATAGGATGGCCTGACTTCACCTCTTGCAAACACATTTTGAAAGGTGACAGCTCCCTTTATCCGTGGTCATGTCTGGAGACAGCAACGTGTGGCCTATAAATGCAGGGATAATGGAGCTACAGATCCAAATCTCATCGTAATCCCAAAGTATCCCACAAATGACATCCTGTCTATCAACAGTTAACACAGGGAGTTACGACACAGGCCTGATCCTTGATTCAAATAACTGGAGCCATTCTAGCATCCATAAGTAGATAAAGGATAGACTTTCGATGCTTCTAGGCAAAAACTCCTCTTTTTGATTTCTCACTTCTCATTCTTCTTTCCTGCCCTCACCCCTGTCTACATACCTTTCTCTTTCAATGGAAACATAAGTCTGCCTTTTAATAAAGTCCCAATAATGATCCTTTTTGAAAGGGATAATAATCACTCCCCATTTTACATTCCAGTCACATGATGGTGGAGGAGAATAAATCAGTTAAACAGCAAGATGCAGCACAACTAATTTTCATGTAAAAGGGGGGTGATTGCTTTTTTTCAAAATGGAAAAAAAAAGCCATTGTGATTTTTTTTAAGCTGTTAAAGCCCAAACATCCTTGTCTATCAGTTTATGAATTATTAATTAAAAAAAAAACAAACACGGAGAGAAAAGGAGGCTTTCTTTTTCTAAATATCATCTGCTAAGCCACCGGGGCCTGAAGAGGCTCACACTGATTCCTGATTTACATAGTCCCAGTGGGAAGTTAATGAAGACTGCGGAGCCACCTTTCAACATGCAGATAAACCTTCATGTATTTAAAAGCAGGGAATCTGTGCTTGTTCCTGGCAAATTATTCATCTAAGATCTGAAGTTTCTGACACTGCCTGCGTCAGATAAACTGTCACCCAAATTACAAACTAATTAGTGATTCAAACATTTTCGAGCTGATTGATGACAGAATAATTTACGCTTGTTTCTCAGTTTCCAGCTGGCACGGGCTGCTGACTGGAGCCCTAATTAACGCGGGTACATCAGTCATGTTCTGCCAAGGCAGCACGTACAATTAAAAGGCAGTTTAAATGGAATATCACATTAAAAAGGCTGGGAGATGCAAATGTGAGGAAACAGCGCTTTAGGAAGAAATGACAACAAAACCCCACAAACCAAAACAGAATGGGGGGGGGGGGGAAGGACTTTTTATAAATGGAGAAATAAATTGTACGCTACGTTGAGCATTTAAAAAAAAATTAAAAAAAAAAAAGAAAAACCAAGAGGAGCCAGACTGGGCATACTAAATATTTTTGTATTTAAGGAGTTTTATTGAGATGAGGGTTTTGCTCTGTTCAGTGCAAACAGTTCAGATAACAGGCCTTTCCATTTGTTCTTGGGAAAAGGGGCCTCCTTCCCCCACTCCTCAGCAACGTTTGGGTGGGTGGGATTTCTTGTAGGTCACGTGGGCTGTTCCCAGGCCCACAGACCATCCTACTTCTGTCTTACAGGCTGGGTTTACACTGCCTTTTTGTTGATGGCCCTGGTCTATCCCACAGCCTTGCCACTTAGGACTGCCTTGCATTATAAAAACAAACAAAATAGAAACACATATGTACAGAGAACAAATCGATGGTTGCCAGATGAGAGGGGTTTGAGGTGAAGAAGGTGAAAGGGATTCCTAAGTATAAATTGCCAGCTATATGGTCTCGAGGATGTAAGATACAGCATAGAAAATATAATCAATAATGTTCTAAGAACTCTGCATGGTGTCAGATGTGAACTAGACTTACCAGGGTGATCATTGTGCTGTACATCATATCTCTAGGACTCATTTATTTTATCCCTGGAAGTATGTAACTTTGACCCCCTTCACCTATTTCACCCCTCACTGTGCCTCCAGCCTTTTTACATCTTCCTGTCCTTTGAATATTCAGTGAGCTCAAAGTCCTTTATGCACTGATCTGTCCTTAAGATAATTGTGTAAATGTCCTATTCGTCTAGACCAGTGGCTCCCAATGTGGGGCACATGCCCCACAGGGGTACAATTTGCCTTTTAAGGAGGGCAATTTGAGAATGAGTTATTAACAGTGATTTTTTTTGCATTTCTTATGGTTCTAGGAGCTTCATATACAGTATATAAATATATATTATGACATATTTATGCATTTCAGTTCTCTATGATATGTTTTAAAACTTTGCTATTTTTTATATCACTTCATATTATTATTATTTTTAAAACAATTTCTTAGTGATTTCTTCCTCAGTACCTTAACTGTCATACCGTTTTTTTATTTTTCTCTTTCTTAGATGCCATGTTCTTTGGAAGCTTATTTAGATTAAGTTAATGGCCTTTTAGGCTTCCTCCATGTGAATAGGAGTTCACTTCTTGAATAATAAAAATTATATGTCATGGGGTGGGGGACATCAGGATTGTAGAGATGTTTAGGTGGGGCTTGGCCAAAAAAAGGTTGGGAACCACTATTCTATAAGGTTGGGAACCACTATTCCATATTGTACTTTCTTTGAGAGCAATTAGTGACTAGTATAATCGGATCTGGCAAACTTTCTCTTTAAAAGGCAGGTAGTAAATATGTTTGGCTTTGCAGGGTGTATAATGTCTGTCACAGCTACTCAACTCTGCCATTGTAGCTCAGAGCCAGACACAGTACATAAACAAATGAGTGGGTGGAAGGCTGTGTTCCAAAAACAACAACCAACAACTTTATTTATGGATACTGAAATTTGAATTTCATATAATGCTCATGAAATAGTCTTCTAAGTTTGATTTATTTTTAACCATTCAAAACTGTAAAACCGTTTTTAGCTCATGGGTCATATAAAAAGCAAGGCGCAGGCTGGATGTATCCCACAGCTGATAGTTTGCTGACCCCTGTTGTAAGCTGTACATTCTTATTAGTGTTTATTTCTGAATTCAATTAAGTGTGATTTATTTTTAAAGTTTTACTTTCAAAAACGACATGTAAAATAATATATCTTCCTATCTTATTAGATCTAGAATTTCTTACAAGTGATTATCTTTGAAATAGAAAGGATGATTCACATAACTTTTTTTTTTAAAGAGCAATTAAAAAGATTATGCATAGAGACAGTGACTCTAATATGCTTTTGTTATGACTATAACAATAGTGTTTTTGGAGTTACCATTTTTTAAGTTGATAAAGTAAAAAAAAAAATTAAGTATGAATGCCATGATAAAAAAGGAGAGTAGACTTTGGCATCTGGAATAGAATGCTAGTTCTATTTCTTGCCAACTGTGTTCCTGGGCAATCTACATAACCTTTCTGAGTCTCTGTTTTCTCATCTGTCAGTTGGTATAATAATACCTTTCTTGTGTGACTGGTTTGAGGGCTAGAGGTAATGTCTCCAGCACAGTCCAGAAGCATGATCCACATTCAGTAAATATAACCTAACATTCTCTCTTCTACTCCTTCAGAGAGTGACCAAATTGCAATACTGAGAGACTGAACCAACTTCATACTTTAAGAACAGGTACTGCGAATTCCCTGTGGATATTTTAACCTGGAAGGCAAATAAGGGAGTGCTCATCACTTTGTTTTTATAACTTGCAGCCATATGCCACTTCATCCAAGTAGAGCTTGGCACTTAGGTAAGCTGAAGAGGAACACTGTAGTCATATTGGGAAAGAATTAATTTGGAGAACAAAGCAGGCAAATTTCTCTGTTACGAACTAAGACATTGTTCTCATCTATCGTCAGTTATTAGAGGACTTCTTAAACAAACAAACCAAAAAACCTATGCTTTTGTATTTCTGAGGGAGGGGAGAGGAAATAAAAAATATGCATGGTTGAAAAAGCACTGCATAGAGAAATCTATAATGAATAGTAAGTGTTGTGAAAATTTTGAGGTCAAAGTACATTCTATTGTTTCATTCTACTTAAATCAACTCTTCAAATTTAAATAACTTATTAAAAGTAAACCTGTACTGGATTCTGACGCAGCCTCCATATATCCTGCTCCACTTAGCTCTAACTTGTAAACCTAATACAGGGTGGGGGTGTGTCTGAAAGTGAACAGCTGCTGTACCAGCAGGTTGTGGGAAACACCACCAAGGGAGGAGGGTCAACCTACATGATTTGTCTAGGTCAAAACACAAGTCAGAAAAAAAAACCAAAAACAAACAGGCTGACTTAGAAATCAACTTACACACCGAAGTGCATAGTACTGACCATAATTTTCAAACATCAGTGGCCAAAAACTATCTAGTTAAAATTATTTTTTTCTGAATCCTCTTGAAGCATCTAGTGAATAAAATGTTTGTTGCCTGTTCTTTTGTGTCCCATTTTGGACAGGAGGGACTTCATTGCTCTTTCTATGATCATATAATAGTATAGGTTTGGGTAGGGGTTTGTGATTTATAAAGTATAATTAATTTTAATTCAAAAGACATTTATTTAGCTTCTGTGATAGGTTGAATTGGGTCTCCCAAAAGATGTTGAAGTCTTAATGCCTACTGCCAGCAAACATGACCTTACTTGGAAATGGGGTTCTATGCAGATGATCAAGTAAGATAAGGTCGTTAGTGTAGGCTCTAATTCAGTATGATTGGTGTACTTATAAAAAGGGGAAATTTAGACTCAGAGATAGACATGCACAGAGGGAGAATGCCATGTGGACATAATGACAAGTTGGGATTCTATCTATAAAAAGCCAAGGGATGCCCAAACTCCCAGAAGGTAAGATGGACCCACTAACAGATTCTCCCTCAGTGCCCTCAGAAGAAACCAACTCTCCTAACACTGTGACCGAGGACTTCTTTCTTCCAGAACTGTGAGACAATAAATTGCTGTTGTTTAAGTCACCCAGTTTTTGATACTTTGTCACCGCAGCCCTATCAAATGAATACAGCATCTATGTGACAATATGTATAATATTTCTGTGAGTGTTGTCATTATTCACATTTTTTAAATGGTGGTGGGTCAAATTAGATAGGTCACTGTGTGCTTTAGTAGAAAGACAAAGGTGAAGCGTTGGGCTTCTTAGTTTACAATGGGCATGAGATTTTAAAGACTATCCCTCGGTAGTCGACAGAAAAGTAGTGAAGCTGAGAATCCAATTGCTAAGACAGCATATCTTCTTAGGACTTTAAAATTAGGTAAGGGAGCAGTAGTAGCCAAGTCCTTGTTTGATCAGGTTACATTCATGAGATGGAGATGAAGGCAAGATTTGGTTTTGGCTATTGAGGAGGAGTAAGAGAAAATATGATTTTTACAGTAATCATGATGAGGTAGGACCGATTCATATGTGAGTCAATTTTTATTCCTCTAGACATTGTGCTAAATAGTACCAAAGTATTTTTATAACTGATATGACACTAAAGAATCCACTTTAATTAAAGTGTGCTTTTTTCCACTGCATATCATGTCCATTGCATATATGAACACATTCACTTTTTCAGAGAAGCAGACTCTTGTTGCATTTCCATGGGATTACAACTTACTTTTTATTTCATTTTGCCAGAAATAGCTTGTGTTTCAAATCCCTGACATGTTTTTTTGAGAATGCAAAAATTTCTGGAAGTTAGGTCTTAGGGTAAAGGTAAATGGAATTTACCAGAAAAAAATGAGGCTGGACTTGGTTAACTGGTTGGTATCATGGGGTTTACAGCCACAAAAGAAAATGACAACCAATATGGATTTCCACGAGTTCATAGACTAGGATGTCTGGGGACCAGACATTCTTACTATTGAAACCAAATGAGGTCAAGCAGGAGAAGAAAAAGGAAGATGGCTCCAACTTTCCTTCTATTCAGCCTTAGATTGTCTTCCCTGTTGCACTCTTGCAATTTCATTGATTGGCAAATCTAACCTGCTTGAGCTTCTGTGTTTTTTGTTTTTGAGGACTGCCTTTCAGAGTCTAAATTGAAACAATGACAGAGAGGATGCCTGCTTGGACGGAGGAGGAAAAATCACTTGTGATTCTCAAGAGGCTTGTTTGCCCAAGTCTACAAGGCTGATGAGATGTTTGCCTCCTAAACACTCTGCAGTAGCCAAGGGGTGTGAAATGTGACTCATAGCAGCACTTGAACTCTGGCTCACCGGTGCACACTGCCAACACATGCATGGGCAGAGGGAAGCATGTGGAGCTGCCGCCGCCAGGTCCTCCAGTTCCACGGCCCCTTTCTGCTGCCCTACAAATGATTTTGGCATTATCAGCTGCTCATCTGGACAACTCCACTTCTACTGAACATGCTTTAGGAATGTGGTCTTTTGGGAAACAGAATGGGAAATGATGGATTAAAGGTAGATAAAGAGAGATTTAAAAAATAACTGCTAACAAGCCTAATTGGCAAGCAGCAAGTCTTTCCTTCTAAAGATGTGTATTAGGGAATTATCTTAAGAAGGTGAGAAGGTGAGGTGAGTCCCTTTGGGGAGACAATTCCCTGCCATCAAGACCTTGGTGTCCTCACTCTCTTTTCAGCCTTTCTCTCCCCCCCCCCCCCCCCCCCCCCCCCCCCCCGCAAACCCTTTGCTGCCAGAGGCAATTATAATAATGCTTGTTAAGCCACTTACCTCAAAGCCTTTCCCAATGACAGCTGATTACCTCATCTGAATATATCAATAGTGCTGTGTCAGCATAGCTGTCCCTCCTTCTCCCACCCCACCTTAGTGACATCCTGCACTCTGTGCTACTCACTGGACTGTTATTTAGAAAAATAAATTCTCAAAGACTGGTGTTATTTGTATGCCCACCATGGGCTCTTACAAATATTTTGAAACATGTTTTTCTAAATGTTTCACAAATAATAAAAATGTGCACCATTTAGAAAGTTGCACATTTAATCAATTGTATATGCTTGGGATATATACCAGCAAAGTTCTATCTTTTTAATGTGAATTCTCTCTCCTTTTAATGAGCACTGGGGAAAAAAAGTGTATATGAAAAAGGCATGCACAAATAATTCTTAAGAAAGGTAGAGCAACTCACTTCATTTTGCAAAGATGGGATGTTACATCAAAACCAAAAGCTTTTGTCCTTTTACTAATGTGAAAGAAAGAGTGGCATGTATAGAGAGGGAAATAAGTGAATTAATGAAGGAATGAAAGAAGGATAAATCTAAAGAAGCCAGCATGACTTACTGTATAGCTTGATTTAAATGAATACTTTTGAACTTGCTTTAAATCAAGCACAGTTGACCCTTGAACCACACTGGTTTGAGCTACACAGGTCCACTTATACATAAATGTTTTTCAATAAACACCTGTACTGTTTTGAATTTGAATCCACGATTGGGAGTCCACAGATGCAGAGGACTGACTGTGTGCGTTGATGTACCCCATTTTATACAGGAGAATCCAAGGATGATCCTAGAACCAAGCCCCTGTGGATACTGAGGGACAACTAAGTATTGGGGAGTCAATTTTTGATTACATGGTGGGTTTGCACCCCAACCCTCACATTGATCATGGGTCAACTATAATTCTAGGATCTTGGTATGAAGTTCTAAAGTATTTTAGTGGTCCTTAAGCATTAGTGCAATTTTTAGAGTTTACTACCCACTATTACCAGGAGAGGAACTTCTATTACAGGACTATTTTCTGTACTGTTTCCTTCTGTAAGCCAAGGCTATGAGCTGATTACACTAAGAATGCATGACCTTGCAGGAGTCCTTATGTGCTTCTTACAAATATAAAAGAATGTGTCTGAAGATGTAAAAAAAGACTGTATTCAGCCAAGTTATTTTGAAAATAATTAACTAGATTTAGAGGAGTATATGGTTTTTGAGCAGTTGTTTGCAAAATAAACGGTGTCTTTTACTTTGTTTTTCCCCCTACTAGTGTGTGTTTATAGACACAACTGAAGTGCCTGCATATGTGGCTGGCTGAGAAGGAAGTCAATGGCTGAGGCTGAGAGGGCTTTAAGTGTTTATTGCTGTGATGATAGACTAGCTCACTTGAGGAAGTGGGTACACTAAAGAGACCCTAGTGGCTAGAAAGAGTGGCTGAGCATGCTGTGGCGGGCACAACCTGATTCATTCACTCTGACTAGGTTCACAACCTAAAGACTGATCTGGCCAGATTGTCTAGCTCTAGAGGGATGGGCAACTATTTTGAAAATGGCAAAAATGACAGAGGAATTCATTATGTAGAGATTCAGGCTCTGTTATCTCTCTCCTTCTCTCTCCTTCTCTCTCCTTCTCTCTCTCTCTCTCTCTCTCTCTCTCTCTCTCTCTCTCTCTCACACACACACACACACACACACACACACACACACACACGTGCGCGAGCATTAGATGTGTAATAGACACATTAGGAGTCATAAAAGTCCTTAAAGGTTAGGAATAATGCTTTCCAAATTAATTTTAACACCAGAAAAATTACTCCCAGAAGGGTTTTCACTCGGGACTCTTAAATATAAAAGAGAGATAAGTGGAGCTCTGGCTTACAGGTCCAAAGCTTAGCCCATTTAGCTTCCTCCTTAGCCTCTGGCCTAGCCCCTCCTCCTCCCCATTCTCTAGAGCAACTCCTGGAACTCAAATCAAAGAGAAAATTTCTATTTCGCTTTATAAGGAAATGGCCATAAATTATCTGTAGTCAATAACTTTACATTTACATGATTAAACATTTACATAAACCTGGAGTAAGCTTTAGTCTTTGTGGAAGGGGGATGGGATTTCACCCGTTTTTAGCTCATGGACCATGGAGATATGTTTGCACAGCACAAACTTTATTTTGTATGTCTTTTTGAAGCACATCAAGGAAGCCATCAGTTATAAGATCTCATCACATTTTCATTTTCATATAAATTTTTGTATTAATATATATTTTTAAATTCTAAAATAATTTTCAAATACAAAATTTTTTCCTGATATAGGGCAATCAATGAGGGCTTTGAATTATGATTGTATGAGCCCATGAAAGTGGGTAAGCTACTTTCTGACCTTTAATTTCCTCATCTATATAAAAAAGAAAAAATAATACAGAAATAAGACCACCTGTGGTAGGTAAATACTATTTCCACAAATGTTCATGTCATAATTCCAGGACCTGTGACTATATTATCATATAAGGCAAAAGAAACTTGACTGGTATGATTAAGTTAAGGGCCTTGAAATGGAAAGATTCTTGATAGCCTTAAATGAAAATCACACATATCCTTTAAAATGAGAGGCAGAGGAAGATGTTTGACTACAGAAGAGGAGAATGCAATGTGATTCAAGTGATGCAGCCACAAGCCAAGGAATGCCAGCAATCACCAGGAGCTGGAAAAGCCAAAAGGCAGATTCTCCTCAGAAGCCTCCAGATTTAAACAGGGGTCCTCAAACTTTTTAAAGTGGGGGCCAGATCATGGTCCCTCAGAGAGCTGGAGGGCTGGACTATATGAACTACTAATTCCTACTGTAACACCTCGGCTGCACTAACTGCCCAAAAAACCTGGCGGGCCGGATCAGACTCCTCTGCGGGCCACATGTGGCCCACGGGCCGTAGTTTGAAGACGCCTGCTCCAGAAGGAACTCTGCTGAGGACACCTGATTTTAGCTCTGTAAAACTCATTTTGGACTTCTAACCTCTATAAGCAAAGAGAATAAATGTACGTTGTTTTAAGCTGCTAAGTTTATAATTTATTGTAGCAGCAACAAGAAACTAATACATCTATCATGAATGATTTTTTTTAAATGACTATAATGAGGTAACACATTCACCTGTGCAAATGTCAGTATACAAATTTGGTTTTTACTGTGTTGCTGTCATTCTTCCTTCTCCATGAAACATATGTAACTTGAAAAATAAATTTTATGTTTGAAAATTAAATTACTGAGTGCCTATAGAAAGAAAGACCTATGTGGCTGTCAAAAGATGACAAAGCAGTAATTAATATACAAGCTAGTGTTTGGGTTTCTAGGGGAGAGACCATTATTATGGAGACCTGTTTTTTTTTATTTTATTTCACAGGTCATGTTTTTTGTTTGTTTGTTTGTTTATTTATTTATTGCATAAGCATTTTGGTGCCTACTTTCTACTGCCCTAACCTAATCTCATGGATTATAGAGGGTTCACTAATATCTTTTTTGTCAACAGTGGATTTACTCCTCTAATTATGTTTGGTAGAGGCTAATTTTAAAATGAGTTTCAATCTGTGATTGATGATGGCAGGAGAGGGGAAAGCCAACCCATGTTTCCTCCTGACCATGAAGCCTTCCCCCATGGTCTCATCAGAACTGACTGCCTATATTTTGAATTGGAAATGGAAAGGCTATGTTTGCCAGTATGTGTGTGAGTAATGCATGGGAGTTTTCATTACTTAGTTTTAAATTTGAAGTCATTTGAGAGAGGACTAACATTTGAAGGGTGTTTGGCAAAGCAAAAATATTGTGGGAGAAAATTAGCTATTGGAGTAAATTATTATTATTATCAAGTGGGAGGCATGTAATCATCTGTCTTGATTTCTTGAGATTATTTAACCTTTGGGATATTTGTTTATAATTATATGCTTTTATGTTCATCTCTATTGAAAGACACTAAGATGGAGGTGTAGAGTTATTAGTTCTTAATAATGCAGTCTTGTTCCCTGATCAGGTATTTTGCAATAGCAATCAGAACATTCTTTGCTAGGAAATTGTGTCAATATTCACTTTTAGGGATAGATCTGTCTTCCCACATTTATAAATATAGCAAAGGGGATATTCCTTTCACTGTTGATGATGTTTTATTCAGTTTAAAGGAAGAGTGATATTTAACACTAGTAAAGAGAGCAAAGTGTGGATGATCAACATTCTTCATCCATTGCACACAATTTGATAGTCTGGTATTTGTTTAAAACAACTTAAATAATCATTTCTTTCCAAAGCTAGACTAAACAGTGTTGGACATTCTATCTTGCTTTCTGCATGTGAACATAATGCAGGTAGGGGGGAAAAAGAATTCAGAAAGATCACTGGTTGTTATGTTTTCCTTGGTAAAAAGCATTTTTCTTCCTTTTCCCAAAGAGAGCCCTCCTTATCCTTCCAAATGCAGATTCTTTTTCAAAGAGAAATGGTCAGTTAAAATCCAGCCATTGTTCTGGTTCTCAGCAGAGTTGGAAGGTGAGTGTATAGGTTGAAGGAGAAATGCATACGAGGTCTTCTGGGGTTGCTTGAAATGCAGACCACACTGCCTACCTTTATGTAACTCTGAACTAAAGAAATGTTGAGGGAATAGTAGTTTGAGAAAAAGTGTTTTAAATAAAAAGTGGAGGCAATTTCCATTAGTCTTTTGGAATTATGAGATCATAAATCTCATGAGAAATTTAAAAAGTGAATCTTTAAGTATCTAATGCAAGACCATTTTTTCCCTTCTATTTTTCAAAATTTCAAAAGCAAACATTCAGAACAGTTTCTTACAGTCCCCAACTTGCCAATCATGGTGGAGCTAGGTTCCAGAATGTAAAAGATCCCAGCTTTTAGGTAGTTCAATACCTATATTTTTCTCTATGATGTCCTTTAATTCTTTTTTCATTTCTATATTACTTAATTTGCCTTTTCCAAATCTTAGGCCCCATATTTCTTAATGTGTTTTCAAAAATGTCTATTTTCATTTACACTCCTTAGGTTGTTTTTTGTTTTTGTTTTTAATGAATTATTGTTCTTGCTTTTTAGCTCTGCCTGCTTATGGTTTATTTTTAATTTTTTCTCTATAGTTATATATTCTCTGATTTTAGTACATATCCTTTACGTCCTTGTGTTATATATAGTTTTTCTTTTTTTTAATCCCTGTTGATCTATTCAAACTTTTCATGTATTCATAGCAGCCACTCCAAAGTGTTTTTTAAATTCATTTCCTATTTATTTTTCTTAATACTGTCTTCATTTTCTCCTTATAGCATATTTATATAATTTCTGTGCTTGCTAATTTTTGGTTATTAATTATTTTTCAGTAACATATGCTCAGTGGAGGTTCATGTGATAAGAGGAATAAAAATTAGGTTCTAGCCCAGCTGGAGTGGCTCAGTGGTTGAGCATTGACCTATGAACCAGGAGGTCATGGTTCAATTCCTGGTCAGGGCACATGCCTGGGTTGCAGGCTTGATCCCCAGTGTAGGCTATGCAGAAGGCAGCAGATCAGTGATTCTCTCTTATCATTGATGTTTCTTTCTCTCTGAAATCAATAAAACATATTTTTTAAGAAGTAGTTTCTAGAGTATAAGAAAACCATTTAAAAGAGTAGAGTTGCTATCAGAGTGAACTATTTCTTTTAGCCTTTACTTTTTCTAACGTTTGACACTGTAGAACTACTCACAATGCCAAGTTTTCTTCCCTACTAGCCTCACAAAAAGAATGTGTCCTACAAATCTGACTGGGCAGTGTGTTTCTTGAGACTTAGTGTTACTTTTGCTCTGAGAAAGTTATTGTCACCTGATTAATCCAGAGAAGGGACTTTTGGATTTACCTCTATGTTTGGGTCAATGATTTGGAGATGTTTCTTGAGGTTGTTTCTGAGCTTTGCAAACACAGGCATCCTTTTCCTGGGGCACCCTGTTGGATATTCAATTCACTTGTTAGCCCTTCCTTGAATTTGTAATTTTAGGTTATAGATGCCTCAAAAATTTGGTGAGGATGAGTTAGAGGGTTTTTAGTTTTTTTGTTTTTTTGTTTGTTTTGTTTCTTGTTTTGGTCAATTTTCTTATTGTTGTTTGATGATTCTGATGAGAAGAACAGTAAGACAACCAACTTAATTCAGCTATTAAAAAATTGGAATCAAATATTGTGTTCTAGGCTACAAGAAACTCTCAAAGACACATGATTTTGAGTGTAAGTGTTTTTAGCCTATGGGTACTTCAAGGACCACATATATGCACCATATTAGCCAGTATTGAGAAACAGAATCAATAAAAAGCTTCTTTCTTGCTCTTTCAATAGATAGGTAGATAGATAGACAGACAAATTTATTATAAGAAATTGGTTCATGTAATTATGGAACCTAGAAGGCCTTTTATCTGTTATCTAGAAGCTGAAGACCCAGGAGACCCAAGACTAGTCCAAGAAAGGCCTGAGAGCCAGGAGAGTGATGGTGTAAGCTCCAGTCTGAGTGGAGGAGAGCTCTAATCTCCAAGTTAAAAAACAGGCAAAGAAAGTGAATTTTCCCTTCCTTTGCTTTCTTGTTTTATTCAGGTCCTCAACAGACTGGCCAATAGCCACCCACATTGGGGAATCTGTTTCATTCAGTCTACTGAACTGAATGATAATCTCATCCAGAAACACTCTCACATCAACACGCAGAATAATGTTTAACCACATACCTGGGCACCCTGAGCCCTGCCAAATTGTACATAAAATTAACCATCGTATGTACCAACTCTCATGTTATCACTCATGGATTAGTGTATGTAATCCTTGCATCAAAGATGAGCTGAACACCACTTCTGCCAGGTCCAGCTTTCTGACAACTGGAAGATTTCTCCTAATAACTTATTAGAACAACCACCTGTTAACATTATCCTTACAAATTAACACAGTATCTTTTTTCTTGTTTATATAGTGTGAAGACCCACTCCTTATCTTTGTCTTTATCTCCTCACCCTGCAAGATAAAGGCAATCTACTCTTTACTGATCATTTGTTATATGGTCACCAAGCCTCTAACAGTATTTTAGGAGTCCTGATATCCCCCCAAGAAAATAGTGGGACCAGGTATACTATTTTGATAAGATCACCAAATATTTATTTAGTTAGTTAGTTATTATATTTTCATTGATTTCTGAGAAGAGAGATATATAGAAACATCAATGATGAGGGAGAATCATTGATTGGCTGCCTCCTGCACATCCCATACTGGAGGTCAAGCCAGCAACCCTCGCATGTGCCCTGACAAGGAATCAATCCATTGAGCCACATCTGCCAGGCACCCAACCTTACTTTAAACAATGATAAAAATTCATATTCTTAAAGGTGCTTTCTTAACCATGATGCTGAAGAAATAATAGCAGTGGATGGAGGTAATTAAACATAAGTTATTGACACATGTACACTGCAGCCAGGATAGAAGTGAGCTAACAAAAACCTATCTGTTCTTCATGAATTGGAAAAGTCTTAAGATGCGACAGTGGGATGGCAGCCTTGTCAGGAGGAGGAAAAATATGGATGTCTGTAGATTCCTCACCGAGCATCTAAAAACAGTGCTCAGATTTCCATCCATCAACCTGAGGAGATGAATAACTGAAATCACATTATACCTATATTTTCTGAAGTAAAAACTGTCAACATTACTGTCATTGACAATGTTCTGACTGAGCTGGAAGGAGGTTTTTGGCAGTTCACAATCTGTTAGTTCATATTTCCACAACTCAGGGGAAATGGCCTCAATACTTCAAGACCCAACACCTGGATGTCAGGGAGAAATCAGGGTCAGAAGTTGAGTCATTGACCCAGTACTTTCAAAGTTCTTCTAGAAGAAAAATACAATACTAACGTCAACAGATCTGATAGAGATAAAGGGACAGAGCTGATGGAGATAAACATGCACTTATGTTACCTGTACTGGTTATCTTTCTGATATGACTAATTGTTCAATATTTTTTACATAAAGATTCATTCAATGTCCATTTATTTGTTGTCTATTTATTAAATATGATTCCATCCACTATTCCAGGTGCTACAAATGTAATAGTGAACAGATAAATCTCTATCCTTTAGGAATTTACTTTCATGTTTTGTATATTTGTAAGGGAATGGGAATGGGGAAATTGTATGCTGATATAATGCACCAATAACCAATATAAGATATTTCCAATTATAACATGTGTTACAAAGGCAATAAAACAGATTTAGCACAGAGAGTGTTTAGTGGGTTGGTGGTTCTTTGGAATGGACAATAGGAAAGTCCCTTCTGAAGACGTGGCATTTGCACTCTGACATTATGCCATTGTGTAAGTGCACGGTGTATGCTACAGTGTATATAAGTTTTTAGAGACTGTAGTTGATCTTATCACAGTGAATCGGCCATAGAGCTGAAGCAGGATATTTTATTTTGGAAATTGAGAGCTGAAGCAGTCATTTCTTTGATCTCACTTTTGGATTCATGCTTGTCTTGACATGACATAGAGATTATTTAAAAACTTGTGCTTTAAACATGGATTAGAAAATCTTATGACTATGTTTTTTGTTGTCGTTTGATTGTTTACATGTGAAGATTGTGTTCTTTTCATGAGAATTTTGTGACCAAGTTTTATACCTTTACATAGAGACCTCCACATATTATATACCTCTACCTAATGTATAAAACATAATAAAACTAAAAAATACAGGGTACTTGAGTTTACAAAGCACAGACATAGGCATTGTCTCATTTAATCCTCATAACACAATACCTCATAGTACCCACAGGTAACTATTATTATTATTATTATCATTTCATAGAGAGGAAAGTGAAGCCCAGGAAGATATATGAAACTTGCTCCAGAGGTGGGGGGAAAAGGCATGCAAATTATTTGACCTTCTTCCTACCAAACATGCTACTTTGCATGTGTGGGTACCACTTGAATATTTTAGGAGAACCCTGTATTAAAAAGTTATGTTATATAGACATGCAATACTAAGACAACAAATAATCTAAATGTCAGAAATGTTTTGATTCTGACTTGGCAATCACTTAATTTTGTTATAATGAGGTGTGAGCTCAAATAGATAATGCCTTCATTTGATCATCTTTAGCAGAAGAGTATTACTGAGATTCTCATTATAAAGTTTGCAATGAAATAACAATGAATAAGGCAATAAACAGTCAAGTATTAATACTGTGTAAGATATTGGATATAAAATTGCCAGCCCATTTAAAACATTCTATTTTTAAATAGAAAAATCTGCATCTATCTATCTATCTATCTATCTATCTATCTATCTATCTATCTATTATCTACCTACCTATCATTTATCTATCTATCTATCTATCTATCTATCTATCTATCTATCAATCATCTAATTTATTTTCTTTCTGCGGGGACTCAAAATGCTTTAGGAACTTTTCCTCAGTAATTCTCAAAATGACGCATCTTTAGTCTGAGATTAAGTATGTCACATTTGTTAAAAATGTTCCATCTGTTGCCTCTACACAGGCCAGCTGGTAGGTGCAGGTCTGAAGTGTGGGAAGTAAATGTTTACTGCACTCAGTCTCCTGGGTTAAAATTCCCTTTCCCTGGAGCAGCTTTTGTCATCATACTTTCAGGAATTTAGTGACTTGGTACTTCCTCTTCCCAGCCAGACTTGTCAAAACATATTTCCAGGGCTGACTCTGACACTTATTAATCTTAAAGTACAATGAACATATTTTCAGGACAGATTCTGACATTCGTTAATCCTAACGTACAAAGGACTGATAACAGCTTAAGTGCTATGTTATCTCAAATAGGGGAATAAGCACTTATTCCCCTAATGGACACGAATGTTTTAATAACCAGCCCAAAACAAGCTCAAACAATAGAATTTCAGATGCCATAAAGGGAGAGGAGTGGAAACCTATGTGATATTATGGGAGGCGGTTTTATAATCTACTTATTTCTGAGGGTACCTGTTTCTGAACAGTTGAAACTGTCTCTGTGAACTGTCAGAAAACTTTACTACTCTATCCTTTAATGATGAACAAAATAAAATGTGTGTCTGCTGGATTTCCTCATGGCATTAGCTTTCTTCTCTCCCTCATGACCATGCAAGTTCTGACATGCACTGAAGTAATTAAATGCCATGAAGCATCCTCAAATTTTGCTCATGCTCAGCGAAATCATATCTTTTTCCACACCTCTTAGTAGGTGTGGAGCCAGAGCCTGAAGGGAGCGAGCACACATTAGTTCCTTCCAAAATGATGAGCTAGGCATCATCAAAGTATCGTTCCTCTCTGTGGGGCAATCTCCCCAATCACAATCTACGCGGGGCCCTCTCCCTGCTGATTTTATCTTAGCGAGCTTTGGTTAAAATAAACATCAAAGGAAGTCTTGGAATTAAAGGAAAAATAATGAACAATAACAACATGAGACAGTGGTAAGCATTTTATTGTTAATATCTCACCGATTCCTCACAATGTTGTTTTATCTACACCAGTTTAGATAAATGAAGGGATGGGTAAATGAAGATGGGTAAATGAAGGCAAAGGGTAAATATGTGACTTGCCCCAGATCACAGACAGGCAGCAGACAATGGGATGTCAGCCCAGGTGTGGCTGACTCCAAAGTCCCTTTTCTCAGCCTCTTCATTTGTGCTGAGGAAGTGAGCCTGGGCGGAAGGAGATAGTATTTTTGCCAGGCGTTCCCAATGTGTGCTTGGTTGCTCCCATATATTGGGAGGCCATAAAGATAAGGGGATTTGGACTATTTAGAGTATCTTGAAGGTAGTGGCCCCTGTGGGGTTGGAGTGGAGAAGGATGGAAATGCAGACGGAGAGCAGCTTGGGGAGAAAGAAGAGGAGCCCAAAGTCTACAGATGTCAATAAGTCCTGAGTATCTGTGGTGCGGGAGTAAACAGAATGGAAAGACTAGAGGTCGTAGTCAGGGGTAGGATGTTTAAAAGTTACTTCTGTTATTTTCTCATAGAAATTTTATAGTTTTAGGTTTTACATTTAAGCCTATGATCAATTTTGAGTTCATTTTCTGATGATGCTAGATATGAATCAACATTCATTTTCTTGCATATGGATTTTCAAATGTTGCTTATTTGTTGAAAACTCTAATTGCCTTTGAGTCTTTGTTAAAAACCATTTGTTTATAAAAGTATGGGTCTATTTCTGGAGAGTCTGTTCTGCTCCATTGATATATTTGTCTACTAGATGCCAATGCCATACTTAAATTACCATATCTTATATTATCATAGCTTCATAATAAGTTTTGAACTCAGGTAGTTTGAGTGCTTTAATTTTGTTATTTTTCAAGTTGTTTTGGCTATTTCATGTTCTTTGTATTTCCATGTAAGTTTTATAATGTTTGTTAAATCCCAGAAAAAAATATAATAAAAAATAAAAGGAAAAACGTTGTTTAAAATAAAAAGTTACTTCTGTTGTAGAATGAAAAGGTCCAAGGTGTGTGTGGTCATGGGTGTTGGGATGTGGAAGATGAAGCTCCTTGAAATTGAGAAAGTCAAGGAAGAATTGAGATTTAGGTTGTTAAAAAAGGGGTTGTCCATGGAGAATTGAGGCCACACTGGGTATTGAAAGGAGCTGAGGATGGAGAGGAAGACTATGGGATCAAATTTTAACTAAAGATGGGAAGTAGCTATGAGTTTCCTAGATGACTTTGAAGGGAGAGGAAACCTGAAGAAAGAAGAGACATGGGTATTGCAGCTGAATAACACAAAATGCAAAGGAACAAGATTTTAAAACAAGGGTGGCAGAATAAAGTTTGAGAAGTAGCGTTTATGTGTTTGAGCTATTTAGAACCATTTATGGCACATAATAGGCTGTCAACAAATGTTTGTGGAAGTGAATTAAGAAGGAGTAAAGAGGATGAAACTCCAGTGATCCTAGAAAAGGAAGAAAGGATGAAATCAGTGGCAGACTAATTCAGAGAACAGATAAAAGGGCAGTCTAGTCGTTAATAATTTCCTCCTGCTTTTTATACTTTTCATATTTTTTAAACAGAGATTAGAGAGTGCAAAGGTATAGCTTTCATATCAGAACAAATCTTGGAAAGAAACAAGTCTTATCAGCATTTTCCAAACTTCAGGCCTAATCTTATCAAGGTCCTATCAATAACTAACGACTATAGCATGAGCTGCCTTTCTGAGTGCTTTACATGTTTTAACCCATTTAAAATCTCATCAGGAATTATTTAAAGCCACCCAGTTCAGGAATTGATGTGATGAAAATCAAGGAAAATACATTTTCTTACTGATCAGAGATCCCCACTTTTTTCAACCTGGTACACAGGATGTTTATGTGTAACGCACTCTTAGACTAAAATTTTGATAGAAAATCCAGCAAGTAAGAGGAAACTTCCTGGCACTACATTTCTTTTTTAAAATTTTATTTTATTTTATTTATTTTTTATTTAATAAATCTTTATTGCTCAGATTATTACAATTGTTTCTCTCCCCCACATCTCCCCTCCCCAATAGCTCCTTCCACCCAGTTCTCACCCCACCCTCTGCTTTTACCTCCCCTGCACTACATTTCAAATAGCTTCTCACAAAGGTCCTTGCATGAATAACAGAGTAAAGGGAGGGGTGACTTCCGGTTTCCTTGTGTGGCCACCTACTCTCCCTCCAGAAGTTTGAGATGCAGTGGAGGAAGGTTGATGTTACCATAGGAATGACTTTGAACTTTGTCTAATTCATAACAAACAGATGAATGATTAGGCACATTAGTGCTTATTAAAAACCTCACTCCACATAGTCACCTCCCTTCCCCCAACTGTCCACAACTCATCCACGTGTCTGTCACACGTTGGAGTCCTGTTAAGAACATTTGCCTTAAATCAGCGCTTTGAAATACTTTTCTTTGCATATACGTCATCTGATCTTTCTTTCCTCAAAAGGATAGGGCAAGAGCAGGCATATAAAAACACTATCCTCATGTCATCCAAGGCTCTCAGCTATAGCACTCTCACTCTTGATCTCTCTCATGAAAGTAATTAAATCTATGGCAGATGAAGCTAATAGGTGGCAGACTTCATGGCAAAGAAGAGTTTCTTGTTTAATTTCCTGTGAAAATAGACTGCTTTTCCCAGCTGTATCCCTGTCAGACTCTAAACCCTACCCTGTTTTCAGGGCTCTGTGCTGCTTTCTTAGAAATCTATGCACTGGCCCAGAGGTTTATCTGCCTCTTTCTTAATATCAGGTCATAACAGTGGGCGGAAGGGGCCACTGGAGCTGCGGGGTGGAGCAGGGAGGAAGGGGAGTTTGGGGCATGAAATGCAGGCTTGATTCTTTGCCTCTGCTGGGGGCTGTGTGCACAGCTTCTCTTCGAGTGATGTCCTTTCCAATCAGGACGCTGGGCAGGCTGATTCTTCCTCCTCTGTCTTAATCAAACAGAGAATCAAATGGGGATGTTAATGTAAACATGGGCCTTCTTTTTTCATTTCAGCACTGAGGTGTCTCTTGGCAACGCAGGGTCCTGATGCCCGCTGGACTGAAAAACCAATGTTTATAAACCATTCTTTTCTCTAGACTTGCATAATGAGGCAGAGATTTTGTTATCAGTTCTCAAAGTAGACAGCCCTTTTCCTTCTTTAACCTTTGAAATGATTTGCATTTAGGAATGAAAATTTTCTCCAGAACTAGGACTAGAAACCAATGGGCTTCTTTTCCTTTTTCCTTCCCTCCATCCTCCCTCTCTCCCTCCCTCTCTCTCTGTTTCTCTTTTCTGTCAGAAGTGGAATTCTTTCTTTAAGTGAAATTTTATGTGAAGTGTCAATATATTTAATTGATGAAACTGAACTGCTCTGATTGAAGTGGAAGTGAGAGCCCTAGAAACTATCTCCTAAGAATGCCTGTCCCTTCCCCTTTCTAATGGTTCTGATAAATCAACACCAAACTGCTCTTTGGCTCTTTTTATAATGTGGGGGACACTGTGATAACAGTAGACCTGTCTTAGGGCAGTACCCTGCCCAGTCTTCCTGGTAGCTCTTGCAGACCCCTCCCTGTTCACCTTTAAAATGAGCACACCATGCATGTCCATAGATTTGGGAACATGATGATTCGAGCATCTACCAAAGTCAGAATCTAAGAACTGGAAATGTGTCATTCATTACCTTAAGGAAATTTAAACCTGTCAACTTCTGGAGACAATACCCCAAACAAATAGATATTTCTGTCCAGTGCAAATATTTATTATGTATCAATTATATTTTTATCACTGTACCATGAATTCCTGGGAACTGCAAAGTTAGTTAGCAAAGTTACTCTTTCCAAGAATCATTTCCCTACATATTTTTTTTTATCATGGTAAAAAAATTTTAGGGAATCCAAAAAAAATGAAGGGTATATAAAGAAAAAGAACATGTATTCTCACCAATCAATGAGAATTATTGATCATTTTCTTCTGGTCTTAGGAGATAGGTTGCTAGTAGTAGAATTTCAGGCGAGGTGGCATTGAAAGGAGGTAGTTGGGGAATGTGGCCCTTTCTGGTGCTTTAATTAATTTATTTATATACTTTTATTGATTTCAGAGAGGAAGGGAGAGGGAGAGCTATAGAAACATCAATGATGCGAATCATTTACTGGCTGCCTCCTGTACTGGGGATTGAGACCACAGCCAAGGCATGTGTCCTGACTGAGAATTGAATTGTGACTTCCTGGTTCATAGGTCATCGCTCAACCACTGAGCCATGCTGGCTGGGCATCTCTGGTGCCTTCAAAAATCTATCACCAAGGTGGCCACTTTTAATACACAGGCTGTAATAGCAGTTATCCATGAATCCTTCAAGTCAATTCTTAGGGTTTCTCTACAAGTGTAATCTGTTCCATTCAAATAATTTTTATGGCAGCCACTTGGGGTATTTTGTTAAGAAGCAGATAGTTGCAAGATCTCTCTTTAGGTTATGTTTCTATCATAATTACATAAATCTACATATGCAATTATACACACATACACACACACACACACACACACACACATTTATGCATAAAAACACTGAGAGTGCAGGCAATAAGTCTACCTAAGTGATTTCTTAGCCAATGCATTGTAGAAATCAGTCATATTTCCCAAATGATCTTCTTTCCAGTGCTCAAGTAAAAAAGTTAAAAAAAATATATGGATATACACATGTTGATATACGTTATAAACGTGCACACTTTATTCATGGATTCAATAAATTCTTTAACATGAACACCAACTTCCTGCCAGAAAAATGATTCTGCTTCTTCAGCCACTGATTCTCTATTAAATTTTGAGAAACTCAATTTACCCTTCTATATTTCAGTTTCCCCACTAGTTTCAAATGCATCCTGAGTACACTGATACTTTTTCATCTTTGTGGAGGTATAAATAAAAACTATACTATATTTAAAGTGTACATTGTGGCCATTTTATACATATAAAAGATTTCTCCAAATTAGTTAATTACCACAGCCATCACTTCACATATTTACCTTTTTAGATTAGATTAGATTTCAGACTTTATTCATCTTCTAACTGAAAGTTTGTACTTTTTGCCAGCCTCTCCCTATTTCCCCCAAACTCCAACCCCTGGCAATTACTTTTCTACTCTCTATTTCAATTAGTTTTTTGTTCATTTGTTTGTTTGTTTTAGATTCCACATATAAGTGATACCATGAGGTATTTGTCTTTGGCTTATTTCACTTAGATAATGACTTCAAGGTCTATATTTTTGCCAATGACAGGACTACCTTATTTTCTTGTCTTTTTTTTTCTTCTCTTTTTCTTTTTGAATCCTCACCAGAGGATATTTTTCCCATTGATAATTAGAGAGTGTGGGAGGGAGGGAAGGAGGAGGAGGAGAGAGAGAAACATCAATGTGAGAAAGACACATGATGGGTTGCCTCACATGTGCAACACTTGGCCAGTGCCTAGCAGGACCTACAGGAATCGAACCTGTGACCCTTCAGTTCACAGGCCAGCACTCTAACCACTTAGTCACACTGCCAAGTCTCACATCTTCTTTAAGTGATATCTTTTTTATCACATTCATACAACGATAGAGACTTAGTTTTTTTTTGTTTTTGTTTTTTGATATCTTGGCTATTGTGGATATTGCTGCAGTAAACATGGGAGTGTAGATATCCCTTTGGTACCCTGTTTTCATCTCCTCTGGATATATATGCAGAAGTGGGATTGCTGGATCATATGGTCTAACTACACTGATAATATTAATGAGAGCCCGGATTTTCCTCATTGAGTGCAAAGCTCTGGGGGTAGGAGTGGATTGCAAGTGTAGTTGAATCTCTGACTCAGCAAGAAATTTTGTAAGAAAGTTTGCTACATGTACACATTATATCTAGTTCACAGAAATGTGGCTGTGAATTTGTAATATAGCTACAGACACCAGGAAGCAGAGAGAGATGAAGGTCAGGATTAAAATTTAGTTTTTCTCTATTTTCAAAGTGGTTTGTGAACTCTTGGTGAAAGGACACACATACACACAATCTATATAACTGCATTTGAGCATTTACTCTGTTTATTTTTTCCTACACAACTACTATTTCCCCCTCCTCTCCCTCTTTCTCCTTGTCTTCCCCCTCCTCCTTTTCCATCTCCTCCTTTTAGATGTCTGGGATTGTGATGAGCCCTCTGAGCTGGCCCATAGGTTTGCTTCTGATATTGGCAATAAGGATAATTTAAATTGTGTCTCTGTTATTATATTAAGGGTAGCTGGCCTTTTCTACTATTCTCAAGGAGAAATAAGAGGTTAACTGTCAGGTTCATTCCTTTACAACAGTGATTGGAAGGTTGATTTTTACTTCTGTTTCTTTTCACTAATTTCCATAAAGTATGCTTTTGTCATCATTCTCTTTGTGCAATTTTGTCCCCTAACATTTGTTTATATAATTGCATTCATTTCCTCCTATCTCCCCTTCCTGCATGCTTTTAATAGCAAAGTATCCAAGTGAAGTTAGTCATTGCCCTTTGTTGTGCATATGAGACCCACATCCATGCAGCATGAAGGCTTATTTAATTTTACAGACACTACTTACTTATAGAACCCATCATAGGCATTTTTCATCTCTGATGCCAAGATTAAACCTTATTCACCACTCCAGGAATAGATATATAATAGAACTGATTTTTAAAAAATCTTCAAAATTCTTTAACTCAATATGGATTGGAAAAATTTGGAGAGGCAGAGATAAGTAGTGAAAAACCCTGTAGATAATATTTGTGGCTTTTTAAGATTGACAGTGCATCATTTATATTTATAATACCACTCTCTTTGCCATAAAATACTAGATGCTATCATGAGATGAGCTAAAAAATGTACTGAACAGGATGAAAGTTCACAAGGAAAATGCACATGTGAAAATTCATTATTGAGCTGAAAGATAGTTTAATTATGGAGTATAACATTTTATTAAAGCTTCTATCTGGGGATATGGATGTGAAATTTCCTCCCTAAGTTTTCTACTTACTTCCCTTGGCTGAGTGCAAAGCATAGGATATAATCTTTTATGTCTTTCTTCCATAAGTTAGTAGATTTATTTTTCTGCTTTGCCAAGGAAGGACTAAAAATATCATTTGAGTAATAATGTAGGATTCTGTCTGGGATGGCCACAATGTAGTTCAATTGAATCTCTCAAATATTTCTTTACATTCAATTCCATCATCACTCACTGAGATCTGCTATGAGCAGTGGTCAGAGTTGCTAGAGATGGAGAGGAATCAAGATTAAACAAGGTCAGATCCTCGTCACCAGGGAACCCACAAGTAGACATATAAAAGTAATACAAGTCAAGATGCAACTTGGGCTTAGTAAGAGAAGGCTTTAGAATACTGTTGTTTCATTCAGTATTGGTTCATTACAACTTTGATAAGAAAAAAATGAAACTATTCTGGGCTGGGGCTACTGTCTTTGTGGAGTTTCCACATTCTCCCATGTTTGAATGGGTTTTCTCTGGGGACTCTGGTTTCCTCCCTCATCCCAAAGATGTGCCCATGAGGTGAACTGGCCCATCTACATTGTCCCAACCTGAGTGAGTGCAGATGCATGTGTGAGAGGGCCTTGCTGTGGAAGGGCATCCCAGCCAAGGTCAGTCCTGTCTTGTGCACTAAGCTTCCTGGAGATATTTCCACCACCCGTGACCCTGGGTTGGGAAGTCATTATTTTGTTTTTATTCAATTTTTCTTAAAAATATGTGTAAATCACACTTACTTCCATGTTTAATATTACTTAATAACATTTAATATTATTTAATATTATTTAGAGTCTGGTGATGTTTTTATGACCAGAAATACGCTATAGGAACTTAATTCTTGTTTATATCAATTAGCCTATAATAAAAGTGGATATGTTGGCTTAAAGTTGCAGTTTTCAAGAACCAATCTACCTGAGACATTAAGTGAGGACTTACTGTCTCAAAACAGTACAATGAAAATACTTGTGAGGGGGTAGATAAAGATGGGGAAATTATTCTCAGTTAACCTGAAATATCGTTTAATCATATTTTGATTATTAAATAGTAAATAACAATTTGATTACTCTCTAATTTGAAATACTTGCATAAGCTTCTGAGAGAAATCAGATTTACTGTATAATGGCTTCAAATGACCATGTGGCATTTCCTCTTAATGGTGGGCAATGCCACTGATTTTGACTTGAAAGGAGAGAGGTCTTTATGTTGGCTAACGGAGAATTTGTGTACCTCTTCATGCCCCAGGAAAGAAAAAAAAAATTGATTTTGAAAAGGATAACCAGCATCTAGGGCCGGTCTGTGTAATGTAGAACAATCTGTACCAAACAGGCAACCTCTCCATCCCTGTCAGTGAGAAGTCAGAGGCTGCTTAAGAAGCACAGCCACATCCTCAGATTTCCCAGACCAGCCTCTGTTTCTCACAGCACCACTAATTTGGAAAACCTGACGCTTATCCCAACCGTATTTTCAATATGGGCTGAGATGAGGACCATGCATTTTATCTTAACAAAACTGCAAGTGCATTTCAAATTCCACCTTGTGTGGAGTCTCTTTCATTACCTACCTAAACAAATAAGGGAGCTGGGAGCTTTCAGGTTTCTTTTCTTTGGTTTTGTTTTCTTTTCTCTTGCTATCTCCTACCAAGGCCTTTCCTTGTTAATTTTGTCAGCTAGTTGCTACTTAAAGCCGACATCCACAGAGATGTGTGTATTTGCAGGTCGGCTTCATCAAACATTCATTGTTCAATACTGTGACAGCTGGTGGCAGGCATACACACTCTTTTCTTGTTTGGTTTTCTGATAAAACCTGTCAAGTACTGGTTGACTGTAACTGAATTTGTCACCCTCTCAGCAAGGTTATACTTCTTCTTACTATGAAATAAAAACAATAAAACAACATTTCTAACCTCTCTCTGCCACCCCCTCCCAATTTGACAAGCAAGTAGACGAGTAGGTTTTAACCAGACTTACACTGACAGGGCTCATTGTTGATAAAACATTTTCACACCTCTAAAAACCTAAGGTCACTTTTATGAGAGCACTTGTGCAGAAGCCATGGAACACGGAGGAAAGGTCACAGACCAGAGCACTGGGCTTGTGTGTGGCTCAAACTCAGCATCTGAAAATGGTCAATTCAAGCAACAGAACATTTCAACTATACATGCAGTACCCTTTGGGCCTTCTCTATGGAATTTTTCAATTTTGCAAACTAGTTTATTGATATGAAAAAGGCAGATGTCCAAAAGAAACTGATAAAATTTATCCTATAGGTTGTATAGCTTTTAAAAAGGAGAGCTTATAATGAAGTTGGGACTTGAATTTCCCTTTTAGATGAAAGGAGATAAAATGTTTCAGTAGGCAAACTCATTTTTAAGCAGCTACTAGGTAGACTGATATGAGAGTTCTGTCTGCCTCTCATTTTCAGCTAGTGGGTTAGATTTCTCTAAACGTCCATTTTCTTCCTTTTTTTTTCTTCTGCATTCTAGAGAATGCAAAATTTAACAGCTGCCAACCTTATATCAAGGGGTTATTATTAATATAAAATGAATTGATTTGGAAAAATACAGTTTTTAATTGTAAAATCTATTCAAATATTTTTTAAACTATTATTATACTATTGATTATTAGTCTTGAAAGAAAGTATTAATCATTGAAGAAGGATTGTTCAGAAGGTCTTTCATTTTTAACACAAAGACTGGACTGAAAGAATGTGGAAGACAAAGTATAAAATCATCATGTAAAAATGACATCAAAGTTAATAACAATTACTGCTTTAGTATAGTAACAATATGTGCTGGGGAAAACCAACCCAAATATCTCAGGACCAGAGCACCATAGAAATTTATTTCTTGCTAGTGTGCAGGCTGGAGAAGATGGCTGTGGTTGAGTACGCATTAGGGAATGGAGACAAGGTCATCTTCAGTGATCACCCTAGATATTTGCCATCAACAGATAGATTGTTGAAGAAAGAGTAAGGAGAATGATACAGAATGTTTGTATGTTTCATTATTGAAAGTGATATCCCTCACTTCCAGCTCTATTATATCAGTGAGAACACTGTCATATGTTTACTCTTAACATCTTAGAAGCTGGGAAATAAGGTTAGCATCAGGCCAAAGAGAGAAAGGAAATGTGTCGGTAAATACCCAAACTCTTCCATAGTTACCCAATCTTTCTCTTCTTCAGTTGGATAATTTTCTATTGATCTATTTTTAAATTCACTGACTCTTTCTTAGTCATCTCCATTTTTCTTCAGGCATATTCAGTGAATTTTTATTTCAGATATGTTTTTTTTATTCTAGGGTTTATATTTCCTTTCTTTTTATAGTTTCAATTTCTCTGCTTAGAATTCTATTTTTTTCACTTATGCAAACATATTTTTCTCCAAGTTCTTAAACATAGTTATAATAATTACTGGTATGTTATTTCAAACCATTGTCTATTAATTCCAACATTTGGAACATATCTGGATTGATTTTTATTGATAGTATTTTCTCTTGAGAAGGATCTTTATTTTCCTGTTTTTTCATATGTTAAATAATTTTGTATTATATCATTTATACTGGAAATGTTGGGTGAGGACACTGATTCGCACCATTTCTTTGAGCAGTGTTGATATTTTTGTTTTAGCAGACAATTAAGTTGTTTAGATTCAAACCACTGTCTTGCAGAGAACTCAAATGTGTCAGCCCAGTTCTCTGATTCTTACTTGAGCTTTATTGAGTCTATTCTGCATGTGCATGCTTAAGAATTTACCTAAAAACATGGTCAGGGTTTAGGCACAGAACTTGGGGTTGCATCCTTCTGGCTTCTCCATGGTGCCTCTCATTTTCCAATGACCATTGCTGCCCTGAACTCTATTCTCTGGCTCCTGGCCACAGAAAATCTCCCAATTTTATACTAAAGTTTTAGCTGCCTCATATGGTGATAACTACACCTCCTCCAAGACTAAAAGCTGGAAGAGAAAAGATGGAAATACACCCCATGCAGGTTCCTTCCTTCAATTGCTGGCTTCCTTCAGAAGCTGTTCAGTTCACTCTTCAGGGCATTTAGGTAGTTGAATTTCATAGTTTGACAGAGGTTATGGTTTGTCTGGGAGAGAGGGCTGTTGGGTGTCAATCTGGGAGGAACTCAGTCATGTTCAAAGTCAAACTCCACACTTGCCATTCTCATTACTCACTATGACATATGTATATACAGCATTTTGTGCTGAGGGCTTCATGGGTCGTTATTTTGTATGCTGAGAAGTATTTTACTCGACTGACCTAAATTGTCAATCTATGTTTACATAATCATTTTCTTTCTGTTGCTTTTAAATGTCCCATTTTATTCTGGCTACTCAGTGTGTTTTTCCCCCAAGAATGTAATAGAAATAATAAAAATATAAATAATACCATACAAACTATTTCACAGGGGTCTTTTTCATAAACTGTGATTTTCCCCATGTAAAATATAAGTTTAGAAATTATGTGGGAAAAACAGTGGAAAACATCTGCCTTCTCTTGCAGTAAATTCTCTTTGGTTGTTGATTCATCAGCCATTCTCTAAATTGAATAATTTTGTTCCTTTCATTTTATTGAAATTGTTTATATGTAGAAGGGTGTGTTCAGTGACCCTTTAAAAAAACAGATTAAGAATATATCAGTTTTTTACTTTAAGAAAATTTCGAAGCATTATACAATTTCAGAAGGCACAGCCTCTTCAGTGTTTGATTTTTTATTCATACTTTTTCAATGCTGGAAACATTTACGGTTATAATTAAGTTTGGGTAGACATTACTCTGTGATTCCCAAAGAACAATACTCATTTGGAAATTACTTTCCTCTATTGAGTCAGCTAACATTGCAGCTGGAGTGAGAGGCTCAGAATTTACAAAAAGGAAAATGTGTCAAATGCTATTGTGTTCTCTTATAGGCATCTTATTAACACCAATGTGATCTTCCTTCCTGGACTGCTTGCCCTGCATGAAGGGAAAATTATGCTAAGCAAAATAAGCCAGAGAAAGATAAGTATTACATGATCTCACTCACATGTAGAATCTAATGAACAAAATAAACTGATTAACAAAATAGACCCAGAGATATAGAAGCATGGAATAGACTATTGAATCTCAAAGGGAAGGCAGAGGAGGGTGAGTGGGTGAGTGGGAAAAGATCAACCAAAGAAATTATATGCCTATATGCATAAACCATGGACACCGACAATAGGGTAGTGAAGGCCTAGGATGGGAGGTGGAGGCAGGCTAGAAGAGGTCAATGTGAAAAAGGGGACATATGTAATACTTTCAACAATAAAGATTTTAAAAAATTAATTACAAACACTGCATATAGAGTTGTCAAACACATACATTTATTAATCCTTAAAATACCTACTTTTTTCTGATTGCTTTTTAGTAGGTTAAAAACTAGATATACTGGAATCAACTTAATTTCTGTTCCATTGTTCTGGTTGGGAAAAGGATATATCTTTAAGAAGCCTCCCATTCTCTAGCCCATCCCCTTAAAGTTTCCAGAGTTATTCATTAGAACACTCTATCCATTTCACTTCCGTAGGCACTTACTCCTCAACCCACAGCAAACTGTCTTCTTTCACATGATCTAAGCACTGATAAATCCACCATGGCTCCTTGAAGCATTTCTAACTAGTTAATCCTCATTATTGGCAGATTCCACACAGGCACATTTGCCTACATGCTAAAATTCATTTGTAACTCCCAAATCATACTTGTGGCACTTTCACAGTCGATTGAGGGCATGTGCAGAGTAGTGAAAAATTTGAGGCTCTCCACAGACAGAAGGTTGTACAAGACTTTATCTACTTTTCTGTAACAGTCATTTGAGTGACATATTTTTTGCTTCTTGTTGATGATTCCCCTGCTTAAAATGGCCCCAAAGCATAGTGCTGAAGAGCTATTAATGTTCCAAGAGCAAGAATGTGATGGGCCTTATGAAGAAAATGTGTTCTTTCAGGCATGAGATGCAGTGCTAGTGGCCATGAATTCAATGCTAATGAGTCAACAATATATATTAAAGAAGGCATCATTAAATAGAAGCACACATAAAACAAGGGACATATTTGTCAGTTGATGAAAATGTGATTGGACACTGGAAGAAACCTAACACTGTACTTCTCCTATAAGCCATGGTTTAGGGTTCTCTCATTTAAAATAGATTATAACTACAGAAAACAACCAGAACAAACTTTACTTCATTTCTTTCTAGGTTGCAGCGTATCTTCCTTAATCTACTCTTTAAACTTACATGCTCCTTGGTTGGTTTTTACATATTTATGATTTCAAGTACAACTGACATTCCAAATCTCCAAATTCTTTCTTTGCAGCTTCCCAAGCTTCCAGTGCCTACAGCTAAGGGTCTACTAGCTTCTCATATTTAGACTAGAGGCCCAATGCATGATATCCGTGCAAGGAGCTCGGCCCTAGCAGCCGCCCTTGCAACCCAGCTTCAGATGGTTGTTCTGCTGTTTGGCTGTCTGATGCAATTAGCATATTAGTATATCTTTATAGACAACTCACAGTCAAGCTATGTACCAACAGGCATCATTTGTTCTCTATCACTGACTTTTCCTTTCTTCTATTGTTTATCTTTATTGATGCCATTCAGGTGTCCAAGATAGAAATCTGAACATTTTCAGGGTTCCTCTCTCTTTTTTTCCTTTGCACTGAACCAGGTCTTGCCAATAATCCTTCTTAGGCTTTCCTTAAATTTAACGTATTTTCCCATTCCTACAATCACTGATGGCCATTATCATTGCTTATTAGATAAAAAATGGTGAAAAACATTTTAAATGCTGCCTTAAAATTTTATTTTAACAGAAATTGTACAAATTCATATTAATTATAAATATGAAATTCACAATAATCAGTCTTTTAGCATTAAACTGTAGGGCTTTTAGTATAAAAACAAGGATTAAAATTCCTTGTTATCTTTATTGCATAAACCATATCCAAAAATGCAATTCTGTGATTCCCACTTTCTTTTATTTCAAAGATATGTTCTTACTTAACTGCAATAACAAAGCATGGCCCCAATATGCATTTTATTTTAGGTCCATGAATTAGTGTAGTTTATGAGGACCTGTTAATATTCTCTTTCCTGACATAGGTAATGGTTACAAGTTGCATTCACCTTATGAAAATTAACTGAGCTACATAATTATGGTTTGTGCACTTTTGTGTATATATGGTTTACTGTAAAGTAAAATAAAATAAAATGCAGTTTGAGGTAATTGCTGCAAACTTAGAGGCCAGGTAGAACATTGTGGTTCAAAGGAGAAATCTGATAATACAGGATTTGAGGTGGGAACTAAACAAGGGGCAGGATTTGGATAGGCAGAGAAGGAGGAGGAGGCATGGCATGAGAAAGGAGGTAGTGGTGGGAATGTATATGACACATACAAGAGAAGATTAAGAGGGCAGCAGGCCAGTAAAGAGAATGAATGGCGAGGATCACCAGTAAATAACCTTGAAGAGGAAGGGAAGGTTCATATTAAATAAACAACATTGAAGGATACTATGACCTAAAGAAGAAAATCCCAAGAAAATAGAAAAATGGTTGCTCACTAGGAAATGAATATTTATTACTTCCTAGATCTTACACACACAAAAATATGTGATGGAAAAGCATTACAATGAATGAGCATTCATTAATCTGTTGCAAATTTTTATTTTCTAACTACAATTATAATTTGCCAAGGAACTAGACATTCATGAACTCTGAAGTTTAAGCTTGCTTATTTAGTATTTGCTCAAATTAAAATTTTTTTCTTGAGCCGAGACCGGTTTGGCTCAATGGTTAGAGCGTCGGCTTGGGGACTGAGAGGTCCCGGGTTCGATTCCGGTCAAGGGCACGTACTTGGTTGCGGGCATATCCCCAGTAGGGGGTGTGCAAGAGGCAGCTGATCGATGACTCTCTCTCATCGATGTTTCTAACTCTCTATCTCTCTCCCTACCTCTCTGTACAAAATCAATAAAATATATATATAAAAAAATTTTTTTTCTTGAAATACAACTAAAGTAAAAATAATTTTTACAACTGACATATGTCAATATAATTTTAAATCACACTACTTGGAAGTCAAAATCAAAATAAGGGCAACAAACACTGCTTATTAGCTAACAACAACCCCTGGAAATTCATCTGGGAAGTTTTCGAGATGGTGCAAAGGGGAGATGGTTATACAGGAAGTGTTTTTGCCAACCAACTAAAGCAGCACTTACTTCTGTAAACACTTTATAATATAATCTGTAAGTCTCCAAAGAATTGAGAGCACTCAGAAATGGCTTGAACATCCCATGCTTCTGTCACATGAGACAGGTGATGTGCTATGAATGCAGCAACATTTTGGTATGAAAACTGCCACTTAGTGGGAGTATATTTGCAATAAAAAGGGCTTTTCCCACATGAAAGCACATCTTTAAAGTTCCATTTCTCCCCAAATGTAGATGCACTGGGGGTCTCATATGTGCTCTTCACAGTTGAATTATTCTATATTGTATTTACTCAAGAAAATCCCAGTTGCTCATTCCCCTTCCTTCTCCAATTCCTGATATCATATTGCCCTCTGGCAATTGTTTCTGAAACTCTGAACTGCTTCTTGACTTATATTCTGTAACCATCAAAATATTTGTATCTTCAGAAGAAAAATTCAGGGATTGATAATAAGATCAAGATTAATGAAGACCAGTGAGGTAGCTAATTTTCTCTTGCTAAATATCTTTTTTATTAAAAGATATATTCTAGGTCTGAATTATATGAATAATTGCATACTCCAAGTGTCTTCCAAATAGCCATATCTGACTTTATGCTCCTTTCCCATTTCTAGGCGCATGTCTCCAACTGCTTTGCTGAACACTTCCACCTACTAGTGGCTGAACACTTACTATATGCAGAGTGCTACAGTAGAATTTACAGAAGATAATGTAAAATAAATTATGATTCATGTCTGCAAGCATCTTACAATCTATTTTGCAGCATTAAAATTAATGCACAGCAGAATTAAAATGCAATATTGAGGCAGCAACCAATTTTTGCTGGGGTCCAGACAATAACCAATAAATAAATATATAGTATTTCAGATGCTGAGCATGCAATGAAGAAAAATGTAGCAAAATAAGGGGGAAAGAAAGTGGCAAGATTGGTGAGATTTTGATAAGGTGGTCAGGATATTCCTTTGGATAAGACAATATCTGAGCAAGATGTATGAGAAGTGGGAGAGTACACAAGGTGGTTATCTGTGGTAAGAGCCCTCCAGGAAGAGGGACAGCTAGCCCAGAAACCCTGGATGAGAAGTATATGTGTATATAAATATCCACATATGATGTATGCATTTTTTTAAATGTAAGCCACACTACATAATACTTACTATATGTTATGCATTGTTTTAAATAACTTGCAAATTTTAAGTCATTTAATCATTATAATATAACTCAAGTTTTCTCAACCACAGCACTATTGATAATTCTTTTGTTGAGGGGCTATCCTATGATGTTATTATAAATCCAAATAATACATCAATGAAAATTTTATTTCTAATATTTAATATCATAATGACAGAAACAAATGAGCAGGACAGAGAACTTCGTCACTCTGCCCATTAACTGGAAAAAGGATGCTAAAGGAAGGTGTCAGGCCTCTGTAGTGAAGTCCATCAGTGAGGCTTAACTTTGCATCCACTACACCAGCTACAATTTTAGCAGAAATTAAAATCTAGAAGGCTTGGCACCCAGCATTGGAATAGAGGAAAAACTATCCCTGGAAAATAATTAACTTTAAACATGATTCAGAGGCAAGTGGGAAAAATGGATATAAAAACTGAACAAGCAAGTGTACCTGTATTTAGGTGACAGCTTAACAAAGTCTAATTTCCTGATTTGGAACTGTGGCCGATAATTTTGAAAATTGGTTGTAATATTATATCCAAAGTCTGAAAATCTTTACACTTAAAAGACAACACTATTCATTGGGAAATACATTTTCAAGTAATAGCCACTTAAATTACCATATACAGATGTTTTCTTAAAGGCCTGACCTATTACCCTTCAACTCACATCCTGTATCAGACATCAGACTAATTATGTCAAAGGATACACTATCTAATCCTCAAAAGCTCATTTTCCTGCTTAATCTTGAAATGCTTAGAATAGATCTGATAAAATTTATATCAATTTGATTCATGGCCTGTTATAACAGTTGAAAATTCTTATTTGACTTCACTGGTCAACTTGATCAAATAGTTTCAGTGTTTTAGCAGATTTTATACTAACATGCCTTCTAGATGCCTTTGTTATTATTCTTTTTATCTTCTACAACTGGAGCTGCATCATACCAAGGTAGTCAGCCTCTCATTTTGAAGATAACTGCTTCTGTGTGTATGTGTGTTCTTTTTTTTGCATGTAGAGTTTGCACTAGCAGTTATTAACTTCCCAAGGTGTACACTTTTGTTAGGAAACACTAAGAACCACACCCAAAATTTCTCATTTGTAATAATAAGTGTAATATGCTAATTAGACCGAATATCTTTCCGGACGTCCTTCCAGGATGAAGCCAGGGTTGCAGCCATGAGATCGAGGCAGCCACCTGGGTTGTGAGAGAGAGATCCAGGCAGCCACTCTTGCATAAATTTCATGCATCAGGCCTCTAGTTTATTCAATAAACCTTTATGGAGTGCTTTCTCATTCATTATTCAACAAATATTACTGAGTATAGTAGTAGACCCTGGTCGAGGCCCTAAAAAATTGGCCATGAACAGGATACTTTGAACAGTTAATTATACATGCTTTTTCTCTCATAATTGAGAATACAGTATTTTTCAGGATCATCTCATATCTTTCTCCCTCACTTCATTCAGTTTCTGCTCAAAAGTCATGGCTTCAAAGATTACTACCCTTATAAACTCTCTACACACTCTCCATCTGTGTCTATCTTTTCACACTGTTTTAATTTTTATGCACTGCTCTTATTACTAAAATTCCATGACTTAGTTTTTTGTCTCCCCTAGTATAATGTAAACTCAATGGTACACACTTTGTCTGGTTCACACTAGATCTAGAACAGCACTTGAAAATAGTAAGAGATCAAAGTATCTGTGGAATGAATAAATGAACGAAACAGAAAACTCAAAACTTGAGTGAAATAAGTTATTTTTACTTATGAACTCATATTTCATTGAACAGAGAAAGGCAAGTAAACAACTGCTAGTGGAGGATGTGCTAGAGAGTAACTTAAAATACTATGGGAAAAGTAATAAGGACAGTTTCTTTGGAGAGGCGAGGTTTGAACTCTTCACTGATGAGAAGGAGCTAGCTACTGAGTCTTATAGGGAGAGAGAATATTAAAGGTCAAGTCCCTTTGGATTGGGAAGGAGACTAGTATTATTGGTGGGTAAATAGTAGAACAAGAGATGGGAGGGAAATGTAGAATGCAACAGAAAAGGTAAGAAGGTGCCACATTGAGTTTAATAAACTTTAGAGGTATCAGTTACAAGAGTTTATCATTCTGCCTAGAGAATGGATTGTGGGAGGGGATACAGAAAAACCAGTTACTGCCATAGAGCAGGTGAGCCATGTTGGTGACCTGGATTAGAGTGTTTGCAATAGAAATGAGAGAAGCAGACCAACAGGGAACATAATTTTGCAGTTATATGGCATCCCCAGTTGCTGAGAGATTGAAGATGAAGATTTGAAGATTGAGGTTAATGGAGGCTTCCTTGATGACTCCTGGGTTTAGGCTTGAATCTTTTCCAGCAGGTGATGCCATTTATTGGCCTGTAAATTGTCTGGAGTCTGCATTAGGGGGTGTAATTATATTGGTTCATAATGTTCCACATTTCACTTTGGGATTACTTTGGCTTTTGACAATTTAGAATTTATATATGTTTTCATTGTCATAGCTAACCCACCAGAATGCGATCAGTTGTTGATTCAACAATGTTGCTTTTCTTCTGAGGCTTAATTGCAGATCAAGATAAACATTATACATAGAAATGAAAATAGAAAATGTTATTTAAAAAAAAACTTTGACATGCTTAATAATGAAGGTATTGACCAAACTGATATTTGAAGTAATAGATTGGCTTTAATTTCTTACCGTCTCTCAGTCAAATATAACTTAGTGATCTAGTTTTAGTTCACATTGTACTCTGAAAATTGGCCAATTTAGAGAGAATTCTATTATTATAATCAATAACAGAGCTACACAGTTTTAATTAAAATAATTATTTAAAGACTGTCCTCAAACCCTAAGGATACTGGCTTTGTAATTGTTAAATAAAGAAATAGTTTTTCACAAATAGTTGAGTTTTAAGGATCTCTCGTTCTAGAATAAATAGGATGGTCTGGAAGTGTTTGTGGCTTTTCATCAGCTTGAATAATAGCTGTCATAGTAGAGTGTGCTTTTCGATGCCCTCTTTATCTAAAACTAATATTATAATAAACCACTCTTGCGACAGTGTCTTGAGATTTACAAAGGATAATTCTAGTTCTCCATGTGCTTGGGGATATTTATTTTTTCCTAAAAGTGTTTCTCAATAACAGGAGGTTGTTTTAATGACAATTTAATGATAGACCCTCCAATGACAGTTTATTTTGTCAAATTATTCATTTTAACATTATCCACATCCCTTAGCTCATTTGCCATGAGTACTTAGCTATTCTTTTGGGTAGTATATGTGAATTTTTCATCCCTTCTCTCATCTCTCTGTAAGGAAATCTTGGAGGCTAATTAGCTCATCAATCATAATTTTATTTTTGGGAGCAGTAACTCAATTCTACTCTTCTGGTAAAGGAAGTATTTAATCATTTCTTTTTCTTTTTCTTTTTTTTTCTTTTTTTGAAGTAAATCCACATACGATGCCTCTGTGGCTAGATCAAATGCCATGGTATTTCCTACCTAAAAGGGCATTGCTACTGAGGCTATTGGGTTGGAGGTAAAGATAAATTGATTGTTTCAGAAACCAACTTTGATAAGGTATCTTTCTGGTAAGAAGATGTCATCTGGAAGATTCTGACACTTTTGAAAATGAGCATGACATTTACTACAATATGACAAGTGAAAATGGGTGCTCTTAGGCTATGTCTGAAAACCTGTGTGGAGGACTCTACTGAAACTAAAATGATTCTACCTGGGACTTATACTTGAGCTGGCTAGTGGTAAGTCAACATTAGGGGAATGATTGACTACTATGTTGCAATAGGCTGTAGCTGACTTAAAAAAAATTAAAAAATGAAGAGCTAGAATAGATCATCCGTTTATAATGTAAGCCCCTTCTGAATATTTTCTCTAGGCTTCTAAATTTTATAATTTATAATGTTAAAGTATAAAAATAGTAACTATAGTATAATAATATTCTTACTTATGTTCTTTCTAAAGGCCCATTGCCTGAATTTGTGCACGGGTTGGGGGGTCCCTCTTGGTGGCCTGCAGGGATCAGGCTGAAACCTGCAGTCCAATGCTGCTCCTACCTGCCACTCCCATTCATCTGGCTCATCCCAGCCCCGCTGTGTCTGCCATGGTTCACAATCTGAAGAGACTTATGCTGCCGCTACAGTGCTCACTAGCCATGTGCTCTGCACCTGGCTCCCTCCGAAGGGGAGTGACCTGTGGGATGGGGCTGAAATTGGCTCTTTGACATCCAACAAGGGGTCCTGGATTGCGAGAGTGTGCAAGCAAGGCACAATTGGGCTAGGGAGGGACCAGGGAGGTCTCCAGGGCATGTTCAGCCCATCGCACTCAGTCCCAGTCAGCCGGACCCCAGCAGCAAGGTAACTTATCAGTCAGAGCATCTGCCTCCTAGTGCTCAGTGCATGTTATAATGACTGGTCAACCAGTTTACTATCTGACCAGTTTACTATCATGCATGTCATAGCGAGCAGTTGAGCACCCTTAACAGTTCGTTAGCATATTACACTTTGATTGGTTGTTCAGTTGTTTTGCCATTCTATTTGCATATTACCCTTTTCTTATTACATTGGATTTATGTAAACCCAGTCTGTATCCTTGCATTACAGATGACCATACTAACAACATAATAATAAGTCAGATGTTTAAAGATGAATTCAGACAAAATACCATGATAAGATATAGAAAGAGTAGAAATAAAGCCATGAAGAAGATATCTGTGAAGCTAAGAAATGGGAAAAATGGTACTATTCAACTATTCCCAAGAAATTCAGGTAACCTTCCAGACTATGGGTCCACAGTTGAAACAGCAGATCAATATGTCATTGAATCCTAAGCAGGAATCTGTTGCTGACCCTGTTTCATTTTCTTCATTGACATACATGCCCATTGTCTGTTCTGACTCTGTCTCACTCATTTGTATTTCTTCCATCACGTCTTTGAGATTAAAAGATGTGTGCAAATTGGAATTTACCACTTTACATAAAGGAAAGCTCAGTAGCCTTGACTCAAATGAGCCCCCTGGCAGAGCAGCAAATAAAAGCAAGCAGAACTGAAGGTGTGTTCCTCCTCAAATGTTAAGTTACTCCCAGAAGCTGCAGCCTCAATTGGCAGTAAGGTTGGTAAATCGAAGTCAGAATCCCCATATTTAAGCTCTCACTCATCCCCTGTAAACACATTCATTTTACATTCTTTCTAGGAATATAGGAGGAAAGTTATTAAATTGACAAATGCATGCAAGGAGTGATGCAGCCAATTGTAGTAAAATAGAAAACTACAGGTGAGGTGGGTATACTTTTGTTTCTAAAGGGAATGCACACTTAAGGTTTAGTTTTATAATTTTGCACTGCTGGGCACTGAGGTTTTTGTGGGACAGGAAAAAAAATTATTTCCAATGCTGGTGCTTGCTGTAGTTGGAGATGGCTGAGGGGTATAGCAAGAATTAATTTTATTGTCTCTATTCAGAGTTAATTTAGTGTGCTGCCATCAAACTGATACAGCTGAACTAAAACCACAGTAGCAGCAGCATCTTTTAAAGCTGCCTCAATGGTGTGGGACATATTTGAATGTGAGGGAAGAAATTAAGATGAAGGTTCAGGGCTGTTTAACCCAGGTTGAATACCTGATAGATTAATATCCTCAAAGGATAATATAATGTGCTCTTTATAAAATGTCCTTCAAACACAGTATCACAAAGCTAGAGAAAGGAAGGTTTCTTATTAGGAGAGGAGATGGATTTGGATAAAATTGGAAACATCTTTCTTGAGATTTTAAACTAATTCATTTTTTTATAAAAAGAAAGTTACATTTTCTTAGGCAATATTTACCCAAATGAATGCCAATTAACTATTCTTATTGTCTTGGGATAAAAAGACACATACACCAATATTAATAAACACACTAATAAATTAAAGTTGCCAGAATTATGCCAAGAACAAAACAATTGATGTATGTCATGACTGACCTGAGTTAACAAAGAAAGTAAACTAATAGAAAAGACTGAGTAAAATATTTATTTTAAATAAATGTTTCTTATTTATTTTGTAAATTTGCTCTATTTAATGTCATGTAAATGGATAATTATAATTATTTGTATAACATACACAAAATGTTATGTTTGGGTGTAAACAGGGAGTATCTAAAATCTGAAAGTATCTCCATAGACTGAACAGATGCATTACTGACTCTATTAACTTACTGATTCAAAGTAAGGGCACCTTAGCAAATGTAACAAAAAGTACTTGATTAGGCTTATAATCCTTGCTTTAATATCGTATCATGAGCCCTCCTAACATCTTCCCTTTTAAAATAGCATTTTCAAGGGTGTTGTATCTCAGGAGGAAAGTATACTAGAATTTACTGAGCTATTTTACCTCACAGGATACCTACGTTACCATTTTTATTTATTTTTTACTAGAATAAAAGAAGTAGGGATATTTTTGTATATTAATCATTGCCCAAGTTTCTCAACAAGTTCTTACGCTGCATCTTAATAGTAAAGTTATAGTTTCAAAGAGTAGGATTGGTTTTGAGATTCTCAATATGAATTGCTACATTACTTTTCTGAAAGGTCATTACAATTTACTGACAACCGGTAGTGCATGAAAACATATCTCACCACATCCTCATCTGTATATGGGATTATCCTTTATTTTCTTTTGCTAATTTGATAACCAAAAAAATACCCCATTTTAGTTTGCATTTATTTGATTACTAGTGAGGCTGACCTTTTTCAAATAGTATTTTTCAAGCTTTTGCTATTTTCTGTTCTTCAGCTCTAGCAGGGTCTCATTAATCCGAAAGCATGCCTCATCAACATAAAAAGTTTATAATAGATATTAACCCTTTAAAATATATTGGTATTTGTATTGTACTATATTTTAATTTGTGATATCTTTTTAATAATTCAGTGAGGTTTGTTATGCTTGCATTGTTAAATATGTCATTTCCTTGATCAATTCCTTTCACTGTTTGCATGCATTGTGAGAAAGTTTGTCCATTTATTTCTTTTGGGCATTTGTAAACTATAGTGGCCTGTAGTTGCATTATAAATTTACATATCGTCAGCTTGAATTAACTCACATCTGTAAACTTTCCCTTTTAAAAGCAAAATTGTAGATCTTGGATTATGTTGTTTTTATTTTGTAGCTACAAGGCTTGGCATAATGCCTGATACCTAACAGTTATTCAAGAAATATTTATTGAATAAATTGAATGGTGTATGTTTTAACTTAAAATTTTTCTATGACCTTAGTTTTAAACAGAATAAATAAATCTCTGATTTATTACTTTGGTATCTTCCAAGTATTGTAGAAAGATAATCCTTCAATCTTTAGCAATTTTTACAATGCTAAATACTCTCCATAGGTTTGACCTACCCTATTAAGCCTCAAACAGCCCACTGATCCTCACTGTCTATTAAACAGGGCCTGAGGCTATGACCTGTGGTCTTAGAACAGTAATTTTCTCTGTGTGTCAAGTGACACTTGTACAATAGGCACAGCCACTCTCATTTTGACTCTGATTTTGACCTCTGATCTACATGCTCCAAGGGAAAGAACTGCTTGACTGTGTTAGTCGAGTCGAAGTCATATATATTCAGGCTTCTAAAGTCATTACTTCTGGCAGGCAAATTTTATTCATATTTTAAAAGATACATTGAATATCACACCTGCTTATTTCAGCTCTCCTTTCCTCACAGAATTAGTTGCTTTCTCATCTGTGTTCCCATAAATTTAGACACATTATATTCATAGCTAGTAAAAGTGAACATTTATCTTACCATACACTTCCTCACACCAACTCTCTGGGTCAGACACTATTGTCATAGCCAGTTTTTTCAGAAGAAGATATAAAGCATAGCAAGGATAACTTGCCCAGATAATTAATGTGGATAAGTGTCTACATCAGGATTTGAAACAGATTATTTAAATCCCAACCTGAAGCTCTTAAATGCTTATCTCACTGCTCTTTAATAAATTACTCTTAAGGATAGGAACAACCCATATGGAATTTTGTATGTTTAGTATCTGGTTCAGTTCCTGGAACTTAGTAGGTATACAACAACAGTTCAGTAAGTTAGGAAATGGAGTATGACTCTGGGAAGGCCTGCTCAGAGTTTGGCTGCAGACTAGCTCAGTTTCTGTAATCCAAGGCCCTGGAATGGCTTGGGTGTTTGAATCCTATCCGTATGCGTACATGGAACCTGTACTTAGTCAGAGATCATTTCACCCAATGTACTGAGGGGTTAATTTTAATTTTTAAAAAGAGATTCTCCTGACATACACTGCAGGCAGAAGCAGACTAATGGATTCGCCACACGTCATACAGTCATACCAAATTGTGAGTCATCTTACACAGATAATGTCTGTGGCAGAGGGTCTTCAGGTTGTCTCTTTATGTTTCATGTTCTCCATTCCTACTGTGGTTGCCTGCATATGAATATCTGACAGGAAAACAGAATTCGTGTATCATTTTCCCCTTGAGGAATAGGTATAACCAAAGGCAGCATTTTCTACTTTTGTTCCTCTTTCAGGGGCAAGATTAACACACATATACAATAAAACTATTGAGCTATTTTAATACTTTTCCTGTCATGCATTCAGAACCCTCTAAACTTGTCATCAGCTACTGTTTCATTTAATTCTCTGGCCTTCGGGGTAATGCAAGAAAATTGAAGAGATTAGGCGCTATCTCTTTCCTGTTCAATGCATTTGTGTTGCTGTAAATTGGCACCAACCTTCAATCTCACGGTCAGGGCTCTCCAGAGTCCTCCAAATGATATGACAGCCCAGGCAGCATGATAAATGGAGCCCACCCTCCCAGCAGGACAGAAAATTCTTCTTTTCCTGATTGCAAGTTCTCTTTTTCACTCTAGCAGAGTCACCTTATTGGGCCAAGTGGCCGCCCCATAACATTGATGTTCCTCAAGTTAATTAGATTCACAGTTTCCCATCTTCCAAGCTCCTATGCTCTGGTAATCCCACCTCTTCTTTTTCATTTAACTAAAAACATGTAAGTGTTGAAAACTTCCATCTGTGAGACCTTCTCAGACACAGAAAATAGAATCAATCCAGAAATATATAGGTCCAGGTATGAGACAAAAAGATGATCGGTCTGGTCTTCTATCAGGTAAGCTCCAGAACTATACTAGGTATCCTACAGAACTTTCAGAATTTTTGGACCAGGTATCTATTGAAAGTGCTTCTAGAAGGTATATTCGAGGAAAACAATTTCACCCTCCTCTCTGCTATCTGTCCTTACTGAAAGAGGAGGCCTGAGGAGAGAGGAGAAAGCTGGCTATTGGGTGAATACAGTTTTGGGTGCCTTTGTTTGTGTTTTAAAATATATTATATTGATTTTTTTTTACAGAGAGGGATAGAGAATTAGAAACATCAAGACAGAAACATTGATCAGCTGCCTCCTGAACACCCCCCACTGGGGATGTGCATGCAACCAAGGTACATGCCCTTGACCGGAATCAAATTTGGGACCTTTCAGTTGCAGGCTGATGCTCTATCCACTGAGCCAAACCAGTTTCAGCAAGAGAGTACAGTTTTAAAATAGCATCTCATCTATTCACCTCTTCATAAATATTTCCAGTGCCTGAACTGTCTTTCTGTTCCCTTGAGTTGGACATGGATGATGGTTTCTTACCTGAAAATTGGCATGTTAGTAACCTAGTAGGGTCTTTAGTGATTTAGAACAAGGAGAGAGAGTCAAGAGAGAATGGTGGAGCCATGAAAGGGGTATCAGTGAGGCCAACTGCATAGCAACATACATTTCCTATGGGTCAAGCCTGCCATGCTAAAGCTGCCTGGGCTTAAACTTTCTGATTGTTGTGAACTCTCTACCAAATGTCCAGGTGGGCCACCTGCTGGACAAGTGCATCCCAGCAGCAAGAGGATACAGGATGGGTAGTCATGAGGGGCCACCCTGAAGGAAGAGGTCACTCTGAATTTACAAATTCATTCCAGGAGGCTGTGCAGTGGAAGTTCTGCACATGCCCTTCAAAGAGTAAGTGAGCCTAAGGGTTGATCCAGAAATTGAAGACCTTTCACATAGAACCTTTGGCTGGTCAGGGGTGGGAAAGAGATAGATAGACAGATAGATAGATAGATAGATAGATAGATAGATAGATAGATAGGATGGCAACCAAGAAAAGGAGAGAAAGCAGCCTGGCTAAAGACAGTCAAGGTAAGGAGCTAGTACAGAGCAGCAGGCTCAGTCAGAGGGAGGGAAGGTGTAAGAGTTGGTTACTCCTCATCTGCCTCTCTGCCTGGGTCAGGAAACTCCTAGCCAACCTGCCTGATGGAGGAGGGTGTATGGCATGAATCCAGTGTGAGATTTAGATTATAAAAAGAGGACTGAATCCTGAAGAGCCAGCAGAAGCCTATTCTAATACCCAAAAAAAGAAGAAAAGTTAATGGAACTTAACTGACATTTTATTAAGAGAACTGATGACCCAGCCAGGGGGGTTTGGGGGGTTGGGGTTGAGGAAGCAGAACTTGGATGTTCGTTATCAGGAAAAATAAGACCATTTCATGTCTGTATCCCAAGGAGTAAAGGCTCTCAACCATCCAGTAACATGCATCCTCATTAGAAGGTTAGAACAGAGATTTTCTTGTCTCTCTATTCCCAATTGCACCTAGCAGGGCACTGAGCATGGAAATAGGTCTAGTGGAGACAAGGCCTGGACATGGAGCAGGAAGAGCCTGGCTAGAGTTCTTTCTTCTTTTATTATAGTTAAGTGATCTATAACATGTGTATCTTCCTTTTACCCATTGCTGGCTCTGATCTTCTATCTTAATTTTTAACTTTTGGTAGTTCTGATATCTAATTATTTACCTATTTCTTTTTTACTGTAAAGTAAAAAGGAAGGATATTTTAAAGATATTGTAAGTTGTTGAAAGATAATTTCATCTAAATTATTGAAAATTCTTTATAAAATTAGGTTATGATCATCACAAGCCAAAAACAACAATAGTAACAAGAACAAAATTCTGTCATTGTACCTTTGTACAAGTCACTTAAATTCTTTGCACTCTAGTTTTCTCAGCTGTCAGAGATGGGTGCCAATTATATAAAGAGTTTGCAGATTGCAAAGATTGCAACAAGAGTTAAAAAAGATGAAGGGAAAAGTTTAAAAAAAAAACCTGTCAAATGTTATTCAAACATAACATATTATTATTCTCGTAATAAGTATTTGTTGAGTCATATTGCACAGGGATCAAGAGTTGAGTTAATAAGAACAGAAATTGTGATATTGCCATGGTGTAGGCACAGCGGTAAACATTAAAGTTGGAGCTATCACTTCCACTTAAGTTCTTGAATGCAAATCACAGCCAATATCACCAAAAACAATTTGAGTGGCAGAGATTTTTGAGGAGATCTGGCCAAGTTTTCAAATGGTGTCCTGCACAGCCTGGTTTTAAGAAGTGTTAGCATTGGGGTTGGGAAGAGTGAGGCCAGGTGCATAGGATCCAAACTAAATCCCAGTCCTACTTCCAGAACAGCCTTCATTAACATTCATTATTGGCCATAAGTCCTGGTAAGAAGAGTTCATTTGAAATAATGTGCAGTCACTGCTCTTTATACCAAGGTTCAGAGGTGCTGAGACTTGCGAAAGCCTATGGACTTAATCACGGGAAGATCAGACATTGAGCCAGTTCTGCTACCCATCACCATTCTTCATATTATACTATGCTACTTTCCTAGGGCTCTGATTTGGAGCTCTTGGCTTCAAATCAACTTTTGGCCAGACAAGGTAGGTACTATGCTGTTCCCCCATGCACTTTGGCAAAAATAGAATATTTTAAGTGGAAACAGATTACCTTTTTAATAAAACATGGATACAAAAGAAAAGAAGGCAGGGTAGAGCCTAGTGGGAGGACTGCCTTGGGAATCTGGGTTTACAAGTGGAATTACATTAATTTCATGCATGCTAGGAATTTTCCAGGGGCACAGTTCTAGATGGCTGCCACTCACAACCAGGACAAATTAGATTTGCCAAAGTTAATAGAACGTTACATGAATTATTTGATTTCGTCACATTAGCTGCCAAATATTTCTTTAGGATCTTGGATTAACACAGAAGTAGAGAAGCTTGTAGAAATAGGGACATGTGTAAGAAGGAAATGGCCAAGAAGTGGCCCCTGTGCATGAGAGGAATAAGAGGCACTCAAGACTTATGTATAGAAAATACTCTCACTTATTGTTAAGGCTCGGCATGCCTTTTATTAACTGAATCAAATTGTTTTCTGGTAGATGGCTGACAGTATCTCAAGGAAGCAACAGCTCTATTTATCTTTCAAAAAGATCCCTCATGGTCTATAGTGATGCTATTAGCCATGAGATGTACGATGAAGATCTATTCTGAAGGGTCACAAAGAAATTCACTGGTAGAGTATGGGGGCTTATGACCTTCATTGTCCATTGACACTTCCCTTTCTTGCCCAGCTACTAGTGGGTTTATCTGCCATTCAAATTGCCACATGAGTCTGGTTCCTTCTATGATCTGCATCCACAATGACCTCTCAGTAAGGCTAGTCCAATACTATTATAAAACCTAACAATTTCAATGGCTTCTTCCCCATCTCTTTGAGATAACATCAAAATCTTACATTCAAACTACAAAGCTGTGAGATCATCCAGTGTCCAACCTTTGCTCCGACTTCATGGTACACACTGAGCTCCATTTTCAGAGCTTGGAACACATCATGATTTCACACCTTGCACTTTCACACACATGCTTCTTTGGCATGGAATTTTTCTCTCTCTTTAGAGTGAAATTCCTACTTATTCTCTAGGTCTTGGGTAACCATCGCTTCCATGGAGAAGACTTCCCTGACCACTAGTTCTGGTTATATCTTTTGTATTGTCCCTTTTAAGTGGCTGGGTCTTACTTGGATGAAAAGCCTTTTAGTTCTGTTGAATGTCTTAATGGGTTTGGATAATCAAAATTGGGGCTAGAACTGAGGTGAATTTAGAGCTTAGAATTATATAAATTATTCTCTGAACAAATATGTGAAGTTTTTGTTTTGCATTTCCCCTCTATTTATTGAACACTTACTCTGTGACAGGTTGGTCTCAGGGTCTTCCATGTATTAACTCAATCTTCATAACAGCACTTTCATAAAGGTACCATTCTATTTATAATAAGGACATAATATCTTTCCTAAGGTTTCACAAGTAATAAGGGATGTGGCTAGAATATGTCCTTGAAAGGGAAGAGGCACAGGAGATACAAAAGTAGCCAAAGAGACTGGTAGAGGGAAAGTGATGCTTGAAAGTAACACAATATGGGGAGGCCAAGATGAGGCTGTGGAGATAACCAGGGGCTGTACTTTAAGAAATGGGATTCCTAACTTTCCAACTTCCAACTCACTATTTATTCTTCAACAATTCTTATTGAGTGTCTCCCACCTGCTCTGAGATCTGTGTTCCGGGATAGGAAAAGGGAACCTTGCTCATAAGCTGATCATTAGGTAGAAACTGGGAGAAAGCAGGGGATGATGCACATATATCTGGAGAAGGGTGATCTAGTCAGAGGGAACTGAAGATGTGAAGACCCTGAGGGGTGGAGATAGGGTGTATTTGTTGTTTTTTAGGAAATTTCTGAAAGCTATTGTGTCAGGAGCAGGACCAAGAAGATAAGAATGCTGGAGATCAGGTCAGCAAGGAAGTGAGAGCTGTAAACAGGTTCCCCTATAGAATTTTATGCTGAGTGAGAAGGGAAAGTGTTTGGGGGGGTTGGGGGCAGAATAGGACTTGGTTTGATTCAGATTTTTAAAAAATCACTCTGGGTGCTGTGTGAAGAATAGACTCTAGAGGCAAGTGGGAGACCACTTAGGAGGCTGTTGCAATAATCCTAGTGAGACATAATGTCAATTTGGAGGTGGTAATAATAGTCATGTTTAGAAGATGTAATTGTCAGGTATATTGCAATGTATATCTCCATTTCTCAAAACTTCCATTAAGTCTCATTCACTCACTAAAGCAATGCTATGTGTGGTGTGTGTGTAAATTAAGAAAGAGGGCTGAGTCTCATGTCTAGTGAAAATATGATGCAGAACAGAACACATATAAAATACAATGAATGGAATCAATACATTCTGTTTTGTTGTTGTTGTTAATCCTCACCCAGGGATACCCCCCCCCCCCCATTGGTTTTTAGAGAGAATAGAAGGGAAGAGGAGAGACACATCAATTGGTTGTCTTCGTCATGTGCCCCAACTGGGGCCTGCAACCAAGGTTTGTAGGTATGTGCCCTTGACCAAAATTGAACTCATGACCCTTCCAGGGGTCTTCAAACTACGGCCCGCGGGCCACATGCGGCCCGCAGAGGAGTCTGATCCGGCCTGCCAGGTTTTTTGGGCAGTGAGCGCAGCCGAGGTGTTACAGTAGGAATTAGTAGTTCATATAGTCCAGCCCTCCAGCTCTCTGAGGGACCGTGATCTGGCCCCCACTTTAAAAAGTTTGAGGACGCCTGCTTCAGTCTAAAGGTCGAGGCTCTAACCACTGAGGAACTGGCTAGGGCCAGATTCAATGAATTCTTTTTTTTTTTTTTTTTTTTTTTTTTTTTTTTGTCTAAAGCTTTACATATATCTCCTTTTCCCTGATTGATCCCCCCATCCACCCTCCCCCCCAGCTCAATGAATTCTTCAGTGGCAGCATGACCCCAACCAAAACCAAGAATAATTTTCACATTTCCTACTAGACTATGAGCATCATGAGGACTGTGACTGGCTATGTTTCTCTTATCTATCATTGTGTACCTAGTGGCTGACACATGGTAGTAGATACCCAACAAATACTCCCTGGAAGAAGAAATAAAAAGAACAGTATGAATGTCCAAAAGAGACTAACATTGTTCTACACTCCCTGTGCATGCTAAAAATCCAGAGTTGGGAAAAAAGGCTATAACTCAAAAACCTTGCTTCTTCCATAAGAGTGCACATCAGGAGGCCAAATGAAGAAGTCAGTATTCAGGTGAATATTTTTCTCATCCCCATCATCAGCAAACATTCACCTGTCTACCTTATGTGAGAGGCATCTATGGGGAAGATGGATGCAAACAGAGGCACAGAAAGTTCAAAAGGTGTGTGTGTGGGAGGGGAGGGGACCCTAGACTATGTGGCAGCAAGACCTGGGTATCAGTTCCTATTCTTCCACTAATCACCGGATGCACTGGATCAAGTATTTTACTCTCTAAAACATTAAGGGGTAGATGATTATAAGAATTGAGGCTATTGGAACCATATCTCATGAAGACCCTATGAATTAAGTAACATGAGGTTTATAAATAGGCTTTAAAATCTTTAAAGCATAGTGCACGTGTATATTCAGATGGAGCTTGTAACATCTTTGGTAAAGATACAAATAATAGAATGCATTAGATTGTGCTAGGTGCTAGCACAAAGGATGAATGCTTGGAAAGAGGCATACAAGTGCTCACTTTTTCTATTCTGGGCAGCCTAATGGTACCAGTCACTGTCACCATGCCTCTGTGTCCTTTAGAATGTGATATCTACAGGTAGCACCTGAGAGTTGCTATTCATTCTTAGCTTTCCATTTGTTCCCTTCTGGACTTAAAGCACATTATGAAATTACTGTAAGCCAATGTGTCTCCTTCTGCAAATGAGGGATAAAATTTGCCAGCTGTCTCTTAACTATCCTGGGAGGAACTGGGGTTTAATAAGATAATGAACATTATTCTCTCCATATGCACTCTACCCCCTTGGCTCCCATGGTCTTCCAAAGGCTCTCCATAGGCATAAATGTGGATTCTCTAAAATCAAATTCAGATGGTCAGGAGGCAAGCCTCACAGACTCACAGCAATGACTATTCATGGCAAATTAATATTAATATCCATTAGTTAATGTTTTCTATTAGCAACTGTATAATTAATCAAGAACAATATGTCACAAGGCAGAGCCAGCTGTAGGTGGATAATTGGGATGTAGGTGGCTTGCTTTCAGTGGCCACTGCATCACCTCAGCTTGTCCTTTCAAAGCTTCTCAACCCTTCTGTTGCTTGTTTCTCTGGCCATCAAATCTAATAACTGAACCTACGTAAAGATATTGGGAAAGAATAGCAATATATTCAGTGCACAGAGAGGAGATACATTTTGAAGGAGAGCTGCAGGAATAGGACATGCTTAAAATAAATAAAAATCAACCAGCAGATAATAATGATAATAAAAAGAATAATAGCAGTAATACCAGCTCTCGCTATTGAGTGCCAAATATGTAAGGCATTATGAAGGGTGAAGATGCTCAGAAATGATTTCAGAAGCTGGTGTTTTCCCTGGGTTGACCAAAAATAAGTCTATAGAAGTGAAACAACAACATAAACTCCTCACTCAGACTGGCTGAGTTTAAATTACAGTTCTGCCCAATATCAGCTCTGTGATCTTTGCCAAGTATTTATCGTTTGTATGCCTCATTTGTAAAATGGAGGGAATAATAATTCCTATCACATAGGACTACTGTGATGATATTTTTTTGTGTGTGTATTATTCCTTGCTTGAGGATATTTTTTTTCCATTGATTTCATTTAGAAAATGGAAGGGAGAGAGTGGGGAGAGAGTGACAGAGAAACATTGATGTGAGAGAGAGACATTAATTGATTGCCTCACTTACAGGCCCCTACAGGGGCTGGGATTGAACCTGCAACCAGGTATGTGCCCTTGACTGGAAATTGAACCCACAACCCTTCTGTAAAGTGGCCAACACTTGCCCTTGACTGGAAATTGAACCCACAACCCTTCTGTAAAGTGGCCAACACTCTAATCACTGAACAATACTCTCTAGGGCCACAGTGACATTTTTTTTAAATGAAATAATACAGGTCAAGCACTTAAAACTGTCCCTGTGCACATAAAAGCAATAATAATCACATTACTAAATTATTATGCATTATTAATTTCAAAAGTGATTATGGAGACACTGAGCACAATGGCAGTTCAGAAGAGAGATTCAACACCATCTGATGAAGAAGGGGGAAATGTGAGCTGAATTTGAGTTATGAATGACCCTTAGAACATTCTAGATGGGACCATGGGAATGATGTGATAGCAAGCTAAAGGTGTAGTATATAACACCCAGAAACTAGACCAAAAGGGCATTGAATCCTCAGTATCAGATATACAATAGATGGATCTGACAATGACAGTGAAAAGCTGGAATAAAGAGAGATGAATGGCAGCAAATGAAGATGAAACATCTTAGACATCAATGAGAAAGAAATTTGGGGTCTCAGGGAACCCCTGAGATCTGCTTTTGCATAAAGCAGGTCCTTTCAGGAGCTTTCCTTCCCATCCTATGAGCTAAATATGAAGGGGAATGCTAAGGACCTCTACAGAATGCAGAGGTAATGGTATGTGGACTTACAGGTAGAATTAGTCAGTAGAAGCTATGGAAGAATGTCTTAGGAAAAAGTTGCATAGCTAGTACACATGCTGGGTGACAGCAATGATGGGATGTGCATTACTTAAAATCAGGTATGTCCTTTGTGAGCCACAGAGCTCTTTCTGTATACTTGCAGCTTATCAGGACTTACACGCCATCTTCTGAATATTTAGCCACCAACCTTTAGGGTGGAATTAGTAGTACTTTCAATTTCCTGATAACACCTAAATTAAGGTAAGAGTTCTAAATACTTTATTAATAATGTACATTCTAATTAATAGAAATTGCTTTTCTGGCATGTATTATTAAAGAATGTGTCCTAACATGCCTTTTTATGTTTTCTAATTACTGGCTTAGAAAACTGGTCGCTGTTTTCACATCTTGCCCAAACCTAGTTCTGACCAACTCCATACAGTCTATGGAGGGGACTCTCCACTCCGGATTTGAGAAGAAAGCCTTCCTTAGTTTTCTATCTGGCTCTCAGATGAAATGACTTTTTGTTGAAATAAGTTCTTTCATAAATATGGTTCAAGTCAGACACTTTGGACCTAAAATTTTACTCTTCAAATGACTAATTCTTTATGCTTTTAGTTTGTGGTTCTACACTTCCACATGTAAGGAGCAAAATTGGGAACTTCAGTCTCAAATTTGTGTGTTTTTTCTTCTTCTTTAATCAATAGGATACCTCCTACTTTTTGTTTTCCCAACTGGAAATCACTTTTATTAAAGTATTATTAGATCTAGTTATAACTTACTATGATGGTAAATGGAGGAAGTAGGTAATGTCTTCAGAGAGACACCAGAATGGTTTACAAGCATGGGCTCTGCAGTCAGTCTGCTGAGCTCAAATTTGGATCTTCATACTTCTTTATCATGAGGAGTGGCCAAAGCATGTAGCCTCTATCCCATCATTTCCTCACCTATAAAGCAGGGATAGCAGTGCCTGTTCACAGGGTTAGCATGAGGGTTGAAAGAATTCAAATGTGGAGAACTTTGATCCATGCTTTACACAAAGTAAATATTCAATAGACTCTTATCAACAATTGCTTCTTAGGTGCCCCTTTTCCTACTTTTATCTCCAGCTCAGAGGACCCACCATGTTTTGATGCCCACGTTGATGCCTGAGAGGAGCTCCTGATAATTTTTCCAATTAATTTTCCACTGAATACATGCCAGGTGTGTGCACAGAGCCTGTCGGGCTGCCATGACCTGGGGGGTGTAGGAACCGGTTTTCTGAGAGTTGGGCAAGGATTGAGTAAAGGAAAGCCCTCCAATGCTTTCTGTCCCATTAGATTTAGAGATGAGAGACCACACTGAACTAACTTCTGTTTTATGAATAGGCAACCTAGCTTTTAAAAGCAATGAACCCCAGGCCAGGGAGATCTGTCATAGGCCCCACAGATCTTGCTTCAGTTTGCTAAGACACAACTCCTTGATGCCTGCCTCTTCCCTGCCCTGTCGAGGCATTCAGCAGATTCCAACTCTAGTGACTATTGAGTTACTCCCATCCAGTGAAGTGTGAAGAGCTGTAAGAGAGATTAGATTTGGTGCATATTGTTCTTCTCTCCCCCCCCCCCCCCTAATAATTAACAGAGGCCTTTTTCTTATTCTCTTTCTTTTTCCCCCTACAAGAATGTTTTGAATTCCAAGGCCATGTCTTGGCAGTAGCTCCCTGGTATCATGGGGACTGAAGATAGATTTCTCTCAGGGACCTGAGGAGGCCATCAGTATAATTTATTTCTGTCTTGATGCTCAGTAATGGATGTGACCTCGTGTCTCACAAGGCTCTGCTAACACTGCAGACCTGGATGTGAAGAGTTAAACATTCCACCCCCCCCTGTAGAGAGATGTAGATACCTTGACATTCAGAGGCACAGTTCCTAACCTAATCCTTTCTAAATCAGATTAGTCCATCCCATTGCTGACAGTTCACTGACGAGTGCATTCCTCAAAGAGAATCTCATCTGAGATGCAGAGCCCTCGCTGCAGTTTTATAGTATCAGGGTAGTAATTCATGCCCTGAGTAATAAAGAAACTCATTAAATGTAGAACCTCGGCTCTTGCTTTGTACTTAGACCTCCCAGCAGTTTAACTCATGCATAATGAGTCTAAATACTTTAAGGGATAATATAAAAATTATCTACTATTCTTTCATATTGAAAATTGTGCATTTGCTTCCTTTCACTACATTGCTAACATAACTAGGAAACAATATATTACCCCAATTACATGTTATTTATTAGAAAGGAGGAAAATAAGTCATTTGGAGACAAATCCCTGTAGTTATTCATGGAAATGCTTTAGATAACAAAGATAGAGTACAGCCAGCAGTCTTTCATTATATTTATTATAAACTCTTTGTGCTAATGAACAATCACAGGCTGCACTGAAATAATGGTCTTAGCTCTTAAATTGTACGGAGTGCTATAGGGGCCATATTTATCAAGAGCAAGTCAGAGATTTGCTTGTCTTTTGTGTCTTTGCTTTCCATTGAAGGAAAAGAGTGAAGACAAACAAAAGTAGCTTGGGGGATTTTCATAAACACAATGGAAACTAGTTAGCAGATTTAAAAAACAAGTCTTCATGCAATCTTCAGGAGCAGTTCACTCATGAAAAAAAAAAAAAAAAAAAAAAAAAAAAAAAAAAGATCACTAGCTATTTCATGTGAATCCTGAACAGGAACATTCTTTGCCTTGAAGCAACAGGAATATATACACACAAAATGTAAAAATTTGAAATTTGGATTAAACATTTCTAAGATTTCACCAAGATACTTCCAATTTATTGATCCCATGAATTGGGGTAAAAACCAAATATAGTTCTTTGTTTTTTAATGGAAAATAAACACCTATTAGAAAATCCAACTTGAGATTTGTTTTTTAACTCAACTTTCAAAATCTACATAAACAAGAGAAGCAGATTCTTTTCTCCATGTCCCGTATTTTTATCGTGGCTCCTGCTGCCTCTAGGAGGAGGAAATCAGCATGAGTGCAGGGAGTGAACAGTTTTGTACATGTGTGTTTTTAAGCAAGCTGTCCAAAGTTGTGGTAGCAGCAAAAGGAAAAACATTTTTAGTTCCCGTCTTATGGGATAATTGAGCCAATATGTTAGCACTTAGGATTGTTGCCTCATGGATCATACCGGAACTGTGTTTGAGGATTAAACCACAGATAACAAAGAAGCACAGGAGATCTAGGAAGGAAGGAAGCCAAGAAAGTCAGCTGGGACCATCTCTTCTTTAGAATTAGCAGCTACCCTTCAGTTGCTTTTTATTCAAACATTTGTCTAGTTCCTCTCAGAGCTGTTTAGTGTACTCTCTTCTGCACAGGAATATACAGTAGGATTTCCCATCCACCCCAAATCAGACCGTTGGTGCATGTAGCTGGTATGCTAACATTGGCAACCCTCCAATAATGAGGCATCAGCAAGGCAAACCAACAACAAAGTACATTGCCAATTATGCGAGACTGTGAACAGGGTTATGCTTGACGGGGTGCAGACTGGGAAGGAGACAAGGGATTGGGAGGGGGAGTGAACAGTTTAGGGCTAGGCAGAGAATTCTGCTGCTGAAGAACTGGCTTGCCCATTCCTCCTTTAAATCCCTTCGAAGCTTTTCACAGAGATTAAATAAAGTTAGTTGTTAAATATATAATATAGTATTTTGGAAACTGGCCTTTGAGCTGTGAGCCGTGAGGGGGGCAAACCCAGGTTAGCTCTACAAACCATTTTGAAGAGAAAATCCTGCTACTAAATCTTGTTATGTCTTTTCTCTCTGGTCCCTGGGCAACATGTTTTGAAGTTTTGTGAGGTGTGCTCCCTATAATCAAGGTGACCATGCCAGCTACTTTGCTTGGAAGTCCTATTCATACCTGAAGTCATTTTTAATGTGGCAAGACCCCTTTCTTCTCAAAAGTGTCCTAGTTAGGACAATAAAGTATATGATGATCCTAGCTATAGTTGAAAACTCAGCTTTAGGCAATTTAGCACACAGGATAACATCCTTATGTTTTAGGCTCCCAGAAATACCTAAACTCTACTCTGCACCTGTTATGAGGTATTTTAAATAAAGCTCCCAATTCTGACCTATTCCGATGAACTGCTTTATTGGGGAAAATTCTAAGAATGCCACTTTCAAATATATTAGGAACCTGCTACCTTTCAGAGTAACTAGGCCAGAACCAGAAGACTGGTTCATAAGTGATGTATTGGCAAAAATAACTTGATCTTGATTACTTTCCTTTTTAACTTTTAAGCAAGTCAAGGGCACACTTGAGATCACAGGTCCATGATGGAGCATATAAATGCAACTCCTTCTGTGTTCTTTGCAAACAAAGCCTGAGGACTATCTTATCCATTCCTCTGTTACTCCCTTGGTCACTCCCTTCATTTTACTGAAGAAAGGCATTGGCCTTTGGCCTAGTGTCTGTGTCACTATCATATTCATACAGCATTGATATAGATGGTCTATCTAATATCCTGATCTCTCACTTCCTTGGCCTTATCAGTTTTTTTTCACTCCACATTAATCACCCATTTCCATGGCCATCCCTATACCTTATCAATACTACTACCTTCGATTAAATACACCCCACTCTCTGGCTACCACTTTCTATTCTTCAGTCCCTTCCCTCTAATAATTAGTCTCCAGTTCTTCAAAGTTATCAGGGCTACCAATCCACTGATACATGTCAGTCCTTATGAGCTTGGGTATAATGATGATCCATAATTAGAATCACCCAGTTGCACATATCCTCATTTCCTTAACTCATTCACTCCATCATACTTCACTGGTTAAAAAACAACACTGACCTGGCTAGTTTGCTTAGTGGTTAGAGTATTGCCCTCCAACTGAAGGGTTGTGAGTTTTATTCCCAGTCAAAGGCTTGTACCTCAGTTACAGGTTCAATCTCTGGCTCTGGTGGGGGCATGAGCAGGAAGCAACCAATTGATGTATCCCTCTCATGTTGATGTTCCTCTTTCTTTCTCTCCTCTATCTCCCTCCCTTCCACTCTGTCTAGAAATGAATGGAAAAAAATAGCCTTTGGTGAGGATTAAAATAAATAAGCAAATAAATAAATAAACCCTGAAAAATCCAATTTCACACCCACTCTGCACCTGAATCAAGCAACTGAATGTGGCTGAAGAAAACACACAATCATGCAGAATGACCTTACTTGAAATTCATGACTTTCAACCTTCAGTGCATTTTTAGTGTTGCCATTTCTCTGTCAGTTTACCTTTTACTATCCCAGTAAATCAGCAGGCATCTTCTCATTTTCCTCAAACCTCCAACACTTCCATCTCCTTTTTCAGTCTCCTTCTTGATCTTAATTTTATTATTCTTAATAAATATAATTAATAAGAAAGAGCTTCCATATTCTTCACCAAAAATCTATCAATTTTCTTATATCTATGTTTCTGCACTATTATTTTCTATGTTACAACAGCCAAGTTATGATTGCTCCAGCAAAATCCTATGGATCCCATCCTCTGTCATCTATTTGAGGACAGATTCCTGCAATTTTGGCCCTTTCTTGCTGCTATTTCATTTCCATCTGATTCTCTGGAATATGTAAATGTTCTGTAATATCCCTCACCTTACTTACTTTCCTCCTATTTGTCTCAATATACTCCTAAAGTGACTAGCCTATTTCTCTGCTCTTTTTACAAGGCAAATTCCTAAAAATGTTGTCTATTGCTCTCAGTCTCCATTTTCTTACCTCCAGTTCTATTTGAACTCAACTCAATCTGGCTTTCTTCAACATATATTTATGAGACAAATTCAATCCTATGACTCATAGTTGTATCATCTGACTTGGAGAGCATGAGGCATTATACCCACATAGTACTTTGTAAATACTATATTTCTAATTCCATTTGAGTTGAAAATTATCCCATTAGGTAAATAGGGGGAAAGTTCATCTTTCCTTAATGCAAATGAGAAGAATGAGATTTGGGGTGATTGACTAACTTCTTCAGATTAACATAGATCATAAAATTCCTGCAACACCAGGAATTAGAGCTTTTCAACATCTTCAGAAATATGAAATAAAGAAAGCATACAATGGTCATTATAACTGAGGCTCATATATCAAAATATTTTAAGTTGAAAAAGGACCTTGAAAATTATTTATTTCAAGGGAATACTAGCAAAGATAGTTGACTGGCCTACAGACACACAGTTAGTGGTAAAGCCTGGGCTTAGGTTTCCTGACTCCTGGCTAATGCTCTGTCCCTCCCAGACATCTCAGCTAAGATTTGAAAACCCAGTGAGTAAGTTGATAGGGTGCATATGAAGAAAACAGCTGTTGAAAATCCCAATAGCAACAGCAGCAATAACTCAGCAACAACAGCAATCACCAAATGCTAATGTTCTAAAAATGCAGTTCAAGACCCACTAGTATCAGAATTTTACTCTGTTTGATAGAAAAGCTAATTCAGTGGATCTCACCCTATTTGTGCAGTATCAAAATCTCAGGACTTGAGGCCCAGGAATTCACATTTTAAATAACTCTATAACATGATTCTTAAATATTCTTAATCTTGAGGACCATTGTATGAATAAGAGTGGACAAACACACTTAACACAATTTCAATTTGTAATTTCATCTTTAAAAGGAGACTGTGCTTTGACTTTTCATTAGCTAAATAGAAAAAGGCAAAAGAAATTAAGCTCTGTCCCCATTACGCTCTCAGGATCCCATTCCCTTTCGTTTTCTTTCCCAGTTGAATATCTCCTAGTGTCAGGGACTATAGTGGCACAAACTTCTTCTCATACCCCCTGTGCAGCTGGGGATATGAAGAGAATGGCTCATGAGGCAGGAAAAAGACTCATATTCTGGAAACACTAGTGATGAAGCGGGTTCATTCACCTCTGCCTCTCAGCAAAGGTGGTGCCTCCAGGTCAGGGTGAGAACATCGGTGGAGCAGTCAGCTGGCTGGTCTGGTGATGAATGGGATGGAGCAGAGGCCACACAGGGATTCATCCATCTCTGCAAGTGATTTATATTTGTGGACATGTATGGAGACACCTAGCTCTAGAAATATTATGGGGGCTGAATGTCTCAACGCCTCAGCAACTTTAGTGATGTGTGGCATACTGGTAAGGAAATAGTCTTGCTCAGGCCCACATCACAGACTGGCTTCATTGTTTTGGCTTATATAAAACTTAGATGTAGAAAAAATATTTAAGGCCACTATATTTTCTTATATACTAAAAAAACAAAAATAGCAAAATGGGGAGCTATATCTTTTGTAAAGTTAAAGAAAAAAATGTTTATAAAATTAGCAAAATATTCAAATGTCATTCTCATATTCTGCTGCCAATTGGGGAAAATAAATGGGTAAGGAGTAAATTGTGCTGTCATTCCATGCATCAATAACATCTCCCTAGCTAGATTATTAAAATATCAAGGGTTTTATTTCTTATAAATTTTTTATATCTTCTAATTCAGAATTGAATAGATCATAGAAACAGCATAACTACTTGATGACTAATTAATTAGAAAAACTAATTGGTTGTTTATTACTTTATTTTCATTATTTAGAAGATGTACTCATAATATTAAAAGAACAGCAAAGGAATACACCTAGCATTGAGACAGAATCAAGTTAAAGTGATTCAATTAATCCTAAATCCATTCCAGCAAATATTACTTGTATACTTAGGTTAGTTACTAGGGGCTGTTTCTTTTCTCCTGCCTACAAATGCTCTCATTTTCCATAAGTCATAGAGATAGAGCCCCATAATTAGAAATACAGATGACTTTACTTTTGTGAATCATTTTTTAAATAAATCAATATGTGAACAAATGGTTGTGCACACTGCACCCTGCATAAGGGTGCCTGATGAGTGGATGGGTGGGAATGGGCTCCTCTCACCAAGCCGTGCTTCTGCTGCAGGCCTGCATTGACCTTGAACATGGCATGTCCATTTTTAATAAACACAAATGCGCTCTATGGGCTATTTGTAGTTCTGATCTTAGTGGCTTTAATATTCAGCCTTAACTAAGTATCCAGGCTCTTTTAGATGGGTTATATTCAATGTTTATGTATTAATAACAGGCTTACTTAGCTTTCTGTTTCATTCTTACCAAGGCATAAACTAGCTGATGTGCGTTAAGGCACATAGTGTTGGCTGGAGTCAGGCCTAAAGGCTTGAATGGATTGCTTGGGATCTCATTTCTATGGGTCTGATGAAGTGAGAACAATGTTCTGGTCATACAAATTGAAACACCCTTTCCTTTCTTTTTCCTATGGACTGGGATAAATTAAGTTAGTTGGTAGAATAAGACTCATACATAAACCTTATAAAATGTGGGAAATATTGTATGAAAAGAACATAGTACCCTATTTCCCATTACCTATATCTGAAAAAGAGGCATAGTACCCAATGAACTTCTTTGGATTCCAAAAGAAACACATTTAATGTTTAGGCATGTGGTTCTGACTCAGCTTCACAGGAGACCAACCAGTCAACAAATCCCTTCCACCCTTAGAGTCTCTCTAACTTCTGTCCACCAGCTGGAGAAGACTTTGATTTTAGAGGGCCCACATGATTATAACAGGCTCACCTGGATAATCTCCCTTTTGCCATATAAGATAACACAGCCATAAGAGTGATAGTTCATCTTATACACAAGTTCCACTCATGGTTGTTCACTTCATCTGGAAGAAGATATGGCAAAAGTCAAAAGTATGGATCTCGACTGATTTGTGGATAGAGTCTAAGGGTTGGTTGGCCTAGATAGTCATTGGTTTGGAAGGAAAAAGGAAGTCAGGGGAAGACGTTTATGAATGGAATTTTCAGAATAAATACAAAACTAAGGATTTTTAAGTCTTATGTGGAATGTTTAACAAAGGAAAAATACTGTAGAGGAGACTCAATAATCAAGTGGACAAGATGACCTATTGTGTGGGTATCAGTCAACCTCTTTCTTGAGCTACCCCAATTTGATCATGGATAAGTAAGCCAACAGTAGGGCTTTCCATTACGGAAATTGCTTTGAATTTTCTGTAATATACTTTGGATTTGCCGCCTGGCTCAGGATGCTTTAGTTAGCACCCCTCCATGAATTTTATTTATTGTCATGGTATTCCACACCACATTGTTTTTGACCAGGAACTCATTTTAAGGTGAAGTACTGTAGTTATTACCTCAGCCCATGGAATTCATTATTTTACAATGTACTCACTTTATATCCAAGGCAGTTGGCCTTATAAAATATTGAGTGGTCTACTGAAGACTCAGGAGTAGCATTAGCCAAGTAAAACTTTTTATCTGACTTGAGTACCATCCTATAAAATATGGTATGTGTTAATATCCAGTAACTTACTTGTTGCCATTTCTCTTATAGCCAAATAATACATAGACCAGAGAACCAGAGGGTGGAGATGGAGTGGCTTCTCTCTATTATTCCTAATGATAATTGGCAAATTTTTTGCTTGTCTTTATTGTAAGCTTCAGCTTTACTTGTTGGGAGATCATATTCCCCAAAGATGGATGCTTTCACAGAAGACACAAGGATCCCAGTGAGCTGGGAGCAGAGGCTTCCACCTGTTTATTCTGAGCTACTCATGACTTGAACAAATATACAGGAGTTAATGTACTGACTGGGGTGTTAATCATTGGGAAATTTAGATTGCTTCTATATAGTAGTAGAATGATTTCTCTGAATTCAGGACATTCCTAGGGAGTCTCTTGTTAATCCCATGTCCAATTAAATACATTAAAGCAACACTGTAGAACTCAGTACTAGCACTAACGATTTTCCTTCTGAAATAAAGGTTTGAGCCACTAGCCAGGTAAAAAAATGAAAGCAAATGAATGAGAAAACCTGTCAATGTTAATCCCTTTGTGTTGTAGAAATTTGGCTCTTCCCGGCATGTGACATTTAGACATAAAAGACCATAGATAGTACTAGTGTCAAACTACATTGTATTCAGGAAGCATAATTTCTTTTTTCCTTTTTAAAGATAAATATAAATAGAGGATCCGATATTTTCTTCCTGTCCCTTAGTGGAGTGTTTTGTACAACTGCAGGGGAGAACACAATGTAATATCATTTTAAAGATCATTGACCTGGTCTGTGGATGGTTTTACTAATTAACTAAATAAAGATGCCAGAAAAGTCTTCGTGTCCAAAATAATGTCTGGCTTTCTGGGTATCTGACCCTGAAATTATACAATTTCACACCTAGACCTTTGTGAAAATTAAAATCATCAAGCATCACTGGCAACTCTGGATAGATTTAGTTTATCAGACTCATAGGTTTAGTTGAGGGTAGGAGAAAATAGAAGCTTGTATATCAAGTGACATGGTGGAACAAGCCCTAGGAATAGAAATGGATGAATGGAGCTATTTGGCACCTTATTTGTTGCGCTAAGAAATTTCATATATTTAGCTTATTAAATTTTCTGAATAATTCTGTGCATTGGTATTATCCACACTGTACAGATTTGAAACTAAACTTTAATAAATGAAGTTGTTTGCCCAAACTCATACGGTTTGTAAGTGGAAAAGATGCTTAAAACTCAAATCTGTCAGATCCTAGAGCATAAGCTTTTTATACTCTAGTATCTGAAGACAAAGACAAACTTTACTGATTTTATTGATCTTTTTTCTGATTATCATTATTTTTTCTTTATAAAAAGAGCCCAAATTCACATATAGCTAACAAATAACATATTTCTTGTTGTTTTTGTTTTATTTTTATTTAATTGCTTGCTATTCCATCTCTGAAGACAGTTTCAATTGCTACAGAAGCTTGAACAAGGAACAGTGGGACATTTCTGTCTCAAAGCTGAATCACCCCTTGGCTAAGGATTTGGGAGAACTAGCTCTGGTCTTCTGCCTCACTTAGCTGGGATTCTTGTGCTCTCACAAAGAGGGCAACTGCGCCCTGTTTGGGAACTATTTACAATACTATGGTCTGGACCCAGGCCAAGCCTGGTATTTAATTAAGAATGGTGCATGTGTGCAAAGACAACAAAAGTAAAAATAAATAAGTGAAACTTCTTCAAATTAAAAAGCTTCTTCATGGCAAAAAACAAAACAAAACAAAACAAAAAAACAACCATTAACAAAATGAAAAGTAGCTTACTGATGGGTGAAGATGTTTGCTAATGATATACCTGATAAGGGGTCAATATCCAAAATATATAAAGAACTCATATTACTCAACATCATAACAGAAATATGCAATTAAAAAATGGGAAGAGGACCTGAAAAGATACTTCCCCAAAGAAGACATACAGATGGCCAACAGACACATGAAAAGATGTGCAACATCACTAATGAACACAGAAATGAAAATTAAAACTACAATGAGATACTATCTCACACTTGTCAGAATGGCTGTTATAGAGCAGCCAACAAAGAATATGTGTTGGCAAGGAAGTGGAGGAAAAGGAATCCTTGTGTACTACTGGTGGGAATGTAAACTAGTGCAGTCGCTATAGAAAATAGTATTGAGGTTCCTCAAAATATTACAAATAGAAGTACCATGTGACCCAGAAATTTCACCTCTGGGTATTTGTCCATAGAAAATAAAAACACTAATTTAAAAAGATACATGTACTCCTATGCTCATTGCAGCCTTATTTGAAATAGCTAATATTTGGAAGCAATTGAAGTGTCTATTGATCAGTGAGTGGATAAAGATATGGTACATTTATACAATGGAATACTACTCAGCCATGAAAAGATTGAAATCTTGCCATTTGCAATAACATGAATAAACTCAGAGAGTTATATGCTGAGTGAAATATGTCAGACAGAGAAAGACAAATACCGTATAATTTCACTTATATGTAGAGAATCTAAAGAACAAAATAAGTGAACAATCAAAACAGAAACAAATTCATAGACAGAGAATAGATTAATGGTTACTAGGAGTGAAGGGTAGATGGAAAACGGGGTGGGGATTAAGAAGTATAAACTTTCAGTTATAAAATAAGTCATAGGAATATAATGTATAGCAGAAAATATAGTCAATAATATTATAATAACTATGTTAATCAGCTCAACAATAACCCACAACCTTCAGACAAACTTATTATAATAACTATGTACAATTACAGATGATTACTAGACTTACTGTGGTGTCACTTCATAATGTATATAAATGTTGAATTACTATGCTGTACACCTGAAACTATAATAATATATTATATGTCAACTATAATTTAAAAAATAAAATTTTAAAAAGTACATATGTGCATGATAACATACTTCTTTATTTAAGCTGATATACACGGGCTTGAATTAAGAAGAATAGTGTAGATTGCCTATACTTCTAAGCAACAGCATATCTACACTAATAAAAGAGAAACATGCAAATTAACTGTACCCCTGCTACGCCCACCAGCCATACCAACCAGCCAATCAGGAGAGAGTATGCAAATTAATCCAACTAAGATGGAGGTGGCCATGGAGCTGGAGTGAGCAGGAGGCTTGGATTGCCCCCAGCGATGGAGAAAGCCAAGCTTCCCACCTGCCCTGGCCAGCCCTGGCCTCCACTCAAGGCTACAATGTTTCAATTATAGAAGATAAATAAATCCCAGATACTTGCTTCCAGATGGCCCTGGCCTCTGCTCAAGGAGGTGCTGAAAACAAACAAACAAAAAAAAGTAAAGAAAAAAAGGAGGGGCTGGGAGCTTGGATTGCCAGGGAGTGGAGCCAGCCTAAAAATAGCCCTCAGCTCTTCACCCAGGCTGACCACACTCCCATGGGGTGAGGGTCTCCACTGGGGACCTTGGGCAGCCTGCAAACAGCCATGAGCCACTCACCCAGGCTGGCCACATACCCCCAGCAGGAACCCTCACCCCATGGGGGTATGGCCGGCCTGCAAACCACCACAGGCCTCTGTGGTAAGACTGGGAGACCTTCCACAAAACCTTTTGGACGTTCTTCTGGACAAAGCCATGGTGGCAGAGCTGAAGTAGAGGCAGTTAGAGGCCAAGAGGGTAGGGTAGTTGTGGATGATCAGGCTGGTGGGGGGCTGGATGTTGGGGGTAAGCAGACCAGCAGGGGGGCCAGTTGGGGGCGAGCAGGATGTCAGTGGGGGCCAGTTGGAGGTGATCAGGACAGTTTGGAGTGAGCAGTCCAGCAGGGGTGCAGTTGGAGGTGAGCAGGCCAGTAGGAAGGGAAGGTGGAGATGAGCAGGCCAGTGGGAAGGGAAGGTGGAGATGAGCAGGCCAGCAAGGGTGTGTGTGTGTGTGGTTGGGTTTCGCAGACTGGCAGGGGGCAGTTGGGGGTGAGCACACTGGCACAAGGGGCAGTTGGGGGAAATCAGGCTGGCGAGGCGGGCATTTGGGGGTGAGCAGGCTAGCAGGCAGAGTGGTTAGGGGCAATCAGGCAAGCAGACAGGCAGGTGAGCAGTTAGGAGCCAGAAGTCCCAAATTGTGAGAGGGATGTTCAACAGCCAGTTTAGGCCTGATCCCTGTAAACCAGCAGTAGGACATCCTTTGAGGGGTCTCAGATTAGAGAAGGTGCAGGCTGGGCTGAGGGACACCTTCCCCCACCCCCATGGACAAATTTCGTGCACTGGGCCACTAGTAAAATAGATACTTAAATATGTGCCAAAGACATCAGGGACAGTTGCATTCTGAGGTCTGTACAATGAAATTCATATGGCAATCCTACAGTGACAAGTTAATGGTGTTCTCTAATATGTTAAATGTTGGAATGTAGTAGATTTGGGGTGTGTGAATTTTTATTACAGTCTTAAATAGGTGATTATAAGAAAGCTATGCTAAAACCGGTTTGGCTCAGTGGATCGAGCGTCGGTCTGCGGACTGAAAGGTCCCAGGTTCGATTCTGGTCAAGGGCATGTACCTTGGTTGTGGGCACATCCCCGATAGGGGGTGTGCAAGAGGCAGCTAATTGATGTCTCTCTCTCATCGATGTTTCTAGCTCTCTATCCCTCTCTCTTCCTCTTTGTAAAGAATCAATAAAATAAATATATTTTTAAAAAAGAAAGCTATTTTACTCACATATTTGAAGAACTACAGAAGCCTCTCATTTGAGTAATACAGTTTAAAAACTCTAGGTGTGATAGCATAGGACAAATTGTAGCTCTAGAATAGGCTGGCTGTATGACTTCGGGCAATGTAAGTCAGTGTCCTTACTTATAAATCATTGCTACTCAAAACTCCTCACAGTGATATTGTGAGATTTTATCTAAAATAACAGAGAGATAACATATGTCAGGCAAACAGTAGGTACCTAATAATTGTCGGTTCTCTTCCTCCATACACACATTCAGAGAACCTTCTGCTCCACAAGCCTTTCTGCTGCCTCTGGAGGTCGCCTTATTTTCAGCTCTAAAGACAAGAAACAGTGCTATCCTATGCTAATGAAGTTACTTTATATTCAGAGCACATCACTTTCCCCTCTGGGGAGAATTGCCATACAAGAAATAGGTGGTGGCTGTGTATAATTGCTTGTCCACCCAATAGGCTTTAACTTGCTTAGAAACAGAAGGGGGGTGATGGGGAAGGGAGGGACAGAGGGAAGGAGAGTTGAAGGGGGAGAGAGAGAGAAAGAGAGAGAGAGAGAGAGCGCTTTCTTGAGGCCAAGAGTTTGGAAATGTCAACCTGTCCTGTCTACAGCTATTGCAGCCATCTACTTTTTGGCCAAAGCAAGTCCAAGCAAATCCAGATTCAAGAAATGGGTAACAGGATGTGTCCTCTTCCTGGGACAAACTACAAAGTCACTATTAGCAGTGGTTTGACAGAGGGAGAGGTGAAGGATTATAGCCATTTTCATACTCTACCACACCATGGGAGTTCTAAATCACAACCACCTTTGGGGCCGCTGGAACAACTAATATGAGAGGTGAGACTCAGCCTAAGAAGCTAGTGTATCTGGCTATGGAGGCTAATGAAAGACTGAGTATTCAGAAGGCATTTCTAAACATTCCTTCTTCTCTCTCCTTTGAGGTGACTTTGTCATTCTGGAAAACATAAGAACGATGTCTGCACGAGAGGCGCTTTGAGGGAGGACGGGTGTGACTGTGTGGCCAGTGGCCCGACCACCTCATTCCTTCCAGCCATCTTAGCCATTTTTGCTGACCAGGGTGGGATGCCTGCAGCCACAGCAGTCAGAATCAGTCATGCAGAAGGGTGGTTCGCGTGGCTTGGCTGGGGTGTTGCACAGCTGGCCTCAATCATGCTTCTTAAACGTTTCCTCTCAAGCTTTTAAGGGTCTCAGAGAGCCGAGAGCATAAGAATCCAAACAAGTCTTGAGACTGCCTTGTTCAAAATTGGCTCAGGATGGTGACGAGAGGAAACAAAAGGCAGGGGGAGGAGAACGACCTGCTCAAAACAGCACTGAGGACTGTTTCTCGCACAGCCCAGATGGCTCAGACTCCAAAGGGCTCCTTGCCTTGGGCTTGTGGACACCCTTGTGGTGGGGGCTTGGGCCTCAGCCTGCTCCGTGGCTGCTGGAGCTGGAAGGCACAGTCTGTGACCAGGGACAACTACTCTCCTTAGAGGAGATTTTATCCACCATTTTTCATCTGGGGTCAGTCGAGGAGAAAAGAGGCTTTGAATTACTAGTATATTCACATGATCCAAAGAAAGGAAAAAAAACAACAGCCTATCTCTAAAAGCCTTTTCTTTCTTAAGGGTTTTCTATTTTCCATTTTTTTGACCCAGACCGAGACAGTAGTGTTGCTAAAACAAATGTGGCCTTTCCCACTCTGGTGCACCTAACTTCTTCCGTTCCTCCCCCTCCCCCTCCCTCTGACATAGAATTAGATGTAGTCAACCTTGGGACTATGCTGGAGGGAATAAGTTCCAACATCTGGATCCCATGCACTGGTGCTAAATGAGAATAACCTGATTCCTTTGAACATTTATTTTATTCCACCTGACAGCAGGCAGACAGGCACTGGGACAAGCTGCATGACGGCATTGCCCTCTGCCTTCTGGGTTTAAGGTGGAGGACTTTACAGCAGGGCCTGGATGATGCTAGAGGGCTTAAAGAAATGCTATTGAACTGCTCTCAGGCAATCGATTGGGATATTAGAGTTTTCAGTTTTCCAATACTTTGCTCTTTACAATCCAGTTCTATAAAGATTTATGTAGCATTGGGGGATGGTTGAAGATTCAGCACGTATGGTTTTAAAGCTGTCAGTCAAGAAATGAGGGAAAATGATGCTTTTGAGGTACTGGTACTTCTCTGCCTGACTTCTTCCAGGCAGATAGCGGCCTGTGTGGGGTCATTGCTCTAAGTATGGCAGACAGGACTGGCACTCATTAACAACAACAACAAAAAGACTTATTTTAAAAATATATTTTTATTTATTTAATAGAGGAAGGGAGGAGAGAGAGATAGAAACATCAATGATGAGAGAGAATCATCGACCAGTTGCGTACTACATATCCCACACTGAGGATTGAGCCCAAAACCTGGGCATATGCCCTGACAGGGAGTCGAACTGTGATCCCCTGATTCATAGGTCAATGCTCAACCACTGAACCACCCTAAATATAGATGTATTTAATCTTCATAATTTATGTCTTATTACCCAAATGATACAGATGAGGAGACAGCATAGAGAAGTTAGCAACCTGCCCAAGATGGCATGTGGCTTGTAATGATCAGTGCCAGAATTTGAGCCTTCACTATCTGGCTCCAGAATCCATGTTCTTAGCCACTACGCTCTGATGCCTGTCATATTAATGAAATTAATCAGGCTCTCCATTATTTTCCTGGGCTATTGACTTTTAAGAGGGTGGAAGCTAACTCAGTTAATTCCCAGAACAATGCCATGAGGTATTCTTATCCACAATTTAGGTACAACACTCAGAGGCTCAGAGAAGTTAAGTAACTTGATGGACAACACACAGCTAGTAAGACACCAAGCTGGGACGTGTCCTTGACTTTCCTGGATTCTACCATTCAACGAAAACTCCCACTACATTCTGTTGGTTACCTGCTTTAGTTAGCTAAACCTTGTACCAACTTCTGAGAGGAATTAGTTTCCTGTCTTCTGATCTCAGTCACTCTTACTCTAGTTCACCCATTTGGTACTTAGAAAAAGATTTGAGGTTTTGAAACTGTGGGAAATTTAGCACATCCCCCCTGCACCCCCTGCAAATTTTGTCCACTTTCTACTAAAAATATGGCCTTATAGATGTTGCAGTCTTTAAGAATAGAAATTAAGGTCTTAAATTGATGTTTTAAATCCTTCATAAAACAAAGCACCATGCCATAAAAACACACATACACACAATAAAAGCTTTTACCCTCATTGTACTTTGCAGTTTATGAGTGCTTTCAGAAATCTTATTTTAATTCTAGCTATAAGATAGAGAGGCTTGGCATAGTCATCCCATTTTACAGATAATGGAGCTCCCAAACTCAGAGAGATTAAGTGACTTGCTCAAGATCAAACAGTCAGCAAAAGATAGGTCCAGGTCTCCCCACTCCACATTCAGCAATGTCTGCAAGATAGCCCACTTGTTTTTATATGACATATAAAGTATTGATAATAATAGCAATAAGGATTATAGTGAAACTAATTTGACTTTGGGTTATTAAAAACATAAAAGCAATAATAATTAACTTTTTTGTACTCTTACTATTTGCTAAGTGCTTTATACTTACTAGGTGTAGCGGTTAATAATGCAGATTTTTTTCCAATAGATGAAGTTACACATATGTTGATATATATGAGATTTGATATGCATGCTATTTTGTTGTATTGACAGCAAGCTTCAAAACTTCATATGTCAAGTTTTCTGAAGGTGTTAACATCATAGATATTTTTACACTTAAAGATGTAGAATGTTGTGTTAAAAAAAAGAGCATTTGTGGGAATTTATAATTCATTACTTTATTTTGAAGAAAAGTGTTGCTGAAATTTATCATATACTTCTGGAAGCTTATGATGAATATGCTCCAGCTCAAGATACTTTAAAAAAAATGCTTCAAAAGTGATAATTTTCATATGAAAGACAAAGAACATCCAGGTCAACCAAAAAAGTTTGAAGACCAAAAATTACAAAATTATTGGATAAAGATGCGTGTCAAACTCAAAAACAACTTGCAGATAGATTAAATGTTGCTCATCAAACAATTTCCGATCATTTACAAGCAATGGGAAATATTTTAAAAGAAGGAAAATGGGTGCCACATCAACTGAATGAAAGGCAAATGGAAAACCAAAAAGTCATCAGTAAGATGTTGCTTCAATGGCACAAAAGTTTTTTTTTTGCACTGAATTGTGACTGGCACTGAAAAGTGGATTTATTTTGAGAATCCCAAATGCACAAAATCATGGGCTGATCCAGGTCAACCATCAACATTGACTGCAAGGCCAAAATGCTTCGGAAAGAAGACAATGCTCTGCATCTGGTAGGACTAGGAAGGTGTGGTGTACTATGAGCTTCTATTATAAAACTAGGTGAAATCATTAATACTGATCATTACCAACAACAAATAATCAATTTGAACCACACTTTGATTGTGAAATGACCAGAATGTGCCAAAAGACACTGCAAATTAATTTTGTTTCATGATGACACACCATCACACACTTCAAAACCAGTTAAAGGCACGTAAAAAGATCTTGCCTGGGATGTATTAACCCACCCGTTGTACTCACCAGACCTTGCTCCTTCAAATTACCACTTGTTCTGATCAATGGCACATGCACTTTCTGAGCAGCACTTCAAAACACATAAAGAAGTGGAAAATTGGGTCTCTGAATGGTTTGCCTCAAAACAAGAAAAGTTCTACTGGAATGGTATCCACAAATTACTGAAAGATGGGGGGAAATGTGTAGCTAGGGATGGACATTATTTTGAAATACAGCACTTTTGATGTTTCTCTTGAAATTATTGTGTTTTCTTTGATTACAAAATCAGAATTACTAACCAGTACACTAGTATACTTTTCTATATTCATTGACCAACACAAGCAGTTGCTATAATCCAGACGTGGTAGAGACAAAAATTAGTTGATCCATTTTATAGTTGTATAATCTGAGTCTTAAAAGGAAGTTAAGTCACACTGTCAGTAACAGAATCAAGACCAAAACTTTAGTCTCATGACTCTTATATCCATAATCTAAACCATCTAACATATACACCAACCACCTAGAATTATCAACTAATTTAAAATGAGATGATATCTAGTGTTGAGCCATAGTTTCTTGTGCCTACAGCTTAGTTCATGTGAAAACCAAGAGGGAAATCCACATTTTGCCCCCATTGGACCTGCAGCTGGTTGGAACATTCCTCCTGTAATCAGTAAAAATTTCTAGTACTTTTGGATCCATTTCAAGAAATAAATTCTAGTAACTGCATTTTTACAACATGAATTATTTCACAAAACATTTTCTATGTGTACCCTGTCAGTGTTCAATAAATAATCACAATAGTAATTATTATGACATATTTGACACTGATGGCAATGAGGGGTTGTTAACCCAGCCCAGACCCAGGCAGGGCATTTGCCATGGAGAAACAAGGGGGTTAAGTCCTCAGGGACTCTGTCACTTGGTCTTACTCACAGTCTACTTACACCTCAGGCATGTGTAAATTTCCATAGAAATGTAGAGGAGCTGTGAGATCTGGTTGTGGAAGTCCAGTTCATAGAAGGGACTCGATTTTGCATCCATATCCACTTGGCCCACCCTGAAGGCTCCCTGTAGCTTTTGTAGACAGTTCCCTAGAGGCTCCCTATATCAAGTTCTTGCAACTCACTGCTGGAGATTAGCCCAGTTTCCTGGGCTCCTCTCCACAGTAAATTGCCCATAACGTTGGCTTGATTATTAATATACCATCCCTTGGCTTTATTCCCTTCCTTCCTTGTCTCTCTTTCCTACTCCCTAATCAAACTTGCTCACCTCCAAAATAAACCACTTGCAAGCAAATTTGTCTCAAGTTGTGCACAGGGGGTAGGGGACAGGGGAGAGGGGTCTCAGAATAAGGTGTCCTTCTTAACCACCAGTGATTCTATTTCATTTCCAATGCTAGTTCAGGCCTCCCATAGCTTTTCCTTATCCACACTGCAGGGGAGTGGTCCTTCTCAAATGAAAATCTGCTCCCACATTCCCAGGCTCAGAGCCATTCACTGACATGTTCTGAGGAAACACCTTGGATTTAGCTAGGGTCAAAAAATCTCTAGGGTCTGTCTACTGTGTATCCTCCAGGCTCCTCACTCAACACCCCTCCCTTCCCATCTCCAGCTGCATTGAACCACCAGCCCTATTCTTTTCCTTCTTAGCCTTTGCATAAGATGGTCTCTCCATTCAGAGGGACTTTCTGGCTCCCTTTCCTTCTCTCTAACCCCTCCTTCCCATCTTTCTTCTCTAACCTTCAGTTGTCTTTCAGGCCTCTAACTGGGTGTCTTCCACATCTCCCAAATCTGGGTGAGGTGTCCTAGTATATCTCTTTGTACATTGCGCAACCTGCCTCCCATGTCTTTGTCTCAGTGCTTCTATAGTCTATTGGCTATCTTTCTCACCAATCAGAGTGTGACCTCCTTGAGGGCTAAACCTGCTTTTTCATCTTTGAATTCTTAAGACTTAATACTTGGCACATAGTAGATGTTTATGAAATGTTTTTTGAAAAAACTGCTACTGGAATTTATGTTTTCTTGATTATTGGGGTAGTTGAATTCTTTCCCCTGTTCATTTTCCAGGTGCATGCATACTTTTTTTGGTGAGTGGTCCTCCAGGCCATTTTAATGTTTGTGTCCTGTTGTCCTGGGGTGTGAGGACACCCTTCAGTGGGAGCTCTTCCCAGTGGGTCACAGATGTTTCAGTTCCCACCGGTCAGTAGCCCTCAGGTGAAAAGCTCCCATACTTCTCCGTGAACTCCGAAGGATGGAGAACCATTCCTGGGCAGTGTTACCTGGGCCACCAGATGAGGCAAACAAGGAGAATCTTTTTCCTAGATGGCACCCTGGGAGGAACATCCCAGGAAGGAATGGGTCAAAGATTTATTGACAGTTGCTTGGCTTTGGGTTCACGTTCTAAAAATCATTACTGACTCCTGAATACAGCACCAATTCCATGTACAAGTTTGACCAAAATGACAGACTTGGAGGGAGTGCATAGCCATTGTCCTCATCAGGCAAGATTTCCCAGTTCTCAGAGCTATAAAGTAGGCCTGACTCACAGGCTTGGGACAGACGTTCCTGGAGAAGGAGTCGCTGCGTTCTTCAGTGCACGGCCCCTCCCTTCCTGTCATCACGAGTGCTCTCTGAAGAGCTCTTACCAGTCTTGGCTGCAGAAAGCAGAAAGCTTTCCGGGCAGCCTCTATAGAGCAGTAACTTTCTAGCTTTCAAGATTTCAGGCACATTTTTTTTTTTTTGGGGGGGGGGGTTTCTTTCACTTTTCAGGGAATTGTAAAACATATGTAACATCCCCAGTAGTATGTCTGGCACTCAGTAGGTTCTCCATGAATATTACCATGGCTCTTGCTGTTGACTGATTCAATGATGACATCCCTATGTCCAGGGACAATCGCTACCTAGTAGCTAGCTGACAGGTTTATGCCCACAGAATCCAGAGATGGGGCCTTCTAGAAACTTCTACTTACCCAGAGTTTTAGAACCATTCAGGAACGGATGAGTGGGTGAAGGGAACTAAAGTGAAGCTCACTATTGTACTGTTGGCCACAATTTTAATAATGATGCTATTCAGAACAACAACAGCAAGTGTAAAACCTACCTCACTAGATCATGAAACATTGTATTATCTCTATTCTTTACCGCATCTTTTCAAAGTTGGTGCACAACACTGAGCATGAGGAAACTGAAGGCCAGAGTAGTTGCCATCAACGGGATACTCTGAACTGAAGGAGGTACAGTCAATAAACTGTGTATTTCCTTCCTGCCCACCACAGCTGTTCCAAACCTCTGTTAAACCTTGATTTCTCACTCCCTGAAAACATCTTGGTCAAAACAATAGCTTTCCAATTGCTTTTGAGTTTTCAGGTTTTTCAAAAGTCCAGTTACATCCAAGTCAAACTGCAATTTCTCGTCCAAATAAAAACATCTCTTCTACCCAAATCCTGGCTGAACCCGGCTCTGCAGAGTATGATGAATGAATTATGGTTTGCTCTTTTAGTACCCGTGCTCCCTCTTTCCCTCTCTCTGGATCAAGGCAGGGACAAGAAATGAGTAGACTGTGAGCACTGTATTTATAATTACCTTCTGGCTGTTAAATGCCTTCTATGAAGGCATATGTCAAAATTCTAAATATATATTGAAGGCTTTGGAGGGTTCTTTATGGCTTATCCCTGACACCTCCTACCCACTTTATTTCCTCCTACTGTGCCTTCTCTAACCTTCTCCCAAGTTTCCCCATCCTTCCGCTTGGCTCTGGGAACTTCTGCACTGTGCTCTTTGACTTTGGAGATGGATCCTGCTGTCTACATATGACTCTCCCTTTCAGATTATTTCTCTGAGACTCGACTCATCTGACTGGTAGCTCCTTTGGACAGAAGTACTCCTGATACTGTGGGTCCCTAGGCAGGAGTACAAACAGAAGTCCATACATTTTAAATATTTAGGTATACTTAAATATTGAAATTTAAACTAAAGACTATTTAATAATATGTGTTCTATCCTTATTTCCTAACAATCAGACTTTCATAAGGCAGCAATTCTAGTTGTATCTAGAATTTCACATTCCTTGGTATCCATGCCAAAAGCTGGCTCTAAGCCTGAGCCATCAGCCCACTGTTGGCCTTTTCTTTCTCTCACCCTTGGACATCCCAAGGGGGCTTGCACATATATGTGTGGAGACCTTTGACCTCACATCCATCTGCAAAATGCTAGCCTTTGAGCAGCCCTTGGGCCCAAGCATGTTCACACAGTGATAGGGTCCATCCTTGGAAGTAGGCTTAACTTGGGGCTATTTGGGAAGGGAATTTTGCAGCCCCAGTTACCCAGGTCATAGTCTAATGAGATCATGGTTTGCAGGTGGATGTGTCCCTAAGGTAAACATGTCTCCTTGACCTCATGAACTGTTTCTCTGAAAAGAGAAACAAGGCTGAAAAAAAAAAAAAGGCTAGAGGAGTTTTCTAAAGTACAGGGTGCTGTGTCCCTTGAGCGTGAGACTTTCAGGACGATTCACAACCATCTCCCTTCCACTGAATTTACTCAGCCTATGGAAAAACTCAGACATTATGTTCCTGAGAAAGCCTTCAGACCTGTAAGCTCACAGTTACACAGAGGAGCCTACAAATGAGATCTCAGCCCTCCTTCTCACTGGCAACTACGTCTCCCTAAATGCATCTCAGGAGCTCTTTGCACCTGCTTTGCACCTTGAACTGTGTTTGCAAAGTAATAGGGACTCAGTTCAAATGTGCTGCCTCACAGAAGGAATTTCCTACTAGAACACAACACTCTTCACAGACCTCCTCTCCCCTCTCAGTCTCTTCAGTGCATCCCTAGACCTTCCTTGTTTTGGAGTGATGAGCTATGAGTCACAGGACAATTCAAGCCTGCATGGATGGGCAGTGGGAGGGGAACAGCTTCCCTTTCTGGGCTTTGGCTGGAATGCTAAGATGACAGGCAAAGTTACATTTAGCAAGTTCTATGTAGCTTGCCTGGTTCATGCAGCTTGTAGTGGTAGAGTGTAATTTGAACCCAGCACTGGCTGGTTCCACTTTCATTATGCCAGACTTTACCTGGGACCCCGTTTTTAACAACACGGGATGCGGCTTGGCAGTTTGCATTAGGGCACTGCCAATCATGTGTGGCTAAGGGCAGCCTGAGTTCTGACTGCCCAGGACTAAACTGATGCCTATGACAACAACTGTTCCCACATCTCATTTGGCGGCTGCTTTATGTCCCCCATCAGACGCTGGCCTTATGGGAGTTGGGAAGCGCCCCCAGCTAGTCCGAAGTTTCGTGAAATGGTTGCACAGATTACTTGAGGCTGCTCCTATGATTTCTACAATTAGAACAGCTTTCTCGCTGGAGGCCTTCAAAAAACAATTGCAAAAACAAACAGTGGCAATGGTAGTGGCAGCCTTAGTTGCAGAAAAGAGACAAAACCAGGAAAAGAAAAGGCACACAATGAGACAAAGGCCTCCCTGGCTCACATCTGCCTGGGGAAGGCAGATGCATTTTTCCAGCTGAGGCCCCAGTCAGCTTCATCAAGAAAAATAGCAGTTAGCTTCCCACATAATTATAAGAGAAACGAACTCATTATTTCATAATTCTTCAGAAATGAATTCTCCAGGAAGATTGCATCCTCTGGAAATTTCCCCTATTAAAGGCTGGATGACCAATTCAAGCCTGCATTTCTGAGGGCTGCTGAAAGTCAGGCCCTTGGTCTGGCTGATTGGAAGGTGCTGTCTGCCCCTCCTCCCTTTCCTGCCTCAGCTGGTTGACAGTGACCTTCAGGCACTCCCATTCCCCTTGTCTCAGCATGCCTGACGATATCTTTCCTCACATTAAAGCCTTCCACTCCTATGAGGTTTCAGGGCATGTGCCCTTATTGCCCCACTATCCCTGAATGAATATTATTCCCAGAGAGTCTGATAATAATATCCCAAACCAGGGAAGTGCATTATAATTTATCCTGTGGGACATCTTGTCATCCTCATTTTGAAATAAAAGAGAGGCGGGGTCAAGAGGCCAAGATATAAAGCTAACAAATGACGGAATGAAGTCAGGGACTTGGGTTCTCTTAATACCAAATGCTGTACAATTGCTGCTGTTGGTTTCAGGGTGGGGAGGATAATCCCAGTTGCTGCTGATACAGCATCTTTACCAAAATCTTAAATCTTGTGTAAGGGAAACATAAACACACACTCACATACACACACACAGACAGAGAGAAAAGGCATGCTTATGATAGAAACATTAGAAACACAGAAAGAGGAAACAGAACAAAATCCAGAGACTTAGCAGGCAGTGATAAACCCTGTTAGTATTTTGATTTATATGCCTGACACTGTTTGCGTCTACATCTACATAACTTCAAAATTGTCATCATACTGGAAATGCTGGTTTTAACTTGCTTTTCACTTAAAGGTGTTAAATGCATATCTTCTTCGTGTCCATAAATACAGACATTTCTTTGTGACAAACTTTTGATTTACCAAGTTCAAGAGAGCTATGCATGAGAGATACAGCACATCCACAAATAGAAAGCATGAGAAGTCACTTTATAGTTTCCACCTGGCTTGGTGACTAAATACATTTCCAAACAGGTTTTTTGAAAAGCAATGAGTCCACATATGAAAAAGTATCTCTAAAATGTTCCCCTTTCTCCTTATAGGCTGCATGGCATTCCACTGTAAAGATATACTAGCATCGTAGCTTGAGAAGGATGCTGGATGTTCTGCGATCATAAATAGTTCTGGGATGAACATCCCTCTTCATGTACCTTTGCCCATTTTCCGGTTATCCCAAGACAACGTTGTTAGATTGTATGCCTTTCAGTGCAGGGATCAGAAGTGTTTAATCCAAAGACGAGTGCCCAGGAGGAGTGATGTTCCCCTCAGTCAGTTCCATGTCTGGGCTCTGGCTGCTGAGGGTCCTCCTGTCTGTCCCTCCAAAACTCTCTCAATGTTGCCAGTTCTGGTGGCTCTATTAGTGGACACACATTCCTTTGGATCAACTCTTTGTCCTCCATGAAATGTATTAACCTCAGGAAGAAAGCATCTCCTGAGAGTACATTTTCATGCAAGGATATCCCTTTATATTGTGTCATATTATTCATTTTAATTGTTCATGAGTCAGAGAGAAGCAATGGAGAAGAGTTTTTGCACACACAGGCTCTGGAGCCAGCAAGTCTGGATGACTACTAATATTATCACTTACTAGATGGAGCAAACTTGGTCAAGTTATTTAATGCCTTAGTATCCTTAATGGGTATGATATTACCTAACTTCATAGACTTATAATGACCAAACAGAAAATGTTTAATCACTTCTCAGCCTTTTGGCTAATATCAAGTGAAAATTCCTAACACAGTGCCTTGAATATAGCCATTTTCTTTCTTAATAAATATTACTTATTATCTTCCAAATGGAACTACCCGTGTTTCCCAAAAATAAGACCTCCTCTGAAAATAAGACCTAGCGCATGGAAAGATAAGACATCCCCTGAAAATAAGACCTAGTGCAACTTTGGGAGAAAAAATTAATATAAGACACTATCTTATTTTCAGGGAAACAGGTATTATCTCTAAAGTCAGTGATCATTATTACGATGGAGGCAATGAGTATCCTGTCCAGATTCCCTTAGCACTCACTGCTCCTCCTGCATGCTGGCAGCTTCTTAGAGAAAACATCAGCCACTCCCTGCCCAAGGGCTCTCTCTGGGCTCTGGAGTGTGCCCAGACCACATGCAGAGCAGACTGTACAGCTGAGGCTCTGGGAGTAGCCCTCACTAAATGACAATGGGGAGTGGTGGGTATATGTCTTATCTTCCTCATGCCTCAGGTGGACAAATCTGAGGCATGTTCTATTATACACCAGCCCCAGAGGTCTCCAGCATGTTTGAATCCTAGTTGCTCTGGTAACCTCTTCACAACACCTCCCGAGCATCCTCCATTCACTGTCTCACTTCACCTCTCCCTTATGAATGGGAGAACCAATGGAATATCTCCCAAGAAAGCTTGGGGAATCCAACCTAAGCCATATATCAGGACTCTTTGAATATGCCACATAAAAATTATATATATCTCACAATAATCACCTCATAGTGTGCCATTAAATATTTGTTTAATATATTAAGTGCCTCTAAGGAAGTGCTGCCTGGACAGGTGGCTTTCTTCTTCTTTATGGGACTTCATTAGTGAGTGCTCTGTTCTGCTATCTCTGTCACCTGGAAAGCACAAGGGTCATCTTGGGGAGAAAAATTATTCCCTTGATAACTATATAACTATCCTTCCTTCCTTCCTTCCTTCCTTCCTTCCTTCCTTCCTTCCTTCCTTCCTTCCTTCCTTCCTTCCTTCCTTCCTTCCTTCCTCCTCTGTCTCTCTCTCTCTCTCTCTCTCTCTCTCTCTCTCTCTCTCTCTCTCTCTCTCTCTCTCTCTCTTCTCATCCTAGCATGGGTCTCTGGGGAGAAATTCTAATTCAGACGCTAAAAATTCACCTGCCTACTGGGGCCAGGACAGCAAGCCTAATGAGTAATGTAGTCTAATTCAAAACTGCAGCAACATGAAGCCCGGATACAATAAAGGCAGTGCATTCTCATTCCGCCACTCACCGCCTTGCAGGATAAGGGCCCTCTGCTCCCAGATCTTTTGTCTCTTGTTATTTCTTAATGCATACATTTGTGTCAAAAAGCCTTGTTTTAAATGATCGACTACAAATTTCGCTTCTTCATAAACAGCTCATCCATGGGCACAAACTAACTCACCAGTGGCCTTATGACACAGTGTCTCAGCTCTAAGCAATGACCCAAGTTTACCTTATTAGCCACAAGAACTAATTTAAATGATAAATGAGGCCACAGCACCTGTTTCTGGTTTCCATAAGGCTTGGACAACCTGCATTCAAACCGGGGATCAGCCCTCCTTTCAAACCACAATTCTCCTCACAGTATGTGTGGCCGGTTCATTTGCCTCCCCAAGTAGACACTATCTAGAATGATGTGAGCAGGTTTCATTTCCAGATCTCATGTAAAATTAATTTTCATAATTCTCTCAGTTCCTGCCTGTCTATACATATCTTTCTTCATTAACCACTTTATTTCCATCCGAACTGCCTCTGTCCCATGTCTGGGAGACAAAGATCGCAGACAACTTTGAACTGGAGTTAGCAGAGTGTGTGTTCTGAAGTCCTGAGCTACTGGTTTCCCAATCGACCTTGCCAAGACCTTTAAAAATATTAGTGTGGCACCAAAACAACCCAACAGGAAAACCATTAAGTTCCATTATGAATAATTAAATTGGATAAAATCTTAGAAAATATTGCTCTAGTGAGAGATTCTTAGGTGTCTTTGAACCCACAGTGGCTTGTGGGTTTTTTTTTTTTTTTTTTTTGCTCAAGTTTAATAAGTTTTTGATTATATAAAGGATGCTTTAAACTTGCATGAAAGGTTTCTCACAGGCACTGTGCTCCAAAGAGACCCTTCTATAGGAACAATTCTATGTTACTTCACATTTGAAACATTCCCTAATTAAGTTTGGCCCCATCCACCTACAGCTTACATTTACCAGTTGCTCCCTCCTGAAATTGGCCTTAGGTACCAGCCTACTGAACATTTGTTTTTGCTCCTGTTTACATGGGTCAAGTGGAAGGTTCTACAAATGAAAATCATCATTTAGCCGGGGACTACCGGGTCAGTCTCTATGGGCCTTTCCTTTTGCTGTTCTATGTGTTGTAGAGAGGTTTGTTTTTCCCTTCCTTTTTTAATTAAACTATAGATTTAGCATCGCTGCCATAGGGTTCGCTCAGTGCTACGCCAGAAAGCAGGTGAAGAAACACTAGAGTCCAGGTTGGAGCTGTGTCCTCAGTCAACCTGAAGGGAACATGAGTGCATGGCAGGAAGGTTTGTCACATTTCTGCAGAAGTATTTGTTTTTATATTGGTGTTCATTTTTTAATGCTGTGGCTTTCCCCTTCCTTCCTTCCTTCCTTCCTTCCTTCCTTCCTTCCTTCCTTCCTTCCTTCCTTCTTTTCTTCCTTCCTCTCTCCCTCCCTTTCTTCCTCCTTCCCTCCTGTCCTTTCTTTCCTTTTCCTTCCTTCCTTCCTTCCTTCCTTCCTTCCTTCCTTCCTTCCTTCCTTCCTTCCTTCTTTTCTTCCTTCCTCTCTCCCTCCCTTTCTTCCTCCTTCCCTCCCCTCCTTTCTTTCCTTTCTTTCCTTTCCATCCCTTCCTTCCTTCCTTCCTTCCTTCCTTCCTTCCTTCCTTCCTTCCTTCCTTCCTTCCTTCCTTCCTTCCTTCCTTCCAGCAGTAGAATGTATTTTCAAACAAACTCTATGGATACTTCTACATACATAAATAAAGCTATTTGCTCCTGTTCAAAAGGGCAGAGGAAGAAGAGGCAGTGCTTTACTCAAGTCTCCTTCTAAGCCTCATGGGGCACCTCCAAGAAGCTCTGGGCTTACTCCTCAGGGTGTGGTCTCTGGGCCACCTGGAGTCATCTGGAGCTTGTTAGAGATGTAGAGTTTGGGGTCCCACCTCTGCCTACTAGCATCCTAGTCTGCAATTTAACAAAATCCCCAGATGATTGCAATGAATATTAAGATTAAAGGAGCAATAAGCTAAGGCTTCACAAAGTACAGTTAGGAAACACTGGTCAGGCTTAACTCAGTGGCCTAATAAAGACAGACCAAATTCTAGTGTTGCTTGTTTGGTTTCTCCAAAACAGTTCCAAAGTGTGATAGTGTGTCTCCTTTGAAACTGAAGTTAACTAAATTTTACTTTTCTTTGGTATACTTTGATATAATGAGAAATGATGTTGTATCCAATCTTGGAGTTGGTGGCCATGATGGGGAATATGAGTGATCTTATTCCAGCTCTTTCAGTTCATCTATCTCCATCAGGCTGGTCCTCTGGGGAGGTGTGGTGATGCTTCCTGGTGTCACTCTCAGGTGATGCAATAACATGCCCCTCTGGATGGCCTTTGGTTCCAGCATGACTTTTGGCAAATAGGGCCATTATACCTGACAGTACTATGACTCCTCAAATAAACATATGTTACATGTCTGGGTGGAAACCCAGAAATGATTCTAGTATCACAGGATGTGACTGAGAAATCTATAAGTCTTTCAATGCCAATGCATCAGATCATGTGTCTATAATATAAGCAACTTATGCTTATTTTCCCTGGCCTTTCCCTGTTTTAGCCCTGAAATTCCCTCATCAAAGGAAGCCCCCCAGTCCCAGGTCAGGCTGGCCTGCAGGTGAGAACAGGAATACTTAAATTATCCAAAGCTCTAAGCATTATGTTGGCAGAAATGGTGAAACAAGCTCTGAGATTTACTATTTTCTTCAATGCCCGAGTGTATGAATTTTAAGAAGTGGCTTAATGATATTGTTTCAACACTTATTTCTTAAATAGCAGTTGCAAATGATTCCAAGATATGAAACAGGTGTTTCTGCATGGTCTGCTGGATAGAATGAAGAAAAATGTCCTCCCATATTACCCTACAGATGACATACCAATGGTTTCTACTTTCAAATGAAAAATACGCTCAATCACATAGTCGACAGGCTTCCATCTGGCCTGCCCGTAACATCCAGAGCTGAAAGGAAGGCTCTGTGTCTCTTCTGGAGTCAGGCACACTCCCTCACAATGCTTCGAGAAGAAGTTAAAACAGGTGTGTGTCATACACACTTGCTGCTTCTGCAAACAGCAACCCATTCTCATGATCCAGGAAATGACTTACTATGGGTGTATGTGAGAGTAAACAAATGCTTTGTCCTGGCATGCCTTTGCGGTCACTGGCCTCTTACTAGAAGTTCAGGTTCCTTTTATGGAACTGTCACTTTCTGAATTGGCAAGGAGGAATTTTCCACCAAAGTTGCTCTAATTTACTGTCTTTGGGTCTGGTTCTTGTCTTCTTATAGCTATAAGAGAGTCCTGGGTTTTAGTAACAGAGTAATGTTTAAACGTTCTTGTTTTATATAGACCAGGGATTGCCAGAATGTGAAAGGCCAGACTTTCAAAAACTCCAAGAGATTTTTTTAAAATGTCATTTACAATTTTAACTATAAAAATATACTGTTAGTGAAAGCTTAATACCTTTAAGCCAGTGGCTATAATCCTTGGTTAGTACCTGAGAAACACCAGGAAAGTTGAGAAAATACTGATGCCTGACGCCTACCCCACAGCTTCTGATTTAATTAACCTGGAGTGAGGTTTTGGCATGACATTTTTAAAAGCTTTCCAGTTGATTCTAATGTGCTCTAGGCTCTTACATAATAAAATTAATCATTTATATTCCCTAAATAATTGTCTTAGTTGTTCCTTCCTTCCTTTGTTCATTCGTATCTGCTTATTGTCTTTCTATAAATAAATTGATTCATTGATCTACTCATTCATGAATCTCTCTTTTTTTTAATTTCAGGTATTGTGCAATATAAACTACAAAGAAAGGGGAGAAAACCCTAGGGCAAACTTTATTTTAAAAAAATACTTGATATTCCTTTAAAATGATCAAATCCAATGATATGATTCCATGATAAATGATAATCGGAAATTTTCCCTGAGTCTAAGCATGAACACTGATAAAATATTTTATTTCTTTATCTTACACCTCAGATGTATCTAAGGATAATATAATAAAAATGCATAAGTTGTTTCTAACCAATTTAAAAACCAATTGGTTGGAGTCAACTTTGATTTCGGAATATTGGTTTGTGTTAATCTCTACCCATATTCATAAAATGTGCAGTTCAATTACTAACACTTAAAGATGTCATCAAACACAGGGTAATTCATGCTATTTGTAATCATAAAGATGATTCTGAATGCAGTGAAAGTAAATTTATTCCTCATTAACAACTCTGTCATTTTGAAATCACAGAATATTCTTGAATCTAAAATATTGTATCTAGAGATCTGTGCATAATTTTGAGGGTTTTGAATGGCAGGAGGCCTGGACTGGGGGTCTGGTGGTTCCTACAAAGTAAATACTATCACATTATTGTCCTCGTTTGGTGGTGCTCAAATTTCAGTGCCAATTTTCAGCATCACCTGAGAACTTGTGCAAACACAATGCTGGTCCTCCCTCAGAGTTTCTCATTAGTATGCTAGTGCAGAAGGTGAAAAATGTGGGGAGCACAATTTTTTAAGAACCACTTCCTTATATATACACCTCAAAGGCAGAGAGCTTGTTAGAGATTCAGAATCTTAGTGTCCGCTGCTGACCCATTGAGTCAAAATCTGCATTTTAACAAGACTCCTGGGTTATTCCTTTGTTCACTTAAGTCTGAGGAACACTGACCTACGTCCAAATCCTTAACACAACAGGTAGGACTCTTTACTATCTGGCCCCATGCCTCCCTCTCTCAAGCCATCTTTTGCCAGTTTCTTTATGTCTCTTATATGCCAATCCACTTCTGGATCATTCTATACTCTTGGGGTTCTGAGGTTTTAATGCTATTCCCTCTGTCTGGACTGCCTTTCCTCCTTTTTTGATTGACAGGCTCAATTAATCTTTCAACACAGTCTTCAATTCCTCAGATTTACTATTTGGTGAAACTTACCCTAGCTTCTTTAAGCAGGCTACTTCTTGCATCTCTGTCCTATCACTTACATCACTGTATTTGTAATTATCTGTTTAATTGCATATTCTTCCCCTTAAATGATGAGCTCTTTGGCAGCAATGCTGTCTTAATAGTCTCTATAACCATCAAGCATAGACTATGTACTCAATAAATGCTTTGAATGAATGGGTCAACTAAGTGAGCATTATGAAGTTGACACTTTGGTTAAGTCACAACTTCTTTGGGTCTCTGTTTACTCATCTGTAAAAAGAGAGAAAAGAATCACATAAATTATAGCTGGTCCTCCTCCATCAAATTTAGTTCTTTATATAATTCCAATTTATTTTAAATTTCCTAAGAATATGTATTGTGGAGATACTGAGTGTTGGGCATGTGACTACAGACAGGACAATGGCCATGGACCCTGCTCTTGTGGCTTTTTCAGTCTGGTTAGAGAGACAGAGCCTAAATAACTCCTTAAACAAAAGCATCTTTATTTTCAATTGGTTAAGTGCTTATTAAAGGCTCTGAAAAGGGTTATGGTTTATATAAAAGGGGGAAATTAACCCAAGCTCTTCTTACATATTTGCATTAATGCCTTATTAACTCAAAGAAGAAAATTTATTAATGTTCTATATATGGCTATTAGGATATATCTTGATGAATCCAGGAAAATTGCAAGCTAAAAATATCAGCTAAACAGATAGATTGTGGAAATAGGCTAGACTAACATATTCTCTAATTCTTAACCCTAATATGCCTTTTCAAGTGAAAAAAACTATGAATGTAGCAAACAGTCTAGACACTATATTGAATAAATGTGGCAATGACAGAGCTATTGCATTCAATTCCATGGGATAGAGATGTGGACTGCCTTCAAGGTGAAATGTGGCTGGCAGAGGGATGAGCTCAATCAGGCTGTAGGAGCCCAGAGTTCTAGTCCTGGGTCTACATGAAAAAGTGAGGTCTAGGTCTCAGTTTTCTCATTTGTAGAATAATAAAGACAAATTGATGTGCTGTACACACAAATAGCTTCCCAGGGACTCAGAAAGCTGCCAGCCCCTATGTCAGACAGGGATAATTTTCAGAAAACACAACTGGGTGTTACCTTGGCAGTACAAGTTCTCATTCCTGAATCACTTGAGTAATTTAAATAGTCTCTTCCCATTCCCCACAATTGTCCCTTCTGGCTGATGGGATTGGAAGGTTTCTGAACATATAAGATGGGGTCTGAGCCTGGGATTCAGCTCCACTGGCACAGACTGTGGCAAAATGGAAGTTTCCCTCCTTCCTCCGATATGTTCTTCCTTTTCAGTACAAGCTTGGCTAAGCTGCCATTCAGCATTTGCAGGAAGAGATATATCATCTGAAGAAGCCGAGCCAAATATTTGATTTGGATGATTATGCTGCAGGTGTCTCATCAGGACTGCAGTGCCTGGATTACTAATTATTTTTCCTCCACTCTGTGCCTCTTGTAGGGAGCACAGAACATGGCAGGAATGATGAGGGATGGCTCTAATAAATAAGGCCCTAGACAGCTGATGCCACGGGCTGACTGGAGAACCAGAAACAGCTAAGACAATGTAATCAGGGGGCAGAGAAGATGGTGGGCTCCATCAAATAGACTGGCAAAAATGGTGATAGGCGCTCTCTATGGCCACCTTGCTTGGTTCAAAGGAAAACAACTGTCATTATGAAGTTGAGCCAGACATGGCTGTTCACCACCACACGCTTCTCAGGCAGGTGCTAGTCTGCCATACAGAATACTTCAGTACTCACATACATACCTTTTCATGTCTGGGAGCATGAAAGAGCTAACATAGTATTCCCAGCTGCCCAGGTCTACCACAATAATGATAATATTATATTTCTACAGCTATAGTTATTTTGAAGATATAAAAATCATTCAAATTCACTATTTTGTTTCAGCCCCCAACAAGTGGAAGATATTTAGTGACCTTGATTTTGACATAGGGAAATTACAAGGACTTAGTGAGGAGAATTTGTGTCAAGTGATTCAGTTAGGAAATGTTAGGATCTTAGCTAGGTCCTTCTAAACTCAAAACTGGGATGATCCCCATGTGCTATCTAGCTTTACTCATGCTGTTAGAGAGCTACATAGCTTATTCGTTTAGTGTGTGGTGTGAGAGAGGTTAGGGGGTGAGGAGGTTTGTTCTCAAGCTAGCCAGTGGGCTTTTGAGCTTCTAGGTCCACAAACTGCATTAGTTCTTTTAGATCCCTGTCTTTGTAAAATGGTTACATATCTATGGATGAGCACAAACCTGACACTGTGATACCATTGTAACAATCTGGTTATTATTGGGTCGGCAGCTAAGTAATTGCGGGTTTCACACATATATGGCTTCAGTTGAATTTTTAGGTTTGCAGACGTAGTACAAATGTAAAACACATTTTGTTATTTGATAGTTGGCTATTCAGCTGTTAATCAGTAAAAAAAGTTTTTTGATCTGTTTTGTAGTTTTCGTCTGGCGTTCGTTGAAAAATGGAAAATCAAAAGGAACATTTTCGTCATATTTTGCTTTTTTATTTCCGCAAAGGGAAAAATGCATCGCAAGCTCATAAAAAGTTATGTGCTGTTTATAGTGACGAAGCCTTAAAAGAACGGCAGTGTCAAAATTGGTTTGCCAAATTTCGTTCTGGTGATTTTTCACTCAAAGATGAAAAACGCTCTGGTCGTCCAGTTGAAGTTGATGACGCCCTAATCAAAGCAATAATCAATTCGGACTGTCACAGTACAACACGTGAGATTGCAGAGAAGCTTCATGTATCACAAACATGCATTGAAAATCACTTAAAACAACTTGGCTATGTTCAAAAACTCGATACATGGGTTCCTCAGGAACTGAAAGAATCACAGTTAACGCAACGCATTAGCAGCTGCGATTTGCTAAAGAAACGTAATGAAAATGATCCATTTTTAAAACGACTGATAACTGGCGATGAAAAATGGGTTGTTTACAACAATATCAAGCGGAAAAGATCGTGGAGCAGGCCAGGTGAACCAACTCAAACAACATCAAAAGCTGATATTCATCAAAAGAAGGTTTTGTTATCAGTTTGGTGGGATTACAAAGGAATTGTCTACTTTGAACTCTTACCACCCAACCGAACGATCAATTCTGATGTCTACATTGAACAACTAACGAAATTAAACAATGCAGTTGAAGAAAAGCGGCCCGAATTGACAAATCGAAAAGGTGTTGTATTCCATCATGACAATGCAAGGCCACACACATCTTTGGTCACTCGGCAAAAATTAATGGAGCTTGGTTGGGATGTTTTGCCACATCCACCATATAGTCCTGACCTTGCACCATCTGATTACTTTTTGTTTCGATCTTTACAAAACTCCTTGAATGGTAAAAATTTCAATAATGATGATGATGTCAAATCGTACCTGATTCAGTTTTTTGCTAATAAAAACCAGAAGTTTTTTGAACGTGGGATTATGATGCTGCCTGAAAGATGGCAAAAGGTCATTGATCAAAATGGGCAATACATTACAGAATAAAGTTATTTAGTTCCATGAAAAAATTCTTTGATTTTCTTTAAAAAATACGCAATTACTTAGTTGCCGACCCAATACTTAACAGGAAAGGAGTAAAGAGCATACCAGATAACAGACATGCCATTTTGGTAATTTAACATTCACCAGGTCTGTTTCCCACTGATTGATGGGGAAAAGGACTGGACAAAGGCAGTTTGGATGCATGCCCAATAAGGTCTGAATGATGTGGGAAGGTGCTTACTTATCAATCACATCTGAGTGATGTGGGAAGGTGCTTACTTATCAATCACATCTGGATACAGATAACTGGCCAGAATGTGGGTGACCACTGCAAGGGCAAGAAACCTGAGTATTTATGGTAAACTTCTGAACAAGGGAAGTTCTCTCTCATGGATCTTGGCTCTCTTGGAACTTCTGTTGCCGGGGCACACTCCTCTGGTTTCCCCAACTTGGCTCCTGGCCATGTAGACTCCACACATTGGACTAAGAGACTTTAATTAACCTGAAACTGGACTGGATCTGGCTGCAACATGGAACGGAAGCTCTGGACACTGGTTTTGTTTTCAGCTCTACTGGAACCCCTGCTGCACCTTTTTGAGGACTGGGTTAAGAAGCATGGGACTTTTACAACCCAAGGAGTGTAACGCCTTGCCAATAAAAACCATTCATCCTCCCATGGAAATCTTAGAAAACTCATTTTCTAAAGATACTGTAAGAACCCCATTCCCAGGAGCAAGGGAGAAGTTTGATTCTCAGGATACAACTGCTTCCAGAATAAATAAATATAATCTATACATTGATGATGTCTAATTTTATATCTTTAGCTCAAATTCCTTTCTTGAGGTCAAAAGCACACATCTAGCTACCTGCTGGACTTGTCTGCTGTACAGTCAATGCATCCAAATTGTAAGCTTCCTTTCCGCCAGAGCCTCAAATCTGTCCCTCTTTTTTTCCTCTTTGTTAATGGCACTGCCATCCACCAACTCTTTCAAGACAGAAAACTGGTATTACCTTCATTTTCTCCTGTCCCTTTTATTTCTTACTGGAAGGGCCAGCTTTATGGGCTCATGACAAGTGCAGTCACACAAGGTTCTGTGCTCAGAAGGACCTCATGCTTGGGGTTTAATGCTCTGTGATTACTGTCCCGAAATTCTTTTTTTTTTTTTTTTTTTAATATATTTTATTGATTTTTTACAGAGAAGAAAGGAGAGGGCTAGAGAGTTAGAAACATTGATGAGAAACATCGATCAGCTGCCTCTTGCACACCCCCTACTGGGGATGTGCCCACAACCAAGGCACATGCCCTTGACCTGAATCTAACCTGGGACCCTTCAGTTCGCAGGCCCATGCTCCATCCACTGAGCCAAACCGGTTCAGCCTGTCCCGAAATTCTTAATAAATTTTCCTTTGAATTCGTGGTTTGTAAAAGAAGTGTAATAAGACAAGGGAGTTATCTGGATGGGGTCATGGGTATGTACCCACCCACTGAGGCAGGGCCAAGGGCCTCCTGTGTCTCTACATGCTTTGTAAATATTCTTGTGCCTAAGGGAGAATGATATTAAATATCAGATAAAACTTATTATGACAGGTTGAGAGAGACGACAGAATAAAGGAAAAGCCTTTTCCTGGTTTTTGAACAAGGGACCCACCATTTTCATTTTGTACTGGGCCCCAACAATTAAGTAGCTTGCCCTGCTAACTAGTTACGAAGTTTTAATGATTTCATTCCCTTCCCTAAAAAAAAATTTAAAAATAAACTAAAAATTAATCTATTGAATATTTTGAATCTGTATTCTTCTATTCTTATTGACACTTCTTTAGTTCAAGAAATCTTTTACTCCCATCAAAATTATCACAACAACCTCCTCTCTGGTCTTCTGGTCTCCAGTCTCATCTCCTTCCTTTGGAGTTCTCTTCCAGGTGATGTAACTAGAGTCACCTGCCTAAATACCAGCTCCTATTTTATCACCACTGTGAAATTACTTCAGCCCCATCCCAAATAGCTCTCTACTGCTATAAGGACTAATGTAAAAGTACTTAACAAGCACCTTTATAAGTTGTTTGTTACTGTGATGGTTAATTTTACACTAACCTAGATGTCCCTTTGGAAGTATTTATTACGTAAGATTAACATTTAAATTACTAGACTTAAAAGGAAGCAGATTGCCCTCCATAAAGTGGGTAGGTCACATTGAAACAGTTGGAGGTCTTAAGAGAAAAACAGTGAGGTCCCCTGTGAAAGAAGGATGACTCCAGACTTCCTTTGGATTTGAGTTGCAACATCAATTCTTCAGTCTCTAGTCTCCAGGCCAGTCCTGTGAATTTCTATCTGTTCTTTGTACCTCTCTTTCAGTCTCTCAAAATCCTTGAAGGTATCATGTTTCACTTGCCTTTAAACATTTGCCACTATGCTTTCTGTAAAGGGAATATACTTCTCCATTATTCTCCAACTTATTAATATTTACCTCCAATTCTATGCTGTAGGTCCCTCTTCCATTCTCCCAATTACTGATAATTACTCTAAGCTTAGACATTACATTGCATTAGACCATTTTCTTGTCTGTCTCATTCACTGGATTCTCGGCTCTATAAGGACAGAAACTATGTCTATTTTGCTCAGACTTTTATCTCCAACACAATATAGTAAGTATCTGATTCATAGAAGGAACTCTTGAATAAATGAACAAGTTAAACACATGAATCAATTAAAAGAGCATAACTTTGCATTGTTAGAAAGAATGACAAATTCATATAACATGTGACATTAATATGGTACCTATATGACAAGTTTTTATAGACTCTCCTTACTAGTTTTTGTTTTGAGGAGATATTGGCAGGCTTAGTGATGTTAGTTTAAATTTCAATCTGATAAAAAAAAAAATGAATCCTACACTAATTGCCTTATCTCTTTTAAGGCCTGAGGATAGATGAGAAGCAACATTAAAGGATTAGGTTGTAAATGATGGTCTGTGAGGGAGATCATTAATGATTAAGAATAAAATCTCCAATGTTTTCTTTGTGTTTTGAGTACTCAATTATGAATCAAAGAAAATTCACAAAAACACCAAAAAAATAACCATATATTCTGGGAGGATGAAGAGATCCATAAACATAGAAGGAATATGAGAATCTGAAATACTAGGTTATTTAAAAAAAAAAAAGGCTTGGCCCCAAGTGGAGTCACTTGTGCTAGGCCCACATCACCAAACTAAGACTTAATACCTAACCTAATTACAGTTTCAGCCTCTCCCAGGAATGTAATCTTAACCAGTCAATCTGGAATTTCCCGGTCTACTGAAGTAATCTGCCTGATAGACCTCCACCCTTCCCCAAAGAAAGGTAACCTAGCCAGAAATAATCCACTCATTGCTAGAAACATCCCTTTCCCACCCCTTTTTGCCTATAAAAGCCTTACATTTTGTGTAATTATTTGGAACTCCTAGACATGAACATTGCCTGAGTCAAAAAATCTTTGAATTTTAGCAAATGTGATGGGCTCCTGAAAAAACTGGCAGAAGCTGGGTATGGGTGAGAATTTTTTTTTTTTTTTTTCACCAGAGTCAGCTCTCCCAGCTCTGTCCATAGAGGGGAAAATGATATCCTTTGCCCCGTCTTTGGGGACACCACTTGAGTCCAAGTGGTTGTTCAGTACTGACAGAAATACTTATTGCTTCTCCTAACTGAAACCTAAAAGCATTTAATAACTTTATGATCAGAAATTTGGCCAGATTGGAAGCCTATGTTCAGAGCCTGATAGATATATTTTTAGGCCTCCTCCCCTAAGTTAAATGTACCCAAGGGAAAGAAGGAAAAAAAAAATGTTCGAAACCCTTTGCAAAAGGATTTGTGGGTTGGCCAACCTATGGTGTCATTTAAAATGCAACTCAATTATTTGAGGAATTATAATAAAAGCAACTACCCTTATCTTAAAATCCTTGCAAAACCAGAAATGCAATTGTGGCTCCAGACTCAGTTTCAAAGTCCCATCAATTCCCTTTATCAATCCCAAAACATCACCTATTTATTTCAAAAGGCTTTTAAGTATTATAAATATCTGGCCTTAGGAAACCAAAGTCCTTCTTGGAGAACTTGCATTTCCCCCCTGTCCTTTTAGGGAGGTAATTCTTATCAAAGAAGAATGAATGAAAAAAAGGTCATTTGAAATTTAAGCAAATAAAAAGTCATATGTGTTTTTCACAAATATTAGGAAAAAGTTTTAGCCATCTGAGCAGGTAAACTTAACTTATTCCATCTGGTGAAAGAAACTTTGGATCCAAATGTTCCTTTTATAAACTAATGAGTTGTATATTATTGTACCTTGCTCATGATTAAAATTTTAGAATGAAAGCTATAATAGCTCTGTGTTTGTATGTTTTTGCATATCTATGTCTACATGTGTATGTGTGTTGTAGATATAAGGTATTTTTCTACCTCTGAATGATATTGCCAAAATTAGTTTGTAAAAGAGCTTTATTAATTGGTTTAAAGGAAGTTAAGTGCTTATATAAATTAAACTCTGAAAAATATAATAGAAACTAACCCAAAAGTTTTTTTAAATTCATGCAATCTAAAATAATCCCTAATAATTTAAAATTTTTGGCTTAATTAAAATGGGTATATCTTCAATATTATCAGCATAAAAATAACACAGACACATTAAACTTTTATTCTACCTAAGCTTACTAAGAGTCCAGTAAGTTCATGCCATCTGTTATAAAATTTGTCAGCAAGAAAAAATGACTTGAGATTATGGATAATTTTTGTCTAATTGTCTCATAAAGTTTTTGTGGGTTGTCTAAATATAATTGTTAAGAACAAATAAATTAAATATTGATAGATATAAATTCATAATACTGTTGTAATTAACTAGTTATTAAACTACAACTTTACATTCCCTAGGAGTCCAACAAAAGGAGAATAGATGCATGCCCAGTAAAGTTGAAGGGACTAGCACAGGTGCTTGTTTGTCAGTCACACCTGGAATAAGTCATTGGCCAGAATGGGCATGGCTGCTGTAAGGGTGTGGAATTTAGGATATTTAATCCCTTAAACAAAGGAGTTTGCTCTCTTGTCCTCTTGGTGTTCTTGGCTCTCTTGGGACTTATGTCTCACGCTGCGAGTGTACTCTCTTGGCTCCCCTGCATTCGCCCAAGTGGCCCACGGTGAGGTGAATACAATTAGAATGGACTATGACTAGTCTAAAGCTGAACTGGACCTGGCTGTGACATGGAACAGAAACTCTGAACACTGGCTTTGCTTTTAACTCTACTGAAACCTCAGTTACACTTCTTCTAGGGCTGGGTTAAAGGAAATGGGACTTAGGAAACCCAGGGATGCAATTCCTCAGAAATCAAAATTACTCATTCTCCTGTGCAAGTGTTGAAAAATTATTTTTCTCAAGATATTGAAGGGCACCACCTCCAGCACTCAGTGGGCAAAGGCACACCCTTTTTTCCCCTATAAGAAAAGTAGGATAAAGGTTTTTAGGTGAACTTTTCAAAAGTTTCCCTAAATCTTTGTGGTAACTTGAAGTCTTAAGATTTGCTAAACTAAATTAAATGAAAAAAATAATAATTAAATTAGTTAGATCATCTCTAAGTAAGATAAAATATTGACATAGATTTATCTATTTTTCACTTCTTATTGCTGAGAAATTAAAATATCTGGGTCTGTTAGTAAACAACATATTTTGTGCCACACTGAAAAATTTACTACAAAACTCTAGCCAGGTAACTCAGTTGGTTAGATTTTCATCCTGATACGCCAAGGTTGCAGGTTTGATTCCTGGTCAGGGCACCTACAAGAATCAACCAATAAATGTATAAGCAAGTGGACCAACAAATAGATATTTCTCTCTCAAATCAATCAATAATTTAAAAAAACATTAAAAATTTTACTATGCAAAAGCATGTTTTTAAATATATCAATATACATTTTAAAATGTTAATTAATTAAAATGAGTTCTGATATCAAAACATGACAACTGTCATCCTCTCTGCTTGCTAGAATAGATTGGATACTGCCCAATTCATAAATCATTTAATAAAGCCAGTTTAATCTTTAAATGAACTCAGTTGAACTTTGTTTCTTAACAAGACTGAGTTCCTGTTGTTCATCCTTGACAAGTCTGGGACTCAATCAGCTATTCCTTTGTGATAAAAGAATCATCTATGCTAATGAGACCAGTGGTACATGTCAATCACCAACATGACAACCACAGCTATTTCCCAACCACAGCTATTTCACTTCACCCAGAAGGTGAAGTGTAGGATGATGCCACAAATTCTCCTGGATCCAAAGAAGGGGCTGGAGGCCAGGCATCATTACTTTTTGTCCTGGAGCCATTTTCTTAAGAATTATTGGCACATGAAAACAGGTCACTGATGAACTTCCACCATCTCTTTTAAAAATAGGGCTTCCCTCTAAAACATCTTCTTCTTGCTCCAGGAGGTAGGTTGTAGGGCCCTCGGAGTTTGGCCCTGGCCTCAACTCCTTATTAAGGATGAAATGGTATAGTCAGTGGCTTGTGAAAGGCAAGGTTACTCTCAGTTCAACAGCGACACCTTTCCTCCCCTCTGCTGCTGTTCTGTGACTGCCCCTCTCGTTCTGTAATAAATAGGTTTGCTGCTTCTGCTGATAGAGCCGCAAAGGCAATCACCCCCTCTCTGAGACTGAAGCTTCCTTCCCCATCCATACTTCACCCCACAGGCTGCCTAGCAAAGGCAGGGGGCAGGTTGCAGAGTGTAATAAATTCCATCCACTGCTGAGCTGAAGGATAACAGATGGATAGGTTTCCTCATGCAATTTCCACTTCACTTGGTTTGGGTATAAAACAGCAGAAGGGCGCTTTCTTCTTGCGCAATTTTCAAACAGATGAAACCAGAGGGAGGGTTTGTGAGGCTGGGAGGAAAGGGAAGGACTTGACTGTCCTTTGGAGAAAACCGAAGAAACAGGATGCCCGAAACCTCTGGGAAGGACAGAGACTTGTTTTTGCTGCTAAATAGGAGTCAGTTCTTTCATCCAAAGCTGACTGCTCATCCCTACCGGGCATGGCAAACGAAACGATCATGGGAGGCCAGACAGTCTGTTGTTCATGTTGTTATACTGTTATGATGATTGCAGTACAAATTCTCTGGGTAGAAAAAAGGTATAATGACAGATTGTGTGATTATACCCATACTTATAATTAAGCTGCTACAATACTGACAAGCGCCTGCTCTCTAATGTCACCAGCAGAAACCTCTTTGCTTGGAAAGAAAAGTGACTCGCTCTGGCAATTCGAAGGAGTTCCCTACAGGACTTCATTTTCAAAGCTATGAACACTGCAGTAGGAAGATATGTGCTTACTTGAATTACAGAAGAAAGTAGAAAGGTCCAGAAGCAACCACCTGATCTCCAGGTACAGGTTGAGGCACTGGTTAGAGAAAGAATTATTACCATCAGAAATAACCTCTTTACAACACACAAAGGATTTGGCTCCCACAAAGCACTTCACCATGGTGCTTACATCACACGCTGTGGGGTTAGTTGGATTTGTGGTTTCAATTTCAGAGCTGAGAAAGAGTGAGAGCAAGAGAGAGAGAGAGAGAGAGAGAGAGAGAGAGAGAGAGAGAGAGAGAGAGAGAGAGAGAGAGAGAGAGAAACCAGCAGGCATAGCAAGTCGGTGTCCAGCTGGACTCCTGGCCACCTGCCAACATGGGCGTTTCTACTGATTGACACTTGCCTGGTGGTGAAGTGTGTAGTTTCTGCCTGAAAAATACTCAAAACCCCAAATTAGGTTTGTTTTTCCCCCCAGTAATTTTGAACCTTTTCACTCCCCTCTTTGTTTTGTTTCCCCCTTTCTACCTACTGGTTTTTGATTTACTAGGTCTTAGTTCCTTTCCTCTGGCAGCCATCTTTCCTGCTAGACATTGACCACTTTTACCTTTTAAATGTGTGGGGGTCCTATTTAGGTAATCCTTGATGCAATTGATACAATCACTCCTCAGAGATGAATGCATTCCTCTGAGTATCAGACAACTATTATGGGATGTATAAACTTGGAGAAGACCTTCACTAGAGGGAGAACTCATAGTCAATTATTTTCAGTTCATTGATGGTTTTCTGATAAGTTATGTAACTTCTCTGTGTACTGTTTCCTTATCTGAAATTCCAGGTAATACCTACCCACCTCCAGAGAGGCATCTTAAGACTAATTAGTTAATGATGTTTGTCAAGTGTCTTGAAGACGCAAGACACCACACAAGTGGCAGGAATTAATAATACTGTATTCACATAAGCATCATTCTTAGATGCCAATACTTGAGGAACACACCTTAAATTATTTCCATAAACACATAGAACATATGATGAATACCAAATATTTTGTAATTTAGAAGTACTGACCACTTGATTGAAATATTGAGGGAGAAGTGTGGAAGAATCACACAACAGGGTAGAGAGTTGATGGGGAGTCAATCTAAGTGAGACGGAACAAACAGAGGTATTTGGGGTGGCCACCTCTCTAAGTTCCTGGTGAATTATTTTTTCAGCCTAGCACCCCTTCCCTCTTCTGGGGACCCATTTTTTCTATTCTCACTCTGGTTTGAATAGAGATGGCCTGTAATCTGTCCCTACACCTGTTAATAAAGTCTGCCCCCTTGGCCAAAGCTATTGATTCAGAGACTGCTGTGGAACACAAGTAGTTCAAATCAGAGAAAAATTCAAGCACAAGTGTTGAAAGTGTTGGAAACAGAACATCATGTAAGATGAGGGGATTCAGGGGAATTTTGCCACCAACTGGGGAGAAATTACATGAGTGAGACTAACCCAAATAAAGGACATAATAAAGCACCACATCCCATTATAAAGTCACTTGAGTCTTATATTCAGTTGTGTCCGGACTTTTAATCACACGAGTCAATAGTTTCCTTTCTTACAAACAAAATTTAAGCTCATGTTACAATTCGGTTTTGGTTGCGGGCAAGTAAAAAAGTCTTAACTAGTTTAATTCTTATCAACTTTTTACTTGGAATTTTACTTCCAAATCAAATATAACTGCAACAGTTTGATCTATTGAGCTTCCTTTCTCCCACTTCTTTTCTTCCCCTTGACATTTTGATCTCATGAATCATCCATTCAGGAATAAAATCCTCACTGCTTATCCACTATGTGCAAGATGCTAGGAGAGATACAAAGATAAAGAAAATGTAGTTCCCATTTTAAAAAGTTGTGGTCTAATTTGGGGTATATGACATGTATTGAAGGCATAATACTGTGTATTAAAAGGGGTATCAATAGTATAATTTAGGGTTTTCAGAGGTATGAATGATGTCAAATGTTTGGGAGGGGGATTATGAAAACAATGGTATCTGAGCAGAGACTTAAACACTTTGAGAGGGCAGTAGAGGCAGAGATCAGTAAAGACACTTTCTGGTTTGGAGGGACAGTGCAGAAATCCTGGACAGGGAATGGTGGGGTAGTGGTAGACCAAAAGTCTCCTCAAAACCAATAATGTAGATTTGATTCTGAACGGTCTGTATACAAGATGGATGTCTGATTTTATCCTTGAATAGCAGGATTCTATGGAATCTCATTGCCAGAGAAGAAAGATGACTATAGCTGCACATGGATTGAAAGGAAAAAGAGATGATAGAGACTGAGTTCTCTTTAAAGATCATTGCAGTAGTTTAGGTAAGAGACAATGAGAGCCTCAGCAGAGTACCAAGGATGGTATATAGAGACAAAAAAAAAAAAAAAAAAAAAAAAAAGAAAGAAAGAAAGAAAAAAGAGGGTGGGATGAATGGAAAAATGTGAGAGTAGAGTGAACTGATTTTCCCAGTGGAAACAAAGGAACTTTATGGTGTTCAATCCGAAAAATGAAAAGATGTCATGCCACTGACAGAATTAGTAAGTAGAGAAGGAACAGTCTTTGGGGTAGGTAGCTTTGCCTTCATAACTCTCCCAGAATTCCCTTCTCTGTATGATTTTGGGTGAATGTTAGTCACAGACATATGTCCCATGAGCACTGAAAGTGGAAGTGAAGCAGAAGCAAGTTTTTTATGTTCTGAAGTTTGGTGCAGAGTGCCAGGAACTATGACAGCTATGGTGTCATCACACATGTAACAGCTCACCTTTTTGGTATGGGACCATACGTAGATATACCAGTACACCTTCTCCTGCTGCTGACAGCTTCCTCAAGGCCAAGTGCAACTGTGGAGAAGGGTACTAACCTCTGCTACAAATGAACCACAGCCACAGTTGGAGGCAGTGAGAGGCTTATGTGGATGCTAGTTCATCTTTGTGCCTATCCTTGTCCTTGACCACGCCCAACTTTATTTTCCAATTGCCAACCTGGTGAACCCCTAGGACTGATTTGAGGCTCAACACTAGGCACAAAAACAAAAGTGTTGCAGACACTTCTCTACCAGCTCCCATGATTGTGGAAGGTCTTATCCCCAGTCTATATCCTTTACATACACTAATGGTGGTTCTGCTTCTCTGACTGAACTTTGATCAGTGGGGTCAGGAGATAGGAATCGTTTTTTTGTTGTTGTTTTTTTACACCCGTGAGATGTTGGTGGCACATTCAGGTGAAAATGTTAATGGCAAACAGATGGACTGATGGGCATGGATTTTGGTTAGAGAGAGAAACTGGATAGTCTTCCATATGGAGATAATAAAGCAAAGCTAGAACAGTGGGTGAAGCTGTGGAGGCAGAGAGTATAGATAGAATCTCAGAGAGAATGCGGGGGAGACTGGATAGGTGGGAAGAGAAAACATCAAGAACTTGTATGCATATATGCATAACCTATGGACACAGACAATAGAGTGGTGAAGGCTTGGGGTGGGGGGAGCGGGGGTTGGCTAGAAGAGTTTATGGGGGGGAATGGGGATTTATACTCTTAATAATAATGATTTATTAAGAAAGAAAGAAAGAAAGAAAGAAAGAAAGAAAGAAAGAAAGAAAGAAAGAAAGAAAGAAAGAAGAAAGAAAAAAAGAAGAAAAGAAAAGAAAAGAAAAGAAAAGAAAAGAAAAGAAAAGAAAAGAAAAGAAAAGAAGAAAGGGGAAAGATAGAACAGAGAAGAAGGCCATGGACAGACCTTTGGACAGTGCCTTTACTGCCAGCCAGGAGCAGGAGAAGAGACAGGGAAGCAAGCTGAACTTAACAAAGAGGTCAAATTGGACCAAAGAGAGCACATTTATAAAACCCAGAAGAAAGGTCTCTAAAGGAGGTGGTTGTGCAAAATTACAGCATGAAGGGCCAGTACTCTCTTTTCTCTATTGTTGTACTTAGCCTCACAGAGGAAGCCTTGAACATCATTTTGTTCAACTCTCTCATTTTACAGGAGAAAGAACAGAGGTGCTTGAGACTTTTGTTGAGGCAAGGAGCTAGTTTGGGGAAAAACTAGAAAGAAAATCCAGTTCTCCTGCTTGTGTTTGAAGGATTTTCCCACTATACTATTCTTCGCCCTCTTGTTTATGACGCTGCTAGAATCAATGTGACAATATTGAAAAATATTGAGTCCCCTGAAGGAAAGATTTAATGATAATGCTGACATAAATTTCAATATTTCCTTGTCTCTAAGGTGCACAAAGCACTTTAAATAGATTGCCTTTTTCCAGAGTAGTCTACCACAGGAAGGTAGCAAATGCTTTCATTCTGCTTTTATAAACAGAGAAACTGAGTCATACGAGGTAGCTTTCTTTGTGTAATAATTACAATGCCCTTTGGAGATAAATGCACCTTCAATGCTTTTGATAGTAAGGTTACATGAGCATCACTGACGTTTCCAATTGCTCCCTACAATTGCAGCAGTAATGGGGTGGCTTGTGAAATCTGTTTCCTTGCCTTATACTTAACGATCTGTGTGCAGTCTTCCTAGTTTTATATAAAGATGCACCCTGGGAACCTAGTAGGTGTGCAAGAATTGTTCTTGATGTGAATATTCTCAAGGGTGCTTTTTCACTTCAGTGAGCTACAGAAATGGGAAATAGAATGCGTACGCAAGATAATTCCTTTACATCCTCTCATCAGTAGCTTCAACTACTGAGTTGATGCTGCACAGGTACCTTTGATGCATGGATATGAACGTGCTACTGTCTCAAGCAGGGCTCCCTCTCAGCACAGATGAAAGCTCACTGACAAAGGCAGGCCACCCCTTCACAGCTGTATTGATTTCCTTTCTCACTCATAGGCAGTTCGCTGCTGTTCCATGCACACACTGTTCCATGTGCACGCACACAGCCCTCCTCCCCAAGGTGCGTTGCTGAGAGGGGAGGATCGCAATCACCCCTGACTGATCCTGTCCCTTCCTCTCTGTGCCCCATCCTTTGTGTCTGCAGTTCAGACTGCCTTTTGTCATTCGTGCCAGTGGAGTGTTGCAAAGCAAGAATCGTGCTTCCTTTGGACACTCAGAGAGCACACGGTGTATTTATTTGATGTCTGAAACATCAAACAAATGCTTGTGCTCACAGTGCAGAAATAATCCCAGACAAAAGAAGGCGATGGCCATGCAGAGAATACGAACGCAACTGGCATGAGAAGTTGCCAGTCAAGTCACAGAAGAAGCTGTTTCCCCAACCCAGCTCACCCGTGAGGAAGAGGAAGGATGAGGCTGTCTATCGTTTGCTTTGGGCACTGCCCGCGGCCACCCTGGATGGTGACATGCCAAGGATGGCTGTTTTCACCTGAACCTTTAATTGCACTCCTTTATTTCCTTTGCCAGCAGAGTACTGAGCAATCTTGTGAATGTTTCTAAAATCCAGCAGGGCCTTTCATTAGAAACACATGTACACATTATCCCCACCCCAGAGCCCCATAGAAGAAACGGATCCCAGTCTAGCTTTAGACTCTAAAAGCCAGGCTGCGCAGTGCCCGGGGAAGCAGAGCTCGATATTCTCCCTTCCCTCCTCTCCGTTCTGCTGGAGAAAGGCAAGGGAGTTGACAGGAATCCGTGGGATTTCCTCTTCAGCATCTGACTCTCTCCCACCCCCATCTGCTTGTCCTTTCCCCAGCTGGGCAGCTGGGGCAGTGAAGCAGCCAGAAGAGTTAAGGGGTGAGTTAATTGGAGGAGGAGGGCGAAGAGCCAGGGCAGGGAAAACGGTGCAAATCAAAGGGGTCTGTCTCCCCGGAGGGCTGCTTATGGGACCAAGTCATGCTCACAATAGCAGTTCAAGTTCACCTTGTGGGAAGCAAAAGAGGTGTTTTAATGGCTCTGTAGGAAGAGGGGAGGAGAGAGAGGGGGGAGAGAGAGAGAGAGAGAGAGAGAGAGAGAGAGAGAGAGAGAGAGAGAGAGAGAGAGAGAGAGAGAGAGAGGTGCAAATCCAAATGTCGATGTGTAGACATAGTGAGGAGAGCCTGCTGGCTGACAGGGTGATTTATTGGATTCTTCCAGTTAATCACTGCCGGCCTGTGGCCAAACGGATCTCCAGCAAAGCTGAAAGGCAGCCGAGGGAAACAGGCTTATAAGCATAAAGCCGCATAATGGTGTTCAATGAAGTGTGAGACTTTTAGTTCAGTCTCGCTGAGCCGGCCGCACCGCCGGAATGTCAAAGAGGGATTGTGGGTGGAAAAATTATGGATTTAAACTGCTAGCTGTAAATGAGGTCAATATGTCTGGTTCATAAACAGTCCGAGCCTATTCCAAGAATGCAGTGAGGGGGAAAATTAGCGTGAAGCCAACACTGTAGACAAACCTCATTGAGATATAATTGCAGCTATAAATACAAGCGAAAAGCTTACCGAGTGCAATAAAGTACAGACACGCTTTTTTATTCCCCCTTCTTCCTTCTTTGAACCCATGCATTTGTTAAGGGCTATGCATCCCTAATGCCCCCCCCCCTCGCCCCGCTTCATCTCTCCCTCCCCCTCCCAGTGACACCCAGTGTTGCAATTAATTGAGTGTTCTTGATCTCCCATTCCATTTTATTCAGGCAAAGTTGGAAAAAATCAAAAGAGCACATCTAAAGCATTTTATTCCCTTTTGCTTTTCCATTTGAATCAGGTTGAAATGCGTGGGGAAAAAAAGAAAAGCAGTGCTTATTTTTTTATGAAGGGGGGGGGGAATTCAAGTAAAAAGCCTTTTTAAACTAATACATCTGTTAGATCATTTGAATCTCAGTTTAATGAAGGGACATCAAAGGGCCCCCAGCATCCCATGGTGGGGATTCTTTCAAGGGCTACCTGGTCTTGGCTCATGAAACATTGACTCAACATTAATGCCGGTGTTTTGTTTTTTGTTTTGTTTTGTTTTTTCCTGTTTTGTTTTTTTTTTTTCCTTCTTCTTCTTCCCTTTTCTTAAACTCTAAAGACTCTCATTACTATGTTTTATACTTGAGCTCACAGGACAGAGGACAGACATTAGCAAACTTGCTTCGCCCAGTTTAAAAGCCGATACAGTAATAAATTGAAGTCTAATAGCTCTGGTCAGGCTGTCTTTCCCCCTCAACCAATTGATTTAAATGGCAGTAATTTGGCCAGCGAGGCTAGTCCTGTTTAAATTAAACCCATTAATATAATAGCACAAGCCCCAAATGAAATCCATCTGCAGAAAAGGCTCTACTGGTCAGTAGTTTCATAACTGCCCGGGGATATCCTGAAACACCCACAGCCGTACAAACAGAAATTACAGATTACAGCCAGGACCCTGGAAGGCACCTGGAAAGGGAGGGAGAGAGGGAAGAAGGGAGGGATCTTGAGGGAATAAGATATGAACAGAACAGTGTGAGCACATACATTTGAAGCGAGTGAGAAACCCACCTGAAGTTTTCAAGGGAAATGACCTTGGGTATTAGTCACAGCAAAAGGTTAATCGTATTAATAATGACAAGCAGCATTCCTGCAGGAAAAGCCCTGTGCATCCTCCCATCTGGCTATGGAGACATTTCCCCCCTTCAACTGTTCTGCCTGGATCTCGTGGTCCAAAAGGATAAAAATAAACATTTTTTCAATGCAGGAACATAACCCAAAAAGTCAAAAATAACGTCTCCAAGCAAATTTGAGCTTTGCAAGCTGAAGACATATGTTTGCTTGTATTTCAGGTTTGGGCTTCAAGACGATATCCTTGCCACATCCCTGTTTGATTCAGAGTCGGTTTGCATTCAAGTGGCCCAGCGAGTGAGATTTGGATTTGGGAATCAGGAGTGCAGCTGCCATTCCCATCACCGAGTCCGAGTCAGTGTTTAAACCCCAGCAAATTGTCTGCCATCTGTTCAAAGGGAAGAGATGCTTCCTAAACAGACCAGAGAGAGCTTGAACTGATAAGCGATGGAATTGTGGGGACGTCAGCATTTAGGGATGTTTGAAGAGTGACAGTAAAATAAGGCCACACACGTTCCCAGGTGGCCGATGAAAGGAGTTTAATTACTTTATGGGCACACTTGGAATCCAACTCTTCAGAAGCTGGTAGGAGGCGGTGCGGATCTGAGAGCAGGACTAGGGGTTAGGGATTTGGAGTTCCGGGTTCTAGTGGGTCTCTGTCATTTATCAGCTGCACAGTCATAGACAAGCACCTTCAACTGAGTTTGTTTTCTTATTTTAAAAAGGAAGGATGCTAGGACCAGTTTGACTCTGTGGATAGAGCGTTGGCCTGCAGACTGAAAGGTCCTGGGTTTGATTCCGGTCAAGGCTATGCACCTTGCTTGCGGGCATACCCCAAGTGGGGGGTGTGCAGGAGGCAGCTGATCGATGTTTCTCTCTCATCGATGTTTCTAGCTCTCTATCTGTCTTCCTTCCTCTCTGTAAGAAATCAATAATATATATATATATATATATATATATATATATATATATATATATATTTTTTTTTTTTTTTAAGGAAGGGTGAGAGAGGTAGCACTTGCATTCCTTACTGATTTTTGCTGGAATTGAACAAGAATGCATGGAAAAGCACTTGATAATCTATAAAACCTTAAATATATGGATGATAGTAGTAGTAGTAGTAGTAGTAGCAGTAGTAGTAATAGTTGTTGTCATTTTACCATTATTAGGTTTACCAACAAGACAGCAAGTTATAACTATACTAAATTTAATCTTATTCAATTTAATTTAATAAGATTAATGCGATTTTTTTTTGTGGATAATTACCATGTTTGGAACACAGTGATAGGGGCTTTCATATGTGCCATCTCATTTACAGCTCATGCAACCAAGTGAGGTAAATATTATCCTCCATTTTATAGGTGAGGAAACTTAAGCTTAGAGCATTTGGCTCATCATTTTCACCGCTTCAAATAATAAACAGTGGAAATAACATTAGAATCCAGTTCTATATTATTTAATGTTCTTTGAGGAGGACGTGCCCCTTCAGAATTGCCACCCCATTTCTTCACTCAACTATTCAGTGGATCTTAACTCGGAATGCACATTAAAATCACTTTTTTCTTCTTCTTCTTCTTTTTTTTTTTTTTTTTTTTTTTTAAATAATGACAGGCAGGACTTCTGCCAGAGTTTCTAAATGGAGAGTTCTGTGATGGCCCAGCGTGAGGAATATGGGATTAGCCTACCAAGAGAGAAAAATTACAATGAGTAACCCACTGTTCCTTCCAAACTGCGCATCGTTCCACATGATGAAGAATCACATACATACATACATTTTACAAACTAGGAAAAGTGCATATTTCTGTGACTGCTTTTATAACTTAGTTCTCAAATGGCAAAACAACAGGATGACGGTAGACCTTCCCTAAGAAATGCCTCACTTCCCTTACATACTGTTGAGTAAGACAACAATATTGCTCATGCCCATATCCCAAAACATAAAGGTCCACCCTCAGAGTGAGAGACAGGTACAACCAGTGCATTTGGATGCTGCTGTACAAGAGGAGGTGGTTGGGGCATTCAACAGGTGAGAAGCCTGGAGCAAGAGGGGGAAAGCTCACTGATCCCATGTCAAGTTGCTATTTAGGGACATTTCTTTGCTGCTGCTTCTTTCATGGAGTGATAAATAGTTCCTTTCTTGCCTGGTGGGCCCTATGCTTCTCCCAGTGTTATTATGCCAGAATTGATTCTTTCCTGAGAAATAGTAGTCAAAGTACACCAGAAATCCAAATGGTTGATCTCTCGGATTTATCATATACATCACACAGATTCCAGGAGGTGGGCAGAATACATATTTTTACTCCATATTTCACTAGCAATGAAATAGAAGATGTGACTTACCCACAGTCACAGAGCTAAGATACATTGTAGGTGGGACATGTTCATTATTTTAAAAATGTCTATTGAATGCCTACTATATCCCAAGTAATGTTCCCAGTTCTGAGAAATCTGCTATCATGAAACTGACATTTTTGTCAGATAATAAGGCAACAACAAACAAATGTATAATATGTGTGTGAAAAGTTCAATGAAGAAAATTAAACAGGTTCTAGAGACCTAGGATGATGAAAGAGTATTTGAAAGATGATGTATTTCATACAGGATGGTCAGGGATATTCTTTCAGATAAAATAGCATTTGCATGAAATGAGGGAGGTAGTCTGGAGAAATGCGTTTAAGGCCGAAGAATCAGCAAGTGCAAAATTTCTGAGGCCTGGTTGTGCTTGTGTATTTAGGGATTGCAAATAAAGTTTCCTAATCTAGGTTCTGTATTCTTTCAATTATTTAGTACAGTCAATGTGAATGTCATAAATCCTAGCACATGGTATTTCCCCATTGTCTCTATCTGTGCCCATAATCCAGGTATTTTAGCAGATCTTCTAGGAAGAAAGACAGGAGTGTGCACCCCCTGCCCCACCCCATGAAGGTCTCCTGGGAGAGAAAAAGGACTTCTTGGAATACCATGGCTCCATGGAAGGGAGCCAGCTTGCTCCCGCCTGTGTTTTGGCTCTGCCACCAGTTACACGCAGCTCATTATAAAACCAGAAGATTTTTCTTCCTTTTATGAGCTTTTCTCATGGGTAGATTGGTTTGCTATGGAGCCAGTACTGGGGTTTAAAAGCCACAGAGAGCCTTAGTTCACAGCCAAGCCTTGACCAGTGCCAAGCTCTGGGCTCTGCCATTTGAGGAGTCGTGCAAATGTCATGTAAATAGCAGTGAGAATGCTGAAAGTTTCACAATGCTTTTGGGTTAGTTCCCATTGCCTCGGAACCACCATCTCCATTAAAAAAGCCAGTAATCTCACTTCTAAGACTATATATCCCAAGAAACCAGACCAATCAGAAGGGATATATGCACCCCTATGTTCATAGCAGCACAATTTACAATAGCTAAGTTTTGGAAAAAACTTAAGTTCCCATCAGCAGATGAGTGGTTTGAAAAAACTGTGGTACATCTACACAATGGTATACTATGCCGCTATAAAAAAAAGAAGAAGCTTTTACCATTTGCAACAGCATGGATGGAACTGGAGAGCATTATGCTAAGCGAAATAAGCCAGTCGGAGAAAGATAAACATCACATGATCTCACTCATATGTGGGATATAATGATCAACATAATTTGATGAACAATAATAGATCCAGAGTCAAATATTCATTTCCTTTTAGCTCTGAGTAATATTTCATTATATGGCCGTACCATTGTTTTTAATCCTTTCTCCTACTGGAGGACAACAGTTGCTTCCAAGTTTGGGAATTATGAATAAAACTGCTATAAACATTCACGTGCAGGCTTGTGTGTAGATTTTGAAATTTTAAGGCCCATTCAGTTGTTATTTGTACAGTCAATGTAAAAACATAAATGTGGCTGTCTGATCTCCAAGGGACTCTGTGGTGTGCGCCCAACACATTTCATTCTCTTCTAGCGATGGCATCCTTATTGATTCCCAGTCTGTCACCAAGACTAAGTTGCCATAATCACCCCCATGTCTCCTTTTGGTCCTGGGTAAGAATTTCCTTGTTATATTTATGTTTGGGAGCTGGATGTATTCCTGGATATGCATAAACTTAATCTGACTAGATTGTATCAGCTTGTTCTTCAGAATTAAGGAAATAGTCCCCTTTTCCCCACACTGTGCATGAAAATCCCAGGTCTCATACATCTTCACCAATACTTGCGTTGGCCAGATGAAGTGTATTATTCTCATGAATATAAAAAAGATACCTCATTGCTCTCTTAATTTGCTTTCCTCTGATTACTGAGCTTGAGCTCATTAACCTTTGGAGCCCCCTCTTCTCATCAATTGCAAATTTATGTCCCTTTGCTGTCTATCTTCTCTATGTACAAATTGTCCTTATGATATTAGGTGAGTCTACATTTTCTGGAATGCCTCACTCTCTTGAGTGGGGTAACAGTCTTAGCAGTTCCTTTCCTCCCACCACACACAGCGAATCCTTGCACATTTTCTAATGCCCAGCTGCTCTGTGCCAAGAAAACGCATGCTAATTGTGCTCCGACGTGCCAGATCCAAGTTTTTCAGATCCTGTTGTGATGAAAATGCATAGAAATCTCATACAGAGTTTTGTATATTATAGTATCAGTTTTATAGAAGGAGGATTTATCATGGTAATAGGAAGCTATATACTGAATTCTGTTTCATTAGAAATGACAAGCTCAGAAAGGTTTTCAAAAAGAAATGAAGTTGCCAGTGAGTTATGGAAAAACAAGCCTGTTACATTGCATACTCTCACTCCTAATATTTATGCCTTATTTGAGGGGCTTGTTTGCAGAGGAAATACACTTTGAGTTTTACCTCATTGCTTAGTTATTAATACAGCTGAAGAAATAAAAATAATCTTGCTAGCTTTTTCTTTTTTACTACTCATGATTTTGTTTAAAATATATTAATTTAGTGAGATTATACATGTCATTCATTGTACAGTGATATTTTGTGATGCACTTATTAGTCCAAAGATTTTTATTTTCTGAAAACTTTTTTTTTTAAATGGGAATACAAATATTTTAAACTCAGTGCTTTTGTGAACCATTTACCTGTCAGTATCTGCTCATTTCATTTTTTTTCTCCCAAATGGTTAACTTATGAGGAGTTTCTGGCATAAACTAAAGGAAGAATCTCTTCCCATTTTAAAGTGAAGAAAGGAGAAATTTTAATTAAAAATTTTTTTTAGATAGAGAGAATCCTAGGGGATAGGGGAAAAGAAGCAGGAATATGATTTTGTGGTGTGAGTCTTTTTGTATAGAAGAAAACTTGTGGTTTTTTTGTTTGTTTATTTTGTTTTTTGTAATTCCAGAGACTATATAAAGGTCTACTCTATATAACTAGATTTCTATTTTAATATCTCATTTGAATTTCTTCTTCTTAACTTCTGGTAACTTCTAAGCTCCTAGCAACCCTTACATTCAGGTCACCTTTTTACAGGTCAGTCTTTTCTCTTTTCATTCTTAGGTTAACTTGGTACAAGTTAGTATTGTGGCAATCAAGGTTGATTATCTTGGACTAGTTATACCAATGAGCTTAATTTTCCTTTTGAGCTGTTAACCATTCCAACTAGTTACATCCTGTAGAACATCCTTCCCTGTCAAAAATTTGTACAAGATGTAGGTTCCCTTAGTAGCGGATCTAAAATGCATACTGAGTAAATAAACAAATGAACATAGTAAAGACTTAAAGCTTGATTTCCTCTTCACAGGAAAGTCTGAATTTTAATAGATGTATCTTGGAAAAATGTAAAAAAACAAAACAAAACAAAAATTCAAACCTTGGAAACCTGAAACCATTAACCTCTGAAAAGGGGTTTTGGGATTGTCAAACGTCAGAGGGGATGAGTACAGGGAATCATGCACCATTGGATGACACCTCAGAGACAGCTACCAAAGTTACTCAATTATAGTTCAATTTTATTCCATTCAGACCTACCATGTGTGGGCTTGCCTAAGATGGTTCTCTAAATCACCATCTCACAGATTTAGAATGATACATCTGTCAGATTTGTTCATGAGGGGAGAACAGTGAAGCCAAAGGGTAGGAAACGAACTCTTCCTGGGGAAATCCAGCAGGCTTCCTAGAAGAAGCATCATTTGAACTGTATTCTCTAGAAATGAGGAGGGGGTCAGCAACTAATTAAATAATAAAGGGAACGAGACAATAAAAATACCATGGGCCCTCAGAGGGAAGGCAGGGGGAGTGGAGGTGTGGATGGGAAGAGATCAACCAAAGGACTTGTATGCATATATGCATAACCCATAGATACAGACAAATGGGTGATAGAGGTCTGGGGCAGGGGCAGGAGCGGGCCAGAAAGGGTCAATGGGAGAAAAAGGGGGACATATAGAATACTTTCAACAATTAAGATTTTTTAAAATAACTTAAATAAAAAAATACCATGGACCAAACTCATATTAAATAGGAACAATAGAGAGAAACATGATCTGCCAAATCCCCCACAGCCATGTTCTTGGGACACCTTGCTGAAGTGGTTGAAGATATTATGGGCAATACCATTTCACTCTCCCTGCTCTTCTTACATTCAGGTCACCTTTTTTTAATGGCAGTCTTTTCTCTTTTAATTCTTAGGTTGCCTTGGTACAAGTCTGTATTGTGACAATCAAGGTTGATTGTCTTGGATTAGTTATACCAATGAGCTTAATTTTCCTTTTGAGCTGTTAACCATTCCAAATGTGCTTGAGTCTGTGATTAGTTTGCTGAGGAGATTTTCTGTTTGGGAACGTGGGTAGCTTTTCAACCCTGTTTTTCTGGCAGCATTATGGAGATTTAGTAAGAATTCAGGTTATAGAAAATTTGGGGAGACGAAGAGATGTTAAACCAATATTATGTTAATATTTATGGCCTCTGAGCCTATTCTGAGCAACGAAGGAGAAATGGCTGCTACTTGAGAGGTCAGAGTTAATGAAGAAATGACTGTATATTTTTAATTATAAAACTTGACATCCCCTTTTGTGCACCCCCTTGCCCTTAATCTTCCTTGAGGAAAGAACGCAGCTAATAGGGAAAGGCCATCTCTGTCTTCTGTGTCTTATCTGAGATGGCAAGATCATTTCATCATTCTCTTGAATAAACTGCATGCTAAATACTTGTTGACATTTCCATAGCAAAGGTAAACTTTCCAGTATGAGGCTCTATAAAAAAAGGGGGGAGGGGATTTGGACAAAGGCACAATGGATTCCTGGATATTTATTGAAAGGATGTGCATCTGAAAAGAATCATAAGAAAATACTAATACAGAAAGGGTATTTAAGTAGAGTAGGCAGGAAAGCTGGCTCTTAGTCTCAGATACCTGGTTTGTGTGAGCCAGCCTACATTCATTTGTCCATAAGTCTCTTCTCAGTTTTTTTTAAGACTTTTAAAATTGAGTTTTAGGGAGAGAGAGAAAGGGAGAGGGAGAGAGAGAAAAACATTGATGTGAGAGTGAACATTGATCAACTGGCTCCTGCACACCCCACACTGGGAATTGAGCCTGCAACTTGGGCATGTGCCCTGACCTGGAAATTTATTGCCTCTGAGCCTATTCTGAACAACGGAGAAATGACTGCTACATGAGAGGTCAGAATTAACAAAGAAATGACCGTATATATATATATATATATATTTAATTTAATGATTTTTTACAGAGAGGAAGGAAGAGGGATAGAGAGCTAGAAACGTCGATGAGAGAGAAACATCGACCAGTTGCCTCCTGCACACCCCCTACTGGGGATGCACCCGCAACCAATGTACATGCCCTTGACCGGAATCGAACCTGGGACCCTTCAGTCCACAGACCGAGGCTCCACCATTGAGCCAAACCGGTTTTGGCATGACCGTATATTTTTAATTATAAAGCCTGATGTAACCTGCCACTATTTTGGTGTATAGGATGTATAGGATGATGCTCCAACCAAATGAGCCACACTACCCAGAAGTAAACCTCAGTTTACTTTTATCACAGAGACTCTGATGTTTGGAAGGTGGCATCAGAGAGGGACAGATAACTACTGTTTCACTATAATAAAAACTTGGCAGTAGTTTCATGTCAATGAAGCAACTATACAAAGATTTCACCCATGTAGGGAGCTACAGTTCATTGTCTGATGTTCCATCATAGCCCCCCTGCTAGTGTGACAGAAAGCCACACCCCAGGTCTACAGTAGTGCAGTGTTGGAAAACACCACTCTCCTGGGTAGAAGCCCTCTGTGTCTTAGATGTACACATAGGCTCTCCCGGGCACACAGCTGCTCACAAGGAAACCCTTGATGTATGGGCTATCAATCCTCAGTGTGTTTACAGAGAGATCCCCGACTGGGATCTCCTGCTGGAGGAAATACTAGATATGATACAGCACACACTACATTTCAATTAAAGCAAAAAGGAGTCGCTACTTTATAGAGTGCAATACAAAGCTAGATGATGTGTCCCAAATGTAAAATTGAAAGATAGAAGTTTTGGCAATATTAGATAGTAGCTTTCTAGGTATGCAATAATTTGGAAGAGATCACACTGCATTTCTTTTCTTACCTTCAACAGTTTATTCCAAATCGAGGTAAAACCAGGTTAAAATGATTAGTGTCTGACTCGACATAAGAAAGGACTCAGCTAGAGGAGGCCCAGTATGTACAGACTGGAGGAACAAGGCAGAGAGAGAGAATAGCTCACCCATTTTGCCTTGGTGATAACCCAAGCAGAGGGTAGTTGTTATAAATGAATGTTATGTGCATTTTAAGTGCATTGCTTCTCTTAATAAACATAGTTCAAACCATCTCTAGATTTGATACCAGGAAGGAAACTCTCCAGGTAAAGAATGGCCCTAGCTCTCCTCTTTTACCCTGTGACAACTGTCCCTTTAGGAGTTTCTAAAGCTTTGTGATTCCTAATGTCATCACCATGTTCAGTTGCCAGGGGTCTGTGATTCTTTCAGCATTCTACCCTATTATGGATCTAAACATTTTTTTTTGTTGTTCTTCATCAATGAGGTTAATATTTTCATGGTAAACTTTACTTTGCAAATGATAATCTGATCAAAGACTATCAAAAGAAAAATGAATGGAACTAAGAAAAAAGTTATAAAATACAATTTTATTTTTTGTCTTAGAAAAGACTATATTGTAACCTCCAAATAGCTGGAACTACTATATTGGCCTTATGTTCTTAAGTTCTTGATTCCTGATCTCCACTTGGGTATGGGGATTTTTATCTTCTCTTATTGGGACCATTTGCTCCTATTCTGGTTGTAGGGCAGAAAAATTTTTTGTACCTTCACATGTCTTTGGTTATCTGGCTGGGGCTCTAAGAAATTAGACTGTCAAAAGTCAGACTAAAAGGAGAAGAACAAACAGAAGTTTACTAACTTACATTGTACATTCACATGGAAGTGCCCAGTGATGAGTTACCCAAAAGGGTGGTTAGAAAGCTGGCTTAAATAGCATATTCAGTTAAATAAGGTGAAAGGGGTTTGGGGCTTCCATGGGGAGGAGGCTAGTCATAGGAAGGGAACCAGAGGAAGGGTTGGTTGTTTAGTCCAATTTGTTAGGCAGATTTAAGCCAGGGCCTTCTCCACTGATGAGTTTCTAAAAGTCCTCTTCAATCTTGAACAAGAGAGGTAAACACCTTTATAAATGAACATTTTCTTTCTATATATAAATATACTTTACAAAAGGAAACCATATGCTCTATTTTTTTTTTAAGCCTTTCCTGGTCTACTGGTACTCAATGGCTTTTAGCTCAATATAACCCACATGCCAAGGAAGCACATTTTAAGGGGACATAGTCTGGTCCCTGTCACAATGAAAACCAGAAGATCTTGTTTTAATGTCTTAGCCTCCTTTGGGCATCTTCACTAAACTCCTTGCCATGGCTCTTTCATTGGTAATGGCTGAATTGTCTATTTTGTTACCCTAAGGCCATGATATCCACCGCAGGAGAAAAAATATGGCAATATATTAATCATCATACATATGTATTGAAACATTTTTCACCCAAGAAACTGAGACCATCAAAGAAACAGTAATTTAAAGTTAATTTAGGTATTTTCCTTATATTTCTTGAAAACAGTGAAGGGCATTCATAGCTCATAGCATAACATTTATTTTTTTTTCTACCACTCAGTTGCTCTTGATTGATTTATTTGCAAACTCCTTAAATAGGTCTTGAGTCCCACCCCCCATCAATATCAGGAGTTTTTCAGTAACCCAAGCCAATGCATCCTTTCTTTTCTGCCCTTATTTCTATACCTCACTCCCTTCTTTTATTCTGCATTACATGGACCTGATAGATGGCTGTCAATGAAATAGCAGAAGTCTTCTCATCAAGTTGGGGTAGAAATAGAGAAAGTGAAGCCAGGGCCATTTTTAATGGGCAGGGGGAGGGGGAAGGTTGCATAAGACCATGTAAATAATTTTTATTCTTCTATACTTGGAATAAGATTAGACATAGTTGACTTGGGAGAGTCTTGTGCCTAGTCTTCTTTATTTAAAAGATTGATATATAATTAACATATAGAATTATATTAGTTTCAGGAATACAACATCATGATTTGATATTTAGATATTTGTGAAATGATTACCACATGAAGTCTGGCTAACATCTTTCACCAAACATAGTTACAAAATTTTTTCTTGTTATAAGAACTTTTGAAATCTATTCTCCTAACAACCTTCAAATATTTAATACAGTATTATTTAAACTATAGTGACCATGCTGTATATTATATCTGTGTCTAGTCAACCTCAAAGGAAATGACTACTTTAGTCCCTTTACTCACTACCCCTGTTTCTTACCCATGTCCCTCATCAATAGCATTAGGCCCAGGTCCATTTCTGATCCTGAGATAACCTGTTGTTAATTATTTGAGTTGTTGGAATACCAAAGCTTGGCCTAGACATCTGGAATCATTTTAATCAAAAGCTTTGAAAGTATCAATATTAGTCCCAATTATTTCACATTCATCAAATCTCTTTTTCTCCATTAAAAAAAGAAAGAAAAAATCCCCCTTGCAATATTTACCACTGACCTCAGCTATGTGAGTTTTACTTTAATGTGGCTTTCAAGAAAGGCATATTAGAACTCAAAATAGTAAGAGCACATTTGAAATAGTTGTGGGAATTGAGAAGATATGATATTGCGAATGTTGGCAGTAGATTCTTCTTGTCTTTTTTTTTTTTTTTTTTTTTTTTTTAATTTTCAATAGAGTTTCTGGATCAGCAGCTCTCCTCCCCCTTGACAAGAAACCCTATGCTTTGCAGGAACACAGTGGTTTAATAAAATTGGCCTTCTTCCTCCTACTAAAAGTTTACCTGCGAGAGCCCCGAACATAATAAAATCAGATTATGAAGGCAATCATATTTACTTGTAATAAATCAAATCTTGCAGACATCAGTTAAGTCTCCCTCCTGCACTGGGACAATATTGCGCATGCATACATCAATACCTGAGGTGTCAGAAATATATTTCATAAGTTCAGAAAAATTGCACACACACTTGCAGCACCATTATGAGCAGTGAATTTGTAATGTGAACATTATGATGTATAAAGTGGCTTTGTTCCTACATTTAATAAGCACCGCATGTCAAACCCACAAACATAATGGAATTTGCTGGTGATTTCTTACCATTAAATATAGGTTATTGTTTTCAGAAAAAAAGAGAGAACTTTTTCATGCTTTGCTACCATTACCCACTTCTAAGCACACAACCTCCTTCCATATAGGACAGCCTCTTTAATGCATAAATAAATAAATAAAACTAGACCCACCACCATGACATTAAATTAGGTTGGGCTAAAATAACCATCGACTCCATTCTTTGTCTAGAATTAGCTGCTATGAAAATATATGTCTTTCCTTTTCAGGGACATCTTTCAAAATTACAGCAGTCCAAAAATGCACTGTCTTCTACAGAAAGGTCCCAATACAATATGTCATTTTCAGGATGGATTCATGGAAATTTTATGGCTCTTTCCTGCAATTCAATACTTCAAATTGCTAGCTTATTTATAAAGGGTTATAAAGTAGAGTTTGAGTTGAAAGAGTTAGTAAATTTTACAGAGGTGATTTGGAGGAGTTGGCACTTGTGTGTATTTAAGTGTCTTTTAATAGTTTCATAGACTTATTACAATGAGTCTATGGCCCTCTTTTGAGAATCTTTAAAAAACTAGTTAATGAGTCATAAAAATAATTGTAGATTATATCCTTTCTTTCATGTTTTTTGAAATAACAATCCCTCAGCATTCTATATGTGTAAGGTCTTCCTGCATTAGGATATTAGTATTTCTATTCTTTTTGGAGGGGGGAATAGAGAAGTTGGAGAGTGTGGGAGGGGCAGCTGTAAAATCGATAAATCTGAGGAACCAATGTTTGATGCAGACTAGTGCATATCATGCACCTGATGATGCTGGAAATGAGGGCCCTACTGGGCGAAAGTAATATCCATCGGCCGAGTTCAATGCTTTATGTCACATCTCAAGCAATGACATCTGGGAAGATCTCGCAGATTCTCCAAGAGCTTTGTTTCCATTCTTTCCCACTCTGTTTCACAACTTCCTACTGTTCTGTCCTTTTCCATGCCACTTCCTTTTTATTAGGGTACATCTTAAAAATGCACCTTGTATTAGCATTTTTGTAAACTGAAATGTTTGATGAGGTCTCTATTTTCACGTGGATTATGAGGTAAGAAAACAAGGACAGTCCACGAAGAGATCATAGAAGATCTTCTACAATACATGTTCAAGTGGGTGTTTACTGGAAACAAAGTTGAGTTCTGAGAAGAGAAACTTCACTGAACTAAGAGGTGGGTTTGAGAGGGGACTGTTTTTGTAGGAAATACAGACAGAGGGAAGAAAGGCCTGAAAACACACTTTCCACTTCCTGGCAGAAAGGCAATTCATTACTGTTTAATTTTATTCTTTAAAATTTGCCCAAAGGAATTTCAAGCACATCTCCAGAAAAAGTTCAGCATGTTTACTTATCACAGAGTATTTTCATATGGAACATTTCCCCTTTTTGATGTCATAGAAGTAAGCATTTCCATTCATAATTAATCTCAAAGATGCTACTTCAAACACCACCCACAATGTGTTTCCAATGGTATTTAAAGTGTTCTCTGTGTTATTGTTCATAAGACTTATGTCAGACACACAGTAGAAAAGCAAAGTCAGTGTAGCAAGGAACTGAAAACATCCATTTTGTTGCTCCCAAATTAAGGAAAAATACAGAAAAGGAGAAAGAAGAGAAGCAGACAAAAGAGAAGGAGGAAGAGATAAACTAACATTGCTTGAACATTTAAACCCACCTTTGGACCAAGTTCCTCTCATATATTTCCTCACATCAACCACACAATGACTTTTGAAGCAACTATTAAAGTTATCTCTATAGTTATGAACTAAGAATTCAATAAAGAGAGATTAAAAAAATTTCCCAAAATTCCCAAGAGGTAAAACTGTGTATGAAACTCAATTCTATTTGTTCCAAAGTTGGTGTGATTATCTATTGCATCTTCTAATAAGACTATCAAAAAGGGCAATTGGCCCAGTTGGTATGGCTCAGTAGTTGAGCAGGGACCTATGAACCAGAAGGTTAAGGTTCGATTCCCTGTCAAGGCACAAGGCACAAGGTTGTGGACTCTATCCCCAGTAGTGGGGACCAGGAGGTAGCTGATCAATGATGCTCCCTAAACATTGATATTTCTCTGAAATCAATAAAAAATATATTTAAAAAGAATAAGGGCAATTGTCTGATATTTTCATTTGTTTACAAATTTACCTAATTTAACTTGAACTCAACCTTTGGCTTGATGGGTTTCAAATCCTTTTCTTATTGCCATATAGTTGACAGTGCAAAGGAAAACTAAACTGGCAGGTTTAATTTTCAGTTATCTAGTTAAAACTTTTTGGGTGACTAATACAATTTTTTTTTATTGGTGGTGGAGATTAAGCACCAGTAGAAAGGAAAATGTCTTTAATGTATCTGAATTAATGAGGATGGAATATACGCTTGAAAATAACTTGATTCCTTAATGATCATCATTCATATTATCTGATGTTAAACAGAGTATGTAAAGTCTTTAGTGTGCTGGCTTTGCCATGTGTCAACATGGCTATACTGAGCTACAATTTTCAGAGTTCCATTTCCTATGTGTCTCTGGCCATCAGAGAGATTCTTCTATGAGATTTGAGTTACAGCAGCCCTTCTGTAACTCACACATTTTGGTTCATCTGCTGGCTTGCTCCCTGCTGTGGGGCAGCAGGCAGGCTGGTAGATGCTCACCATGCCGTGGATCCTCCAACTCCTCTGACCCCTGTGCTAGGTGAGTGTCCAGCTGCATGATGAAATTTACCATCTTCTCCGGCAGCATTCCCACACCATCAAAATCAGAGGCAGTGTAACTGATGTGGTGTCAGTCCATCCCTGTGGCTTCCAACTCATGCTGTGGACCCCCGTTTGTCCTTCTCTTGCCCAATCTTACAGAATTGTGCCCCTCTTCCAACCCCAAGAAAGTTGTGGTGAAGTCCTTATCCCCAGTACCTCAGAGTGAGACCTTATTTGAAATGAGGTCTTTATAGAGGTCAAGTTAGAAAGGGGTCATTAAGGTGAGTCCTAATCCAATATGACAGGTGTCCACATGCAATGGGGAAATGTGGACACAGACATGCATAGAAGGAAGACTATGGGAAGACACACAGGGAGAAGGTAAAGGACCAGAGTGATGCATCTAAAGCCAAGGGATGCCAAAGACTGGTGGCAAACCCCTAGAAGTTCCCAACAAGGAACCCATCATGACATTTAGTCCTCTAGCCTCTTGAACTGTGAGACATTAAGTCCCTTGAATCTAATGTTAAGCCACCGGGTTTATGATACTTTATTAAGGGCAGCTCTGTAGAGCTCAGCCCAGTATCAGAGCTAGTACAACTGTCTTACAAAGATTTAATCAGCTCCCACAATCATGTAAGATCTAGTCCTGGCCACAAGTCCCTAGCACATGTGTCAAACACAAGGCCCGCGGGCCAAATCCGTCCCGCCAGGCCTTGCAATGTGGCCCGCACCGCGCTGTCATCACTGCACTCCGCTGCGTTTCCATCACAATGACAGTTTATGACTGTTCAGTAAACCATTCGGCCCACGATTTAGGCTGGATTTTAGATTTTGGCCACTTCTCTGATTGAGTTCGACACCCCTATGCCTAGTGGTTCTGCTTCTCTGATTGAGTCCTAACTGATGGGAAAAGAAATTAGTTTACAAAGGACCATAAAGCTTCAAGACAGTTGCACAGTAGAAAATTTAAGGTAAACAAGACGAGGGAAACTACTGCGATCAGAAAACTACTGTGATAGTGATATTCTGATATTCCTGAATCTTAGTGAGAAAAGCTGACAGCTTATAACAAAAGTTTGTTTTCTCTAACATAGGCTGTGCTAATAAGTTTGTCAGTTTATTGATGGTGTCTGTGTTAACTGAACACATTATAAGCTCTGAACAATTTATGCTCTTTCAAAAAAGATGACTATAAATTCAGGGAGTACTGTCCTATGTATTACTGTATACCATTTAACTATCATTTACTGTATTAATATTGTAACTTTCTTTGAAAAATATCAATGTTGGCAGGTATTACTTTATTAAAACCCTACCAGGGATCTTGTGAGTAAAGAGATAGCACAATTAGTCATCATTCTTCTTTTCAACACACTCTGGGCCCAGCAGCTAGTCAGCAAAAAAACATAGAGCGCATGGGTGGTTGTGTGAATCCCCAACTAATGTGGTATTTCCTCATAGAAAGAGCAAATTTCCAGTGAAGTTGTTGATTTCTTAGCATTTTTAAATTAAAATTATTACAATAATTATTTGTCCTTAAGATTCCACATTGTTTTGGATCTAAACAGAGGAAAACATATTTGTTACAGAACCATATATCCTAGCAAAAATGAAATGTATTCAAGTTCTTTTTCTCCAAAACGAAAGCACTTTAATATCTTAAAATTTAACTTTAAATCATCAGTATGATATTTTTATATTGCAAGGCATGATCTTGTAAGTTATTTTTTGTTTAATTTTCTTTCTTAAAGACTTTAATCAGATATTCTGAAAGCTACTTGAGACTGAACTGTTTGAAATGCATTTTATAACTAGTTTTGGCAAAACTAGGACTTGGTGGTCATTCCTTAAATACTGCTTCTCTGTCTTTAGTCTATGCATCAGTTCAGCTGTAAACTCTTAGAAGTTACCAGTCCACTCTGGTAGACTTGTGATTTAATATGTTTTGCAAGGTAGAACACAAGAACAAAGCTAATCAGTACAAGCTCACAGTATCTAATGGCTGTAAGCTTGGTTCTGGGGTTGCATTTTCACTTGCTACCATATAATTTATTTATATTAGTGTGGAAAATTTTGATACAAAATATTCATCATTTTTTTAAAATTCTACTTTCCTACTTTACCCTGTTGTGCATGCTGCAACCAATAGAATTACCTAGTACATCCATTTAGGCACTTGATAATCTCTTGTAAAGAGGATCTATGTAAAAAGTATGCATATTTTAATAGCCTTCTATGTTTCAATTGTCTTTTTAAAATCCTATATAATAAAGAGGTAATATGCAAATTGACCATCACTCCAACACACAAGATGGCTGCCCCCATGTGGACACAAGATGGCCACCAGAAGATGGCCACCACAAAGAGAGCATTTGGGGGTGACCAGGCCAGCAGGGGAGGGAAGTTGGGAAGGACCAGACCTGCAAGGGAGGGCAGTTTGAGTGGACAAGGCCTACAGGAGAGGGCAGTTGGGGGCGATCAGGCCTGCAGGGCAGGGCAGTTGGATGGAGGGGGGGACCACGACTGCAGAGGAGGGCACCTGGGAGGGACAAGGCCTGCAGGGAAGGGCAGTTGGGGGTGACCAGGCCTTCAGGGTGGGCAGTTGAAAGCAACCAGGCCAACAGGGGAGGATAGTTGGGGGGGAGGGACTACGCTGGCAGGGGAGGAAAGATTGGAGGACCAGGCTTGCAAGGGAGGGCAGTTGGGGGTAACAAGGCCTGCAAGGGAGGGCAGTTTGAGATGACCAGGCTGGCAGGGGAGTGAGTAGGGGGTTATCAGGCTGGCAGGCAGAAACAATTAGGGGCAATGAGGCAGGAGAGTTGTTGGGAGCCAGCAGTCCTGGATCCCACTGGGATTGGGTCTAAATGTGCAGTTGGATGTCCCTCTAGGGGTCCCAGGTTGGAGGTGGTGCAAGCTGGGCTGAGGGACACACTCTTGCATGAATTTTGTGCCCTGGACCTCTAGTAGTAAAATAGGAGGGGAAAAATAATAGAAGTTCATTCTACCAGAGATCTTTGACAGAATAGCAATTAATTATTGGATTATTTCAACTTCCTTATGCAAGTTAACTTATTTGCTTGGATAGTTAAAATGGTGAGCTTAAAGATAGCTGTAGGGGGTGACATAATTATGGTAGTTAAGAATAAAACATTTCTGGTTTAGGAGAATCACAGATATTGTTGCAAAGCAAGTAAGAAGGAAATGACCTTGTATATATATTTTATGTTGCTCTGTCCCCATCAATCAGAGAAATGTTGGGAGCAAAGTCAGTCAGTTCTTTATAAAGGGGAGATGGGAGGGAGGGGAATAGGAGAGAGTAGGAGTAGAAGGAGTCTAAAAAGGATTCATATACCAGCAAACCAGCAAGTATTAAAGAGACAGTGTTATAATACTTGTGTGAATTATCAAGCTATAGTAGTATTTGCAACCAAGTAGTTAATGGATCTATTCAACAAAGCAGTTCAGTGTAGATAAAATAGGCAGACCTGGCAATATAGCAGAAAAATGGAATAAGACCTCCTAGTAAATAAAGAGCCAAAACCAAAATGAGTGTTGCATCGTGTTTGAATACATTTGGGGTGTTTCCATGCAGATGTTCATATTTCTTTTAGTAAGGTTCTGTATTGTATACTTTCCTAAGACCTGTTAAACAAAGTCATAATTAACATATCATTTCATAAAGTATGTCTACTTTAGCAGAAAAGCAACTTTGCCAGGGTCATTGATGTGGGAGAAAGCAAATTAATTAGCTCTCAGAAAGCCTAGCTCCTGGTTCTAATTTTGCCAACAGAACTTTTTTCACTTTGGGGAAGTGACTATTTAAAAGGCCCTTATTTCTATATCCATGAAATAGAGAATCTGGAGAAGAGCAAATGCTTTTAAAAAACTTGGTTTCCAGCCTTGAAATAATATGTTCAAGCAGAAATCTTATCTGGAAACCCAGCGTGCAAATCTACAGCTGTTCAACTTGAAGCTGAGGTGGAGAGGAGAACAGCTCCTGCCCTCGCTACCCACAGCCAGGGACACCCTCCACTAGAATCACAAGCATCAGAAAGTGAACAGCCCTCCATGAGCTATGTTGTTGAATATCCCACATTCTTGGAGCCCTTGGTGTGCTTATTTCTCCTTCCAAGTCGGTCTGAAATGCCTGGTGATCTGATTTGGGGACTTATCATATATAATTATGCTTTCTTTTAGTTTCTCTTAGTGGTCATGTTTTGAAAATTCTCTTTTGAAATTGGACATCTCCAATTATTATTAAAACTGTCCCTTATGTCACATTAACACATCGGCTCCCCTTTGCTCATCCATGTCTCAGAGAACACTTGATTTGGATTATACTAATAGTTCCACAGCCTAGAGAAAAACCTTCCCTCACCAACTAACATCAACCTGTCACTTTTCACTTAGTCTACAAAGTTCAGTCAGCCCTCCAATCTGAGCATATGCTAATGTTTTACAATGTCAAATGCCTCGAATATAATTGTGCTACAGGTTAGTGTATGAAGTAGAATAATTAATAAGGAATTCATTAAGTCATTGCATTTGTACTTATGCTGTCAACTAGAACAACCTATTTATTTCTCTTGAGATTGCCATTATTTTAGTCATTACTACCAGCTGGTGATTAAATAAGAATTATAACAGTATTTTGCAAGTACATGTGATTCAGAGATTTAAGTTTTTAATTTATTGTTTTGAATCACAGAATACACAGCATGGTTTTAAATGTCTTAAGGCTTTACCAGACTCATAACAAAAAAAACCACAGTATTTCCAGCTCCACTTCCCCCTGTACCTGATTCTTATCTCTGGCAAGTTAATCCATTCATATAATCTTCTAGTATTTGCCCCCATATTTCTAATTAACATTTTTATTTTTAAAATTTTATTTAGATATTACCTATTAAACCCATAATTCCTATTGGATCACCTGACAAATCTTGATCATGGGCATAGAGCTGTCAATCACCTGCCTGGGGTTATAAGCTTGACTGCCAGTATTCTCTGTGCCAGGTGGAGGAAAGGGGCTGGTCATGTCATTGTCCTCTGTGTAATATTCACTAGTCTTCTGTTTTTAGCTGTACTTGATGTCCCCAAATAGTCACTCTGGAGGAACCTTCTTAGAGAGTGTACCTCCAATCATTCAATTTTTTGCTGGGGTAAAGGAAGGATACACACCTTGCTGTGTGAAGTAAGGGGTTGCGGGGGGGTGGGTGGGGGTAGATTTCGGCTAACCTGGCTATATAACTTGCAGGACCCAGTGCAAAATTAAAATGTCAAGCCACTTGTTAAAAAAATTATTAAGAATTTAATGATGGCAATAGGAGAACATTAAACTGCAAGGGTGCCTCCTAAGTGTGGGACTTATGCAAATGCACAGGTTGCATGCCTGTGAGGCCATCCCTGGATTTAGGTATCAACTACTTCTCACATACACCTCAAAGTAATTTTCCTATTTACAGTCCTGCTTGTACTCCCCTTCTTCAGAGGCACCCAGTGTCTCCTGTGCCTAAGTTTATCATGCTTCTATAGAGCAACTGATTTGGCTTCCTGGTTTTCCTTTCCTCCCCTAAGGCTGTCTTCACAGCAACATGATTTTCATGTTGCTTTAGTCATCCTTCTGCATTTGAAATTGCAAAATTGTGTTGACAACTTTCATATGTTGTCCTCATCTCTTGTTCTATTTGTCCTTATGGGTTTTTGTTTTCTTTTCACAAACCTATTTTCTCTTGTTGTACTATTGTTTTGGGAGAAAGCTGAAATAAGCCTTTGTCTTATATCTGTCATGTTTGACAGGAAATCTGAATTTCCATTTTATATTTCTCACAAAATCATTTCACCTTTACTCCATTGAGTTTTAAAATAGATTACGACTTTCTGTAAGGATTAAATTTTTCATTTAGTTAATAAATTATTATTTTAAAATATTTTAAAAGAATACTCTAATCTCAACAAGCAACAATAAAAGCATTTAATAATAACTTCTCCCTTGTTTTGATCATTACGCCGTTAGTTTTTTCTTTAATATGTTTTTATTGACTTTAGAGAGAGGAAGGGAGAAGGAGAGAAAGACAGAAACGTACATGATGAGAGAGAAACATCTATCAGCTGCCTCCTGCACACTCCCTACTGGGGGTTAAGCTCACAATCCTGGCATGTGCCTTGACCTGGAATCAAACCTCCAACCTCATGGTGCATGGGATGAAACTCAATAAACGTAACTGCACAAGCTGGGCCCAAGTTAATTTTTAGGAAGTACTTTCTATACTAAAGTACCATATTACTTATTGATTTTAAAAATATATATTTTTATTGATTTTAGAGAGGTGGGGGGAGAGAGAGAGAGAGAGAGAGAGAGAGAGAGAGAGAGAGAGAGAGAGAGAGAAACATCAATGATGAGAAAGAATCATTGATCGTCTTCCTACTGCACACCCCACACTGGGGAATCAAGCCCACAACCTGGGCATATGCCCTGACTGGGAATGGAACCCTGACCTCTTGTTTCATAGGTCAACACCCAACCACTGGGACACACTGGCCAGGTTACAAATATTATTAAACATTCAACAAATACTAATTGAGTACATCCTATGGGCCAGGTACTGGTCAGAATACTTAATTATATTACATAGTTATAAAATATAACTATATTTAGCAGTCTTAGAACTGGGAGGGATCTTGGAGAAAGATGAGTTCAATTTCCTTACTTTAAATAGGATGAAAATTAAGCCCAAAGAGATTATTGTATTATGAACTCCTTTAAGAAGTTGTTAGCTAACTTGCTTCAGTAAATTGATGATATACAGTATTTTTTTCTTAAGCATTTTAAAAGATAAAGCAAAGTGTTAAATATTAAATGGTAGATGACATACATTTTATTTGTTATAAAAACTCTGATACAGTTAACATGAAAATGTGGCGTTCTCAGACATTTTAAACATTAAAGACAGCAAATAATTTTAAAAACCTAAAACTTAGAAGAAAAAGAATAATTCATTCCATACAAATGATTCAAATAAAGGTTGCTCACCAAGATCTAAGAATCTTTACCTTAAGGAAGAACACACCATGGACAGCATCTCCTATGCAACTCACTTGGGACAGCAGTGGTACTCTGAGTGTGACCTTGGCTAGCAGGTTGGGGAAAGACTTAAGCAAGAGAAAGACCAGAAAGAAACTAGAGCTAATTCACTACTAATGAAGGTCAGTGGCTTCCAAAGCAGCCCAACCAGTTTCATGGGATCCTTATATTTGTGATGACTACAGTTTGTTGCCAGGGTTCAGCCAGGTGTTCAGCTGCAGCATCTCTAATGGGGTGACCTCAGGAGGAACGGGGAAATAAACTCCAGGTTTGTCTCTTATGAATGCCTTCTTGCTAATAGATACAATTGTTCTAAGAGGCAAAAATTAAAACTTCTAGGATCTCTTGAAAGCAAAAAGAAATTAATCATTTTAGCATCATTTGCCATCCCTTTGTATCTGTTGCCTTATTAAACAATGACAAGAAAGTTGTCAGAATTTATTAAATATCTTTCTTGCACCAGGAAGTGTGCTAAATGCGTTTCCTCCATTGTTCTGTTTGAAATTTACAGTAACAATCCTGCGTTGTATTTATAGGTGTAGGAATTAAGTATCAAATATATTAAATAACTCATTCAAAGTCAAAGAATAAGGAGGGAGTCAGATTTTTGAACCCAATTTTCTCTTAGTTCAAAATCCACATTCCAATAAAACATACAGAGATCGTGCTCATTTGATTAGATTGATCGGTATGTATCATGGTTTGCTGCTGTTTATATTAATGCCCAATTGATTACCAGATGACAGAAAAGAGTGAGTTGAGGAAATTAATATTATCAGCGAAGTTATTGTATATCAAGCAGTGTCATGAAAACGACCAAGAACTCTATGTAGAGACGCTCACAGGATCCTCTGATTCCTGTTGCTTACATCTGACTTTTGAGAGCAGATCATCAAATACAGTATGATATAGCATATAATGAAGACTGTATCATAAACCATTCCTAGTTTTCTCTACTCACCAGTAGTCTCCCCCAAACCAAATTAAACTAAACTCTGCATTCTTATTGCAGGAAGTAGCATTATCCTCAGAAAAGAATATATACTCCATAAAACACAACAACTGAGCAAAAACACTATATATGCATTTTAAGACTGCTCTGTTCATTCAAATGCATATAAAAATTTCAGAAGCTTAAAAACATCTTGCTTCCTAGTAGAAACCTCTGACAAGAAAACTGTGCCCTACAAAACAGCAGAAGTTATAAATTGAATCAAGGAAACTGTTAGAATAAAGGATGGTCATTGATAAGAAAGAGGACATGGAGTATAAATTAGTTTATTTTCCTTAGGCATAACAGAATCTAGTTTGTTAGAACTGTGTGTATGTGTATAGAGTATGTTTGCATTTCTGACTCAATGAAATATTTTTCTCCACTAATAATAAGGAATAAAAATATATGGATTTAGTATAAAGAAAAAGTACATGAATACAAATTTATGTAAGAGAAGAGGAAGGAGAAAGTAGGGGAGGAGGTAAGAAAAGAAAGTAGGAAGGAAGAAAAGAAGGAAGGAAGGAAGGAAGGAAGGAAGGAAGGAAGGAAGGAAGGAAGGAAGGAAGGAAGGAAGGAAGGAAGGAAGGAAAGAAGGAAAGAAGGAAGAAAATATTTTAGCTCATTGGCATCAGCAAAATATAAGCATAACTAAGGCTATAGCTACATGAATTTCAGGAAGCTAGAGCACTTAGTACTTGAGGGAAAAGTACTCGGTGGGCCTTAAAACTAGTTACTCAGCTGCCAGACAGTTCTTTTCCTGATGGCAGAAGATATGAGAATCCTGGGTCAGAGACTGAGGACTTCATTACTCATTGTCCAGCAAACATGTTCTCCTTGTCTCCCAAGTCCCACCAAGGTGATGTGGAGGGTCCCTGATATCAGTGTTTTTATGTTTCAGCTGAGGAACCATGAGCTTAGGAAACCTTTAAATGATGCAGTAAGCACAACTGCCTAACCTTTATTCCTTCAGGGGACATTAATTAATTACACCTGGCAGTATGCAACCCTATCCTCTGATCCAAAAGGCAGACTATCTCTGTCTTCCAAGGCTATTGGCTATCCAGGCATCCTTGGAAAGATAGTCCAGAACAAAAAGACAAATGGGATATGTAGAAACGTGATAGATCCGCGGAAAATTATCTCTTGACAAAAACATAGGGGTGCTATACTGAACAGTCTGAGTGTGGATCAGTCATCAATTCCTAGGGAGAGCCCAGATCAGAAATTTGGCATCTTGTCAGTTGCACCTGCTCAACTGTTCTTTCTCGTGTAAGTGATGTGCAAGATGATGACCAGAGTAGGAGAGATTCTTCTCTGCTCTGCGTCTTATGGCTTAATATTTAGTAATCTAATTAGCAACGAGATTCTCAATTACAAATTAGATACATTATTTTGATTGGACTTCATTCTTCCTCATATTTGGCCAAAGTTCATTTCCCCACATTTCAGAGATCATATATAAAGGGAAGGTGTTGACTGGGAGATCATGGAGATCCTTTCTGGTTGTATATGTTATGTATAAAAATATGCTATACTTGTATGGGTACCTGGGAATTACAAAGTCCAATTTCTACAGGAGCTGGCAGGTAACCTAAATTGGAAGTGGGCAAAGGATGGACTATGGTAGGGTTTCTCAAACTTGGCACCCTTGAGCTTTGGGTCTGATGATTCCGTGTTGTTGAAGGCTCTCCAGCACATTGTAGGATGTTTAACGGCATCCCTGGCCTCAACTCACTATTGCCAAAAGTTCGTCCACCCCTAGCTGTGACAATCAAAAATGTCTCCAGTCATTGGCAGATGTGCCCTGAGGGGAAAATTGCCCTAAATGCAGAACCACTGACTACAGAAAACTGAAGAGTTCAGTGTCAGATACACTGAACTAGAGTATGACTATGATGAGGATGAGACATTTGAGGGTTTTTCAGTAACTTCTGAACTAGATCATCTCCAACATAGGAACACACATTTTCATGGAAGTGGGCGTGTGAGATAGGTCACTTTTGAGTGCTGGCCAGAAAAGATAAATGTAGAGCAAAATCGGTTTGAAATTATGGGGAAGAGAAGTCGCTCAGAGAAGGAATGAAGCAAACAATATATTGCTTTTAGACTGATACATGTGTATCTTTCATGAACTCTCCCTACTTTCCTTTACCCAATTGTGGCTGCTCAAGTGCTATACCCATAGCAAATTGTTAGAATTTTTATCATGGCGTTGCTGGGGAGCATCCACACCATGTCCTGGCTCTCCATGAGAAAATCAAATTCAAACGGAGATGTGTTATCCTTACCCATCTTTCAGACATGAGCACCATTTGCTGGCTATTTACCTGACAGATTAGATGCTACCAGAAATAAACATCTTTATAAAATGAGCAATTTTGAAGCATTTAACTCATTTGTACTAAGACTTCTGCTCTCTCTTTAATTATAGGCTATTAAATAAATGTCAAAAGTCAATTCTTCAAAAAATATTCTTTATAAAGAAAAACTCAAACCTTTAGTAATAATTCCAGCCGAATTATTGGCTTAGTGGATCGAGTGTTGGTCTGCAGACTGAAGGTATCAGGTTCAATTCTGGTCAAGGACATATACATTGGTTATGGGCACATCCCCGATAGGGGGTATGCAGGAGGCAGCTGGTCGATGTTTCTTTCTCATTGATGTTTCTAGCTCTCTATCCCTCTCCCTTCCTCTCTGTAAAAAATAAATAAAATATATTAAAAAATACCATATTAATAAAAAACCAAGCACAGAAAAGCATTTCTTAAGATGACATTCTCCCTTTTGCCCAGCCAGTGTGGCTCAATGGTTGAGCATTGACCTATGAACTAGGAAATCAGGGTTCAATTCTTGGTCAGGGCACATGCCAGGGTTGAGGGCTTGATCCCAACTAGGGGTGTGTAGGAGGCAACCAATTGGTAATTCTCATCATTGATGTTTCTATTTCTCCTTCTTTCTCCCTTCCTTTCTGAAATAAACATATATTTTTTAAGTATTATATTCTTCCTTTTAGATTAAAAACATTGAAAAATATGTTGAATGTGTCAGATCTACTAGGAATATAATAATTAAGAATTATAGTTATTTCATTGTGTATTAATAGTCATTAATTATAATATATGGTAATTAAGAATAGCAGTTCTTTTTCATTATTATTCAAGGGACATAATACCAAGTTGCAATCAAAAGAACTGGTGAGGCTTCCAGTAGAAGGGCACATGGGAGGAGAAAGGTCATCACTCGGGGCTCTGCCACCTTACTGCCCCAGAAATATCTTCACTTTCAGAATACTATGCCTTGTGCTTGACTAGTCTGAGCGTCCAGCTATTTGTTGAAGTTGCCAGGCCTATTAATTCCAAATCCATGAAAGTGATGAAACTGTTTAGTGAACAGCCTTTGGCCAAGAGGAAGGAGACCTATGAGTGGTACCAAATCACAGCACTTATTTTGCGCTCATGGAGGTACTGCATTTTTATGGGCTCTACAGAGCTGAGCATCAGGATTTCAAGGATGAGCAGAGATGTCTGAAGAAACTTCATGGAAAGGGGGAACCAAGAAAAGGAGAAGGAAAAAGAGCAGCAAAAAAGAAATAGTATTGACCAGTACAAAGAGAAACTTCCTTCCTAGAATGGAGAGCAGAAGCAAGAGTATTTATTTTCTTTCCCCATGTTGGATGAGTGTAGGCTTCCTAACCTGAAGAGCTTTTGGCAGAACACAAATGCCCCGTGTTGAAGTCTGATCCAGTTAAAGAGTGACTGGTTTCTTGAACACATTCTAATTCTGCAAGGTTATTTTGGCTTTGATTTTGCAATCTGAGGTTTACCACATTCCCTAAAGAAATGAAAGCAGCCCAGCTGGTGTGGCTCAGCGGTGGAGCATTGACCCAGGAACCAAGAGGTCATCAATTGGATTTCTGGTTGTTGGCTCAATCCCTGGAGGGGGGCATGCAGGAGGCAGCTGATCAATGATGTTGCTCTCTCACTCATCAGTGTTTCAGTCCCTCTCCTATCCTCTCTCTCTAAAAATCAGTAAAAACATTTTTTAAATTAAAAATAAAATAAAAAGAACTGGTCAGAGGAAAGTGAATGCTTTGGATTTCAGGGTGACCAACTGAAACAAAACCTCTACCAGTCATTCACATCTTCTTTGTATTCCAGGAATCATTTCACTGACTTGGAATCCCTGAAGTCCAGTTTTGACAAGACTAACTCTCTAAAGTGTGAGAAGATGGTGATAGCGGAGTCTAGCAGTTTAAAAGTTATATTCTCAGGAAATATTTCAAAGAGTGTTAGACTGAATGAAGACGTCTACCGTCTTTATGATGCCAAAAAATCTAAACTTCACAACATGATATTTTTGATTGCCAAGGTGTGCATTTTGTAATTCAGTGACCAAAAATGGTTTCGGAAAGCTTTGTCCTCACAATTCTCCTTAGAAATACTCGTAGTTGGAGATATAAGCACAACTGTGGGATAGAGAAAGCTTTGCTCATTTCCCCGAGGCCAATATTTCTAAATATGTCATTTCCTGTACTCTCTACTACACCTTTAGGTGTCTTACATTCACTCTCAAATCCATTCTTAGGAAATGGTCTGATATTTAACATTTAGGGTGTGTCTGAGACAACATGTTGATGTATCAAGTAAGCCTTAACTCTAACTATGGAAAAATGAATACTTGTTATAGAAATTTCAATCATCAGCTCTGAGATTAAGAAATAACCTGTAATATAAGAAGAAATTCTGTCTTTGACCCTCATAATCACAATATGTGGATGGCATGAAGAAGTTCCCAATGATAAAGAAAAAATAGTCCTATTATGGTTGTGTCTATGTCAAACTCTTATGTAGCCTAAGAAGCATTCTGGGTTTATCAATAAAATGGTTTAACCTGAATGCTTGATTCTGAAAGAAAGGAGATATAAACATGAAATCAAGATAACATTAGAATGCCCCTGAGGATATTTTAGGTAATTGGCCAATGACTCATGGAAACTTTGAGTCCTATTGGCTAGCTTCTATGCTTCATTCATTCCTCTTCTTTACCCTTCTCTAAAGTTCTCAATATTTTTTTGGAAAAATTTCACCAGTGTTAAAAACATTTTCAAAACTGTGCAGGAAAAGTTGACCAGATGGGGATTGAGTTTTCATCCAGGATCAAGATAAACTAGCCCAATGAAGTAGAGTTAGGAACAGAGTGGGAGTAAAATAAAAGTTGCTCAAAAATTACATCACACAGTTGCACCTTAGTCAAGGACAAGGTTATAGATAATGTTTTGATTCATTTGCTATCCACCAGATCTGCATCAGCTTTGAAAAGAGGAGAGCATGCCCAGTTTTCCAACTCTAACAGCCATCACTCATGGATGGCTTTATCTAGTACAAGGAAAACATTCATTTACTGCTTGCCCTGAGGAACTCCGAAAGTATGAATCATCCATAGTTGTCTTGCTCCATTGCTCAATTTCAGGTAATGATACTATTGTTTATCCTTTGCTATGCTCACCCAATTATGTCACATTTTAGTATTTCATCTACTTCTACTGCACTTAAACCCACCAAACAGCCAACTGATGGATCTGTGAATCTAGGAACAACACTGTAGTCCTCAAATGATTCCCATGAACCCACAGTTTTCATATGGCCTCTTTCCCCATGTCCTATAAAGGGAGGAGTTTGCAGGAATAAAATAGATGGCCACTTGAGCTTTTGTGGGGGTAAACAAAACAGATTGTAATGCCTTTGTTTTATAGGTATCTACTTCCCAAAGAGAAAAGAGTGACTAGTGACTCTATGTGATTTTTTTTATCCAAGCATCAATCTCTAAGATGACCCCCACCCCCAACTTCTTTCTAATGAAAGCACTCCTCAGTTATTTAGTATCATAAGAATATTCTCAGTCTAGGACTAGGTTATATTTCAAAGATGTTATCTTATCTGTAAGTTCTGAGGTGATTTCTTTGAATACAAAGGCAATTTTTTATGTAGCTTAGGGCATTAACAAAATAATTTTAAATCTTCATTTTTCATTGGTTATTCCTTGAAAAGCCTGTCTTACCCAGACAATCCTGAAAGAGGCTAAAATTAAGGCTAGAAGTTAGCTATAAAGAAGAGAATTCCTTTCATGTATATTTACATATACCACTAAACTGGACAACTCCCAAGGCCACCATTTACATCATAATCCACATGCATCATCTTATGTGGCAGCCTTGTACATGATTTGTGGGTTTTGTTTTAATTATTTGTTTGTTTGTTTGTTTGTTTTTATGAGAGCAACAGAAAACAATATAGTCACAAAGTATATGGGATATATGTATGTGTGTGTTGTATGCACAGGAGATGAGCTTTGAGGAAGACCAAAAAGGAAAACAACTGGTTGTTCACTAGAATACAAGTTCCATGATGGAGGAGTTTTTGTCTTTTGTTTTCAATGATGAATCTTGAGCACTTAGACTTATTCCTACCACGTAACAGAACCTCAATAAATATTTGTTGAATGAAAAAAACCATTTATGTTTCATTATCCATAATAGATAACTGAAAGTAATACTGCCCAGTTACCATATGAGTCTTGGAAAAAATCTAATTTACTCTATATTATCTTAGCAACAAAAGACATGTTGAAAAAATAAATTTAATTTTGATAATAATTTATGAGGCTTTTAATTTATATAGCTGTTAGCTATAGTCCTAGGTGCTTTCCCATAATATATTTAATTTGATTTTTCTAATATCTGTAATGGAAGAATAGTTATGCATGTTTTTACAGATAAGGAAACAATGTTAAAGTGACTTAGTTACTTGCTTAAGGTGATGTATAATAAATAGCAAAACAGGGATCTAAATATTGATTGGTCTTTTGATTTCAAGTCCAATAGTTTATTCACTCTACTGAAACATATGTTTTAATTTTTATGTAGAAACTAATTTATTGTATTCTGTGGCATGCTTCATTATATTACATATTCCAAATTCACTTCCTGCATTATAGTAAGAGAAATTCTTATTACCAGAGGAGAGGAAATCCTAAGGATAATTTTAGTCTTGGCCCTAAACTTTTTTGCCCAATTCTTCTTCAATTCAATTGAAATGCATTTTTAGGCTGGAGTGACTCAATTCAGATCTGCAGTCCCTAAGAATGTAAGGGAGACATGGTGCCTGGGGTGGAAGATAGAATGGGATGAGGTGAAGGGGGATTGACATGGACTTTTATTAAGAATAAGGGTGCCAGGTTGTCAAAGGACCTCTCAGATCTAAGACTACTTTGAAGCAAACCTGTTTTGAATAACAACAGATGGACATTAGAAATTCCTGATTTCATTCAGGAAAGAATGTTACCCATAATTGGAACTAGAGCAATTCTGAAACAGAAATCAGAGGTGCAACAGTGATTTTGAAATATCTATGTGCTTCCAATTCAAGATATCAAACATGTTTGAGTCATTATAAAAAGTACAGAAAAGCCCAATTAAAAAGATAAAGGCTAAGTTTTGTTTCCAAAACCTCATTATGATAGTTTAAGATAAAACAAAAAATAACTATATACTTTGAATTTTTGATGCTGGCAAAGTTACAAAGTAAATTTGAGCATTAGGACTCAGTATAAATGTTCCTCCACTCTGAGCGTTTCTTGAAATACAGAAGTAACCTTAGAGGGTTTATCACCTACACACACTCTGTATTTTCTTTAATCACTTACCTTATTATCCTGTAATTATTGGCTTATTTCTCTGTCATTCATCATTAAATGTGTAATGAATGAATCAATGAATCAGCACAAGGCGATGATGTAGCTGGAATATGTCGCTTTCTTAGAGAACTCTGATTTAATATTTGCTTAAGCCATGCTGTATCAGATTGTCTATGTTATAAATGTGACTCATGGTTTCTCACAGATACTGTTTTCTAGTTTCGTCCCATTCCTAAGGTTTAAAAATGATGATATTCTTTCTCCAGACTAAACCAAAGGGGGGATATTGCATTTTAAAAGAGTAATAAGCAGAAGTCTTCTAGACAAGTTGTTCCTAAACTTTGGTGTGTATTGGCATTATCTAGAGGGACAATAAAGAACACAGAGGAATAAGCTGGTTGAAGAGGTGGATCTGGTCTTTGTATTTTACCAAATTTCCAGGTGATTCTGATAACCAGCCAAGATTTGGGAACAAAGTCGTCTACCTACTCCCAATACCCTGAACCAATAGGGACCCAACAAAGGAATGATAAACACCCATGCAAAGGAAAAAACAATGCAACCTGACACATATATCATGGCTATTTCATAGGCCCTGAGCCATCAAGAGCCAGTCAGATTTCTTTTGAGTATGAAGAAAATACAAATTGTTGACAGGGCTTATTTTTTCCCATAGAATCTTTTTCTTCAAATGAAATCTTATGTGGACTCTGGATAAGTAAAATCCAATAACACTGGAGCTTTTCTATTGGAAATAAATGTGGTCCAGAGTGAGGCAGAGCTTGGCTCTTTGTCCACTAATTGCCCCTCTGCTTTTTATAGTGGCTTTTAGGAACTTTCAATGAAATTCCCAGGGTATGTTGGAGCACAATTTGAAAATGAACAATATAGTTTAAAAACTTTCCCCCATCATATCCTCCTGGATTCTTTTTGGTAGATATAGTCAGTGCTGATGTGATAAATCATGAAAATCCAACTTATACCTGATTCTCACATTTAGAAAGGCACCTACAAGCCAGGAAACACATGCCAGATCTACTCAAAGAAAAGGCAAGATGAAATTCTTGGCTTAGGTTTGCCTCTGGACAGAAAAAAATAAAAAAAAATTTAAAAATTTAAAAAAAAATAAAAAGAAGAACAACAGCACTGAACATGCCAGGCAGACGAGTTTTCATCCTGCAGATGCCAGTTTGGCTTCCTGTTCTCTTCCTCCAATTGCAGGAAATGTGTGTCTTTTTCAAGGGAAAAGGGAAAGGGAAGAGAAACATACATAGTGTTATTGCATGTATGGTCATCTGCTCCCTTAACCTCAGAAAATGGTAGCCTGACTGTCTCCTTGATTGTTGAGATCACCTCCTTATTGCCTTATTTGATGCAATCATTTTAACCAGAGCTTACATATATATATATCTTAAAGAAACTTAAAAAAAAATTAGCCCTAGTTGGTTTGGCTCAGTGGATAGAGAGTCGGCCTTCGGACTGAAGGGTCACGGGTTCAATTCTGCTCAAGGACACATGTCTGGGTTGTGGGCTCTATCCTCAGTAGGGGGCATGCAGAAGGCAACTGGCCAATGATTTTCTCTCATCATTGATATTTCTATCTTTCTCTCCCTCTCCCTTCCTCTCTGTAATCAATAAAAATATATTTTTAAAAATCTAATTTAATAGCTTCAATTCATTAGTAACCTGACTTTTGACTTTTAAAGGGGCAAGGGAATGAATACCTGATAGTGGTTATTAATCAAACTGCATAAGCTTTGGACACAGGAAACAATGCATGTTACATACAGCTTCATCTCCTTTATTTCAAAAGGGATCTATCTGACGTGTAAAAAAAAATAGAGATATGATAATTTTTTATTTTTAATGTACAAACCAAGATTCACCCATGCTGCAAAGGAACCTGATTAGACATACATAGAAGCATAAAAGTAAGACAGAATGCTTCTTCAGTAAACCTGCAATATTCCTTTCAAATCTGACCCGACAATCTCCCTTTACAATTATCTCATGGGATTAAGTCACTAGAGGATAAGCTCCTTAAATCTACTTTCCAGAAAACAATTATTAGAAGGTTCCAAAAACGGATTCTTAATTCTTTTACTATGGAGGCAGGAAGAAATTTTACTTTTCCTTTATCAGAAAAATCTCAAGCTCCTCCTGGGAGAAAGACATGTGGATAACGTATTGGGATTTTTACTCTATGCTCTATGCTGTTTTATTGCCATTCCTAACGCAAAATTTGTTCAATTGTCTGAGCTTAAGAGATATTTCTGGGAGAACTCTCTCTGGCCTCAACAAGAACAAAGAAAGAGAAAAAAGGCAAATTTCTTATTTGTATTAAAATATTCATCTATAACAGCAGGGTAAAATCCAATATCTGTGTATTTAGAAGTTGGTAGGAACAGGTAACAATTTACACCTGTATTTATACCTTTATTTTTGCACATGGACTATGGGCACGCATTCGCGTTTTCACTGCAACGAGCAGTTTGCTGTCCATGTGCAGACACCGATTCTGTGCTGGTGAGTGTATGCGTTAGCCAATGTGCAAGCTTTTACTTTCAGAGCAACACCAAAAATGTAGTCTTTAAATTCACAAGTGTCAGAGGTTTCCTGAAACTTCGTCTTCTCTGGTTGCTACACATTTAAAAGGAGCTTAGAATTAAAATTGGTATTTTCATCAGGACACGTGTTTGCTCCTTTTTGTTTTTGCTGCACAATATAAATACAAAAAGCAGTGGCCATAAAATAAATGTAATTCAATTCAATATAAGACTGAATGATTTTTTATGTAAAAAGCATGAAAATAAAAATGAACCTAAGTCAAAAGTCTTACTGTTTGCATGAGGATACTGATGAGAAAAGGTTTTGTTTTGTTTTTTTTACAGTGTGAGGAAATAATAAAAAATCAAAGGGTTTCTTGTTTTGATTCAACTCCAAATTTTTAATGATCTGAACATACTTCATGCAAAAGAAATCCTCAAGGTTTATTGTCAGTTGAATTTTGACTAAACTAGAATGTTAAATATAACTGAGTACCTTGGCAGTGATGGGAAAAGTGGATTATCCAGTCTAAAAGTCTTGAAATACGGCCTAAACAATCAGTTGAGAAAACCTCATCTATAGTTGTCAGTGCTTACCACCTTCAGATGTGGAAGGACCAAATGTAGTTAGTTAGTTCTATTGGGGTCTCAGTGTTTGCACTGATTTCTCTTCAAGGTGAGAATGTTAAAATATTATTTTTGGGAGGGAGGGTGTTAATCCTTACCAGAAGATATTTTTCCATTGATTTTTAGGGAGAGTGAAAGAGAGAGAAAGACAGAGAGAAACATTGTTGTGAGAGAAACACATCGATTGGTTGCCTCCTGCATGAACCCTGACCAGTGCCAGGAAGGAGTTTGCAACCAAAGTACATGCCCTTGACTGGAATCAAACCCAAGAGGAACCCTTTGGTCTGCAGGTCGATGCTCTATCCACTGAACAATACCAGCTAGTGCTGTTAAACCATTATTTATTTTCCTGGTAAAGGCCTCAGGAATCTGAAAATATTTCTGGTTACATTGAGATAAGTTACAGGCATTTCCTAAATGCTAACTTCTCTGTTTGAGCAGTGATAGAGAAAATCACCTACCCCGTGAGGAACAGAGAAAAACCTCTTTGAGGGAGTTGACATGCATTTTTTTGGGATCAGAGCATTAGGTACCTTGGTCCTGGCATGGTCCTTCTTGTAGCTTGGTCATTCATACAGTGGCAGCTCAGCTCAAATCCCAAATGATGTGGGTTATACTGCTATCGCTACCTCTACCATCTCTCTATGCAGCTCTTTCTCTCTCTCCCTCCCTTCCTCCTAGCAAAGATGCATTTTTAAGGGGGTTTGATGGTTAATTTTGTGTGTCAGCTTGACCAGGCCACAGTATATCCAGGTATTTGGCCAAACATTATTTTGGGTGTTCCTGTGATGGTATTTCAGTATGAAATTTAAAAGGAGAGATTTAACATTTAAAAGGGGAGACTCTGAGTAAGGCAGACTGGCCTCCATCATGTGGATGGGGCCTCATCCAATCAGTTGAAGGACTCAAATAGAACAAGAACACTAGCTTCCCTCATGCAAAAGAGAATTCTCCAGCAGAATGTTTTGGACTTCATCTATGGCACTGGCTTTCTTGGGCTTCCAGCCTGCCAATCCCCTTGCAGATTTTGGACTTTCCAAGTCCCCATAAACACGTGAGCCAATTCCTTATATTGAGAACCTCCTTCTTCTTCTCCCCGCTCACTATATATATGTGTGTGAGTGTGAGTGTGTGAGTGTGAGTGTGAGTGAGTGTGTGTGTGTGTGTGTGTGTGTGTGTAGTTCATGTCTCCTTAAATTAGGCAAATGCAGTTAGAATTATCCTTCACTAGCATTTTCTACAAATTCTCCAGAAAGCCCTTAAGATCACTTTGCTTTCATGAAATTTGGTCTACATCTTACAATCACTACATTTACATTATTTTCATCATCTAATCTGAATCAGATTTCTTGTAAGGTATTTAGGTTTCTTGATTTTTAGAGTAAAACAGACAAGAGAATAAAAGACATTTTAAATGATGAGTTATCACCAGTAAGGAGGGAACTGGGAATACCCCCCTGTACCCCTAAATACATGACCCAGTACCAGAAGAACACAAATAGTTCCATGGGACAGTGCTCCACAGAGAATATACAATGGAAAAATAATTTCTTTCATCTGCATCAAAAGGACCAGGCTCCTGCTAAAACTTCTTCAGTTAGTAAACACACAGTATCCTCTTAATATAGAGTTTATACTAGATAGACATTATTATATCAAACTAGAGGCCTGGTGCACAAAATTAGGGGGGGGGGTCCCTCAGCCCAGCCTGCACACTCTTGCAATCCAGGGCCACTGGCTCCTAATTGCTCACCTACCTTCCTGCCTGATCACCTCTGACCACTCTGCCTGACTGCTTCTTCACCCCTAACTGCTTATCTGTCTGCCTCATCATCCCTAACCATACTGCTTGCCTGCCTGATTGCCCCTAACTGCTTGCCTGCCTGCCTACCCGATAGCCTCTAACCACCTCTGCCTGGCTTGCCTCATCACCCCTAACTGATTGCCTGGTTGCCTGATTGTCCCTAACCACTTACCTGCTTGCCTGATTGCCCCTAATCACTCGCCTGCCTGCCTGATCACACCTAACTGCTGGCCTGCCAACCTGATCGCCCCTAACTTCTTCTGCCTCAGCCCCCTGTTGCCATAGCTTCATCTGGAAGGATGTCCAGAATGATGTTTGAAAGGTCATTTGGCTGTCTGGTCTAATTAGCATATTACACCTTTATTATTATAGATGGGAAAACATTCCAAATGTGATAAAGAACTATATAGATGTTGTTGTTGTTAAAATCATTGACCTTCAGGTTAGAAAATGATGCTAGAAAGTAGTATTTTTTTGTGTGTGCCCAAGTATAAAGATCAGTGCAGACTATAACCATAGGATACCTTTCTTTTCATTCCAGTTATATCTCCTTCTCCAACTTGTTGCTAGCTTTTCTGTTTTTACTTCTTGGGCTCTTATAGCTTGCTCTCTCAGCCAGCCCCCAGAATGGTTGGAATGTCCATTGCTAAATATTGTATTGGAGCAGCATTTTCCTTTTGGTCATGAACTGGGGAGCTATCTAGGACTTTAGGGTTGGATGAATTATTCCTTGCGATTCAAGAATCATAGGTGGGGGAGAGGAGAGAGAGAGAGAGACAGACAGACAGACAGACAGACACTATCCAGAATAGGAACCTGAAATCACAATGATAAATAATAATAAAATGAAATTTGAGTGGCTTAGAATTACTTTTCATCCTTAAGATAATCATGTTTCACATTCTTTTCTGATGTAGAAGTGATGGAAAAAGATAATACATTTCCTAGAGTGATTGTTTTAGCTCAAAACAAATTGGGTGGCCTCTGGTTGTCTTTGATACTCCATAAGAAGGATTTAGCAGCTGATTGTGAAAAAAAAAATCCTTATAATAGAGCTGAAATGATAGCTGGTTCCCATCCTTAGCATCCAACTCTAAGAGAAGCTGAGGGAAACATTTTCCAGAAATAAGCCTTCCTTTCTGTAAGTTCTGTGTCTGCCTGCATTTCCAGCGAGCCTGCTGACATGCAGCCTGCTCTTTGCTCTCTCCTCAATCACATAAAAAGAGAGATTTTATGTTACTATTAAAATTTTTTTAAAGGAAATGTAAAAAAAACACCAAAAAACCCACAACAGATTTGTTATTATCCCTGTCCCTTGGAAGGACGATGAGCCAGAAAACACGTGTAAAATGTTTAACTATAAAATAACTTCTCCCCGAAATCTCTTTTAGGAAAAGCTACCTTCACTGATGCCATAAAACAACTTTATATGAGATTGCCATGTTTCCTTTCTTTCTTTCTTTTTTCCTTTGTAGGGAAAAGAGGCTATTTTCTCCCAAATGGGACAAAGAAGGCTGTCATGTGGCTCCCGCTTGACGCTTTCCCGTTTTAATGAAACCCTCACGCGAATGTCCAGTCAACCAATTATTTGAGTCCAGCCTTTACATTAAAATATAGATTAAATATAAAGTGTTAGCTACACAAAAGAGAATTTGCCTGATTCCTCAATAAAAAAGAGCCCCCATGTCATAAAAATATCCTTTCCCTAATCAAAATATCACCTGAATGAAGTCATCATGTTTAGCCTGATTGCATTTTCCTCATATATGTGCAGCTGCATTTGCCTCTCCATAAATGTCATTTGATTATGAGAAAATAAACAGGAAGGGACTCAAAGGGAGTCAGTACAGGGCCTGCTTGTTTACCTGTGGCAGCTTTCTTAGCTGAAGAACAAATGTCATGCAAATGGTGCACCAGCAATGAGCTGCCAATCACCCGGGCTTGGCATTCAAGATGATTTGCTAAATCATTTAAAGAGACATGCTTTACTAAATGAAAAAATATCAGAGGCAAGGGCCTGTGTTTAAACATGGGGCTGAGTTATTATCCCAGTAGGCTGGAATGAAATGAAGACATCTTCCAATTAAAGCTTGCAGATGAACCCAGACAAACCCCCCTTTTTTTCATAAAGACAAGCAGATTATGATTGGGAAGGAACAGCGACAGAGGCTTTCATTACACGCTGATTATGGTGATAAAATTCCCAGCGCTGTGTGTCTGCGGGCCCAACTTCACATTTGAAGGTTTTTAATATAATTTCCTTAGGGTGAAATGCTGAAGATTTATTAAACTTTATGAAGGGCTTACAGATCCAATTTAAGAGGACATATCATAGGGCAAAACTGACAGACGATAAAATACATTCCAACTATAAGAGAAAGGGAGAGAGAAAAAAAAAAAAAGGCAAGGAGAAAGTTGAGCCGTGAAACTGTTTTTAAACATTTTTTGTTGTTGGCGGTATTCAAGTGAAATCAATCATTTCCCCCACTGTTGCAGCCTTGTTGCTTCACTGAAGTTTTCTGCATGCTTTTTTAGGAGGCAGATATTCGGGCCACAGAAGGGATGCTTGCAGAGCTTACCTAATTTAAATCACCAAAATAATTTTGAGGTCATTGAAGCATAAACACTCTTAACATTTACAGTTTTTCTGCAATGAAGCTTGCATGAAGTTCTTTATTCCAGGATACCACCATTTGGGTATTATGCTGATATGGATGTAGACCTGTTTGCTCTGACCGTTTTTATACAAACAGACACTTGTTGGAAACACAGGTTTAGTAATTTCTATTGGCTTCGCTTTTTCTTCAAAAGTTTTAAAACATTTGTAGGAACCACTTCTCTTTAATTTTTAGCGCGGTTTCATGAGCCCGCACTCATGAATTTAGGTGGGATTTTTATACAGGGTAACAAATAGTGTAGGATCAGGCTTCGAGTAGGAAGAAGGATAGAAACATTTCCTAGGTACTGACAAGGTTTCAATAACTGACAAGCATTGCTCTTCACTCCAAACAAGGCGCAGGTAGGAGCAGCCACAGGGAACTAATGTCCTCTGTTGCCTTTATCTGGGAGTTCCCATCCCTAAAATTTGCCTAAATTGCTCTGGAGATAGGATTTCTTGGTCCAGAGTTTTTTTTCTGGGACCTATCTTCTCCCTCCCTTCCTTCTTTCCTTCTTTCCTTCCTCCCTCCCTCCCTCCCTCCCTCCCTCCCTCCCTCCCTCCCTTCCTCCCTCCCTCCCTCTCTCCCTCCCTCCCTCTCTCCCTCCTTTCATTCATTCTTTCCTTCATTAATTCTTTCTACCCTTCCTTTCTCTAGCTTTCGTAATGTATAATTTACATAGCATAAAGCTTACCTGTTTTAAGCATATGATTTAATGCTATTAGTAAATTTACAGAGTTGCACCATCCTCATCACAATCCAATTTTTGAACATCTTTATCATCACAAAAAGATCCCCCATGCCTGTTTGCAATCAATACCAGTTTCCACCCTGTAGCTCAGGCAACCGCTAATCTGCTTTACTTCATATAAATGTACAATATGTAGTTCTGCCCAGACCTTTTAACTATTTCAGGGCTAGACACGATCCCTCCCATACAGGAACTTTATAGGGACTTGATTTATACTCAAAGTATGCTGGAAAACAGGGCACGCCAAAGGCGGCCCAGACTTGTGGCTGTTTCATGGTAAAAGACTTTTTTAAGTGGACTTGGTGAAACTAGAGAGGTGGGATTAAAGCCTCTTAGATTTTTTTTTTTTGGAAGGGTGTGAATTTTTTATAGAATCAAAGAAAATTAATAGTTCTTGTAAAAAAATCTATTTTATAAAAATATGCTGTTCCTCATTAGAAATAAAAGCTTTGTCTTCACTGATTTTTTTCACCACACTCTCGCATGTCTCCTAGAACAGGAAATAAATCCAAGAAGGAGATAGGAAACTAATTGTAACAAATGAGCCTACCTTGGATCAGGGAAACTAAAATACTCTAAAAATATAATTAGACAAAATTAGTGAAATTCTCATACAGACAGCATATAAATCCTGGATTTGATCATTGCGCTGATAATGTCTTTGTTCTTAAGAAAAATATGTCAAAGCATTTGAGATAAAATGTCATATATTAATATATATTTACATATTATATACATAATATATATTTACATATATATTATTGGTGAATGGTATAATGAAATATTATTTGTTCTATTCTTCCAACTCTTCTGTAAATTTTAAGTTATTTAAAAAAAAAGTTTAAAAATATAGAATGATGTAGCTGTGGTAATAGTAGTTATTGTGTCTGCTCTTTCCTGGGGATGTAGTATTTAGAGCCCAGGCCATAAAGGAGATAATGAGGATATTTATTGATAACTCATTGCATGCCAAACATGGCTACGTGTTTTGATTTTTTCCTCCCCCTTCAAAATAAAAGGTAAGGGAATGGACTAATTGAAAATTGCTTTGTGTGTAAGTACAAGGGCAAAAAGAAGGCTGCCCCGTAACTTTCTTTATCACATCTTGACCACAGCACAAGCACCTAGAGGGCATGGGATATAAATCAGGTCCAGTTTCCCGTGACAGGCTAGCGAGTGCTGGAGCTCAGCACTGTACTCCGTACATCTAAAGGGATGCAGTGAACAGCATGGCTGCATCATCAAAAAACTAAGAGCCATTAGGTGCTTCAAATGATGAAATTACATCATTTCAATAGATGCTTCAATGTGCCAGCTGTTACATAAAGGGTGCATGTGCAATAGATGTTGGGTGTGTGTGTGTGGGGGGAGGTGAATGTGTTATCTGTACAGACATATATTCTCATTAGTTTCTCCCAACAATCTTTTCAGATAGATATTATGTATATTTTTTGTGTGTCCAGAAAGAAAAAAATGTAAGTTGCTCAAGGTCTTGTGGCAAGTCAGCGACAATGACAGACTCACAGGCAGGTCTGTCTGACATCACGAGTGGCTCCCCACCACTTCTGCTACGTCTGTCAGCCTGTCCACCCAGGTAGGAGAAATGAAAATATATCCTCTATGTGCTTTATAAGGATGGTAAGAAGATTTATGAAACAAATATATTATGATATGCTTCATGGAAAAAAGAAAATAAAGTTCCTTTTGCAGAACAACAAAGCACTGGGGACAGGACTGCATATTAAAGGAAACCTAGCTTCCAGTCGGTTGGCTGTGTCATTCTCACGTCGACTAACTGCATATCCCATGGATCAATAATGGGTTGGAGACATGAAGACAGGAAATATTCCTTGTTACCAAATTATTGCTAGGAGATGTATTAACAATGCAATTGCTTATTACTCATAATGGGTTCCTAAGAACACATTAATTTGACTAATAATAGTGATGTAAAATAAACATGTGTTTTATTGTATAACAAGTAATATTTATAATTATATGACACATCATAATGATTGATAGCAATGGAAATAATTTCTATTGTATTATGTCTTCTACAATTTATTTTCATCATTTTGTAAATATTCGACATGTGTGATTTGGTCTTATTTTGTTGATTTTATATGCATTTTCTACCCTCATTGCTGCCACATAAAGATAGGTTTACAGTTGTGAGTATGCATAAACAGAGTATTTTGTTAATTATTATATTATTTTCCATATAAATCATTGTTAACCTAGTTTTGCCCCACTTTGAATATTCTGTGCAAGAATGTGTTGCTTCTCATTTCCTTATTCATTTCTAATTATATCTGGAAAGCATCTCCAGCACTAACTTTTCTGCCCCCTCTATGCTTTCCCTATTACTCTGTCCTGTTGTAGAACTGAAGACTAGGCAACAGTTAAGTTTGACAATACACAGTTCTTGCAAAATTCTCTCATTTAATTTGTATTTCTGAAGCATTGCACCTTTAGGTACTTTGGGAACTGGCAACATTGCTATTGAACAACTGGATAAAAATATGAAACATTCCCTGAAGGCGGCTGGAAACAAAAGGGACAGGGCAGCGTGCCTTTCCTTGAGCATCCAAACAATGGAGTTTCCCAGGCTGCAATTCTGCTGTGCAGCTAGAAACACATCTGGATCTCCTTCCTGTGCAGAATTCCTTCCCAGATTGGGTGCTATTCCACCTAGTGAATTACTGCACTCTCTTTTCCAGGGCCCCAAAGATCTCTACACAGCTTTATTATTACAATTAAGTTAAAATATGACTAATGGGAACACAGATGTTAAGTCTGTAATAATTTGGATTCTCAAATATGAAATGTTAAACCACTGGCTAATGGAACTAAAAGAAATGTTTGAGATCATCTGAACTGACATCCAATGTTCTGAGTGATGCACTGGCTTGCTCAGACTTGGGGGTACACTGAAGAAAAAAAAAGAGCAGAAGAGATATGAAAGAAAAAAATTAAATGACAGAGAAAGGAGGTGAAGATGCAAAGCAATGGAAGTTCATTTTATTTGGGGAATTGTAAAGTGACATTTAAATTCTGGGAGTAAGAAATAAAGTGGAATTGAAATATGATATTGAGAATTAGAGAAGTACCAAATAGAGTCTTTTGCCCTTTATGGATAAGTATGAAAGAATTTTAAGAGACTTAACTCAAACAAATATTTATTGAAACCTATTATATGTGCAAGGCATTCTGCCAGGTGCTGTATTATATTAGGTATAGTAATAATTAATGTCGTTTTTAAACATTCGTTTAAAATCTTGCTTGGCGTTGACTTGTATTGACATAACCTTCAAACACGTGGTATCTACAGAACGTGTGAAGTGCAATTAACAAGTTTTGCTTGAAAAAGTTTGTGTTTGGTTTGGTTTTTGTTGCAAAACTAGGGCTAAGAAGATGGCGGATGAAGAGCATATTCGGCACTGCATGCTTTACGAGTTCCAATTAGGAAGAAAAGCAAGTGAGGCTGCAAAAAACATCTTTAGTGCTCTTGGTCAAGATGCAGTTAGCGCCAGAAAATGCCAGCGTTGGTTTGGGAAATTTCGCGAGGGAAATTTTTCGTTAGATGACAAGAGTGGTCGAGGCCGTGTGTCCAATTTTGATCAAGAAGCTCTTCAAGCTCTTTTGGTGCAAAATCCTCAAATTACCCAACAAGAGCTTGCGACAACTTTAAATTGTTCACAAAAAACAATTTCCAATCAATTGCGTGCACTTGGCAAAGTCCAAAAGTTTGGAAAATGGGTTCCTCATGAGTTGACCGACAACAACCGTAATCAAAGAGTCACAATTTGCAGTTCGCTCCTCTCTCGTCAAAACCGTTTGCCGTTTTTAGAGCAAATTGTTACCGGAGATGAACAATGGGTGCTGTATGCTAATTTGAAAAGGCGGCCTCAATGGTTGGACAAAAATGAGGCTCCGCAGCCCACGCCAAAACCTGACTTGCATGCGAAAAAAGTGATGTTGTGTGTTTGGTGGAATTTTAAAGGAATTCTTCATTAGGAACTTTTACCATCTAACCAAACCATTACAAGTGCAGTGTATAGTGCCCAATTGGAAAGGTTAGCCCAAGCTTTAAGAGAAAAAGAACCCGTGCTGATTAATTGGAAGGGCGTAATTCTTCACCACGATAAGGCACGACCGCACACTGCAAGAATCACTGCTGAAAAACTGCGCCAGTTGGAATGGGAAGTTCTCCCTCAACCTGCATATTCTCCTGATATTGCCCCTTCTGATTACCATTTGTTTCGTTCTTTGCAAAACTTTCTTCTTGGAAAAAAATTTAATAATGAAGAATGCCTCAAAAATGCATTGACCGAATTTTTTGCATCAAAATCACAAGAATTTTACAACAGAGGGATTAAAATGCTTCCTGAGCGTTAGGCACAAGTAGTAGAAAACAATGGCAACTATATTGTTGATTAAATTTTGTTGTATTGTTTAAATAAATTCGATTTAAAAAAGTATTAGAAAGCGACATTAATTATTAATACCAAGATGAGTCAAACATCACTCCTGATTAGAAAAGAATCCAAATGATGGAGAGAGAGAGAAATCTCCAACAAGGAGAGCTCATGTCAGTTAGGGGTGGAGAGAAAATAAAGATTTAATGGAAGATTGTATCTTTGGGCTAGAGCTAAAAAGACAATGTGATATCACAATAGTTCCTGGTGGCAGTTTGGAGGTATGGCTCTTCTAGGAAGAATGAGCAAGAAGACATTGATAGACGGGTTAAGAATCTTCTAGAACCAACCCAAAGTCCAGTTAGGCTAGTATACAGATTTTATATCTACCAGTACATGGGAAATAAGGCTGCATATGTTGAGAGAGTTTGTAGTACAGCTGGTGATGAAGAACACTGGATATTGACTTTGGGTGTACAGTGAACTTTGAACAACGTGGGGGTTGGGGTCTCCCACTCTCCCTGGAAGTGAAAAATCCATTTACTACTTTTGACTCAAATTGCTCTTCAGTATCCACAGGAGACTGGTTCCAGAAGCCCACAGATACCACAATCCATGGATGAAGGATGCTTGAGTCTTTCATATAAAATTGCTTGGGATAGTGCCCTTTGCTTTCACAGATTCCCAACTGTGGACTGAAGATATTGTTTCTGTATCAAAACTTCTTGAATTCATGAATGCTAAGTTTATTTCTATTTATTGGGGGGGAAATCATGTGTTAAGGGACCCGTGCAGTTCCACTCTGTGTTGTTCAAGGGTCAACTGGATTTGCTTGTTGGTTTTCTGTTTTACACAGAAGACTGTATGTGAACAAGAGTTGAAGCAATGCGTAGAAACAAAAGAGGAGGGCAGAGTGAGGGGTAAAAAGAGATTAGGACCAAAAAGTTATCCCAGGTGAACAATGGCAGAAAAAGGACAATGGATTCAAGAAACACAGGAAAGAAGACTGAAAATTGACAACTGATTAGATGACGAAAAGCAAGATTAGCAAAACGTTTTGTTTGCAGATTTTCCTACAGGAAAATTTGGAAATTAAAATTGTTTTTTTTAACTCATTTAACAAATAGATATTTAGCATCTCCTATGACCAGATGCCAAGTGTTCTATGGGTAAAACAGATAAATTATACAGATCTACACCCAAGAAGACACACGTAAGCATTGTACAAAACAGAATAAGATATGTTTTATTACAAAATCCAGTTCTCTGGGGCTTTATGACAGAAGGGATCAGGAAGGGGCCTTTGGACAGGGCCAGGAAAGAAAAAATTCTGACAAACTAAAATTGTAGTGAGTGGCAGGAGAGGGAAAAAAGAGATTTATTTAGACTTACCTAGGAAAATTTCAGGAAGGGCTTAAGCTGGTGGGAAATCCCTATCTGTGTTCCTCTGTGTCTGTCTCTCTCAGGCCTTCTTCTTGGTTTTGACTATGGTTATATGGTTAAAAGTGGTGAGTTCCTTTCCCCTTCATCTTCATCTTTATCCACATATCTCATATGGATAGTGTTAGGATTATCTAAACTATGTAAAGGCCTTCTATAAATTCAAGGAAAAAAGCACCATAGAAATATGTATAACACATACATATAAATGAATAAGGCTAACTTTCATTATCAGCTTGCAAATACTTTGAATATAGCTACACAAATGATCATTAAAGATAGTCACTATCAGAAGACTTCTTGTATGATCCCAAAAGGGAGAAAATATATTTTATTCCATTTAAAAAGACAAAAGACTTCCCTGAACTCACTCAGCTATAGAGATTGTGTTATTTGGGATCTCCCGCAAAGTTTGAAAATCTGGTGGGTAAAAGCTGATGCTTAGCCTCGGAAACAGAACAAAACAAAATAAAACCTTACAGTGGGCTTTTGTAAGTAATGCTTGTTCCTGAGGTCATGAACTGAAAAGCCACAATTCTAAGTTCAAATCAGAACCAGCTCCTGCTTAAGGCCCAGCCAGTGCTATAATGAATCTGAGTCATCCGGAAGATTCCATTATCAAGAAGCTCCTTTCAGCCCTGGGCAAAGATTGCAGAACTACATAAAACAGTATCACCTACATCTTATAACAAAGAATATCATGAGGCTTGTGTGCTATTTCCGACCTGGTTTCTCAATGAACCAACTCAAAAGGAAGAAAAAAAATAATAATAATAACCACTGAGGACAGAGGTCTGGAATTAAGCAATGTTTACTTACTCATCTTCAAAGGAATTTGGAAGGTCCTTCCTGAAGCATGGGGCAGCCTCAGAAGAAAGCTGGGGATTGATGTATCTGCACTGATAACAACTCAAGGCCGCATGCTTGGGGGGGGTTGGGCCTGCAGAAGGCCAAGTGCTCCATGATAACTGTGTCTCCAGCAGTGGCCTCTGTGATCTGGGAAATGCTCTCTCCCTGGTTTTCCCTTCAGCCATGAAAAATACTAGCTACTTACTTTTCCTTCTGCTAAGGATCGCCACTGGGCTCTTTATTGAATAGTTGTTACCATTTGCAATGTAGGTGAAGAAACAGAATATAAAGCAATCTTGTTCCACGTGCAGGTTTACTAAGGGGACAGTGCCTAGGAGAAGAGACCACCAAAGGGCTGCCGTTCATGCCCCCTAGCTGGCTGCCCACTGCTCCCAACATGTCAGCTTGGAGGACTCAGTGACCAGGCCTATTTCTAGGATGTGTACTTGAGTTACCAGTAGAGAGAGGAAAGAATTTAACTGCATGAACAGGGACAGACTGACAGCAAATAGTATGAATAATTGATATTTTCCCATTTTTTTATTCTGTTTTCAAGGGTTAGAGAGGCTCCTCATCATTACATTTAAAATGTGTATGGTCCCTTGTGAAAAGAGACAGAACATTTTTTTTATATATTCAAAGTAATAGTTTCTTTCTATTGATAATATATTATCCAGTATCATCCTGCCTTGTATGCAATCGGCAATGGTATCTACAGTAATCATTTTTTTTTTTTTTTATCACCACCCATAGGTGGTTTCCCTAGTAGTAAATTCACTAGGCATTCCTTGGTACATAATTCCTATTAACACTGCCAATAGCTGTTGCAGAGAGAGACAGGAAAAACCAGATCCAAACAAACCACATACCCAGTTTACACTACAGTTCAGAATTCTTGGCCACGGCTGAGCCACATGATGGACCAAGCCTGTTTCACTTAGATTCTGAATATCGGAACTATACTCAGAGCCTGGGGAGCAACATACCACCTTCTAGTTAACAGCTAACAATAACAGACAAAGCTGCAACTATTGCAAACAAGGAAAACTAAAAGTAGTCATGATTTATAAGTTATTTCTTGCTTCTATGAGCAGCTATTCCTAAAGGGAGCCTTATCTTGATACTACCCCTTGGCCCTCCCTCCACATGCTTCATTTTTCTTTCAGTCTTTAGCCTTGGCCAAGAAGTCCGCTGTGCATTAGCCCTTGATTGACTGCTCTCAGCACTTTCCATCTCCTGTTCTATATTAGTGAGTATTGATTCTCACTATTGGATCTCTCCCTCCATGTCCCATACCAGGCACTATTAAGTCTGTAATATATTCTTTCTGCAATGCAACACTTTCAGTTGCTTGAGTATAAGAAGCACAGAGGCACAGAGTCTCGGAGTTAAAAGGAACCTTACCATCAATGCAGTTCAACTCCATCATTTTACAAATGATGAAACTGAAGCCTTTGATAGGTTAAGAGGCTTGCATATGATCAAGATCAATCAAGTACTAAAAGTGAAAGATCAAGGACCCAAACCCATGGCTTATGTTTGCAAGTCCAGCCCTGCTCTTGACTACCTTGCACAGAACTGAGGCTCATTAACGAAGTAAATCTGTCATCTTTGAGCTTGGCTATAATAAAGGGGTATATTAAGGAGGAAATCCAGAACAAAATGTTATATATTAGAGGAAGTTCAGTTGTTTAAGATATATAAATGCTAGTAAAATTATACAAGATTAAAATATTATCGCTCCCTTGTGGTACCCAGGAAGCAGATAGAAAATTAAAAACAAAAATATTTTTTTTCAAATTTCAGGCAAATAGATTTTTTAAACATGCAGAAGAGAGTTAGAAAAAGGTATATGGTTTGTTGGCTATGGCAGACAAGGAGGATATGGACATTTGTTTCATATTGTGGCTCATCTGCGGGTCATTTTCCATTAGCCACCTCCTCTTTCCCCCTCTCCCCCCAACATTCTTCACTTTCTCTGCATTGATATTTGCCTGGGCTGGGGAGAGACAGAAGTCCTTTATGACCTCCACCCCTGCACTGGCCAGACTTCCTTAACCACTAGCTGCTGGTTGAAATAAGCCAATTGAAATCTATGGTGGGAGATCAAAAGGCAGAAGCAAAAGGATAGGGCATTCTTCCTCTATTTGCTCCCTGCTTTGTGCTGCCTTGGCCAAGAAGCCTCCATATCCCTTCTCTGCAGGTTCTATGAGGTGGCTCTTCTCTATTCCAGCTCCCAATGGAATTCTCTAGGACTACTCCCTCTCCTGCCTCTTCAGGTCTCAGGATGGTAATAGCTTCCACTGTGGCTAGTCTCTGGGTGCTCCTTGTCCCCCGGAGTTTCCCTTAATGCTGCTCTGTAAAAAGCCCCTTCACACTCTGTAAAGTGTCTCATACTTCCACCCGAACAGACCTTTTCTACTTGTCTGGGCAGGGACTGAAACAGTTCATTTTGGGTTAATCATAGTCTGAAGTCACCATTTATCTTCTTTGCTACAGCAGCAAAGCCATCATTAAAAAGGATAGGATCAATTCTTGTTCATTTTATATCTCACAGATCTGCTAATCCATGAGAAATGCAGCTAAGCTCAGCGGAGGACTGATTCTCACCTCCACTTGCATTTTTGCCTTTTGGGTAAGGTTGAGATCACATGTAAAAAAAAAGATCATTAGCAGAGAGGAGAATACAGAAGCAAAGATTATATTTGGTTTATGCCTGTGGATTCTAACACTTTCTCTTGAATTATGGAGACTGATGTAAAAACTTTGTCTTTCTAAATAGAACCTGGTAATGCTCAGAGGACAAAAATAGGCCTGGCTTTGTTGAATTATTACAGGATGAGCAAATATACCTGGAAAAAAATATCACCAACTATATTTATAAAAGGGCATGGTAACTGGGTAGGTTTGAAACTGGCCCTGATTTTCCTCAAAATAGAATTATTATGGACTTTTAAAATAAGTGTTTTCTTTTTTCTCATTGTGGAACTAACCATTGTTGATTAATGAGAATTTATTTACTAAATCTTCTATATATCACCAACTACTCTTTAAGCTTTGGGAATTATTTCTGCTAGTGGAAGAAATAATATACCTGGTTGTTATTTTTTGTTTCATTTTATTTTATAAAAAGGATGCTATTGTGTTTGTTCTTTTCCACTAATCGCCATGAGTTCAGGGAGTTCTGCAGAAGGACAGAGATGCAATTTCAAAACTAGGAAATAGGCCTGGCCGGTGTGGCTCAATACTTCAGTATTGACCCATGAACCAGGAGATAACAGTTGGATTCCTAGTCAAGGCACATGTTTGGGTTTCAGACTCAATCCCCAGCTGGGGATGTTCAGGAGGCAGTCGGTTGATGATTCTCTCACATCATTGATGTTTCTCTCTCTCTCTCTCTCTCTCTCTCTCTCTCTCTCTCTCTCTCTCTCTCTCTCTCTCTCCTTCCTCTTTATGAAATCAATAAAAACCTTAAAAAAACAAATAAACAGAAAATAATTTAGGAAGTGGGGCAAGAAGCAGAGTATGGAGCTTCTCTCTGGCCTAAATGTTGATTGAACTAGGGTTGTAAGTCATTCATTTTTTAAAATCTATTAACATTTATCACATCAGGATTTATTAAGTCCAAGTAAGTGCCAGGAGCTGGGATGGAAAGATAAATAAGACATGCTTATGGCACACAACCAAATAAGGAAGGGGTTGTCTGGGGAAGTCACTGTCCTTCACCAAGCAGGAGATGGCACCAGCTCTTACATGTTCTCATTTATCTAGTTGGTTTGGCTTAAGACAGAAGGAGATAAGTCCTGTTTCCCTGGCTATTAATTTTGCAACTGAACTGAACTTCAGGGCAAGCTTCTGGCTCCACTTTGGGAAGCAATATGTGGCAGGAGGGTGTTGAAGGTGGAGCTCCAGTTCCCTATAAAAGATTTTTTGAAAGAAAGTTTGGATTGCTAAAAGAAGAAGGAAAAAAGGAAGGAAGGAAGGAAGGAAGGAAGGAAGGAAGGAAGGAAGGCAGGCAGGCAAGATTCCATTGAGACTACAGACATTCTCTTTCAAGGGCCAAATAATAAATATTTTAGGCTCTGTGGGCCATATGGCCTCTGTCACAACTATTCTGATATGCTTTGTAGCACAAAAGCAGTCCCAGACAGTAAATAAATGAATGGGTATAGCCTTGTTCCAATAAAAACTTAACTTTAGTAGCACTAAAATTTGAATTTCATTTAGTTTTCATATGTCTCTTTTTGTGACAATATTGCTTTTCTTATCCACCTACTTGACAATGTAAAAATTATTTTTGTCTGGTGAGCCACAGTCCAGATTTGGCCCATGGACCACAGTTTACCAATTCCGGGCCTAGAGCAAGAAGCCTATGAAACCAGGAGAAGCGTTGTATATCACTGCTCTGCTAGGATCATTAGTGTCTGACCCTCCATTCAGTGTATTCACTGATGAAGACAAGTGGTTAACTAGACACAGCTCGTCCCTGTGACCATGGGTGCACTAGTTGGCCTATGGGAACTTTTCCTTCTTACCTATAAAATAGACAACTTTACCTGGCATTTTTGAATTTACAGGTTTCAATGAGAAGAAATAGGAGTCCATAGGAAGAACTTTGTGCTCTGAGGAGGAAAAGCATTATACAAACCCAATGCATTATTAAGGAAAAAGCAAATCTGTCTGAGGAAATTAGAAAGCCCAAGCATAGTGCAACATGACTGGAAAATTCTGCCCAAGATGAAGTTTTTTCTGATAAGAAATAATCTAGCTTTCCTTCCCGTACACAGTTGTCCCACACTTCATTGTCTGCGAGTGAGATGACTTAACTGCCTGTTCTATTTTTTTTTTCTTCCCCTCCCCCTGCTTCATTAGTAAACTGAGAGAACCAAATTGTTCCTCAAATGGATCGCTCTGTGGCACTTCGCTGGATCCCTAATATGATGTAGCTTCCAGGGCTGTAGTTATCCATCCATGGCCTGTGCTTGCCTCCAAAATTTAATCATTATTGGACAGATTATCCCTGTGTGTAGCATGGTATCAAAAGCTTTCCAATAAAGTCCAGGTAAAATATGCCCATAGTTTTTTAGAGTCAACTTATTTCGATGCTTAATCAAATTGCCTTTTCAGTGGTAATAGAACATGATTATTTTTTGTGAATTAGACCTCCCTTACTCTTGGTAAGATGAGCATTTCTTTGTATTTTTAATTCTTTCCTCAGATGAGTTCTTCTGGCATCTTCCCCTATAAAAGTAATTCTGATTATCCTCACCTCTCCACCCCCCCACCCAGGGTAGAGTGGACTAGTTTTATTAGACTCCATTTGCCCACTGTAGGTTGGCCCATGTTTCTGCCTGAAAGCACTGAGTTTCCTATATTTACATATAATGATTCCCAGCTTTCGCTCCATCCATGTGCAGCCGGATTTTCTAAAGAATAACTAAAACAGGATTTCATAATATTTTCATGCCATAAGAGAATTTCTTCTTTCCAGTGGAAGTTGCCTTCACCTCCAGTTCTTGGTATATATTCTTAGAAATTATTTATTTTAATTTTCTGTACATGGACTGTTGTTCTTGTAACTTTCCAAAGCTTGCTTTTCAGAGTAGAATTAGGTATAGAAACACTCAATGGGAGAGGATGAAGATACAGAATGAAAAAAAAAAAAAAAAAAAAAGGAGCTGTCCTTGACTTTGGTTAAGGTTAAACTTTAGTCACTTAGCTCTTAGGGATGGTATAATTAAACCTCATCTTTTTATAATATAACCATTCATGTGATATACCTTCCCCCTCCCCTAACTTTTAAGGCCCTGTTCTATGCCCTGGATTTATTTCTCTGTGTTTTTGTTACTATTATACCAATAATATTTTCACATGAATAAGTGACATGGATTAGTCTATTATTCTATAGTTCTGCTCTCCTGGTGATTTCTTCCAGACTTTACTTTGCACAATAGAATTCCAATATTCTATGACAACCTTCCTCACCGTAGTTTGATACAAACTTGTAATGTCAGTGCAGGCAGAGTAAAAGATAACTTTCTAGAGCCTTGTTTCATGAAACTCAAACCATAATTGATATCAGATGGAAAAAGATCTCTCCTAGTAGAGGGGTAGAGAAGAAAAGCACTCTTTTCTTTAAAAGGAACTTTGAGTAGTTTTAATAACAAACCATTCTGGGCCATTGCTATTGTGTCGAAGAGATACCAATGTCCCTCACTTCTGCGGTTTGTGCTTAAAACAGTGTCACTTGTATTCAATCAAGTACAGTCCTCTGATTACTCTTATTTCTAGGACAGATTTTCAAGAGCAACTTCTAATTTTAGGTATTGTAGCTGAGGCGCTTCCTATTCTCTGCACTCCACTGATCTTCTCTGTGCATTAGCGTCCCTCTAAAGGCGACAATCATAGGCACTCCATAGATGAGGCAGAAAGCTTGTGTGGGTGGAGGTGAGGGAGGGCAGAGAGGGAGGAAAATGTCTCTTTGTCTGTGTCTGCATGTTTAATTTACATGGCTATTTTAACAAATAAGCAACTTTTCAAAACCTATTTTAATTATTTTAATCCTAGAGACTAGAATACAGTCTGAAGCTATTGTAATGATTTAGAGTAAGGTGTTATCTCTTTTCTTTTGTGTATGAATCTCAGTTTGTATTCTTACTGTACTTGTGATACATATAACACACACTGCTTCTTCCTAGATATGTTAAAGTTGCTCTCCACAATATTTTATCTCTACTGTTAATGCAGAAACCAAGACAGATAAGTTGAAGAGGAGTCACTATGGGTGCATGACTTAGGAAGCTTTGAAGTTTAATTCTCAAGTAAGTGCACCTTCTAGGTTGTAATACTCACTCAGAAAGATCCAACTGCTTGGAACAAAGTCGTCCCAAGTTAATTTCCTCATTATTCTGAATTGCCTAGAACTCTAGGTTCCAGCTCATGACTAAAAGCAAAGACCTGCTTGTGGGCAGAGATTAGTTTCAAGGCAGGACCACCAGGGACACAGCTTAAAATATGAGTGTCATCAGGATTAAGGAATAATGCCAATGCAGGAAGACTAAGGAATCTACCATCTTTCTGTGTTAGGAATATGGAGTCATCACTTCCGTTTCCCACTTCTGAGCTTGACTATTCACTATGTAATTCAGTGTGGTTCCCATTATGTCCTTAATGTTCTTAAAGTTGGATATGGGAGTTCTAGAACTCCCTGTGTGAGTAAGGATCCCATCTGGAACTAGTGGGTGTTTTCTTGAGAAGCATTTAATGAAGTGACTATGTACTTGCAATGTGTGAGTAATAGCTAAGGGAAAAAGTATGAGACGATGTCTACCCTTGGACTGGCAAAAGTGAGAAGCCAGTACCAATCACAGGGCTGGAGGACAAGAGTAGCAAGCCAGTGAGGCTGTGGCTGTACAGGATGATCCAAGATACACTGAGACCAGGCAGGTCAGGGCTAGGGAGGAAACAAACATCTCTCCATGTTTGTCCTCTGATTCTCTCCAAGTGGCTCCCATTGGGTGACCAACTGGCTGGAGAGAGCATGGGAAACCCTGGAAGCAAGGTCCTCAGAATCCAGCCTCCTGGCTGAAGATCCAGGCAGAGGATGGTCGGATAGAAGATGCCTGCACATTCTCCTCACATAACCCTGCTTCTATATTTTCCTAAGTTCTTGGCTTTCTTTCTTGATCTTCTCCCCTCCTTATGCTCTCAGTTTCCTCGCTTAGCAGTGTTTCCTCACTCTCTGTGCACTGTCTGTGCCATCCATCGTGCGATTGGCACCCAAAGGTCTCCTCCATCTGCCTGTTCTGCACTGCCTCTAGCTCTGCACAGCTTCACTTCAACATCCAGGCCCGCAACTCCCCCTTCAAGCCATCCCCTCACCTGCGGGGGCTCTGTGTGGTGTGTCTCAGCTGTCTTCCGGAACTGGAAATCTTTCCGGCACCAATATTTTGAAGTCACGCTTTGAGGTTGCAAATCTGTCACTTCTATATATTTCTATATATCCCTTAACATCACACCATTTGTATTTTAAGTGTTGCGTAGTAAATCCTAACTGCCACCAACTAAAATAGAAATAGGAAATAGGAAGTGTGGGCATTTGTTAAAATTTACCATTCACATTGAATCTCCTCCCCAATGTGACTGCAATAACAGCTCTTGCATAAAACACCAAGCAACACGTTGGCCTGAACTGAACAAAAACTGCTTACTTGCTCCAAGTTGCATTCAGCTTATCGTTTGAGGCCTGGTGGGTTTTCTCTCCACAGGAGTTTTGAAGATGCCCATTGATGATATGTCTACTTGCCAAAGCCAAGCTGAGTCATTGAAAAGGTTGGTATTGTGGTCATTGGAGGTGCACAAATGTAAGGAGTGATGTTTACATCCAGTCGCCCTTGTTATGAGCACCCAGAGGAAAAACTTTGCCGATCTCAGTACTAAGAACTGCCACGCTTCCTCTGACAAAGCTAGTGTATTTGTATCCTCTGAACATGGAGAACATTGTGTGAGGGAATCAAGCTCTTCTCTCAGCTTTAGCAGTCAACTATCTCAGTGAAGTATGAGATTCACCCCTAACATGAGTTTTGTATACTATATAATTCCCATCGTTATTTTATTTTTTCACTTTTATTTTCTCACATTTAATCTATGAAAAAGCTGTTAATTCTGCTTCCAAAATACATTGAATCCATCTATTAGTCTACCTCCAAATTTACTATTAATGTCCACTGCAATGACTGAGGGAACACCCCCAGCATTTCTATCCTGGAAAACCTTGATTAGACCCCTGACTGCTCTTCTGCATGAACATTAACCCCACACTCCATTTCTTCTCTCCATAGCACTCTGAGTAACTTCTAAAAAACAAGAATCAATAACATAATTATTTCCTCCAACTTCTTATTTTAGAAAAAAAAGAAAAGAAAAATTGTAAGAATAATACAATAAGCATTCATGTACTCATTACCTAGGTTCACAGTTAATCCCTGAACCCTTCGTTATATATTTGCTAACACAAGGGCATCCTCCATAACCATAATACCTTTATCATTGAGGTAGCATCAACACAATACTATTATGTAATATCTAGTCATAGTCAAACTTTCACAATTGTCTCAATAAAGTCATTTATAGTTATTGTGTTTACTGATGTCTGTGTTTCTGTATATATTTTATCCATGATTTAATCCAGGATCATGTATTGCATTTAGCTGTCCTGTCCCTTTAGTCTCAATTTAAAGAATTCAGGTCCAAGGTCTTACAGGATATTTCAGAATTTGTCTAATTGATTTCTCATGATTAGCTTCAGGTTAAAATGATCATTTTTATTTTTTATTTTTGAACACTATGGAGTTGATGGTGTGTCCTCAGTTCATCATAGCAGGGGCATAAACTTAATTTATTATATTACAGGTGATGTGAATTTAATCATTTGGTCAAAGTATTAACAACTAGATTTTTTTTATAGTAAATGGTTCCTTTCCCATTTGTCATTTATATCTAACATTCAGGGTGATGAACCTGGTTATTTTAAAGCTATCTGTCCAGTCTTTAGAAAAATTATGTAGTTAAAGCCCTTTGAACTATCTTCTACCTAATGGGCTTCATATTTGCTGTTCTCACCTCTGTGTTCATTGCCTAGTTATCTTCTCTATAGGATTCCTGTCAAGGATCAAATGCCTGCCATCAAAGGGGCTTTCTCCAATTATCCAAGCAAAACATGCCTCTCAGCAACCACTAGCTCTTCAGTATCACAATGCCCTATCTTTTAGTATTGCCTGACTATTTATTTACCACAAAAAGCTATAACTAGACTGTAAGCTCTTGAGGGTAAAAATACCAGGACTGTCTTTTCCACTATTGTAATCCCAATGTGTGAGTATATAGGGCCATACACTTGGTAGACTATGAATGAAACATTTGTTGAATGAGAAAATCAATGCATGTATGAATTAATATTATATCTTGGTAGATTTTACATGTTCATATATTTAAAAACATTTTTACAGCAAGAAGGCCAAGGGAATAGGGCAGAGATGTGGGACTCTACATCAAAATTCATGATCACCCTGCTTAGCTGGGTGGCTCAGTTGTTTGCAGCACCATCTTATTGGCTTCAGCAGTTAACTATCTCAGTGGGAGGCAACTGATAGGTGTGGTTTTTATTCTCTCTTTCTCTCCCCACTCCCTTTCTCTCTCTCTCAAATCAATAAGCATATCCTTAGGAGAGGATAAAAACAATTTATAACCTCCCTTCCATAGCATAAAGTTGGGAAGCAGCTGCCTAAGCAGGAACTACATTTTTTTTTTTTTTTTTTTTTTGCACTCCTCATATCCAGGTGGCCATGTGATTAACTTTTACCAATCAATGTGGGGAGTGTCACTTTCTGCTCCTGCTATTAAGAAGTGGGTGGGATTGTCCATGGGCTCTTTCTTCCTGACAGCTAGACAAATTCAAGCTGTTAGGGTTCAGCAGAGTCACAGATAGAAGAATCCTAGATCCCTGAGTCATAATGAGGAAGGAAGCTATCTGTCAGATTGTGAAAAGAATAAGAAAAAGATGTAGTCTGTGTATCCATTTAATATTTGTGATTTGTTTACAATTATGTCTAGCATTTCTCTGAACAATCCTATATAATAAAAGGCTAATATGGAAATCGACCAAACAGTGGAACAGCTGGTCCACCAGGGGGTAGACACTCAACACAGGAGCTGCCTCCTGCTGGTCAGTGCGCTCCCACGCCTACAAGCCTCTTCTGTCTCTGAGGCAGCACTAAGGAGCAGCAAGCCTGGCTTCAGACTGCGAGAGGGCACAGGGACATCCCCCTCCCCCAGTGCACGAATGTCATGCACCTCTAGTATAGAAATAAAATCTGAAAAACTGGTAATCAGAAAAAAAATTCTCTAAGTGAAAAGACAGTTGTGATGACTTAAGGTTTTAAGGTTCACTGTCACTTCACTATTTTTTGCAGTGCATATTTTCCAGATTCCTCAAGTTATATGGAGTATGATTATGCCTAGACACACATGAATAGGAGACTCTGAAGAGAGTTTTATTATAGAGTAAAATCAAGGGCTACCTTTGTCTTTGGAAAAGGTGAAAATGCAGTCGCTTAGCTTGTAGAGATGGCATGATTAAACCTCATTGTTCCTGAGATCCTACATTCACTGCCAAACTAATCTGGGGAAATTCTAGTATGATTTAAGAGACAATCCATCAAATCCTTTCTTTGTTGCCTCTGATGAATTCAGTTTGCTGTGGGTAGCATTACTAATGGAACAACAATCTATCTAGTAATTATTTATTATCAAACCAGCAAGTAAAAGGATTCCCTGACTTTTAGAGATGGATGGGATCTGAAGCCTATTTTACAGTAGGCCCAGATAATCTAAGTGCATGCCTTTCAGAGCGTAGTACAGTGTGTACTGGCCAAGCTGACCCCAGAAAGTAGGGCTCCTGACCATAATAGGTGCATACTGGGTACAATGCTCTATGACACGCAGACCATGGCTCAGCAGGAGTGATTTTTAAATGACTTTAGTGGCTCTGATTTGCTTCAGTTGTAATAAGGATAAGTTGGTAGTGTATGTACAAGAATGTATCATACATATGTACATTTCTACCTTAATGTGAAATTTCCAAACAACATAACCCAAACACATTGAGATACTTGTGAATCCTTAAAGATTATATATTTATACTAGAGATGATGTCATTACTCAGCATTTTAACATTTGTATTTAGAATTATCTTTAAGAACCCGAATTATTTCTTCCCCTTTAATTACAAAAAAATATTTCTATATACTCTGGAAAGAATAAGAAAATTAAAACCACCCATAATTTGATTACTGAGAGGTAACCAGTCTAAACATTGTAAAGTAATTCCATTTATGTAAATGTGTGTAAGAGTATGTCTTATAATATTGCAACAATGATCTTGCATTTAAATTTTTATATTGTATATTGGTCTATACAATCAATTCCTTAAGTTTAGCTATCACATTGAGTTGGACAGCAAACATAGATTTTTGTTCAATATGCCAACTAATGTAGGTTATTGGGTAAAAGTTTAAAGAGTTTTGATCTTTAAGCTGATACATTATTTTTATTGTCCTTTGTGCTGGCGTGTTATTTTAAAATAAGCAAAATATATTGGATCTAAGTCTGGTAAATAGAGTAAATGATTAATCCAAGGAATGCATTCTGAGTCAAATAGAGAATAAAATAAATAGAATAAAATAAAATGTAGAGAAACTCCATGAAACTATTAGAGAAGGCAGATTCAGAAGAGGCATTTCAAAACAGAGTAAGAAAGACACTTACTGATTAAATATATATTCTCCTATGATGGCTACTTTGAAGAAAACAATCACTTCAATGGTTAAGAGCTGATGTTCCTGACAAAAAATCAGCCCCTTGATTCACAGATATTTCCAGACATTTGTGCACACCATCACATAAATGGGGAGAACAAGGAATTAGGATCTACTATCATGTATGTATAGGAGAAAGCTAGATTTTTAAAATTTCTTATATCCTGTTCTAATACAAAGAAATAAGGAAAGAAGGAAGACAGGAGGAAAAGAAAGGGGAAAACAAGAGAAATGAAGAAAGAAAAGGAAAGAAAGAGGCAGGAAGAGAGAAAGGAAGTAAGGAGACAGAAAGGGAAGAAAGGAGAAAAGTTGAAGAAGGAAAGAAAGGTAAGGAAGGCAAATTGTTAGCCCGGTATTCTTCTGGAGTAGTTTATCAACAGTAGTCTTACTAATATTTAAAAATCAGTTTATAAAGCCAGTCTTGAACTTAGTGCAGACTGATGGTTTTCAAAAGTTTCAGGATAATGGTAGTCTTCTGTAATCTTTCCAATATGCTGGAATTTCAATTACAGTAGAGTCTGAGAATAAGTTGGAAACGATGGAGCAGATATACACAGAGACACATTAGACACTGCCTTCACAATCATATTGGCTCCAGAGAACAACTTTTGAAAGCCAGTTTTAGGCTGATGAAGCCCATTAGTACAGTTAGCTTGCATATCAGGACTGCAGAAAAAGGGAAGCTCATGAATACCAGATTAAGCTATTTGAACAATATTTTCAGAATTCAAGGTTCTTAGAGCTAAAACACCCTGACCAGAAATATAATATTAGTGCCTTTATAAAGAATCATTAACCTGCTTGTCCTTTAAAAGCGCACCATTGTGCCACATGTGCCCATTAAAACCCACCACCTTTGAGGAGAAAATGCTATCCAGAATTGCTGCCTATCTTTAATAATATTTTAATACAAGGGTCAAAGAAAACTTGACTTTAGAGATGCACTTTTTTTTTAGATCTGGAAAATCTTGTTGTTGCTTTAATAAATTTAATTTTGCTAACATTTGAATGAATGTATTTTTTAAATTATGCACACAAACAGATTCAGAAGCAAAAATTGCTTTTCTGTTTCCATTTGAATGTATTACCTGTTTTTGGAATTAAGACACAGTATATAAAATCCTTACGACAGTAATCAGATTGTTATATAATAAATTCTACACATGTAACAATTAAAATGATAGATGTTAGAAAGACTGTGCATCTCTTACTCTTCCAATTTATGTGATGAAAGACTGAAAACTCTTATTTGAGTAATATCAAAATACAGAAATAACAGATAAATACTGAAAGAAACCCATGTCAAATTTGCTGTTTTCCTAATTATGCCCATCCAAAAAATTGAGGGAAAGAAGAAGAGTAATATAATTATTAAAGATACTTTGTTCTGTAAATATATTTGGGATTGGGTAAACATTTTTTTCTAAAATGACACAATGTTAGAATCCTAAAAGCTTGCATTTTGAGAGCAACTCAGAGCAACCAACAGAAAATTTTTTTTTATAGGAGTTAAACATTATCTATAATCAGAACAGGAAACAAAAAAAATAATAATAGAACTTACAAGAAAGAATGTAGTATCAAAAAAGTCACTGTTTCTTATATTTTATCTTCAATATCAGAAATATCATTTGCCTACTTGGATTTCAGTAACTGAAAATATCAATAATAAGGTAAGTAAAGGATATAGAAATAATGAATAAAAATGGATTTCAATGCAAAGCAGTGGTAAAGAGAAGACTTTCAAAATCAAAGCATTTTTGTAAGGTTTTATTAGGCAGAATAAAGACTTCCCAAAGATGTCCATGTCCCAATTCCAGAACATGTGTATATTTTATTTTACATGTTATTTACATGGCAAATAACCAGTGTATATGTTAATTACTGTAAACTAAGTTTCAGGATCTTGACATGGGGATATTATATTTATACTAGGGGCCCAATGCATGAATTCATACATGGGTGGGGTGGATAGGGGCAGAGCCTGTCGGGAGGAGGAGGGGCAGAGCCTGTCGGGAGGAGGAGATGGTGGGAGGTTGGTCAGCTGGCCTGCTTTGATTGGGCCTGATCAAGGCTGGGCTGGCTGAAGGAAGGGGCTTTGAGAGATTGGCCAGTAGGCCCTGCCTTGGATTGAGGTGGGGAGGATCGATTGGGGGTGGAGCCAGACATGGGGAGTGGCTGTAGGTGATGGGCTGGCCAGCCATACCCCCAAATGGGGTGGGAGGGCTGATCAGGGATCAGTAGCCAGGGGAAGGACCAGGGAAGCCAGTCAGCCCCAACCCCGATTGGTGTGGGGGCCAAGAGGGGGGCAGGGCTAGCTTGGGGGAGGGGTCGCAGGCCAATCAGGGTGGTGGGGGCTGATTGGGGGTGGGGCCAGCTGTAGGGAGGGGCTGTGGGTGGTGGGCCGACCAGCCCTGCCCCCGAATGGGGTGCCCATTGTGAGCCAGCAGCCTAGGGAAGGGACTGTGGGTGATTGGCCAGTTAGTCCTGCCCCTGAGCTGGGTGGGGGGTGATCAGGCCAGGGCCGGCTGAAGAAAGGGGCTACAGGAGGTTGGCCCCAACCCAGCCCACCCCACCCCCTTTACCTGGCCTGTTCACTGGCCACGGTGGGTGTCACAGCGACCAGTCGATCCGGTCATTATGGCATTCTGGTCACTGGCTATATATATAATCTGGGTAGGCCCAATGGAATCACAAGAGTCCCTATAAGAGAACAACCACAACAACAACAAAAAAACAACAACAAGGCAGCAGAGTTAGAGGTGGGAGTGATGAGGTCATAGAGCAAGGAGAGAGGGCAGCCTCTAGAAACCAGAAAGAACAAGGACAGAGATGTTCCCCTAGAGCACATGTGTCAAACACAAGGCCCGCAGGCCAAATCCTTCCCGCCAGGCCTTTCAATGTGGCCCGCACCGCGCTGTCATCACTGCACTCCGCTGCGTTTCCATCACAATGACAGTTTATGACTGTTCAGTAAACCATTCGGCCCGCGATTTAGGCTGGATTTTAGATTTTGGCCCCTTCTCTATTTGAGTTCGACACCCCTACCCTAGAGCCTCTGAAGGGATGCAGACAGCCAACCCATTAGGAGTCCTGACCTCCCAAACTGTAAGAGGATAAATCTGTGTTGTTTTACGTCACCAAATATGTGGCAATTTCTTACATTAGATGGGGGGGGGGGGTAGTTAGTTTTAAAATTCATTCAAAATCAGACTCAATTTTTCCAGATAGTTTCTCAGTTCATAAAGGGTTATGCCAGATGAAATTGTAATCTTATTTTTTAATAACTTTTTGTTCCACTGCCCCCTTCATACTAAAAGGAGAAAAGAGCTGTCCTTTCTTATACCTCTATTAGGTATAGTCAGAGTGATGACATTTCTTCTTATTATTTTATTGAAGCCTTCTGACAACTCCAAAATGGACATATCAGCACCTATTTATAAATAAATTATATAATCACAGAGAAAATAAACAACTTAACACATTTCAAGTTGGTTATAGAACTAGAGAATTTCAATAATGGAGCAGAAATTAGAGTGTAGGTAATTCATATTCTCTTCAGAAAGCAAACACAGTATACAAGAGATAGATGAGAGAGAGAAAAAGGGAGAGAAGGAGGGAGGAAGAGAGAGAGAGATAAAGAGAGAGAGAGAGAGAGAGAGAGAGAGAGAGAAAAGAATAAAGAGTATTGGACAAAATCACACCGAATTTTACAAATCAAATTTAGTGTGGCTAAAAGTTTGCAGGGCAAAGTCTGGGTTAGATAGTTAATAGGAAAAAAATTTTTTCTGGACACTCCACCTAACCTCCTGGTTTCCTTCTCTATAAAAGAAAGATAACAATAGACATCTCTTTCATAAAGAATCCCAGGAAATAGGACTGAATACTGTGACACTGAAGTGCTCTTTAAATAGTGATTCAACACTCTTAGGATCCCCAAACCAATTTGTGACATTCAATACTAAGAGATTATCTGTTCTGAAGGAGAAAAGGGGGCTTTTGTAAATCAGGTGGTAATGAATGATGCCAGAGGGAATGGAACATATTCTTTGTCCAAGTGAACAGAAGATGCTGGTATGAGTTGTGGGCTCTCAGAGGAAAGTAGACTGAGCTGAAGCTGGTTACCAGAGAGTGAGCACAATGCAAGAGAACCTTCAAGAGCAGCAGCTCCCAAGACATCTTGGATAAGGATCTCAAGTTAGGTCATCAAGATGAATGAGGTCACCTACTTATAGTTTAGACAACTGCAAAGCAGAACAATATGACCCAAGACTGGCTTAAGACCTCAACCAAACTACAGAGCCAACAGCTGGAAACTCTTAAAGACTAAAATGCAAAGGAGAGAGTAATTTTGACATCAAAGGGATCAGTTTGACAAATGAAAATCAAATTGGATGGACTTTAATGCAAACAGCTGGGTGTGATGCAACCTAAAGAGGCAGATTTCCTGAAGTCAGCCAAACACATTTATTAGAATCCTCCATACCTCCCAAGGAGAATGTAAATACATAGTTTTAAATTTTCAAGTTTTTCCATCCCAAACAATGGAGCAGAAAGTATGGTAAGATAAACAATCCGTACCACTATCCTTGGGATGATTTATTAGTGGCTAGGATTGTTCTATCTGTGCCAAGATGTTTTCTCTGTTCCATGCACATTTTCCTCCTTTCCTTCCTCCCATCTTTCCTTCTAATGTGTAGTACATTTTATCTTCAGATAAAATATTTGATTCAACGAGTAAATATTTTCCTGCTAACAGATTTGTGATATTGGAAGTGCCTCTAAAGGAATGGGCCAGGACTCCAGGACGCCATGTGTGAGTGAGGGTGATAGATGCATTTACTTTCTAACATGTGCTTGGCAACCAGCTTTCGGCACCAAGAGCAATCTGGATCTGCATCAGCTGTGGTTTACACCAAAGGGTAGGTAGCTCACTTTCTGAAGGAGAGTTCAGACTCAAGGTAAGTGGAAGAAAGAGCAAAAGTGTATCATTAGCCAGTGTGGAATGGCTTCAGGGACATCTGTCAGTTCTGTTTTGTATAGTGATCCACCCTTATCCTGTTATCAGTGGTAACTCATCGGAATGAGAATTCAAGCATCCAGTACAAAGGATTAAAGGTATTGGAAAAGGCAATACTGTTGCAAGTCTTACTGCCCTAATCGCCCTTGCCATAGTATAATAGAAGCTATTAAAATGCAGAAACACTTACCCAAGCTGCTTGATATTGCTCATTACTGTATCACCACCTACGAGGCACACTGTACATATTTAATACAATAATATGAGTAATATGGGTGTAGACGTGATTGAGTGTAAAAGGAGAGATAAGATCTTCCATTTCATTAAGTCACCCATTTAACTTATCTTTTCTTAGCAGAATCTGTACAGCCAATTCAAAGCCATAAAATCTAAATTTGGGATTCATTTGGGGTTCAAATAAGACAAAATAGGAAAAAAAAAAATCCTCATGTTTTGGTACCCTATCGTAGGTTCTGTTTGTCTCACTTCAGAACTTATGCAATGACTTTTGAGCAGCATTTAGGAGGTTTCAAGTTAATATGCTACTTAATTGAGCTTTGCTGGTGGATCAGTGAATGACTTCATGGAATTGAAGCTTTGTTCTTGTTCTTGTGCCCATCTAGATTATTCCACTGATATGCTGAAGACAGACATACAGGTGAGAACTAATTGGTTCAGCCCATCTGGAGCCCATTTTCTTTCTGTTTACTACCTGCAACTCCTGCTGGTTTCAAATGTTTGGTCTTACATCTGAAGGTAAGTTTTGTTTACATAATAAGCTATTTTAGGGTCAGACCTGAATTGAGGTGAATATTTTCTTGCAATTTCAGGTTTGCAAATCAGCAAAAGAAAAAAAATGAAGTCAATGAACAGATATTGTGCCCAGAAAGTCCCATGTGCAATTAAGCTGATGAACCTGCAACAAAGCCTTGGGAATGGAAATGGAGGTCCGTTTATATTTGGAGGAACAGCCTTTAGATCCTTTTAGACTTGGTAATCTAAAGAGTTTAAGACTTAAAGCATAACAATAAACTGATGCACTCAGGGTCTAACTTTTCAATCTTGATTTTGCCGCCCAGATGATGCATTTATTTATTTTAGTATTATGTGGGTGTTTTTTTTTGTTGTTAATTCTCACCAGAGGATATTTTTTTTCCTATTGATTTTAAGAGAGTGGGAGGGGGTGATGGAAGGAGGAGAGGGAGAGAAGGGGAGAGAAAGAGGAGAGATATCAATGTGAGAGAGACACATAGATTGGTTACCTCCTCATTGGGGCTGGGGATCAAACCTGCAACTCAGGTATGTGTCCTTGATCAGGAATTGAACCCTTGATCCTCTGGTCTGGAGACTGACACTCTAACCACTAAGCATACCGGCCAGGGCAATGTATTTGTTTTTTAAAACAGACCAGAAAAGGCAATGCTAGTGCTTTATGAGTATATGCAAGTACGTGCATGTACACATCAGATATAATAAAACCTAAACACTGAACTCTGATTACATTAGCTTACAAAAGCCAACATGGCTGGTGAATAACTAAACGGGAAACAAAAAAGTATAAGAATATGTTTTGAATATCAGATAACTTCAGCATTGGTAAAGAGGGTGAGATCAACTTTATCCAACTAAACAGTCATAGGCTTTTCAAACACATTGGATATCAGTTCATAGAAGCAGTTGATTTTAGCATTAGCTGGATGAAATTAACATTCCCCAGATAATAAATGAGTTTACCATGTACTGTTGAGCAAAACTTGGTTGGTCTCAATTTAATTTTAAAAGTTTCCAGAACGCTTAGTTCCATTAAAATTATTTTCAGCCCAGCCAGTGTAGCTCAATTGGTTGAGTGTGTAGCCCCAGGAACCAGGAGGTCATGGTTCAATTCCCTGTCAGAGGCAGCTGACTGATGTTCCTCTCTCACCAATGTTTCCATCTCCCTCTCCCTCTCCCTTCATCTCTCTAAAATCACTAAAAACAATAATTTAAAAAATTGTTTTCAGTTCACAAAAGTTGCCTTTTCTCCCATTTTATTAGAATCTTCTCCCTCTCAACTTAGATTTTACTACTAAAAAAAAAAAAAAAATAGAATAGATGGAAATTGAACCTATTTCCCTGCTATGAACTCAGAACATGTCTAAGATTGATCCAATTTAGGCAAATTCCATGTATTTGGGGGGAACTAGCCCCACAAAACTTAGACTTTTGTCTCTTAACCATTAGGCAGTGGGTCTATTCATCTACATCAGTGTTTCCCAAACTTTTGACATATGTGTACCCCTTCTATAATTTTCGTAATGCTGAGTACCCCTCGTACTCATGAGAATGTAGAATTAGGTGCAGCTAAGCACGGTGCAGTGCATATCTCCACCAAACTCTTCCCGTACCCCTGGGGGTACTCGTACCACACTTTGGGAAACACTGATCTACATGATGAGGCTTTTAGGAAGCTAGTTCTCTCTGGAACACAATAGTTTTGAGTCATTATAATTTTGAGAATAACACTAGACTTTAGACTGTTTGAACAACAACAACAAAATATTAATGAAAAAAGATGGCTTCACAATAGCAGGAAAAAATGTACAGGAGAAGGAGCTCAAAAATCAGTGTCAGTCATTTGTGGGTCATTCTGACTTTGCGGAAAGGGTTATCTCAGCAGTTAGGAGTTTTCTACGTAGTTAGCAATGGGAGCCAGAGAGGTTAAAACAGCTCATCCCTTTATCAGGATTACTGAGGGTATGAGGGAGGCCTTAATGGTCTGGCAGTCCTTTTTGTCACAATTTAATGGCATATCGATCTTGCAGAGTGAACAATCATGACCTTCAACTGTTTACAGATTCTTTGGAGGGAAAAGGCTTAAGGAGCTTATTCCAAGGAAGCTGAGAAGGTTCACTTCTGACCAGTCAAGTTTGGGAACTCAAACAGCAATCAAAACATCCCAGTTTGGGGCAACTTTCCACTGGGGGCGGCACTTACAAAGGGGAAGATCACAAGTGCTTTGAGAAAAGCCAGTGGTGTTACAGGCAATCAATAAATCAACCAGGAGTGTCATTAACAGAGAGTGAGTGGTGTGTGTGTGTGTGTGTGTGTGTGTGTGTGTGTGTGTAAGAGGGGTCCTTGCTTCAACTTGTGCATTTCTGCTAGAATAGATTTTCAAGAAAAGGTTTGAAACCTTCATATCAGCAAGCCAGTGACCCAGGGAAGAGGTGATTACATTTTACAAGACAAATCTGAGCAAAGAACAATATGAAACAGAGTGTTTTTCTACATCACATAATTAATCTAAGGGTTATAGAAGGCTTTTTTTTTAATTCACATAAAACTGCCTGCTAAGATGTGCAAAACTACTTTTCAAGAGAAGACAAATGCACTGAAATGAAATTCTTAGGAGTAGGAATTGGAATGTTTATCCGTATCATCTATTTCAGTGACTCCAATCTATACTATGGTTGAATCCCAACACAAAGGTTTGCTTTCCACTATTTGACCTGCAATGCACTGGGTGCTAGTCAACGTATAAAATGTAACTCGTGCCCTCAATGAGTTTGTAAGTGCTCTGAACAGTCACAGATTCACATACTTTTTCTGGCTATGAGATTCTAACTCCTTGATGTCTGCAATGGGTTGGAATGGTGGCGCCCTCAAGAAATATGTCTCCATCTTACTTTCTGAATCTGTGAATGTAACCTTACTTGGAAAAAGAGGACTTTGCAAGTGTAATTAAGTTAAGGATCTTGAGATAAGACCATCTTGAATTCCTGGGTAGTCTCTAAATCCAATGCAAGTACCCTTGTAAGAGACTCCCACAGAGCAGAAGGTGAAGACAGAGGCAGAGTGATGCAGCCACACACCAAGAAGCACCAAGCGGCCCCCAGAAGCTAGGAGGCACAGAAGGGATTCTCCCCTAGGGCCTTCAGAGCCAGTGCTGTTCTCCTAATACCTTGCTTTTGGACTTTGGCTTCTAGAACTGTGAAGAAATAAACTTAAGTTGTTTCCGAATTGGTGCAAAAGCCGATCTAGGAAGCTAATACAGGTTCTTATCTAGATTAGTTTAACCTTGCCCTCCTTGTACTTGACTTTATGATATACAATGAGAGCCAAGATGATATCTGCAAATAGTTACTCTACTGTAAAAACAAAATGCATCTTTTTGCTCACTGCTAATTTATTTGTGTCCCCTTAAATGTGTATATAAGAGATTTAAGAGGGCTGCAGAGGGAAAAGGGGTTTGCCCAGAAGTTTGTTGAATGGTGAGTGGGAAAGAAGCAAAGAACAGGCCTTGACAGCAGTGGGAGGGAGGAGACTGGGTGGTAAGGGTGTTCAAAGTGCACAGCAGCAAATTAACTAATATTTAACTGTCCTCGAAAATGTGTTACCATTTTGTAAAATTGGAGCCTCAGTTGCTAGACATATCTTTGAAGCTGTCTCAAAATTAGGTTGCAGGCAAAGGACCTCAAGATTAGCTTTAGTCATTTGCAGGTCTTCCTAAATTTACAGGAAGGATTATGTGAGCAGATAGATGCTTTCTATGTAGACAGCAATAGAGAAATAAACAAATGTCAGTGTATGTCGTGTGCTGATAGAGTCTGTTTGGCTGCTCAAGGCAAAGGATTGGTGACAGAATAGCAAGTCAGGCAGAGCCATATGGTGCTCATGCTGTGGCGGATGCTCTCAGAAATGCTCAGAAGGACAACTCCCATTCACTGGTCCAGCTCTTGCCTGAGATGGGGCTAAAGTTATGAACCATCTGTATTAACCCAGCCTCCAGCCTCCCCTACTCCCAACCATGTTTCACTCTGACAAATACATCTTTCCACCATGACAATCTGATCACAGTTCTCTTCTACCTAAAGTCCTTCAGAAATAATAGCCTGGCTCTGAAGCCTTTATGATCTGTCCTCACCTAGCTCCACCTTCTGCCTCTTATTCCCCTTTGTCTTCCCTCCATGGAGCTGCACTTCTGCCATTCCATGCAATTAACATGGTGTCTGCAAAGATGCCATGCTTTCTTACATGTGTTAATAGCTCTTCTAGAATGCTCTCTCTGCTTATCCAATTGGCAAACACATTGATTCTTTAAAATCCAGCTCAGCAGTCTCCTGTCATGAGAATCCCCCTGACTACTTCTCTTGTCTAGGCTATCAGTAGCCTACACTGTTGTAATCGTCATATTGTACTATAATTAGCTTATATAAGCATATCTCATGATAGACTGTGAATGCAGAGGATAGAAACTCTACTTCCTCCCTGAAGGTAAAAGCGTATCTATTGTGTCATCGTATCTCTAGTGCCTGGCCTAGGACCAGACAAAGAATTGGTATTCAATAAATGTTTGATGAATAAATGAAAGAATGACTAGTCCTTTCTGTGATTAGTAAGCTCTTAAAAGCTCTTAAGACATGTATGTTTACTCACAATTCATTAATGTACAAGGAGCTTGTCTCCACACGTATTAGATCTTTGAGTGAGGAGTTTGCTTTTTCTCTTGTTTAACAAACTAATAAGCTTAATATTTTCTGATAATAAAAGTAATGCAAGTTCTTTACAGAAAATCGGAAAAATAAGAGTAAATACAAAAACAGAATTCATCTCCAATCCTGTCATCCAATGATAAACACAATTAATTTTTATTTTCAGGTAATTAAAAATACATCCATATGGTCATAGGAGCAAATAATCATGCAAAATACTTATGTATAAAAACACAGACAACTAATATTGTCTATTATAATAATAATATGCACTAATATTCTCACTCATACACACACACAAATTACAATCATTATATTAGTTAATGCAATGCACGCTAGTATAAAACCCAGCCTCTAAAGGTATAATGATTTAAACATCATGGAAATTTAGGCTTCTCTTGTGCAATGTCTAAATCGGGTGTTTGTGATCAGCAAGATGAGGACCTAGACTACTTTTATCTTGTGGCTCCACAATCTTCAGAGCAGAGCTTCTTAGGTGTCTTTGTTCCCACAGAAGAACAAAAGCCTGTGGGAGAGTCTAAGGGACAGGCCTAGGGGTGGCATGGATTACTCCCATTTATATTCGATTGGCTAGAACTCAATGGACATGACCTTATCCAAGTCAAGGGAGGCTGGAAACTATTTATCTGTGTGCCCTGGGAGAAAGGAAAAGAGTGTGCTGAGCCATTAAACAATCTCTGCCATACTTTAAATGTATTATTTTGTAACCCGATATTTTTATTTAAAAATATTTCATTGGAATAATGTAATAATATTACTCCTATGGAATTATTGAGGCACATGGTAATATGGTTGTTTTGCCAGACTATCAATGTTTAAAAATATTTAAAAATAATTGTTGTATATGTTGTGATCATATGTAATTAGCCACATACATATTTTCATTGTGGAATTTACTATTGATCAATATAGGTCTATACTCATCAAAGCCTTTTGTCCTGTATTCTATTTTACTTCATAGGAATGCTACCATTTTGTTTGCATGTGCCTGGCCATCCTCCTGATATTTCTGAATCACTTTGTTTTATGCATGGCTCTTGTAGATTGTGTATAGTTAGATATGCTGACCCAATCTAGCAGTCTTTTTTAGTTAGAGATCTTTAACCCTTTTAATATTTATTCATCAACTAACCTGTTAGTTATGCATCTGTTATCATGTTTAGATTTCTGAGAGTCATTGCCCTTACATACTGACTTTGTAACATGTTTTATATTAATTTTGTCAATAAACATGCTAATTTGTACTTCTACTATTATATATTATGATTTGCTTTTCTTTTGATTTTCATCTAGTCACCTTGAAAATAGTAATTTTATTTTAAATCTTATAACTGGTTGTCTTTTTTTTTTTTTTTTTCTGATGATGCTTTAGTAGATATCTCAGTTTTCCAAAGTCCTTGTTCCAATCATCGAATGAACAAAAGAAATAAAGGAAGAAGCAAATTATCTCTCTAAATATGAGTAAGTTATTTTTTAATCCTCATCAAGGATATGTTTTTCATTGATTCTAGAGAGAGGGGAAGACAGAGAGAGAAAGATCCCTCTGAGAGAGAAACATAGATCGGTTGCCCCCCGTACACACACCCAAGTATCAAACCCACAATCTAATTATGTGCCCTGACCAGGAATCAAACCCGTAATCTTTTGATGTATGGAATGACACTCCTGAAACAGGGCACCCAGCCAGGGCAAGACTAGAAAATGTTTATGTTTTTGTTTCCCCCTACTCTATCCACTGCTTAGTTTTAATAAAAGGGGATTTGTATAACCTAATCTACTAGACCCAATTTAGCATTAGTAATATTTTATTATATGTTTCTTTCACATATAAAAAGCAACTTTGCTAGCTATGGAATTGTTGGCACATTGTAGTTGTTCAATTGGTAGCTACTATTATTGTTAAAATAATTATCCCTCATTATCACAATGCCCTGTCCCTATCTCAAGCTATTAAAATTTATTTTTTCTGTCCAAGGTTCATCTTAAATGACATCTCCTTCTTCTATGACATTCATCATCAGCATGTAACCAACATCCCTTGCCTTTTAATCTTAATAGCTCTTCACTTAGGTCAACGGTCGGCAAACTCATTAGTCAACAGAGCCAAATATCAACAGTTCAACGATTGAAATTTCTTTTGAGAACCACATTTTTAAAACTTAAACTTCTAATTGGCATAGACTCGCCCAGGCTGTGGTATTTTATGGAAGATCCACACTCAAGAAGCCAAAGAGCCACATGTGTCTCTCGAACTGCAGTTTACTGACTACTGACTTAGGTTATATGTTTTTAATACTTTCTGTATTTGTTTTCCTTCTGTGTCTTAACATGTTACATTTTTAGTGCCTGTTATTTTCCTTTACACTCTCTCCAGTCTCATGTGGCGACTCACTCAGAGGAGGTCTCCAACAGTGTCTGTCAACTTTGATTGGCAATTCACTCTGTATTTGTTAACTGCTATATATATAAAATACCTTTATTTCCTTTTAACAATTGACCTCAACATTTTACTAGTTTATTCCAAAGTACATAGTTGAAACAAGTGAGTGAATGAGCAACATCTTTTATTTTTTAATATATTTTATTGATGTTTTTACAGAGATGAAGGGAGAGGGAGAGAGAGTTAGAAACATTGATGATAGAGAAATATCAATCAGCTGCCTCCTGTTCACCCTCTACTGGGTATGTGCCTGCAACCAAGGTACATGCCTTTGACCAGAATCCGCAGCCCGGCACTCTATCCACTGAGCCAAACCGGTCAGGGTGAGCAACATATTTTTAAGTATCTTTAAAAGAAATGACTGAATTTTTATTATTCTTTTAGTAGGATTGTTGGTCTTCAGTCTTGGTTGATTGAGTTGACACTTGACATGGTTTTTAGTCAACATTGCTTTGAGTGAAAATGAGTTCAAATGAGCTAAGGAGAGCTTTAATGACCTTTAAAATAATATATTAAATAAAATACACATAAATTTGCATGGCAAGCCAATAGTAAAATCATTTTATAAGAGAAGAAAAATGTAGAAAGACTGTACTAGAAACCCATAAATAGCCAATAAAAATTCACCTTGTCTGTGTATTGTCCTAGGAGACACAATCTCATTTACATTTATAAGAAGTAATGATATAGTATCCTACAGATAATTAACACAATAAAATGCTGCTAATTTCACAGTGTCATTATAAAATTTGCCAGTTCAAATTAGAAAGTGATTAACCCTCTGAGTGAGGCAATGACATTTCCATTTGCGGTTTGTGAATTATATTTGAAAAGATGTTTTCCCTGGTTTTAAAGTTTAGCTCTCTCACCGTTCTTGTCCTATCTTTACCATTTTACCATGAACTGTCTAAGAATGAAGACTCTGAATTTAAGGAAGAGAATTTATGGCAATTTTGTACCTCAATGTCCAGATTCTCAACAAACGCATAGGTTTGTTTCAGAATAGTAATGAAGCCAATTTTCTTCCTTTAAAAGGAAGGGTGGAAGGAAGAAAGGGAAGAAGGAAGGAAGGAGGGAGGGAGGAAAAAGGGCTGGAAACAGCAATCTCCGATAAGCATAATTTCATTGAATAATGAACTTCTTGTTGGTGCGTGTAAGTAAAAAAATTCCCCATTAACACGTTGCCTTCACAATGTGCTTCATTTCATTTAACGGCAGTTACTCTTTAACCTTTGCCTGAACACCACTTCATTCACTGCATATCTCTCGTCCACAAATTATTTTAATTAATTCCATAAAAAGGACTAAATTCATTACAGAAAAAAGATTTACAGCACCTCATTTAAAATATTTCTACTCAACAGAAATCCTCTTAAAGAATATTTAATGAGGGAATGGTATTGTAAATGTATGATACCTCAAGCTAATGATAAAATGGTCCAACTGGTTAAGACAACTATTAAATAAATCTAATCCACACATTTAGAACGCTGCTAAAAGTATGGTTCAATGGCCTTCCTCTGTCCTGTCCCCTTCACTCCTTTTCTTCCTCTAATGATTCGGAGTAAAAGAATGTATAGCTAGTGTAAGTAGGCTACTCTCTTAAAAAGTGTGCGTACTCATTTCCCAAGTACTAAACCCTTGTAGGTAACTTCAAAGACTAAAAACAATGAGAAATGTTCAGAGAACTTTTAAACCACTATTTTAAAAGCATTTCATAATTTATATTTCCGAGTGCATTTGTTATTTCACAAACCTTCTCCATAAAACTGTGCAAATTTAATGCTGATCTGTTCCAGGGATTTTTGTCTCAGGGTTTGTTTTTTTTAAGGCTGTGAATGGCAAAATCTAATCTGAACCAGTTTACATAAAAAGATGAAATCACTTGGCTAATTATGCTGGATTGCTTGGCTAATTATGCTGGACCCAGAGCCTCAGATGATGGCACAAAGACTGTGCCTCTCCATCTTGTAGCTCTCCTTTCCTTTATGTGGTTTCATTCTCAGGTGTGTTTTCTTCACATGTATCCCTTACAGCCATGGCCTACATCCTCCCATCTAAAGCATCATCGTGGAAAGAAACCAAAACCCAGACCTGGTTCTTTCTGGTGGATGTGAGGTCAGGTAGATGCTGGGACCATCCACTGTGATGCTGAGTGGCCAAACCCAGGACACTTGCCCACTCTTAGCAGAGGGGTTAGTCCCACCCACACCAAGTGATGGACATTGAATGGGAGGAGATTCTCCAATGGTTAATAGGCTACTGACACCCGAAGGGTTACATTGGGCAGTTAGCATTCACTGACCCAGAACCATAATCAAGTGCAAACATGTTTTCTGAGAATACTGAAGCCTAAAGAGGCTATATCTGCATGACTAGGTAGTACCAGAATTCAAGACTCAAGCTGGGACTCCAGCATCTTTCAATCATTCACCTGTGCTTTAGAAAACTGATGACTAACTGGATTCTAGTACCCCTTACACTCTGACATCCTGTAATTCTGTGGTTCTGTTTGGAAGAGTGGGGTCCAATAACTCTGAATGCTTAGCCAATACCAGTGATTATAGTTGCAGCTCTGTCATTTAAACACTGTGTGATTGAAACATTCACTTCATCTCCTTGGCCTCTGGTTTCCTTATCCACAAGAAGAAATGATTAATCAATAATTTTTAGATTTTTTTTTATTGGGGTTGAACTTTTAAACAAACTGAATTATCTAAAGCTCTCAAATATGCAGTGCTTGGTTCATGTATATTGAACTCATATATGCTTAGGTACTTGATGAATGCATCCCTGTTCAAACACACTTCTTTGTCAATGATGACAAAAGCTACTATAAGTTGTCATGGCAGCACCCAGTGTGATTGTTACTAGACAATGATGTAGGTAACATGGACAGTCACCAATGAATGGCCCCGCAAGGCATTACAGGTAATCGCCACTCCTATTTAGAACATAAAGTTTGTCTACCTACACTGAGAAATTACTTGTGTTATTAGGGTCACACCTACTTTAGGTTGACAATTTGTGATTATCGGGAAAATGTCTTTCAGTGCTTGAATTTATATATATATATATATATATATATATATATATATATATATATATATATATATATATTTAAACAAAACCCTTCTTGGGAACCATAAGGCCCAGACAGGTATATTAGGTGAGAATATAGGGAGCCTGACCATGGTCTGGGCTAGAGCTGAGTGTCAGGGGATTTTTTGTTGAAAGGAAATAAGCAGTTCCTCACTTTACTTCTCTGGGAGTTGACTACCTAGAATGGGCCCAATGGAATCCTTCATCATAATTGCCTAGAGACAAATACTTTTTAAGTCACAAATGCCTGTAAGTCAGATGACTTAAAATGACTGCATTTTTAAAGTCACAAGTGCTTTCCAAGATGCACTGCTCTTAATAGCAAGTAGACCTATGATGGGAATCAAATGTGTGTGTGGTGGGGCTCAACCTGCTAGCTCCCTCTGTGAAACATTTGGGCTCTTGGGAATGTGATTGGGAAACCAGTGAACTAGATAATCTTTCACATCCTTCTAGCTCTCAAGTGAGAAGCTCAATAAGAAAGCCAGCTGTTCTCAAGTTCTTAAATGCCCGTCAGTGGCCAAGCTAAGGATTTTCTCACATCTAACTTTTTATTTATTTATCTCACACACACACACACACACACACACACACACACACACACACACACAATCTTCTAACAGTAGTCCTTATCTACAACTGGGAGGCACCATTCTATGTTTGCTATTACTAGTTTCTTCCCATGGCAACTTAGTTGGGTTTGTTGTTGTTTTTTGTTTGTTTGTTGTTGTTGTTTTTGCTGAAAGGCAGAGTAGGGGAACATACATATTTAAATTGGATTTGATTGCAGCTCTCACAAAAACCCCATGTGGAGATTATGTCCTGTTGGTATGTCCTATTGCAACACAAGGTGGCAAAGCACATATTTAAAGCTGCTCCCTGATTTATGGGTGAGATCTTAAGACTGGGAGTGCCTTGGAGCAAAGGGTATAATTGTTGAGTATGCTGATTAGAGAGATAAGGGTATATAGAAGACAAACCTCTGGTTACACAATAGATTTTTAGGGTATTTAAACTGAGAATATTTCATCCACTGTCAAGGAAACAAATTGCTTAACCTTAATCTACACAATAATTTCTCCCACACATAAATGCCCTTTCACTGTTAAATCAGGTCCCTCCTTTCCTGCCAACTTCAACCCACAGCTCATCGTATCTTGTGTAGGAGTTTTGGCCTGGCTTATCACCCTCCACTTCCACTAGGCCTTTTCTCTATGAACATATATCTCTGTATTACTGGGCACTTACTCACTTTATATAACTTAGTCATATTATTTATAGTATAATTATAGCTTAGAATGTATGTATTTTATTAACTAAAAAAATCTTAAACTCATCTGATTAACTGTGGTTACATGGTTTCAGGATAATCCTTGGAGTAGGTAGGCTAGCTCCCTTAATTTCCATTTTAAACCAGTAAAAATGATGTGCTTATACTCGCACTTTTTTGATGTGCTATATCTGCACTTCTTACATCCAAGACTGTATGCTTAATTTATTTTCTTTTAGAGTTCAGACAAAGCTTGTAAATGTTAATATATAATTGGTGTTTTTTTCTTTGTTTTGTTTTTTTTAGTAAGAAAAGGAAATTATACTGTGCACAATGTAAACATTTTACATACATACTTTTACTTAATCCTCATATCAATTCTATGAGATAATTAATTTTATACCCATTTTACATATGGGAATATTGAGCCTCAAATTTAATTAACTTGACTGAGCTAAGAATTAGCTAGCATTTAGATTGGGTTGGTCTGGCTCCAATGTCTATTCTGATTTATCCTCTTAATTATGGTGCTTTCTTTGCAAACCAATTTATTTATTTATTTTTTGTATGACAAATTTACATGAGAGTTTAGAAAGGGCACTGTACTTAAGTAAAGTGAAGCCAGCACAAGTATTATTGATATGATTGATATCTACTAGTCATGTGACTACAGACCCATTGTTCCCCTATTTACAGCCTCATGTTTCTTTTAAAAAATATATATATTTTATTGATATTTTACAGAGAGGAAGAGAGAGAGATAGAGAGTTAGAAATATCGATGAGAGAGAATCATTGATTAGCTGCTTCTTGCACACACCCTACCGGGGTTGTGCCCGCAACCAAGGTACATGCCCTTGACCAGAATCGAACCCGGGACCTTTCAGTCTGCAGGCCAACGCTCTATCCACTGAGCCAAACAGGTCTTGGCTACAGCCTCATGTTTCTCAATAATGAGTTGAATAAGGCTATCTATAAGATTTCATCTAGTGTTAACAATTCATGAACATGTGCTATTTGATTACACATTTTAGCTTAGACTCCTACAACTATATAGGTATCAAAAACTGAAAAAGAAAATATGTAAATTCAAATTCCCTTAAGTTTATAAAGCCAGTCTATATTAAGATAAGGTGAAGACTCCACTTAAAAACAAAAAAACACAAAAGGTAGAAGAAAAGGTTGAAGCTCTATGTGCACCTTACTCTGCTACTTTGCTACAGAATTCCACCCCACCTTCAACCCCAGGGGCAAGTTTTGGGAGTGAAGCACAAGATAGTATCATGGGCGGCTGCACTTTTACAAAGATGGAAAGGATTTTCATTTATTATTTCACCTAGGAGATATTTTTGTGCTACCATTGACTTAGCTGTACTTCTGTCTGCTTATTGTCCCCCTTTTGGATTGCATTAAAGTCTAGATAACATGCATCTCAAACACATCAAGAACAAAGGCCTTTTAAAAAATGTTGTAATCATTTTATGGGGAGCTTGGCTGAGTCAGTGCAGCAGCTGCCAAGACCTAGGGGGCTGAAGTAGTTACTGCTGCTTGAGCACTTGGCTTGTGGCTACTCTGGCTGGGTCCTCCTACTTTGATGAGGTTTTAGAAGGTGGTTGATATAAAACCAGACAAGCTTTGCAAGTTGTTATAGAACATGATAAAGTACAGACTTGATCTCTTCTTACAAGAGAGGAAAACAGATTAAATATTGTGTATGATACTCCTTATTTTCCTGGATATGATTAAAAGGAATTTTCCCAGGTAGGAGAAATATAATAGAATGCATTGAGTAAAAGGATAATTAGAGAAATGCAAGGAAATATATAGGTGGCTATAGTAAAAGTTTTAGAGATGGTCAGGACCACAATGAGAATTTAAAGAAAAATGGGCAGAAAAGATCTGTTTCTTAAAATCTTCAGCTGTGGAAGTCAATTATATATATACAAGGTGAGGAAAAAATGAAGGCTGAAAGATGTCTCTGAAGCTCTTAGCTTGGGCAACTGGGTAGATGGTGGTGCCATTAAGAGATGGGAAGCACAAAGAGGAAGATAAGGGGTTTAGAACAAGTTACCCCAAGATGTGACTCTGGTATTGGATTATGTTAAACCAAAGGCAACTGTGACCCTACTAGGGTCTAGAGAGTCAAAAGAAATGTCAGACCCCACCACCACCCCATTAACTATCTAGAAAAATTTAAGTTAGGGCCCTTGTGTATAATAAGAGATTATCGAAGATTATCTTTTTTGACCTGTCTATAGGGTAGGGCAAACTACTAATTATTGAACATCTGCTTTTACTCTCATCCTACAATGACCCCCTAAAGGCCCCAAGGTACCTTATCTCATCCTTAGCTCAGAATGTCATATATACCTCATTTTCCATTTCTATATGTGAGCCTCTCATGTATGTGGTGTTTCTGACTCTATCATGTATGTGGAATTCCCATATGTAAGCATGTAATTAAATTTGGTTATTATCTTCTGTTAGTCTGTCTCGTATATATTTAATTATTAGGCCAGCCAAAAGGACATTGAAGGGTAAGTTTCTTCTTACACCACTGGAGCTTGTGTAAAAGAGCATAAGTTCAATTAAGGGATAGCTGTAGGTTACTGAGGCAGAGATATAAAGTAGGAGAGAAGTCTGAATGAGGGATATCAAATGTGTGTAGGGTTATATAGGGGATAGAAGAAGCTATAGGAAGATGCCCTCAAGAAATATTGAGTACAGTGAAGAAAGAGAAAGGTTTAGGAATATCAGCATGTTCGGTATGAGTGGGCAGAGAAAGATTATCTGAAGGAGAATAAAAAATGCCTGGAGGTAAGAGGAAGCGTATAATGGAAGACAAGAGTTAAGAGTGCTTTTAGAAGAGTACAAGGATAAATAAAAGCCCCAAATAGGAAGTCAAATAAGACAGTCTTTACCAATTTTGCAATTTTGCCTATTTCCAAGCCTTTTCAAATGCATAACAAGATACATGGCTATTAGAAACATGATTGACTTGCCTCACAATCATAAACTCTGTATTACGTGTACTCACAATGTGTAAATCTACTTTTGCCCACCCCTGATTTGTCTAGCCCCTGAATACTTAATAAAAATTTTTCATGATGATTACCATTATCACAACGAATAAGCTAAACTCTCATGTAAAGCAAAAGCATAATTGCTGTGCTGAAGCAAAGTTAAATTTTGCCAATGTTTTTATTCAAATAGAGAATAACTTACATTGTGAAGACTTTCAGCAATGAAGTGCTCTCCCACTCAAAAAGAGGAAAAATTTTTGCAGGCATTCTTAGATACCAGTCCAATTAAAGTTCAGTTCATTTAAGTGTTCTCTTCTAATCCTGGAATGGTATGAAATGCAATGATGCATGGCAACTGTCCATAGTAGGCATTACAAGTAATGAATTTCTTAGAGTCCTATTTCTTACCTATAATGAAAATATCACCCACCTATACCATGTAATCAAAATGCTAAATTAGCCATGAAGATCTTGGCAGCATTTGCTGAAGTGGGTGAAACCAATGTTAGAAGCTATGTCTTGCTAATTACTTTGCATTCTTCATTATAGGTGAGCACTGAATACATACATATTCCATAAATACTGGTTCTTGCACTTAAAGAAGTTATAGTATTTTTCTTGGATTCCACAGCTTTAATAAGAAAGTCATTAAGTCTAAACTTGGAAAAAGTTGGAGTTATTCTTTTCCTATCATCATTGGAGGATTTAAAATATATATTAAATGGTCTGTGTGCTGGGGAGTTTTATATATATATATATATAATTGATTTCAGAGAGGAAGGGAGAGGAAAAGAGAGAAACATAAATGATAAGAGAGAATCACTGATCAGTTGCCTCCTGCACACCCCCTACTGGGGATAAAGCCCGCAACCCAGACATGTGACTAGACCAGAAATCGAACCATGAAGCTAGACTAATTGAATATGAATCATGGGCCATGCCCTGGGAGCTGGAAGGCAAGACACAGGCAGGGTGGGCACTGCAAGTGAGGCTTATGAATATGCATCACTAACACAAAGGCATACCTGGCCCATGTGGCTCAGTGGTTGATGTACTTAAAAAAAGCAGCATGTGTACCATTCTATGACAAGGTCTGTTAGGATGAATGACGCATCACACAATAGGGAGAGAATAAAAATATCCCAAGGATGACTGGACAAGTAGGACAAGGAGGGAAATGAAGGGAGTGAGCAGTGGAAAGGAAAGGTTTTTGGTTACAAACTGCCTTTTTCATAGTCTTGCGTAAAGCTAGAGCTGAAACATTTTATCTATGAAGACTTACCAATTCACTTCTGTCCAAAGAGAAAAGGTAACTGGGAGGGGGTAAAATGGTCTGTGTGCTGGGGAGTTTTAGGGGGGATGGAAACTCAGAGCTCTATGAATGAACTCACAAAATTAAAATAACATTTCAGCTTAAAATTTCACATTAGGCCGAAGCCGGTTTGGCTCAGTGGTAGAGCGTCGGTCTGTGGACTGAAAGGTCCCAGGTTCGATTCCGGTCAAGGGCATGTACATTGGTTGCGGGCACATCCCCGGTTGGGAGTGTGCAAGAGGCAGCTGGTCAATGTTTCTCTCTCATCAACGTTTCTAGCTCTCTATCTCTCTCCCTTCCTCTCTGTAAAAAATCAATAAAATATATTTAAAAAAATTTTTTTTCACATTAGTTATATACATATGCCTACCCTGGCAAATGTAGGGCACCTTATTCAAATTGCGGGTGCGCACACACCCACACCCACACATGTGAATTCAGGACCCTAAATCATTATTAGTAGTCATAATAAACAGACTGAGAGACTCCACTCCTGAGAGGATAAAGGGCATTAAGGGCCCACAATTAGACCATAATAGATGTAACTTTTCTAGTATGTATGGGTGTGGCCTTGCCCCTAGGCAGCGAAACAGACTCAAGCACCTACCTGTGAGCAGAGGTTCAATGCTTTCTTTTAAGATGCAGGCATGTTTGGAGAGGTAATAAGATGCTATCTATAAGGAATTTAAATTCTTAAGACAGGCCAAAAACAACTTCTGTTCTGTGTTATTATCGCCCTGTGAATCACTCAACACAATAATAACCAGTCCTACTATGATGAGATTCTGGAACCTCAACCACAATTAAAACTCTGGGCTTGAATTTATTTGACTGAAGTTAGGCTTTCATTATAGTACTTGTCCATTTTTCCACAGAGTGTCTGTAAAGGTGATTGTTTCATCAAAGGTAAACCTTTACAATCTTAGCTCACCTCCCTTCCCAACTGTCCCGCAAAGCAGACAAGAGTTGGGCATGGACAGAGAAAACCCTCCATCCTCACAGAAGAGCAGACCTTCTGAATGTAACTAATCACAACATAGCAGCCAAGTGGCTTGAAGCACCAAGAAAATTACAGGTGAGCACACAGGACACAGAAGGTCAGCTAGTGAATATGCCTAGTAGGCATAGTTTTGTAATCAGCTCAGAAAAATGTGGCTCTCCCTTTCAACTAAGAATTTGCAAGGACTCTGACTACTGTTTTTCACCTTGTGGGACGAAGAGATGGCTGGGTCCATATTTCTTAGGAATTTCACTCTCCATGCCCCTTAAAAAATTCAGGATTCTCATAAAAATTAAATATATTAAACTGAATATGTGGTCAAAATGTGAGAATTTGACATTTATGACATTTATTCACTCATGAGCCCATGTTTTTGTTCATTCAAATAACACATTATTATGCACCTATTTTATGCTGAACTCTGAATTAGATGTTGGGAATACAGAAATGTATAAGAAATTACCCTTGCGATGATCACCCTCAGCCTAATAGGGGAGACACATAAGTAAACAGATAAGCACAGTGCAGAATGCTCATGGCAATGATACAGGTAAGTTGGGATGTTATGGGACAGAAGAAGAGTATTTAGGGTCAGCCTGTGGCTAGGTGCTGTAATTTTACATGTGCATGTATGCATGTGTGTAGAGCTGGGCTGGGGGTAGAAGTGGGGAGAAGGCCAATTTAAAGTAGTCTTCTAGACCTGGCTATTCTTTAGTTATGCATGTGGGAGTAAAAATAAATAGAAATCAGCCAATTAGAAGGGGCCTGGAAAATATACAAGGCTGAGGGACTGTGTGTGCATAGGTACAGTAGTGTGAGAAAGCAGTTTCAGAATCCTGCAAGTGGTTCCAAATGACTAGAGTATTCACTGCATGTTTGATAGATTTGGAGAAAGAAGTAAACAAGATAAGGTTTTTAGATTTTTATCACCACATTGATAACCAGCCAGGGGAAGGGCTATTAAATCATGTAAAGATCACTAAGGCAACACAAAGACAAGTTTGAAGTTGTTGCCACTGGAGGCAGTCACCAATTAGGAATCTACAATCTTCATCCACATGAAAAGGGAAAAATGCCTTTACCTGAGATACTGAAGATGGTAAAAATAAAATCCTTGTGAAGTGAAAAACAATAAACTGGGAATGAAGAGTGACCAGATGAACGGCATACCACAGGAGTCGAGATTTCTGTACTGTATGGGTATTTTTCAATATCATCACTATCCAAGTACACGTAAAAGCATAGGTATGTGTAAGGTAACTGTAAGAAAACCATAGAGAATATCAAACTTCAGTAAGTAAGCAGAGATGAAAAAGTTTATGATGAACATTAAGTGGCAAAATCAGAGAGGTGGAAGGAAAACCACAGCATTACTCTCAGAAGCCAGGAAAGACTTTTTATGGAAGGGGTGGTTAACAATGCCCAATGCTGATAAAAGGTCCAATTTGGATCTTGAAAGCATAAGTTGAGATGTTAACTTGAAAACCTATTGATATTGATGCAGGGATAAAGGAAATAAGTTTAGAGACTTGCATAAAGCTCCTGATCTTGCCTGAATACTTGTCAAGCATATATATACTGTCCATAAATAGTTAATGATAATGCAAAAAAGACCTAGTTAGAAAGTGGGGAAAAACACACCCTCTTTTATAAGTAGTATTTCAATGTTGTTCTATTGATCCTCAAATTACAATAAATAAGATATAGGAGCACACCTTTAAAATTACTCTTTTAAAAGAAAAAAAGAAAAAAAAAAAAAAAATATATATATATATATATATATATATATATATATATATTTCCCACAGAGAGAAAGTGAGAGGGATAGAGAGCTAGAAACATCAATAGAGAGAGATACATTGACCAGCTGCCTCCTGCACACCCCCAACTGGGGATGTGCCTGCAACCAATGTACATGCCCTTGACTGGAATCGAACCTGGGACCCTTCAGTCTTCAGATGATGCTCTATCCACTGAGCCAAACCAGTTTTGGCTGAAATTACTCTTTTTTAAAAATATATATTTTATTGATTTTACACAGAGAGGAATTGAGAGAGATAGTTAGAAACATCGATGAGAGAGAAACATTGACCAACTGCCTCTTGCACCCCCCTCCCCCCACTGGGGATGTGCCCACAACCAAGGTACGTGCCCTTGACCAGAATCAAACCTGGGACCTTTCAGTCCACAGGCTGACGCTCTATCCACTGAGCAAAACTGATTTCGGTTGAAATTACTCTTAATGCTCCTACCTTTGGTCTTCATGCCCTTGTGTAATACCCTCTTCTTGAGCATGACCGGAATTAGTGCTTCTAAAGAATAGAGTGCAACAGAGATGATGGGATGTCACTTCTGAGATTAGGTAACAACAACAACAAAAAAATGTGGCTTCCATCTTGCCTCTCTCTTTGTCTCTGTCCTCTGTTTCTGTCACTCTCTCAGCTCTTGAAAGCAAGCTTTTGCATTATGAAGAGTCCCATGGATAAGCCTGCATGTCAAAGGACTGATATCCACATAGGACAGCCAGCAAGGACCTGAGGCCTGCCAACAGCCACATGACTAAGTTTGGGACTGGACCTAAAAGCTATCAACAGTCATGGGAATGAGCTTGGAAGAAGATCCTTCCCAATTTGAACCTCCTTGAGATAACTGCAGCCATAGCCAATAGCTTCATCAGGTCTTTGTGATAGGCCCTGGACAGAGACACCCAGCTACACTACCCCTGGATACCTGATGCACAGAAGCTGTGAGATAGATGTGTGTTGTTTTAAACCACTAAGCTTTGGTGTAATTTGTTACACAGCAAAAAGTAACAAATGCATAGGATAAATATCAGGTACTTATGTTCATCAAAATGCATTTCTTTGTCTTAAAATATACCTTCAGCCATCATCCTATATAATAAAAGGCTAATATGCAAATCAACTGAATGGTGGAATGACTGGTCGCTATGACACGCACTGACCACCAGGGGACACACACTCAACACAGGAGCTGCCCCCTGGTGGTCAGTGTGCTCCCACAGGGGGAGCTCTGCTCAGCCAGAAGTCATGTTCACTGCTGGGGAGTGCAGTCGCGGTGGCAGGAGCCTCTCCTGCCTTCACAGCAGTGCTAAGGATGTCTGACTGACTGCTTAGGCCCACTTGGGGAGCAGGCCTAAGCCATTAGTTGGACATTCCCTGAGGGCTTCCAGACTGTAAGAGGCCAGAATGTAAGCAGGCCAGGCTGAGGGACCTCCCACCCCCAACCCCGAGTGCACAAATTTCACTCACTGGACCTCTAGTCTCAACCATAAGTGATAATATTGTAATATTTAATACCAAGAATTTTAGGGACACAGTGTTTCTCCTAATTTTTAAAATACAAATCCACAACATTCCTACTTAACCAAAAGTCAATAGCAATTACAGTTTTTAGAATTTCTTAACATTATAGCCACCCATGTGCTCAATTCATAATGGAAGGTCAGAGATGCAAGAGAGATCATCTTGGTGCATTCATTCCCTGCCAGCCAGAAACAGAACTGGCCATTATCTCCCCGCTTTCCTAGTGATTAATTCACACCTGTCTTCCCTAGCCTATGCCTTCCTCAGCTGGCATCTTGTGCTTTCTGTTTACTGGACTCAGAAATGCCATGTTTCCTAAACCTCCAATCCTCATGTATAATCCTGTGCTCAACTCAAATGTTTCTTGATTGTATTGGATGTTATCACATCCTATTGACTGCCTGGAGTTTGCGGTTATCTCCAGAGGGCGTTCATCCTTTTGTAATTAACAGCTTATTTGATTCAATGGTAGCCGAGGTCATGCTGTGTGTATTTTACCATTCTGAGTTTGCAGGGGTATTTGCCCTTCCCTTTGATATCTTTATTTTAATTACTTCTGAGATTTGTGTCTGTATTGGAGGATGTTGAGTGTGAGTTATTTTAAACATCCCTCTTCTTTTTAATATATTTTGTGAATGCTTCATTCACTCCTACAAGGCACCACGCCAGGCTTATCAAGCATTTCCTTTCTGCACTTGTTTTTAATTTGTTTTTTTGTTTTTTTGGCTCTGGTCCATTTTCCTCGTATCTTAACAACCAATTTTCAGTTTGCATATTTTGATGCAGACATCACAAAGGACTAGCTGATTCCCTCCCAGGTGGAAGTTAAATAAATTCCTGGGGATAAAACACCAAACGTAAAATGTAACATGAGTAAATGTAACATGAGTAACATGAGTAAACCACAAAATGTAAGATGAGTAAATATAATCAGCTTTCATAATGTATTCCAAAACTTTCTTCAATTACCCAAAGAATCTTGCAGGCCGGTGAGTACAAAAGGCTTCCTTTTAGGTACAAATGATGAAGTTTGTTTGAAATTTAAAAATATAAGAAAATAGCTCCATGTTACCTGCTGTTGTTATCATTTACTTAGTTTAGGAAAATATCCTTTATTAAAGGTGTGCAATAAAGGTTCAATGCAAAATCTGTCACATGAGAATATTTGCAGCTGCAAAGAACAACAACAACAACAAAAATCTGTTTTTGTTTTGTTTTTGTTTTTTTCCTGAGGAGAGCAAGGTTAAATAGGCTTCCAGTTTATTGAAATAATCACTGCCATATTTTGTCTTTAATCAATTTGGCTTTTGCATTTGGTTAGGAACAATTTAGTTATTCAAAGATGGGCATACCAATTGGCAAACAGGCATATTTGACTTTGTAATCAGTTCATACAATTATCCTAGACCAGTGGTCGGCAAACTCATTAATCAACAGAGCAGCAAACTGTGGCTCTCAAGCTGCATGTGGCTTGCGAGCTGCAGTTTGCCGACCACTGTCCTAGACCATTAAGCAGGACTTGTAAGGTGGCTGGAACATAGGTATTTAAAAGCAATGACGGAGAAAGCCAAGAAGTTAAACAGCCTGAAAGAAAGAACCAAGACTAAATTTCAAAAGTCAGGGCAGGCCACATCATGACTCCAGGTGGACAGACTAGTAATAAAAAAGTTGGCTATATAGTCTACAAGGATAATGAAGATACAGATTTTTGACTTAGTTTTCCCACTGCACCTGAGATGTAACTTTTTGGGCAGCTGTAACATTCTGCAGAGAGTCACCCAACTGACTCATCCTTCCAGAACATCAACTAGACATTCTCAAACACATTTTTTTCTGTTCAAATTATGCCATCAATAATACAAGTGCACTATATTTTCTACTCCCATTGGTTTCCTGGATGTTGCTAACATTTTAAAGTAGTTAATTATATGTAAAACCAATGAAAATATCTCAATAATTAAATTGTATGGGACCTGTACTTCAAATCAATGGAATAATCCAGAAATAGATGGAAGTGTATAAAGGAATTTAACATATGATCAAGGGCACAACTCAAATCAAGGTAAAGATAAAAGTGCTTTTAAAAATGGTTTTGGAAAAGTTCGGTAGAATGATGAGTCCCTATAGAATATTTTCAGAGTTGGTGAAATAAGGAAATCTCCTACCCACACTTCGCACTTGAAATTTCAGGTTGTCTTAAGAAGAATCTGTGAGAGCAGCCAGGTGGAGGCTTCCCTTGACAGACTGGGAAGCACAGAGATAAGGCGGCTTGCCTAACATAACGTCGTGGCACTGCCAGGGCTAGAATCTATTCTAGACTCTTGTCCTGGATGCATGGATTCCAAACACTGTGGGCTTTCCTTTGCACCACACTATGTCCAGTAAGGCCTTCTGATGTTGGCTACAAAGAAGGCAAAGGGGAGAAAATACGTATCAATATCAGCGTTTCCCAAAATGAGTTCCCTGAAGGATCAGTCTGGCATGGCAAGCCATTTTACACACACACACACACACACACACACACACACACACACACAACTTTCATAGGCAAAGACGTTTGGGCAAATGTTATATTTCATTCTGCAATGGTCAGTGCACATAACAACTCCCCCAAGTCCTGCCACAATAAAGCCTGCTTAACTTTATTTAATGCAGCATTTCTATGGAACTCCTTTTCTATATCATACCCATTAATACTCTAGAATAGAGTACGATTAGAAAACTGGTATAGACTCATGTAAAAGCAAAATAATTGCCTAAAGGAGGCAGACAAGGAAAGAAAGCAGGGGAGGCGGGTAATTGCCCCAATTCTCCATTTTACTTTGTAGTTCCAGGCCTACAATTAAGTGTGTTCCCTTGCCTCTCCCAGCTGTGTGCAGCTGAGTCACCAATGCTTGCCACCTACAGCCTGGGACCTGCCCAGGTTCTGAACTGAGCCTGCGAAGGACAGGGAGTGTGAGGCAACCCCCCAGCCCCGTAGACACAGGATGTGGCGTCGGGAACACTGATACTGATCTCACGGAGTCACAGGTTGCTATCCTCCCTTGCTTTGTTGGTTGAAGTCATTTGAGAATTTTCACCTCCATTTGGTTTCTGTTATAAATTTCATCCAGAATCCCAGTCCACATCTATTAGCAACCTCTTTTCCAGGACTTCAACAGCCAGCTAACCTTCCTTTCACATTCCTGAACTTCCTTCCGGCATTGGCTGGGGTCTGAATATGAATGAACTAATACTAATATTATTATCATCATCATGATTACCTCTACCTAGGTCCAACACTTTCATCACCCCAATAGCATGCTGCGCACCCATGAAGAAGTCCCTGCCCATTCCCCCTTCATTCCAGCCCTTGCCTTATATTTCCTTTTCTTGCCTAATTTGTTGACTACAATAACTTCCAGTACAATGTTGAACAGAGTATCACAAGCAGTCATCCTTGTCTTATTTCTGATCTTAAGGCGGAAAGTTTTAAGACTTTCACCACTGAATTTAATGTTAGCTGTGGGTTTTTTTCAACTGTTCTTCATCACATTGAAAGAGTTTATTTTTGTTTATAGTTTATTGGTATATGCTTTAAATCATACAAGGGTGTTCAGTTTTGTCAAATGTTAATCTTTGACAAAGGAATGAAGACAATATGATGGAGAAAAGATAGCCTTTTCAACAAATGGTGCTGAAACAATTGGACATCTTCATGCAAAAAAAAAAAAATGAATCTAGTCACAGACATTATAGCCTCCGCAAAAATCAGCTCAAAATAAATCACAGACCTAAATATGAAATATAAAGCTATAAAACTCCTAAAAGATAAACAGGAGAAAAATCTAGATGACCTTGAGTCAGGTAATGACTATTTAGATTCAACACCAACAACATGATTCATAAAAGACGTAATTGATAAGTTGAACTCCATTAAAATTTAAAAAAGTAATGTCTTTCTCTATAAGATATACAGATATCAAATATGGAGGGAAATTAAATGCAAATTACTAAGTGAGTGAAGATAATCAAAAGGCTGCATACTGTATGGTTCCAACATCCGATAATCTGAAAAAGGTGAAACTGGAGACTGTGAAAAGATAATTGATCACTAAATGTTACAGAGGAGGAAGAGATGAGTAGACACAACACAGAGGATTTTAGGAAACTATTCTATATGATACCAAACTGAGGGATATTTGTTGAAATTCATAGACTACAACACCAAGAATGAAATCTAATGTAAATTATGGATCTTGGGTGAGAATGATGAATCCATGTAAATTCATTCATTGTAGCAAATGTACCTGCTTCTCTGCAGAAGCTTTAAGCAGAGGAGTGATTTGATCTGACATTTAAAAAGGTCCACTCAACTTTCTATGTCAAACTAAACAATAGGAGGACAAGGGAAGACACATGGAGTCCTGTTAGGAAAATACTGTATAATCCAGAAAAGAAATGCTGATAGCTTGTAGCAGCATAATAGAAATAGGAAGTTTCCATATAACTTAATGATTGGGATGTCGGGTTTGAAAGAAAAGAAAACATAAAGGAGGACTTCTTAGTCTCTCTTGCCTGTATCTATGCTAGAATAAAGTACATGGAATAATGGACTACCAGCTCTGTAGCCAGGGACATCTGAATGAATTCATCACTCACCAGTAATGTAACCAGAGTCCCAATGACCTCATCTAGCATGGTATAAGAACAACAAGCTCTCAAAAGTCGTGAGAGTAAAACAAGATAACAATGTAACGCATCTACTTTTGTACCTACATTGCAGTAAGAAATAAATGAGTTAAATTCATTTTACTTCTCACTCTTTGCTAAACCTGGTAACAGTGGGCTCATTTTAGAGGTTCTTTGTAATTAAATGAAGCCTCCCTCCAGTTTTCAGACTTCCAATGCTATAAGCTCTCCTAATTGAAATGTTCAGTTTGCTCTCTTTAGAAGTATATACAGAGAGATCAAGAATACACTTCCCCCTGGATGTGAACTAGACATCAGGATCTGACTCCTAGAATCACAGCTCGTTATAAATTTGAATGATCTCATTTCATTCTCTCTAACATTAGAATCCTACAGGGGACCACACCGGAGACATTTCTTTCCTTGTTTTCTTATCAACGGAACCTTGGGGAAACTTTTACATTTTTTTCTAGATCTTTTCCAATTAACAATGGGAAAGGGATAATTTTATAAACTGAGGTTCTTGGACATTGTCACCATAATTATAATTATTTGGTTGATGGAAAAACATAAAAAGACAGAAGGAAAACATATGTTGCATTAACAAAGGTAGAAGATATGAGGACATATCCAAGCATGTGCTGCACTGATCGGGGACACTACAGCACTCCCTGTGAAAGAGGATGCTCCCTCAACCTTCAAGTTTCCACAGAGACAAACAGCTCCCCTTGATGGGCATATGTATCCCAACATCACAGAGATCCTGTTTACCATTTACATGGGCACTCTTAATCTCCTCTGCACCTTTCCAATTGTTTTGGCTAATCCAGGCATGTGGCGTTCTACTAACCAGGTACAAGTAACAGATGAAAACCATGGAAAAATTCTGCTTCCTGGAAGATAAATTGGCTAAGAGTTCATTTCTCCAAGCATCCCACCACTCTAGCCAACCTCAGGACTAACATGGGATCTGTAAGAATAGGTTTTCTTCCTGATTCATAAAACCCTGGGATATACAATACTTACCAGGCACAAAAGAGAGAAGGCTCACAGTTCCTTCTTCGTTCATTTTCCTCACAGCTTTTCTGTGACACCTCTCCTACTAACATGCATAGAGGATAAGAAATCCAGCCATGGGGCCATGCTTGAAGTTTGATTTGGTCTAGAGGGCTTCTCCTTACAGCTGTCACAGCCATGGCTTATCTCTAGAGTGTGCAGTAGATACACTCTCTGGCTGGGAAGAGCTCCATGTGGTCACCTGCTCCATAGGTGGGAGGCAGATGGCCCTGGAGCTCCAAAAGGCCTATGAGAATTTGTCCACCAGAGAAGCACTGAGCTATTTGGAAACTGATGGGATTAAAGAAAGACCTAAAAAGGCAAAGGAAGAAACACTGGCCCCCAGGGAAAATAAGAACTGTTTGGCATGTGCAGTGGCATCCCTGGAATGGATTTTTAATCAACAACAGTTCTCATTTGGTCCAATAGTGAACCAATGAATAGACTAATACTACTGACTAACATTATGGCCCATTCATCTGCTAAAGTTGTTTGAAATTTTCAGCTGCCTGCAAAGGATGAATATTGATTTTTAGGCTATTTCGTTAAATACCTGCTATAGCGTACCACTCTCTTATTCTCCTTGCCAACTTTCTCCCCAATTGCCACTAGCATCAAAATGAAGCCTACCTATTATTAAATCAATCATGCCTGGCAAAACTATCCAAAAAGAAGAGAGCATCCATCATCTTTACCATCAGCATGAAGCCTGATTTTTGTTGTTGTTGTTGTTGGTCAACTAGGAATTGCTGGTGCAGCTAATTACAACATCCTTTCAGAACTAATATAAGAAATCAAAACTGAAATATGTCTGTGGAAGGACAGTGAGTTCAGGAGCATTGTTATAGCCGCAGGAGCATGCCTTTACCTTGAGCTTCTGTCAGCTCAGTGCATGAGCCTATGCTGACATGTTTTACTCTGGGTGTCCAGTTTTTAAAATTTGGGTTTCATATGCCTTTGGTGAACTTATGACCTTTTTCTGATCACAATTTCTAACCTCTGGGAGCTTACAAACTACTAGGAGAACTAAATCTTTTTAAAGAGATATATATTTTTTATTGATTTCAGAGAAGAATGGAGAGGAAGAAAGAGATAGAAACATCATTGACGAGAATCGTTGATCAGCTACCTTTTACATGCCCCACACTAGGAATTAAGCCCATAACCTGGGCATGTGCCCTGATCGGGAACTGAAACCATGACCTCACAGTTCATAGGTTGACATTCAACCACTGAGTCATGCTGGCTGGGTGGAGAGGTGAATCTTATAAACAAACAATTTACTTTAAACCTATAGGTGAAAAGTCCAGACCAAAATCACAAGCATAACCATAACTTATCTAATGTACTTTTTAAAACAAACATTTTTTGAAGCTGCTGTTTTTCCTATTTAATAGACAAGGACATTGACACTTAGAAAACTTAAGACACTTGCCCAGCTCCAGAATCAGTGCTTGTAAACTGTCCTGTGATGTGTTTGTTTTGGTAATAGAGGAGTCATTTCCTGCTTGGATAGTCAAGGAAGTCATCAAGGAAAAGTGAAGTAGAAATTTGTCCTTAAGTGATAGCCTGCATCTTTTTCTCCCTCCAATTTCATTGACATAATATTGTATAAGTGAAAGGAATACAATGTGATGATATGATATAAATGAATATTGTAAAATGATTATTACAATCAGATTAGTTAACAAATCCATCACCACATATAGTTTATCTTTGTGTGTTTGTGAGTGGTGAGAAAATTAAAGTCTTCTCTCTTAGCAATTTCCAAGTGTTCATATAATGCCATTAATTATACTCACCATTATGCTAAGCAAAATAAGTCAGACAAAGACAAATTCTGCATGATCTCACTTGTATATGGAATCTAAAAGTCAAACTCACTGAAATGGAGTAGATTGGTGGTTGCCAGGGGCTGAGTGGACACATCTTAATGATTTCTAAGAAGGTGGAATAGAATGAGCAAAGGCTGAGAGGCCACTGCATCCATCTCTAGGAAGAATGAGTTGTTTGCTTTGGCTGGTGTCTAAGGTACATGCAAAGGGTAGCAGAAATATAATATTGAAAGGTAGGTTGGATTCAGAGTATAATAGGATTTTAAAAACTAGCAGTCAAATTATATATATATTTTTTAGCAATAGGACACTATTATATTTGTTTTCTTCCTAACTTCTGTCCCAAAAGCATTCTTTCTGAGTTAAGAATTAATGTGTGAAAAGAGGATAAAATGGTTAAAATGAGTGAGTAAAATACTGTTTGAGAGAATGTAATTCCATCACTGACAAAGCCCACCACTAGTCAGCACAACTGATTTGCAACTCCAATTCTTAAAATGATTTGCTTAGCAGATACAGCCACTTTCATATTTACTTCTTATTATCCTTCCAATTGCTATAGTTACCAAGCATCCAAAGGAAGTTGTCAAGTTTCATTACAAATTTAGCAAGTATGAGAGTAAGTAAATAAAATGAGGATAAATATAGAGGCAATTAGAAAGCATGTTAGGCCTCACTTAAAATATTTACATATCAGTTTTTAAACAATCACTTCAGTATCCACTTAAATATTATTCTTTCTGAAACATTTGGAATACTCTGATTAAAATTGGAAAGCACTATTTCATCTGCTATAAACCTTAGGTGCTCTAGATTCAATATTCAGGATCTTTTTGCAGTGTTTACTAACATAGGGTGTCAACTTACTTCCTATAATAGAAAGTCTAACTGTATAGTCACTACAGAACACTCCTGGTTGCAATGGCTTTCCAGCTGCCAGATTTCTCCCTCCCTCTCCATTTTTCTTACCTTGTACTGCTTGAGTGTAACTACATTTAGGAAACTACATTACTAAGCAGATTCTAACTTCCACATCACTGTTCTGAGCTCAAACAAAGACAACTCTTCAAGTTACTTTGTCCTTTTGTCTGGAGAGAAAGGCATTGTCATGGTGATTTGAAGAGGAGAGAAAACTCTCCCAGTTTCTTCCCTGCTTGGGAGGCCTGGGTGGGAAGGGAGGGAAGGGATGAGTGATGGCTATGCCATTACACAGAAGTATACAGTGGATAGCGACCTGTAGTGACCTCTGATCCCCAGCATCCCCCTGACTAGCACTGAAATCTCCCCCTACATATGTTCTTAGGGGTCTTTAGGAATCTTTTATAGCTTTATTCTTTGAAGCACTATATTAAGACGATATAATATATATAATTAGAATACAGAAAGAGAATACTTTAATCCAGTGGTCTCAAACTGCGGCTCGCGAGCCACATGCGACTCTTTGGCCCCTTGAGAGTGGCTCTTCCACAAAACACCACATGCTGGCACGCACGTACAGTGCGACTGAAACTTCATGGCCCATGTGCAGAAGTCAGTTTTCAGCTCTCAAAAGAAATTTCAATTCTACTGTTGATATTTGGCTCTGTTGACTAATGAATTTGCAGACCACTGCCTTAATTCATTACCATTCATTATCATTCATCAGAGAGCAAGAAACCATGAGAATGAGACTCAGAGGAAGCAACTCTGATGGTCAAGAAGAAGAAGGTAAGCATAAGCAAGCTACCAGAGTGCATGTGTGTGTGTGTGTGTGTGTGTGTGTGTCTTTGGTAGCGTGGACAGAACACAAGATGATTAGTGCTTCAAATAAAGCATAGTGTTTTAGTTCAGGTCTGTCAAGAAGCCGACATCAAGACAGAATTAGATGAGCAGGAGACTTAATTAAGGGAGAAAATAAGAGAAGATGGGAAGAGGGAGCAAGAGGAGGCAGAGAGAGCCTTCAGGCAGACACCTACATCATGGAAATCAAGGAGAGAGGAAAGGAAGGAAGGTAGAGCAGGAAGAATTATGGACTGCCCGGCCAGTGGGAAGCTCTTGAGCCCAAGTCATTCTATGGGGAGTTCTGCATCTCACTGGTAAGGGTCCACCCTATTACCTGCTCTGTCCTCAACATTAACTAGGATAAGCCTAAGAGAAGCCTGGCTTTGGTACAAATGTGAGGGTTGATTCAGAGAGTCAGCAGATGGGAATGACCCCATATTGTATCATATCATGTGTCATATCATCATATATCATAGAGTTAATTATGCTCTCTAATGTGTGTGGTGCATTTTTATGGCCACCAAAAATAACCATAAAAAATTAGCTTTGTATACTTATTTGGCCCTCAAAACTTTTATGTCAAATATAACAACAACAAAAAAAGCTTTTGATATTTAGTAATCATTTCCATTGTATAAAACATTTATTTAGTTTCTATGTTATCATATACAATTAAGTATTTATAATATAAAGTGCTATGTGTGCAATATCGTTTTTCTTTTAATGACTTAGTTTCAAGGGCATCATAAAACCGAAAGGCAACTGTTTACTATTCTCATCATATTAATGACTTAAAACACATTCCTGAGAGAGAAAACCCCCTAATGTTCCATCCCTGGCAGTGATTCTCACTCAGTGGGTATTATATGGTTATATCCAAATTGGGATGCTGTTGGATAATTTGAACTCTACCACCCATCACCATCACCACCAAATACAATGCATGATTTTCTGCGCCTGCATTTTTCGGAAAACTCCCCTCTGGGGATCACTACTCCAAGGAAGTGAAGTTCAAATGTGATTATGCATAACAGTAGAAGGCAGGGGGGCTTAAAGCACATCTGTTTCAGTAGGTCTGGGGTAGATACCATTAATAAGCATTTTTAGTAAGTATCCCAGATACTATATATCCAGGTGGGCCACACAGACATATTTCCAGAAGCACTAAATCAGGGCCATGATAGTCTATCCTTAATTTATAATGAACCAAATGTCATCTAGACCTAAGGGAGCCAAGCAGCAGAATGAGGCATGGGCAGAGTTCAGAGGGCAGTGCCTGGTGAAAAAGTAGCAAGATGGTCAGAGGAATGGGGAAAAACTAAAGGATGGAGAAGTATATATGATCTATATATCTATATCCGTCAAACTATCTATCTATTCCATCATCAACTTCATCAGAAAATTCTGTTTAGACAATGGAAAGTAATACATAACAAAAAGTTATTGTTTTACATCTTGGTATTTTATTTCCCTATGGATTATAATCATAAAATCTGTCCATATATATTATACTGTTATATCGTGTTGTTCACACACACATACTCGCTGTTTTTCTTAGTTCTTCTTAGCTTTACTTTAAATATAAAAGAATGGTACTGGTCTTGCACATCTATCTATCTATCTATCTATCTATCTATCTATCTATCTATCTAAAAGCCTAAGCGACCAGTTGACCAGTTGCTATGACATGCATTGACCACCAGGGGGCAGAAGCTCAATGCAGGAGCTTCCCCCTGGTGGTCAGTGTGCTCCCACAGCAGGAGCGCCGCTCAGCTGACTAGGAGCCAGACACAGGTCTCATAGCTAGCCGCCGCAGCCCAGAGACTGCAGCGGAGTGTCAGTGAGCCTACCAAGTGGTGGAGGCAGGTATAGCAGGGCTGGGATGAGCAGGAGCAGCAGGTGGCATTGGACTGCCGGTTTCGGCCCAATCCCTGTATGCCACGTGGAGGGACCCTACCAGTGCACAAATCAGTGCACCAGGCCTCTAGTATTATAATACAATACGTTATATATCTGGTCACTTGTTCTATAGAGTAGAAGGTGAGAGCCATGATTATTGTGTAAAATTATCTGCACAATGATAATATCAGCATAAATATAGCTTTATTCTTGTTTTACAGTTTTCAGCCTATAAATTGAATATCAATGCCTAATGGAAAACTGAGGCCAGCCCTGGCCCAACAACTCAGTTGGTTGGAGAGTCATCCTGCACACCAAAAGGCTAAGAGTTCAATTCCGGGTAGGGCACGTACCTAGGTTTTGGCTTTAATCCTGGTAGAGGGATCAATGTTTTTTTTTTTTTTTTTCTCTCTCCCTCTAAACATCAATAAAAACATATTATTGGGTGAAGATTAAAAGAAAAAAGAAAAAGAACAAAAAGCAAAGCTGAAGCCAGCAAGTAAATGATAAGCCATTTTACCAGGGAGACAAAGATTTTTTTTTTTTTTTTTAATTCTCATTTTGGAGAGAAAGAGAGAAACATCAATTGGTTGTCTCCCATATCCACATTTTTATTTTTTTAGCTTTATTATTTAATTTAGTTTTATTTATTTTATGTTATTCCCAAACACCCTTTTTAAAAACAATATTTCAAAAAATACTGCCATTCATATGCTGCATGACAAAAGTGCTGCTATGTCTCTGTGTACCCTGGGCTTGCCTCCCTCTTGTCATCACCCAGCTGATATTATCGTGACATGTTGACACTGCATTGTGACCCAATGACCTGGAGCCTCCAGCAGCCTCGAAGGACAAGTTGACGAAGGCACATTAGGAGGCGGTGAAGCAGTTCATTACTGCTCAGGACTCTAGAATTCCTGAGACACAGACACTCTTAATTCTGCTTCCTGCCCTGCTACTGACTGCCTGTGAGTTCTATCCCCAAAAAGTGCAATTCACTGGTGACTCGTGTTTCTGTGTATAAAATGGAAGTGACCCAGCATATATGCTTATATTTAATCCTAGGGCAGTGATTCCATGTGAGGCCCATCTGTGATACATAGAAGTTTTGGAAGAGCACAGTTTGAGAAACTAAATGATGATCACACATGATTGACTTTAGTACTGTCACAGTTTGAGAACTATTTAGTGCCTGCCTTGCTCTCCCTGCCTAAAAGGTCTTCTAAGATAGTCTAGCCATGAAATCCTTCTTTGGTCTTTGCTTAACATTAAATTTTACATATTAATGATAGTGAGTTGTATCTCACTTTACATGGTGTTATGCATCCCACTTACCTCAAAATTCCATCTGACTGATTCTCTTTGATAGCACATAACCTCAATTATCCCAAAATGATAATCTGATGGTTCTGACAAGCAGTGCTTCCTTAAAGATCATATCACAGACTCAGGTGGAAGAGTCACCGACTGAAGTCATGGCTTGTCTGACGTGTCTTATGGGCCAGCTCCTGACCTATTTTACAGACTGACCCTTTCCACATGGAAAATGCAACCTGGGGCCTTCTGGGCTTAAAGTCCATGCCTTCTCAGGTCATCTGTGAACAGGAACATTCTGGTGCCCACACTCCCTTAACAAGCAAATACAGTAAAGCTCAGTCACTAACAAAATGCCCATCTATTCTGCAGTGAGTAGCAGAGCTGCATCTTGGACCTTCCATTCCCAGCATTTCAGAGGCAGGCAGGGTGATGAGCCATGGGGGTAACCACAGCAGGAGTTCTGTAATCGAGCCACCAGGGGGCAGGGAACCACGCTTGCTTGCCACCTCAGCCAGGGGAACTTGGCGTGAGCTGTGTTTTGATAGCCTTGTTTGTTTTCTTAGCTATCTGAAGAGCATACTAATAAGTGCAGTCACAGAAGAAGGGGAAGATGGGATTAACTGCCAGGGAAAGTCATTAAAATGAAAGAATGGGATAAGCCTCACAACTATTTTCAAAGCTTAGCTATTTCCTGTCCAAAGCCAAGGCCCTTTTATTTTGTAAAAGATGAGTAAAATGAAGGTAAAAGCATGCTTGTTCCCTCAGTGCCCTGTATTAGCCAAGTCCTGCTAAGAGGAGATGGTGTGGTGAGGTGAACAACTAGATGCCTCATAACCCTTTTCTCTTTAACATACAAACCTCAAATGGTTATTTTTAAAGGGGCTCTGCTCTGTGCATGCTTTTTAGCCCTCGAAACTGCCCACTTTCAACCACAACAACAAAACAAAAGCATCAGTAAAAAAAAAAAAGATACAATTGGATTCTCACAGGAAAACAGTGCAGAGCCCAGTTATCACCGATAAAGGAGTGAGTGGCACTTGCAGAAGAAAAGCTTCATAACTAGGATACATCATAAATAACTTATACTGGGCATGGTAAAAACTTCATTATTCATGAAAATATTCAAGGAGACAAATTCAGTGCCACTGATAATGACTGTACATTCCAGAATAGAACTATGTTCATTGATTTTTTTGAATATTTTTATATTTAATTTTCTTTTTAATTATAAAATATAGAAAATATTGAATATAAGGAATGCTCATGAATTCATCACCCGGATTTAATAGATATCAACAATTTGCTAGCTCCCCTGCTCCAGTATCCTATTTCTTTTTTAAACGTGTAAATAAATCTTCCAGGACCAAAGGCAACACTAGAGGAAAAGAAAACAGATCAGTGATTGCCAGGGGTTGAGGTGGGGGTTTTCTACAAAGGCTTTGAGGAGATATGGAGAGCGATGAACATGTTCTATCATTTGATTGAGGTTTGATTTGTCAAAACACCTCGAAATGTACACTAAAAAGAATGGATTCTACTCTTTTTGAATTATACCCCAATAAACCAGACATCAATGAAACAAACAAACGAACAAAAATCTCGAAAGGCTCATGGAGAAACCCCTTGCACAGAGGGCAGAGATGGTTCTCTGTGTCCATGTTAACCATGTATTCCCACCTAAAAAGTATGGAGCGAATTTCAAGGGTCCTGGGTCGGTGCCCACAAAGCCAAATAAAACCCGGCCTGTGTCCACCGCAGTTTCTGTTTGAAAAACCAAGAAGGCTGGCCTGCGTTCAGTAAGACCTTCCCCCTGGGCGGGAGGTGGAGGGGAGGCCAGCTGAGAGTCCCTGCTGTAGTCAGTTATCAGAGAGGCCTTCCTGCTGGGCGGGCTTCGGGTGCCTGGAAGGTTATGGCTGCAGAGGGGGGAGTCACAGCACACCTGAGCTGCCCTCTGCAGATCCTGGCTGGAAACAGGCCTGTGGCAGGAGGAGGGGAGGAGGGAGGGAGCCTTGCTAATATGCAGCCTGAATATCTCGCAGTGCAGGCCCGGAGCCTGGCGGTTTAGATCCTCTGCTGATTGCGGGGACGCTGGCGGGAAGACAATGTGGGGAGCAATTTAATCAAGGCGGTTGGAGCCATCGCCATGGAATAAAGCCATCTGCAGTGTCGCCTAGGACTTTCGGCCTTCCCTGCCTGAAAGCTGCATGTCTTTGTGATGCTGGTTTTGAAGCGTTGGAGCTATTCTCTGAGTCCGTTGTAGAACCCAGCAGGATAAGATATTAACAAGCTTAAAAGGTATTGCCTGCCTCCCTGGACCCGGAGACTCGCAGGGACCGTATTTCGTGTGCTTTCCTGAGGGAATGAATTAAGATTGCCAAGGTGGAAAGGATCTGCTTCAGAGGAATCTCACTTTGCCAAGCAGGAGGGCCTCAATTCCCCTGATTAGCTGACCTGGTCACGCTGCCCTTCTTGCTCCAGGAAAAGGGGAAAAGGCTTCCGGGTCGTAGCTCTTGATGGAGAAGTAACCTACGTCATTAGCATCCTTCCACGAAGCCCATTAAACCCGAGAGCTGAGTCAGTGGAAGGAGCTGTGAGCCCACAACATTGCACCATTTTTGGCAGGACAAGAAACGCTAAAAGGAAGCATGCGAATGCCCTGTCCTCACTGCACACTGATTCTTCCTGGCCCCGGGGTCGTGACAGGCCCATGTTTTAAGTCCTGTTAAAAACCAGCTGGGGGAAAAAAAAGTTTCCATTAAAGATTTCAAAAGGGTTTATTGCTGCAAAGGGGAAAACAATTACCACCATAAAAAACTTACTTTAATTAATTCAAAATGAGATTTGCTATTTTAGGTTTTATGCACTGTCTCTATATAAAAGCAGAAAGCTACCCTTTTCAGGGGAAGCAAATTACTAAGATATGGCCTTAAATGGGTCTCCTTGAACTTGAGCTTGCAGTCCAGTCTTCTGCAGCCTTGTGAAAAGGCTGATTCTGACTTAGCATTTCTAACAAGCTCCCAAGGGATGCCACGGATCCGGGGAACACATTGTAAGTAGTAAGGAACTAAAAAAGATGGGAATGCAATGAAAAACTCTTTGCAAGTTGAAGGGCCTGGGCCATGCAAGATACCCAAATTATTCACTGTAATGGAGACATTCCCTGACAGTGTGTATTTATATTTTTGTTAAAACCTAGTGTTAGATTTCTTTCCCTTTCACTTATCTGATCGTCCATGGGTAGCTACCAGCCTGTCTCTGCCAAGAACCTCACATAATCTGGGCCAATCACTGACACCTCACTTACTTTGAGATATCTGGTTTGTATTTCCTTGTCATGTGGGTAAGTCCACAATCACATCACCTTTTTAAATTGTGAAATTATTGCTCTCTCCTCTCCCAAATCAGAATAAACTTCTCTCCAAATCTTTGAAAACTTTGCCTCCACAGAAAATATGCTTTTTTTTTTTTTTTTTTTTTTTTTTTTAAGAAAATGCTATAAAAGTAACTGTGGTCATCTTCTCTCAACCCATTAGAACTCTGTGCTACAGTGCCTGCCGGACTGTGGATGACTCAGACTTTACAAAGACACGGACGATTTGAAAAACAAACACACAAAAACTTAACTCAAACCACAAATATCTTGTTTGTTTACTTTGAAAAGGGACGAGCTTTGAAAACAGATAACTCTAAATTTTTCTTTCATTGCATAAAATTGTTAAAAGGTACCATTTCCAGGCATAATTACATATTTTAAAACCAAAGAGAAGAGGTGGGTGTCTCTGAAATCTGGAGTAACAACTGGACCCATTTTTCGTGCTTTGTACACACATAATTAGCAGTTTAATTTCCTCTGTGGCTACGTTAGCCTTAAGATTTCATTTAATAACAAGCACAATTTAACAGCCAGCAGCGAGGAAGTTCCAGGGCCAGCCTCGGCTCAGCACTGCCCTCTGCCGGTCGGCAAGCAATTCACGCTGCCCTTGCTCTGGGTAAAAGCATCAGAATTGCAAATTGCAGTTGGGCTGCACAAAAATTAATTGTGAGAGAAATGGAGAAATATAATTCATTTAAAACTCACTTTAATGAGACTTTTGTTTTTAGCTGAATGCATGAAAAATTATATTACTAACTGCCTTGCCTCTAGTCTCCCAGATAAAAGGCATTATCATATTAGCCTTGAAGCAAGTTTCCCTTTCACACTACTTAACAGAATTATGTCAAATACCTCCATGCCACGGATGGCCAAAAACAACTGTAACACACAAACTAGCAGTTTTTACTCTTTAAATAACTGAACTAAGCATGGTCAATTTTATTCCTGGCAAGCCCAGTTTTGGCCTTATAACCCATTTCCGCAATTATTTTTTAATGAGGGAATAAAGTTACTTCTATGCCCACAGGGTAGTCACTTGTGTTAACACCAAGTGTGACTGACCACTGAGAGTTAGAGATGTGTCTGGTGGATTCCTGCTAATGAGCTGAGGAACGTCAAAGCGACTCTGTTCAGAGTCTGTCCTCCCAGCCTTCGCTTTTCATCAGAATGGGAGATTTGACAGTTATATGTCTTTCCATTATGCCCCTATGCCATGTGCAGAAATACTATTACTGCCTTGGGTAGCTATCTGAAATGGGAATGAGAAGTATTCACTAAGATTTGGAAAAAACAAATGACTATTCCCACCAGAAATGCAGGTAGATTGGAAGTCCAAGAAGTGCTGGTGCCCGGGTGCAATGAAGCTACATGAGGCTCTCCTCTCCCATGTGCCCTGCCAGCAACCTCCAACAGGATTCGCTGGGCTTGGATGATGTGGATAGAGAATCCTTGTCTCCAAGGTCTATCATGTATTATACTTTATAAAATTGTGTCTTAGGTTAAGACTGGGGTTCACATGGCAGCTTTGGTGCTTCATTAACCACTAGTGACCTGGTGCATGAAATTCATGCACATTAAAAGAGAATTAATTAGAGGAAATATTTTAATATTGCTATTTGCCCTTTCTCTGTAATAGAAGTGTCAGAGATGAAAGAAAATTAGTAAAATGTATATGAAATGTTCCTCCTGTCAGAGTCTGCGGCGTGCCATGGGAACCAGAGTCAAGTCCCTGCCCACCCATGTGCACCTCAAAATTGCATAAGACCCAGACCCGACCAGGCTCACCCCCATTGGGCTAGACCCAGACCTGGCTGGCCCCACCCCCATTAAGCCCTGCAGGGTGGGGGAGGAGGGCACAGCCTCAGGTCCCCCAGACTGACACCAGGGTGGGTGTGTGGCACATGTTGAGGTACTCATCAAGCCCTGCCAGGCAGGGGACATGGCCTCACATTCCCTGGCTTGGTGCCAGGGCAGGGGGGTGGCCTCAAGTCCCCTGTCAAGCCCCACTGGGCTGGGGGTTGCACCCTGAGGTCCCCTGTCAAGCCCCACCTGGTGGGGGACACAACCTCAAGTCCCCTGCCCTGGGCCTAGCATCGTGCAGCCTCAGGTCTCTGCTGATTGCTTGTTAAGGCTCATTATGGAACTTGGCCTCTGCTGTGGGCACAGCCATTTTGTGTTATAGGATCCCTACCTCTGTGTGGGCACAGCCATCTTGTTATGGTGTGACAGTCAATTTGTATTTTCTTTCTTTATTAGATAGGATGGTTTGGTCTCAAGTAAATGACTTCCATGTTCTAAGTCTGTTTGCTTACCTATATAATTGAGGTGATAATATGACATATATGGCATGCAAGTTATGAGGTTTAAATTAGATGCAGTAGTCTCCCCTTTACCCATGGTTTCACTTTTCACAGTTTCAGTTCCTTGTGGTCAACTGTGGTCTAAAATCTTAAAAGGAAAAGTCAAGAAATAAACTTACTCATATTTTTAAGTTGTGCATCATTTTAAGTAATGTAATAAAGCATCAATCTTCCCCATTCAGTCCCCTCCAGGACATGACTCATTCCTTTGTCCAGCATATCCATACCCACCCATTTGTCACTCAGCAGCCATCTGGGCTATCAGATGGGCAGTCGTGGTATCACAATGCATGGGTCCAAGTAGCCCTTATTTTACTTACTAATGTTTCCAAAGCACAAAAGTGGTGATGCTGGAAATTCAAATATGCCAAAAAGATGACATAAAGAGTATGTACATATAGGAAATTTCAGGCATCTACTAGGGGTCTTGGAGCATAACCCTTGTGAACAACAGGAGACTAGTACACTCTGTGAAAAACACACAGTCAGAAAACCTAAGTATTTGTGGATTCTGAACTGAAGATGCAAGACTATGGGAGAGGGGTGGTAAAATAGAGGTGTGAAAAGAAAACACTAATATCTCTGATAGTAGCTAAGAGCCTAGACTTTCTGATGTGCAGGCCTAGATTTAAATCCCAACCCACCACTTTCATTGACCTTGGGAAAATTCCATGAACTTTAAACCTCAGTGCCCTCATCTGTACAAGATGGATAATGCTAATTCCAACTCCTAGTATTACTGTGAACAATACAAGGAAAGTCATCACCATAGGACCTTGTTTATAGTAAGTGTTTCTACGAGCAGTAGATATTAGTATGGAACTAGGCTGTTTTAGGGACCTTTTTTCAAATTCAGAGTCAACATTTTTGTTGGCTTCATGTCTTTGTTGCATAGCTTAATGTTGCAATGATGGTTGCTCTATTTGTGTTCATAAGAAGGTTTACAGTGAGAGAGCAGGGCGGGGCGAGGATGAGCTCCCAACTCCGCCCCGTAGGGCGGAGTTATCCCTAGCCCTCAAAACCCCTGGACTGGGAGAAATTCGCTCTCTTCCGCCATGCTGCTGGCATGAGTGGGGGAGCCTATGCTAGCATGGTGAAGGCTCTTTTGCTTATTGCATCGGACTCGGCTCCCTAGTGGTCCTTAGGGATCACGAAGTCTGGGCATAACATACAGTATGTTGTTTAATAAGTTAGTAGTGACAAAGGGACAAGAGCCACTTAGGAAAACTGTCCGATCTGAAGATCTAGGAAGTCAGCCAGTGTCTGTAGAGCTGTGTTCGGCTTTATGCTGCTTGGCTGAGGAAGAATTTTAGAGCTGGTTTACAGAATTCATTGGATGCACAACAATGACCTTGACTATTATTACCTCATATTGTCCTCCTCTTTTAAAGAGCAAGGACCTAACTAATTTACAGCCCTGGTATCAATACTATAGTTAAGGGAAATTAAGAAATCTCCTGGGTGGAGATGGGGGCAGCTGTTTTCCTGCACCATCTCCACACGATAGTATGTTCCCAGAAGACAAAGGAGACAGGTGTACAGACTGTTGAGGTGTTAGAGGGCCAATACATGATGCTTTTCTTCTCTGCCTGAGTTTGGAGTTTGGGACCAATTAAGAAATAGGAGACAGATAGCTGGAGATCAAAATGTCAGTTTTGCGAGTGGTAAAAGATGGATTGCAGCATATGGCATTAGCTCTGTGTCCATTTCTGAAACATCAGGTCTGAAGGAGACAAACATACTCACCAGCAGTTAAGGCTGGCACTTTCTAGGATTATAGGTTTGGTTATCCCCCTTATTGATTATTCTAAGCAATTTACTTATGTGCCCATTGAACCAATTCTACATCTAGTAGTCAACTATTATTCTGAGTCCAAGGTCCTACCCTTATTCTTCTTGTATAAATGGAGAACAAGCAAAATTTGTTCCTTAAACAACTCCCCCCCACCTCCATTCTCAAGTACTATCAAGTAACTCTAACTGGGTTATCTCAAATGTTATAACCCTGTTTTAAACTTTGACATAAAGCCTGATGAAAATGTGGTGAGGATAGGGTTATGATTTTAATATGGGAACTCAGCCAACTTCTACACTCAGGTGAGTAATAACCTCTGGTACTGACTCACCCATGTGGCCTCATCTGTCTCTCTCCATCTTGTATCATTATCCCTCATTATAGACCCCTGCCCTTTTCAATAGCAAATATGTTTAAGGAGGAAGGACATTATCCTCACTCATTATCATTAACTTGAAATTGTATTAGTGACTCATTCCTAATGAAGAAGGAAGGTTAATGCTCTCCTCAATGGCCACTAGGAAAGATATTAACTAAATTGACCACAATAGAATTGCTCTTATTTCTTCCTTTCAGTTTAGTCCCCTTTGAGTACTGTCTTGAAACCAGCCTATATCTCCTTGACTTGTTAATAAGAATGTCATATAAAGTGAAATCAGTCAAAACTCTAGCTGCATTCTAGGTAGATACAGCTATTGAATTCCCCCTTATCACCCTGGCATGTCACTCTGGCACAGAAGGAAATGAGATGGGTCTGGCCAATCGGATTGATCTTCACAGAACTATTGTGGTTGCAACTCAGGATCTTGTTTTCTTGTAGGAGGTTGAAAATTGATAGTTTGATTATTTCTTCGAGTACCTTCCCAGGTCTTGAAGTAAGATACAGAGCTTGGAGTCGCCAAGGATAATTCTTTTTCTCTTTATTAAAAGTTGGAAACTCATTTGTATTTGCCAGCCTTCACATTTTTTACTCTGCACTGTACAAATTTTTATAACGAAGTGGAAAACTCAGTTAGCCACAGCTATACCTGTCTCAAATGCACAAATATCAAAGAGTTACAAGTTATTTCAGTTCTACCTTTTAAATTCCTTGAAAGTGTTCTCATGTTTCAAATTTTAATGCCTTAATTTAGGCTCCTGTCATCTTTCACCTTACGTTTATAGCATGGTAATTGATCTTCCCCTCATAAATTTTTCCTCAATTCAGTCCATCCTCCATACTTTACAAAAAACAAAAACTGTCAAAGATTAAAATTTCCAAGCTACAATAAAAAACAGCAACAAGGGAACAAATATAGTTATATCATGACCATGGTTACAGTTGTAGTGCAAAGTGCAAGCTTCCTAGCATGGCAGCTAATACCCTTCAATATCTAAGTTTGTAATCTCATCTTATACCACCCCTCCCCAGCACCATACACTTGAGTCAGGCCAATTTTCTTTCTATTCACAAAGATGATAATATCACAGATATCTTTCAAGTTTCTAAAAAGAAGGGGCTGTTGTTCTGCTTACCTCTATTCCCTCATAACTTATCCATTACGTGGGAAATAGTAGACTCCATAATAACTGATCAAAGGATGGATAACTCAATTTAGATAACATAGGTATCAGATCCAACTCAAAATAAATTGGCTTTCTGTCTCCCATAACTCTGTGTAATTATTTGATTCATTTTAACTTGGCAAGGCTGGGAGATAATGGAGAAGGAGGAAAGAGATGGTTGCCTGGGATGAGTACGGAAGATATAAAATAAAATTCACTGTCTTCACAACTTCACTTTAGGTCCATCTGATGACTCAAGAGTCACCATTTGATCTACAGAAAGTGACATTTAATGAAGAAAAAGATCTAGGTAAGTGAATTAACTAGGGGTTGAAGATGGTTTCACTCTTCCTGTTCACCAATTTAGGAGAGGCCAGACTGAGCTCTACTATCACCACAATGGCCTGAGCTAGTCCAATTTTGCTCCCAGCAAGATAAACTTACTCTTAATGCAGGTGATATTCCTCGATAGGCTGTTGTGGTCAGCTCAGGATACAGAGATATCATGACACAAGCTGACTGTGAGGGTACTAACCCCTGGACAACTCTGGCTTCTACAAACACAGGTGGAAACTAGCAAAGCAGGTGCCACCAGTGTCAACATTAGCAGTAAAGCAGCTTAGCCCCATTACTTAATCAGTGCATGATTTATTTTATATTACCTCATTAATCCTTGCAAATTTTAACATAGTTCTACTTTGCATGGGATGAAGGCAAAGGTTGCTGTGAAGGTGATAAGAATGGAATCCCTTTGAGGACTGGAAGAAGAGCAATTTGGAGATCACTATGGGCCTAGAGCCCAGCCAGCTCTCCACTGAACCTCATCTTCTACAATCTTTCAAATGCCCAGTGAGGTCAGAGCTATTGTTTCTCTATTCCACTTACTGAATAAACAGACAACTTAGTGGCAAGCAGGTTGGGAGGGGACCCACAGTGGGGCTGGGAACCCAATGGGGTGGCTTTGGGGTTCTTCGCCTGGAGTTTAGTTCCGATTGTTCTGTTCTCTTTAGAGACAGCCCTCAACTGCTTTTTATTCTCTGAGTGATCCCACTGGCTCTACTTGAAGACCTTGGTCCAACTACCCTCAGCTCTTCTTGGCTGCCTTATTACCTGTCCTTTTTAAACTTCCCTCCTAGGTCCTAGTCCAACCCATTAGTCACTGCAAGTTTGCACTTCCCTGGATCCTCTCCAAAGAACTCAGAACAAGATGGCTCACAAGACAAGGGCTTCCCCCAGGGGTCATGGGCACTCTGACATCTCAGTGAGAGCAAGAAAATAAAGGAAGAAGAAGAAAGCAAACAAAGACATACAGGCTGCCATTCAGGGCAACAGCTTCCTGGTGAGCACCCAGTTCCTCGTGACACTCCCTTGGCATGGCTCAGCTATTAGGCTGACTAAGATTTTGTCCAGAGCTGTCTCCAGGTGAAAAGCAGGCCCTGCTTCAGGCTGAGGAGGTGCCATTAAGTCATTTTCTTATTGCCTTTCAGAGCAGCTTTGAACTATAAATAAACCAAGTGCCCAGGAGTAGCCACAATACTTGCTGTAAGGTTATTTGCATCCCTGTGTCTGTCTGAATTCCCCTTATGCCAACTCTCCCTTTTAGAAAGCCCACAAGGTTGGCAGGTCCACCTCCTGCTGCCAATGTCAATGCATTAGCACTTAGCTTAAGTGATCACAATATGGCAGGCAGGCTCACGGCTTCCTCCCCCTCCTTCATAATGGAAACACTTTAGATAAAGAATGACACCACTAATATATTGCATATACTTACTGTATTGGTCCTATTTTAAGTTATTAGCCCTTGAAAATAGTAACTAAATTAGCTAAGCTGTTGTAGAGTGACCAGTACAGGTGTATGATGATGGTAAGAATGAAGATGATGATGATAAGATAATAACAGTGGTAGTGGTTGCCATAATAATAAAAAAAAAAAGGTGTTTATTGAGTGCTTGTGACTGTTGGTCAGGCATCATTGGACAGTGCATTTTGTTTTATACATTGTACTAGAGGCCCAGTGCACGAAATTTATGCACAGGGTTGGGGAGGTCCCTCAGCCTGGCCTGCACGCTCTCACAATCTAAGACCACTGGCTCCTAACCACCTCTGCCTGCCTGCCTGATTACTCCTAACTGTTCCCTTGCCAGCCTGATCACTCCTAACTTCTCCCTTGCTAGCTGATCACCCCTAACTGCCTCTGCCTCGGCCCGTATCTGGAACCCAGGCTTCCCTCCTACAGCCAGCTGAAGGTGCTTGGGACCGTGGGTAGCTTTGCCCAGGTTGGCCACAGTCTCAGGCACTCGGGACCACAGGTGGCTTTGCCCAGGTGGGCTGCAGGTGCCTGAGACCCTGGGCAAATTTGTTCAGGCCTAACTTAGTCAGGAAGGACATCTGGAAGGTCATCCCAGAAGATGTCCAGTCTAATTAGCATGTTATCCTTTTATTAGTATAGATGAGTTGTTTCTAATTTCACAATAACCCCGAGAGTTTCTTCTAAATTTTAGTTGAAGAAAGAGAGGCTTGAGGCAGCAAAAGGCCTATGGTGGGCAAGTAGAACAGTCTGTCTGACTCTAACATCAAGTGGCATTTCTGGTCCCTGAAAGTTACCTCTATGTTTAACTGCATGTGACAAGGAAAGTTGAAAGAGTTTAATTTTTAAATTTATTTAAAAATATAAAAATAGCCAAAACCGGTTTGGCTCAGTGGTAGAGCGTCAGCCTGCGGACTAAAAGGTCCCGGGTACGACTCCGAAGGTCAAGGGCATGTACATTGGTTGCGGGTGCATCCCCGGTGAGGGGTGTGCAAGAGGCAGCTGGTCGATGTTTCTCTCTCATCGATGTTTCTAGCTCTCTATATCTCTCTCTTCCTCTCTGTAAAAAATCAATAAAATATATTAAAAAATAAAAAATAAAAATAAAAATATTAAAATAGTTTCACTTCTCTTAAACTTTCATTGGAAACCCATAGAGGCAATGCATTTTAAAACGTGAGATACCTACTAGAAGCTAAGGCTGGGTTTCAGTGGATTAAGGTGGGGTTTTTTCATAATCATGATAGCCTAAAAATAAAACTGTGAATATTCTCTCAGTTCCATTATCAAAGATATTTATTCTCCCCTCACCTCCTTATAAGTTCTATAGAGAGGTGTCATTGGCAATATAAAAAAGGCAACATTCCAAAGGTTTACATGATTGTATAACACTATTTTCTTCTCTTTCACAGTTTTTTTTTGGCTTTTTATTTGTTACAGTGAAAAGCACTGAGGTTTTTTTTTGTTTGTTTGTTTTTTTGTTTGTTTGTTTTTAGTTAGCTTCTTTGACTTCATGGATCCGGAAGATTTATTTTTTACATTTTTTTTTTAATCCAAAAGAGAAGGAAAAGCTTACAAATATTAACATGATCTTTGTGAACTTGAAAAACAATTATCATCTACATTGTGACCAAAGGTGGAATAAGTCTGAGCATGACAAAAGCAGATTACTAACCCAGTCACCTATCCGTGATGTTGTCATTAATCCCCTATCATTGGACTACTTGGCAGTTACCATGTTGGTTCACCTGTACAATATTAGACTTGTTGGTCTCCAAGCCTGGATAGGATGCCTAACTTCTAGTAAAGTCGGGGAATCTAAAAAATATCACCTAATGAGGAAATATTGGCAGGAAGAGGAGAGTTCCTAAACGTTGCCTTATAAGAATAAGACTGTTGACCATGAGACCTCTGGTTTGATTTTGAGACTGAAATGATCAGTATTTAATATCCAAAACTGTGGTTCAGAAGGGGAATAACTAAGAGTTAGTAAATACTTTTGTTAATTGCTTACTATGTGCCAGGTATTCTCTAAGTGCTTGGCGTGGGTTTGTTTCTATTAAATATTCATACAACAACCCTATGAATATTTGTATCATTATACCTATTTTATATATAGGGATAGTCATAGAAGAGTTAAATCACTCATCCAAAGTTACACTAATTGAGGAAAGATCAAGTTGGGGTTTGATTCCAGGTAGTTTGGTTCTAGTCTCCACCTGTAACACTCTGCCATGCTGAACAGATCCACAGGACCAGCGTGTGAGTCGAGTTTATTAGAGAGGGGGAGAGGTCTCAGGCCTAGAGAAGTGCAGGTGCTGAGCCAACTCCAGTTTTCCTCTTTGTGAGGCAGCAGCTACCCAATCTCAGAACACCCTGAATCCACAGCCCTACGTCCTGAGCCCTGTGAAAATGGCATCAGAATCTTCCCATGGGATCCTTTGCCTGCTCGGGGGGGGGGGGGGGGGGGGGGGGGGGGGGGCAGAGCCATTCTAATCCTACTCAGAATCCAGAAAGATGGGACATCCCAAAGTCTTCCATTCCTTTTGAGAGTTTTTAATGGGATGAAGCATCACTGACTTAGCCTGATTGAGAGAAAACTGAATCCTGAGCTTGCAGATGCTGGCAAGGAGGATGGAGAAATTCCTGGAAAGGCGGGGCATCCTCAGTGCCATTTCCTCCTTTAGATAATCACAAGAGAACACTGGGAATTCTAGCAGCAGGAGATCTGAGCTAACAGGATCCTAGTACATTGCCCTCCCTTCCTGGAGTCACCTGCTCCTTGTTCCAAGTCACTAGCAGCAATCGTTTCCAAAAAATAATTTTTGAAAAAATACATTTTCATTAATTTAAGAGAGGAAGAGAGAGGGAGAGAGAGCTAGAAACACCAATGGTGAGAGAAAATCATCCATCGGCTGCCTCTACTGTGGATCGAGCCCCAGAACTCAGCCTTGTGCCATGACTGGGAATCGAACCATGACCTCCTGGTTCCACTGAGTTATGCCTGCCAGGCTCAAAAAATAATTTTTAATTTTTTCCTTCACTTACCAAAAAAGAACTGTCTGATGGCCTCTGTCTATTTTAACCTTGGACAACAATCTTCTTAACATTCTTTTTTTGAAGCTTTTGTGCACTATTTCTATTCAACAGCTATCTTCCAGGGTTGGCCCCATTTCATCTTTGAACGAGGAAGACTTACCCAGGAGCCTCTCACACCAAAGCCTGTGGCCATGAGAACCCACAGAGAAATCACAGCAAGGCTTACCCACGTCTGTGGAGCCTTGACAGCCACGGCTGAAAAGGGCTGGAGATGCACAGACTATCATTTATAATTTAGCAGCATTATTTTATTATGGCCACCTCTGCTCTCCCAGGTTTACCTCACATCCGCCTTGGCATTTTAAACAAAAAGACGCTTCCCTCCCACCCTCCTTCAGTTTTTCATCAGCCTGTGTGACGTCTTGTCACATTAGGTCATGTTTGATGTGACATGACACGGGGTGGTCCGGAACTCAACCCAATCCACAGAGAAATCAAGAGGTGGGTCTTTGACCCAAAGCTGAGGGTTGCTGACTGCTTTTTTTTTTTTTTTTAAATCCCTTCAGTTCTTTGGGGAACCAGCTAGGACGGGGGCAGGATTAGCCTCATAAAATGTGACAGTGTTCTATTTGCTGCTTTCATTTTCCCTGCTGATTACCTTGTCAGGGAAGCTGTGGGTGAAATGTTTTTCATCTGGACATCCTCTAACTAGATAGCTACATGCTTTCCACATCCAGGACCGGCAATTTGCAGAGCCCAGTGTAGAATAAAAACGTGCAGCCCCATGTTAAAAATTATTAAGACTTTCACTATCAGGATGGGGACATCGGAGCACTTAGAGGAGCCCTTCTGAGCGTGGGCCCTGTGTGACACTGGCTCCGTGCCTCACACAGGGAAGGCTCCTGATCTTAGGATCACATGCGGGCGTCTTCCTGTCTTTAGAAAGTGCACCTTGCAAGATGGTGCACATTTCTGATGACAGTCTCTCATCCCAGACACAAGAGGGAGAAGAGGAATGTCATTACGATGACATTCAGGGATATTTCAATCAGCACTGATTGCTTCTCCTTAAAGCACAGCAATTTGCTGTGTGGATTCTGTGGCGCCCCCAGCTCTTTCTTATCTCTGTGGACCTCTCCTCCCTGCAACGGATCCTTTATTCACTTTCTTTTTTGTTGTTGTTGTTTGTTTGTTTGTTTTGGTTTGCTTAAAACGCTATGGCAAAGATTTATTTTATTTATTTACTTAATTTTTACATTATGGCTTTTATTCTAAATAAAATCTACCTTGCTTTGTATTGTTGTATTGGTCCTCTGCAAAACAGCAGCAATGTATTGCACAATTAACTGGTACAATTTATGGACTGAAAGAAGGAACCTCTTTTCTTTGAACTTTGTGTGTGTGTGTGTGTGTGTGTGTGGACACTTAACATCTATATCCAAACAAATTCCTTTGGTATATAACTAGGTTTTGAAGTTGGTTGTAACCTCTAAAAGTATACTGTGTATAAAATGGGGAGGGGGTGGGGAGGAATCTAAGAAAGAAAAATGGAAACAAAAAAAAAAAGATCTTTTAAACCAAATATTTTCCTTTTCAAAGAGGTTGGCATGAGAGATCCAACTCTCTGTTTTAAAACAAGGAAAACTGTGTTAAAAATCCTACAAGATCCAGCCCATGAATAAGACCCTGGGTCCCCTCGGCACTGCCAATGTTTAATACCAGCTGGCACCAGAAGCCCTGCTCTGCCGGCCTTTGAGGCAGCAGCCCTGCCTTTGGAGACTGAAAAGGAAATTACCCAATTAAGATGTAATGGCCCTCCAGCCTTCCCAGGCTGTGAGTGAGAGGAGGCGTACTTACAAGCACAGCGCGCCATAAACTTTTATCCGGCTGTATCGCATCAGCAGGGCTAATTGAGCCAGCGCTGCCCTGATGCCCCCTCCACATGCGCAGGCACAGGTGAGGACACAGGGGGCGGAAGGAGCCGGGTAGGCCTGCCCAGGGGTTTAGGAAGATGTTCAGAGGACATGGGGGGTGGGGAGAAGAGACATTAGGATGTAATGTGATACAGAGTTTACCCAAGATGGTTACTATCTGTTCCAAAAGAAGCCCCACTGATCAAAAGCTAGCTATTCTTTAAAAAACAAACAAAAAAAGCATCATATAGGCAGCATGGGTATTTTTACACATTCTCTGGAAATATTAACGCACCCTAATTTTTAAAGGCTTATAACATTTCGAGTGGTTCTAAGACGACTTGGTTTTAATCACCTTTTAATTTTACCACATTTCCTGAGAAAATGACCTTGTTTTCAAAACATGATTTTTGTTTAGGAGGCTTAAGCAGAGTTTCCCATTCCTCCAAAGGCAGGGAGGACGCCCCTCTGTCTTCCCCCTTTGTCCTTACAGACCAGGGCGATGCTGAACAGAAAGGGCTGCAGGCCTGTCAAAGGCTACCTCCAGCCGGGCCTTTGGAGAGGACAAGAGCGCCCCTGGCGGCGGGGGCGGGGACGGCGTGCAGGGCATTGGAGGACCCAGGCCTGCACCAGCGCCTCTGTTTCCTGTTCAGGAGGAGAAAGGCCTCCCTCCACTGGGACAGATAAAAGCAACAGCATCTGAGTGGGGGGCAGAGAAATGGGGATGGGGGGGGGAAAGAGGGTGCATCAGGAATAGGGGTGTGGGGGTGAGTGAGGTGTGCTGAGTGACTGAAGTCAAAGTGTGAGTGTGTGTGTGTGTGTGTGTGTGTGTGTGTGAATGAGTGTGTGTGCGTCAGGAGAGGGGAAGAGGGGGAGAAGGACGCCATGGGACGGAAGAGAAAGACACACTCGGACGGAGCCTGGGCTTTGCTGTAAGAGGGTTGATGTTTTCCCCATCTGCATTTTAAAACCGAGATTCCCTAAACCTCCGTTGTCCAGTACCACAGTCATGCTTACCACGTGGCTACTGAGCACTGAAGTGCAGCCAGCCCAATGGGGATGCGCTCCTCAGTATAAAATACACACCTCAATCAAACCTGATAAAGAGAAGGCAAGCTAATCTACCAGTGTTTGCGCTGATTCGTCTAAAACTGACAATAGTTTGGACATATTGGGTTAAATAAAACATATTCTTAAAATGAACTCCCCCTGCTTTCGATATTCTTAAAATGTGGCTCTGAGAAAACACTTACATGACCTACGTGGCTTGCATGTTTTTCCAGTGGACAAGGCTCCTCTAGTGTGTGTGTAGGGGTGATGGGGCCGTGTGTGTGGAGGGGTTGGAGGAGGGCTGTGAGTTCCTGCCCATATACAATATATATATTTATATCTTAGTGTCTTGGTTACCCTGAAACTTTTCACTTGATCACCAGTCCAGGAAAGGACTCTCTCTGGTTGTCATTTTCTCCATGTCCTGGAGCCCTGCGAAGGAAATATATTTACAAGGCACTTAGGCCTGGCAGCTCTCTTATCTTTCTTAAAATATGGGTGTGGGACTGGTTCTGTGATTGAGCACAAAACCCAAGCTGCTCTTTCACATCATCTTCCAAGCAGGTGGTATTATGTGCCAGGTTATTTATACAGTGAGTCCGGAGCCCAAACAGAGAAAGTAAAAAAGAAAAAAAGTGAGAGAGAAAAAAAATTCTTTACCCCAAATCCGCCATTTCTCCAGGAGCATACAGAGAAGAAAAAGGACATTTGGTGTCAGCAGTAGTTCATTATCTAAATCCTTGGTAACTATACTAAAGCTGTCATGAAAGATAAAAAGTGATTATAATATTAATTGTATCTTCTTGTATTTGTGTAGCACTTTATAATTTAAGAAGCATAACCTCAGTTATCATTTGCTCTCTTTTGATGACTCCCATGACTTAGATGGTTTATCCCCTTTTGCAAAGGAGGTAACAGAGGCTGCATGAGCTGCTGGAGAGGTACAGTCAGCAGCAGCCGGCCATGAATGGACTCCAGGCTAGAAATGGGTTCTGGGAGCATTTTCTCCTCAGTTCCTCTCCTACTTATGGCTTGGTTGGTCTTGCTTAAAGGTACTTGAAGGTGTTTTCTCTGAACACTGTATGATTCAAAAGATAAAACACTTGGCCCAGGGCAGGGGACGAGCAGGGGGAATGGACACAGAGCACACAGATCACTAAAGCAACTGGTCCTGGTCATGTCACTTGAAATCAGTTGGTTTCAGCCATGGTGGTGACAAGGCTGTGATCACCAGAATGGATGGACTGTGAACAAACTGAGTATCCTGGAGGACTTGTTAAAACATGGGTGGATGGGCCCCATTTTTAGATGTTTTGATTTCATAGCTCTGGGATGGGCCTGGTCATTTGCATTTCTATAACTAGTTCCTAAGCAATGCTGATGCTACTGGTCCAGGGGCCACAGCCAGGAAACCACTGCTTTTAGGGTGCTAACCCCATGGCAGAGATTCACAAGGACAGAGGACATAACTGCAGGGACAGGACAAAGTCAATGAATATTTTAGAAGCAAAGCTGGGTTTGTTTTTTTAGAACCTTTTTGAACCCTTTACATTAGTGAATTTCTGGGGTGTAGACAATTTAGGAAACTGGGTCAAGAGGCAATAGGAGGTAGAAGACAGGGGAGAGAGAGAGAGAGAGAGAGAGAGAGAGAGAGAGAGAGAGAGACCAAGAAAGACCAAGAAATACACACGAGACTGATTGATTTAACATGAACTTTTTAAAAGAAAAAGAAGAGCAAATCAATACCACAGTTTCCTGTTGTACACATATTAAGAATAATCAAACAATAAAAAGGTCATTAGTTAGCTATTTAAATGTTTGCAGTATTTCCTCTAAGAAGGGAAATGGCCATTTATCACTGTGGCTGAAGTCACTTAAGAAGTCTAAACACCCAGTTATCCAAATTGGCAGTGCGGGCAGAATCTCCCACTTCTCCCAACTGTGATCAAGCAGTAGGGCTTAAAAAAACAGTCTTTTATATAAAAGCCTGAAAGGGAATTACCAGTTAAGGAATGCAATTAACTGGAGGTCCTTTTCCTATGACATAAGTTTTAAGTAAATGAAAGCAGATAACTGCATTGTTCTGGCTCCCATCCTGGAAGAAGGTGGGCGGGTGAGGGGGGTGGGGACCCAGTTTCCCCTTCTTCTGACACGTCCTTTCTTCATTTTCCCCCACACCCGCTCATTTGTTTTTGTCTGTGCACTTCTGAGTTATAAAAGCGGGGACATGCAGTGAAATGACAAGTATTATGTAGCCATGGTCAAAAATTAAATTACCCAAAGTACATTAACAAAAACCCTTGCTTTAAGAAAAGCACTCTCTTATTTCAAATCTGGGACAAATGACATTTTCAGCCAAATGGTTTTCTGAGACATTAAGTTGTTCGTAGTGACGGAGTGAAACAGTTGGGTAATTACCAAGCAGTGTGTCACTTCGGAGAATAATTTCCCATTTAGGAGAGAGAGCAAGAAGCCAGTTTTCTCGGGAAGTCCTTTCTGATTCGGCGGGTTTGGACAAGGAAGGAGAGTGGCGTCTAGCTCCCGATTGTCATAAATAGGAACCTAAGGAGCACACACAGCCTGCACACGCGTAGCGTGGTCTCAGCACCGTTGAGGAGTGGGCCTCTTTTCTGCCCTGCTCAGGTAAAAGTCAGGGAGCGCAGCCATAGAAAGCTATGGCCAGCACATTCTTTTCACGGGTGAAATTTATAGAGTAATGTATCTCCTTTGAGCATGACTACTGTTAAACCTGGAGATCAAGCAGAGTGACACTGAGTATATTGCTTTATCAATTGGATCCGTTCAAGTGAAAAATGCTGATCAGGCCATGCCTGTCCCTGGGGTGCAGAAAACCCTACTTCAACTCTTGAATGGTCGATACATAAAAGTCAAATTCATTATAATTTGTAGCTTTTTTTTTTTTTTCCCTTGGAGAAGTACACAGTTCTCAGTACATCAATATCAACTCCTAAATCCACATCGGATGGAGCGGGTACAGCACAGTAATTCAATCTCTTTACACTTAATATGGTCAGGAAGGGAGAATGAAAACAGCCTCTTGTAAAATGATAGAAAAAAACAGGATGCAATCACTCTGGTAGAGCGGTGCAAAGGAGTCATTTTACACCATCCGTTACCAGGGCAACAAAATACAGTGAGCCCTATACATCTAACAGGTGACATTTTAGCTAAGAAATTGCTTTTTTGGTATTTTTTCTTTCTATGAAAAACAATGTTACCGGCGTTTTCACTTGTCATGTACTATAGGGCAACATATTCCTGCTGACAGACCCATAATGGAAAAACCGAGCAGTTAAATAGTATTACAGTCCTAACTTTTTGGATGCATGTTAATATGCTCTTTAAAGAGATTTCAGACATTTTCAAACACCCTGGAGATTCAAGGGACTGGAAATCTTGGCATGCGTCTAGGCATTCAACTTAATATTATAAAGGTTTTACGGAATGTAATGCAGTTGTTTTTCTTAGGTAGCTGGAAGAGATAATTAACTCCACCCACCAACCCACCTCCAAAATTCACCCAGTGTGGTCATTAGAAAATGTGTGTTAGTCCTCCCTTCCATTTTATTTCCCATCTAAGGATTTTGTTTCTGCCCTAAAGGTACTCTAGGTCTTCGATTCAAAAATGAACTATTCAAATTTGTGGCTGGGTCATTATTTGGCCTTTTATGATGTTCTTTTTGAACCACTGATACACAAGACTAAAAACTGAAAGCTAGGATAGAGTTAGAGAATGTAGTACAAACTTCCCTCTTTACAGATCAACAAACCAATGTACAAAAGGGCAGAGAGCAGTAGAAATGGGACCAGAACCCAGGTCCCCTAACGCTGAGGCCAGTGCTCACACAATTACTGCAAAGTCGTTCAGATATTTATTGAGCAGCTGCTGCATGCCCAGCCTTCCGGAATGCAAAATTGGACAGAGCACAGTCCCAGGCTGCCAAGCTGCCTATGTGGTGACGAATAGTAATAAATACAGCAGGCTAGGTGCTCCTGTGAAGACCTGACCAAGGCACTGCTGGGAGATGGAGGTAGAAAAGCTGCTATTTTAAGCGAAGGTTACGTTAGTTAGGTTAATATAGCTACACTTTCTTTTGGGGTAACCTTTGTTCATTTTAAACTTGGAAAATTCTTCACATTTCCAGAATGATAATAAGAATTCACTACCTTTTCATTTAAAAAATATATATATATATTTTATTGACTTTTTACAGAGAGAAAGGGAGAGGGATAGAGAGTTAGAAACATCGACCAGCTGCCTCCTGCACACCCCCTACTGGGGATGTGCCCGCAACCAATGCACATGCCCTTGACCAGAATCGAACCTGGGACCTTTCAGTCCGCAGGCCGATGCTCTATCCACTGAGCAAAACTGGTTTCAGCTACTTTTTCATTTTTAAAAGTAGTATTTTTAAAGTAGTTTTGAGCCGAAACCAGTTTGGCTCAGTGGTAGAGCATCTGTCTGCGGACTGAAAGGTCCCAGGTTTGATTCTGGTCAAGGGCATGTACATTGGTTGCAGGCACATCCCCACTAGGGGGTGTGCAGGAGGCAGCTGATAGATGATTCTCTCTCATTGATGTTTCTAACTCTCTATCCCTCTCTCTTCCTCTCTGTAAAAAATCAATAAAATGTATTTAAAAACAAACAAACATTCAGTTAAAAAAAAAATAAAGTAGTTTTGAGGGTTTTTTCCCCCCTTTACTTTCCAAACTATCTCTAACTTTTTCTGTATGTGAGTTATGCACTTAGTCCCTTTTCCTTAAGTACATAAAAAGTTTTAAATAATTGTTTATTGAATAATAATTTTCCTTTAATTATTTACAACATCACTTTCTAAATATAAATACTTGCCCATCCTATGTTTTTATTTCCTAGCAAAACAGCTGCATTTTAGATAGATACCAATTTATTCAAGTATAAGTAGAAAGCAATTCTGACTGAGATAACATGGCTTTGTGTGTTATTAAGTGAGAATCTTCATTACTCAATTAGATTTTAAGTATTTGTATTTTTCATAGCAAACAATAATTTTATGAATCTCAATTTGTGAATTTGTGAACTATAGCAATAAGCGGTACCTTGCATATCAGGCTTATATTTTCTAATTTTTGTGTTTTGTGGTATAATTCACACTCCTCTCAGAGTTCCTATAATTACAGATGAAATATTCATCACATATTCTGAATATAAAAGGTGTTATAATGAAAATGTAACCTACAAAATAGCAATAGAGGAATCCATGACAAGATGTAGATAACAATATGACCACAGTTAACAGGAACACCCAACTGGCAATATACTAGAACGAGTGGTACCATTTAATCTCTTATTCTTCAAAGTTATTTAGGTGTCTCAAGTGAAAGTTGTAAGAGAAGTAAAAAGCACTGTAGTTAGAAAGATGATAACAACACACACCAAGGGAATAACTAATAGAATACAATCCAATTCCTGTAAAAGTTTAATAACTGATTTCCTGACGTTTTAATTCGGTGAAATGAAAAGCTACCAATATTTAATGGGGAGGGGGAGGGAGGGGAAAGCTTTGAAAACTAGGCTACAATCTTTAAATTGTATGTCAGTAAAATATAGTATATTTTATATTTTTGTCAGTTTGTCAATAAAAATATTTTTTTCATGTTGGCATTTTAATTCTAGTAAAATGTATGAAGAATACAACCTTTATTTTCAACTCTTATAGCAACTATATAATTTCGGTGAGCCACATCAATGATTATAAAGAATAAATGGTTATTAAAATTGGAACCTTCCTTTCCTTTCCTGTACCATTTTCTCTTTCTGCCCAATGTCAACTCCTTAAAGCAACCCTACCATCATAGAACGCACGTAAAAATGATTAATCCCCAGGGACTACATGTCCCTAACACTATTGCCATTTGACTCCTTTTAATTCATCCTCTATTTCACTAATGGAGTGATCTTATATTCACAGACCAGGCACAATTGCCCTTACTCAATGGAACAAAGTCCAAACTCATTGGTTTTATGTACAGCCTGACCATCAGCTACTTTTCCACCTTGATCTTCAGTTCCTGGCCAGCTTCTGCTCTGCCCACTCTGAAAACCTCATGTTCTGTGGACAAACTCTATGTATTTGCTTACCCTTGTACCAGACTGTTATTCTGCAAACCTTTGTTCCTGAGGAATTGCTGATGGGATGTAAATATTTTTAAAAAGTCTTCTCATAGTGTATTAGAAATAGACGTAAGCATAGAAAAAACCAGCCTTGCCAAATAAGCTGTACCCAAAGTTCAAGGACAGTGGGAAAAAAATAAGTCAGCTTAACCTCAACTGGCATTTACAAGATTAACTAGGGTTTGCAGTTCACTTGGAAGGAAACCAACTGGCTTTAAGATAATTAAGTGCTACCATCAAAGAAGGATTATGCAGGTGCCAAATAAGGTTGTCTGGGACACCAAATCCCTCCCTATTTACAAAGTCCTAAAAACATGAAGAACCCTCGCAGTATTTGTGATATTCTAATTCTGACTAAAGGAAGACTTACATAGGGATCTAGATGGAGGAAAGAGAGCAAACATAAGAGATACACGTTCCTATATTTTTTAAACCTTAGTATGTAAATCCAAGATTTTGAGTATTTAAGACATTTGTATTCTCCCTCTGACTCTTCTTAAGTTAGTATAGGCAATAAATCCTGTAGTTGCCCATCCACATGCCTTATCTCTTCTGAAAAACAGATATTATAGATCAGAAAGGAAAAAAGCTTGCTCTTCTGGTCTGAGAAATGAGCGTTTTCTTGTTGGCCTGCCTTTACCAATGCCCAGGAGGGTGGGTCCACCCAGCAGTGTAAAGGTAAGTGTAGCAGAACCAGTGGCTACTACCTCATTCTTTAGAGTCCGCTTGAAAGCCACTGGCTCTCTGGGTTGTAAAATGTGTCTTTGATTCCTGCAGACAGGTTTAATTGCTTCTTACATTTGTCTGCAGCACTTTGTACAAGCCCACAACATAATATTTTGCATTGCATACTTTAAAAAATTGAATTTCTTAAGGGTGAGAGCTAGAGCTTCATCTTTTATTGTTCCCATGCCTTGAATACGTTTTGCATTAGAAAAAAAAAAGTTTTTTTTTTCCCAAATTAAATTGTCAAATTAGACAATGCATTTATAAGTTTCCAAGTTGTGTTCAATCCTCTTTATCCTTCAACTTTATTACCATGGTTTCATGAAGAGCTTCTCTGCACCATAGCCTGTGACCAATAACCTTCTTTCTCTGAACTCCCATTAAATTTATTCTTAGTGTTTTATAGTTTGGACCTTAATTATTTCTCACACAGTCGTTCTCACTTCCTTGGTAGATAATTGGGTTCTTCAAGATAATAATCACATTTTATCCTAAGAAATGTCTACCACAACACTGACATCTGAGAAATATTCAGTAAATACCTGTTGATTAGTGTACTTAGGCCAGTATCCTAGTTTCATTCAATATATTAATACCTAATATATAATTTAAAGAATAATGGTAACAAACAAATAACCTATAATCAAATTTATAAACTTCTGAATTGCTTTCCCTCCTGGCATCATAGTTAAGAGCAACACTTGGGCCGAAACCAGTTTGGCTCAGTGGTAGAGCGTTGGCCTGTGGACTGAAAGGTCCCAGGTTCGATTCCGGTTGGGGGCATGTACCTTGGTTGTGGGCACATCTCCAGTGGGGGAGGGGGGTGCAAGAGGCAGCTCATCGATGTTTATGACTCTCTATACCTCTCTCTTCCTCTCTGTAAAAAAATCAATAAAATAAAATAAATAAATAAAGAGCAACACTTGGGAATCAGGCTGACATTGATATGAATCACAAATCTGCTCCTTGCTATAATGTGACTTTGAATTTAATCTTTTTAAATATCAGTTTTCTGGGATATGAAATGAGGATAATAAAAGTCACTACCACATAGAATTGTTTTGTGAATTAAATAATAAAATGCATTGAAAACACATAGAGAATGCCTAGCACATAATAAGTGCTTGAGGGAAGATAGATATTATTATTATTATTATTATTATTATTACTACAGGCCCAATGCATAAAAGTTGCATCAGCTGCCTCACAACCCTGGCCACCTAAGCTGTAGCCTCGCCCCCCACACACTGGTATTTCCAGAAGATCATTCTGCCATTCTGTCTAATTAGCATATTAGCTTTTTATTATATAGGATAATTATTATCATCATTATCATTATCACCAGAGGCCTGGTGCATAAAAATTCATGCACTCGGGGAAGAGGGAGGGGTCCCTCAGCCCGGCCTGCCCCCTCTCACAGTCGAGGAGTCCTCAGGGGCAGGAGACACTCCCATGACACCTCTGACAGACACCACTGCCAGCAGCTCAAGCCACAACTGGCCCTGGTTACCTGAGCCCCAGGCGGCCCTGGGAAGCTGGGCAGCCACCATCTGAGGCTTGCCTGCACCTCCGGCTGGTCCTGGACAGCTGGGCAGCCACCATCCGAGGCTTGCCTGTGCCTCGGGCCAGTCCTGGGCAGCTGGGGGCCTGAGGAGCTCGAGGGGACTGGGGGACTCCAGAGGCAGGTGTGCAGAGCAGCTGGACCCACCTGGGGGTGGGGCTGAGGGGACTGGATGCTGTCATCTTGTGGATGTGGGCGCTGCCATTTTTGAGGGCATGGCAGTCAATTAGCATATTCTCTCTTTATTGGCTGTGTGCACTGCCAACTTTGTGAGGGTGTGATGGTCAATTAGCATATTCCCTCTTTATTAGATAGGATTATTATTACAATTTCAAGAAAACTAATCATCAGCCCAGGGAACTTTGAGCAGATCTTTAAATTGCTGAGAATATTTTTCGTTTAAAATCATTCCCTCCTCTCTCCCTCCACCCCCCTCACCCCCCACCACTAGAAAAACACATATAAGTGACTAATATGAAGCTACTGGAAATAGAAGGATTTTTTAAAAATTATACAAAAGTATACATTTGGGGGAAATGTGCTATAAGAAACTCCAAAAGGCACAAGGTAATAAAAAACCTGAAAACTATTTTAAGTATCAACTTAAAAAAAAAATACATATATATATATATATATATATATATATAGATATATATATATATATATATATATATATATATATATATATATATATATATATATTGATTTCAGAGAGAAATGGGGAGGGAGAGAGAGATAGAAACATCAAAGATGAGAGAGAATCATTGATCAGCTACCTCCTGCACTCTCCCAATTGGGGATCGAGCCCACAGCCGGGGTATGTGCCATTGACTGGAATCAAGCCTGGGAACTTTCAGTACAGAAGCTCGACACTCTATCCACTGAGCCAAACCAGCTGCAGGGGGGGCGGGGAGAGGGAGGGAGGGTATCAACTTTTTTTTTTTTTTAATCTGAAAACTAGTTAGAATCTTGCAGCAACCTGGACAGAACTTAGGGAACATGGCTAAGTCATATTAAGCAGAGCAGGATTGGTCCCATTTTCACTTACCCTAGTCCCTGCCCCCACTTTTCAGCTCAGAGATAGTCTTGAAAATTATAGCCCACACTACTGACACCTATTCCTGAGGAAGCAGAAGAATCTCATTTGCAAAGACTTGTGTATAATAGGTCTGTCTTTTGCTTCTGTTGAAGAATTTCTCAAGTGTATTAATCTTGGCTAACTGAGAATATACCCAGACAAAGTCGCTGTCCTGTGGGCATGTGTCAAATCTACAGGCACCTATTTTAGTGGCTGCTTCTTGAGTCAATGAATAGCAATTGTGGCAAATAATACACTGACCAAGACCGGGGAAGAAAGGCTGGATAATTGAAAAACTCTGATGTAGCCCCAGGAATTTAGAAGAGCCTGGTCTGTTAATATGCCCAAGAATTACCCAAGAAGTTCTAAGCTCTTAGTAGCTGTCTTAGAGGCTATAAATGCCCTAAAACACAGAGAGCCTCTTTGCAAACCCTGGGAGATCTTTTTTGTTTGTTGTAGTTCCAAGAATGTTAGAAAATCTCTAATCAAGCACTAGTGGACCATTAAGCTAGTGGGATGGATGTCTCAGTAGTCATGCACAACAAAGAACACAGAATTTACAAAAGTGGTTTAGCAAAGTCCCTAAACAGACAAACCAAAAATCACCACAATCAGTAGCAACAGTAAATCCTGAGGACAAGGGAGAATCTGATTTTCAGACTTAACATAGTAAACATTAAAATTGTCTAGTTTTAAACAAAAGAAAAATAGGCATGTAAATAAATAAAAGAAATATTGGTCATACACAGAAAAAAAGCAACCAATAGAAGCTGTCTCTGAGAAAGCTCACACATTAGACTTATTAGACAAAATCTTTAAGTCAGCTGTTTTAATGTGTTCAAAGAACTAAAGGAAATTATTTCTAAAAATACTAGAGAAAAGCATAGGAATAATATCTCATGTATAAAGAATACCAGTAAAGAAATAGAACTTATAAAAAGGGAAACAAATAGAAACACTTGAGTTACAATGTATAGTAATTAAAATGAAAAATATACTACAGGGGCTCAGCAGCAGATTTAAATAAGTAGAATAAAGAGTTAGTTAGCTTGAAGATTGATCAATAGACATTATGCAGTATGAGAAATAGAAAATAAATATCAGTTACCCAAGCTGTTCTTGTTATACAAGGACCACCCCCCCCCCCCCCCCCCCCCCCCCCCCCCCCCCCACACACACACACACCCAACCCTTTAAGGTTTCTTTTAAAGTTGCTCATCTTTTCTTGAAAAGAACAAAATCCTGGATTATATCAGTTCACTTTGGCAACAGGAAAAATGAGACATTTCATGTTAATAGAAATGGAATCCTTCCATTTATATATTTCACTAAGGGTAGAGAACTTTCAACATTTTAAACATTATATTTTTTAAAATATATAATAACCATAAATTTTCCCTTTAGTTTAATTGTTAAAAGCATTTAATTAATAAAAACATTTGCTTGATAACTTGGTTTCATGCATAATATGACATTCTATAATGGAAGAAACTAAAAAGAGAGATGGGTGTAAAAGATCAGATGAAAATGGGAGTAGAAAGTGATATGGATGACTAGAGTCTAGACAGTTTGGTTGACCAGGAGGGAGATTTCGTTAGGTAATTTGTGGAGAAGAACCAGAAATGTAGAAAAAAGAAAACTCAAATAGAAGTGAGAAGGAAAGGAATGTGAATATTAAAAAAATAATAATAATAAATAAAGGAAAATACAGTTTTAGGGGAATGGCCAAGTACTAGTATGTATGTCAGCTTTCTGGAGGTGACATTTGATTTAATAATCTTGCTTACTTTGCCCCTCTTTTTATGAAGGATAAACAATTACATAGGTTAAAAACCATGGGGTGCCATTTGGACAGTGGGAAGAGGAGAGAAAGATAATAACATTTTGACTATTTTCTTTCTCTAGACCAGCTCTGGCCAGTATTGACCAATAGCCACATGAAGCTATTGGTTATGTGGGAATAGCTATTATGATATGCTGTAAATGTAAAATACACACCAGGTTTGGAGCAGTTAGTAAAAACATACGGACATGAACATAAAATGTTGGATTAATAACATTTAGCATTGGGTAATTTAAAATTTAATTGTCTAAATTATTAAAAATTGTGGTAAAGTGCACATAGCATAAAATTTACCATTTTAAGTGCATAGTGGAGTGGCATTAAGTACATTCACATTGTTGTGTAATCACCTCCATCATGCACCCACAGAGATCTTTTCAACTTGCAAAACTGAAATTTTGTAACCATTCAACCTATGTCCCTTCCCACATGCTTGTGGAAATCAACATTCAAATTTTTATTTGTATAAATTTGACAACTCTACGTTAAAATGATACTATTTGGTTTGTTGAGTTAAATAAAATATATTTTTAAATATACTTTTAATTTTTTGTTTCTTTTTTTAAATGTAGCTATTAGAAAATGTACAATAAAATTACATATGTGGTTCACAATATATTTTGGTTAGATAGTGTTACCACACACAACTATTTAAACTTAAATAAATAAACATTAAATAAAATTAAAATTTCAGTTTATTTGCAACAGCCAGATTGCATGTGCTCAATAGCCACATGTCCCTAGTGGTTACCATATTAAGCAGTGCAGATAGAGCACATTTTTATCATTACAGGAAGTTCTGCTGGATGGTACTATGATATAAAACCCAACTAAATAAACAACCAAATGAAAACAAGAAAATCTAAAACAAAGTGATAATCAAGAAAGTAGTTCTTATAGCCAACAAGGGAAACTGACAATTAAATTATGATGCAAAGATTAAAAAAATATAGTGAAATTTGCAAACTGTGTTATTTATTTTTAAAATACTTGGGGAAGAACACATGACTTCAGATGTTTCCCCATGAAATTTTAGACACTGCCACCAAATGTACATTACTGTGTACTGTCATAAGTCAGCTAAAACACATATAAAACATATGTCATGTCAGTCATTAAGAAGAAGGGTATAATTACACTTTTAAATGTGGCAAAGCATTTTGAAAATAGTGTATAATTTTCTTGAGCAGAATTTTGTGAACATATCTTTCCTGGAGTGTTTATACAGCTTGACACCTTTAGGTTTGTTCAATTAAGAGCCCACTGTGAACAAGCCAGCTTCAGACAAAAGAAGCAATTTTGTCCTTTCATGCCATTTCATTGAGAGAACCAGAAAGAAGTAGTGAGGTAGGCACAGAGTTGCATCAAGACAGGAGAAGGAGATGGTACTAACAGATTAGAGCAATCAGCTGGAAACTTTGTAAGGTTTGTTTGTAGTAAATAAATAAATTTTTAAAATTTATTTTTAACTTATATGTAGTTGGTATACAATATTATATTGGGTACTAGTGGCTCAGTGCATGAAATTCGTGCACATTAAAAGAGGATTAATTAGAGGAAATGTTTAATATTGCTATTTGCCCTTTCTCTATAATATTGTAAGTGTCAGAGATGAAAGATAATTAGTAAAATGTATATGAAAATCTTCCTTCTGTCAGAGTCGGGGTGCACCACGGTACCCAGAGTCAAGTCCCCACCCACCCATGGCACCTCAAAATTGCATGAAACCCAGACCCAGACAGCTCCACCCCCATTGGGTGAAATCCAGACCCGGCCACCCCCACCCTTGTCAAACCCTGCAGGGCAGGGGAGCACAGCTTCAGGTGCCCTGTCAAGCCCTGCTGGGAGGGTGTGAGTGACCTGAGTTCCCCTGGCCTGGCACCAGGGTTGAGGGGCACAGCTGAGGTCCCGTGTCAAGCCCTGCCAGGCAGAGGGGCCGAGCCTCAGGTCCCCTGCCCCGGCCCAGCACCACACAGCCTCAGGTCCCTGTTTACTGCTCATTAAGGCTCTTACAGGAACTCAGCCTCTGCTATGGGTGCAGCCATCTTGTGTTATGGAAACCCTACCTCCACTGTGGGGCGCTGCCATCTTTGTGATGGCGTGGCAGTTAGTTTGCATATTCCCTCTTTATTAGATAGGATAATAGCCTTAGGTGTACAATATAGTGATTCACCATTTTTATACCTTACAATGTGATCATGTCACAAAGTTTAGTTATCATCTGTCACCATGGAAACTTATCACCATATTATTGACTCTATTGCCCTTACAAAAATAAAATTTTAAAAATCGTGACCACCCGGCCTGTGTAGCTGTGATTGAGCACAACCTATGAGTCATGCAATCACATTTTGATTCCTGGTCAAGGCACATGCCTGGATTGCAGGCTGGATCCTCAGTGTGAGGGGAGGGATTTGTAGGAGGCTAGCAATCAATGATTCTCTCTCTTCATTGACGTTTCTATTGCTTCCTCTCCCTCTCCTTCTCTAAAATCTAATTTTAAAAATATGTTTTTTAAATTGCTTGTGACCAAGATGTTAACATAATAAATATGTAGCTTATCCTATAAAAGTTGAAGTCTTTGTACTTTTCTTTTACAGCTCTCTTAAGGTATTATTTATATAAAAAATAACTGTACATATTTAATGTATACAATTGTTGTGTTTGGACATATGCATACACCTGTGATACCATCACCATAATCAAGGTAATTTTACATATCCAACATCTCCTAGTATTTTCTTGAGAATACTATTTATACTTCTTATACAATTTATTTTGCATTAGATTGTTTATTTTATTTTCCAAAAAGTTTTAGCTCTCCCTTTTGTATTTCCCATTTAGTTTAAATGCTTGTGATATTTGATCACACACTTAAGTTCTCATCTAATATTCTGGTATGTATGGAGTATTAAGGATAACATTAGGCAATTCCTATATTTTTGCCATTAGAACATAGCCACTGAATCAGACAACCATGGACTTGAACTGGGACTCTGCTAACTAAAAAATATATAACTATAACATTTTTAGAAGTAGAAAATCAATTGTTATCAGGTCTAAAATGAACTTATAAGAAGAAAAAAAAACTGTCATAATTCAATAATTTAAATTGTATTGATTTTCTGATATGTTATATTGTACAGTGAGAAATATTAATTACTGAAGACATTAAAAGGGTATCCTATATAATAAAAGACTAATATCCAAATTGGCCAAATAGCGGAACAACGGTATGACATGTGCTGACAATGAGGGGATGTGTGCAGAACATGGAGGGCATTGGCCACCGTAGGACAGTGGAGCAGGTGAGCCAGGGCACCAGACCAAGGCAGAGCGCAGGCCACTATCATGAGGGTGAGCCTCTGGTGGTTACTAAAAAGTCTTTGTTCCTGTGCATCCCAGTCCTGCCTGGCGCTGGCACCTGCTGCTGGTGCCAGCCCTGCTTGCACCCACTGCCAGCATTGGCCCCAATCACTCTGCACCATCAGCAGGTGCAATTGGGGCAGGTGCCATCAGCACGTGGGAGTGGTGGCAGGGGAATGGTACTGCTGGTAGACAGGGTCGGGGGAGGGGGCTTAAGGCCATGGCCGGGGGAGGGAGGCTGGGCAGGGGCATGGATGATGGGCCGAGACCCACCCCTGTGCTTACTGCACCTCAGCCTCATGGCCCACAGTTCCTTTCAAGGTGCACGAATTTGTGCACTGGGCCCCTCATTTATTATATAAGTCCTTAGAGTGGGCAGAAGCCATTTGTTGGACATTCCCGAGGGCTCCCAGGCTGCCAGAAGGATGTCTGACTCCAGGGAGCAACCTAATCCATCAATTGGACATCCACCGAGGGGTCCGGACTACAAGAGGGTGCAGGCTGGGCTGAGGGATTCCACTGAGTACACAAAGTTTTGTGCACTGGGCCTCTAGATATATAATGTTTTCTTTGTGTTCTTGTCTCATTCTTTGCTTTTGGTGCCATTCTTTTTCCCCCAAGCATGGTCTTGGATCCTCCCAACAAGGATTTTGGAGGCAGCTCAAGATTTTGGATAGTCCCAACATACTATTTCTTTTCATCTTCCTCCTCTAGTCCTCATTATTCAACTTTACTCCCTTCAGGGCTCTCATCCAGCTTCCATTGTCCAGACATAAAACCCAATAGTTTGAAAAAGCTAAAAGAGCCTTATCTTCCCCTATCTCTCAAAGAGGGATATGCCTTCTTTGTTTATTTCATGGAGATATAAAAACAACAACAAATAAGTTAATGTATAAGTTAATGTACAAATTCTAAATTTAGAGTTATACAAATCTAGAGTATTATTTTTAAATTGTGCCATTAAACGCATTCGTTGTCAGGACATCTTCTGTAGTACCTAACAAGGCAGATTATCCTTAGCAAGAAAAACACGTACAAAGAAATGTAAATTTTTTTTTTTCAGCTTGCAATGAACTTCTGTTCAGTTTTGTCTCTCCTGTATGGCCAGAACTAGGCTTTATAATTGGCATTGGTCGAGACAGTAACAACAATTACAGAAACTGAGAAAAAAAGTCTCTTGCCCAGCTAGATAAATGGGAGAAAGTTTAAATGATGGAAAGATTTTGAAAGTGTACATGAAAACCCCTTACTGGGTCACCATTACTCAAAGAATAATATTTTTCAGGCCTGCTGAAAATAAAAAATTCACAGCTATCCTGCTGACATTGTGAGAAAGAAAACTTCAAAGTAAACCTTGAAGAAATGATTTTTAAAGCAGCAGAGTTGAGGCTTGACCCAGTAATAGATTTTGAAAGGGTGTTTGGTATCTCCGTGGTAAGTCGGGATGTCCAATAGACACAGCTCCAGACCCGAATACAAACAGGCTGGAGGTGCCTTAATAGTGATATTGATTGACTATAAACAAAGACAGACGAAAGTAACCAGGATAGCAGAGAAAAATGTATTTTGGGAAAAAGGTTATTATGCTCCTTTGGGATGACTAATACCACAGCTATAGAAATTCATTTTACAACAAATATTTTTTGAGATCCTACAATGTGTCAGGCACTGTGTAAAAGATGCATTTCTAACCCTCAAGGCATTTTCAGGCTAGTTTATGTGTTTTAGGGAGGTTGGTAGAAGGAAGAAAGAATCCATGGCCTACCCACAAAAATCAAACCTACCACTTTAACATTATCAGCAACCCTCACTCTATTGAATTGCTCTGAAGAAAAGAACTATGCCACACAGAATGACTCTCATTTTGTTTCTGTCACAAAATAGCTGGGTAACTTAGAGGAGTCACTTCACTTTTCTGGGTCTTAATTTCTTCTTGGCCAAATATGGGACAGGCTGGGGGCAGCAGGGACAGCAGAAAGACAGTAAGCAAGAGTTATTTCTAAATCTTCTAAATCATGAAATGTCAATTTGGTGGGGAAGTGTTTGCAACGCAATATCAGGATGTGAAGTCTAGTGACATCTGAGAACAGAATATAAAGTCTCACTCCTTGCAAGAATCAATTTGGAGCAAACCTGCAGGTGAACTTATTCCGGACACATGAGGCGGTTGCCAGAGTGCCTCCATCCCATGATCACTGCGCTTCCCTGGCCTCCAAGCTCCTGTCTATAAGCTGGGCAGAAGTAGCCCCACAGTTGGGCAAGGGAAAATGTGGAGCTCAGTGAAGCTCCTTTTCCTTGACTCCCTCTGGATGGATATTTTCCAAAAACTGAGGTTTCACTGGCTATTCTGGAGTCATTCAATCTGGAGTAACTCTATGGAATGGAATGCGTAATGGGGCTGAGGTTTCTCTTGAACTGCTCATAAAGTGAGTTACCTCCCAGCCTTGCTTGTCTCTGTTCCAGTCTGCTGTAGGTAGTATCTCTCAAAGAACACACTCTGGGTGAACTGAAGCAAGAAAAGTAGAGGGGGAAAAAACAACCTAGTTGGGACCGCCATCTTATAAAGGCAATCCTGTGCTTCGCAGACGCTGGGACTTCATGGTCACACACCAATTAAAAAAATATTTAAGCACCTGGTGTAAGACAAGTAGTGTTCTAGGGATGAAGAGATGGACAGTATAAAAAGACGATTTGAGCCCAGCCAAGGTGGCTTAAGAGTTAGGGAGTCGACCTATGAACCAGGTGGTCATGGTTAGATTCCAGGTCAGGGCACATGCCTGTGTTGTGGATCCCAGTAGGGGGCAAGCAAGAGGTAGCCAATCGACGATTCTCTCTCGTTATTGATGTTTCTCTTTCTTCCTCTCCCTTTCCCTCTGAAATCAATAAAAAATATAGTTTAAAAAAAACTTGATTTTGCAATCTAAAGGGTGAGAGAGGCAGCACAAATGTTAAATCTAACCAAAAAAAATCACTTCAGATAGCGACAACTGCTATTACACATCACAGCTCTACACCTGATTCTGGCTGTGGCTGTGGTAACAGCTTCTATGCAAGCTTCCACCAGCTTCCTACAGGTACACTTGCTGGAGCCTTCCCCTGGGCCTAATGTTTACCCTAGAGCTTCTAGCCTGGATGCCCATGGGAGGGCGCTCATTCACAGAACTGCCACCCTTGAGCACTGTTCAATGGAAGATAAATGTGCCTCCTATTTTGTCTCCATGGAGGAAAGTTCTGAGATATGTTTCATTGGGCACCCAGAAGGTTGCACCAAATGGAAAATGCATTCTTGTATTTACTTTCCTTCACTGCTTCCCTCTCCTGTCCCTCCCTTTGCTCCTTGAGATCATTTCCATATAAACTGCCTTCATGCAAGCTTCTGTCTCACGTTCTGCTTTATGGGAACATCTAGGTCACTGTACCATCCAAAACACTTGTGCTTCTGCAGGTTTGTCTACTGGTGTAATCCTTACAGCAGTGCAGAATATAATTGGGGTGAGCAGGTGTTGGGGGTGGGGGAAGAGAGGGAAAGTGTAAGGGGATTAGAGGAAGAAACTTGAGAATTGTGTTTCAAGTATGAAATTCCTTTGAAGACAGGCAGTTTATAGTAAAAATTCATGGAAATTTTGCATGCTTCACAATAATTCCATTTATGTTTTGACATAAAATAATTAGCTTTATAACATCTCCCTATCTAAAGTCATGCCATAACTTACTGGCTGGCCTCATTGTTTCTAGTGTTGCCACATTCAAACCATGCTTCACAGTATCATAATGATTAAGTCTTTCCTTGGCTTATAACTTTTAAAGGGACAGACCATTTGATGAAGTTCAAACTCCTTAATGCAATTTATAAAGTCTTGTGTGATTTGGCCCATGCTTACATCCCCCAGACATTTGCTATCTTCTCCTTGACATTTATCATCCAGCCATAATGAATTTCTTTTAGTTCTCTAAACTCTCCATGTTCTTTTACCTCCAGGAATCTACTAACTTTATAAAATCAGTCTATAGACCTCACTCCATACTCTACATCCTGCCATATATTAGTTCTTCACTCCTCAGCTTCCTCCTACAAAAATGAATCCCCATTTTTTTCTGAGTTAGATGCCCCTGTTACATCCTAATCTTCACCCATCATGACATGTTTCATTCATTTGTTCTTGCCTATTTGTCTAGATCTCCCATGAAAGGAAAGCATGGGCAACTGGTCACCCCATTGGTCCCTAGTGCTTAGGGCTTTGCACAAAACAGGGAACAAAGCTAATGACTATCAAGTTAAGGTCCTTAGACTCGGTGAGTACAAATATTGTTCTTCACACCTAAGATTTTAAGCAACTCTTGCAAGCTCTTTTACTCTTACTTTCTTCTGCTATACATTGTGGAGAGAATACCTTACTATAGGAGGATTAAGAATAGATGAGATAATTTATGCAATTTAGTATAATGACTGATCATTAGAAAATACTTAATACATGACAGTTTCTGTTATTCTAGTAATAATAATTATAATTATTAATGTAGAATATATATTCAAACTGACATATAAGATAATAATTATTATAATTATTAGTCATTCTATATGTAAGTTTGAAATGATCAAATGAATGCAAGATACAAATATTTTATACCTCCTTCCATTTGTTAATGAGTAAAGAATTTAAAAGTAAATTATATAATTTAAGTTAAAAATCATTATCTATGCAGAGATCACTATCATATAGGAATACCTTCTGCAAAACTCTTATGAAAAATATAGCCCCCCTTTTCATATAGTTGTAAGGAAAATATCTAAAATCTGGCTTAAAAGTCAGAAGACTAAATAGAAATGAAGAAAGGTAAGACAAGGAAAGTTAGAAAAGACAGCCTGTGCCATTTTTTAATGTCGGTACTTAAGTTTTCCTATTCCCAGGCCCAAGGAAACTGCTCTTTCCTGATACCTCACCCATTCAGACTTACACATTGGACTAAAAGAGGCCTTGCAGAGGTAAAGGTCAACAAAGAACATAGCCTCCAGAATTCAATTCACTACCACACAGGACCACTGTTTAACTGCTCTCCTGGGTCACTGATGACAAGTTTTGAAATCCCACATCTAAAGGAAATTAAGATTCCTAAAGTAAGTTTTCCTTTGGAAACAACTTTCCACTTATTCAAGAACCTAGTGAGGTAAGTATTTGAGCAAAGTTACTAGAAAGAGTCAATGGGATGGGACAGGCTGACATTCAGAAATGTCCTTTGAGACATTCAGTAAGAAAGCAAGTTTAAAAATGACCACTTCAGTTTTAAAGAGGCAACCAACTATTATAGTTTGTAAATCCTACAAAATACAGAGAAATGGACCCAAAATTTTAATGTCATCTTACACTATGTCCACATGTACCACAGATTTCTCATCCACTCATCTATTAATGGATACTTGAGCTGCTTCCAAATCTTAGCTATTGTAAATAACACTGCAATGAACATAGAGGTGCAAATAGTCATTCGAATTCCTGGTTTTGGTTTCTTTGGGTAAGAGGAATTGCTGGGTCATAAAGCAGTTCCATTTTTAATTAATGATCTCTTTCAGTCCTTAAACATATTCTTATTCTCCATCATTGTGTACTAAAATAAAAACACATCTCATTCAACACAAATGGAGAAATCTCCTACAAGTCTAAGAGATACTAGTGGGTATAGGCTCCTAAACATCTATTCTAGGCATCCTGTTACACTGCAGGGAACCTCCTTGTTGGAAGAGAAATTATTACATGTCAGCATTTTTTTGTAATTAAAATTTTTAAATTCTGATGTCTATATTAAAATTTCAAGACACAATTTGCATAAAGATTCCCCCCACCCACAAGATAAGACCTTGAATTGTAGAGTGAAAGATTTATATTAAAAATCAGGACAGCAACCAGCCAAACTAGTTTGCTTTCTGAAGGAGGCTGCAGTATGGCAAGGCAGGACTCAGGAACGTGAAACAGCAGTCAAGTATACATCCTTCCTCCTTGCCTCCACACTTCCTGTTTCTGTCTGCTGCCTGCTTCTCCACAGTCACAGCCAATAACATGATGGGGAGAGAATCAGAACTCTTTTCAACTGGAGTCTCCATATGTTCATTATAGAAAATGTGTTTGCATTTACACTGCGACACACCACAGATACTGACGCTGCCTGACTGTGAATTCTTAGCTTGGAGAGAAGACGGACTAGCAGATAAAGTGAAAGGAAGTTGGTGAGAAGCAGAATTCCAGCCCAAGAGAGTTTCACAGACTTTGGAACTCTTCTGTTTGGCATAGTTCTCATTATAGAAAGCCGGGGCTGTTGTTTTCCCCCACTGGGCCTGTTTCACTTAGACATGGCTATACTTCATCAGTTAGAGCAACACATGAATTTTTATTTTTTTTTATTTTAATTTTTTTTTTTTAGCATGGGAGTCTATGTGAGACAGATGTGCCTAATTTTTGATTAGCTGAAGTCTGTCTTTTAAGTGATTTTCTTCTTTTCCTAGCCATTGACTCTATCTGATATAGATAGATGAATAAATGGATGGTTGGTTGGATGGATGGATGGATGGATGGATGGATGGATAGATAATTGAATGGGTGGAGGAGGGAGGGAGTGAGAGGGAGAGAGGGAAAGAGGGAGATATGGAGAGAGGGAGAGTGGGAGAGGGGGAGAGAGAAAGAGCGAGAAAGAGAGAGAGAGAAAGCAGTGATCATACTTTTGTGTTACTTTAGCTAATCTTAGAGCTTGCTATTAGAAAGTCTAGCATACAAAGAAATCAGAAAATTTGATTTACTGAATCTACATTTCTGTACTGCTTCCAATAGACCACTGTTTGAAACTTTGCAGCACCTCTTAAGCCCATGGCTTTCCTAAGGTTTCTAACTCCTATTGATCTTGACTATCATTGCCACATTATGACCAGATTTATTTTGTTATATAATAGATTACTTGAGATTTTCAGTTGCCTACTATCTTGGTCTACTAGAACTGCCATACAAAGTACCCCAGACTGGGTGGTTTAAAACACTACAAATGTATTCTCTCCTTTTAGAGACTAGATGCCTGAAATCAAGGTTTCCACAGGACCATATTCCATCTGAAGATTATAGGGAAGAATACTTTCTTGCTTCTTTCAATCTTGTGGTGGTTGCTGTCATGTCCCATGACTTGTAAAAATGTAATTCCAATTTCTGTCTCTGACTTCATATGACCATATTCACTCTTGGTATTTTGCTATGTTTTCACATGGTCTTCTTTTTAAAAAAAATATTTTTTATTGATTTTAGAGAGAGAAGAAGAGAAAAAGAGAAATATCCAAGAGAGAGAAACATCAGTTGGTTTCCTCCAGTACGCCCCTTACTGGGGATCAAGCCTGCAACCTGGGCAGGTGCTCTGACCAGGAATTAAATCAGTGACCTCTTGGTGCATGGGATGATGCTCAGCCAGCTGAGCTATACTGGCCAGGTCCCATATGACCTTATTATAAGGACACCAACCACTGGATGAGGGCCAACTCTAATTCATTATGACTTCATCTTACCTAATTACAGCTGCAAAGTTTGTATTTCCAAGAAAGGTCACACCTTGAAGTTCTAGGTAGGTATGAATTCTGAGAAGTCACTATTCAATCTTCTACACTGATTAAAAAATAAATATATCTTTCTAGAATGTAGGCTTCAGTTTTGAAGAGCTCAGAGTAATGCATTTGTATAAGATTTTTAAAAGCATGATTTTCTTTTTTTCATCTGAGAAGATATTTCCTTGGCTTCTTATCATCTTGTCCTTCTACCAACTGAATTTCTAAATTTCATTTTGGTTGTGAAAGAAAGATACAGAACGTTTCCAAGAGTGTTCCCATTGATTCTGTTTGTTCCTTCAGAACTAAAATGCATGGACTGAGTCGTGTGAGATCTTAGAATTTATGGGGCTAGTTTCACTCCTACACCATCCACTATGAAGCTGGAATCAAGCTACCCCAAATTCTGGTTCAATATTAGCTTCACTCCACATCTTCATGTCCCCCTGCACCTCCTCAAGCTATTCCTCATACCTGTGATACCCTCTCTACTTCATTATTAAAATTCTACTCTTTCTTTAAAGACCCAACTAAAAAGTGTTGTGTATGTGTCCCCCTTCCTTTTTTTCCCCTCCCCCAGTTCTCTCCTTCCTACACAACCTCCCCAAAGACTAAATTAATGGCTCTGTCGTTGGCCTTCTCATAGCAAAGAGGTCAAAACTTTGGCCCCAGTTTCCTTGGGTCTATCTCCCAGCACAACCATTTTCTACCTGTATGACTTTAGATAATTTAGTAAGCTTTATTTGGGCCTTGGTAAGTTGAGTATAATAATAACTACTTCTTTGTAAATTCCTTAAAGTAATGCTTGGCACAAAGTAAGAACTTAATAAATGTTAGTTCTTCTCTGTAATCATTTTCTTATTTGCCCTGAGGTTATTTGTGAACAAATGTGCATACTCCACTAGATAAGGAACTATTGGAAGCCAGGGGCTGAGCTTGATCTTTCTTAGCATGCCATATGACATCAAGAACATGCTTGTTATGTAGCTGTGCTCAGTACATTTTTGCAGATTTGATAGAGAAAGTACTGTAGGAATTCTTAAGTAATAAGACAAGTTTTCTCATGTTTTCTAATAGAGTTCTCTAGTAGAAAACTTTTTCATTTGCACAGATCACATGTGAGATGTATGCATTAAGAATTTTTTTGTGTTTTCTATTTTTTTGGCATATTGATGATAGAAAGCTTTTAAAATAATTGTAAAATGAAAAAGTTTTTATTCATTAGACACTTACTAAGTGCTAGGCACAGATATGTTATCTCAATTTCTCATCCTCACAAGAACCATGCAACTTTTTTTGCTATTATTTTCAGTTTACAGAAGACAAAAAAGAAGCTAAGAGTTTAACCACCTGTAATACAGAAGACCACAACTATAATAAGTGATAAGGCTGAGAGCTGAACCCACTGTAAGCTAGCTCTAGTGTCCTTAATATCCTCCCTCTTTTGCGTTGTCTTCTTTTTTATTATGGCATTACAAAAAACTTGAGAACTAATGGGAATTATCTACTAGAAATCAAATTCCTCAACATAAATTGCTGTGTATGTTTTGCATATATGCTTATCTTCTCCATTAGCCTTGTTTCTATAATTGACATCATAGTACATACACAATTCTGTGACTTGTTTTTTTCACCATCTCAAGTGCTTTCACTATACTATACACCAGTTATCACCATTTCCCTTTTTATTTGAGTGATAGATAAAACCTAGGGGTCTGACAAATAAAAGTCTTGTTATATTGTTCATATTCTCTGTGTCTTGATCTGATTTAGAAGATTTCTTTCAGGAAAGAAGGAGAATTCAGAAGGAAACACAGGGAAATCATAGATGAGAATATGCCATAAATGGAGGAAAGATGGCTTTTATTCTGAATTGAGAGAGATAATTTCCTGTTATTGTTTGAATAATATTTTCACCTCTTACATACTTCTGTGTTTCACTCTCTACAGATAAAGCAAAACAAAACAAAACTATTACCTCTCTCTCTCTCTCTCTCTCTCTCTCTCTCCTCTCTCTCTCTCTCATACACATACACACACACACACACACACACACACACACACACACACACTCTGAAAGGGAAAGAAAAAGAATAAAAATCCCAACAAAACGTGAAAAACCAAAGTAGAAACTAGTGTACTTCTTTCTTTTGTCATGTCAAGAGCTTGGTTATAGCTCTTGGTTTGATTCAGAACAGTTGGAAAATCAGAATATGATGAAGAACAAACACTTTTCCTGGCTTGGCAAGAGCCTAAATGCATGGGAGCCATTTTGCCAGGATACCCATAGAGAGGCATAGGTCTTTCTGGGTGAATGAGAGAAGAGAATGAAAGCAAGCCAGGGGCTGAGGAGAGAAAGAAAGCAGACAGGAGGTGGGATGGGAATGGGAGGTAAGGAGAAATGCTGCCTTTGTGGTTCTCTACCTTCTTGTGAGTGGTTCTAGTTGCTGAAGAACAATAAATGTTCTCTTTTGAGAACTACACATGTAATTTTGATTTTCATTTTCTAGTAGCCACACAGAAAAGAGTGAGAGAAAAACAGGTGAAATTCATCTTTGTAATATAGTTTACTTCACACAATATATTAAAACTATCACTTCAATATGTAATTAATATAAAAATTAGTAATCAAATATTTGGCCTTTTTTTGTCATAGTAAGTCTTTGATAGCAAGTGTTCAATCATACCCTATACAACATCTCAATTCAAACATGTCATTTTTTAATAACCATGTGTAGCTAGTTGTCATTTTATTGCACCACAGAGCTCTTTATAATAGATATCTGAATTTATAAATGTTGAAAGTACACTGAAGATTATTTTTAATCTAATTATCACACTTTAAACGTGAAATAAAAATTAGAGGAGTTCAGCAATTAGTCCAAGGATATGAAGCAAGATAATGTAATTTAAGAGTCTAGAGCTATTACTACACAAATCTCTTCAACCCTGGAGTAGTGTCATATTTGTTTATCTTTTTGTGGAAAATGCTGCTAATTATCTACCAAATATCCATTCTCTCCTTGGTTCTTATAACTAAGCTATAATACTGAGGGGAAGAAGCAGTAATATGCTTATCTGTAAACCTACATTTCTTAGCTTCCCTCGTGTGAAGGACTGTTTGTGAGATACAGTTCTGGCCAATGAGTTAAAAGCAAAAATATGAAGACAATTTCAAGGTAAATGTCACTTTTCTGAAATAATGCTTTGTCTCTTGTTCTTTACTGTTTTCTCTCTTTACCTGCCTGGAATGCAGATACCAGGTGAGAGGCAAGGCTGCTATCGCAGGACACAGAGATAACCACTGGAATGAAGGCCACACTCTGTGATGATGGTTAAGAGACACAGAAGGTCAGTGTTGACATGCAGCTGGTGTGCCAGGCAGAGACAGCAGTAGTGAAGTTTTTCATATGTAAGTAAAAGCCCTGTGTAATACAATCATGTACTTACATGTGCCAAATGTGATGCTTGATGGGTGTTTTTCATTTTCATTTCAAACATCATTCAATTATTTCAACCTCACTAAAGTTTTAAAGTAAATTAAAAATATCAACTAAATACCTGGTAATTTGCATCAGATTAATACTTATTAGTAAATATGCTAAATTTGGGAACACAAAAGAAGAAAAAAGAGAAAGATGTGTTATTTTCCCTTTGTAAAGTACATAGTCTTGGAAAGAATCTTTTCAACCCTCTGTAATCCTATATGGTTTTCTAGAGCAAAATGTGTCTACATCACAGCAGTGGTTAAATGCCATGTCCAAGTATATCAATGCCTGTTACAATGGAGAAACAGCTGTCCACTGGGCTGATGATGTACTGGGAGTTATTTGGACTTTGTTTTGGTTTAGAGTTGTCTTTGGGCCATTAAGGTAGCTTCTCTGTGACTCAGTTTCTTCATCTCTAAAGGGAAAGATGAAGGCAGTGAAATGCTGAATTCCTTGCAGCTTTAGCTTTCTGCGAAACTACAGGAGCATTTCTTCCAGGAGACAGGATTCTGTCTGATTTCCTTCCATGTTTGGCCTTTGGGGCTGTACTCCTTTAAATTGTTAGATTAAATTTTTGGCAGTAATAACTCTCAAACAACCACATTTGCTATTCTTGACAGTATTCCTTCTGTTGCGGAACCTACCCTTTTAGAAAACTCAACTGATTCAGTATTGCATAAAGCACCTTCGTAAAATTTCAAGTGAAAAGGATTTCGAGGAAGTCAGATTTAGTACCTATTTTCTCTCTCAGAGGTTCTGGGAAATTATTTTTAGCTAGGAAAACAGGGGACTATTCATACAGTTTAAAATACTCTGTGTGTGTTTTAAAATATTGTATTAATCTGATTTCTTTAGTTGTACTGACTACTAGGCATTATTGAAAATTCTACCTCTTTTCCGTTGCTCTTTAAAAATACACACAAAAAACAGCCCTAAGAGTCTTTTTCCAATTCTGAAAATTCTTGGCTAAATATGGTGCTATTGTCAATTGATATTAACTGGCAACCTCACATTTTGTGTTCAGTAAGAGCAGAAGCTGCCATTGTATCAGCCAGTGAGAATGAGCAGGAAGAAGACAATGGAAGACGAATTTCTGGATGCCAAACCCTCCTTCCCCTCAAGAGCAGACTCAAACAAAGAAAAGTTTTCAAATCTCATCTTTCAGATGGTCATGTTGAGGGGTAGATGAGTCCCACTTCTAATCATGCTTCTCCCATTCAGGTCACCTATAGATATCCTATTAAGTTTTCTATTATACATAGAATAATTATTATTTACTTTAATGCTATTTCTATGAGAGAACATGTATTCTACCTCACAATGTCTGCAAACCATGGATCCAAGGATTCAGCATATTGCTTAGTGGTTAGAAGTTCAGGGATAGTAGTTTACATTAAGAAAGTCTTTCACTCTCTATTGAGCCCTAGCTCCCTATTTTCCATTGCAAAATGGGGATAATTAGAGTCTCTATCTCACATAGGTTCATTGTGATAACTGTGTGTGATAATCATCTAAAACCCTCCATTACTCTTGGTCATGGTCAGTATTCAATAACTAATAACTATATATTAGTATTATTATTTTTATCATGACTGTTTACCATAGTAATAATATTAACAGCATGAGTATTTCTCCTAATAGTTTTCCATGGTGATACCATTATATACTTCCTCTCTATTATTACATGAAGTAAATGGATTACTTAGAGTCATCCCAATAATTTTAATAATGTTATTGGGGTTTTTTGTGATAGTCCATGCAGGATCCTGGAGAGTAAGAATAAGTTTGTAATCATCATAATACATAAATGTTCATTGAACAAATCATTTTGGTTGGCCACCCTTCCAAATAAGCCAAAAGAGGATGTGCAAGAGTTTAAGAGCAAAGATTGATGTTTATAAGAAATTAAAAACAGCATCTCATTTTCTTATAGGTATCTGCTTAAACAGTGGACTTTCTGTGCTTTTCTTTGTCTTGTGTGTGTATGTGTATGAGAGAGAGAGAGAGAGAGAGAGAGAGAGAGAGAGAGAGAGAGAGAGAGAGAGAGAGAGGAGTTTCTCAGTGACCTAGAATGGAATAGGGAATCTGATATTCACATCAGTGTCCTGTTGGAAGGACAGGGCCAACCTGAGGAGCTGCACAGCTGCTTCAGGGGAAGCCAGGACTGGGAAGCTGCCCCACAGAGGGCACCAGGTAGTGAGAGACTCTTGCTCTTTTCCCCAATCCTTAATCCCAACTCCTAACTCAGAAGGGTGGGCAAAAACAAAGGAAAAGGCAGAATATCCAAAAGGCATGTAAGCCAAAAGCCTTGAGCTGGAGATGAGATGGAAGTCTAAAGACTGAACTGAAGCATTTCATACTTCAGTATTAAAAAAATCAAGAGGAGACTGTTCTTTTTGTTTTGTTTTTATTGATTTTAGAGAGAGGAAGGGAGAGAAAGATAAATATTGATGTGAAAGAGAAGCATTGATCGGTGGCCTCCCAAATGTGCCCACAACCTTTCAGTGCACAGGATGATACTCCAACCAATGAAGCCACACTGGCCAGGGGAAGATGAGACTATTCTTTACTATGAGTAACTCATTCCCTATGCAGGGGTCCTCAAACTTTTTAAAGTGGGGGCCAGATCACGGTCCCTCAGAGAGCTGGAGGGCCGGACTATATGAACTACTAATTCCTACTGTAACACCTCGGCTGCGCTCACTGCCCAAAAAACCTGGCGGGCCGGATCAGACTCCTCTGCGGGCCGCATGTGGCCCGCGGGCCGTAGTTTGAAGACGCCTGTGCCTATAGAATATACTTAAAATATTACAAAGGGATATGAAAGGAAAGTTTAAAAGTGCAAGCATGAAGGCAGTGATGGAAGAAAAAATGAATCTCTCTCCTATGTGCCCCTACATAGCTAGGACTGTTCACTGTACTAATTACACTTAGACCCTGTGAAGGAAGGAAGGGAGGAAGGAAGCATGAAGGACCTAGGTGTGTAGGCAGGTCCATTGAGCTTAGCTGCTTGTTAAATGTAAAGTGAGTTAGCAGGATTCTAAAGCAGAACTTCTGACTCTTGATCCAAGTTTCTCTCCACTGCATTGCCAACTCCTGTCCCAGAGGGCTTCAGCTTATATTGCACCTTAAAATTGCCAAAGCACTAGGGCAAACCTCTGCCTTGCCAAGACTATTTATTTGCAACAAAATTCTGTTTAACAAGGTGTCGAAACAACCATTAAAGATGTGTCTTAGAGCATTATGTTAGCACTGCAGGGTGCCATTGTGATGCAGAGAAAATGTAGGATAGGGAATCCAGAGGAGCCTTGCATTCTGTCATAGTTCAACAAAGAGCACTGCAAAAGGAGCGTAGCATTTGGAGTCAGACCCAGATTGAGGCTCTGGTATTTAGCAGCCTATGACCTAAGGCCCAATTCTTTACCTCTTTAATCCTCAGTTTCTTCATGCATAACATGAGAAGGCAGCATCTAGTTTATAAGATTGCTGAGAGGAATGATATACATTAATAAAAGAGAAATATGCAAATTGACTACACCTCTGTGACGCCCACCAGCCAATCAGGAGTGAGATGAAAATTAACCCAACAAAGATGGTGGGTTAATTTACATACACAGGCACAGAGCAGCCAGGCAGGGCAGGATGACTGCTATTGAGGGAGCTGGCAGGGGACAGGAGAGCTATAGGAGCAACACTCTGGCCAGAGCGAACACTGAAGGCTCTGGCCAGGAGCAAAAGGTAAAAGGCGGTGGCCAGAGCAAAGGCCTGGGTCCCAGGTGCCAGAGGAAAACCAATGCCAGCAGCCAGGGGAAGAAAAGCCTATTCTTGCATGAATCTTCGTGCAATAGGCCTCTAGTGAGATAATATAAAGACAGGAAAGTGACAGGAACTGAGCCCAATGAAGAGCCAATCAGGCATAAGTTTTGTCAAATCTTGATCAGTATGCTTTCTGCTCTGTCAAGCTAAGAGAACTCTTGTGATGATAAAATACAACAGTATACTGGAGGAAAATTTTTTAAAGTGAGTTATTTTAAAATATTTATTTTTCTCATTCTCTTCCTTGGAAATATCTTTGAACTTAAAGAACAGGGGTGAAATTCTTTCACATCTTCTTAGAAGATAAATTCTAATCTCTCAAAACCAATTTACTCTATATATTCTAGGCTACAGCTAGTTTTATTAATATTTACATATATATCTTTTTCAATTATAAAACACATGCATATTCACTAAATAAAATGTGGGAAATATTACAAAATATTTTCTTTCAGTTTTCCCTAGATAAGAATATTGTAAAGAATTGAGATTATGTATACACCGTTTTATATCCTGGCTTTAAAAATGTTTACACTATATAATAGGACTTTTTGATTAAGACCATTTGAAACTTGGTTGAATATTTGAGTCAATAAACAAAAAAGAGACTAATTTGTTAATTAAAAATAGAGAATGTAAAGATAGTTTCTTAAAGGTGTTTATTATTATGAAAATGCAAAAGCTATATATACAATTTATGGGCATATCAGAAATAAAGCACTTGTGTAACTCACCTGTGTAACTACCCCACAGTTTTAGGAATAACATATTTCTAGTTTCACAAAAACCCACTTGGGCATTTTCTCCCCACTATACCCTTTTTTTCTTATATCCCCCAAAAGTAACCTCTATCTTCAAGAGACCCCAAATGTTTAATAACTGTCATGGCGTGTCATTTGTCACTGCCAAAGACATTTTCTCCCTATCCAGGTTCCCAGGGTCTGATGCATCAGGATGTAGGAGCTATCCCCTGTCTTTTCATTTTGCTTATAGTGTTGTTCGCCATATCTTTTAAACTTTTTGTTTAATTAAACTTAGCAATTTTCTCCTGTTGCTTGTTTTCTCGGGGATAGCTAGAAATACTTTCTCCACAGCTAGGTTATAAAGAATTTTCTTGTACCCACAGGTTTCATTTTCTGCAGTTAGATCTCTGAGAGTTTAGCAGAGCATTCTGGCAAATGGTATGAGGTATGGGTCTATTTTTCTTTTTTCTCAATTATTTGTGTTGACACTTTCATTATACACTAAATAGAATGGGGCCATTTCTATATCTTCTTTTATGTTCATTAATGTATTTGTCTATTCAGGCACAAATACCACACTGCTTTAATTATAGGGGCCTTATAGTATGTTTTAATATCTGGGAGTGCTAGTCTTCTTCACTGATCTTTGTTTTAAGGCTTTATGGAGCAATTTTTCAAGTTTATTTTCCATGTGACCTTTATAATCAAGTTACCTAATTCCCAAACAAAAATCAAATAAAACAAAGCGATGTCTATTTGTGTTTTATTGGGATTGCATTAAATATATATGTTAATAACTTGGGTTGAACTGACATTTTTATAATGGTGAGATATGCACTAAGAACAAGACAGGTCTATTTATTTAAGGCTAGTTTTTATCTATTTCTCCCCTTTGGAATTAGTATGTCTATGCTATGCCTGTTTTACCACTATATTTTGAAGCCTATAATTTATATGGTTTCACAGGTTCACAGCTGGAAAATAATTATACCTTGAATTTCACCCATTACTGATTTAGATGATATTTGATCCGACTTTGGATTTTAGATTTTAGAACTGATACTGGAACAAGTTAAAAGTTTGGGGTATAATGAATGCATTTTGCATATGAGAAGGGCAGGAATTTGGGGGGACCAAGCATATAATGCTATAAACTGAATGTTTTTCTTTCCTTAAAATCCTTGAGCTGAAACTCAACCCCTAATGTGATGATATTAGAAGTTTTATTCTTGGGAGGTGATTAGGTCATGAGTTTGAGGCATCATGAATGAGATTAGTGCTCTTATAAAAAAAAGATCCTAATGAGATCTCTCACCCTTTCTGCCATGTGAGGATGCATGCAAAAGACAGCTGTCTATAAGTCAGGAAGCAGGCCCTCACGAGACACCAAATCTATTTTGTACCTTTATCTTGGACTTCTCAGCCTCCAATGAGAAATAAATTTCTATTTTATTAGCTATGAAATCTATGCTATTGTTCTAGCAGCCTGAATGCACTAAGAAAATATTTATATATCGTATATCTCTTACATCTGGAAATACAGATTCCAGACAAACACTGAATAAATATGTCTAGGATGGCTACCTTGAAAGCTCAATTCTCACTGTATATTTCCATGTACCAACATGATTTCAAATACCCTTATTTCACAAAGCTTTATTTATTTGTTTGTTTATTTCCCAACTTCTTTCTGAATGGATTTAAGTTGGCTTACCAGAACACAAGAAATAGAGCAAGATCAATCTAAAATAAATTTAAGAAGAGAGAGAGAAAAAATTAAAATCAAGAGAGTGAAATGTTGGCATAGTTGAAGCTAATACAAAAGTGGGCTAGAAGCACTGGGATACTTGCAGAGGTGGGGCACAAAGCCAATCCTGGGGTATTATGTGGAATAAATTATATTACACACACTCTCTCTATATATACATGTGCATGGACATAAAATGGTTTAAAATAGACATCAAGGGCTGCCTCTAGGGAAGGAGGCTTCATAAAGGTTTATCACAGTCTTAGAAGTGTATGTATAAAGATTGGAGTAAATTCCAAAATCTTGGTTATTAAACAGGGGTCTGGGCTGGGATACCACCTTAGATTTTTATACATTTTATGTCAACTATTTTATAGCCAGAATTTGTATCTATGAAGCTTTATTTATTATTTATGCCTTATGGATACTATACAGAATTTAAAGAAGGTTAAATTAAAACAGACATAGACACAGATGTGTATATGTTTACAACATAACAATTAAAATGCACATAGAAAAAAGCAATTGGAAATTATATAAAGTAGAGAAAGTCAAACACATCTAATAGATATATTTTTTACATTTTTTACTGCAATTGATTATAACATTTATATTTTCATTGACTAGCTACTTAAGCAAAATGGGAAACATAATAGAGATTGTTCTTCTCTGGTAAAAAGAAGAATCTTGAATTTCTTTCCTCCTGCTATTAAATTCTAAGAGTAATCCATGAACAATATTGAGCCATAGTTCTATCGCCTTTAACCACTCCAAAATATCAGGAGATTGGATTTTATCTCACTGGTTTATAGTTAGTTCTTTTGTTAATTCCTTACACATACTTCTGATTTAGACTAAGAGCTCTGTGAGAATCAGAATATGTCTTCTCATTTTCCTGATGTACTTTTCTTGATAGAGTGGTACTAATAAATTATTTTCAAATGAATAAGTAAATAAGGAATAAATAAATGAATAAACAATAATTTGGGTGTCTAAATTGCATCTCTAAGATGTTATCCAAAGAACTGGGCTTGGGTAGTTATTTTACAGTTCATTTATTTAACTGGTATTTATTGAGCACCTACTGTATCCCAGGAACTATTTTTAATACTGGGATATGGACAGTGAACAAAAGAAGTTTTTTAAAATACATTCATTCATAGTATTTATATTCTAAGGTAGGTTAGGGAATAAATAAATGATTAAAATACATTACATCAGATGACAAGTGCTTTGGGGGAAACAAAACTGACAATAAGAAAAAATGTAATAAGGAATTCTGGGCTTCCTATGTGAAGAGAGGGAAGGGAAAGATGGGAAGGGAAAAGGAAAGAGAAGGAAAAGGAAAGATACTTGTTCATCCTGGCTTCTTATAGAGACTGATCTACATATGGTGAAAAACATTATGAAAGGGCTCTAATGGTTCCAGGGCATGAATGAATAGAGGTTTAACTTATATCCAGAAATACACAAAATTATAGGTATTTGCCACACAGAGAGAGATTTGGGGGTCTATCCAAATCAGACAAAGCTAGTTGAGTGCACACATTTTGGGGCATGGACTATGGAAAGCGGCTGGGGGAAGGCTAGGGGAGGAGGAAATTCTTGGGGCATATTAGGACTCCTTGCAGAGCTGCAACAGTAATGTTTTTCAGTAAAGAACTTGAGAATTAATTTCCAGTTGGAAGTCTAAGTGTAATTTAGGTAGGCAAAAAAGTAATTTCCTGGGTTGGACTTGAGCCAGGGCATTGGAATTAACACCTAATCTCTTACAAAAATTGCCAAGGGATCTTTAATAATCACAAGCAAGCAGGGCCTGAGATTTACAGCTCAGTGCAGGCTGGTCTCCTCAGAGGCAGCCTCGCTTAGCACGTTGAACAAACTCCAGGTGATGAATGACACCTAAATGCCACTCACTGATTTACACGCACTCTGTGCCCCCAATAGCCCCTCTGATTTTCCTAGAGAGTTCCTTAAAGACCACCAAGGCTGTGCAGACAACCAGTGCAAGATGAGATCAATTGATACTAAATTACCTCCATAGGCAAGAAAACTAAAACATATATATATATAAAAGCCAAGCGACTGGAATGGGGAATGACCAGAATGACTGGAATGACAAGTGGCTATGATGTGCACTGTGGCAGCCTACCAGCCAGATCCAGGCCCCAATCGCCCACCCCCTGGCTGGCCTGGCCTCCAACTGGCCCCCAACACCCCAATTGGGGGCAGGGCCGGCTGGCCAACTGCCTGTGGTTCCTCCCCCCAGCTGGTCCAGCCCATGAGCCCCCACTGGGGCAGGCCAGCTGGACCCCACCCATGCATGAATCCAGCCTCTAATTAAAATCTCCCTCCCAAAAAAAACAATATCTGATTTACCACCTGCTGGTCTCTTGAACTTTAAAATCTGTTCCTATCTCCTTCTCCCTATGATCCCAGCCAAACTGGCCCTTCTGTTCTGAAAATCTGCGGCATGTGTCTGGAATCAGGGCCTTTGCACTTGGCTTTTCTTGTCACTTGCAACTCTACTCCCTACACTCCTTCCCCTGAGCTGTGCATGGCTGGCATCTCCCTTAATTCAGACATTACCTGCTCAGAGGCTCTACCTGATCACCTAGTATATTGCTCCTCATTCCATTTATTTATTTATTTATTTTTCTTATAGAATCCCATTTTATTAACTTCACTTTCCAAAATTATATTTTTATGTAAATATTTGCTTGTTTAAAGTCCATCTGCAACCCTTTCCTCAATTAGAATCAGGAAAAGAGTCTTGTATATCTTCCTCATGAAGTTATTGCCAGTATTTAGGTCAATAACTAGTAGAGAGCATATGCTAACAAATACGTTTGAGTAGAAGAGACTGGACTCAATGATTGTCTTGGGCCATCCTAGCTCCAGAAGTCTGGAGGCCCACATATCTTTAAGTAGGATAACTATGAGCTAGGGACGTTGTTTGTAGTGTCCTTCCCCACCTATCCTCACTCCTGGTCTATCTAGATATAATCCCCTGCCCCCAATTGTGGACACCATTCTCAGTTAAAATCACATAGGAAGGCTATGGAGTAAGAGTATCATGAGATGAATTAAAACATATAAAATAGTTATATGTTATAAACATATAAAATAGCTAACTTAGAGTAAGCACTCATTGTTTTCTCTAGTTCTCCCTACCTAGTACTGGTAACATTGGATATAAATGTTAAATATTCTGGGAAGGTATTCATGTTTTAATAAATATAAAAGTGAAAATTTTAACTATGATAAACTTTCTAGGTAATGAATTTTCTAAGAGTTAATTTCCAAATTCCATACCTTTCTCTTAACAGGATGGGGAGGACAGGAATTGAGGAAGAATGAATGAGGTTGAGATTAAGCACAGGACCTATGGGCTGTAGGGTATTAATTGACTAGGGGGAGGGAGAGGACCTATGAATCCATGAAATCCAAGGCAAGAATGTGACTGATTGTGGTGGTGAGAAAACTTCCAGAGAAAGTGTGGCAATAAAGAAGAATGGCATGTATGTGCTTCTTGCCAGATGGAGCAGTCAACTGAAAAAGCCTCAAGCTGGCAACCCAGGAGGCCAGATTTGGCAACAGTAGTGTTTTGTGTGGCTCATATGGGGCCATTAATTTAAAAACAAAAATCAAATGCTTCTTGTAGGCACATCATTTCGATTCCCTTCACCACACCTTTTCACTGACTTCCATTACTGACTGTGTCCTTCCATTACAGATTATAACCACATGGCTGTGGGGTGGTGCAACCAAGTAAGAAGCAAGTCTTAGAGTTGGGAAACTTTGAAAGTTTGGGATGTTAGAGCAGTAAGGCAAAACCAAAATTGATTAAATATCAATACAAAAGCCACTGTTTCTATGAATGAGATTTCTAGAGCAATGCTTTCTTTTTAAGTAGTTGGTCCAAATATCTAGACCTACCTCTGTTATGTCTGATGTGATATTTAAATCTGTCTCTTTCCTCTTTGAAAGCACAAATATCCGTGCCTTCTTAGCTAACAGATTTAATGTGAAGTCACGAGAGGCATTTTGCAGGGACTAGGAAAGAGGGCAATTCCATCTTTGCACCTAGACAACTGCTTCAGGGTAGAGACCCTCCACATGCTAGTTCTATCAGTCAGAGAGACCATCCAAGAAAACAAAGCTCCTACACCAAGTTATTCAATAGGGATATTCAGTCTGGGTAACCGGTTATTAGAGGTAAGAAGATTGGAGGACCAACCAAGAGAATATGGCAATAATGAGGTTAGCAACTGCAAGAAGCTACTACCATCTTAAGAACTGGTGAGAGAGGCAATGTAACCATGGGCATGGAATCACAGTAGACCTGTGGGGGGGCTGGAA